>NC_060143.1:375443329-376791186 GCF_021461385.2 Schistocerca piceifrons | reverse complement strand
GTGTTCATAGATGATGACTATTTGTATCAGCAACCTGTCCTAAAGTACCTTCTGCGAGGCAATGGTTTGTGGACAATAACATTCATAAAAAAGTTATGGCCTGCCAAGTGTCCACCGGTGGTTCTAGGCGTTACAGTCTGGAACCGCGCGACCGCTACGGTCGCTGGTTCGAATCCTGCTTCGGGCGTGGATATGTGTGATATCCTTAGGTTAGTTACGTTTAAACAGTTCTCAGATGTTAAGTCCCATAGTGCTCAGAGCCCTTTGAACCATTTTTGAACCAAGAGTCCCTTCGTGAACCCAAGTGAACACCTTTGGGGTGAACTAGACCGTTGAGTTCGCTATGTTCTCTAGTTTTGGCTCTAGAGGAAGAATGGGCTGCCATTCCTCCACAGACATTTGCATATCTCTATGAAAGTGGCTTCAGTACAGTTCAAGCCGCCAAAAGCACAAAGGGTGAACATTCCTCATATTAATGTCGACTAACAGACGTCAGGATACATTCGCTGAAATACTGTACTTCAATTACTAGGGTTACCGAACCGAACACATTAAAAGTGCGCACAGGACCCTTTGGAGCACTGTAGACCATACATAACTGGTACTAGGCAGTGACTATCCGAAGCTGATGTAAGTCATGTCAGTCATGTGGCGTGTATATACCAGTGGCTCGTACGGACCAGCACAAGAAGATGTATCGACAGGAGGACATGACGCAATGGGATAAAGGAACTGTCATGTTTGGTCGTGCCGAACGCCACCAAATCGATGAAGTTGCTCCATTTGTTGGTGTATGAATGCGAACTGTCCTAGGGTGTACACCAATCGCAGCCGTGTTGCACGGCATAGAAAGTGGTCGCAAAACGATCCAGTACGAGAGCTAACGGAGACGAATGTCAAGCCTTGTCAAAGGCAACACATTTTAGAGCCAACAGGAACTGCCACTGTCAGTGAATTCATCTCAACCAGTTCTCGTGTCCGCAGCTCGTGGTCTAGTGGCTAGAGTTGCTCACTCTGGATCACGGGGTCCTGGGTTCGATTCCCGTCCGGGTTGGGGATTATCTCTGCCCGGGCACCGGGTGTTTGTGTTGTCCTCATCATTTCATCGTCATCATCATTCCTGACAGTGGCTAGATTGGACTGTGAAATACATTGGACTGAGTAAAAACTGGAACTTTGCATGGGCGCTGGTGACCGCCCAGTTGAGCGCCCTACAACCAAACATCATCGTCATCAACCAGTTCTCGAGGGAAAATTGTGAACCGAATTTCGTGCAGTGGATATCTGGAGTCACATATCTCGCAAAAAGCTAATACTCTCAACGGCAGCTAATGTTTCGCGGCCGCTATGGCCCGAAAAACATAGAAACTGAACAGTAGCTGTCTGGAGGTGTAGGTGTTTAGTGTGATACAAGGAGCCGTGATTTTGCCTCTTTTCGAATCATAAAAGGTGTCGAGTGCACTGTCGGCACAATTAAGCGTTCATATCCGAGTTGATGTCAAGTGGGTATTTTTAGAAACACACCTCTGGCTTACTACATCAGGTGCCGTAAATATGAACCAGGGTATGTACTTAAACATGCTCGGTGACCCAGTCTTGCCCTTTTCCTACATATACATGACAAGCTCTTTCATAGTCTCCGAGATGACAATAGCCCTTTTCTCAAGGCTGTGTGCATACGTCTCTGCTTTGAGAAACACTCGGCTACTAAATCACCCAAACCATTTCCGTACGAAATATCATAAGGCTCTCTGGAACAGCAAGACCTCACTACGAGCTCTAATCACCGAGTGGGCTCAGTTCGATATCACACACCCGAAGAAATTCGCCAAACTGAGATAACCATCAAGTTTAGAGGTGGTGTTACACCGCACCAGGTAACATCTCCCGAAATTCACTAACTTTTCTCTAGTGTGCTAATATGTTGAATGGTCACAGCCAGTGTGCTCCCTGTCGCCGTTGGATAAGCAGCTTCCAGCATAAAGTCGTATACTCCTAGCTTACTTATTTGTTAGATAGTTTAATTCTTAATTTCTTTGCGTGTTTTTGGGTACTTGCATTGTTTAATTCATAAATTTCGGACGTATGCTGGTATTTGAGAGTTGTAGCATCGCGCTTTAGTGTTTACTTCGTAGATTCTTACTTAAATTGCGTGTGAGTTTCGTATAGGAGGTGTAATTTCGAGTTTTAGTTACTGTAATCGTAATTTCAGGCAGATTGTAGCGCAGTCGTTAGGCTTTTGTACAGGTTAGTTCACACATTCTTTGCGTGTTTCCCTTGCGTTACCTAGGCACGGACTCGTGTTTCAGTAACTGTTGTTCAACATCGATTAGAATGGACAAGGACTGTGATTGCTGTGTTCGGATGAGGGCTGAGTTGGCATCCCTTCGCTCACAGCTGCAAGCGGCGCTGAGTTCGGTCGCGCAGCTTGAGGTTGTTGCAAATGGGCACCACTGTGGGAAGCCGTACTTGGGTATCACGGGGATGTCAACCTCGTCCCGTCTGTCCCCAGATCGGTCTGCCGTTGTGATCGCCCCGGATGCTGCCCGCAGTGGGGCTGAGCCCTCGCCTGTGGTTGATTGGGAGGTCGTTCCAAGACGTGGCAGGCAGCGAAAGACGTCTCCAGAGGCTGATCAGAAAGCCTCCCCGGTGCGTCTGCCTGCCCTGTTTCAGAGGATGATTCTCAGCCTTCAAGGTCCGGGCAATCGCAGAGTTTGGGCTTAATGGTAGTTGGGAGCTCCAATGTTAGGCGCGTAATGGGGCCCCTTAGGGATATGGCGGCTAAGGAGGGGAAGAAATCCAGTGTGCACTCCGTGTGCATTCCGGGTGGAGTCATTCCTGATGTGGAAAGGGTCCTTCCGGATGCCATGAAGAGGACAGGGTGCAGTCAGCTGCAGGTGGTGGCACATGTCGGCACTAATGACGTGTGTCGCTTTGGATCTGAGGAAATTCTCTCTGGATTCCAGCGACTATCTGATTTGGTGAAGGCTGCCGGTCTTGCTTACGATATGAAGGCAGAGCTCACCATCTGCAGCATCGTTGACAGAACCGACTGCAGACCTTTCGTGCAGAGCCGGGTGGAGGGTCTGAATCAGAGGCTCAGTCGGTTTTGCGACCGTGTTGGCTGCAGATTCCTTGACTTGCGCTATAGGGTGGTGGGGTTTCGGGTTCCGCTGAATAGGTCAGGAGTTCACTACACACAGCTGGCGGCTACACGGGTAGCGGAGGCTGTGTGGCGTGGACTGGGCGGTTTTTTTTAGGTTAGAAGGCCTCGGGAAAGTACGGGGTGGGCTGCGATCTCAAAGGGTGCATGGCAAATACAGGACGTGCTTGGATCAAGGAACAGTCGGAATTGTAAATTGTTGCAGTTGTGCTGGGAAAGTCCCTGTGCTTCAAGTGCTAATAGAAAGCACAGAAGCTGAAATCGTTATAGGTACAGAAAGCTGGCTAAAGCCTGAAATAAGTTCTGCAGAAATTTTTACGAAGTCTCAGACGGTGTTCAGGAAAGATAGATTAGGCAGAATTGGTGGTGGAGTGTTTGTGTCTGTCAGTAGTGGTTTATCTTGTAGTGAAGTCGAAGTAGATCCTCCGTGCGAATTGGTATGGGTGGAGGTCATACTTAACAGCCGAACTAAGTTAATAATTGGCTCCTTATTCCGACCCCCAGACTCCGATGATATAGTTGCTGAACAGTTCAGAGAAAATTTTAGTCTCGTAACAAATAAATACCCCACTCATACGGTTATAGTTGGTGGGGACTTCAACCTTCCCTCGATATGCTGGCAAAAATACTTGTTCAAAACCGGTGGTAGGCAGAAAACATCTTCCGAGATTGTCCTAAATGCTTTCTCCGAAGAATATTTCGAGCAGTTAGTTCACGAACCCACGCGAATTGTAAATGGTTGCGAAAACACACTTGACCTCTTAGCCACAAACAATCCAGAGCTAATACAGAGCATCATGACTGCTACAAGGATTAGTGATCACAATGTCGTTGTAGCTTGGCTCAATACCGTTTCTTCCAAATCCACCAGAAACAAACGCAAAATAATTTTATTTAAAATGCGGATAAAGTGTCACTAGAAGCCTTCCTAAGAGACAATCTCCATTCCTTCCGAACTGACTATGCAAATGTAGACGAGATGTGGCTCAAATTCAAAGATATAGTAGCAACAGTAAATGAGAGATTCATACCTCATAAATTGGTAAGAGATGGAACTGATCCCCCATGGTACACAAAACAGGTCCGAACGCTGTTGCAGAGGCAACGGAAAAAGCATGCGAAGTTTAGAAGAACGCGAGATCCCGAAGATTGGCTAAAATTTACAGACGCGCGAAATTTGGCACGGACTTCAATGCGAAATGCCTTTAATAGGTTCCACAACGAAACATTGTCTCGAAATTTGGTAGAATATCCGAAGAAATTCTGATCGTCTGTAAAGTACACATGCGGCAAGACACAGTTAATACCTTCGCTGCGCAGTGCCGATGGTACTGTTACCGACGACTGTGCCGCTAAAGCGGAGTTATTCAACGCAGTTTTCCGAAATTCCTTCAGCAGGGAAGACTAATGGAATATTCCAGAATTTGAAACACGAAAAGCTGCTAACATGAGTTTCTTAGAAATAGATACCTTAGGGGTTGCGAACCAACTCAAATCGCTTGATACGGGCAAGTCTTCAGGTCCAGATTGTATACCGATTAGGTTTCTTTCAGATTACGCTGGTACTATAGCTCCCTACCTAGCAATTACAGACAACCGCTCGCTCACCGATAGATCTGTTCCTACAGATTGGAAAATTGCGCAGGTCGCACCAGTGTTTAAGAAGGGTAGTAGGAGTAATCCATCGAAATACAGACCTATATCATTGACGTCGGTTTGCAGTAGGGTTTTGGAGCATATACTGTATTCAAACATTGTGAATCACCTCGAAGGGAACGATCTATTGATGCGTAATCTGCATGGTTTCAGAAAACATCGTTCTTGTGCAACGCAGCTATCTCTTTATTCGCACGAAGTAATGGCCGCTATCGACAGGGGATCTCAAGTTGATTCCGTATTTCTAGATTTCCGGAAAGCTTTTGACACCGTTCCTCACAAGCGACTTCTAATCAAGCTGCGGGCCTATCGGGTATCGTATCAGTTGTGCGACTGGATTCGTAATTTCCTGTCAGGAAGGTCGCAGTTCGTAATAATAGGCGGCAAATCATTGAGTAAAACTGAGGTAATATCAGGTGTTCCCCAGGGAAGCGTCCTGGGACCTCTGCTGTTCCTGATCTATAAAAGTGACCTGGGTGACAATCTGAGCAGTTCTCTTAGGTTTTTCGCAGATGATGCTCCAATTTACCGTCTAGTAAGGTCATCTGAAGACCAGTATCAGTTGCAAAGCGATTTAGAAATGATTGCTGTATGGTGTGGCAGGTGGCAGTTGACGCTAAATAACGAAAATTGTGAGGTGATCCACATGAGCTCCAAAAGAAATCCGTTGGAATTTGATTACTCGATAAATAGTACAATTCTCGAGGCTGTCAATTCAACTAAGTACCTGGGCGTTAAAATTACGAACAACTTCAGTTGGAAAGACCACATAGATAGTATTGTGGGGATGGTGAGCCAAAGGTTGCGTTTCATTGGCAGGGCACTTAGAAGATGCAATAAGTCCACTAAAGAGACAGCTTACACTACACTTGTTCGTCCTCTGCTAGAATATTGCAGCGCGGTGTGGGATTGACGGAGGACATCGAAAGGGTGCAAAAAAGGGCAGCTCGTTTTGTATTATCACGTAATAGGGCAGAGAGTGTGGCAGATATGATACGCGAGTTGGGATGGAAGTCATTAAAGCAAAGACGTTTTTCGTCGCGGCGAGATCTGTTTACGAAATTTCAGTCACCAAGTTTCTATTCCGAATGCGAAAATATTTTGTTGAGCCCAACCTACATAGATAGGAATGATCATCAAAATAAAATAAGAGAAATCAGAGCTCGAACAGAACGGTTTAGGCGTTCATTTTTCCCGTGCGCTGTTCGGGAGTGGAATGGTAGAGAGAGAGTATGATTGTGGTTCGATGAACCCTCTGCCAAGCACTTAAATGTGAATTGCAGAGTAGTCGTGTAGATGTAGATGTAGATGAAGCGTGAATGGTTTTCGTCCTGGAGCTCTGTTGCTGACCTTTGACCAGGTTCGTCAAAATCAATGAAACCAACAGTTGCGGACGAATAATCAAGTGCAGATGTGTTATACAGCTCTATCGGAATCCAAAAGCAGCGCAGCTTATGTGCAGCCTTACGGAAAATGATATGTAAAAATATTAAAAGGATTTAAATTAGTATCACAGAATAGCTAGAATATTATGGCAAGAAAAGTCATCAGAGTGGAGGAATTTTAACTCACTGACGAAAGAAAAAAGTTAAATGCAAGGGAAGTCATTCAGCAAGAAAGAGACATAGCAGGCTTAATACCCCAGGAAAACCAGTCAAAAACCAGCAAATGGTGTAAATAATATGTGTGTTGTAGCTAATTTCTTCTATTTTTGTAATTTTTGCACAAAGTGGTTCATTCTTAGAAGCCAACTTTATTTTCAAAGGGTATTCTCATGTAATTCTGCACAAAAAGGGTCTTGCATATATTTTAATTCAGATGAACGGTCTTAGCGACATTGGTGTTCAAATAGGATTCTGTTTACACATAATTTTTTTAGCTTTTGTTGCTTAGTCATTTGTCTAAATGTGAAGCGTAATCAAGTATCGGACATACTCCACCCATTTTCAACTTGATGGAATTTTTTGTGTGTTCAATACTGTTGAAATCACGATTAGGTGCCCTACAATGAAAACGGCCAGTTACCACTTCCATTCACTGACAGTTCCACTAACACTGGTGTTTGTTCTTACTCTCTTTTCTTTTCTACGGATTTCGGAAAGGCGATTGCTGGACCCTACGACCCGATTTATTTACGATGAATCTTTTTCGGAAGGACGGCATCAAAAGTAACGAATGGATTGGAAACTTTCTTACTTGTCAACAAGGAACGGAAGGATGAGGTTCATACCTGTCTTCAAAACTTTAGAATGGTTGATGTGCATAAGGTGTATTTACTCTCCAGGAAAACGGGAAAGAGACCTGGTGATGACAGCTTCACTGATACCAGATTTCGGTGTTTTATGATCTGTGGGTCAGGCAAGCACTGCTGTCATACTTTCTCGCTTTCTCCCACTATTGGCGCAGCATGACTTCATTCCTATCGAGAGAATCTACAGGTCTAGCTGTGGGTGGGAAACAGGGAAACCGAAGTAGGGGGGAATCAAACTCCTCCCTCTCTCCAATTCACATGGAACGATCATCAACTCCACACAAGATATTACTACTGATAATACGCGACTGCGCTCAAGGCTGCGGAAGAAAGTGCAAGTGTGTGAAGACTAACGTAAAGTGCAAAAGCTGTCGAGAACAAAGCTGCACTAATCGTGACTCGCACTGATTTGACAGAAGATGGTTTCTTGTAAACAACAGTATGCAGCAGCTTGCTTGTTCAACTATCGCCGTATTTTAGTCGTGTCGTTGTTGTACGCATCATGATTGTAAACGTCTTATAAAAACAGTAATCGTTGATTAATTCTACAATAATTATTGATTCTTGTGAAAAACGATTTTTGGGCAATATAATTATTAGGATTCCTCATATTGAACAAAAAACTATATATCAGAATTGTTGTGAGTCAAGAAACGTCAGTTTTAAAGAGAATTTCACTCTGTCGCTTTCTCTTTAAACTTCAGATTTTAGTACCAACGCTTATGTACGACATGTATCTTTCTATATGTTTAATAGGAAAGTAGTTCTGGAGAAACATGAAGAAGATTTAACTGAATTAAAATCAAATTTGAAAATTTTGCCACTCTCATAGGCTAATGGGCTTTTAATATTACATGTAATATGTCTCGAAAACTAGCTATCTCGCTTAAAACTCGCATATGACCTTCTCTGAGCAGAATTTCGCTATAAACATTTTTGTTATAATAGATGTTTTAGAAAACTGGAGAAAAAATTGATTTCAGGGATGGGGGTTATGGACGCTCTCTCCCTAGGGAGGGAACTTTTCTGTTTCTTACTACTACATCGCCTACTAGTGTTCTCCCAAAGTACAAGCAGTATCTGCAGACGGCTGAGGTTTCCTCGAACTGCCACTAAAACAAATAAATGAAAACAAGGAAGTTTCAAGTGAACCTGGAAAATAATTTTTCAGATTCTAATACTTCCACTAACTACACACGGTTAAGTTATCGTTGCATTACTTCCTAAAACGAACAACATTACCGAAGACGAACTTGTAGGTACCTGCCTCGTTATTCTCTAATCTACTAGCTATATATTTAATAAAGCTGTGTATTCATTAATATCCAAACATATTATTAATATAAATAAATTATACTATTCATTTTGATTTTATTCTCATGGAGGTAAAAACTATGGTGACCAAGGAGAAGACTGCTCTTCAATTGACCAACTTCCGTTTTCAGCTATGGGAGGGCAGGTTAAATGTGAGTCAATAAAAGGGCTAGGCGGAGGAATTAGAACTAGAGATATTGCTAGAGCCCTCGGGAACGCTAATCGACGAAAAACAGCACTGCCACCGCGTGATCAGTTTGGAAACAAAATATTGTTTGTCTGCAAAACATCGCTTCTGCTAGTAGCAGATTTTGGGCACGTTATTAAATGTAGGGAAAACCGCATAGAAAGGAACTTAAACTGAATAAAGGCCCAAGAGGGCCATATGAGCCCCAGGCCACGCACCTGGAGGAGGGAAACTGGCGGTCGGTGGAGGGAGGTGCCCTAGCCACTCGGTCGTCGCCTTTGCACAACTTACACCTCGAGGCACTGTGGGGGTCGAAAGTAGCTGCTGCCTCAGAGAAGTGCATAGCCCTCCGTGGCCCTCGTGGCCCCGTTAGTGTTATTAAAATTCTCCCGGATGTGCTGCAGTCGTAAGTTCCTTTGAACACTAAAATAATCCACGTTTCGCAGTGTTGTAGGTGCCGTACCTGCGCCCTCACGAAGACCACTGTAACACAGCCGAAACGCTGGTTATTTTAGTCTCCTACTTCTTTTGTACTTTCCCTGTTAGGCCAATTGTGGTCTGTTACGGTCTCGCCGGCCAGAGTGGCCGAACGGTTCTAGGCGCTACAGTTTGGAACCGCGCGACCGCTACGGTCGCAGGTTCGAATCCTGCCTCGGGCATGGGTGTGTGTGCTGTCCTTAGGTTAGTTAGGTTTAAGTAGTTCTAAGTTCTAGGGGACTGGTGACCTCAGAAGTTTAGTCCCATAGTGCTCAGAGCCATTTGAACCATTTGTTACGGTCTCACCTTTTCCTCGGTCTGCCACGATCTCTGTTTCCCTTTGGCTTTAACGTTCTTTATATGACGTGATAATCTCTCTTGATCTCTACTTTGTAGATGTTCATTCCATTTTTTTTGTTTACATCCAGTTATTCTTTCACACTCCCAGTTTTTATCTTCTTTCGAATATCTTAATTTCATTCTTCGTCTATTCCTTTACATCCATTCACCGCCTCTAAGAAATCTCATTTCAACTCCTTGTATTCGTTTCTCTTATTCATTAGACTCTATTCACTTCCATATTATAGGGTTACAATGCGAGTGTTTCATAAATTTCCATTGGTGTTTCTTTGCATAATTTAGGCTTTAAAGTTCTGTTAATTGTTCCACAGATACTTCCAGATCTACGCAGCTTAATCTGCGTATATTCTTCGTATTCATTCTGTATTTTTATCCCACAAAGTTAAAACATTTTACCTGTTCGGTTATCTTTTCATTAACTGCCACCTTAGTTCTCACTTAATATTTTCCAAAAAATGCCATTGACTTAGATTTACTAGAATATTGCAGAAATTTATCATGGACATCCACACTTGTGGAACTGAGCTAACTCATGAAATAAATATGTATCCCTGAGGATGTGGCTCTAACGGCATGAAACTAGTTACATTATAAATAAATATTTGTCATTCAGCTGCAGCTCTGTTTTTCATCACGTCACTAGAAGATATTTTCAAATTGTGTTGTGTGCTTCTTTTATTTACTTCAAAAATTTGTGTTGTATGTTATCATTCCTTCAAAAGATCTGTCTAAGAACATCAGCACGTAGAAGTGATTTCAGCTTTACTGAATACTTTCGTTGCATCCCAGTATTTGCCCCAGAATTCCATTAGCGAATTGCATCGTGGGTATAAATATTGAACAGCGTAGGGGTAAACTACAGCCTTTTTTAACCTCTTTACTGTATTGTATTGTATTTATTGTATTGGTTGTGTATACATGCCTTCTACAACTAAGATTGCTGAGGTTTCTGTACACAGACTTTTGATTGTTGATGGAAGATTTAAACGGTAACCTAATTGTTTCATTGTTCTCCCTAACTTTTCTCTAACCACATTATCGAACGCTTCCATAAAATCTATAAAGTCAGTATCTGCCTTTTTGTCAAATTCTCTCTGATTTTCAATAAGCTGCCATAAAATAAAAATGCTATCGCTGTTATGCGACACTTTCTTAATCTGACCTGGTCTTTCAGTAGTAAACATTTTGGTATTTTTGGAGTTAAGTATTTTATAAGATGATGCGGCAGTGTCCCCAATAGCATTTAAATAAGACAAATTTAAATAAGACATCTTCACTCTTATTAGTTACGTATCACGCTTTCCCATGGTTACTAGATGGCCGAGTGGATAGGAAGGAGGCTCCTGGTAGATGTCGCTTAGCAGATGCGCTCTGGACAAGGGTAGTATTTCTTACGTATTTCCTGAATGAACAACCATCTCCCGTGGCAGCATATGACGACTGGTTAAGAATTCTTTCTCTCGGAGAGATAGCGGTATGATTGCGCATTTTTTTCAATAATCTCTGTAACTGTAATTTTCAGCCTATAGTCCATTGTCATGATCTCCGCCGTCATACATAGAAAGCCAAATAAATAGACTACAATAAATTTAATGTTGGAGGAATATATATTTGGCGAAAGAAAAAAAAAACAAATGAACGTTCATATAGAAAAATAAATTCTGTGTCACTTGTGTTTTGTATTTACCAAAGTCTTATTAATTACCATAAGTCATAACCACAGTTAATCATCCGAAATTACTTGTAGGTAAAAAGGAATGTCGTCTGAGTATGGCAGATGTAATATTGCAACTCTATCTATAATATACCTTGACAATGGCACGCCAAGTACGGGCGCGTAATACAGTAGAGCGTCGATTATCCGAAGTAATTAGGGGACATGGGTGTTCCGAAAACTGGTTTGTTCGGTTAATCGAACTGTACATGTTTATTTGCAAAAAGAAGTACTGTACAGTAAATTTATTCATAAAAACAGGCATCTCTTTCAGTATTACAAAGTAACATACAAAGGCAACTTCAGTAGGAATATATAGTACGTGGCACAGTTTATTAAACAAAATATGTAAATATTACATACGCATTTTGCATGAACAATACACACAGTATACAAAATTAACGTTTAATAAAAATCCTGTCTAAGCAAGCCTACACGCTTACGAGCAGCTAAGTCACGTACTTTTTTCATTACAGATATCTGAAATTGGTCACTTTCATCTTGGGCTTCAAACCATCGCAAGGCAGTATCTAAACAAGTGAACGCCTCAGAAGCTGTTGGTAAACTTTCATCTTCACTTTCTGGAGCACTGATTGATGAGATGCTGGCGGCGTCATCTTTATCAGTGGCGACGTTTACAATCTCGCTGTCCTGCATGATTTGATGTCCGGGATCTGCATCATTGATATTCATCCATTCATGAACGTCTTCTTCATCACATTCGTGGCAATCCTTTTCTTTTTGCATACCGAGAATTTCGGACATATCATTTTGTTCGTCATTTTCAATCATACCTTGTGAATTTTCTTCTGTGTTCAAAATTTTATTCCAGGCTTTCTTCAAATTCTCTTCCTTTACACTATTCCATGCTGCGCTGATCATGTAGGACACGTCTTTTAAGTCAATATTCTTATGATTTCTAAAGAGACTTTCTTCTCCATCCTCTTCTCTTTCTAACAATAAATTACGCAACAATTCTTTCCTGTAATATCGTTTGAAAGTCTCAATAACGCCTTGATCCATGGGCTGTAATAAGGAGATTACGTTAGGTGGAAGAAATATTACCTTTATGAACTCGTCTTTTTCGTTTAAAATATCACATGACGGATGAGTTGGTGCATTGTCAAGGAGAAGTAGTGTTTTCTCCCTCTTCCCATTCTTTAGCTGATGAGCTTTTACAGAGGGTACGAAAACGTCAGAAACCACTTCATAAAAATCGTACTATCCATCCAGGCACTCTTTTGTGAGGTGTACACAACAGGCAAGGCTGACATATTAACGTGCTTGAAACGTGAGGGGGATGATGGACGGTAGGGTGGGAGAGTAACAGGTGCGAGCGAGTACACAGTTCGGTTAAGCGGTCGTTCGGTTGACCGACGTTCGGATAATCGACGCTCTACTGTACTTACTCGTCTTAATTTACCGTATACGAGCAAGAGATTACTTTTAAGCATATAATAATAACTATACCATTCCATTGTTTCAATAGCTTCACGTTAAAAGAAAGCAATTGTACTCTTTCTGTTCTTCATTGTTTCTTGTCTGTTAAAAACGTAATTTAATTTTCCTAAGACAGACTTTTTGTGACGACCAGATCGCAATCATTCTGTATAACAAACCACTGGAAAAATACAGATGCAGTCTTTCTGGCGAGAACGGAAGGTTTCTACGTAACAAATTCGTAATTAGAAATTCCCCGGGTGCTCATCATCTGTGTTTTTTCTTTCAAGCACTTGTGAATGAATGTGAAAGAAATCGTCTTCAGATCACAGTCGAGCCCACCGTGGTTTGCAACTTCGGATCAAGTTGAATTCTACTACTGGCTTAAGAAAGATTTAATTATTTGCGGACTAGTGGCTGAAACGATCGCGATACATAGCTCTACCGCTTCCATTCCATCACAGTTAATGTTTTTTATATATGGATATGGTGTCTGTTCTTCATATAAGTATATAGTTCTGGCACTACTGCCACGACCTTCTTCTTTTGTGCGGATGCACACATATTCCCCGAACCCTTACGGGACATGGTAAGAATGTCTTCCACGAGTAATGAGTGTGTTGGGGTGGGACACTACGAATGTTGTGTGTGGTCATACAAGGTGAGAGTGTGGGTGTCGCGGGAGGCGTGCGCGAGATAGTCACTGCAGTCGCACTATCCTCCGTACCCTCGGTGGCTCAGATAGATAGATCGTCTGCCATGTAAGCAGGAGATCCTGCGCTCGAGTCCCGGTCGGGGTACACACTTTCACCTGCCTCTATTGATATATATCAACGCCCGTCAGCAGCTGAAGGTATGAATATAATTCTAATTTCGTTCTAGACGGTTGTAGGTCATCAATGGTGTCTGTTCTTTCGGGCATGTCCGAAAGAACAGACATCATATCCGTGTAAGTGTAAAGTAGTTAGATGTGTTGGGTGAATTTAAAGGGTTCAAAAACATAAGGCGCATTTGCCAAGCCCGAGGTTTTTCCTCATTACTTCTCCGTAACTGTTCTTTAAAGTTTGCACCCTTATCACTCCTTCTCAGCGTGTGCACTTTAAGACCTGTTACTTATCAAAATAAACTGGCCAACCTTACATTGATCAACTGTCATTAGCTACTACACTTGCTGCGACACTTGGTTGCTCGTTCCTTGTTGGCCATCATAGCCGTCTGCTGTAGCTCTCAGCTTACTTTGAATTTTGCGCAAGTGTTTGGTTATTAAGGATTTCGTCAAAGTTTCTGCTGGTCTGTACCAAGTTCAAGTACATTTCGATTGCATGTACTTCAATTTATCTTTAAATTTGGGTAACTTTATATTTATTAAGCCTTGTTGTTAATGTTTGGTTGTGATATATGGATGGTCATTTATGTTTAAATTTTATACCTTTCTAGTTGATCTGTTTGACCGACTGTGTAGTTTATTGTTTATGGGATTTTTCTTAAGGGTTACGCATTGCTAAGGGGCCTCCCAACAGCTTCCGTCAGTGTCGTGTCGTGTGAGCAGCCCTGTATTTGGAAGAACGTTGTTAAACCGTGTAACGGTCAGCTAGACTTGAAATTTGTTAGTACGTTTAACAGCTGTTATCGTAATTCATTTGGGTGATGAAACTGTCTGGTGAATCTACTTGCAGACACGCTCAATTGATGTAGCATTTTTTTCCCGCAACTCTCTACTTCCGTTTTTCACGTCCTGTTTTTAATGATATAATTGATAAAGTCTTCATTTAAAAACAATTGACCCTGTTCAACCTCTGCTCAGAGTTGTGATTTCTTTAATAAGTTTGTAAATTGTAATGTCAATATTGCCAATAAGTAATAAAGTATATTACACGAAAAGCATTATAGAATAAGCTTAATTTTCCAATATCCCTCCCGCGATCTAGCGAAATTCCGTGTTCCATGGGAGCATAGATTCCTGTGATACCTGGAGAGAATCTGACTAGCCTGTCACGTACTGTTGTTCATTACCTGTACAATAATAAAACTGAAGTCCCTCCTGTTCCGGCGTAACCACAAGCGCCGACGCGAAGAAGAACGCAAGAGCAGAGAAGGCTATGAGACGTCAGCCAATAGCACACTAACTAGGACCGCACCACGACGGGAGCGGCTTCTACAGTAAGAGAACGTAAGGGCCGCTCCTGTCAGCCTCGGCCGGACAGTAGAATAAGGACACTAGTAGACCCGGACTAGAAGAAAGCCCTAAAAGAGCTGTTGCTAGTGATCCATATCCGTTACTAGCATGAACATTCTATACAGCGAAAGACATTGATTATTTGCATGTCGCCATTTGCTTGCGACCCAAAGTTAAGAATTGTCAATCTACTTTATTGTAATAAAAACCATTAATGTGATTTGCTTGAATTGTTGTGTAGCTATCCTAGAAAGCAGCATCCTTTAGGCACCCTATACGAGACGAGTGGGCAGAACCCCACACCTCTCACAACAAGAACAATGTTCACTGACTTTCCTGGGACAACACTGTCTGAGAAGATGATTCCTATTTCTGTCTGCGACGCTTTCACTTCTTCGAAAACACGAACTATTGTGATTAGGCAGTAATTGAACGGTGGGATGTTGCAGCGAATGGCTTAGAGAAAAAAGACATTCTGAAGTTATACTGAACTCTTCATCTTATTAATCTTCAAATAAAAAGTTCGTTGCTCCAAAGCTGATGATGATGAAGTCCCATACTTGTTGACAGAGCGTAGGGGAACGACATGGAAGACCCGCACCGCCGTACCAGGCAAGGTCCTAGTGGTTGCAGTTTGTCATTGCCTTCCTCCGACCGTAATGGGGATGAATGATGATGATAAAGACTACTCAACAACACCCAGTCATTTCGAGATAGATGAAACTCCTGACCCCGCCGGGAATCGAACCTGGGACCCAATACTCGGGAAGTGAGAACGCTACCGCAAGACCACGAGCTGCGGACCCTAAACTGAATAATAATTAAATAGGCAAGAGTTGCTTTAACGTGTTGCTCGTCAGAGATAAACTGGCCAGCAGCGAAGTAATTTAATTCAGAGGTGACTAATGCACAGAAACACAAAATGAAAGTTATGAACTATTACAATATTTGCAGAAAATGTGTGAAGGCATACTTTCTGTGAAATTTTCGAACGGTGTTTGTGACACACAAAAAGCAAAATATAACTACGTCAAAAAACGAGCTCCAGGGACTTAATCATAGATGAGAGACTGAGAAGTATAGGAGAGTAAAACTTTAATCACCAAAAACGAATGGTGTGGAATCCAGATCCATTGCTTCATGCTAAATAGTACTTATAAGAATGGCGGTATGTGGGACACTGAAGTTACAAAGGAAATGGAGAAGATCCAGACAGTTCAGGGTAAGTGATTCGTAAGTGTCGGTCTACCTCACTGGATTGTTGCTAATGTCAATAATTCCATCCACAGCTTAGTGAATAACTTGCTTGTAATCGAACGCTGACGCCAGTAAAATTTACTAAACCTCCAAGGAACATAATGATTAAGAGCGCTGTTGGAGTTAACGACCATGAGACCAGCATTACAACGACAGTATGAAGGTGCAATGACGTTATTTCATGGCGGTGCAATAGGTCTAAATGAGAAAATATTACCTCACGTTTCCTTGCAGCAAGCGTGAGTGTTATTGAAAGCTACAACAGAGAGCGATACTGCGCTGATAACATACAAAATGTTTTTATTTCATTATAGAACAGACAATGAGTTTTTTACTGAGAAGTGTCCGACTGGCGTAACAGTAGCGGTTCATCTCGCAAATTTCCGAAGTTCGCTTAAACAATCCAATTTAACGCTGCACGGCAGGATCTCAGTGTGAGGGAATTCTAATGTTTGGACAGTGGGCCCTCCACTTTACCGCTGTAATTGAGGAGCGGATATCGGAAAAACGTGTGGCGTGTGTGTGCGTGCGGTCTCTGCTGCTGCTGTGCTTTTAGTAGAGAGCCGTACAGGAAAACTTCACTGGCAGAATTTCGGGTTATACGAGAAAAACTGTCCTTACATACCCATAGCGATACACGCCAACGGAAACTCGAAATAGAATCGACTAAATCAATTTTATTTTGTATTGGAAATTTATGAATATGTCACAAATCTAAATCCAGAAATTTTGCAAGGCACTTCGATTTAAAATATAAATATTACCTGATTATTCTGGAAATAAATATTACCTGTTACCTAAGGAGCTTACATTTTCTTGCGTCCGCGCTGGGACTGTTTGGTTACTTGCATATACACTGACAGATTAATATTATGAAGTAAAAATTTTAATAAGTACGCTACTACGTAATACTGGCCTACATTTTTCTTCAGGGATTATTAGTGTTACGAAGAAATTAATAACACTACCCTGTACTATCTGGCATATATCTGCTTTCTCTCTCTCTTTTATTCAAATATGACAATTGTCGTCGCCTACTAAAATGAACAATCTATTGATATTTACTGCTGATATTGGCTGAAAATAACGAGAAAAATTTCAGCACTCCATCAATCGATTCTGTACTAAGGCTCTGGAAGATCGTGAAATTCGAGTCATATCGGCCCAAGTGTACGCTGCAGTTTTGTAGCATGTTAAGAAACTTGCGGAAGAGCGCTATATCTTTCCTTGTACCCCCATGATTATTTTTTTGTGATATGGGGATGATGTTAATTGATACTGCTCACTTTACTTTAACAAGCGTTTCCACTTATCAGCAGCTGCCTGTTTCAGATGCCTCAAATCTTGTATCCTGTCAATATTTTACTGATGGCCCTCTTCTTTCCACGGCTTATAGTTCTGCCTCCACGTTGCCCTCGGTTCCTTCTCCCTGGCGCAGACCAATTGAGCAAATACTGCGGCCAGCGTTGTTCCTTCATCCGTCGGACGTTTCCATACCACCTCAGTGCACGAGCTTCAATCCTATCTGTGTGTGGCTTCACCGCATCAAACTCCATTCTTATATAGTCATTCCACAGTCGATCCAAGGGGGTTGCTCTCGTGTTCCGCTTTAATCCGTCCACTGATGATGACGATGACTATGATGATGTTTGGTTTGTGGGGTGCTCAACTGCGCGGTTATCAGCGTCCGTACAAGTTCCCAACCATTGCTCACTCCAATCTCGCCACTTTTATGAATGATGATGAGATGATGAAGACAATACAAACACCCAGTCATCTCGAGGCAGGTGAAAATCCTTGACCCCGTCGGGAACCGAACTCGGGACCCCATGCTTGGGAAGCGGGAACGCAACCGCGAGACCACGAGCTGCGGACCCAACACTCTGAGCCATATGTCAGAATTCTTATATGCTCGTCGGAATAAAAAACGACTCGAAAAGATACCATTTAATGATCTTCCATTTATCAATCTACCCTCGTTTGATTTATGCCGTAGGATATGTCCTCTTCACACGGGGCAGTATTATCCACTACTTAGCCCAGATACTTGATCACTTCCGCAATTATTACTTGGTCAAACTCAAAATCCAAATCCTCATCTAGTCCATTTTCAGCATTTATTTATGCCCTGGTAGCATAATTCCTTAACTTCGTCTACCTCGTTATCATCAATTCTGATGTAAATTTTCTCGCTATTCTAATTTCTGCTGCTTCTCATTACTTTCCACTACTTTCCACTACTTTCGTCTTTCTTCAATTAACTTTCAATCCATATTCTGCACTCATTAGACTATTCATAACATTTAACAGAAACTGTAATTCTTCTTCATTTTCATTGGGGATATCAATATGGTCAGCGAATATTATCATTGATATTCTTTCACCTTGCGCCTCTGAAAATTTTGTTTTTCAGTCTTTGCTTCTTCGAAGTGTAGATTGACCGGTAGGGGCGAAAGACTACATCCCTGTCCTATACGGTTTTTGATCCGAGCCCTTGTTTCGTGGTCTTCCAGTCTTACTGTTCCATCTTGGTTCTTGTACACGTGGCACATTAACTGCCTTTTCCTGCAGCATGTTTTTTTCTCAGCGTTCTGATGATCTTGCGCCATTTTACATAGTCGTACGATTTTTACACATCTACAAATTCTGTGATCGTATCATATGCAGTCTTGCTTCCATTATCAACGGCAACGTCAGAACTGTCATCCTAGATGCCTTTAACTTTCGTAAAGCCGAACTGTCAACTAAGAGATCCTCAATTTTATGTGTCATTCATCTGTACGTTATTCTTGTTAGCAACTTGAATGAATGAGCTGTGGAGTGGATTGTGCGATAATTCTCGTACTTGTTGGTTCTTACTATCTAACGAATTATCTGGATGACTTTTGTTTGGAAGTTTGATGGTTCAGTGTCAGTCACATACATTCTAGACACCAACGTGAATAGTCGTTTTGTTGCCACTTACTCCTCTGATTTTAGAAAGCTGTTCTACATTTTGATTCTTACGCTGGACCCTCTATATCTTCTCTGTCGACTCCTGTTTCTTCTTCTGTCAGCTTATCTCACACCTTCCCCCTCACAGGGGCCTTGAATGTACTCTTTCCATCTACCCACTCTCGCTTCTGCATTTAACACTGGAGTTTCCAGTTCACTCTTAATCTTACCGCCCTTGCTTTAAATTTGTCGAAGGTTGTTTTGACTTGAATTTTCTATATAAGGAATGAGTCCTTCGGACAATCATTTCTTTTTCGATTTCTTCACATTTTTCATAAAGGCATTTTTCCTTAGCTTCCCTGCACTTCCTAATTATTTCATTCGTAAGTAACTCGTATTTCTGTACTCCTAAATTTTCCTGAACATTTTTGTATTTCTTCGTTTGGTCGATCAACTGAAATATTTTCTCTGTTATCCATGGTTTCTTCGCATTTACCTTCCTTGTGCCTACGTTTGCCTATTTTAGAGGTGTACATTCCTCTTCAACTGAACTGCCTGTTCAGCTATTCATTGTCACAGTATCTCTAGCCTCACAGAACTTCAAGCATATCTCTTCATTCCTTACTGCTTCCGTATCCCATTTCTTTGTGCACAGATTCTCCCTAAATAGTTTCTAAGACTACAACGTACTTTACTGTGATCTAAGTCTATATCTGCTCTTGGGTATGCCTTACAACCAAAATCAGTTTTGGGAATCTCTGCGTGACCATGATATAATCCAACCGAATTATTTCCGTGTCTTCCGGCCTTTTCCGAATATCTCCTTCTCTTGTGATTCTTGAACAGAGTATTTGCTGTCATCATCTCAAATTTATTGCAGGACTGAATTAATCTTCTCTCTCGTTCGTACTACGTAGACCATTTTCTCTTACAACCATTTCTACCACTCCTTCCCCTACAATCGCATTCTAATCTCCTATCAGTATTAGATTTTTATCTCCATTTATGTATTGTGTTACCCGTTGAATATCTTCTTATACTGTATCTTTGTATTCATCTTCCACCTGAGCTGTGTCCTTGTACACTTGAATTATTGTTGTCGCTGTTGGTTTGCGGTCGACACTGATCTGAATGACCCTATCATTGAAATGTTCACAGTAGCTAACTCTCAGCTCTACCTTCCTATTGATAACGAATTCTACTCCCTTTAAACCGTTTTCTGCTGCCGTTGGTTTTACCTTATATCCGACTGAGTGTAGATCCTCGTCTTCTTTCCATTTCACTTCACTGACCCCCACTATATCTGTATTGAACCTTAGCATCTTCCTTTTCAGAATTTCTAACTTTCCTACCACGTTCGAACATAAGACATTCCTTGCCCCGACTCGTAGAACATTACCCTTTCGCTGATTGTTCAGTCTTTTTCTCATGTTCACCTCCTTCCTCGCGGTTCCGTCCCTGATATCCGAATAAGAGACTAGTCCGAAATATTTTGATAATGATCATCATTGTACTTTTTTCAATTACAGGTCACATGTCCTGTGTATACACATATGACTTTTATGCAGTGGTTTCCATTACCTTCTACAGCCTTGTGCCGTTGAACTAAGGTAATTCATCCGTCTTTTGTTGGTAATTTCCCGCCTAATATATTGAAAACGTACAGTGGTGTGATTCGAACACAAAACCCAAAAGTTTCGACTTAGTCAAAGACGCTACCCCTATTCAAATTTTATAAGGATTTCAATTAATTTCGTGATGGGTGTAAAGAATGTGTAATGTGGGTTTTGATTCGTGTATCGGGCAAGATTGACGATTGTAGAGGTCTCCCTTTCCTATTTTGGAATGATTCTTTCGGTAATGAGTGAGTGTGTAGTTACTATTCTTTGAAGCCGACACGTAGCGAAGGGCAGTAAGTGGAGAAGTGGGCCTCAAAACTGACAGTACAGTGGCCAGCCACCGTGTGGACCAGTTCCGTTCATTGAGAAGGGCGGCCGGTTTCGATTCCCGGCCGGTCCGGAGTTTTTCTTCGCTCAGGGTCTGGGTGCTGTGTTATCCTTACGTTCGTATCGTCAAAACTGACATTACAGAATTGGGATGGCCGTACGGGAATGTTCCGAAAGCCAATAAACTAAAAAGGTAAAATGTAAGAAGAGATCTATGGTCGACAACCGCCATTTGAGAGGATTAACGTTTCAGTGAACTGAGAGCTCCTACCTGGCCCACTTTTCTTAATGTAAACAAATTCGCGAGGCTATGGCAATTATCAATAGCGCCTTTCACGATTGCAGGCAGCCACAAACAAGGGCATCAGACTGTGAACAGCGAGCGCCTCCGGTTTGCCCAGCGTGATTAATTTGCTCATAACGTGGGAAATGCATAGCACTTCTGTTAAGGGTCTGCGTTGTAGTCTGCTTTATAGCCAGGGCTGATATTTAGGAACAGTCCACGTAGACTTGTGACATGAAAACCAGGCCTCGTTCCGTTTGGTCGACGACTTTCGAAACAAGAGTTCTACCATTCATAAGAACCCGTAACTTTCCGGAGGAACGTTCTCCCAACACTCGCTTAATCTAATAAACATGTTGCATAGAGCTATACCAACATTTTGCATAAAGTATTATATAGGTGTTGCCGACCACAGCGACGTATTTTGCCTGTTCACATATCTCTGTATTTGAATACGCATCCCTACATCAGTTTCTTTGGCGTTTCAGTGTAGTTTTCGTGCGCCATTTCACGCGCCGTAGTCTATTGTTTTTGTGATATACGATAGAGCCAGAAATCATTTTAATATTGCAAAGTCCGGTAATCAATTTAATACTAATTTCCGGAAGGAAACACATTTAAATTCACGTTCAGTGAGAAATTTTACAAAAAGATTTTCTCTCCAAGCCAAAACTGTGGGCCGTCGTTAATTTCAGAAGTAATAGCATTGACTTTGGTAAAAGCTCACAATTAAGCCAGTCATTTAATGAAAGAGACCCCAATTTCTTTTAACGTTGTCGCCATTGCTTTTCATCTTAATATAAAAATAGTTCACAACCCGAAATTGCCCTCCATATTAATTGCAAATAAAATAATTAAATGCCAATTAACGGCCAGTGAAGTTAAATTGGCGTCCTCAGACGAGGACTGCCAAGGAATAAATAATAAATTAAATTTTATTGTGTGTATCATTGTTACAGTTTCATCTTTGTAATTGCATGTATTTTATGTTTCATGTGTGAAACACGTGCCTGATGTCTGCAACCGAGAAACACAAGAGAGTGAACCAAGAAAAGGAAAATAATAGAAACAATAATGCGATAAGAAAGCGCAACTTTAAGGTAACGAAAAACAGTTAAATGCCAAATCTTGTACTTCGTGTTAGAAAATAGATGGACCTGAACTCCTTTCCTGTGTGGATTTAAAAAATTTATTTCGTATGATTTTCAGATATTTATGTATTAAAGTTACGCCCAACAAGATGGCGGAATTTACTAGTGGATTCACGTAATGGCTATGCGTGGTTAGATTGTTTAGCTTTGTTGGTTATTATTGCATCTGAAAGTGATTTTCGGCCGTAGGATAAGTGTTTGTAGGAAACTGTAGTTTTTGTGTTTACGATATTTGTCTATATCACCCATGGATATGGGGAAATATGAGAGAGGCTAAAAGCTCTTCCACAAGAATGGTGATATTCTGGCAGAATTGGAAGCCAAGACTGTTACCAACTCCCCGTATCTGGTCCTTTTGTCGAACTGTATAAGGGACTAGCAGATCTTCTACAACAAATTTTCGAACTCTGCGCGAGAGCAGACCGTAAAATTAGTACTCACATTCAGGACAAAATGAACGAAAGTTTTAAGCACTTTCAAAATCAACATAAGGAACAAACAAGAGTCGAAATTCAATACCAGATGAATGTTAATTTCGAACTTTTCGCTGAGAAGCAAGCTGTGCGAATTAGCGAAAGGTTAGAGGAAAATTTATGCGCAGAATTTCGGCGACTAGCCGAAGAGCAATCTGCTGAAATAAGAAAATTAAACTCGAAGATGGAAAATGTTACTAATAACTTTCCTGAGTTACAACTTGCTAGTAAAGACAAATCCGAGTCCTTAAGCCATTTGAATTCTGAAGTGAGCGAACTAAAGGAAACGCAATCTCAATTGCAAAATACTGTAAAACAGATCGCGTTGCAAAGTGACCAGCGAAATCAGGAGTTTGTTACCTGGTTGCATGACGAAGACAAACATCGATTGCTTAACAGCACAAAGTGACAGAATTAATAGCGACTTTGTGAACAGGTTGCATCAAAAGGATTCACAGGTTAACGAATCGCTTAGGACTGAATTACACACCGTAATTCAATATTATAGGGTTGAAGTGTAGTCTCAGCACAACAAGGAGAATATTGATGTAAAAACAGAACAAATGAAAACGAATCTAAAATGTGATCTTTCTAAGTGGAAGCATGACTTGAAAGAAAACATGACATGGAAGAACCCGTAGGCAAATTGCACCGTGAGTTGTCAGCTGCACGCGACATTGCAAGTGGAAGCCCAGCTGCAGCGGCAACGAATAATCCACGTATGCATTTATCGTCTCCACAGTCGGATGGGGTGTACAGCGTAACATCGCACAACACGTACACGAATGATACGGAGGCGGCAAATATTTTGACAAACATGTTGTTGCAAGAGTGTTTGCTCGAGCATCTTCAGTTTCAGACGTATATCCCAGACAAGGAAGAGGATCAACACCCCGTTGTTTTCACAGCGGGTTTCTGAGGAACACTGCCCAGATCCTGGACAGACACCCAAAGTATACAATTTGTTGCTTCACATGTACGAGACGAAGGTGCAATCTGAGCATCATAAATTATAGAGAAATGCGAAAGATATGAACAGTTCGAGAGAGCATTTGTATCAAAGTACTGGTCTCACGGCCAGCAAAAGAGATTAAAGGAAGTGTACTCACCTGAAGTTTATAACGGTAAACAAGATACTCTTTGCAGGTACAGGGTGTTTCAAAAATGACCGGTATATTTGAAACGGCAATAAAAACTAAACGATCAGCGATAGAAATACACTGTTTGTTGCAATATGCTTGGGACAACAGTACATTTTCAGGCAGACAAACTTTCGAAATTACAGTAGTTACAATTTTCAACAACAGATGGCGCTGCGGTCTGGGAAACTCTATAGTACGATATTTTCCACATATCCACCATGCGTAGCAATAATATGGCGTAGTCTCTGAATGAAATTACCCGAAACCTTTGACAACGTGTCTGGCGGAATGGCTTCACATGCAGATGAGATGTACTGCTTCAGCTGTTCAATTGTTTCTGGATTCTGGCGGTACACCTGGTCTTTCAAGTGTCCCCACAGAAAGAAGTCACAGGGGTTCATATCTGGCGAATAGGGAGGCCAATCCACGCCGCCTCCTGTATGTTTCGGATAGCCCAAAGCAATCACACGATCATCGAAATATTCATTCAGGAAATTAAAGACGTCGGCCGTGCGATGTGGCCGGGCACCATCTTGCATAAACCACGAGGTGTTCGCAGTGTCGTCTAAGGCAGTTTGTACCGCCACAAATTCACGAAGAATGTCCAGATAGCGTGATGCAGTAATCGTTTCGGATCTGAAAAATGGGCCAATGATTCCTATGGAAGAAATGGCGGCTCAGACCAGTACTTTTTGAGGATGCAGGGACGATGGGACTGCAACATGGGGCTTTTCGGTTCCCCATATGCGCCAGTTCTGTTTATTGACGAAGCCGTCCAGGTAAAAATAAGCTTCGTCAGTAAACCAAATGCTGCCCACATGCATATCGCCGTCATCAATCCTGTGCACTATATCGTTAGCGAATGTCTCTCGTGCAGCAATGGTAGCGGCGCTGAGGGGTTGCCGCGTTTGAATTTTGTATGGATAGAGGTGTAAACTCTGGCGCATGAGACGATACGTGGACGTTGGCGTCATTTGGACCGCAGCTGCAACACGGCGAACGGAAACCCGAGGCCGCTGTTGGATCACCTGCTGCACTAGCTGTGCGTTGCCCTCTGTGGTTGCCGTACGCGGTCGCCCTACCTTTCCAGCACGTTCATCCGTCACGTTCCCAGTCCGTTGAAATTTTTCAAACAGATCCTTTATTGTATCGCTTTTTGGTCCTTTGGTTACACTAAACCTCCGTTGAAAACTTCGTCTTGTTGCAACAACACTGTGTTCTAGGCGGTGGAATTCCAACACCAGAAAAATCCTCTGTACTAAGGAATAAACCATGTTGTCTACAGCACACTTGCACGTTGTGAACAGCACACGCTTACAGCAGAAAGACAACGTACAGAATGGCGCACCCACAGACTGTGTTGTCTTCTATATCTTTCACATCACTTGCAGCGCCATCTGTTGTTGAAAATTGTAACTACCGTAATTTCGAAAGTTTGTCCGCCTGAAAATGTACTGTTGTCCCAAGCATATTGCAACAAACGGTGTATTTCTATCGCTGCTCGTTTAGTTTTTATTGCCGTTTCAAATATACCGGTCATTTTTGAAACACCCTGTACTTTGAGAAATATATTAACGAGACAAGGTATTGGGATGACCCTATATCAGTGAAATTTGTTATATGAATTTTAAAGAGTAATTACAATTAAATTCAAAAGAAAACTGAGCAATTCATGTCTGTTGTTGACTAGATAGAATTGTTACATGTGGATACAAAGCAGTGGCCTCAAGACAACAGGCTTGCTTATAGTAAGGACAAGTAAGGACAATGTGTACGAGAACAACAGTGGTAACATGAACCAGAACCGAAACCAAAACAGTAACGGTACCGGGAATGGATATAACCGAAATAAACCTCAGAAAGGTTATAGAAATTAGCATGAATAGGAAAGTAACAACAGACAGCATTTCGCAAAGAAATGGTTCAAATGGCTCTGAGCACTATGGGACTTAACATCTATGGTCATCAGTCCCCTAGAACTTAGAACTACTTAAACCTAACTCACCTAAGGACATCACACAACACCCAGCCATCACGAGGCAGTGAAAATCCATGACCCCGCCGGGAATCGAACCCGGGAACCTGGGCGTGGGAAGCGAGAACGCTACCGCACGACCACGAGATGCGGGCCGCAAAGAAAAGAAGGTATAAGAATCGTAAGCCGGCTTACCGGAATGGCAACCGCTGTAATAATCAGTGTAACATCATAATGCCACAAACATGGTCAAACAACTATAAAGTGAATTGGCAGTCGAATACTGCTCAACTAGACAGTGGACAACAGAATTCGATACAGAATAAAAACCCAAAACAAAGTTATCAGAATAATAGTAATAATACTGTTGGCTGGCAGGTACAAAACCACCTCGAGACGCTAATTGAAGTGATTGAAAATGATCAACCTCCAAATAGCTTGCCCAAAAACTAATCTGTATCACATCAAGTCCTCCTATAGTGGTCGGGAATAGTGTAGAGCGCAATACGCAAAATAAAAAAGATCAATTTTTTCCGTTATAATAACGGTGTTTATATATGTGATGAATTGTTCTCTGAGGAAAATTCCTGCAGAGAGTAAAACAATACAGTGGTACAGGTTGCATTTGAAGATGAAGTAGGTAAAGTACCTACAGTAGTAATAATTAACACCGGTGCATCGACGAACGTTATTTCTTATAATTTGATTAAACGAATATGTGAAAGAGTACAATTCCACATTACCAGTCCAGAACTGTAAAATTATTGGTGCGATAGGCACCAGGTCGAAGAATACCAGTTGGAAACTCACTTGGAAATATTGACAGGAAATGGAGCATTTTACCGCACGTTCCTGGTGGTTGACAATTTGTCAGCCAGCTGTATTACTGATGTAGCATATCTGCAAGAGAAGGACACAAAAATCGACTTCTCGGCAGGAAAATGTAATATTACAGTTGATGGAAAAAATATAATACTGGATTTGTTCAAATCAAAAGCTCGCAATGGCAAATTCTGTCAGTGAAAATCAGACCCTCCACTGACAGGTGGTAGTTCAATGGCTCTAGCTATTGTAACCAAGTGTGCTAACGTTGATATAAGGAGTAATATCTCAATTACCAGGCAAGATTTTAGAATCAGATTAAGTGAGCAGCAGAGAAATGAGCTTGCAATCTGTTATCTACAAGTCTTTGCAGAAAAACTAGGTATAATAAAAGGATACGTGTATCACATGAAATTTAAGCCTCATGAAACGTATTGTCACACAGCCTATTCGATTCTCTGGATCAAGAGACAGGCAGTAAACAAAGAAATCAAGAAAATGCTAGAATGAGAATAGAAGAGTCATCCTCATCTTCATGTAGTAGTCCACTATTACCTGTAGCCAAGTCAGGAGATAGTTTACGATTAGTGCTGGATATACGAGCGATCAATAAGTTTAAAATATCTGTCAGAAAAAGGCCAAAAAATCTTGAATAACAAATGCAGATATTTTATGGTGTGCAATATTTATCTTCGATAGACTTATAACTTTCCTATTGGGAGATCTTGATGTCCGAGAAATCAAGAAAATATAGCACATTCATATTCAGTAGCAGAAGTTATCAATTTTGTATACTACCCTTTGGGTTAAATGTGAGTGCTGGTTGTTTATCATTGTTCTAGACACGGCATTAGTCCCCGAGTCACTGGATAAAGTAACAGTATATGAAGGCGACCTGCTGATAGCCACTGCAACTTGGAACGAGCATATTGAGTTACTTGACAGAGTACTTCACAAGTTCAAGAAGGGGGAGTGTCATTGAAAATTTGCAGAAATCCAAGTTTAGAATGGACAAAATAAAATTCTTACGCCATATCATAACATCTGAAGATATTAAACTGCACCCGAGTAAGATTGAGGAACTAGAGGACATGCCATTTTCTTGTACTAAAAAACAACTAAAGGCATTCTTAGGACTAGTTTCTTTATTTTGTCACTTTGTCCCAAGCCAGTTGCCTGATAGTGAGGCACTATTAAGTTTGCTTGGAAAAAACATAGCTTGGTGATGGACAAGCAGGTGTCAGATTGCGTTTGATAAAATCAAACATGTTCTTCTGCATCACACGGATATGAGCAAAGACTTCTGTCTGATATCAGATGGGTCACTCTTTGGACTCGATGCTTGCCTATTCCAGATGGATACTAATGGCAACAGTGTTGACATTTGTCATAGGGTCTGCGAGTAGCACTATATTGGAATGTGAGAAATCTTACTCTGCCACAGAAATCGGGGCATTGACTGTAATATGGTTAGTAAGGAAATTTAATTACTGTGTGTATGGTAAACAGTAAATCCACAATTTTCTTTACACAATGGCATTCTAACCCATTGTCGTGATACAGAAAAGTATTAATGGTGTGTCTGTTTACCGCTGGAATGCCAAGAGCCTTTGGTATGGTATACACACTGTTCCTGGGGCCACTGTGGTATAAACAAATATAATCAGACACTCAAACGATATTGTTATTTTTCCATTATGGAACGGTACATCCACCAAATACCGAGAAAGTGTATAACGTGTCAGAAAGCCAAACCCATAAATTCATGTTCTCGAACACATTTAAATGCAATGTTGTTAACTAAACCAGTCGAGACCATGGCAAATAACGTCGCAGGACCCCTGCCGAAATCAAGTGGGGGCGTAAAGTATGTTGTGCTACGAAAACCACCATTTCTTCTTCATAATCAAATGCATTGCCATTCATTACATCTCTAGGATAGGAAAGCCTTCAACGATGCTTTCTGAGAACGCTAGTAATTTTACCAGCCTTTTTGAAAGAACTAAACATTTCGCATGTTTTATTATCAGGCTACCACCCAGAAGGAAATCACTCTCAAAGAGTATTCAAGGAATTCAATAGACTTATCAGAGCTTAGGTATCTCATAGACAGACCGAGTAGATAAAGTATATGGAAAGCTTCGAGGATATTATTAACCATTTGCCACTCTCTTCCATCACTTTCACACCTACAGAACTTATGCTAAGACACATGAAAATAATTAATGGTTTAAACCACTTCCACGAATGCATAGAACAGAAATTGGATGGGAGGAAAAATTGAAACATGCTGAGGCCTCGTTAGCTTACCAAGCGCAACTTAGGAAACATAAATATGATAAATCCTTGGGTAAAGTACAGAGGTACCGAAGTGTAGAAAGGAAAGCTCATTTTAAACCCTCCTTGTCGAAAAGGGAGAAAAAAGTGGTAGCTGGTATATGTTAGTTGATGCCAGGACGTTCAGGTGCGGACAGGAACATGGAAAGACATGCCAGGATTTGCAGCTGGTTACTGGATACAGGTGGCTAAGTCTTGCTCTTCCACAGGACAGGCATCTCAGTTATGGGGTAGACGGAATTGTATAAGTTGACTTTTATTTCTTTAAAATATACTGTTGAAATTTAACTATATTTCATTTACAATCCCGTCCTTCCTTTACAGATTTATAATTTTGTGTCTTCTTAAATATGGAAGCATTTCTTTTGGTTATTATGGTTTGCGTGAGCCATTTAATGCTCCATAGTCTTTTGTTTATCAAGTACAGTAAAACTTGCAATCCTTTTTATGTTAAGAAGTCGGAATATAAATTTAATGCTAATTTCAAGTAAACATGCTTAAATTTACGGTCAGTAATAAATTTTACAAAAGATTTGCTCTCAAAGCCACAACTGCGGGCCATTGCTACTTTCAGAAGTAATTGCACTGATTGTCGTAAAAGTTCAGAGTTAAGTCAGTCATTTTCTGGAAGAGGTCCTAGTTTCTTTTAACGCTGTCGGCATTGCTTTACATTTTAATATAAAAATATGAGATTCATTCAAATGAAAGCTGGTCAGTGCGTCTACCTTTGCCTTAAACGTAAGGTGGCATCGCGTAACTGCGGATATGGTGGCACCGTTTGATGTTGCATATCGCCAGTGTGGTTCCACGCGGAAGAAAAGGTGGTCACACAAGTTATCGTCCACCACCAAACATGCAGGCGAGTAAGCAGGAACAACGAGGAGTGATTCAGTTTTTGGCGGCGGAGGGAGTTGGAGGCCGTTAAATGTATCGACGGATGAAGGCTGTGTACGGTGACTACAGTCTAAGTCGTTCAAGCGTTGTGGAATGGCGCAGACGATTCCTTGATGGGCGCGAGTCACTGGAAGACGATGCTCGTCCTGGACAGTTCCTTCGTGACATCGGACCGGAAATGGTTGCCGAAGTGAATGCTTTAGTCTTGGTCAACCGCAGAATCACCGTGGACGAGATCCATCGTTACTGGGTATTAGCGTATGCACCGCCCACACCATAATGCATCAACACTTGAACTTTCGAAAAATCTGTGCACAGTGGGTTCCCAACCAATTGACCGCCGAACAGTGCAGTACTCAAATGGCGCTTTCTTTGAGTCATCTGTAACGTTATCTTGAGGAGGAGTACGGCTTTCTGTTACAGGTGACGAAACATGGTGTCACCATTTTGAACCGGGATGCAAGCGTCAGAACAAGCAGTGGAAACATGCGACTTCACCACCTCCAAAGAAATCAAAGGCAGTGCACACCAGTTCTGGTTGGGCCATGATGTCCTCCTTTTTTGACAACAATGACCCACTGCATGTAGAGTTCCTGGAACGGGGAACCACCATCAATGCCCAGGGTTATCAAGCCACTTTACAGAACGTTAGACGAGCCATCGAGTCGAAACGCCGAGCCATGTTGTCCAGTGGCGTTATCCTCCTGCATGGTAATGCCCGCCCACACGCGGCCAGTGCGGTGAAGACGACACTGCAGCAGTTTAGGAGGGAAACATCCACCGTACAGTCCCGACCTTTCATCGTGAGGCTTTGATGTGTCTGGTCCTCTAAAAGATGCTATTCGCGGACATCGACTCGCAACGGACGACGAAGTGTGTGACTGAGTCCAGGTCTGGATCCGACAGCAGCCTACCAGCTTCTTCAAGAATGGAATCGACCGGCTAGTGTCGCTATGGGATAAATGTGCCAACAGTTTTGGCGACTACTTTTGAGTATGTGTACTGTGTATAACTACATTTTTGAACTGATATAATCGGTACCGTTACTTTACACTAGTGACCGGGTTTCATTTGAATGCCCCTTATACTGCACAACCCGAAATTGCCTTCCATATTAATAACAAGTAAAATAATTGAAACGCAATTAATGGGCGGTGTTGTTATGTCCGGAAAGCGGCCTGTGATGTCCTCTAGTCTGCTGTCACACGTTGCTTCGCTCTTACTGACCCACCAACGCTGCTCAAGATCTGCTTTAGGACTCATCCTGCCCGAGATAATCAGGAACAAGCTACAGTCGATTGGCGCTGCCGGAAATCAAGGCACGCGAAATAGTTTGCAAGCCTCAACGACTCAGCTTCCACTCCCAGTGTCACCTTAAATAAAATTATGTTGGGTATCAGGGGGCATGAAGAGAATCACAGTAAGTCTACCTAAACGTCGATTATTTATTTGCTTTAGTGTTTTCCACTGACGCTGCCTACTTCCCAAAATAATTTTATTCAAAACAGATTGGTTCATAAATGACATTTCATTACCATTGAATTACGGCAAGGGAGAGTCACATCACTGCATGTTACCGGTTCCAAGCCATAGAGCGAGGTGGCGCAGTGGTTAGCACACTGGACTCGCATTCGGAAGGACGACGGTTCAATCCCGCGTCCGGCCATCCTGATTTAGGTTTTCCGTGATTTCCCTAAATCGCTCCAGGCAAATGCCGGGATGGTTCCTTTCAAAGGGCACGGCCGACTTCCTTCCCTAAACCGATGAGACCGATGACCTCGCTGTCTGGTCTCCTTCCCCCCAAAAACAACCAACCAACCAAGCCATATAAATCACCCCAAAGTACCCAGTGTGCTGTTTTAAGAAGATGACTTCTTCGTTTTTCAGTAATGAAAGTCAATAACCCCAGATCTTCCCCCAACGCCTTAAAAACTCTTATGGGCGCTCTTGCCTGTCAAAACCTATAAAACACTCTTAGCTGGTTCGCAGGTCAGAAGATTCCAACAGCAATTTGTCCCAATGGCATAGCATGTTCCAGGTCATTTTTAAATTCCCACAAGTTAATTACGTTTTAGCTATGGCATGTTATATGTTGTTTTCAGTTCAATTATTGGAAACCTGTCGCTAGGAAAAGTTAAGTTTTACTATAGCAATGGTTAAACTGTCTAGTAGCCCACCATAGACAGGTTGAAATGCTGCACTAAGTTCGGTCCTGCTGAGGGATCCTGATTAGGAGGGCATCGTCCATTCTTGATCAAATCTCTGATGTCAGCACTATTTTCCGGTGCCAGGGTACATTACATATATATTCAAGGTCAGCATCTGGTATCTGATTACAGCAGGATCAGTTACACTACTTATATTCAAGGTCGACCACCTCCCCACTCCCCAATCCCCCTTCATTCCCAACTTAGTCAATTCCATGTCAATATCAACATGTTCTCAGGCAATCACTGTGCGACCCCATTGGCTGTGGTAAATTGCTGTAGGCAAATAAGAATAAAGTCTACCTTCCACCTTATTTTTATATAAAAGTCCAATTGCCTCTTATCGGAAGTCTGTACATCTTAGTTAATAGATCACTACATAACACTGTGCAAAACATGGAGTAAGGCACAATAGAGCATTAAATTAATTATTTTTATTATATATGACACTTTAAAAATGCCATAGTATTGTTTACAAGTAGGACTTGCTCATAAAAACATATTTGCAATTCAGGCTTTGCAGTGTTTGTTATTTACTGCAATGTTCATTTTCTCACACATACATAATCGCCAAATTAGTTTCTGTAACTCTAAAGCAAATGCTCAAATGCTTTTCCAGTGCCCAATAACAGCTGATAATTTTACACAAAAATGATGTTTGACAAGTGTCAAAACGTTCTAAAATATCCGACAATACGACTACAACGGAAGAAAATTTAATGGTTACATCATTTGTCATAGTGTTAATTTCTACATATTTCACATAGTCACTAAATTAGAAGATAAAACTCTAAAGTAAGTACTCCAGTGCTAGTTTTGGGCCTATTAACACGTGGTATTTTATAAGGCACATCTAAGTAAGGTCATATACTAACCTTGCCAGGCCAATAATTGCAATAATTGCAGAAAAATATCTGTTAGCTAACGTACTATTCTAATCAGGCAAGCACGCAAGCAGACTGATTTTTTTGAATGTAATAAAGTAGACTTACTATTTGAAAGTCACAATACACCCTCGTATTAAATATTTCCTCATTTAAATTGTTCTCATGGGCAATTTTAGGAAGTGTAAAGGTAATGTATCATCTTTTGCACTAGAGAAATGCAATCGATGAAAATGATTGTCAGAAATTGCTATTATTACAAATAACACATACATACAAGAGGTTATGTACAATAAAAAGTTTAGATCAAATTTGCAACCAGAACTATGGTGCCAAGTTTCTGTAAACATTTATGGACAGCATTTTCTATAATATTAAATAACACCATCATCTAATAAAAATATGTGAACACACTCAACACAGCCAAAAGACAAACAAACATCGTATTAGCAAGGAACAGAACAAGATGGTGTTCGATTTTAGGAAGGAAGAAAGTGATTAATTTTAGAAAGGAAGGAAGTTTATTATTAAAATGCGTAACTTAAATTGCAGAATGAGATGCTATTTTGTACACACACATGAGACGACCATCGATGGTAACAGTGATGAATGTGATACGTCTGAAGACAATGACATAGACGATATCTTGAAAATAAACAAAATTAGATATAATTCATTGTATTATATGTAAGGCAGCGCATTTCCAAGCCCTATGGAGCTTTAAACTAAATATTTACGGTTCTAGTCTGTATAACATACTAAAATACACAGTTTTTGCATCTTTATCTTGATATGCACAATCTCCGCCAAAATTCGAGCAAAATAAAGTTGTGTTCTACGTATGATTTGGCACACGTTTCCAGCACCATGAGGCTTCAAATTAAATATTTCCATGTCTGAATTGTCTGTATTATCTAAATAAGTTTTAAGTTAGCAGGCGACAGTATTTGAGTCACATTACGTTCATCTAGATACTTATAAATTGATTGCATATGGTCACTTGGCCTCATTACAATAGCATCTTGTCATTTAATGACAATTAAGGTGAACCATGGACCTTACCATTGGTGGGGAGGCTTGCGTGCCTCAGCGGTACAGGTAGCCGTACCGTAGATGCAACCACAACGGAGGGGTATCTGTTGAGAGGCCAGACAAACGCGTGGTTCCTGAAGAGGGGCAGCAGCCTTTTCAGTAGTTGCAGGGGCAACAGTCTGGATGATTGACTGATCTGGCCTTGCAACACTAACCAAAATGGCCTCGCTGTGCTGGAACTGCGAACGGCTGAAAGCAAGGGGAAACTAGAGCCATAATTTTTCCCGAGGGCATGCAGCTTTGCTGTATGGTTAGATGATGACGGCGTCGTCTTGGGTAAAATATTCCGGAGGTAAAATGGTCCCCCACTCGGATCTCCGGGCGGGGACTACTCAAGAGGACGTCGTTATCAGGAAAAAGAAAACTGGTGTTCTACGGATCAGAGCCCGGAATGTCAGATCCCTTAATCGGGCAGGTAGGTTAGAAAATTTAAAAAGGGAAATGGATTGGTTAAAGTTAGATATAGCGGGAATTAGTGAAGTTCGGTGGCAGGAGGAACAAGACTTTTGGTCAGGCGAATACAGGATTATAAATGCAAAATCAAATAGGGGTAATGCAGGAGTAGGTTTAATAATGAATAAAAAAATAGGAGTGCGGGTAAGCTACTACAAACAGCGTAGTAAACGCATTATTGTGGTCATGATAGACACGAAGCCCACGCCTACTACAGTAGTGAAAGTTTATATGCCAACTAGCTCTGCAAATGACGAAGAAATTGAAGAAATGTATGATGAAATCAAAGAAATTATCCAGATAGTGAAGGGAGACGAAAATTTAATAGTAATGGGTGACTGGAATTCGTTAGTAGAAAAGGGGAGAGAACTAAACGTAGTAGGTGAACATGGATTGGGGCTAAGAAATGAAAGAGTAAGCCGCCTGGTAGAATTTTGCACAGAACACAACTTAATCGTAGCTATCACTTGGTTCAACAGTCATGAAAGAAGGCTGTATACATGGAAGAAGCCTGGAGATACTGATAGGTTTCAGATGGATTATATAATGGTAAGACAGAGATTTAGGAACCAGGTTTTAAATTGTAAGACATTTCCAGGGGCAAATGTGGACTCTGACCACAATCTATTGGTTATGAACTGTCGATTAAAACTGAAGAAACTGCAAAAAGGTGGCAATTTAAGGAGATGGGACCTGAATAAACTAACTAAACCTGAGGTTCTAGAGAGTTTCAGGGAGAGCATAAGGGAACAATTGACAGGAAAGGAGGAAAAAAATACAGTAGAAGAGGAATGGGTAACTCTGAGGGATGAAGTAGTGAAGACAGTAGAGGATCAAGTAGGTAAAAAAATGAGGGCTAGTAGAACTCCATGGGTAACAGAAGAAATATTGAATTTAATTGATGAAAGGAGAAAATATAAAAATGCAATAGATGAAGCAGGCAAAAAGGAATACAAACGTCTCAAAAATGAGATCGACAGGAAGCGAAAAATGGCTATGCAGGCATGACTAGAGGACAAATGTAAGGATGTAGAGGCTTATCTCACTAGGGGTAAGATAGATACAGCACACAGGAAACTTAAAGAGACCTTTGGAGAAAAGAGAATCACTTGTATGAATATAAAGAGCTCAGATGGAAACCCAGTTCTAAGCAAAGAAGGGAAAGCAGAAAGGTGGATGGGGTATATAGAGGGTCTACACAAGGGCGATGTACTTGAGGACAATATTATGGAAATGGAAGAGGATGTAGATGAAGATGAAATGGGAGATATGATACTGCGTGAAGAGTTTGACAGAGCACTGAAAAACCTGAGTCGAAACAAGGACCTGGGAGTAGACAACATTCCATTAGATCTACTGACAGCCTTGGGAGAGCCAGTCCTGACAGAACTCTACAATCTGGTGAGCAAGATTTATGAGACAGGTGAAATACCCTCAGACTTCAAGAAGAATATAATAATGCCAATCCCAAAGAAAGCAGGTGTTGACAGATGTGAAAATAACCGAACAATCAGTTTAATAAGCCACAGCTGCAAAATACTAACGCGAATTCTTTACAGACGAATGGAAAAACTAGTAGAAGCCGACCTCGGGGAAGATCAGTTTGGATTCCGTAGAAATATTGGAACACGTGAGGCAATACTGACCCTACGACTTATCTTAGAAAATAGAGTAAGGAAAGGCAAACCTACGTTTCTAGCATTTGTAGAGATAGAGAAATCTTTTGACAATGTGGAATGCTCTCTTTTAAATTCTGAAGGTGGCAGGGGTAAAATACAGGGAGCGAAAGGTTATTTACAATTTGTACAGAAACCAGATGGCAGTTATAAGAGTTGAGGGACATGAAAGGGAAGCAGTAGTCGGGAAGGGAGTGAGACATGGTTGTAGCCTATCCCCGATGTTATTCAATCTGTATATTGAGCAAACAGTGAAGGAAACAAAAGAAAAATTCGGAGTAGGTATTAAAATTCATGGAGAAGAAATAAAAACTTTGAGGTTCGCCGATGACATTGTAATTCTGTCAGACACAGCAAATGACTTAGAAGAGCAGTTGAACGGAATGGATAGTGTCTTGAGAGGGGGATATAAGATGAACATCAACAAAAGCAAAACGAGGATAATGGATTGTAGTCGAATTAAATCGGGTGATGCTGAGGGAATTAGATCAGGATGAGTACACCAAACTGACACTTAAAGTAGTAAAGGAGTTTTGCTATTTGGGGGGCAAAATAACTGATGATGGTCGAAGTAGAGAGGATATAAAATGTAGACTGACAATGGCAAGGAAAGCGTTTCTGAAGAAGAGAAATTTGTTAACATCAAGTTTAGATTTAAGTGTCAGGAAGTCGTTTCTGAAAATATTTGTATGTAGTGTAGCCATGTATGGAAGTGAATCGTGGACGATAAATAGTTTGTATTAGAAGAGAATAGAAGCGTTAGAAATGTGGTGCTACAGAAGAATGCTGAAGATTAGATGGGTAGATCACATAACTAATGAGGAGGTATTGAATAGGATTGGGGAGAAGAGAAGTTTGCGGCACATCTTGACTAGAAGAAGGGATCGGTTGGTAGGACATGTTCTGAGGCATCAAGGTATCACCAATTTAGAATTGGAGGGCAGCGTGGAGGGTAAAAATCGTAGAGGGAGACCAAGAGATGAGTACACCAAACAGATACAGAAAGATGTAGGTTGCAGTAGGTACTGGGAGATGCAGAAGCTTGCACAGGATAGAGTAGCATGGAGAGCTGCATAAAACCAGTACCTGGACTGAAGAGCACGACAAAGAGTTTACAAAGATGTGTGCTCTATGTTGCTCAGTGAGAAATGTAGCAGACAGTCTTATACATGCATGAAGTGAAATAGGGCCATTAGCATTATATCACCGACTGGCTGAACTACTTTGACTGTCCATTTGTACATTTCCTAAATAAGTTTTAAGTTATCAGGCGACTGTATTTCAGTCACATTCAGTTCATCTAGATGCATATAAATTGATTGCATATGGTCACTTGGCCTCATTACAGTTGTATTTTGTCATTTAATGAGAATTAAGAGTTACAAAGATGTGTGTTCAATGTTCCTTAGTGGGAAATGTAGCAGACAGTCTTATACATGCATGAAGTGAAATAGTTCCATTAGCATTATATCAACGACTGGCTGAATTACTTTGACTGTTCATTTGTGCAAGGGAAAAAATCACATCTATTACAAAATATTGTTTCCTGTAAGTTACTGGATGTCTTACATTTCACATACTACAAAATGAAACGAAATGTTAGTTCATTCACTCCTCTCGGCAAATTGAGCGTGACTGGGTGATATCCTCCTTAAAAATGACAGCCAGTATTATTAATATTAATGCTTTAAAACAGCCACCTTCAAGTTTTTATTTTAACTGACTCAATCAGCTTAAAAGTATTGGACATTTTTCTATACATACTCCAATTTGCATTGCTTCAAAATTAGACACTGTGCAGCAAATCAATTGCATCTATGAGGAAACACATGCCTACTACTCTTTGGGGTTGTTTCACTTTGCTCTGCCATCTTCGTAAGGTTTGCCTGGATAAAGCACTCAAGCAGTCTCCACAAATTTGGGAAGGAGTGGAGGATTTTGCTTGACTGTTTATTTATTTATTTTTTTGACAAACTGATCTAGGACAAACTGCAGATCACACTGTGACTTCAAGTCAGACACCCAATATTTGTCTGTAACCACCAAGAGCGGTGCAGTGCAATCCTTGTACATGAAAATAATCTTCATCCCAGTATCTGCAATGACGATGTGACCAGTTCATAGCACATTAGAAAAATGACAATAAGCACTCCACCTCCATCAATACTCACAATTTTAGACAGATTTTTATGGAAGTATCTACGTTTCCATTCTAAGATACATAAGTGAATATGGTATAACATATTTGTCAAAGTGTCGGAAAATGATAGTCCTCTACGTGATGTGTGTATGATAGAATAACATCCTCCAATCACATAACGCGATTTTTATCAGTAATGCCGTTATTTATCCTAATTTCAACACTCATAATCAGAAGTGGCGTGAAGATTACGTGTTCAACTTATTATACGTCAACGGCACTATGTAAGACTCTTAATATAGTTGCTGTTGACTGCAGTAACCTATGTTTATACAGTGATACTCCATTGGAATCTGCTTATTCTCAGAGAGTGTGGAGGGTGATTGTTGGATAAATGATGGTAAATATTACCAGTTGTGCACACTGACATTACTATGCATAGTTAAATACTATAAATTACTGAAATCATAGCATTTTCTGCAAAATTGCAGGAACAAATACATGCCTACCCATGTCAGACTAATAACGCACTCCAACCAATACGTACCAAGTACACATTATTTCTACATTATCAATATTTGTGACGTCACTATAAGATGGCCCTTAGTATACTTGTAAATAAATGCTGGGGGAAAAAATCCAGTCAAAACAAATTATTAAATTTATAGTGTATAAAGCATTACCCCTACCAGCATATGATGGGGACTGGGTAGATAAGTACTTTATATAGAACAAATTAAAGAAGGGGATATGGCAGATTCATGCAGATAACCATCTACACTTGACTTACCTGGGAGCCAGTTGGAAAGACGCAATCGCAGTCGCTTGTTATGAGGTGTCCCCTACTCATGACTCACATAGATGCCCATTCCACTGGTGTCTCTGTGATACAGCATCTGACTGAGGAGAACTGTGGTATCAGCAGTCAGCAGGGCCCAACGTGCAAACATCATACCAGCAGGGTCTGCCTGTGAGAGCTTGCGACTGCACCTTAGATGAAAGAGAGGCTGACACACACACACACACACACACACACACACACACACACACACACACACACAAACGCTCGCACACGCGTTCCTTTATGGTGCCAGCCAACAATAATGAGGTAAGATGACTAATGCAAGCTGGTTTATCTTGACAAAGCAGCCAGGACACAGAATATCGTAGATATAGAAGGTTTTATACTATGCATCTTTCTAAATATTGAGGCTATTCACATAGCTGAAAACTATACTGTTTAGAAAGGAAGGTGTGTATCAGCGTATTTTCTATAAGATGAGTACGTAGGCATAAATTTCTATACACGTCACTATCATGTCTGAAGTATCATGTGCAGTAGTGTATATTGTAATACGTCACAGTACCACCAGAATATTTAGAATAAGATTTAAATCGGCTAAAACGGAGACAGCAAACACCAAGCTTTGCTGTTTGTCACTCAGTTCCACAGAAGCATCGTATGTATTTTTTTATACTGCTGTAGAACAATAGAGTTGAAGCTATATGAAAATATCTAATTTGAAGTATATTGTGACTTGCATCAAGTCCATGCCTAAGTAATCACAATGACACTATCAGTCTGTTTGCATGTTTATCTGTTTCGTGCAGCATTACAGCTATCACACTTTTTTCTGCAGTTATGATCCTGGTCAGGTTAGTTTTATGACACTGATTCCTTAGGCCTAACTTTTAAAATCTGAACTGTTATTAGGCATGCAAACATCACTGGAGTGCTTAATTTAGACGTTTAGACACTGATTTGGCAACTATCTGCATATATGGAAATTAGCATTACGATAATCAACATAATCAATACACATTCTTCAATTTCAGATGTATTCGTGTGGACAATTCATAACTGAAAGATCATTGTTGCGCTAGAGTGGAATCATAGACATGTAAGATAGTTAAATTAGGGCTCTGTTGTGTCTTAAGCCAAGCTTAAGACATACTATTATCGTTTTTTACCAGTGCATACATCTGCTGGTGACAATAAGAAACTGATGGTACAGACAACAACCGACACACGCTTTTAACGCCACAGGCATCTGCTGGTGACAGTGAGCAACTTAGACACTAAACAGAAGTTGATTTTAGCTGATATTTTTGCGGGTTGTGCAATAATATTTAAAGTAAATGTAATTCATTGGCTACATTATATAAACAAATGTTGGCTTTTGATTATTTATACACAATATGTTATATATTCCTTCAAATATTCCATACTGATTTGCAAATAATTGCGAATGAAATTTACTTAAGTGACTGGTGGTAAACGATTTTTGGAAGTCAATAATGTTAGCGCAGTTCAGAAGTTTTGATGCTATTCGGATACTTTGACTTTTTATTGAAGAATATTTCGGATTCTTTTGAGCACAGCCAAGGTGAGACTGCACTACAGAAGTAATAATTTGGGTGATTAGGTGTAAGATTCAAATTCTGAAGGTGGCAGGGGTAAAATACAGGGAGCGAAAGGCTATTTACAATTTGTACAGAAACCAGATGGCAGTTATAAGAGTCGAGGGGCATGAAATGGAAGTAGTGGTTGGGAAAGGAGTGAGACAGGGTTGTAGCCTGTCCCCGATGTTTTTCAATCTGTATATTGAGCAAGCAGTAAAGGAAACAAAAGAAAAATTCGGAGTAGGTATTAAAATTCATGGAGAAGAAATAAAAACTTTGAGGTTCGCCGATGACATTGTAATTCTGTCAGAGACAGCAAAGAATTTGGAAGAGCAGTTGAACGGAATGGACAGTGTCTTGAAAGGAGGATATAAGATGAACATCATCAAAAGCAAAACAAGGATAATGGAATGTAGTCGAATTAAGTCGGGTGATGCTGAGGGAATTAGATTAGGAAATGAGACACTTATAGTAGTAAAGGAATTTAGCTACTTAGGGAGTAAAATAAGTGATGATGGTCGAAGTAGAGAGGATATAAAATGTAGACTGGCAATGGCAAGGAAATCGTTTCTGAAGAAGAGAAATTTGTTAGCATCGAGTATAGATTTAAGTGTCAGGAAGTCGTTTCTGAAAATATTTGTGTGGAGTGTAGCCATGTATGGAAGTGAAACATGGACGATAACTAGTTTGGACAAGAAGAGAATAGAAGCTTTCGAAATGTGGTGCTACAGAAGAATGCTGAAGATAAGGTGGGTAGATCACGTAACTAATGAGGAGGTATTGAATAGGATTGGGGAGAAGAGAAGTTTGCGGCACATCTTGACTAGAAGAAGGGATCGGTTGGTAGGACATGTTCTGAGGCATCAAGGTATCACCAATTTAGAATTGGAGGGCAGCGTGGAGGGTAAAAATCGTAGAGGGAGACCAAGAGATGAATAAACTAAGCAGATTCAGAAGGATGTAGGTTGCAGTAGGTACTGGGAGATGAAGAAGCTTGCACAGGATAGAGTAGCATGGAGAGCTGCATCAAACCAGTCTCAGGACTGAAGACCACAACAACAACAACAGGTGTAAGATAATCCCTGACGACTGGCAGTGCAGTTTGCAGCTATCTACTTTGAAGCACAAACGCCTGCAGGCGCAACAATAGCCTTTTATATGCATTTGGAAATAGCGATGCATTGTCATCATGACCTGCACAAAATTTCATTATGTGACTGGTTGAGATAGGCACACAAAATATCCACACCCAAACCATTGAAACTTCAAGAACATCCTCATGGTCCCTGGAGGAAAAGAGAGGAGAGGGGAATAGAGGGAAATGTGTGACTTATTTTTTTGATAAATAATTCAGGTCGTTGGGTGATGTTGAGCACAGCTCAGTTTGACTTGCTTTCAAATCTGTCTTCTTTGCCTTTTGCTCTGGTTGGAGGAAGTGGCTGGTCCCAGCTGACAGCTCGTGATGGTAATACTCTTAAGTATACATACAGACCTCAAATGAGAGGCAATTAGATCTGTGTAGCAAAAAACTGAATGGGCGACGGCTTGAGATCCACTAACTGAAAACTGCTCGCTGGAGAACAGTGGGGCTCCACGGCAATTGGGCAAGAGAATGGTGACATTGCCACATAAGTGGGTGAGAGCTTATTGAGATAGGGGTTGGGTGAAGAGGGGGAGAGATGGGAGGGTTTACCTTGAACGATCGTGCAGTTGGCTCAGCTGTACACTGATACCAGATGAAGACCTGGAATATACCAAGAATAACCCCCTCAGCTATAACGTGACACCGGAAAAATTTGCTACCATTGGAGATTTGGTCCAGAATGCCCACTGCACTGCTACTACCCTCTACATGTTTTCGTATTTATCACACGACTCACGTTACTGTGGAAACAAATTAGAGTGTCTGACATCGGAGTCCAGTAACTTTGAAAGAATCGACTCGTCACACACTTAGCCTATAAGGGATTTGAAGTACATAATGACGGTTCTCGGATGGCACCTTAAAACCGTTGTAGTGAGTTACTGAATTATGCTTACCACTCACTTTCACCGATTTCTTAGCTTTACAACGATAATTTTGGTGCTAGCAATCTGCATTGTAAGGATTTCCTCAGGGAGTCATAATGTTTCATATTTACTACAAATTTCGAAATGCTTCATAATTAACCATTGCTATTGCTTATAAATCGTTTGAAAAAATGTTTTCGTGGACAGACGGAAGCATTGCTCAATGTGACTTGTATTTGCTAGGTATTGAGTGTAAAATATAATGTTTTTTAATCTTTCTTCTCCTGTAGACCATCCAATACGAGTCCAAGATGGAATATGCATCATAGAAGATCTGTATACAAAGATGATCAGTTGCACGGTCTTGTTGAACTGAAGCCCATTATAAGAGAAGAAAAGAAATGTTCTAAGGTGTCTCGGCTACACTATAGCATCCAAGCAGAATGTACTATGCATTCACATTAGCAAGCATCATGCCTGTCTGCACCGTAATCTAGAGTCTTTTCTGTAAGGTGCACGTGGGTGTAATTATAGCTCCAGGTATGTTCATTGTTGCCTTCAGGCTAGCGGGTGGTTATCAGCACAGAATTTGCCGAATAACACATGCGAAACATGTCAAGCAGTGTAGCTATGTGCTGAAGGAACGAGCATGTGAAGGCTATATACCCAGAGGATAATCTGATTCTCTCGCTTACTCTCACTTTCAGCGGAATGCTCCCATTCGTTTGTATTCTCCCTTAGTAGCCAAAGGCTCTGAACACAAAACCTGTACACAATACCTTTCATGCATCTGTATCAGCATCTACTCTACACCGTGAAGCAACTAAGAACACCCAAAATATACCCAAAGCGAGTAAATTTGGCTAAGTTAGAATGGACAAAATAGCGATTTTGTGTCTTAAAATGCGATTTTTGACGTTTTTGTCTGCTAAATGGTGAAGCTGACATGTATTTCAGTGGGACTATACACCTTTTCTCTGAAGAATTGCAAGGAGATATGATTTCACCAACGCAAAACACGAGGAACTTGAGCCAATGGTAATAAGATTACTGTCTCTAACCCGCCGCCAGGTGAAGAAATCAAACTAACGTCCCTAAATAATACCAGATATATGGAGACTGTTACACTTGTGGGTTTATTGTTATGGTTGTTATTTCAAGTGCACAATTTGTTAACCTTGACCACTGATACGAACTGCAAAGCGTTTCCACACAGACAATGCTGAACGGTGAAACTCATTTGGACTTACCGCAGCACAGGCCCCTATTATATGGCATTTCATGTTGAAAGCCGACCGTTACATTACTAGCGCCCTTTCATGCTGCATAGATCAGCGACGCACACGGAATTAGTCACTCGTTGGTAGCAGAAAGTCATACCGCGCATCGACTGGTCCACTGACGCGATGCAGCTTTGCAAATGCAGTTATGTATGCAGCTTTTACTATCGCTCTAAGGACTTTGAGCAGAGTCAGCTAAAGGAAACACAAGGCATCTATCAGACGGGTTGGATGTAGACTGCTATTTGAACCACAAAACATTCAGCATTTCTCGTGTCGTCTACTGCCTGGGTGGCAACCTTGAAACTAGTGTTAATTCAGAGATTTGTGTTATGTGTAAGACGGAAGCTTTTGACTGACACACGTCGATGTAAATGCTGATATTCAAACAGCCACGTGCTTTGCAGTTGCTTTCGCACGAATGAGCTTGATAATACTACTCTAATACTAATCTTTCTCGTTGTTATTCATGTGGAAACTCCATTTGCTAATGTGATTCTGCGTTCACCCTTGTACTTACTTTCTACGCACGTGATATCCAAAGCTATTTTAGTGATAAGCATTTTTAACATCAGGTGAGTAATAGACAGCTATTTTAGCTTGAAATGATCTTTCGTGTACTGTCGAGTGCTAATTTTATGGGATTATTCTGAGGTACTGTAATGAAGCGATTTAAAGATAGTTAACTTCGAATGTATATTCAGAACTACAGGGTCTGGAGTGTAAATTATCCTCTTTGTCAATTACATGAGATTTCAGTTAATTTGTCTACCGAAACTCACTGTCTAACATCCCATTTGCTAATTTAGTAATTCTACTGAGTATAACCGCATCAACATTGGAATTTCCAAACCTTATCCAATGAGACAACTTATCTACTGAATATACTCTGTTCTTTGTTTAAGAGTGACACTGCATACTAATCTTCGCTTAGGCTTTATTTTTTGAGAAAGATTTTCGGCAGGTATGTAAGTTTGATTCTGTTCCATCACTCTGAGATCACCTAACAGCAGACAGGACAAATTTGCAGTTAGTAATTTTCATCAACAGGAATTATGCTCTCAGCATACTAGGTAGTGACAGGTTCGTTACTGGATCGTGTTGGAGCTATGATCACACTTTACTTTCATTCAACTACAGTTTCAATGTTCAAATGGGTATCTTGAGTGAATACGTTTTCCCCATTGTCGCACACTGTTGAAGTTCTGCCATCTTCTTCTTATTGAAGTTCACGGATGAAACCTTGAGTTTAGTTCTAAAAGGAGATGCAACTTTCAGCTGGCGACCTTGCCAGAATTAGATTTTAGGAATCTTTTGATTAGTCATCGAAGTGGATATTAGCCGTTTTAGATGTGATATTATTTATTTCATGTGCTAAATTGTCAGAGTAAGATTTTTAAACTGGTTTACCCTGCTAGAATTACAATTTTTTGTTTTTATGATTACTCAGTTGTATCTACTATTCAGTAAGACTGCAAGTGCTGCGTATGAATTGTGGGAAATTTTTGTTCAGCTTCACTGGAAATTCTAAGGATTCTGTGTACAATTCTATAAGACACATCTGTGTGACAACTGGAACTTTAAACAGATTTGTAAAGGGTAAGGTTGTGACAACAAGTGCTCTTTTTTGAACAGGAGAAAAGAATTAATTAATGCTAAGTGTATTAACTGTTAACAGAATCTTCCGTCGGTTCTTGGTAGAACAACATTATAATAAATTAAAAGCACCAGTTTGCTTTTGTTCTACAATATTACTTTTATCGCTAACCGGTTTTCGGATTACAAGGCCATCTTCAGACATTGCCTGAAGATGGCCTTGTAAGCCGAAAACCGGTTAGCAATAAAAGTAGTATTGTAGAACAAAAGCAAACTGGTGCTTTTCATTTATTGTATTAACTGTTCTTAATGGTGATTTTTAGATATGTACTGTTGTTTTCACTTTCATACAGTTATTTAATGTGGAAACTGTGGACAAATCATTCAATAATCATTCTGGTTCATGTGGGTACAGTGCACCATAACCATTATTTTGAAAGTAAATGAGTTCAGTGAGATTTCAGCCCATCAGTTTACGAAGTTTTGATTTGATATGCTGGAATAGTGGGTATTATGTTGGTACAACTTTCTGTAATCAGTTGATATCATGCAATGTTCTTGTTAAGTGAGAGGTCTGCTGTCGATATTTGGTTCTTGCTGCTATTAAATGTAATGCGTGCATTAATCCTGCTATACGCTTTTAATGATGTGGGGATAAACTAGTAGTTCTGTCTCTGGTAGATGAAATGCAAACTGATATTAGTGTGTGAACAATTAAGTTCGAAGGTTGGCTTTCATTTGTAAGGTTGTTCAAGGTGAAATCTGCATTAATTCTATTCCAATACTGCGGCTTTAGAGGCTTCACAGCTGAGTGAATTAGCACATTTTGTTTCATGTTATCAGTGGTTCATAATGGCTTATATTTGTTGTGTCAAAACAGGGTTCCAACGTTTACTTACAGAATACCCCTTATCTCTGTTTATATTATTGTCAGATAACCGGATTTCAGTGGCTTCTTTCACTACACAGTAGCAATACCTCGGAGCAAGGGAAACCACTTGTGTCTCATTGTACAACGTTTTGTGTCCTTCAGCAAGACAGTGTTCCACCACTGCAGATTTTTCTGTCTGAAATAAGCGCGTCTGGAGATGATGCTCCACGCATCGATCCTGGATCGTACGAATCGTTTGCCCAATATAGACTTTCCCGCAATGGACGCGAATATTGTAGGCCCTGGGCTTTCTCAAGCCTAAATCATCCTTTACTGAGCCCAGCAGAGCTCTGATTTTAGCTGGCGGACGGAATATATAAAATTTATTTAATATTCTTCCAATTTTTGAAGTTCGCTTCCCGCAAAAGGTAGGAAAGCCAACGATTTTCTTGGGTCTTCTGTTGGTTCCCGCAAAGGGCCAATCTGTAGAGCACGACGGATCTGGCTGCCAGTTTAACCATTCTGCTGGAACGCAGCTTCTAGATGATCCAGCTCTTGTGTCAAACTATCTGCATTTAAGATGACGTAAGCTATTTTTACCGTAGGTACGGTGGATGAAAACTTGACGCATGAAGATACCGGTCCGTGTGCGTGGGCTTACGATAAACACCCTGTCCTAAGGTCCCACCAACCTTTCTGTAGATCAAGACATCCAAAACGGAAGTTTTCCATCCTTTTCAGCTTCTATCGTGTAATTAATATTGGGATACAGATAATTAAAATGAACTAGTAAACAATACAGAGCATCCCTCCCATGTGGCCATACCATAAACGTATCGTCAACGTATCTCCGGAAACAAGTTGGTTTTAAGAACGCCGTCTTGAGTGCCATTTCTTCAAAATGTCCCACAAACAAACTGGCGATTGGGGGGAGGGGGGGAGGGGGGGAGGGGGGGGGGGGGAATGGACTCCCCATAGCCACTCCGTCAGTTTGTTCAAAGTATCTGTCATTAAATAAAAAATATGCCGACATCTACACATGACGACAAAGCTTAGTTGTAAGCCCGCCCGGTTGGCCATGCGGTCTAACGCACGGCTTTCCAGGCGAGAAGGAGCGCCGGTCCTCGGCACGAATCAGCCCGGTGGATTTGTGTCGAGGTCTGGTGACCCGGCCAGTCTGTGGATGGTGTTTAGGCGGTTTTCCATCTGCCTCGGCAAATGCGGGCTGGTTCCCCTTATCCCGCCTCAGCTACAGTATGTCGGCGATTTCTGCGCAAACAAGTTCTCCACGTACGCTTACACCACCATTACCACCAAAACATAGGGGTTACACTCGTCTGGTGTGAGACATTCCTCTTGGGGGGGGGGGGGGGGGTGTCCACCGGGGGACGAACCGCACAATAACCCTGGGGTCGGTGTGGGGCGGCGGAGGGTTGAAGTGGACTGCGGTAGTCGTCGAGGGGTTGCGGACCAATGCGGCTGCGGCGGGGACGGAGCCTCTCCATCGTTTCTAGGTCCCCGGTTAACATAACATAACATAAGCTTGGTTGTATGGATATGGTGTCTGTTCTTTCGGACATGTCCGAAAGAACAGACACCATTGATGACATGCAGCTGTTAAGAACGAAATTAGAATTGTATTAATACCTTCGTATGCTAACGGGCGTTGATGTATATGAACGGGGAGAGGTGAAAATGTGTGCCCCTACCGCGACTCGAACCCGGGATCCCCAGCTTAGATGGAAGACGCTCTATCCAACTGAGCCACCGAGGACACAGAGGATAGTGGGACTGCAGGGACTCTCCCGCGCACGTCTCCCGCGAGACCCACATTCTCACCTTGCATATCCACACACTACATTCGTAGTGACCCATCGCAATACACTCATTACTCGTGGAAGACAGTCTTACAAAGTCCCGTAAGAGTTCGGGCAATATGTGTGCATCCTCACAGAAGAAGAAGGTCATGGCCGGTATTGCCAGAACTATATACTCATATTTATATGGTGTCTGTTCCTTCTTGCGCGAGATAATCCCTGCAGTCGCACTATCCTCTGTGTCCTCGGTGGCTCAGATGGACAGAGCGTCTGCCATGTAAGCAGGAGTTACCGGGTTCGAGTCCTGGTCAGGGCACACATTTTCACCTGTCCCCGTTGATGTACATCAACGCCCGTTAGCAGCTGAAAGTATTAATATAATTCTAATCTCGTTCTAGACAGCTGCAGGTCATCAATGGTGTCTGTTCCTTCGGACATGACCGAAAGAACAGACAGCATATCCATATAAGTGTATAGTTCTGGCAATACCGGCCATGACTTTCATCTTCTGTGCGGATGCACACATATTTCCCGAATTCTTATGGGTCTTGGTAAGAATATCTTCCAAGAGTAATGAGTGTGTTGGGGTGGGTCACTACGAATGTAGTGTGTGGACATGCAAGGTGAGAATGTGGGTCTCGCGGGAGGCGTGCGCGAGATAGTCCCTGCAGTCGCACTATCCTCTGTGTCGTCAGTGACTCAGTTGGATAGAGCGTCTGCCATATAAGCAGGAGATCCCGGGTTCGAGTCCCAGTCGGGGCACACATTTTCACCTGTCCCCGTTGATATGCATCAACGCCCGTTAGCATCGGAAGGTATTAATCTAATTCTAAGCTTAGTTTTTCTGCGTCCAATTTTTCGCCAATTAACTGCGAAGAATCTTTAAGTGTACTCTGGTAAACAGAGACACAACATCAAAACTAACGAGCAAATCCGTAAGCCTGAGACACAAAGACTTCAAACGCTGAATAAAAACCAGAGAATCGAAAGTATGGTGTTCGTATTTTCCGACGTGGGGACTGAGAATGGACGCTAAATACTTGGCTGTGTTGTAAGTAGGAACGCAAGAATTGCTAACAATAGGCCGAAGAGGAACTCCTTGCTTGTGTACCTTAGGCAGGCAATCCGTATAATCTCGCCAGGACTGCAGCACCAGGTCGAAGTTCCTTAAGAACGTCGTCAGGTTACGAACTATTCTTGAAAAGTGAAAGCGTCTTTCGTTTTTATGCATTCGGTTGGATCGTTCTGTAGTCTTCGGTATGTCGAGTGTGCAAGCAAAAGATCCCTTTTTCCCACATAATCGTCCCGCGATAGAAGAATCCTCGCGTTGCCCTTGCTCCACTAAATCCTGGTCTTCTGTAATGGACCAGATCGTGGGTCTTAAAAGGGAGGAGATGTCGCGAGGGCGGCACCCGAAGCAACGTGTGCGAGACCTCTTGCCTAACCTCATCAGCTAAATCGTCGGGAAACCTGGACACCGCTTGTTCAACGGCGGAAATGAATTGCGTAATGGGAACATTCCTGGGTGTAGGGACAAAATTCAAGCCCTTTTCCAATACTGCCAGTGTAGCAACGTCCAGTTGTTTGGTTGTGAGATTGGTCACAACATGTCGTCGGGTGTCACGATCCGTTATTGTAGACTGAGGAGAAAGCCGTTGACACTTAGAAAATTTCCGCCTGACGGCGTTCCCATGGACCCAGTCTGATATGGCGAAGGGAAAACTGTCAATCCAATCCCAGGATGCAGCAGACAGTAACGCGGAAACTTCCAAATGCATATAAAATAAATCCTTTGAAATGAAATCCAGCTGTCTACGTGTAAAACGAACGAGCCTTACTAAGGCAAAACTAGCACGCTTCTTAATATTGTGGACCATTCTTGTCCCAATTTAATGAACAATTCTGGCAAAATTAGGTGTTATCACAGGAGAAAAGCGAGGGCGCTCAGCAACTTCCAATTCTTCTTACGAAGTTTATCAAACTTCCTTACAAGTTCAAACATCTCCCCATACAGGCTCTTGATATGGCTCCATAAATTTTCCCGGCGTAGTAATTTGTGATATTCATATCGGGTCCGTCGAAATATTGTGTCCAGATGACGATACGTTCCGGCTGGAGACCCGACTTGAATATCAACAATTGTTTAAGTTGCCGGCCAACCACGACGACCATCTGGTGATGGATTTCGGCCGCCTACCGGCTCAATTAATCGACTACGAAGCTCCGCGGTATAAACGCACCATAGCTGTGGCGACGTGGGTCCAAAACTGGTGCTGCACAGCTGCATGGATCGTAGGTGTGGCCAGCCTCCGCTCACTGGGTGACATCGTCCGAAGGACGGTGGAGACGGGTTATGATCTCAAGGCCTCCCGGGTACAAAGTTGTCCTCTACCACTGACTGACTAGCCCTCGAGAGGCGACTGGAGCTGCTAAGGCTCTACTACAATGATGATTGCCGGCTGTTATCATTCAGCGCTCTACTTGGAACTGACAGCTATGCTCCGGAGCTTTCAGCTCGGCCGACACACGCTGCCGGTCACACCGCCTGGGCGAGTATATGAGACGTTAACGTCGTGGGGACAGCCGGGTACCGTAGCAGCAGAGTCTTGTGCCGGTGTTAGCGCTGACACAGGTATACACGCCTCGCCGCCGTCGTCTGCATCAACAGAGGCACTGTGTATTCTTCGGCGGAATAAAAATCAGTGCCAAACTTGTCTGTGTATCTCTGCATGCCCTAGCGTTATTTACCTCTCTCTCCCCGAACCCAAATCTCCAGTCATCCAGGGGGACATTACGCCCCCTGAGGCCAGGAGTGATGACAGCTCCTTCAGTTAATGTCGCATTCAATACTGTGTAATTATCTACCTTAGGAACCATAGCTAAGGCCATAATTACTTTGCGTTAGCCATTACGTTGCGCACAGTAATTTCAACTAGGTCATAAAGGTATCTCTGGTTCTTTATTAATTTACTGTTCTTCAGATTAAACTGCTTATGACACAGGAAATAAAAACTCTTTCTTCAAAGATCTAATTTTCATTTATTTCCGTGTATCTAAACGCTACATGTTTCACAGGGTTACCCAACCTTTGAAACATGTAGCGATTAGATACACGGAAATAAATGAAAATAAGATCTTTTAAGAAAGAGTTTTTATTTCCTGTGTCATAAACAGTTTAATCTGAAGAACTGTAAATATGTATGTACTTGTGGACAAATTGTTTTTGTTTATAGATTTTTAAACTGAGTAGAGCATATATGGCAATTTAAAGATATTGCTGAATGACTGTACAAAAATGTAAGACTTTTTATCATTCACCTCTATAAACACCATTAAGAAAAGACCATTATTCAATGTAGAAAATTTTGATGCATCTCTATGATACAATGTTTCCCTAACTTCAGCCACCCCGCCCACCGTTTACCACCCAGACTAAAACAGAACAGACAACTACCTATGGCATAGACAGTGGTGATACCTTGAATAACAGAAGTCTGCATTGAACTCTTCCCTCCTTCTCGCAATTTGGGAGGTTGGAGGTAACCATTGCTTTTATTTCATGCATGTTTGTCTAAGATATAGCACTAATTCTACGAGAAACTTTCAGATATGTATTTAATGTATGGAACAGTTGCATGCCTTTCTCAGAAACACGAATAAAGAATTCACCACGGATGGCATTGTAACTGGAAGAAATTTCTTTTCGAGAACGGAAACATATGAGCAATGATCTTTTTGAAGCAAAGATCTCGTCAAAAATATGTTGGCACAGTATGACCTCAAATGATATTGTCCAAGAGTTTGGGAGAGGGTTCATCACTGAGCACTTTTCAGCTTTCTTGTGAAATATGCATTGTGAAGAATTCTGTCTGTAATATATTGTTGGAGCAGCTGTTACATCCTTGACATAAACAACGTGTACAAACGATGGAACAGAGTTATTTTTGGTCCTAGAAAGACTACCATATGACAGGTAGCTCATCTGTTTAAATTTTGCTATCGCTTGCCTAAAAGTAATATCAACAAGTTCAACAGCCATATGAACTGCCGATTTCACAGCTTATAATGTTTATCGCCTGGCAGAAATAGTACCACTTACCAGCTTACAATCTGGTCGTTTTCGGATGCATTTACAATAGCAATAGCTGTTTAGTCTCCCACGCATCGCGGTTTATTCGATATATTCTGAGAAATGTCCAGGTGTGTCTATAATATTACGATAACATAGTCTGCTTTCGAATCTAAGTCCTGTGAATATTATGGAATATGCACAATGAAATGTGCACTTTGGGAGGTCTTCCATGCTCGTCCTTGCCGTATTTACAATGATCCACATCTGTTTCGATCAAAATTGGGCATCTTCAAAACTAAAAACAAACTAAAAAAACTAAACATATCGTTTCCGTTATTTTACAATAAGTGGAAAAGTCCTGCGCACAAATATCGAACTTGCCTATATTTTGGGACCTTGGATTAACTCTCACTGTTGAAGCAGAAAGACAGTAGTTTTGTTTGTGCAGCATAGTGGACAGCGACACTAGATCTGTTTAGCGTAGTAACATTAAGCCTTCAGATATGTAAGCGACTTTCGAATGTAGTGAAAGAACATAACTGTAAACATGTGGGATTTTTTCATATACAGAACAGCATTTGCAGTAAGCGTTACTCTACTGCTTTCACGATAAGGAATCTGAGGCCGAAACCTAACGTTTATTGGCGAAAGCATACGGAGAGCATGCTCTATCGGAAACAATGTGCAGACATTGGTTTCAACGACTGAAATACAACGATATTGAGCCGAGTGACAAAATTCGTCGTGGTCGATGTGTATCTCGAGCTATTGTAACCGGCTCAAACGGTGGATGCTGAAACATATGGAACATAATTACTCAGTGCTGGTAAAAAAAAATTGCGCCACAGAATTAAAACGCTATCAAAGTCGCGGCCCTAATAATGAACCTCAGAGTGGGGAATCACAATTTTATTAATCAAAAACATGAATTGACTGTGGGGGTAGTTATCTGCATCACTTGAAAAGCAAGTTAAATAAACTAGTTGGTTATCACAAATTCTGCTTAAAATTAAACAATGTACAAAGCCCCATGATTTTCATGTGATGTCCGCCTACAAAATTGAACGCCTTATGTCATTATTGAAGCTACCGATTGGTAAAGTGTTTGGAGAGGGTTTGAATTTATTGCTCGTAAAACTAAACTAAACTCCACCCTGAACATGCCACGAAGGCCGAAGGGTACTGACTGGCCGCCGTGTTATCCTCAGCTAACAGGCATCATCACTGGATGCGGAAATGGAGGAACATGTGGCCAGCACACCGCTCTCCAGGCCGTTACTTCTCAATCAAGTAGCTCCTCAGTTTGTCTCACAAGGGCTGAGTGCACCCCGCTTGCCAATAGCGGTCGGCAGATAAGATGGTCACCCATCCAAATGCTAGCCCAGCCCCACAGTGCTTAACTTCGGTTATCTGACGGGACCCGGTGTTAATACTGCGACAAGGCAGTTGGCATTTACCGTTCGTAAGAGTGAACGTAAATGTGAACGTTGCTTATGTTTCCTACACATTGATTGCAGTAGTTGAAAGACTTCTATAAATAGTTATATGCGATCTCATGGTTCTGTGTCCGTGCTAAAAGACAGAAATTTGTATCCTACAATGTCTGATGAAAATTTAAGCACTGGCTTTCCTAACGGAAACTTACTCATGCTCATCCTACCGTTCGTCGCCATATAAGGTGGTCGGCCTCGCTGTGACTAGCAGTAATCAAGTACAGCACTGATAGAGACCGCAGCTGAAACCAGTAGCCAGTGTAGTCCGCAGACAGAGTGCTCTGTCCCAGCGATCAAGACTCTGACCATCTCCCTAACGCCGAAGACGAAGTCTCTCGGCAGAGCGTCCAAAACCAACTGTCTTCTCCAGATGTACCAAGACTGTACGCTCCTTCCCGCCATCAACTACGAGCACCAATGTCTTAAATGTTATAGGTGCTCACCAATGGCCTCAATGTCCACCGTTAAAAAGACTCCCACGTACCATATGTGAAATCCTGAGCGCCAATCAAAGCCCTATCTTCCTTCTTTGCAAAACTGCTCTTGCTGCCTAACGTCCATTTGAAGTCAGAGAGCAAATGACCAATCGTGTTCTCCTGTTACAAATAGCTCCTAGACTCGCAACAGACCACTAGAAAGATGCGGAACAGGGTGAGAGGCTATTTCCCCACTTCCTCTGTTTCACTTTAAACTCGCAACTTGTGTGAGCTGCTTTGCTACACTTTCTGTCTGTTGGCAAATGTTTATCGAAATGGCGACTTGTCTTTGACGTACTACTGCCGTCTGCCACACAACGAGCACCGTTTCCGTTCGGCCGTTGTACAATGTTGCTTGTTCTCACATCTTGCAGTGCTGGACGTCAAATGACGTGCCGCACGGGTTTCTACAGCGATAGAAGACAGCGCTCACTAGACTGCAGTTTGGCCAATTGAGAGGCAGTCTCTCGTAGGATCGGTATTGTCTCCCCTTTCCCAACGAGGCCCTTACCCGTTTCCTGTCCTCAGCTCTGAGCACGAGCCCAGCAGTTGCCCCCTCTATCAAAGGAAATGCTGTTTCACTATTTTAATTAGAAAAATGAAAATCAGATCGTTCAGCCACTGTAACGCGAATTTCTCTCTTTACTAAAAATCAGCACCCATGTAGCCTACTGTTAACTTCTCCCACAGTGAATATGCATAATTATAAATATTTTTTGGGAGAAGACAAATCAGTTGGCCTGCCGCCTTTTAGCCGTTCCGCTCCTTATAGGATGAATACAAATTATAGATATAGAGGGCTATTCAAAAAGGAGAACATATTTCAAACATGTAGTGCTTCCAAATTACAAAAGACAGGTATGCAATTTCAACGTTCGTGGAAAGAGAAGAGCTCAAAGTTTTATGCATTCAACGTGAGCACCATGCGTTACACGATAAATATCAAAACGGTGGCTCAGATCCTGCCACACACGAAGCAGCTGGTCTCTCCTTATCGAATTGACAGCTTCAGCAACGCGATGTTGCAGACTTTCTCTAAGCACGTCCGACGTTACCTAAATGACACTATTGCCGGACGTTGGAGTGGAAGAGGTGGAGCAGAAGATGAACACCATCGTCAGTGGCCTCCTAGGTCTCCAGACCTCACACCTCGTGACTTTCATCTTTGGGTTTACGTAAAAGACAGCGATTTTTCCCCTCGTATGCTTGACACTCTTTAAATCTGCGACGGCGCATTCTTGAAGCTGTGAATTCGGTAATGTGAGACTAGCTGCTTCATGTGGGCAGCAAATGAGCCAGAGTTTCTATATTTGTCGTGTAACACTTGGTGCTCACATTCAATGCATAAAAAGAGCGTTGGAATTTTGTTTTTATTTCTTGTAATTTGAAGGTAAAGAATGTTTGAAAGCTGTTCCCTCTTTTTGAGTAGCCCTATATGGACTGAAGAGCCAAAGAAACTGCTAAACTTGCCCAATTCATCTAGGGACCCAGCGACCACGTACAAATGCCGCAACACGACATGACTAATGTCTGAAGTAGCGCCGGAGGCAGCTGTCACCATGAATCCTACAAGGCTGTCCATCAATCCGTAAGAATGCGATGGATAGGCGATCACTTCTGAACAGCACGTGGCAAGGCATCCCAGATACGCTCAATAACGTTCGCTCTGGGGAGTTTGGCAGCCAACGGAAATGTTTAGACTCAGAAGTGTGTTCCTGGTGTCACGCTTGACGTGTGGGGTGTCGCAATGTCCTGCTGGAATTGCCCAAGTCTGTCGGAATGCACAACGGACATGAACCGATGCAGGTGATCTGACAGGATATTTACGTTCGTGTCACCTGTCAGAGTTGTATCTGGACGTATCAGGGGTTCCGCATCACTCCAACTGCACATGCCCCACACCGTTACAGGGCCTCCACCAGCTTCAATTGTCCCCTGCTGACATGCAGGGTCCATGTATTCATGAGATTGTCGCCATACGCGTACACTTCGATCCGCTCTATACAGCTTGAAACGAGACTCTTCCGACCAGACAACATGTTTCCATTCATCAAGAGTCCAATGGTGTTGATAGGCACAGGCGAGGCGTAAAGCTTTGTGTCGTGCAATCATCAAGGACAAACAAGTGGGCCTTCGGCTACGAAAGTCCATACCGAAGTTGTTTCGTCGAATCTTTCGCACGCTGACTCTTTTTGATGGCTCAGCATTCAAATCTCCAGCAATTTGGGTAAGGGCTGCACTTCTGTGACGTTGAACGATTCTCTTGGTTCCGTTCTTGCAGGATCTTTTCCCGGCCGTAACGATTTCGGAGATTTGATGTTTTACCGGATTCCTGATATTCACGGTACACTCGTGAAATGGGCATACGGGAAAATTCCCTCCTCATCACTACCTCGGAGGTGTTGTATAGCATTGCTCGTGCGCCTACTATAACATCACGTTCAAACTTACTTAAATCTTGATAACCTCCCATTGTAGCAGCAGTAATCGATCTAACAACTGCGCCAGACACTTGTTGTCCTACATAGAAGTTGCCGTCCGCACCGCCGTATTCTGCCTGTTTAAAATGTGAAACATCCCCTTAGAAAAATTTATGAATTACTGTGCTGGAAAACCGCTTACTTTATTTGCTTTTCAAACAGCTGAGCAAAACTGAACGTACTCAGACATTACTCTCTTTACTTATTCTGATCAGCACTAAACTGACACACAATATTTTTAGCGCAATACAATCTGACTTTTAATAATCCCTACAAATGAATGGCCCTGACTAACATTAATCCCTACCTTTCAAAAATCACTTACTTCACAAAAATCTTCGTTACTCGAACTACTGCAATGCAGCGAGCGCCAATATTGCCAGCGAAGTAAAAGATTCTAACTACTGAAGGCACTAACTACTGACAGGCATAATTAGCAAATGGAAGATTTTGATAGAGAACAAACTATGTATTTAGCTTAATAGTGTTCAAAAGTCGTCATATCAGTTCATGACACCCAATCTTACCTTACAAAATTACTGTCTCTGATGGACACGCGTCCAGATCATCCGCCCTCAAAACTCCGCCATCTCTCTCCCCACATCCACCACTGCTGGCGGCTCACCTCCAACTGCGCAACGCTACGCGCTGTTAACATCCAGCTACCCTACACTACAATAGCAAACAACAATGTGGCGTTATCAATAAAAAAACCTAAACAGCCTAAAAAAAGAACCTAAACAGCCTACTTACAAATGGTTCAAATGCCTCTGAGCACTATGGGACTTAACTTCTAAGGTCATCAGTCCCCTAGAAGTTAGAACTACTTAAACCTATCTAATCTAAGGACATCACACACATCCATGCCAGAGGCAGGTTTCAAACCTGCGACCGTAGGGGTCGCGCGGTTCCAGACTGTAGTGCCTAGAACCGCTCGGTCACCCCAGCCGCCTCTGCTTGTTTACATAGCTCTGTACCTGAATAAGCATATCTACACGTTTCTTTGCCGCTTCTGTGTATATTCTTTCTTTAAATTTCGTTATAAGGTGGAGGTAGGCTTCCGTGACGAGATATCCCAACGCCGTGTTGCACGCGAAAGCCAGCTCCGGGTGCCTACTGCCGAGGTGACGAAAGCCTCTTAGCAGGGACCTACCCTGGTTGCGTAACGACCGACAGAGCTGGCGCGACCCGACGTGGCGTAAGAACAGCCAACTGGCGGTGTCGCGCCGGCCTTTCCAAGGCTGGCGGAGTGCGTGCCTGCGAAAAGGACTGCTGCTTAAGTTTTAAGAGCCGCCCGGGGGGAAGAGCGCGGGAGAGCTTCACAAGTCCAGGGGGTGGGTGGGTGCACGAAGGGGAGGGGGCGGGGAAGGCCCGTCCAACCGTCTGCGGGCAGACAATCGATATTCCGCTGCCGCAAACTCCGAGACAACTCACGCTCAGATTCTGCTCGCCGAACTGCTTCGTCATAGACAACGTCATAGGGGTCATAATATTGTCGTTATCGTTACTGGCCGTTACGGCCATCAGAGAAATCTCAAGTGTGCCTGCCAACCGCCCCCTTATCCCCCCCCTCCCCCCAATACACACATTTCACACTACTTTTCTAGAGGTGTTTATACACAGGTTTGCAAAACTTAAGGACGAAAGTAACTTCCGCATGATGTGTCACTACCAACTGACATAGCTCCATGAAATTTGGCCGATATATGGAAAGAGGTGTTACAGTATAGTACTGTTGTGTACGGAAGGTAACTGAAAGAAATAGGCAGTGAGACGGACATAAATGACCTATTCACAAACAATAATCACATTGAGGTCACCGCGGTTTGTGATTGTTCCCTGGGCGTGACAGAAGGCGGGATACGGTTCTTAATAAGGTGTCTGACCACCACAGACAGCAAAGGATGCTTTCCACAGTGCTCCCACGCTAGCCGCAAGGTTGGTGAGGAGTTCTTGCGGTAGGGCATTGTGTTCCTCCACCATTGCTGTTGACAACTGCTGGAAGGACGTTGGTGCTTTTTATGTGCTTTAATGCATATGTCCAAAGCATCCCACACTTACTCGATCGCATTTAAGTCGGGGAAGGGGCAGGCCAGTCCCTTCGCCGTATGTCCTCTCGTTCCAAGAGCCCCTCCACCTGCGCTGTACGGCATGGTCGCCGATTGTCGTCTGTAAACGTGAACTGAGGACCGAATACGCTCTAAACAGACACACATGGCGAAGGAGTACAGTGGCACAATAACGTTGACCGGTGAGCGTCAGAACACATTGAAACGTTAAGCCTCGTCTCACCATAAAATCCTGACGATCAAAACGGTCTTGTGCCACGTAGTTCGGGAGAGCATTACGTGTTCCCACCTCTTGCCGTATGAGAATACGCCCAGAATCATTAATCGGACAGAATTTGAAAAGAGCACGTGACTCTACTTATACCTGGTCCAGTCCCCATGCTCTTGGTACCACTGCAAACGGCACCACTGATATACGGGTGTCAACTTACCTCGACGCACTGGTCTTCGTGTGAGGAGACCACCCAATGCTGTCGCTGTGCCACAGTAGAGCGTGAGATTGCATATATTACAGTCCTGTTAAATGAAGATGTTCCACATGGGTCGTTCCTTGCCCATTGCACAGCGTAGTGGTCATCTGGTACTGTAGTTGACCGTGGTCCACCACCTCCTCTCGTTCTCTGGTTTAGAATGCGGCTCGTGCATGTGAAACAATGCTGTGAGGAATACCAGACTCCTAAGATGTACTCGTGACACTGAAACCTTCCCGTCTCCTCTATATATCTTTTACACTACTCGCCATTAAAATTGCTACACCAAGAAGAAATGCAGATGATAAAAGGGTATTCATTGGACAAATATATTATACCAGAACTGACATGTGATTACACTTTCACGCAATTTGGGTGCATAGATCCTGAGAAATCAATACACAGAACAACTACCTCTGACCGTAATAATGGCCTTGATACGCCTGGGCATTGGGTCAAACAGAGCTTGAATGGCGTTTACAGGTACAGCTGCCCATGCAGCTTCAACACGATACCACAGTTCATCAAGAGTAGTGACTGGCGTATTGTGACGAGCCAGTTGCTCGGCCACCATTGACCAGACGTTTTCAATTGGTGAGAGACCTGGAGAATGTGCTGGCAAGGGCAGCAGTCGAACATTTCCTGTATCCAGAAAGGCCCGTACAGGACCTGCAACATGCAGTCGTGCATTATCCTGCTGAAATGTAGGGTTTCGCAGGGATAGAATGAAGGGTAGAGCCACGGGTCGTAAAACATCTGAAATGTAACGTCCACTGTTCAAAGTGCCGTCAATGCGAACAAGAGGTGACCGAGACGTGTAACCAATGGCACCCCATACCATCACGCCGGGTAATACGCCAGTATGGCGATGACGAATACACGCTTCAATGCGCGTCCACCGCGATGTCGCCAAAAACGGATGCGACCATCATGATGCTGTACACAGGAGCTGGATTCATTAGAAAAAATGAGGTTTTGCCATACGAGCACCCAGGTTCGTCATTGAGTACACCATCGCAGGCGCTCCTGTCTTTGATGCATTGTCAAGGGTAACCGCAGCCATGGTCTCCGAGCTGATAGTCCATTCTGCTGCAAACGTCGTCGAACTGTTCGTGCAGGTGGTTGTTGTCTTGCAAACGTCCCCATCTGTTTACTCAGGGGTCGAGACGTGGCTGCACGATCCGTTACAGCCACGCGGATAAGATGCCTGTCATCTCGACTGCTAGTGGTACAAGGCCGTTGGGATCCAGCACGGCGTTCCGTATTATCCTCCTGAATCCATCGATTCCATATTCTGCTAACAGTCATTGGTTCTCGACCAACGCGAGCAGTAATGTAGCGATACGATAAACCGCAATCGCGATAGGCGACAATCCGACCTTTATCAAAGTCGGAAACGTGATGGTACGCATTTCTCTTCCTTACACGAGGCATCACAACAACGTTTCACCAGGCAGCGCTGGTCAACTGTAGTTTGTGTATGAGAAATCGGTTGGAAACTTTCCTCATGGAGCACGTTGTAGGTGTCACCACCGGCGCCAAACTTGTGTGAATGCTCTGAAAAGCTAATCATTTGCATATCACAGCATCTTCTTCCTGTCGGTTAAATTTCGCGTCTGTAGCATGTCATCTTGTGGTGTAGCAATTTTAATGGCCAGTAGTGTATTATGCAACCCTCCCTTCTACAATAACCTATGAAACCATCCCTTAGAATTTCTATCACTTGCTTAATAATAACAAATGAAATCTTCCCTTTGAAATTAATTCTCTTTCTCAATGATAATAATTGCAATCTTCGCAAACAAATTTAACTGCTGCTTATTAAAAGTGATTTGCTGATTATTTCGACGAAACATAGAATGTGTCGTTGTCGTGGCCCTCAGTCGTTACCTGCAATAACCCAAACCTGTGCCTTACCTTTTTTATTGTTACTGGATCGCCATCTGACGGTTACATCGAACTGCGACCATGAATATACTTACTCTTTTTTACTATATTAGCCGGCTGTCATAATAAGTGGCTGTATTTATTACTAAAGCTGACGTTATTCTGTAATAGCAAAGCTGACGTTATTCTTTAATTAATTTGACAGAATTTACGTAATTCATAGTTAAACTTTTTCTTGACAAGAATAAAATTTTGCAAAGTTTTACGTTGATGGTTTTTGGGATGGATTATAATCAGTAATGCAATTATATTCTGAAAACGATTCTTCAAATATTTACTGCTGGTAATGAAATGATTTTAAATGATTTTACAAACGTTCAAATGGGACTTACTTTTTACAATAAACTTACAACTAGCATTCCGGAAACATACCTTCAGTAGTCTTGAGTTTCTCAAAAAAATAATTCAGTAATATTGGTTCCTCTTATGGTAATAGTTAGCTGATGTCTCTGTACATCCGAGGTTAAATCATAGCTGGTGGCTGGCAGGCACACCGCTCCTCTCAACCTCTCGCTTCAGACCTGCTACCGACTCGCTTCACATCTCGCTTACTACTGACTTCCTACGAACGCTGAAGTGCGGTCTCTCCCGCCAACAATGCTTTCTGGTGCAGACAGTCCCTGCTACCATTACAAAATGTATCAATGCGCGGACTTTCCCGCTCTTTTCTTAAAACGTATCCATACGCGATCTCCCCCGCCAACAATACTTTGGTGCAGACATTCCCTGCTACCACAACTATTTCTAAAATGAGAAACATTAATTATTTCTACTTAATCCTATTAATAAAGTATAAACATCATTCATACATTGTGGTTTGACAATAGACAATAGAAATATACACGTTTTACAACACTTCATACTTCTTCCTCCGATCCCAAAGAAAGCAGGTGCTTACAGATGTGAAAATTACCGAACTATCAATTTAATAAGTCACAGCTGCAAAATACTAATGCGAATTCTTTACAAACGAATGGAATAACTGGTAGAAGCCGACCTCAGGGAAGATAATTTTGCATTCCGTAGAAATATTGGAACACGTGAGGTAATACTGACTGTACGACGTATCTTAGGAAATAGATTAAGGAAAGGCAAACCTACGTTTATAGCATTTGTAGACTTAGAGAAAGCTTTTGACAATGTTTACTGGAATACTCTCTTTCAAATTCTGAACGCGGCAGGAGTACAATACAGGAAGCGAAAGGCTATTTACAAGTTGTACAGAAACCAGATGGCAGTTATAAGAGTCGAGGGACATGAAATGGAAGCAGTGGTTGGGAAGGGAGTGAGACAGGGTTGTAGCCTCTCCCAGATGTTATTCTATCTGTATATTGAGCAAGCAGTAAAGGAAACAAAAGAAAAATTCGGAGTAGGTATTAAAATCCATGGAGAAGAAATAAAAACTTTGAGGTTCGCCGATGACATTGTAATTCTGTCAGTGACAGCAAAGGACTTAGAAGAGCAGTTGAACGGAATGGAGAGTGTCTTGGAAGGAGGATATACGATGAACATCAACCAAAGCAAAATGACGATAATGGAATGTAGTCGAATTAAGTCGGGTGATGCTGAGGGACTTAGATTAGGAAATGAGATACTTAAAGTAGTAAAGGGAGCAAAATAACTGATGATGGCCAAAGTAGAGAGGATATAAAATGTTGACAGACTCTGGCAAGGAAAGCGTTTCTGAAGAAGAGAAATTTGTTAACGTCGAGTATAGATTTAAGTGTCAGTAAGTCGTTTCTGAAAGTATCTGTATGGAGCGTAGCCATGTATGGAAGTGAAACATGGACGATAACTAGTTTAGACAAGAAAAGAATAGAAGCTTTCGAAACGTGGTACTACAGAAGAATGCTGAAGATTAGATGGGTAGATCATATAACTTATAAGGAGGTATTGAATAGGATTGGAGAGAAGAGAAGTTGACTAGAAGAAGGGATCGGTTGGTAGGACATGTTCTGAGGCATCAAGGGATCACCAATTTAGTGTTGGAAGGAAGCGTGGATGGTTAAAGTCGTAGAGGGAGACCAAGAGATGAATACACTAAACAGATGCAGGTTGCAGTAGGTCCTGGGAGATGAAGAAGCTTGCACAGGATAGGGTAGCATGGAGAGCTGCATCAAACCAGTCTCAGGACTGAAGGCCACATCAACAACAACATACTTCTTCCAATTTGCCGATAATTCTACCCTGTGTAGATAATATAAAAGGTATGTCCAAGTGACACTGTAATGAAGAATCCCACCACAGTGCACCGTAACTTCCCGTTGTTTGACGCCCATTGCCTTCTCACGTTCTCTCAACTGCGTCCTACTGACGGGCCACCCCCATTTGTCTACAGGGTGTTACAAAAAGGTACGGCCAAACTCTCAGGAAACATCCCTCGCACACAAATAAAGAAAAGATGTTGTGTGGACACGTGTCCGGAAATGCTTAATTTCCATGTTAGACCTCATTTTAGTTTCGTCAGTATGTACTGTACTTCCTCGATTCACCGCCAGTTGGCCCAATTGAAGGAAGGTAATGTTGACTGCGGTGCTTGTGTTGACATGCGACTCATTACTCTACAGTACTAGCATCAAACACATCAGTATGTAGCATCAACAGGTTAGTGTTCATCACGAACGTGGTTTTGCAGTCAGTGCAATGTTTACAAATGCGGAGTTGGCAGGTGCCCATTTGATGTATGCATTAGCACGGGGCAATAGCCGTGGCGCGGTACGTTTGTATCGAGAGAGATTTCTAGAACGAAGGTGTCCCGACAGGAAGACGTTCGAAGCAATTGATCGGCGTCTTAGGGAGCACGGAACATTCCAGCCTATGACTCGCCACTGGGGAAGACCTAGAACGACGAGGACACCTGCAATGGACGAGGCAATTCTTCGTGCAATTGGCGATAACCCTAATGTCAGCGCCAGAGAAGTTGCTGCTGTACAAGGTAACGTTGACCACGTCACTGTATTGAGAGCGCTACGGGAGAAGCAGGTGTTTCCGTACCATGTACAGCTTGTGCAGGCGCTATCAGCAGCTGATTGGCCTCCACGGGTACACTTCTGCGAATGGTTCATCCAACAATGTGTCAATCCTCATTTCAGTGCAAATGTTCTCTTTACGGATGAGGCTTCATTCCAAAGTGATCAAATATTAGATTTTAACAATCAAAATGTGTGGGCTGCCGGGAATCCGCACGCAATTGTGCAATCACGTCATCAACACAGATATTCTGTGAACGTTTGGGCAGGCATTTTTGGTGATGTCTTGATTGGGCCCCATGTTCTTCCACCTAAGCTCAATGGAGCACGTTATCATGATTTCATACGAGATACTCTACCTGTGCTGCTAGAACATATGCCTTTACAAGTACGACACAACATTTGGTTCATGCACGATGGAGCTCCTGCACATTTCAGTAGAAGTGTTTGTACGCTTCTCAACAACAGATTCGGTGACCGATGGGTTGATAGAGGCGGACCAATTCCATGGCCTCCAAGCTCTCCTAACCTCAACCCTCTTGACTTTCATTTATGGGGGCATTTGAAAGCTCTTGTCTACGCAACCCCGGTACCAAATGTAGAGACTCCTCGTGCTCGTATTGTGGACGGCTGTGATACAATACGCCATTCTCCAGGGCTGCATCAGCGCATCAGGGATTCCATGCGGCGGAGGGTGGATGCATGTATCCTCGCTAACGGAGTGACATTTTGAACATTTCCTGTAACAAAGTGTTTGAAGTCACGCTGGTACGTTCTGTTGCTGTGTGTTTCCATTCCATGATTAATGTGATTTGAAGAGAAGTAATAAAATGAGCTCTAACATGGAAAGCAAGCATTTCCGGACACATCTCCACATAACATGTTTTCTTTCTTTGTGTGTGAGGAATGTTTCCTGAAAGTTTGGCCGTACCTTTTTGTAACACCCTGTATATGGGTAAATATGTTCCGGACGGCAAGAGTAGTAGCTGAAGACTCACGAGACGGGCAAGCGTGTCACGGAGACTATGGGCACAGGTGGGTTACCGCGCTGGTAGCGCGTGGGCGTTGCCTCGTCAGGGCCGCATTAGCGAGTATTCTTGTGGCAGGCCGCCATAAGAAGGTGGCAGGTGCTGGCGCGCTGACAGTGACAAAGCGAGCCTGCACGCGGCCCGGCTAGCGCCGTGTTGGTATTAATGACGGCTCGGGGCCGGCCGCGCTATCCATTTTCCTTATCAGCGGCGGCTGTCGCCGTCGCGCGTGCCCGCGGACCGTCGCGCCGGCCCGGCAGCCCGCGTCCTGCCCGCTGCAATCCAGCCGGGCGCCGGCGCCGCAGCGCCACCTCCTCCCTAATTTAATTACGCGCGAGTGGGCCGCGGCCACCATTAATCAGATGACGAGTTGCTGCGGCGGACCGCGGCGACAGCTCACAAAGGCCCGTAGCGGCCGACTGACGCCCCTGAGGTCTCCGTGTCTCACCACATCGCCACTTTGGGCGACGTTGCTTTGCAGAGGTGGGTCCGATTTGACAACCACGAGCTGCTGAGACCGGGTGTCGGTTGCTGCGCCACTCGTGCAACGTTATAAAATTTTCACTGAGGGCTGCGCGGGGTTAGCCGAGCGGTCTCAGGCGCTGCAGTCGTGGACTGTGCGGCTGGTCCCGGCGGAGGTTCGAGTCCTCCCTCGGGCATGGGTGTGTGTCTTTGTCCTTAGGATAATTTAGGGTAAGTAGTGTGTAGGCTTAGGGACTGGTGACCTTAGCAGTTAAGTCCCATAAGATTTCATACACATTTGAACATCTTTGTTGATACTAATTTTAAGTATGTGATAGCAAAATTTAAACAGATGAGCTACCCGTCACTTATATGGCACTCTTTCTAGGACGAAAATAACTCGCTTCCATCGTTTGTACACGTTGCTTATGTTAGAGATGTAACAGCTGCTCCAACAATATATTACAGACTGAGTTCTTCACAATGCATATTTCACAAGAAAGCTGAAAGGTGCTCATTGATGAACCCTCTCCCACACTCTTCGACAATATCATTTGACGTTAGACTGTGCCAACATGTTTTTGGAGAGATCTTTGCTTCAAAAACATCATTTCTCATATGTTTCCGGCCTCGAAAAGATATTTCTTCCAGTCATAATGCCGCCCGTGGAGAATTCTTTCTTCGACTTTCTGAGCACAGCATGCTACTGCGCCATATATTAAATGCATATCCGGAAGTTTCTTTTACAATTAATGTTATATCTTAGGGAAACAGGTATGAAATGTAAACGATGGTTACCTTCCCACCTTCCAAATTGCGAGAAGGAGGGAAGAATTCAATGCAGACTTCTGTTATTCAAGGTATCGCCACTATCTATTCCATAGCTGGTTGTCTGTTCTGATAGAGCGGCAAACCCATGATTTTAGTCTGGGTGGTGGACGGTGGGCGGGCTGAAATGAGCGTTAAGATACAAATGTGTCGATAGGGAACATTTGTTGTGAACGAGCCTTAATTTTTTTTGTTTGCTTGGTGTGACATCTGTCAAAGATTGTTAGTATACATCAAGTCGTGGAACAAACAACATCATATGTTTTCATCGTGTTAACAATGTCGAATTTTGTACCATAAAGTGATGATTGGAGGAAAATTTTTGTTTTCATTTGAAAAAAAAAAAAGTGCTGCAGAGTCGCATCGAATGCTTGTCGAGACATATGGTGATCATGCTCTATCAGAAGCAACATGCAAAAGATGGTTTCAACGGTTCAGAAATAATGATTTTTATGTAAGAAATGAAGAACGTGGAAGGCCACCAAAAAAGTTCGAAGACGCCGAATTGCTAGCAATATTGGATGAAGATGATATTTTGAGTCAGAATCAAATGGCAGTAATGCTAAATGTTGCACAACAAACAATTTTGTGACCGTTTGAAAGCTGTGGGAAAGATCCAAAAGTGTGGAAAATGGGTGCCACATGAATTGAATTAAAGTTGGAAAACCGAGAAACCATTTGTCAAATTTTGCTTCAAAGACATGAAATAAAATCAATTTTGCGTCGAATTGTTACTGGCGATGAATAATGGATTTATTTTAAGAATCCTAAACGGGAGATATTATGGGTTAATCCGGGACAACCATCAACATCGACTGCAAAACCAGATCGATTCGGCAAGAAGACAATGCTCTGTGTTTGGTGGGATCAGAAAGGTGTGATGTATCATGAGCTTCTAAATCCCGGTGAAACTGTGAAAACTAGTCGCTACAGGTAACAAATGATCAATTTGAACTATCCATTGATCGAAGAAAGACCAGAATGGGCCAGAAGACAAGGCAAAGTAATTTGTTTACCTGAAAATGCACCTGCACACAAAGCAAAACTGGTTCAGGATACGATCAAAACACTTGGCTGGGAGTTGCTACCGCACCCGCCGTATTCACCAGACTTGGTCCCTTCCGACTACCATTTGTTTTCATCAATGCGACACGCGTTGGCTGAGGAACACTTTGATTCCTACGAAGAAGTCTAAAATTGGGTGTCTGATTGGTTTGCTTCAAAAGACGAACATTTCTATTGGCGTGGTGTCAACAAATTGCCAGAAATGTGGTCAAAATGTATAGAAAGCAATGGTCAGTACTTTAAATAAAATGTTTTTAATTTTCAATTCAAAATTAGCGTTTCATTTTCACAAAAAAACCGCTCATTTCATACCGGTACACCTGGTAAGTTCACCAACACTACAGTGAGGACATAAATTAAATGTCACCTCACATATTTGTTAATACATATATCCTTTAATTTTTCACATGCAAATCAATATCCGAAATCATACCTGGATACACTACACCTTCCACTGAATTCTGACGTACTACTTACATCCTCTTTCAGATTTAGGCAATTGACCTGCTTCGACATGTGTCGACCAATGGCGCTTTCTCCAATAGAATGATACCTAAGGGCTACCTTCGGAATTCTATTGTCTTCCATTCTAACAGTGTAGTTTCTCCAATTCCTCTAGTTTTGGAGTATCCCATGATAGAACGAGAATACATTTAATTGTTTCCTTATCTCTTTATCTGGTTATTTGTCTTTTTATGGAGTATGCTTTCATTTATCTGAGGAACCGCATTTCAGACGATAGTAGTTTGTTTCGATAATCTCATTTATTCACCAACGTCTTGGTTGCATATATTAGTGTTGTCACAGCCATAGTCTTATAAAATTTCGTTCTTCTCACCTCAGCCGTCAGTGTACTCCAAATTGTTCCACAGACATATTTTGAAAGTGATGAAGCTTCCTCTTCACTTGATCATCGTAGTTAAAAGATAAATCACAGTGAAGCTCACAGAAACTTGAAACTTGCTCCATTGGTTGATCGGCGATCATTATCTCGGATGTAATTGTGCATTTTACTTGCCATTCCATAACTTTCCCTTCTGCCCTAGATATCGGAAAGTTATAACATTTGAAAATGATATTTGGCATTCTTAATTATATATGAGGCTTATCAAACTAGAGTTTTCATATGTAAAAGGCATAGTATTTATGTACTGTCATAACCAAAATTATCGGAAAGACCTGAATTGCGTTTCGCCTGATTTGTATACAGTCCAAATAACATGGCTGTCCTGCAGGCCCCATAATCTCTTTGCAGTACAGTCATTTTACAATACAGGGTGCACATAAAGTACGGGAATACTTCTAATTATTTATTGCACAAGAACTAAATCTGTACAGATGTCATACGTATAGTTACAGCATCTCGAAGAGAACTCAGAAAGTTGTTTTTTTTTTTTTTTTTTTTTTTTTTTTTTTTTTTTTACAAACACTCTATATGCGAACCATGAGTGCCCCGCAGACGTCAGTACGGTAATCGAATTCTTGCCGTGCCCGTCCCAACATTGCATCGTCGACTGTGGCAGTCGCTTCCCGTGTTCTCTCCCGGAGCTGTGCTACATCACGTGGTAGAGACGGTACATACACCATATCATTAATGTGTCACCACAGAAAAAAGTCACACGGAGTGAGTTCTGGTGATCGGGAAGACCATTTCACGTAACAACCGTCCCCTTCGGTAACACGTCCGCCATGTTTGCGACTTGCGCTGACTATCGGCAAATTACCAAACTACGCTGTGGCGGTATACATGAAAAAAATTTTCAGGGTTTCTCTTCAAAATGACATATGTATGATATCTGTACAATGTTTGGTTCTTGTGCAATAAATAATTGAAAGTGTTCCCAGACTTTATGTACATCCTGTACTATACCACAAGAAATCACTAGAGGACACTGTTCTTCATTCCAGATGTAAATCAACTGCACGATATTGTAAATACTAGGAAATGCGTCATCAGAGATGAGACTCTATAACTGTTGTAACCTCAATTTTGTTACTGTAAGTGACATTTCAAAATCACTACCAGGCTCATTAGAATTTGAGTTAACTAACTCCGTCACATATGCCATTCTAGCAATATTTAGGCAAAATTAAATATTTTTATGAGCAAGAGATTTTGAGACAATATATGGACTCCGGAAGCAGCTACTATGACAATTCGAGGTATTTTTGCTATTCAAAAGGTTTTCCCACAAATTTTAAACGTCGTTCCTGAATTTCGTGTGCAAGTATTGTACACGCATTAATGAATTTTGTAGTGCTTGTGGCTTCCAGTTCTGTATATTCCTGACGCAATTGGATCTGCTTCATTTCAGGCTCCAGGTACTGCAACGACGTACTGAAGCAGACAGTGTGCCCGTACCGCCGACTTTATTGTTCGTTTCACTTGGTTTCGTGATCAGTGAAATAAAAGGCTCTTGACCTCCCAGAATGAGCGTTTTCTTTCTTTCCCCCTTTCCCTCTGGGAGATTAGTTTTCTGCTCAGTAAGCTTTCTCCCTTCTAAACAGCGAAATGTGGCAAAATTCGCCAGTAATAGCTTCACAAACCGCTATTTAGTCCTGTTAAGAAGATTTGTTGTAAAGTTGTCGTAGGTCAAGGAATTTAGTTCAGTCTTTCTTAAGCAGCTAAGTTCACAAATTTATTATACACGAGGTAGGAGAAGTTTAAAATCAAATTTTGTACACTATGGGTCAGGTTGTCCTTTTGGTCTGATAGCACAGCATTATAGTTTGTCTAAGAGGTACCTCACGTCGCGTTCCTGTGGCTGTGGAAATTAATAACTGTAACCGAGTTTAATATCTAGCAGTATGGCAATGCCAAAAATATAAAACGTAAAATAGCCGAAAGCTGAATTCGTCCTCAAACTGAGGTGTGTTTATAACAGGGTAACCAAGAAGGCTGTCCTTGCCTTCCACCAACGAACCTTGTAAGACACGTACGCAGATGTTTGCAGTACTACGAGTGCTTCGAAAGTTGCAATTGACGTTGTTCTCCTAAACTAAAAATTCATTGTTTACCACAAATCAAAAGTTGCAGAAGCGGTAGGATTCGAGCCCAATGATAAGTCATTACAAAATCAGCGATTTACCTACTACACCATCCTGTCACTTCTATGAACCACTGGTAAAGATCTCTGTGGTGTAATATGTGATGTAAACACCATGGACTAAAATACGATAGTCGCAGCAACTTGACCCGAATGAGATCGTGAATACAAAATATACCTTTAAACATTGAAAGCGATGTCATTATTATTACAACGTATGACGTTTCCAGACGAAGTACATTTACAAGATACTCTAAACGATAGTCACAAGGAACTAATTTATTAAATATTTTTCAAAAAATGTAATCGTGAATGAATTTGACTTCTGAGGCAAAGGAAGTGCTCTCCATCTTGTATCTCACATCATTTCCTGTTGGCCTTGACGGTATGTTCTTGACTGCAAAATGTCACAGCGCAAAGAATTCGATAAAGGTTGCTTTCTTGCGCCTCGTGAAGATGGTTCCACTATCAGCACCATGCCTTAGGATACAGCAGATCTACTATACACCTCTGGGTAACGAGGATGGCGGAGGAAGGCAACGTCAATCCTCGTCGTCGTTTTGGACGTCCTCTGACTACCACGGAGGATAAAGACCATACTATACACCAGTCCTTTGAGGACTAGCACAGAATATAGGAACATCCTCCATCTTAGTGTGGACAGGTCAACCATTCGTCCTCCTCTCGAAGAGAAAGGAAAATTAGGACGAAAATTGGCGGTTAAAAATGTTGAAGTTACAGCCTAAGGCTGCCAGATTAAACTTCGCACTTGAGTACAGAATAAAACCGCTTTTTTACTGGAAGCAAGTTGTACTGACGGACAAGAAGGTGTTTTGTACTGCACCAAATATTCCAGTCCATGTATATCGAGCAAGTGGAGCGAGATTCGACAGCAAATGTGTGCAACAGAGGCAAAGGTGTGCAGAATTGCTGTCACAGTTTGGGGCTGGACGTCAGGCTGATTTCTGCATTCTGTGGCAAATGGACCGGTTTTCTTGTCATTACTACTGAGAGATACTGGAGTACGTATTGCTTTGTTCTGTTCGTCAGAGATTTTCAGGAGCAGAACAATTTTTCAAACATGACCGTTCTAGTGTCCACACAGCGATGTGTATAAAATAGTGGTTTCAAATGAGTTGTAGGACTGGCCTCCCAGAGTTGGTGAACTCAGTTCCATGGAGCACATATGGGCAGAGATGGAGAAAATTATTAGGTGTAGAAAGCCAGCACCGACAACGAAGCCAACGCTGTCCGAAGCAGTTCACGACGCATGGGAAGAGTTGGGAGAGTAACAGATTCATCCGGAAACTTGTTGCCTCTATTCCCTGGCGGTTAAATGCAGTTGTCGAGGAGGACGGAAACTAAACTCGATACTAAATTACTGTGTTGTGTCGGAGGAAATTCTGTTTACGTCAAATGAACATTTTATTTTCCCTGGCAGAAGAGGAAAATCTGGTTATATATAATAACTAGGCTGTCTATTTCACTCTTTTCAGTCTTTCAGTACACTCTCCATTGGTCAAAAAGAGTGAGACAACCAGGAAACTATTTTTCAGTTGCTGTGAAGGCATCAAAGAAAAGTAATTACATACGTCGAAAAAAAGTATGAGATTAGTTTGTGTTTTCTTTATTTAAATACTGGTAGTACTCGAATACCGACGAAATCACTAAGGAGATATTATTTTTGTAATACCAAGCGGAAATCACAATACATAAAGAGAAAAAGTAGTGCATGTCCGGGGATGTAAACGTAAAGTCAAGCATTTGAATCCACTACAACCTCAATTGCTTACTTATGAATAATTTAATATTATGAACACTTAATAGCTCTAGTTGTCCTCTTATGCTATTAACTCTTGCCACGAATAAAAATTTATCGATGTGACACTATTCGAATTCGTCTTGTGCAATGTTGAAACTTAGCGCCTTTACCACTACGTCATTCTACCGACCACGTACGCTACAGTTGCGGAGTGGTATGATAGACTGTGATGTCACAACTTTTCCATAAAAATGAAATGATGTACCAATTCAAAGCGGCGCAGTATGTCTTCGACGGAAATGCAGACAGCTCATGTGACTCTGAATTCCATGAACGGAGTTATGAAGAACATAAGCTAACTGATAGGTGCACACTAGGTATTATGCTATGTTTTAACACAGCTGCTTGTTTCGGAGATGCTATGTGTGTGTGTGTGTGTGGGGGGGGGGGGGGGGGAGTGTCTTAATATTTCGACGCATTGTGGCAGCCTTATTCAAGGGGCAATTGCTCATCAAGAAAATGTCTTGAGAATCCTTCAAGCGTACATTCTATTACCATGATTGAAATGTATCAGTAAATCCAGTTGAATTATATACTTATCACGTCTACATTACGACGAAAGTTTAATACAGTGAAAGAAAACTGTTTGTTTCGGTGACAATGTAATGGTTCAGATGGCTCTGAGCACTATGGGACTTAACTGCTGAGGCCATCAATCCCCTATAACTGCGAACTACTTAAACCTAACTAACCTAAGGACATCACACACATCCATGCCCGAGGCAGGTTTCGAACCTGCGATCGCAGCGGTCGCGCGGTTCCAGACTGTAGCGCCTAGAACCGCTCGGCCACTCCGGTCGGCTCGATGACAATCGTGAGTGATTCAAATTAAACTCATACTTTATCTCGAAGTAAGAAATTAAATACTTTTCTTTGATGCCTTCACAGCAACTGAAAAAGTTTCCTGATTGTCTTACTCTTTTTGAGCAATGGAGTGTGTACTGAAAGACTGAAAAGAGTGAAATAGACAGCCTTATATATAACCAGATTTTCCTCTTCTGCCAGGGAAAATAAAATGGTCATATCACACGGTAATCAAAATTTATATTTCCAAGGAAATGTGTCTCTTCTGATACAGATACAAAAAGAAAGATACGGAAAAGTGAGTCGTCTGCTGCTCAATACGTTTTTCACCTCCAGATTTAGCCCAGTACATTCACTGCTTGCGTGACGTTTGTCCCGGTTGGTGATTGCCTAAATGACAAACAACACGCAAATGACTGTCATTAATGGTCCCTTGGAGACTTCTGTGAGACTTTCTTTGAAGTAAACTCATTGGTTTCTAAACAGACACTTCTGCTCACCCCTACAACATACTACAACATACTGAATTTAAGTTACGAGATGGCTTATTGTGGACAGCTTATCTTTTAATTTAGTCACCGTATTTCGTTCTGCCCGTTTGCAGATCGAATGAAGAAAGGTAGAAAGAGGTTAAAAACCGAAACGTTTTTCCAGCGAGTACCGGACTGATGTGTATTTCAACCAATGCATTTAAAATCGAGCTTGTTACGCTAAGGCAACATGGCACTGCTATAGTAAACCTTTTACTATGCTTGCGTGTTTCCTGATGTAAATTACTCAGAACGTGACATTACAGAAAAACGGTAGTTTAGATGTCAAACGTCAAATCTGGTTTTAAGCGATGAATTTTGCTTAGTAAGTGTCGCATCTTAAATGAATGCTAAGCAAAAAGTTTCATCGAGATGACAACAAAGTTCAGTAGTAGACATAAAACCTGTCCAGCAACCGACAGCCGCAGGGATGAAGTCGGTGTCGTTTAGATCATGTGGCCAATTTTCCCGCCCACCCCTCAGAAATCTAAGCCCGGCCACATGCACGCACTGCAACACTAAAGGATGCGACAATGTATGGAGTCAGTTTTATCATTATTCTCGATCTGACACGGAAGCGCATCTTCTCGTGCTCTTGTGATAAGTTTCGTGTTGCATGTTCCGGTCCGCTCCATTTCCTAATTGATTTAAATAGCATATTGGATATCTGCCAAAGTTATTAGTATGGTGGAACCTCTGACATAATTCTTTCCGTTTCCCAATCCACATGTAACAGGAAAACGTTTCCGCCAAACAGCTTGTGGCTCCGTCAAGATCAGAATAGTTTACGCTTCAGAGTCCCCCACATCAGCTACCGGCTACCGCCAATTTGCCGCCCGCCACAAACATCAGACGCCTCTGGTAAAATGAATGTGGCGTCGCTCTCTGACCGTATTTATTAACGGTTATTATTTGAAGTTCTCATATTTATCTCATAGTAACGATTCAGATTTTGCATGTCTGAATCTTAAGAACGATGTCATGTTGATTAATCGGGTTTCTGCCGCTTATTCGCGTCTTTCCTGCACGATATTTTAACTGCGTGACTCGCAGTCTTCTTCAGGTGCTGTCTGATACTGATTCCAGTGTCGAACGAGTCCGGTATTTATGCCTACGTTGTGCTACGTGTTCCCTCTGCCGTCCGCGCCGCATCTGGCGCTGTGTCCGCGGTGTGCGCTGACCAATAGCAACGGCTGTAGCATTTTCTTCTAGCCGCGGCTGTTCCGTACGCTGTGTGCGTACTTTGTGGTTATTATCCGTTGTCAATAGAGCTGAGTTAAGTTCTGAATGGCGTCCAAATTGTGCTAGACGTTTTATCTTCCGATTGTCGTCATTTGAGTCCTCCTATGAATTAGTACGTTCTGTCTGCGGTGCCATTTCATGTACGTCCCTAGTTACATGTACTAGGCTGCCAGCTCTAATTCCGTCCTTATACTTGTGCCCCTTGGGGTCTGAATGTTGTCTACGTTGTGTCTTCAGAAGATCGAGTGCTGGGTTCCAGGCCGAGCTCAGCACTGGTACACCGGGCACCAGCTCTGTCAGATTCTGATAATTTGCCGACGGTGATAGAACATCTACAATACGTGTTCTACAAAAATGAGTACTCTTCTCGAGATCTTCAAAAGGTCGGGGGTATTAGTTCCACTCTTAGAGTGACGTTTGCAATACCACAGGGACCTGCAGACTCATCATTGTTTAGAGGTATTACCAGGGAAAGGAATTTAATGCTTGCAAGATGCGAATTTAGCAATTTACCGGGCCCTGTGCTGCCACACACTAAGTAAGTACAACTTACGTGGGACACTTGCAAAACTTTCGGATAGCTGGCGCAGGACAGCGCAGTTAAGTTGGGTTATAACTTGCCTTAGGATTTAATTTGTTGTATTGTTATTTGTAGTGTACATGTAGTTTTCCCACATATTTCTCTCGTAACAGCAAGAGTAGAATCCACAGAATGGCAGAAATACTTGTTGCTACTTGAGATGAAACTGGCACTGCTTCAAAGCAGTGAGTAAAAACGTAAGAGCAGGGAAATGAAGACATGCATAAGCAATTTGAAACGCTACAAGCTGAGGTACAGCTGTTACAGTCAGAGTCAGGAGAAGTTAAGATCGTGTTATGTGCAATCTCCTTTTCTCTCGATCCAGCAGCACTAAATTTAATAACGCCTTTTTCCGGAAAAGTAACAGAAGATGTCACTGTGTTTATCAGAGATATATTAGCTACCGCTGAGTGGTGCAGTTGGACGACTGAAACACGTTTGTATATGGCTAATGGGCGACGCTGAAGCACATGTAATGTACCATGAGGTACTTCGCAAGGCAAGAACACTCCACGAGCTAGCTGATGTCTTGTGTCAGCACTACGGAAAGCATAAAAGCGTGAGAATTTTTACGGTTAAATGGTTCATCTTAGTCTATATAATTTAGGCATGGACGAAGTCACTTGGCCGTAGGGCTTTATGATTGCAAATTTAGATATTGTGGATGAACAAGGCTGTGATAGGTCACGTGATGACCTGAGCCACAAGCGAACTGTTGATGCATCTGATTATGTAAGAAAGTGAATGACTTGCAAAGAAGTGATTAGCAATTGGTTGAAACTTTGTTATAGTAATTTTTATATTTGCTTAACATTTACCAGTGATGACTATTTCATAAAATCATATACCCACAGGTAACAACACTCCATTCAATAGGAAACCATACAATTTTCCCAGGGTTTGCAGCTGTTAATGAAAGAATTTATTTACCACCACCTGACAGAAGGTATAATAGAACGTAATGATAGTCCCTGGGCCGTGTAGTTAATGCAGAGTCAGTAGTACGAAAAATTCAATACAGATTTTGCAGAAACTACTGAATCACTGAAGAGATTCAACAAGCCAAGCGCAATGTTGTGATGCAGATTAACTTTCTGAAACAGCGAACTCAATGCTACCGCATTCACTAGTGAAGCAAGTGGCAAGGCATATTTCCACTCTGACAGTGGCAGTAGTGTTTTCAGATACGTGACTGGTAGTGGACATATGCACAACAAGTGCCCCATCGCTGACTATAAGTACTGGTCATTTTTGTAACAGAATTTTTCTGTGTCTCACAGCCCAACCTGGATGAATGGGCTGTGCTGAGCGAGGATGCCACATGAATCAGCTAGCGGAAGTCACTGGTTTGAAGCCATGGCAGGGCAACAGCTCTGTGCATTAAGTCCCTCCCTAGACTTCGTGTCAAGGCAAGGCTGCCCACACCAGGTCATCTTCAACAAGATGGTGGTTTCTTGTCTGGGGAGCACACTGCATGACATCTCCACCACAAGCTACAGCGTTCATAGTGTGGTGAGTGGTAAAATGCTCGGTTATATTTTGCAAGGTGTAATAGACATGGATGCGAGGCATAACTGTCATTTTAACTTACACGTTAGCTTTTTTAGGCTCCAGGATCGGACTGACTTGCCTGAGTTTAAAGGTAACGTTAGAAAGCAGTATTTGGTCCCTGTAAGATGTACACACTGTAACTTACTTGGGCATTCTGCACCAAGTATGTAGTCAGTGCATTTAACTTGTTATAAATGATTTCGATATGACCATACTTCAAGATAGTCTAGATTGTCCAGATGGTTCTTGATTGGACATAAACATTAACTGGTACTGTCTGGAACTGCAATTAATGTTAATTTGTTTCTGTACTATTATGTACTATGTTGAATAATGTGTCGCATGGCTGAGTCAGCGATGAAAGGTGCGTCAGAGCCTATGTAGTGAATTGTTCAAGTCACTGATGCATTTATTACACTTTATATAGTCTTTTTTTCTTATCTCCAAATTCGGCGCATAGCATAAGCTGGGAGCGCAGTTTCTTCAGTCTACTCCAGCCTTTTGCAGACTTCTTGAGACTTCAGAACGATACCCTCCTGTACTACACGGAAAACGTTCGGCCAGCGAAACTTTCAGAGAAAGCGAAACGAGTCACCTGTCTCAAATTCGACTGTCCATAAGTCGATTGTGATAGAAGCAAAGAAGTGTTTCATCGATAAGTTAAGGTGAATTATACGGAGTGATTATTCGCTGCTAACAGGCTGCCTCCTTTCAGTGCAGTGAATACGCAACCAATTAAAACTACTGTAGCACCTTTCAGTATCGTCCTCCACCGTATGGCGCGAACGATAGAAATAATGGCCAGGTTAGCATCCTTGTGTACACTTATTTACTTTTTGTGTCTGCAAATCAGTCATGCCAACGGCCTTGCCGCTGTGGTGACACTGGTTCCCGTCACAGCACCGAAGTTAAGCTCTGTGGAACTGGGCTAGCACTTGGATAGGTGACCATCCGCTCTGGCGAGCGCTGTTGGCAAGCGGGGTGCACTCAGCCCTTGTGAGGCAAACTGAGGAGTTACTTGATTGAGAAGTAGCGGCTTTGGTCTCGGAAACTGACATACCGCCGGGAGAGCGGTGTGCAGACCATAATGTCCCTCCATATCCGCATCCAGCGACGCCTCTGATCTGAGTATGACACGTCGGCCGGTCGGTACCGATGGGCCTTCATGGCCTGTTTGGGAGTCGTTAAATCAATCATAGTCTTTCAGTCCAGTTGTGGGACACGTTCAGCGGTTCTTGCTAGTCCAGTCGCAAATCGTCGATGTTACATCTGTAGGGACTGCTTGGACAGACCAGGAGGTGTTCCACGTCTTGCACAGCACCACAATCACACTTGTCCTCATCAACTTTGCCATGGCCCCACCTAGCACGTTTTGTTTCTTTGGAAAAACCCCTGTTTATATATGCTTCAGATTCCTACATGTTTCCCATTTTTTTGTGAAGACACCTGTGCTGGTAGATAGTCTGGTGGTGGTGGGAGAAGCAAGTGGCCTCTAAGACAGTATTTCCGAAGAGGGAAAACGGAAAATAGGTCAGAGGATACCGGCGTCGCCTGGAAACGTTATCCACAAAGGTAGTGGCCAATCCTTTCACCACTGGAAACCTATCTTCAAGGCCCATTTTATTGTCTACAGTGGCTATGCTAGAAAAAAATTTCCTGACTCACGGAGGTAGTTTCCAGATGACCGTCTGGCAATGAAACATGTATCCTGCATCAATTTTCTGTACAGGTGACCAGTTACATGGAATTCTGTTGGTCGTTACTTCATATACCAATGAATGATTGCGATTTATCGTCTGCTGAATAATTACGCGCTGTATCTGTAGCTCTATAGTCGAGCATGAGCTTTTAGTTTTTAGTTGCTCTTATGCGGACTCGTTGGAATTCAAATCGTACAGTCGCTTCGTCATTCCACGGACAGCGACTCGTCACCCTCACGGAAAAAGTTCCCCCAGCACAACAGAAGCCACTGCGGGGGTTGCGGGGGAAACGAGCTGTGGGGGTGATTAACGGAAGATAGATTCCGGAAGAGAACGCCCCGTCGCGCAGCCGCAACCACTGCTCACTGCGGGTGGGGCGTACAGAGGGTGAGACGGGGAAATGGGGAGGGTGTCTCCCCGAGATTGCCGGACACTGCAGCGCTCACGTCCCCGTTCCGGCAGAGATTAATAGGCAGCATTAGGCGCCGGCTGCATACAGGCGGCAGCGGGCAGCAAGGAGCGATTTAGCACCAGGTCCACGCGGGAATCCTTCTGAAATGGGAGTGCAGCACTATGAGTTTAAAACTATGGTGTGAACATCGCATTCTCCTTCAAGGGTGCCGCCTGGCACAGTTAATGTGAGGAACAAGCGTGTGGTGTCGTATTACCAAGTAATCGATATTAATAGTTTGAAATTTGTCACCCCCATTTTATTACACGATTTCTATCTTTGAAATTTAGCGGTGGGAAGATATGCAGGTGTTCGTGATTATGTAATTGGTTTGTATGAACGACAACTAGAGCTTTAGTGCCCTTACTACAATATTTGCGATTATGTATGAAGCGCGGTTAATATTTATAAATTATAAACATGAAAGTGTAACCAGTCCCTAAACCTCAAGTGGAGACCTCCTTCCCCTATAGCACTTTCTGCCCCCTCTCCACTCACACGTAGGCATCATAGACTCTCCGAAGTACTAAAGTTATGTTTGCTGTCAGTTCTACAACTTTTTATGAATAAGGAGATATTCAGTGGGAAGATCTGAAAAAGTACTACAGATAAATATAGCATGCTGGTATTGGGGAAAACAGAAGGCGCCAGCCAAAAGATGACACCAGCCACTCTACAACAGACTAAAACCTCCAGTCTAAAAGCATGGGCTGGAGTCTATATTTGAAAATCTTATCACACTTGTCCTATTAGGAGATAAACGAAAAGAAAGATTGCCACTTAATTTTTTTTCTTCTTCTCACCAAAATGTGAAGCACACTCACTCTAAAATACGTTGCACAATACTTTGCACAACGCAAGCATCATAGACTAGGGCGTTCTCTTCCGTGGTTATGAAAACATGCATTAATATAATTTATGTTTCTCAGAGGAAAGTAAGGGTGGCTTCAGTCCATCGGAGTGACAGATGCAAGGAGAAGACTAAACTATATAAACACCGAAAACACTACACAATACCTAATAAGGCGTAGGAAAACCTCTGACATTTAAAACAGCTTTCGGTCATGTCGTAATAGATAAATACAGATCCTGTATGGTTTTCAAGAGAATCTTGAACCATGCTTTCTGCAACATACCGCCATGTTCTGTTCTGGCGTTATCACAAGCGCCGGAGAGAAGACGAAGACGATGTCAGCCAATAGTGCGCAGCATAGGACCGCACCACGACAAGATCGCCCTCAAGCCAAAGTGAATATAAGCGCCGCTCCTGCCAGCTTTGGCCGCTTAGATCGGCTCGGCTCGGAGATTAGTGGACAGGATTCGCAGAGTATTAGCACGACCTAGAAGAGAGTGCTACGATGTCAGACTGTAGTGATCCATATCCATTGCTTGTTTGAACACTGTGTATGGCAACGGCTATGATTTATGTCGCATCTCACCCATTGCTTGCGACACCTTTGTACATTAAAGTTAAGTATTGCCAATCTGCTTTATAGAAATAAAATTACTAATGTTATTTGGTTGAACTGTTGTATAGCATTCCGAGAACGCAGCATCCCTTAGGCACACTATGTGGGACGAGTAGGCAAGACCCAACATGTTCAGTATACGATCTTGAAGGTAGATAACGAGCAAGGATCCTTCTATCCAAATAAAACCACTAAAGGTCAATCATGTTGCGATCTGTTGACTGTGTTGGCCATGCGAGATGCAACAATTCATCCTCGTGCTCACAAAACCAGTCCTAGTCGAAGCGAGTTGCTTGTACAGCGGCCCCTCGTCCTGGGGCACATCATCACCACTGGGCAACATACATTGTACATTGGGATGGATCTTGAGCCGTGCTGGCTCGCTTCGATTCCTCATTCTACCTACTGGCGCGACCTTTCGCGCTTGTCCTCCGCGAAGTGGCGCTTCGGCTATTGGCGAGCAGCCGCAGCGGCAAGGATAGAGATGATCTGAAGCTGGGCGGTCTTCTGTGAGGGACGAGAACGAAGTGATGCGGCGTCTGGGGTTCAGCACGTTTTCTTTCTGTGTCTTGGGGTGCTCACTATTTCCTACTTGGGATAGTTGGTTGGTTAATCGGCCGCATGCCTTTCGAAGGGTATTCACGCGTTACTTACGTGACTAGCTCTTGTCTGCTTACTTTTATCGCTGATGCATAACTTTGGTGGATAAACGTTGGGGCTGCTGGTTCTGTGGGCCTGCCTGCCGCTACGTGTTGCTCTGCTCTCCATTTCTCTGAGTTGGCTTACTGCCTTGTCAGCTGCTTACTATCTAATTTTGCTGGTGTTTCATTAATGTGTACCTGATACTCGCTGCTTGGAAAAGTCATTGAGAAGTATGTAGGAATAAGATGTCATATCAGATTGTTAACATTCTAGTAATTGGTAATAAATGCAATGCTTTTTTCTAATACGCTGTATCTTGTTTTTCATCGACAAGGAGTTGGATGAGTTGAAATCCCTCTTTTTTGTGGACACTTTTGTTTGGATTTAAATGTTACGCAATGTAGAAGTGACGGAGGAAAGAAGGTGTGGGCGCGTTAAAATTAACGCCATAGTCCTTCACATAAGTTTTTCTGATTTAACCCTATTGTTTTTGTCGAAATGACTTCTTTTGTTTCATTTTAATCGATTGCCTTAAATACGTGCTTCGGAGGCAAAAAAAATGGTAATGGTGATGGATTACTAAGCGGGCGAGTCGTGTTCAAAGCTTCGTCCTACTCTATTTTTTTGATTTTTTCCCCTCTGTTTGCCATATTCAAATTATGTCTGTGCAACGTCCGTTTGCAACAGCGAGAAAAAAAGTGGGAAAGTCGTGTTCAAACCTACTAAGTGCCAAAAATTTTCATTTTTTATTTTTTTTTTTTATTGTTTGCCGCATTCAGATTTGAGTTTGTGTCGACAAATAAAAAAGTGGATAGAGTTTTGGGTTACCATGCAGGAGGTCGATGGTTCTATCCAGGGTGGAGGCATATATTTTTTATTTGATAAATGTAGTTGGAGAAAAAAGTAACGAAAAACAGTTGGACAGAGCTTCTGCTATGTAAGCAGGAGGTCCCGTGTGCGAGTCCCGGTCGGGGAGCACATTTTTCAACTGTCCACATTTCATAATAACTTCAGTAATGAAATAGACTGTCTCTACTCATATCCATCATATAAACACAAACATGCAAGTAGATGTAAGAAATGTACTCTAGAATACGCTATGTGAACAAAAGTATCCGGACACCCTCAAAAACATACGTTTTTCATATTAGGTGCATTGTGCTGCCACCTACTGCCAGGTACGCCACATCAGTAATCTCACGCATTAGAAATCGTGAGAGAGCAGAATGGGGCGCTCTGTGGAACTCACAGACTTCTGACGTGTTCAGGTGATTGGGTGTCATTTGTCTCATATGTCTGTACGCGAGATTTCCACACTCCTAAAAACCGCTAGGTCCACTGTTTCCGATGTGAAAGTGAAGTGGAAACTTGAAGGGACACGAACAGCATAAAAGCGTACAGGCCGACCTCGTCTGCCGACTGACAGAGACTGCTGACAGTTGAAGAGGGTCGTAATGTCTAATAGGCAGGCATCTGTCCAGACCATCACACAGGAATTCCAAACTGTATCAGGATTCACTGCAAGTACTATGACAGTTAGGCGGAAGGTGAGAAAACTTGAATTTCATGGTCGAGCGGGTGATCATAAACCACACATCACACCAGTAAATGCCAAAGAATGCCTCGCTTGGTGTAAGGTGCGTAAACATTGGATGATTGAAAAGTGGAAAAACGTTGTGTGGAGTGACGAATCACGGTACACAACGTGGTGATCCGATGGCAGTTTGTGTGTATGGCGAATCCCCGGTGAACGCTATCTGTCAGCGCGTCTAGTGTCAACAGTAAAATTCGGAGGCGGTGGTGTTTAGGAACGCCGACTTTGTGCCAGGCCTCACCAATCGACATCGATACCTCTCCTCAGTGCAGCACTCCATGAAGAATGGGCTGCCATTCCCCAACAATCCGTCCAGCACCTGATTGAATCTATGTCTGCGAGAGTGGAAGCTGTCATCAACGCTAAGGGTTGGGCCAACACCATATTGAATTCCAACTTTACCAATGGAGGGCGCCACGAACTTGTAAGTCATTTTCATCCAGGTGTCCAAATACTTTTGATCCCATAGTGTGTACCAGAAATAAGAAGTCAGCTGATCCTTTTTCAAAGTTCCTTAATAAAAACTTTTTATATTCAAGAAGAGAGTAAAATGGAGCGATTCATGATTCCCCAGCTTTGTGATTATTGTAGAACAAGTAATAAAACTAATTACAAACAGATTAAGAATAATTGAATTTACTTGTTCCTACAAGAACTCTCAGTAATATCAGAGTAGCTGAACTCAAACGTAGAGCTAAAAATCTCAGTATTTGAGGCTACAACAAATAAAAGTAATCGTAATTAATTAATTGTATTGTTCTATGAGATTTTCTGTTTCATCAACAATTATTCCAAAAGTGTAAAACAAAACTGAAACGTGTACATAATATATTTTTACAGATTTGACGATGATGTCTTTCAAAAAGCTCGACCAAAAAGACACGAAAAGGCAGTGAGACATGATAAAAGTTATCCATTCAGTAGTAAGGTATTTAAGCAAGGAAAAGAGAACAGACAATCGAAAAACGGTTTAAGTGAGATCAAAGAAATAAAATCTAAATTTACTTAAAAATTTAAAGATTGATCTTCTGACTATAAAATTGTCTATTACTATGCTAATATTAGTACACTCGATACTGTTAGTGAGACAACAGATTATATGATAAAAGAACTAAATTCCGTGGTAGAAGTAGATGAAAAGGGCATTAATTTTAGAAAACAAGATAGACTGAGTGTAACAACAGCAAATTTAAAAATGTTTCATCCAGTGTCTACAGGATGTGAAGAATCAAATAATATTAAAGAATCTGTTCAAGTTTTATGCAATAAAATCACAGATAAATTAAAATCTGATGAGTCTATTGATATAGGAAATACTACTTTTAATATTCAAACGTTAGCAATTCTAATAAGCAGCAAAGGTGGTTAAACTAATAAATTTAGCTGCTGATTAGTAGATTAAAAGTTGCATTATTAGAATTAATAATAGTAATGACCTATGTTGTCTTAGAATGCTAATAGTTGCATTGATGTATGACACAGATTTCATCTTATGCAGAGAACTACATACTGGCGAAATTACAAAAAGAGTTAACTAGGGTATTATGAAAACAATTATGCAAAAATAACGAAGAGGGATTTTCTGTAGACCATGGATGGCCAACTCACAGAACGCAAATTTTTGGCCCACAGAACTGTTTCTTCTCCTTCTTTCGTTTCACCCTCTTTTGGGTATGCCGGATCAATTATTTCTTTGAGCGTTATTCTTTTCTTACGGCCCAGTATTTTTTCATTATTTCTGATCTTCTTTTCCTCTCTTCTTTCGAGAGAAGGATTTGGATTTTTGTTTTTTTTTTTGTCTTGGAACCTTATGTTTTCATCTTTAGTAATTAATTTAGCTGTTAGATCAATAAGTGAATTTTCTGAAATCTTTAATTCTACTAGGTCTTTCTCAGTTTCTTTAAAGCAGTTGGATTTCGTTTTGAAATTACTGAAAAAGTCAAAGACTTGTTTGGTGAATCTGTTGAAATTCATTCTGAGAAGATGGCCATAAAAATTTATCCTAGAGAATTTCATTTTAGATGTATATGATCTTATTGTCTTGAAATTTTGGTCCTATATTTTTCTTACAAATTTTCTTTCCGTTAGCTCAAGTTTCTCCATTTGGCCTTTTAAATTCATGTTTAGTTTTTCTACTTCTTACAGTACTTCTGGCTTAATCACTGTCTTGTAATGTGTAATTTTGGACCCCCACGAAAATGATTTTTTGTTTCATGTATTTTTTGTCATTTGGAAGGCCAATTCAAGTTCATTTTTTCTGGATTCCATTGCTTTGCTTTCCCCAGCATTCCAACTAATCCATTCTCCGACATATTTCAATTTTTTTTACTATTTCAATCTTTTCTTCTTGAACTTTGAGGTATTTACGTGAGTCCTTGATGTTTGTCAATATCTTAGTTTTTTCAAAGGAGATGTGAAGACCAATTTTAGCTGCTTGTTTCTTTAGTTCATGAATTTGCTCCCGTGCTTCATCCATTGTTTCAGCAAACAGGGCTGTATCATCTGCAAAAGCAATGCAATTTTTTTAAAGTTCTTCTTTTTGCAACTCAGTCTTATACCACTCTTAATATTTGTGTTCAATTCTCTGACTATTTTCTCAAGCGCACAATTGAACGGCAACGGCGAGAACCCATCCCGCTGGCGCACTCCCGTTTTTATTTCAAAGGCTCCGATAGTTCGCCCATAAATTTGACTTTCGAAAATATATTTGTAAGGGTCGCTTTTATAATATCAGTTGTTTTCTTATCCAAGCCCATTTCTTCCAGGACCGATAAGAGAGATTCTCTATCAATCGAATCATATGCTTTTTTGAAATATTTACCCTTGATTTTCGGTATCGCATGATGATTTTGTTAGTATTTGTTCCAAACATGATCTGCCCTTTCTAAAACCTCCCTGAGATTCCCCGATTTGCGGATCCAATTGTGTAGATTTTGTTTGTTCTTGTGAATGTAAGACTTGAGAGTCTTTCTGATTGAGAATCAAAGTCAGCTATTGAGTCCAAGATTTGTTTGTTGATTATAAAGGCTGTTCCAAGATGTGGTTCATTTTTCATTACTCTCGATCCCACTTTCCCTTTGTATATCCTAAAACCTTTGGTGTCGAAGGTATCAGTAACCACGTATCGTGTTTCTTGAATGGCTGTTGTGAGTATCTTGTGGTTCCTTAGCATATTTGTTAGATGTTTTAGTTTTCCAGTTTTCAACAATGAGTTTGCATTGCACGTTACTAGGTATGTTGATTGCCTATGCTCAAGTTTGGATGACATTCCAAGACACTCCTACGTGTGTTTGAGCAGTATTGCACACTCCCCAGAATCCGAGTGTCTGCTGACGTACTGGTGTACGGTGGCTCGTCCACCTGAGGGTAAAATAGTTTACATCACACACTTCCATGATTGACGAAAGTTATTTTGGATGTGACCCACGAAAAGTACAACCAAGATAGTGAGTCTTGGAGGTAGTTCTTCCGCTCTCTCCGCCATTGGGAATCTGAACTTCCTCTTCCACCTTTGAGACCATTGACAAGGATTCACCTAGTAGCACTAGGTAGGGGCCCTTACAAGGTGCTGCCATTCAGAGCTAGATGGACTCAGGTTTTCTAAGACTCCTCCCCCTCCTCCTTCCACATTACTTGCTAAATGAGACCCCGGACTTGGGACTGGTAATGGTAGAGTTATAACATTCCATCAAGTGTCCTTCACGTTGTTGTTGTTGTTGTTGTTGTTGTTGTCTTCAGTCCAAAGACTGGTTTGATGCAGCTCTCCATGTTAATCTACCCTGTGCAAGCTTCTTCATGTCCAAGTAACTACTGCAACCTACATCCTTCTGAATCTGCTTAATGTTTTCCTCTCTTGATCTCCCTCTACGGTTTTTACCATCCATGTTGCCGTCCAGTATTAAATTGGTGATCCCTTGATGCCTCAGAACATGTCCTACCAACTGATCCCTTCTCATAGTCAAGTTGTGCCACAAATTCCTCTTCTCTCCAATTCCGTTCAGTACTTCTTCAGTAGTTACGTGATCTACCCATGTAATCTTCAGCATTCTTCTGTAGCACCACATTTCGAAGGCTTCTGTTCTCATTTTGTCTGAAGTATTTATTGTCCATGTTTCACTTCCATACATGGCTACACTCCATACAAATAGTTTCAGAAAAGACTTCCTGATACTTTAAATCTATACTCGATGTCACTAGCTTGACATGAATGCAGAGATATTGCGAATACCGCCAAAGTAGCTATCTATGTAAGAGGTGTTGATGCCTATTTTAATGAAGGAAAAGAATTAGCCGCCTTCTAGCCAGGTAAGGATATCATGAAATCATGAGATTTTTTGGAAGCAGTTACATCGATATTAAATCGCGTTTCGCATAAACTTAACAACATATTGGCGCTAACAACGGATGGAACTCCAGCAATGGCTGAGAAACATGAAGATTTGATTCAGTTGATGGAAAATTTGCATTTCATTTAGTTTTATAATAAATGTTCTTTCCTCAGATTTGTTTTATTTTCTTTAAAACATAAATTAATATTTCTCGCTTGTTTTGGTTCTCAAAAAAGTTCGTAATACAGCCCACAGGGAAGTCCTGTCTAAAAAGTTTGGCCCACCTGATGAAAAGGTTGGCCACCCCCACTTTAGACGATATCAAAAATATTGAGCAATTACTGAATATTGAAATAAATGTAGTATGTGCTGAAAATTTTAATTGAATTATGTGTTGTGGTTCTGAGAAAGCAATAGAAATGTATCTGTATAAAAATCGCTACCATCTTGATGTAATTAGTAGTATGTTAGCATTTTAGGAACTCCATATTTCTATGATAAATGCAACAAAACATATAAGAGCAAGAAAGAACATAAATGCAAGACAGAAGGAAAAATATGTGTATTATGGAACAGTACAGTACAAAATACTGCAAAAAATAAGAATACATTGTGAAAAATGTAATAGATACTTCCATAATGAATAATGCTTAAACAATCACCAAGACGTTTGTGATATAGCTTGTAAATGTGAAGAATGTAAAAGGATTTGTTTCAGATCTAAAGGACAGGTATGTGACTTCGAAAAATGTAGGAAATGCAATCTAAAAGTAGAAATTAAAAATCATAAATGTTACATGCAATACAAAATACAAAATGGTGCTACATGTGAAAGAAAATTTAGTGAAGAATAGGTAATCAAAGGCTGTAAAAAATGTAGTAAAAATGGTTGTCATATTAATGGAGAATACTAAGATTATTGTTTTCCAAGCTTTGTATGCAATATAACAGTTATGGGTAAAGAGGTTAAATGCAGTGAGAAAGGATTCCAAGATAGAATTCATTGTACCTACACAGAATGATATTTGTAGTTTGATTACGATGCTCAACTAACAAGAATACATATTCTAAATCTCTCAATAGCTCACAGTTTTGATGGAGATACAGTTTATAAATTTAAGATATATGATGATTTCCTTAAGAGGATGATGTCTGAAGAAAACAGGAATTATACAGAGTTATTACAAATGATTGAAGCGATTTCACAGGTCTACAATAACTTTATTATTTGAGATATTTTCACAATGCTTTGCACACACATACAAAAACTCAAAAAGTTTTTTTAGGCATTCACAAATGTTCGATATGTGCCCCTTTAGTGATTCGGCACACATCAAGCCGATAATCAAGTTCCTCCCACACTCGGCGCAGCATGTCCCCATCAATGAGTTCGAAAGCATCGTTGATGCGAGCTCGCAGTTCTGGCACGTTTCTTGGTAGAGGAGGTTTAAACACTGAATCTTTCACATAACCCCACAGAAAGAAATCGCATGGAGTTAAGTCGGGAGAGCGTGGAGGCCATGACATGAATTGGCGATCATGATCTCCACCACGACCGCTCCATCGGTTTTCCAATCTCCTGTTTAAGAAATGCCGAACATCATGATGGAAGTGCGATGGAGCACCATCCTGTTGAAAGATGAAGTCGGCGCTGTCGGTCTCCAGTTGTGGCATGAGCCAATTTTCCAGCATGTCCAGATACACGTGTCCTGTTACGTTTTTTTCGCAGAAGAAAAAGGGACCGTAAACTTTAAACCGTGAGATTGCACAAAACATGTTAACTTTTGGTGAATTGTGAATTTGCTGCACGAATGCGTGAGGATTCTCTACCACCCAGATTCGCACATTGTGTCTGTTCACTTCACCATTAAGAAAAAATGTTGCTTCGTCACTGAAAACAAGTTTCGCACTGAACGCATCCTCTTCCATGAGCTGTTGCAACCGCGCCAAAAATTCAAAGCGTTTGACTTTGTCATCGGGTGTCAGGGCTTGTAGCAATTGTAAACGATAAGGCTTCTGCTTTAGCCTTTTCCGTAAGATTTTCCAAGCCGTCGGCTGTGGTACGTTTAGCTCCCTGCTTGTTTATTCGTCGACTTCCGCGGGCTACGCGTGAAACTTGCCCGCACGCGTTCAACCGTTTCTTCGCTCACTGCTGGCCGACCCGTTGATTTCCCCTTACAGAGGCATCCAGAAGCTTTAAACTGCGCATACCATCGCCGAATGGAGTTAGCAGTTGGTGGATCTTTGTTTAACTTCGTCCTGAAATGTCGTTGCACTGTTATGACTGACTGATGTGAGTGCATTTCAAGCATGACATACGCTTTCTCGGCTCCTGTCGCCATTTTGTCTCACTGCGCTCTTGAGCGCTCTGGTGGCAGAAACCTGAAGTGCGGCTTCAGCCGAACAAAACTTTATGAGTTTTTCTACGTATCTGTAGTGTGTCCTGACCATATGTCAATGAATGGAGCTACAGCGAATTTATGAAATCGCTTCAATCATTTGTAATAGCCCTGTATATTTATGGTAAAGGATATTATTCATAATTTATTTTGAAGTATTGTGTAGGAAATAAAATTAAACAATATACTGTCTACATATGAACTAAATTAATGTTACAGGAGCTACAACAATTACACTTCAATTATAGATAGCTGTAGTTTAGTACAAAGTCCTCTTAGAAGCTTCCCAAAATCGATCGCTTTGAAACAACTGAAGAAATATTACTTCCCATATGTATTGAATACTTCAGAAAAGGAATTATTGTTATGTGAAAAATAACACAGCTACTAATATTTTTATAGAAACATTCACCTCATCAAATGGAAGGTTTAGGTTGTATGATAGGTTACATAAGGTAGAAAATAATGTTATATATTTTGATACAGAAATGTATAATATGCATAAATGGTGGTGAAGTCGGTGTAAAAATAGATTGTATGTTAGGTTAACGGAAAGATGAATTAGGAGATAATAAATGGATTAAAAAGTGGGCTTTGACTGGATGTAAAAATTACTCCTATGGATAAAAATGGTAAAAAAAACATTGATGCAGTTAAAGAGGTTCTCTTGGTATCATAAAAATACTGAAAAAGTTGTATGGAGAATTTGTGATAACATTAATTGAGAGTGAAATGAATGAAAAATAAAATTGGGGTACAATCAGATAACCAGAAATGTTGATACTAAAAATCTAATCAATAAACAAGTTAAGAAAGAATGCTCATTTCAGTGTGATAATAGAGTAGTATGACATTGTATCTTAAGGATTATAAATTTTATTCTTTATAAATTTTATTGTATTTAAATGATAGCCTTACTGAATAAGGTGAGCAATGCTAACAATACAAATCTGTTTAAAAATATTAGTGAGCTACAAGTAAATATTTATTAAATTGGCTATTATTTTCAACCAAAATTTTATTTCATTCGATGTAGATTGTAATTAGTGCACTCTAAATGCCCATTATTTTCAATCAAAACTTTATTTCATTTTAGTGCATGCAGAACTGCCTTGGATTTTTGTATATAGTAGTAAGTAGGTATGTCGAGCGCACATAGCATGTTTTTAATGCAGAACGTTTTTTACAAACATATTATATGTAAGATTAAAAAATCTTCGATTTTTCTTAAAAAATTTTATATAACACAATTCACTTAATAAATTCGTAAAAAGGGCTGTGAATTAAAAACATGCGAGTGCTCTCAACATACCCACTTGTTACTGCTGATATCTATTTGGGCCCATCTCTTTCACACTTACTTGCCATCCTTCTGGTTCCATATCCTGGTGCATTCCGGACCTGATTAGACAAAGTGCTGACATAAGCCTTGACAGTAATTTCAGGGGCTGCTTGTAATCTGGTTGTTCCTGTCTACAGTAGTATTCTGCAGTTCACACTATGTGTTTGGCAGAGGGTTCATAGAACCACTTTCTAGACTATGTCTCTACCATTATACTATCGAACTGAACATAGGAAAAATGAACCAAAAATTTCCATGTGAAATCTGATTTCTCTTACTTTATCACGATGTTTCTTTCTTCCATGTATGTGCGAGCTGACAAAGTATTGTGGCACACGGATTTTGTTGACTGAAATTTAATGAAAAGATATCGCTATTTTAATTATTTCTACCCCAGCTTCCTTACAGTAGTCGTAACGCTTCTACCCCATTTCATGATAATGCAAAACCAGTTACCCTTCCTTCATATTTTTCTATCTCCTCCACCAATCTTACCTGGTAGCGATCCAATATGTCAATGTAACAAGGTACTCCAGAAGAGGATGGACAAGATCAGTGCAGGCAGGCTCTTTAGTAATTTGTTTCACCTTCTAAGAATTCTGCCCATAAAACGCAGTCTTTAGTTCACCTGGGTCATGGTTACAAGTTGAGACGGTCCTAGCAGTGATTACTTGGTATTCAGTTGAATTGACAGCTTCAATCATGTAATAAAAATTCAACGATATTCATTCTTTATTCGTGGGGAAGACCTTACACTGGATTTTGCTCAGGGACAATTGATACTTCGATACTTTACATGCAGGTATTCCATGTAAATCCCTTTGTAATTGGTTTTGTTGTTCTGATGACTTTACTAGACGGAAAACGACAACAAAAATCCAACATGGCTACTCATAGAGCCTCCTAAATCGTTTATTTAGGCTGAGAACAGCTGAGAATATACTGTCCTTTTAGACGTTGGTTTTCCAAACTTATGCGTGATCGGATGATGCTCAACTTTAGTGTAGGAGACACCTCAGCAGCTAGATTTTCTCTTTGGGAAACCCCAAGTGTAACTTCAGTTTCGCTACATGACTTTCCTGCTATTACTACTGAGTGTGATCTTTCTGAGAGGAAATCACAGATCTAGTGGAACAGCAGAGACGAATGCAGACATGTGATTTGATTAGAAGCTACTTGTTAAGAATATTGTTAAAAGCGTTTTGGAAATCTCAAAATATGGATTCAACTTTAGACCTCAGTCAGTCATACAATCTGCGTGAAGGAAGACATGTTTCGTTTCACAAGAACAATATTTCTGCGCTAGTTATGTGTGGAGAGCCCGTCTTCTTCGAGCTATTTTATAAAGTAGGAAAATGTCTCTGATATGGGTCAATGGTTCAGCAGACCACTTACATTTCGTTTCTTGCATAGTGGTGTGATCTGTCCATCTTTCCCATGTACAGATATTTTGTTGTCCTAGCAGATGTAGTTGGTTGCTAAAAATAAAACCCCTTTCATCACTTTATCAGCATACTCTGAGAAGGACCTAGCTGATTTAAAAATCTGGGCCAGATGATTAGCTTTTATTAAATGATTTAAGTCACTTATTTACTCCAAATTATTTATCTTTCCAGATTGTCTTTATTCGACTTCTGGAATACATATTGCATCTTCTTTGGTGAAGGAAGTTTGGATAGCGTGTCTAAGAATTCCACTTTAGTCCCCTCTCATCAGTAACATTACACTGCTCTCATGCTCTTGGCGTTTGTATTCGATGTGCATTCAGTAAGTATTGCAATACATTTTTTTTCAGAAAGCAGCTTGATTTTATTCAGCATGCCCATAAATCGTATTATTCTCCAGTCTTTTGCCTACAAAACCCTATTCTTGAAAATAATCTCCATTCAATGCAACGGCCTTACGCCACATTACTTGGATGACCTGTATACCTCATGGTACTACTTACTGGCCGACGTCATAGCCAACGCCTTGCTGATCGATAACGTCTCCATCACCCATATACTACTTCTCGTGGAGTTCATCGTTCATTGAGTCAAATAAATAGGACCTCTTCATGCTCTTCTGTTAGGCAGCGATAAACCCAGCGGACACCCAACTTTGAATACCGCAACCGACGGACGAGTGTGTGAGCACCACCTATGGAGACATCCAGTTGAGCAGCAAGGTGTTTCACTGTGGCCCGACGAGAACCTCGAATGAGATTGTTTACAATCTGTAATATTACAGGACTCACAGCTGTGTATGGCCGACCGGCACTAGGGAGATCGGACAGGTTGGGGCGACCTTGTTGAGATGATGACAGACCTCTCAACAAACGACTCACCATGCTTTTGTTCACGGCCAGATCTCCATAGGGTATGTAAGCGTCTATGAATACCTGCGCTGCTCTAGTTTTCCGGCCAAAGAAGCTCAATGAGAGCTCTCTGCTTGGAACGCACATCTGTTACAGACTAAAGTGAAGAATACTTAAAGCACCACCGCCTATCGTAACTTCATGAAACTACTGGGAATTAAGCCGGAATATCCCATCACGTCCCAAAACAAAGGAGGTATTCTTCTCGATAATACGTCCTGCTGCTGCTGTTGTTGCTGTGGCATCCACACTTTTCAATTTAGTCAACGGTGGTCATATGGAGCTACATTGCCGGTGCAGGTTGTTGCGTTCTGGTCAGCTGTGAATGAGCGACACTACTAGAGTTGTTGAGATGAGAGGCTGGACGAGAATAGGCCTCTAGGAAAAAGCTCCCTTCGCCAGAGAGTACGAAATGCATTGTATAACCTTTGTTTCCTGAGTTCTTTTCAATGAATACAAACATAGTAGGCTCTACACTGGATGGTTATAAGAGCAGTTAACACACATGCACTGAGCACTTGATAAGTGCGTCATTTAACAGCATCTTAGGCACGTAATTTATCCTTTGTACGACGTGGTTATGATATTGAAGTGTTTACACTTGAAATGTTGCTTGTGATTAGGTGCATAGATCCCAGCTTTAATGCAAATAAAGCTTACTGCAATCTACTTATGCGACAATGATATTTTAAATGCAACAAGGAGTATTCCCAAATGTCAATAAACCACCTTGATGTAACTTTTCGGGCTTGTAGATGGGACAAAGTAGTGCAATATGCATTATTTTGGTCCACCCAGTTTCACTGTTAAGGATTAAAACACATCCTGCAAGATAACCTGATGTTTTAGGTTTAGTGGGAATATCTTCGAAAAGATGATATATAAAAAATATTCCTATAAAAGTTTATGGGTAATTAATGTCTTTGAAGAAAGAGTAATCAACTTTTTTAATAATATGAAATTTTGTAAAACACCCCACACCACCTAATTTTGAAAAATGAAACCTTTTGTTACAACATAAGCTATAGAAGCTTTCAAGCCACATACATCACTGTGTAATGAAGTTTGTTTCAGAAACGCCATTACTGGAAAATAAGCTGTATACAATACGCAGTTGGAGTACTTTTAATTAACCTAATCAAAGTGTATTGAAGTACTTATCATTCTAGTTATTTCTCTTACTTATTTTAGTTTTATGTTTTCAATTTTATTTTACATTTTACAATTTGGAAGTTTGTGGTAAGTTCCTATGGGACCAAACTGCTGAGGTCATCGGTGCCTAGGTTTACTCACTACTGAATCTAACTTAAACTAACGGTAAGGACAACACACACACCCATGCCCAAGGGAGGACTCGAAACTCCGACGGAGGGAGCTGCATGAACTGCGGCAAGGCACCTCAGAGTGTGTGGCTACCCCACGTGGTTACATTTCACATTCACGGCTTTTTTGTTTCTTATTATTCGTTTACCATTGCACATACTTTTATTTTGTTAACTGAAAATAACAACCAACTAACTATTATGACAGAAAAAATAATTATAATAATGATAATCTGTAAGGAAAAGTATAAAACATAACATTTATAAACCATGCACATGAAATAAACGACATTTCTTCATGTAAGATACACAGTGGAACAGACAATAAAAACATAATTCAGCAGGATTTCAAATTTTCACAGGTGATCCTCTATATACCATGATTTGTATCACGCATATTTTAGTACGTTGGTAAGCCTTAGCGATGACAGTTCATTATGTACCAATGACTGCAGTTGATTGTATTGCTCCTAGGGTGAAGATTGGCGTCATAATCATTCAACAGAACTGGATCTGAAACCCTTCTCACAAAGTTCTTCCAATACCGAAAGCTGTTTATGATTAGTGACTGTACATGCACTGTTGAGTCTATTGAGATCACCAGATGAACAAGTTATTTGTCTAAAATTTTTGTTAAGGCAGTTATCAGCTTGTAAATACTTTATAAAATGCATGACCAGCGTAATTACTGACCTGTTTCACAACTGACACCATTCTCCAAAATTCTCAGAAGGTCATGTATCCTAGAATAGTATCTCACCTTAGCAAGAAAGTATCCTTAGCAAATCACGCTTTTGGTTTCAGAAGTGTTGCTCTGCTGACAATGCCATTTACATGTTCACTCACCAGGTTTTACAAGCATTAAATAGTAAAGTAGCACCGGTTGGTATTTTCTACAATTTCTCTAAGACATTTGACTTTGTGAATAACAGTATTCTCCTAGATAAATTGACATTTTGTGGTATTGTTGGTATAGCTAACCATATGTAACCAAAAGAAAGCAGAAAGTTGTACATACTAATTCAAGCTATATAGTCCAGGGACGTAATTATGATGGGGGAGAAAGCATGTAAGGGGTTTCCTAAGGTTGAATTAGGTCGTTTACTGTTCATCAAATGTGCAAACTATCTTCTGTCTAGTATACAACAAGCAGAATTAGTTCTTTTTGCAGATGGCGCTAATATTGTAATCGACAAAGCATACTTACAGAAACAAAAGAAATGGTAAACAAATTTCTTGAAAGCACGATCAGCTGGTTTTCTTCACTCTCTACTTTAAAAAGACACAGCATATTCAGTTCTGCACATCTAGTGGTACCACACAAATGATGTAACACGTGGTGAGGAAATAATAAATAGTATGGAAACTTCAACACCCTTAGGGTCCATATTGATGAGGATTTAAATTGAAAAAAAAACACATTTAAAACTACTAAAACAACTTAGTTCAGCAACATTTGCGCTTAGAATCATTGAAAATCTAGGGGAGAGACAAATCAGTAAATTTACATATTTTCATTCAGTAATGTCATATGGAATAATGTTGTGCGGAAACTCATCTTTAAGGAAGTGAGTCTTCATAGTGCAAAAACGTGACGTGAGAATAATATGTGGTGCTCACCCACAATCATCTTGAAAGCATCTGTTTAAAAAGTTTTGCATTCTGACTACTGCTTCACAGTATATTTATCCCCTCATACAATTTGTTGTAAATAAGCCACTACAGTGCAGGAGGAACTACTATACCAGGACGAAAAATGACATTCATTACTCGAGATTAAGGTTGAATAATGCTTTAACAAACATTTTTGATCATTTAGCCAGAGATACGAAATTTCTGACAGACAGCAAAATAGAATTTGAAAACCAACTGAGAAAGTTTCTCCTCAACAACTCCTTGTATTGCACAGAAGAGTTTCTGTTATTGTAATCGGGAAAAGGTGGTGGGTAGGAGTCACTAACTCTCATCTGTGTATGTTTTTTTTTCCTTTTCGTATAAAAATTTAGAAATATACAAATTGATATGCGATGTGAATGTATGACTCAGTCGACATGATTATGATCTATCATGCGAAATGATCTATAGAACATGTTACTAATTAACTAACTATGCATTTTCTAAAATTTCTTGCCCTTAGGTACAATATTCTAAACGGTTCTCTCACATCGAGCACTGCACAAATATAACATTAATACTGATATTGGTCTCTCAATGGAAAATACTACATCTTTCAAATATCTTTTGAACTTGGCAGAAGTTTGTTTACCACGTAATGAAGCTAGCACAAGGACATCTTGGACTTCAAAAAGAGATTCTGGTGATCTCAAAGGGCTCAATGACAGAAGTACAGCGATGAAAATATACGTGTGTCATTAATGGAGTAACTTCATGAGAAGTTCAACTCTAGTTGTGTTGAATGATTATGATATCAATTTCCACTTGAGAAACAATTCAGTCGAGCTGCAATCACTATTGTTCGCGTCATGTAAGAAGGCGGAACAATTTTCAGCCGTTCTGCGCATACTAATCCACAAGCCACTGGCGTCCTATAATGTTCATTCTCTTTCCGAGCGGCTAGCAGAGAGTTATAACTAGAGAGCGAGAATATCGCTCCTACATCCGCATTGTTGGTGCCCTTCACGATAACCGAATTATTCATTCAGCTATCAGTTTTTTTGTTTCCTTTTTCTTCTTGCGGCAGTGTAGCTGTGAATGTGGATTATGTAAATGTTTAAGTTGCGATTAAAAAGATGCCAGGTGACAGCAATAAACGTGAAGCACTTCACAAGCGGGCAAGGCGGATTAATTACCGCATTTATAACTTTTCAAACGTGAATTTAAAAACAGGTCTCCTACTATTGACATTGGAAAACACAAGAAAAATGGCCCTGAGCACCTGAGCACTATGAGACTTAACTTCTGAGGTCATCAGTCCCCTAGAACTTAGAACTACTTAAACCTAACGACATCACACACATCCATGCCTGTGGCAGGATTCGAACCTGCGACCGTAGCGGTCGCGCGGTTCCAGACTGTAGCGCCTAGAACCGCTCGGCCACCCTGGCCGGCGAAAACACAAGAACGGACTCCAGAACAATGTGGTGTCGGCCAAGAGAACTGTAAAGAGCATTGTAAAGGAAAGTGTCAGAGCTGTAGGAACCATAGAAACAGTTGGTTTCCTGTCGCCTGGAAAGCATGGAAATCGCAAGGAACCTGTAACACAAATGGGTAGTTTTAACAACGATGTTTCAAAGGGCTTCATGTGAATGATGAATGCCCGACATAACAAAAACGTGTTACAATTATGCAGGCTTCAATGGTAAGCGCTTCGCCAAAGTAAATAATTTTAAAACGCGTTGTTTCCAGATTTGTTAAGAAGAGAGTTTTTAGTTCAAAGAAGTGACCTAGATGCAGCATTAACTATGTTGCATATAAAGATTCACGATGCAAGAGAAGGAGGTAGTTCAACAGTGTATTACCTTGATGAAACTTGTGTCAATTATAATCATTCCAAGAAGACCTGCTGGAAAATGAGTGATGCTACTGGCGGTTTTAAAGTTCTCATAGGGATAGGTTCTCGGATAATTATTCTGCATGCTGAGAATAAACTCGTATTTACGTGCAAGAAAAACAGCAGTGGTTACTATTCAGCAATGAACGCTGATAGTTTCGTGACGTGATTCACAGTTCATGTCATACCTTGCTTCGAAGTCGTTCATTGCCAGTTATATTTCAACTCTTATAGAGAAAAAATCAAGTATAAACATCAGAAAAGCGGATATTCTCCCCCGACTTAAGAATAAATATTAAGTACTGTATAAACCAGACTCGTGCCGATCTCCTGAAGCTCGTTAATTTGTACTGCGCAAGTCACGTGACAGAACGTACAAACTTGACTTCCTTGCACGTGAATGGGATCACACAGTTTTGCGTTTATCCACATGTCACTGTCATTGTAGCCCCATGGAATTAATTTGGGCAAAGGGTTGTAAGGCTATGTGGGAGAAAAAAAAAACATTCAGAATAACATAAAGTGAATCGCTTGTGCATGAGGCAATAGACAATGAGGCAACAGACAACATGCCACCTGTAGCTACCTGTGGGCACAGACTGTGGCATACTGAAAGGCTTCAGAAAGAAGAATTTGACAGGGAAGCGATGATGGATTCAAGGTTTGAAACTATCATCGTAACTTTACAGTCAGATTGTTCAGAAACAGACTCAAATAGAAGTGACGGTGGTATTAGGATGTAGACTTTGGCACAAAGTAATAATATGTCTTAGTTTTAAAGACTTGTGGTTTAAAAAATGTGTTGGTCAACATATCAGTTGCATGCATAATAATGAGAGTTTCCTAGCCTTTTTGATTAGGACTTTGTATCTTTTTAATTATGTAGACTATAATGTTCAAAATATTGCCCAAGGAGAGGTTAAGCTTCTCCCGCCATGTTGTAAAACCTCTGTCACTTTCAAGGCACGAACTGGATAAGGTCCTAAAATGACTTCTCGAGATATTGGTAGTTTTCGATATTGTCAGTCAGTTTCCCTGGAGTTATTCGGAGATGACGGTTGATTGTTTGCTTGTTCAATGGATTATAAATTCGGTCTCTCACCGTAATATCGAACGTGTTAGTTTACACTCATAAAGCATATTAACGACGAAAGATATGACAACTTATTGACCATTTTTACGATAGTCTTTTACATTAGTCTTTTCTACCGCAAATTCTTTTTTACATGCAGTGATTACTCTTAACTATCGTCAAACACTCCCCCCCCCCCCCCCATCAACACACGCACATCTTACACATTTTTAAAAATTCTATTGAGCAGAAGCAGTTGTCAAGCAAATATAATGATTTCGGTTTGTGCTTGAAGTTAATTTTGTTGTGTAGTATATTTTTACTTATAACAAAGTTCAAATCGTAATAAATGGTAATTATTGCAAGCAGTTTCAATCAAGTTTTGAGAAAAATTGTACTTCACGTCTTCACAAAGCTGTGTCAGCTGTTCTCGCCTCCCGACGTGACGCAGAGTAAATCTGTGGAGCAGTGGACGTGAATTATTGACGTGAATTAATATTTCTCTCATGACGATTGATCGAAATTGGTTTTAATATTTATTATTCCCCTCGTAGATTTGAACGTGTAATACAATTTACCGTATGAAAATGAGCCTTACTTTTATCCGCAGCAATTCAGTTTGGCAACGTGGACTTTGTTTGCCCGCTGTCTTGTGCCGCGCATGTGTAGTTCTCATCCCCCACACGCTTCCTTTCCGCTGCACCTCTATGTGCGGAAGCGGCGTCCTAGGTGACACAGACTTTAGTACATTATCAGTTCTCTTAGCCAAGAGTTGCTGATGCGCTGAAATATTCTGATGCAAACCTAGATGTTTGGAAGATCACCTGTGACAAGTTGAAATACAGCTGAATTCTTTATTTATATTTTCCTCTCCATCGTGTATATTATGTAAAGAAATTTCGTTTATTGTACGGGCATGGTGGAAAAAGAGGTTTTATTTTAAGCATTCCTTTAGAGTTTATCATTACTGTTAATATTTTCTATCATAATAGTGAGTTATTGTCTTCAATCACACACACACACACACACACACACACACACACACACACACACACACAATGTCTTACTTTTTTTGCTTTGTCCTTTCTCTCTCTCTCTCTCCCTCTCTCTGTCTCTCTCACACACACACTCACACACATGCACACACACACACACACACACACACACACACACACACACACACACACACACACGTTTGAGTGTGTGTGTGTGTGTGTGTGTGTGTGTGAGAGAGAGAGAGAGAGAGAGAGAGAGAGAGAGAGAGAGAGAAATGACAAAGCAAAAAAATAAAACATAAAATAACAATTTAAAACATAATACAAATATAAGTAAAATACATAATTAGAATGGTAATGAATGTTTAAATATTTTGGTTAGGTAAGTTGAAAATACACCCACAGCACGTTGGGGTTATATTTGCTTACTTAAAAAAAAAGTTGTATTTCAAAAACCAGCTCTATTACACAGTGATATATGTGGCTTGAAAGCTTTTGTAATTTATGTTGTAATGAAAGTTTTCATTTTTCATAATTAATTAATGGCAGCGTGGCATTTTGAAAAATTTCATATTATTACAAAATTGAATTATACAGTATTCAAGAAGATTATTTACATATAAAATTTTCATATGAAAATCAATTTTCATCAGGTGACTTTCTATTCAGATGGCTGTTGCACGCAGCGACTCTTATATTGACTTGTAAATAATAGATTTCAGTTATCAGTCGTCCTTTTTCAATTTTAGTGGAAGATTTAGATTTCAGCTAGAAACTAGCCACTCTCAATTCACAATCATTTTTGATCAATGCTTGTAATGCCTGTTGGTCAGGCTTCATCCACAGTTCATTGAATATTGTGGATGAAGCCCCACCAACAGGCTTTACATTCATTGATCAAAGATGATAGTGTATTGATAATGGTTAGTTTCTAGCTGAAATCTAGATCTGCCAGTAAAATTTGAAAAGGACGACTGATAGCTGAAATCGGTTATTTACAAAATCAATTTTTATATATCATTGTTTCAAAGATAATCCCTCTACATCTAAAATACTACACCATGTGAAAGTGAAACTGGCTGCAACCAAAAACACATCTGTTGCACTATTCTACCCTCTCTTCACACCCACAAACCTTTATCGAGATAATTTATTGACAATTGGGAGTTTTTCCTTAGCAGTGTTGTTCTTCTGAGCTTACTGTTTACTTTCCTAACGACGTGCTTTACTTCAGTGAAACTTTGCCTTGCCATTATTGTTACACTTTCTTGGTGTCCGTATTCATGATGTCCTGACAGCTTTTAACAGTGTTACTGTAATTTAACATGATTCCAGTTTGTGGAAACTCAGCAGGTGATTAGACATTTAACACCTTGTTTACTTTATCATTAGATTTCACTCTCTCATCAAGTTGTATGCCTAGGTTTCAACATTCACACTGAGTCTTGTTTTACAAGTTCTAAGCATATTTTTAAATTTTTTAATTCTTTTATTACTGATGACAGCAGTAGTCGAAATGGCGGAATAAATAAAGAAATTTTAATAAGCGCTCTAAGCAGTTATTTTCACAAAATTTTCACGGTGATTATGAACGCATACAGGTAGTTTTAAAATTTCGTTATAGAGGTTTGTACCACCCTTGCGATCCAGGCGGTTAAGTCAATTTCCCCATTCCCTGAAACCCACACCGTTCTATTCCTGCTTGCACTGCGGTCTCTGAGGCTTACCTGTAGCTAACGGACACGACAAGAATTACTGTTTCTACTCTCCTCTAGGGAGGGGGGAGAGCATGACGCTAAGACATGTTTCAAGCATCTCATTAAGGGCACTTCATTCGTCTTCGGACATTTCTTTATCCTTGTGTGTTTAAAGCATCTTTCATTAAATGCAGTTTTTTAAATGTGTGGTCAGTTCTGTAATGTAATATCTAGCTTTAGCACATTTTTATTTATTTTTAAATACTTATTAAGTTCAAAATAAACCGATAGATTTTTTCTTCGAGAATACTGATGAAACGCCTGTACCAGTAACTGATTTGGTGCTCCAGAGCATGGAAATTCATAACTTGAGCGTAAATTAGTTATTATAATAGAGTAATGACATCAGTTTCAGAAAAAAAACATTCACAGTATCAGTTGCTGTTCAATAGAAATGAGAATATTATGTAGGCCAGTTGTTCTAACCATATCATACCAAACACAATGAAATTCTCTGTAGATTAATTAGGTATTTACGTAGGGAATGTTTTACTGAAATTTTTAGTTTTTTTCCAGTGTCTTCCAAGAGAAGAGACCAACTGTAACCTTTTTGCTTTTTTTTTTCAGTTTGTGAATTTGGAACGACTGAGATACTACACAACTTTCCCACCATATGTCTTTCGTTGACTTCCGCTGTAACCAAACATCTAGGCAACAAGGATGCAATTAAAAGCTACTTCCAGAGTATCGATGATTCTCCTAAGCTAATGTCAACATTTTTCTGTAATGATTTCCCTGAGTAATTAGTTTGCCTAGAATTTGCTAATAATTCCTTAGTAACGTTGGAAGCTAGCTGGAAATGGTGACTACAGCTCTGAAAAGATGTGATTTAAGCATTTTGGAAACATACAAACAAATGAAACATCTCACCACTAAAATCCAACATAGACAGAGGGATAACTTCTACTACAGAAGACAATGCAACTAAAAATGAGCTGCCTGTACCATTGCAAACAACTCCTCTACAGATTCCATTGGTTTCTACAAGTGTATGCAAGAGTATTTTGGAGATAACTTTATTGTTACTGAAAATAATAATTATGCATCTTTAGAAGCATTTGATCTACAAAAGGAAATTTGCTTTCAGGATTTCAGAATGTAATGCAAATGCGTCATCTTAGTGATCATGTGTCTGTTGATCACATGTGATGAATTCAGCAGTTGTAGGCATAGTCCCTTAGAAAGTGTAAACAAGAAACATGATGTATTAAATTGGTTCCATTTTTTCTCAACAGTGCCTGATCCTAATGTCACAAACCTGTTTAAAGTTACTAGCTTTTGTTTAGTCTCACAGGCTCCAACGCCTTTATGGAGAGAATTTTTCTCACTCACCACGTCAGGCGGAGTGACACAAGAAACAGGTGCTCTGATTACTTAATCATAGTCGAACTCCAAGCAGTGTTGTGTTATAATATTCAATCTTGTGAAGAGTTTTAAAAATTTGGAAGTGGCGACACAAAATCGTTAAGAGATGCCAATTAGTAACAAAGTGCTTGCATAAAGTTCTCAGTTCACTTGTTGTATCATGTTGCGGTTGTGGTCTTCAGTCCTGAGACTGATTTGAAGCAGCTCTCCATGCTACTCTATTCTGTGCAAGCTTCTTCATCTCCCAGTACCTACTGCAACCTACATCCTTCTGAATCTGCTTAGTGTATTCATCTCTTGGCCTCCATCTACGATTTTTACTCTCCACGCTACTCTCCAATACTAAGTTGGTGATCCCTTGATGCCTCAGAACATGTCCTACCAACCGATCCCCTTTTCTAGTCTAGTTGTGCTACAAACTCCTCTTCTCCCCAATTCTGTTCAATACCTCCTCATTAGTTGTGTGATCTACCCATCTAATCTTCAGCATTCTTCTGTAGCACCACATTTCGAAAGCTTCTATTCTCTTCTTGTCCAAACTATTTATCGTCCATGTTTCACTTCCATACATAGCTACACTCCATACAAATACTTTCAGAAACGACTTCATGACAAATCCATACTCCATGTTAACAAATTTCTCTTCTTCAGGAACGCTTTCCTTGCCATTGCCAGTCTACATTTTATATCCTCTCTACTTCGGGCATCATCAGTTATTTTGCTCCCCAAATAGCAAAAATCATTTACTACTTTAAGTGTCTCATTTCCTAATCTAATTCCCTCAACATCACCTGACTTAATTCGACTACATTCCATTACCCTCATTTTGGTTTGTTGATGTCCATCTTATATCCTCCTTTCAAGACACTCTCCATTCCATTCAACTGCTCTTCCAAGTTCCTTGCTGTCTCTGACAGAATTACAGTGTCATCGGCGAACCTCAAAGTTCTTATTTCTTTTCCATGGATTTTAATACCTACGTCCTTTCAAGACACTGACCATTCCGTTCAACTGCTCTTCCAAGTGCTTTGCTGTCTCTGACAGAATTACAATGTCATCGGCGATCCTCAAAGTTTTTATTTCTTCTCCATGGATTTTAATACCTACTCCGAATTTTTCTTTTGTTTCCTTTACTGCTTGGTCAATATACAGATTGAATAACATCGGGGAGAGGCTACATCCCTGTCTCTCTCCCTTCCCAACCACAGCTTCCATTTCATGTCCCAAGACTCTTATAGCTGCGATCTGGTTTCTGTACAAATTGTAAATAGCCTTTCGCTCCCTGTATTTTACCCATGCCAAGGGGAAGATCAGTCTGGATTCCGTAGAAATGTTGGAACGCGTGAGACAATAAAGACCCTACGACTCATCTTAGATGAAAGACTAAGGAAAGGCAAACCTACGTTTCTAGCATTTGTAGACTTAGAGAAGGCTTTTGACAATGTTGATTGGAATACTCTCTTTCAATTTCTGAAGTTGGCAGGGGTAAAATACAGAGAGCGGAAGGCTAGTTACAATTCGTACAGAAAGCAGATGGCAGTTATAAGAGTGAGGGGACACGAAAGGGAAGCAGTGGTTGGGAAGGGAATGAGACAGGGTTGTAGTCTCTCCCCGATGTTATTCAATATGTATATTGATCAAGCAATAAAAGAAACAAAAGAAAATTTCGGAGTAGGTATTAAAATCCATGGAGAAGAAATAAAAACGTTGAGGTTCGCCGATGACATTGTAATTCTGTCAGAGACAGCAAAGGACTTGGAAGAGCAGGTAAATGGAATGGACAGTGTCTTGAAAGGAAGATATAAGATGAACATCCACAAAAGCAAAACGAGGATAATGGAATGTAGTCGAATTAAGTCAGGTGATGCTGAGGGAATTAGATTAGGAAATGAGACACTTAAAGTAGTAAAGGAGTTTTGCTATTTGGGGAGCAAAATAACTGATTATGGTCGAAGTAGAGAGGATATAAAATGTAGACTAGCAATGGCAAGAAAAGCGTTTCTGAAGAAGATAAATTTGTTAACATCGAGTATAGATTTAAAAGTCAGGAATTCGTTTCTGAAAGTATTTGTATGGAGTGTAGCCATGTATATAAGTGAAACGTGGACGATAAATAGTTCGGACAAGAAGAGAATAGAAGCTATCGAAATGTGGTGCTACAGAAGAATGCTGAAGATTAGATGGGTAGATCACATAACTAATGAGGAGGTATTGAACAGAATTGGGGAGAAGAGGAGTTTGTGGCACAACTTGACAAGAAGAAGGGATCGGTTGGTAGGACATGTTCTGAGACATCGAGGGATCACCAATTTAGTATTTGAGGGCAGCGTGGAGGGTAAAAATCGTAGAGGGAGACCAAGAGATGAATACACTAAGCAGATTCAGAAGGATGTAGGCTGCAGTAGGTACTTGGAGATGAAGAAGTTTGTACAGGATAGAGTAGCATGGAGAGCTGCATCAAACCAGTCTCAGGACTGAAGACCACATCAACAACAATAACCTTCAGAAGTTGAAAGTGAGTATTCCAGTCAACATTGTCAAAAGCTTTTTCTAAGTATACAAATGCTAGAAACGTAGGTTTCCCTTTCCTTAATCTATTTTCTAAGGTAAGTCGTAGGGTCAGTATTGCTTAACGCGTTCCAACATTTCTACAGAGTCCAAACTGATCGTCCCCGAGGTCGGCTTGTACCAGTTTTTAAATTCATCTGTAAAGAATTCGCGTTAATATTTTGCAGCCGTGACTTATTAAACTGACAGTTAGGTAATTTTCACATCTGCCAACACCTGCTTTCTTTGGGATTGGAATTATTATATTCTTCTTGAAGTCTGAGGGTATTTCACCAGTCTCATACATCTTGCTCACCAGATGGTAGAGTTTTGTCAGTAGTTCTAATGGAATGTTGTCTACTCCCAGGGCCTTGTTTCGACTTAGGTGTTTCAGTGCTCTGTCAAACTCTTCACGCAGTATCATATATCCCATTTCATCTTCATCTACATCCTCTGCCATTTCCATAATATTGTCCTCAAGTACATCGCCCTTGTATAGACCCTCTATATACTCCTTCCACCTTTCAGGTTTCCGTTCTTTGCTTAGAACTGGCTGTCCATCTGAGCTCTTGTATTCGTACAAGTGGTTCTCTTTTCCCCAAAGGTCTCTTTAATTTTCCTGTAGACAATATCTATTTCACCCCTAGTGAGATAAGCCTCTACCATATTCAGATAAAATTCCTAAGTTTCGATGATAGCCTCCATCATCGTCGTCACGGACTAAAACCTCATGCCATTTCAACAAATCACAATTGAAGAAAAGCAGATTACATATATCAAGATTTACTGCTTGCAGTAGAGCTAAATATCTTTTAGTTTAAGAAATCATAGTAATAATATTTGTAGTATTTACATAAAATTTTTCTTTTCATTTAGTTGTTCATTGAAAAATGTGTCTTATGTTGATGTGACTCCTAGAAAATATGTATTAATGTCACCAATGTCTCTATTTTCGTTAATGTGTAACAGTAATGTACCAAAATGAGCTGGAAACGGCAGTAACTAAAAATGCCAAAGGAACACTCGGTTTTTTTTTTTGTTTTGAAAATCTGGCAACTCCATTCTCAGATGCATATATCACAATGGAGTAGGACGTTTGCCCTCACTTCATCAGAAGCTAAGAAGCAAATTGTGTTGTAGTATCTGAAATGAAGGCTGGTCTTCTGATACTTAATGTAGAGCTGGATTTTAATCCCGTAATACCAACCATTTACTCCTTCGTATTGGGAACTGATCATTCAGCTCTGAGTCAATGGATATACACTTCTTTCTCTCTTGTCCCCTTAGTGAACACTGGAGTTCCAGGAGCTGACACCCTTATTGGGGTCCACCACAAGAGCGATAGTTTACAAACCCTTCATCGCAAATGATTAACATCGAAGTATTTAGCTACAAAATTTTGCAACATGCCATAATAACAAAGGGATTTATGAACATTAAAAGTGAGACTGTTACAGCATGGGCTAGTAACAATACACCGGTAGGGTAAGAAAAGACCTTCAGTTGTTCCTTCAAGGAAACTGAATCAGAAGGGTGGCGAAGAATGCGCCAGTAATAAGTTCGTTATTAGATGGCGCCCAAAGGAGATATAAAATTCTTGATTGCCGGATTTAACATCCCTCTCGGAAGATATTTCGTGCAGATGTGCCGCCCTCCGAGTTGTAAATAGCGGTCTGTGTACAAACCATTATAACCTTTATTTCAATTAACTGATATAAACTGTAGGGACAAACAACCTGTGAGGAAGTAAACTCCGGTAATTCCGAGCAAAGTGCGATCCCTCACTTCCCCGCTATTACTCTGGGTGTGCAGACTTCAGGATAAACGCCTTCAACAAGATTATGAGATTTTTAGTTTCTTTGCCGTAGTTCCAACATCAGTCTCCCGTTCAAGCCAGTAATATTCTTTAATTTATTCTATTTCTACACTTTCTGTTTTGTATTTGATCTATTTTTGCATTACTGAAATTTATTTGCTAGAGTGATACAAGGAAGAGTTAGTAGTGGAGAGAAGATACAGCAGTCTCTCACAAATAATCTGTTTATTGCAGATCTAGATATCAACCACCGTGTGGCTATAATCATTCCGGTAAGATCAAGTCAAGTGTACATTGCTATTTATCCATACTAATACTTCCTATTAGTCTATCCATGTTATAAGTGTGAAATGAAATACTGATATGGATAACCTAGTGCGGGCTATTTGTATAGACAAGCAATAATGATGATCTGACTTGCATCTTACCGCACTGATGATAGACACGAAGTTGTTGAAGTCTAGGTCTGCAGTAAGTAGATTATTAGAGACTGACTGCTGTACCTGTTTCCAAATTTAAATAAACACAGTTGCTGAGCACATCCGTTCCACATCGCACAGAACCAGCTAGAGTTGGTCACTGTATATGCATCGTAGCAAGTCCGGCCGTGGTTTAACCCTGGCAGGAGGCAGGGTGGTCATAGTTTGCTACTTACACAGCCCTCTCTGATGCACAGACACTCGCACAGATATCCCCATCCTTTTAATCATAATATCAAAAAACCATAGAAGATGTTTTGAAATAATAATACTAAAATGTTTAATTATAGTTAATAATTAAATTGTTTCGAAACAGTCATAGTATTTTGTTTACATCCGCTCTTAATACAATGTATTCCAAAGCACTGGAATATATTGTTCATTACCAAATTACTAAGCACTTTTCCGAATTCGATTTGTTACACCAAATCAATTCGGCTTTCGTAAACATCATTGAACAAACACTGCACTATGCAAGGTGACTGATGATCTAAAATATGCCATGGACAATTGTCCGAACACATTGACTAACTACATTTCAGCAAAGCGTTTAATAGTGTCAACTCTGACGTATTGCCCAGAAAAATGTGACAGCTAAATTTCTCAGATAGTGCCCGGAAGTGGCTTGAAAGCTACCTAAAACATCAGACAGCAAAGTGTTGTCTGTGGAAGTGAAATATCGTCCTGGGAGCATGTTGCTTCAGTAGTGTCAGAAGGGTCAGGCTTAGGCCGACTTTTGTCTTCCTTATATGTCACAGATGTTCCATCGGTTCTGTCTGCCTGTAAATATCATTTCTATGCCGATGTCCTCAACTCTACCTAAGTGCCAGACCTGAAGATATAAATACTGCGAGTGCCCAGATGACTGGTGGTCTGTCTTCAGTGGTGACATAGGCGGAAACCCAGGGGCTTAAAATAAATAAAAAAAAGGTTACAAATAGTTCTGGTATCCCATTAGAAATCAGTAAGTCCGGAATTCCGCGATAAACTACATCTCATTCAACTGGACGGCATCCCAATACTATATCAGAAAGCAGTGAAGTACTTGGGTGTAATTTTGGATGAACATTTAAATTGGACAGAAAATGCTGTCGCCATATATCGGAAGACTTCGGCTTGCCTCTATGTAATCAAACGTTTCGGAAAGTATTTACACAAGATGTGAAACGTAAAATCGGGGAATCACTCCTTCTACCGAACCACCACTATTTCTAGTGAAAGCGCTACACTGTTGGAACTAACTCTGAATTCTAGTGTGCTTTATATCTGCAACATTCGCCCCTTTTTCCATGCCAGTGCTTCATACGCCCAGTTAGATTGCGGCCACACAAGTTACGGGACAAACATACGTTGTGTCTACTTCACTTGCTCCTCAGTACGTAAACACCCCAATACCTCGCTTCAGAGATTAAACGTCTTTCGTGCAATCATTATATAAACATGAGGTCTCTTCTACCTAGTGATCTAGCTGCCCCCATTCAGAAAACAAAAACATTTGCAAACACCTTCGCTGTCACTGATGTCCGCTTCTGAAAGAAGCTGTCTTGCACTCCTCGCGCAGTTCGATGTCCTGCTACTTTTGAGAAAAAGTTGAAGAAATTCCGCCTGTCTTCTTCATAGCGCTTCCTAAAAATTGAGGTATATGCCAAACTTACCCTCCGTCAAACATCACAGACGGTGCTTCTCTTATATCCCAATTATGGTTCTTTTTTATTTTCTTTCCCTGCCTCGTACCATCTTCTCCTCCATTATAGTCTTTAACTGCGTGTTGTCACATTCGTCTTTCCCTTCCTCGTCCACCCCTTTCTGGACGCCGTTGATGCTAGCACTCATAATTATAAACCTACCTTACTGTAATCTCTAAATATTGTTCTATTTACAACGTATGATTATCAACTGTGTGTATGTTTTTCTTATCTGTACTACTGTAATTTTTATTTTTCTAAATCTGGTGTAGCATGCTTACCCAAATTTACGCGATGTGAAATTTGTAAAATTCCTGGTTATGTGTATGAGAGGGACTGATGGCCCTAATCTTGACAGGTTAAATAAATCAATAAACAAAATTAATAAATAGAAAAATGTTTCATTGATTCCAAGAGCGAACAAATTCGACAACATCAAAATGTGCTCAATAAAAAACGATACTTCACACTCACTATTCTTAGTATTTTACAGAAAACAAGGATCGTGAGCACTGGTCTGCAGAAAGTGACTGAGCTATCACGTCAAGGAGGGAACTGTTGTTGTTGCAGTCTTTTCTACCTAAATTTGTGTAGCCAGTCATTCTGTTATCATTTTTCTAGTGAGCGGTCTTTCCTTTTCTGAATGAAACTCCATCTTCTGGCTGGAGTAGTGGACTGCTGCTGGTCAATATCCAATAAAACAATACCAGTCGCCGTTATTTAGATTTATTTCTAGGCTACCAGTTTTGACGATGCACTACGTCATCTTCAGGTCTGCTTCAATCGAGTAACCTTCATGTTACAAAATACAGCAGCACTTTTAACTGGTCTCGTTGTGAGTTGCTGACGGTTTCCCAGCGTGCGCGCATGCCCGTAATAATCGTTACGAGACCAGTTAAAAATGCTGATGTATTTTGTAACACGAAGGTTACTCGATTAAGAAGGCCTGAAGATGACGTAGTTTATCGTCGAAACTGGTAGAATAGAAATAAACCTAAATAACGGCGATTGGTATTGTTTTATTGAATCTTTCCCTTTCTGTCTTGCATTACGCAACAGCCTGTAATTCGGCGTCTGCGCTCTCACAAGCCGTGTCGGATTTGTTGTCGACAGCCTGCCTCGAATGTCCTCCGTATGCTGCCAGGCCGCAAGCCCAGCTACACGTGCAAGGAAATTTAAAAATATCCTGTGTCAGCTAAAGCTTCTAACATCTAGAATTCCTTTCAATTATTAAGATAATTGGTTTTCATATGATCTTCTTTCCGAAAGTTAGCACAAAAATTTGGAAATTTACATTTGTAAAAGTAAAAACGTTTTTACTCTAAGATTTCTTTTTTTTATCCACTCCTGATTTGCAGAGCGAAAAAACGCTAATTTCCTTTACGAATTCCTTCTAATCAGTGCATTTAAAATAACTTAGATTGCCTCACAATGTGCGCAAACTATCATTTGTTCAGAGTGACTTCTAGTCGTTTGCAAACCGGAAACAGGTCGGGAACTGGTGGGCTCTTCATAGAGACCGCTGGCAGGCATCAGTGGCGAAAGACTGAGGCAGGAACTCACCTGTGGAATTAACTTCTCTCGGTCGGGGTTTAGAGTTACGAAGAAGATTTTAAAGTACATCATATTTGCCGTTGACTACAAAAATTATTTATTTCATCATTGCAATTTCAGCCTGTGGGTCATTTTCAAATGGTAATGCAGAAGCTAAAAGAATACAAAAATGACCCACCAAGTGTATATGCGGAAATGCACAAAAATGTCGTGTGGACAGTATTACATCCCAAATATGGTGAAAATAATCGATCACTTACATTTTGCTCCAGCACATGTCAGGCTTTGGAGTCCTGCGACATGTACACCTTTTATTTATTTGTTTCATTATTTTTAGTTATCAGTCTTCTGACTGGCCTGATACAGCCCGCAAAGAAATCCTGTGCCAACCTTTTCATCTCACCGGAACAACTGCAACCTACATCCTCAATTATTTGCTGGATGTATCTCATGGAAATTATTCCCCGATGACTTAACAGGTGTGCTGTCATCCTGTACCTTTTCCTTGTCAGTGTCTCCCATGTATTCCTTTGCTCGGTGATTCTATGGAGAAACCCCTCGTTCCTTACTTTATCAGTCCACCTAATTTTCAACATTATTCTGTAGCACCAAATCCAAAATGTGTCTATTATTTTATGTTCCGGTTTTCCCATAGTCCATGTCTCACTAGCATAGAATGCTGCGTTCGAAACGTACATTCTGAGAAAATTTTCCTCAAATTAAGACCTATGTTTGGTACTAATAGACTTCTCTTGGTCAGGAATGCCCGTTTTACCAGTGATAGTCTGCTTTTTATGGCCTCCTCTGCTCTGTGTGTCACGGGTTATTTTGCTGCTAATGTAGCAGAGTTCCTTAACTTCATCTACTTCGCGATCACCAGATCTGATGTTAAGTTTCTCGCTGCTCTCATTTGTGCTATCATTATTTTCGTTTTTCTTCGATATACTCTTAATCCGTATTCTGTACTCATTCGATTATTTATTCCATTCAGAAGATCCTGTAATTGTTCTTCACTTTCACTGAAATAGATATTTCATCAGGCAATGTTAACACTGATATCCTTACACCTTGAATATTAGTCCCAGTCTTGAACCTATCTTTTATTTCCGTCATCGCTTCTCCGACGTATAGATTGAACAGCAGGGGCGACAGGCTACATCCATGTCTTACAGCCTTTTAGATCTCTGTACTTCATTCTTAGTCTTCCAGCCTTATTGTTCCATATTGGCTCTTGTACATACTCTATATTGCCCGTTTTTCCTTAAAGTTTACCCTGATTTTTCTCAGGATTTCGAACACCTTACGCCGTTTTATACTGTACAGTATCATCGTCAACACTGTGCCATTTCATCAAAAGAATGCAAAGCTCTGTACAGCCTGAAAAATTTAAAATATCGTGAATCATTACCAACGTTAGCATCCTTTACATAAAGCGCTACAAATCAATGTTCTAACATAATGTTCCCATGTGACGTAACGCTATTGACGACCAAATACATTCACAACGCAGAATGTATGCACTAACAGAAATAGTACATTCCATCGATAACAACTCTAAACTTGATATCGAACATCTTTTCACATTTATTGACAACAGACAGCTCCCCCTGTGATGACGAAGTCGTAAGGTACTAGGGGACAGGACGAGAAAATTTGTTTATAACCGAATAGAGGAAAAATACATATTTTACATCTTCAGAAGGTCTCCCGCTCGCTTCGGTAGTCATACAGAACATGGAAGCAGTAATCTTAGACAATACTTTGTTTTCATACAAACTGCAACTGATGAAAAAATACGGAAGGCAAAAATGCTAGCCAGTGATACAGCCAGCAGTCCAGAACAACAAACTGAGAGAATAAATTACAAGACGATACCTGGTAAATGCAGGATATGTCTTTTTGTCAAACCCTTATATGGACAATGTAGTTATGTAAAAAAATATACACATGTAATAATAAATTCAATGTGGTTACAATGTTATCGAGGAAAGTGTAAAAAGTAATTTTGATGCACTGCTATAACAGATCATTTAAAACAAGAAAAACTCTAAAAATTAGTATTTGACTGTTCTTGATTTTCCCCTCGTTATCATATATCAAAATTGTTATCAAGTACCAAAATTGAAATAAAACAGAAAACATCAGGAGCACTAACGAAACTTGTTACATAGCTTTTTTGAAGAAGCAGTAAACCGCACCTTGTAAGATAACAGATACAAGAAAACACATAAAATAAAGATGGTCGCATTTCGCTGATTTTGGTTTATGCCGCTCCCATAGCCGTTGTTTTCATTGTTATTTATTGATGGGAATTCATTCCTGTACCTATTCCCTTGTTGTTTGTTACCCAAGCATTACAGTTATTTCTTGATGGTGAGGCACGGTTCCCAAATTGTGATTTCTATTATTTCTCTCTTGGAAACCGTTTGACGGTTTCCGAAACCTTCATTAACGTTATGCCCTGTGGCAGCACGTATAAACGCCAACCGCACTGCGCGCTGCCCTATTCATTACTGCTACTATCACCGTTGTTGTTGTCGTTACCGTTACCACGAATATTAAATCCTCTATTTCTCGGTGAACCTTACTTATTTCTGTTACACTCATTTGGGTTTTAACTATTCTTATAAATGAGGTCAATCGAATCCACGAGTCTAAGTATTCTAGGTTGTAAGTTGGCACAGTTACCAGAGTCTCGCGAATGTTATTTTCAAACGACTCTTTAGTATTCTCAAAACATCTATATGTAACATCGTATGGCTCTAGTATCTCGTCTTGTTCAAGTATCTTTCGAAATACCGGCGCAGTTTGCCTTATTTAACGTTAAATGGCTGTGGTTCAATAAATTCCATTCTTATTCATTCCTAAATTTTCTGCGACTATTAGTTCTATATGAAGGCCTGCTCAAAGTCTTCATACGTTCGAGAATGGTGTGCCTCTTTGGCTGCCCACAACCGCGCATCACCTTGTACACACATAAAAGAAGTTTTGCATCACCTCGGTTCCGGCAGTTCCGGAACCTGTACAGAAAATTCGAATAGAGATCAACAATATCAACACAAACATCATTTCCGTCCTTTTTATTATTCACGAAAACCACACATTGCATTTTGTACCACCATACAGCGAGACCTTCAGAGGTGGTGGTCCAGATTCCTATACACACCGGTTCCTCTAATACCCCATAGCACCTCCTCTTGCATTGATGCATGCCTGTATTCCTCGTTGCATACTATCCACAAGTTCATTAAGGCACTTTGGGTCCAGATTGTCTCACTCCTCAACCGCGATTCGGCGTAAATCCTTCAGAGTGGCTGGTGGGTCATCTACAGCTACATCTACATTTATACTCCGCAAGCCACCCAACGGTGTGTGGCGGAGGGCACTTTACGTGCCACTGTCATTACCTCCATTTTCTGTTCCAGTCGCGTATGGTTCGCGGGAAGAACGACTGTCTGAAAGCCTCCGTGCGCACTCGAATCTCTCTAATTTTACATTCGTGATCTCCTCGGGAGGTATAAGCAGGGGGAAGCAATATATTCGATACCTCATCCAGAAACGCACCCTCTCGAAACCTGGCGAGCAAGCTACACCGCGATGCAGAGCGCCTCTCTTGCAGAGTCTGCCACTTGAGTTTGTTAAACATCTCCGTAACGCTATCACGGTTACCAAACAACCCTGTGACGAAACGCGCTGCTCTTCTTTGGATCTTCTCTATCTCCTCCGTCAACCCGATCTGGTACGGATCCCACACTGATGAGCAATACTCAAGTATAGGTCGAACGAATGTTTTGTAAGCCACCTCCTTTGTTGATGGACTACATTTTCTAATGACTCTCACGGTTACCAAACAACCCTGTGACGAAACGCGCCGCTCTTCTTTGAATCTTCTCTATCTCCTCCGTCAACCCGATCCGGTACGGATCCCACACTGATGTGCAATACTCAAGTATAGGTCGAATGAATGTTTTGTAAGCCACCTCCTTTGTTGATGGACTACATTTTCTAAGGACTCTCCCAATGAATCTCAACCTGGTACCCGCCTTAGCAACAATTAATTTTATATGATCATTCCACTTCAAATCGTTCCGCACGCATCCTCCCAGATATTTTACAGAAGTAACTGCTACCAGAGTTTGTTCCGCTATCATATAATCATACAATAAATGATCCTTCTTTCTATGTATTCGAAATACATTACATTTGTCTATATTAAGGGTCAGTTGCCACTCCCTGCACCAAGTGCCTATCCGCTGCAGATCTTCCTGCATTTCGCTACAATTTTCTAATGCTGCAACTTCTCTGTATACTACAGCATCATCCGCGAAAAGCCGCATGGAACTTCCGACGCTATCTACTAGGTCATTTATTTACATTGTGAAAAGCAATGGTCCCATAACACTCCCCTGTGGCACGCCAGAGATTACTTTAACGTCTGTAGACGTCTCTCCATTGATAACAACACGCTGTGTTCTGTTTGCTAAAAACTCTTCAATCCAGCCACACAGCTGGTCTGATATTCCGTAGGCTCTTACTTTGCTTATCAGGCGACAGTGCGGAGCTCTATCGAACGCCTTCCGGAAGTCAAGAAAAATAGCATCTACTTGGGAGCCTGTATCTAATATTTTCTGGGTCTCATGAACAAATAAAGCGAGTTGGGTCTCACACGATCGCTGTTTCCGGAATCCATGTTGATTCCTACATAGTAGATTCTGGGTTTCCAAAAACGACATGATACTCGAGCAAAAAACATGTTTTAAAATTCTACAACAGATCGACGTCAGAGATATAGGTCTATAGTTTTGCGCATCTGCTCGACGAGCCTTCTGGAAGACTGGGACTACCTGTGCTCTTTTCCAATCATTTGGAACCATCCGTTCCTCTAGAGACTTGCGGTACACGGCTGTTAGAAGGGGGGCAAGTTCTTTCGCGTACTCTGTGTAGAATCGAATTGGTATCCCGTCAGGTCCAGTGGACTTTCCTCTGTTGAGTGATTCCAGTTGCTTTTCTATTCCTTGGACACTTATTTCGATGTCAGCCCTTTTCGATATATCCCACGGATGTTGGAAAGGGTTCATATCTGGAGAACATGCTGGCCACTCTAATCGAGCGGTGTCATTATCCTGAAGGAAGTCATTCACAAGATGTGCACGATGGGGACGCTAATTGTCGTCCAAGAAGACGAAGGCCTCACCAATATGCTGCTGATATGGTTGCACTATCGGTCGGAGGATAGCATTCAAGTATCTTACAGCCGTTACGGCTCCTTCGATGACCACCATCGGCGTACGTTGGTCCCATATAATGCCACCCCAAAACAGCACGGAACCTCCACGTTGCTGCACTCGCTGGATAGTGTGTCTAAGGCGTTCAGCCTGATCGGATTGCTTCCAAACACGTCTCCGACGACTGTTCGGTTGAAGGCATATGCGACACTCATCGGTGAAGATAAACGTGATGGCAGTCCTGAGCGGTCCATTCGGCATGTTGTTGGGCACATGTGTACCGCGCTGCATGGTGTCGTGGTTGCTAAGATGGACTTCGCGAGGGACTTCGAGAGTGAAGTTGCGCGACATGCAGTCTATTTCGCACCGTTTGAGTCGTAACACGACGTCCTGTGGCTGCACGAAAAGCATTATTCAAGATGGTGGCGTTGCTGTCAGGGTTCCTCCGGACCATGATGATCCGTAGGTAGCGGTCATCCACTGCAGTAGTAGACCTTGGGCGGCCTGAACGAGGCATGTCATCGACAGTTCCTGTCTCTCTGCATCTCTGTATTTGATTCACTCCGAGGAGCAGGACACTTCCCTTGTTGAGAGCCCTTCTTGGCACAAAGAAGCAATGCTGACGCGTTCGAACCTCGGTATTGACCTTGTAGGCATGGTTGAACTACGGAAAACATGAGCCGTGTACCTCCTTCCTGGTGGAATGACTGGAACTGATCGGTTGTCGGACCCCCTCCGTCTAATAGGTGCTGCACTTTTGGCGGGTTTAGTAACAGTCAAGGGGACTGTGTCTGAGATACAATTTCCTCAGTCAACGTCTGTCTTCAGGAGTTCTGGGAACAGGGGTGATGCACACCTTTTTTTTTTTTGATGTGTGAATGAAACCAACAATGAACAGCATGGATCGATACCACTTGCCACTGATATGCAACTGTAATCATTTAATGTTTTCCATATGCATTATTGCAACAGTAAATGTTGAGTGAGCTGGAAACCTCTGAAGGGGAGTACTAATTTTTTCCGGCAGTATATTTGTTTCGTTTCCCATTTACATTGTTTCTTTGACAGTGAGTGGCAGTGGCAGGTTAATGGTAACGTCACCTTTAACAACGTGTAAACCACAGAAAAAAACTTTAAAGAAATTACATACACTTTCCACACTCACAAAACCCACAAACCCCATTTCAATTAACAACCAGACCCAGACGCAAATTATTACGACAATCTGCTTAACTAACGATAAACATGAACAGCATTAAATGATTTCAGCATAAATTATGAAACAAATGCTGTTATTAAAATAAATAACATCACAAATATGCAAAATAACCCAAATACTACAAAATTTTAGTTCCACTTAAAGTACAGTTCTTCAGAGAAATCCCTATGTTTCAAATAAAAAGCTGTTGTCAAATAATAGATGCAATGGAGAAGGCAGACAGCGACTTGAACAACAATATGTGCTATTTACATATTCATTTGGATTAAAGCTTTTTGAATACAATTACCACAATTCCAAATCTATAAAGTAAATCTACCAAACTGCATTATATTAAGGATTGTAAACGAAAAAGCAAAACAAATTTTCAATTTAGAAAATGCGTATTTTATATGTAAGAGACTGATAAATTCTCTACCAACTCATGATCAATAGCATTTAACAAATGAAAAACTGTTCCATTTATAAAATGCAGTTACCAAAGTGGGATTACTGCTTAATTTCGTTATAGCTCACCTAATTCTGTGACGCTATATACGTTCAGGATGACAGTTATTGAACTATATGAAATAAAATCGTCATAACTTCTGAACAGTTTGCTTTAGGACTTTAAACTGCACGGTTGGTTGAGGGGCATCATGGGAATTAGTATGGCTTGGTTTCGCGGCGAAGACCATTTTCGTTTGGATGGGTTCGTCAATAAGCAAAATTGGCGCACTTGGAGGACTGAGAATCCGCATTTCCCAATCGAGACGTTTCTTCAGCCTTAACGTGTGGACAATGCCCATTCATGGAACAATCGGTGCGATATTCCTTGATGTCCCGGTGACTATCGAACGGTACGTGAAGGCTTTGGAACACGATTTCAACCCCATTATCCAAAGCGACCCTGATTTCGACTAGGTGTGGTTCATGCAAGACGGAACAATCGGTGCGATGTTCCTTGATGGCACGGTGACTACCGAACGGTACGTGAAGGCTTTGGAACCCCATTATCCAAAGCGACCCTGATTTCGACTACGTGTGGTTCATGCAAGACGGAGCTCGATCCCATCGAAGTAGGAGAGCGTTTGATGTCCTGGAGGAGTTCTTCGGGGATCGAATTCAGCGTGTCACTAGCGTGGACCTCGAATGGCCGCCATATTCTCCGGATCTCAACTTAAGTGAATTCTTTTTGGGAGGCTATGTTGAAGACATAGTGTGCAGCAATAACCCCGAAATCATTGCTAAGGTGAAAGCGTCCTATCAGGGTGTCATCGACAGCATCGATGTTCCGACACTTCCCCGGGTCAAGCCGAATTTCGCTGATCGTCTGCGGAATATCGTCGCCAATGGTGGCAGGCATATCGAACATGTCATAACCTAAATTCGAATATCTGTAGTGACGTTTACATGTTGAATAAAGTGTGTGCACGCCGTAGTTTGTAACTAATTTACGTTTCTTTTTCCTATAGTTCAATAATTGTCACCCTGTAACTTTCTGATAAAGTGCTTAATTCCGTGATCATTTTCTTTTGCATTGTTAACGCACTTTTGAATCATTTTCAGCATCGGTGCCAGTGTCACTAACATTTGCAAAAATATTACTCATAAATACCGCAGCAGCAGGTCAATAGACGGGATGATAACTTTCATGGGACCAACACAGACAAAAATCACTGAATCGAAGCACTTTTATTCTTTTCAGAGCTGTAGCTCTCTACATGTGGCGCAGACGTCATCGTTCTTTTTGTTATTTGACTTCTGTTTTCCATTAGACACTGATTTCACTGTGCTAGAACGGTTAGTGGATTATTTGATTACCATTCAGGTCGAACCATATTTCCCTCATTTATATTGCGAAATTAATTAACATAACTTCCAGTTCATTCGTAAGGGCAAACGGTATACTCATTTTCCAGTGGTCATGTCTTTTCCAATCACTGTGGTTTACATAGTCTTTCACAATACTCCACGGAATGCTTAGCAGCTTTCTATTCTTCCAAAACCTCCTAAAGTGCTCCACGAAGGTCATCATTTGACTCGGATTTTCTTCTCTTGTTCACATAACCCATTTTTGGCCTGGCCTTCTTCACTTATTTACTAAGAGATGGAGCCACTGTTTGTGAAATGGACACAAAACTTAAGAATTGTAGTCGTTTTCCTAAGCGAATTGCTTCAGTAATAAGGCATTTAAATCTAACTATGATGACTAGAATTGTAAATATGTTCCATTGGTAACACATGTGCATATAAGAGTCTGATTACTTGAACACCTTACCTTAATGGACTTGTAATACACTATCAGCGCAGCAAAGGACGTATTCCCCTCCACGCAGCAAACAATGAAATAAGTTCACGACGGTTGGAATGGTGTGGCTACATTACTGAAGGACAAAGAATGTGTCTGCTATGATGTAATAATGAGTGTCATGGAGTAAGGCAGTTCTACTACATGTAACATGTACTTGTTATTCAAAAGAAAATTAGAGCACGACGCGTTAATAATGACCTAACGTCACCTGTACTTATACGAGTGAAGAAAAAACTTAAACTTTCTCAAGGTAGAATAACCTCGAAAGTTACTTGTTATTAAAGCAAATACGGACGCAAAAAATGAGATTTCATAAAGAAAGGTCCCTCAAGATGAATGGATTTTTAACACAACTATGTGTCTTTTTTTATTCTCTACTTTTATTGCTGTCAATACGCATTCACGGGTTGCAGATGTAGTAGCTATACGATTGCTTTCCGTGCCCAAGTCAGTGTAGTTCTAATTGTGCGCAGCTCGTCGTCCAAAACAAATCGAAGGCCGCGAGTGTCTCTCTTCAGGACTCCATATATATGAAAGAACAGTATGGAGAAAGGGCTACTAGCCATTGAAACTTCTGCAGCGTACTCGAAAAAGCCTTTGCAACATGTAGGAACGTTCTGTTTCCTTGGTTAGCGGAAGAACTGAGTGGTTTACGGTTGAGATGACGTCAACAACGCTCGGAGCAACGTGGGGGTCGAATGCAGGATGAGTTGGATCCAAGATATCAGTGTAGCTGAAAGCGAAAGCCTGTACAAAGTAACCAGACGAGTGACGTTACAGGGAACGCATAGAGGAGGTAGCTGATTTTCCACGTCCGGCACGGAACACCCATTGTCTTCTGAAAGAGCTGCAATACGTTTTCATTTCAGATTAACTAGTGGCAGAAAATTTGTAAGACGTCGTATGGAAAGTTTACTAAAATAGTTTTCGTGTGTTACCGAATTTTCGACTTTGGACAAACTTTTTTATTGAATTTAGGAGAACATATTACGCCAACTAAATCTTAAAAGTACATCATATTACCATCTTCTCCAAACCGAATCACTGTCGTAGATCCCTCTCACATTTTAATTTGAGTTAAATGTGATGTACAGTATTGCGCCTCTTTTCGAAACCTCAGCGTTCGCCAGTCGGGTTTCATTGAGAGAAACAGTGCCCTGAGTTCTTACGTTATTTGTGTTCCGATCACACTTTCTACTTGTTTGTAATATAAAAAAGTTTTGGTTCTAATCTAGATAAAATTTATCTTTATCACTTTGAAGAAAGAACAGTAACAACAAAACTCCTGTCGGAGCACAAAAGAGGCGAATATGCTCCTCTCTAAAACACTTACAGAAAAGTGACAAATTAGCTGCTCAGTCCTGATTCACCTTACTCACCAAAAATTTTGCTATGATCACATATTCGCGCTCTTTTAACATAGAACATTATAAATTCCTTTACCAAGTCTCTCTCTGCCTTCACTCGGCATCCCCCTTTCACCCTTTCACTGTCACTGAATATACACAGGGTGCTTCAGCTGCCCCTCCCTCTGGGTTTTATGGGACTCGTCTCGCCTCCAAATGCCACTCGCAAGATTTTCTTATTGTCTCGCTTACTATGTGCAAACTATTAATCCTACATAAAAAATGAGCAAGACCTTTTTACAGGAAATTTATTGTAGTTTAATTTTTCGCTGAGATTTGTTTTCGCTAGAAGCTGTAGTCTTCGAATTATTAAAGAAAAACGCTGGAAAGTGACCTTCAAACGCGTTTTTCTTGAATAACTCCAGAATAGTGGTCTCCTGCGAAAACATATCACACAACAAAATTTAACTACACTAAATTTTCTACAAAAATTTTCTGTTCACTTTCCCCGTGGGAATTATAGTTTGGATGTAGCAAGCAAGACAATAAGAAAATCTTGCGTATTTGAAGGTGGTGTGGGATGCATAAAACCCAGTGTTAGGCCCAGATGAATAACGCTTTATGTCTCTGTCCCCCAGCCCCTTTTTCTCCAGTTGGTCTACAGTATATTCCACTTCAAGTATCGCCGGGACGTCCCACACCCCTGTGTCTATGAAGACTCCTGTCTTAGTATTTTTCATTTCCACTGTCTCCTCTCTCTTTTACTCCCACTGCTTCTGCCTCCATCCTCCTCTCCCCTTTTAATGCCACTGTCTCTCACTCACCATCAGTACCTCCTTTCTCTTTGGCTACTATGGCTAATGTCTTCATCCATCTCTCTTTCTCTGTCACTGCCACTTTGTCTCGCCCACCATCACAGTCCCTTCTCTTTTTCTCTCCCACTGGTGCTGTGTTCTCTCTTTACCACCGTCACTGTTCAAATGGTTCAAATTGCTCTGAGCACTATGGGACTGAACATCTGTGGTCATCAGTCCCCTAGAACTTAGAACTACTTAAACCTAACTAACCTAAGGACATCACACACATCCATGCCCGAGGCAGGATTCGGACCTGCGACGTAGCGGTCGCGCGGTTCCATCAGAAGTCTTAGTATGTTATAGTGATGGTTTGCCCATGATGAGCGTAGTCTGTTATCATCATACAAGTCCGAGAAAAGCCACTGAACATCATCCTGACCGATGGCGGTTCACTTGTCCTTTTTCGGTGGTAGTGAATCCGCATGTCAGTATTGCCTGCTTTCTTCCTTTATTTCGAATACATAGTAACAGATCTACCATTCGTCGATGGTGGTTAGACTTCTGAAAGTCATCTGGATTGGCTTGATACAGCTGCTACATTTCCGTTGATGCCTGGATTCGACATGCTTTTCGAACGGGCGCTGGCCATCATGGAACCAAGAAGACAACAAGGTAAAAACTGATCCATGACCTACATTCCTTTGTTCCACTATCGTTTCACTGCTGACACTCCGGTCTTACAGCAGCAGAGCCGCTAATCCTCTTGTGATCCCAGTTTTTCACGGAAACACCATAGGCCACTTCATGCTTTGGCTGTCAAACTTGTTTGACGACACTGGAATCGTCTTCACTGTGTAACCATGTGCCAAATGATGGCGCATTCTACAGTATATATTCCAGCACTACGTCATCCATTATTGTCGCGATATTCCCCTTAAAACGTAGAAAAAGAAGTACCTCTAGAAGCTTTAAAGTTTTATTGAAAATAATCTAGACATTTTAAAGAGACTGTAAAAAAAAAGAAGAGTTGGGGTGTGGTATTATATGATTGTACAGCAACTCATGGAGGTTTTTTGTTACAATGGTCTTCAGCAACATGGCTGCCAGGCCACTAGAGAAGGCATTTTGCCTATTTCATGCCGCAATTTCTAGAGCACAATGATTAATTCACTTGTGTATGGAATGGTGTTCTACTGCACTTCCACATCGACGTTCGTAAGTTCTTAAATACTGAGCTGCTACGACGACGGACAGGATGTGCATCAGCCGGCAAGTTCTAGTTGGTGTCATGGCTCCCATGTTCTCCAGATATGACACCGTGTGATTATTATCTGTGAGATTACAGCACTGGTTCAGAATCTCCACTTCCTCACAACATCGCTGACTTGCAAGGACGTATCATGACAGCTGTGACTAACATCAGCACTAACGCTTTAGGGCGAGTGTGGGCCAAATTGAACTGTAGCATGGGCGTGTGACGTGTGACGGTTCCCACATCAAGCATTTGAGAACATGCACAAAAAACTTTTAGAATTGCTCTTTCCATACAAATATCATGTAGTACTAATCTCAATACAAACATCTTTTACATCAATACAAACATATTTTACAATAACCTGAAGGTTTCTAGATAATTTTGAATAACCCTGTACTTTACCGGTGGACTGAGCCACTTTTAGCGCCACCAGTGGCGCGCTGCGTTATTGTGTTTCGCATATCTAAGTATGTGCAAGGACTGAAGGAATGAAGCAGCGCACAAGAATAAAATAAATGGTGAAAACCACAATATCGTCCGAAGATGATCAGATAATGGATCGTGCCTTTAGTTGGTGTCGTGTAAGATAGTAGAGTTCTGGTCTTGGTACTCAGGATCATAACTGCGAGCCCTAACTCCAAATGACTCTCAAAATCGTTCCAAACGGTCCGGCTGGAAGAGCTTTACGACTTACTCGCGCTATCTTTGAGTGTTGCGCAATCTTTTCCGCGCTCGTGGGCGCAGTAAATATGGGCCGTACACGAGACGCAACTTAACGCATCACTTGCTTTTATGACGGCCGCTCACACTCCGTCGTCCCTCCCCCTTTCCCACCACCCCGCCTGGCCGCGCTGTGTTTCAGCCACGGCAACCGACACCACCCGCGATCCGACGCTCTCCTGGCGATAAGGACCGAGGGGCCGCGAGGCTGAATATTCGCGTCATAACTAATATCCTGGAAGGAAATGGCGTGCGGATCAAAGGGAGTCCGCGATCGAAAGCAATTCGGCATTAATCGCCTAACGCGGTCCCCAGCTCATGTACTCCGGTGGGGGGCTGCGAAATACAGCGAGATGCTGTGTAGGCGGCTCTTAGATGCTGCTACCATCGCTGTAAATACACGTGCTTCCACTCTGACAACTACTGCAACGTCGTTTCCCACATTCGTATAAGTTTCAGAGAAAATATTCTTACCCTAACATCTCAGTCATTGCTTTGTTAAGGTGTTAACGCATACAATTTAACTTTACAACTTTATAATCGTGATATTAATAGTTTACACCTTAATAATTAAAAGCCAAAACCGCAATTTATTAAAGTAATTGTTCACTGGTAGTAGAAAATAATGTGTGTTCTGTCAGGGGCTGTATACATGTACGTTCAAATAGTTGCATACTCAGCAAACCAGCGTACGGTGCGTTGCGGAAGGTAGGTTGTACCACTACTAATCATTTCCCTTCCCGTTTCTCCCGTTAACAGAGCGAGGGAAACAGCCTGTCTACATCCCTCCGTACGAGCCAATATTTCTTCTACCTTTTGTTCGTGGTCCTTACGCGAAAAGTACGCTGCCAGCAGAACGATCGTTCAGAATTCACCTTCAAATGCCGATTCTCTAAATTTTTCCCCGAAAGGAACGTCGCCTTCACTACAGTGCCGCTCATTAGAGATCCTGAAGCGTATCCGTAATACCTGCTGTTCATCGAAAATAGCGGTAAGAAATCTAGCCTCTGCGTTGCTTCGACGTTTTTCTTTAATCCGACGAACTGGGGATCCGAGATACTCGAGCAATGCTCAAGAATAGAGCGCACCAGTGTTCTATACGCGATTTTTTTTACAGATGAGCTGCACTTTCCTAGAACTCTCTCAATAAACCGAAGTCGACAGTTCGCCTGCCCCGCTGCGATCTTTACGTGCTCGTTCTATTTCATATGGCTTTGCAACGTTACCCTAGAAGTTCAATCGACCTGACTGTGTCAAGCAGCACACTACTAATGCTGTATTGGAACATCATGTGGCTGTTTCTCCTCCTCATCTACACTAACATTTTTCTACATATAGAGCTAGCTGCCATACGTGACGCCAACTACAAATGTTGTCTAAGTTCTTTTCTATCTGTTAACAGCCACTCAACTACGACGTCTTCCCGTACACAGCGTCATCAACAGACAGAGCGCTGACCGCTTGTCACCCTGTCCGAAAGTCCATTTACACTGATAAGCCAGGATGTTATGACCGCTGACGTATCAATGTAAACCCGTCCAGGCGATAGCAACGTCACCTGGCCAGGAATGACTGCTTAGTCAGACACACGTAGTATCAGTGATCGTGCTGTCCGTGTGTAGGATGGGGAAGGCACGATCTGTCTGAGTTTGATCGAGTGTAGACTGTGGTGGCCCGGAGGCTCGCCATGAGCATTTTGGAAACTGCATGACTTATCGGGTGTTCCAGGAGTCTACAAAACGTGGCGAAACCAACGTGAAACCGCGTACAAACGCCGTGAGGCTGCGCGGCCACCCGTGATTCCAGATATTGGACGTTGTAGGCTGTGGCGGAATGAACACCAGACGTAAATGGTGGGCATAGTAAAAGTGTGCATGAACGCAAAGTGCACCGAACAATTCAAACGATGGGCCTCCACAGCCAACGATCTATGCACATGCTAACGTTAAAACGACATCAGCAACTATAACTGAACTGGGCCCGTGACCATGGGCACAGGACACTGGCTCAGTGGCAGAGCGTTATATTATCTGATGAACCCAGATATCTTCTTCTTCATGCTGATTGTAGGGCACGAATCAGCTGCTTGACCCTTGTACTGCAGGATGGAGACAAGCTGGCGGCGGCTCCATTATGCTCTACGGAACATTCACGTGGGTACCCATGGGTCCAGTGGAGCTTGTGCAAGACACCATGACGGCCAATGAGTATCGTACACTGGATGCACACCACGTACACTCCTTCATGTCGATCATGTTTCCATGCGGCAGTGACGTTTTTCAATAAGATAATGCGCCATGTCACAAGGCCAGGAGTGTGATGGAGTCGTTGGAGTTACTGGAACGAAAACTGGGTTAAAACATTTTGTGTGTTCTGATTACCTTATTATTTAGAAATATCAGGTGGCGTAGGACCTTTTTCTACATTATAGTATAGTTACTTTCTCCAACGAAATATTGTTTGATGAGGTTGGTTAGTGTGTCAGCATATTCTGATATGATTCTGTTATGTGAAGATATTTTTGGACTGTATTTTGTGGTTACTTACAGTTATTTTCATTGTTTCTGTCATCTGTTGCGTAAATTGCATAGAAACACGATACACATTTTTAATGCACAAGACATACAAGACAGGTCGTCTAACTTCACCAAACAGTGTTTTTGTTCCTGTCACTGCAATCATTTGAACTTTGTATACTTTATCCCTATTTACTCTCTCCCCTCTCTCCCGTTTGCTCTGTCTTATGCTTCCCCACTTCTCTCTCTCTCTCTCTCTCTCTCTCTCTCTCTCTCTCTTTCTCTCTCTCTCTGTCTCTGTGTACCTATTTCTATATTTGGCGTTTGTTTTTGTTCAGCGTCCAATGTGTTACATATAATGAACCATTGCATGGTGAGGCCTAACGTTCATGGCGAATGAAACCCGTTGCAATTGCAATTTCGAAGTTCCTGTATTCAGGTAAAGACATGTATACCATACAGGTTTCAGGACATTAGCCCCATCTTCAGGTGCTATTTAACACACACGATTCACATAGAAAAATTAATAGTTAATTAGCATCTGAAAATGAATCCCAAGTGGTGTACACGAGTTTTAATCATTGAAAACAATCCCAGTAACAGTTTTGAGTGGCCCAAAAGATCTATTTTGTTCACACATCTACATAAATTGTACGGTTCTGTTGTATAATGTTAAGTAGCATCTGAAGATAGGCTCAGTGTCCCGGCCTAATAGAAATAAAGGGTCTTTGAAATTACAACTGCAGTGGATTTTGTTCACCATGACCAATCCAAGTAACAGTTGTGGAGATCCCACTAACAATGTAATGTGGTAGTGTAACGTGTGTATTGTCTGTTTTGTACAGTGCCTTCAAAGTTCAAAATGGTGTGTCATTGCATGGTAGTGTATGTCCATTTATATTTCTTCTTTTGCTATAGACTTCAGTACGGGGCAATTTTCTTCATAATTTCGTTTCAGATGGCAACCTACATAATAATCTAGAAAATATCTTACAAAACATGACATTCTAAAAAATTGTGTAATAATCGAACAAGGATTTTTTGGCAATAGCCATTCCACAGCCACACAGCTTTTAAAATTCGTGTTAGATTCTTTGCCATGGCTTTTGGGGTTGCAGCACAATTATCAAGAGCTCATTCAGCGATCGCAAAACCAGTAGCAAAGAAACATACATAAATTCAAAGGTATACTGAGGGATTGCTATTCCCTGACAAATTAGTAGGTGCAAACACACACAAAACACCACTCATAAGAGCCGGCCGTGGTGGCCGTGCGGTTCTAGGCGCTCCAGTCCGGAGCCACGCTGCTGCTACGGTCGCAGGTTCGAATCCTGCCTCGGGCATGGGTGTGTGTGACGTCCTTAGGTTAGTTAGGTTTAAGTGGTTCTAAGTTCTAGGGTTCTAGGGGACTAATGACCATAGCAGTTGAGTCCCATAGTGCTCAGAGCCATTTGAACCATTTGAACCACTCATAAGATATCTGAAAGTATTGTAACTGTCACCGATAAGATCAGGATATTTAGCAGGTAGAAGCTGAGCACGTGAAGCGGTGACGCTACTGGTGCAGGAGGCCGAGCTTGGGAGCTGGTGTGGACTGCTGTCATATGCGTAAGGCGTCAGTGAAACACCAATGTCTGGAATCGCGTTCATTAACTGTAATTCACGTTACGGATTATTTTCTGCAGTGTGATGAAAGACGCACTGATTCATTTCAACAAGAAATCTGGACGCAGCGCTTTGTCGTCTGCTGCCGCTGAACGGGTCAGAACCCAGCTGAAGTGTTGTGCAGGTGCCCGGGACCGGCGTGTGCAGGCGCAAGCCTACCACAGCTCACCGGCAGCGTCCCCAGGAGGACGTGAATTTAAGCGGGTGTCAAGAATGTAACACAAATGGCAGCTATCGTGAAGGCGGAATCCCAGGACCCAATTGAGCAACACAGCATAGAGTCACAGATGTGACACTACACACATCTTGGGAAGCAGTACTCACTTCCTCACTCACGTTGAGGCTGTGTACCACTGCTGTCCGTGGCGTCTCCAGATATGTCTGGAATCTCATTGACTGATTCAAGGCTCCCAGTTAAGATGAGCAAAAGCATACAGGAGAACCTGGCTAATATGGGATAGCGCATCTGTGGGTTAGGAGCACGCCCCTTTCCTTGTTTCTGATTGCGTAAGCTGTCTGGGCATAGGTCACGCCTTATTTATTCGGCTTGGATTCGCGCGAAAGGATAGTCATAGGAGTCCCCTGCTTGACCTGATGATGAGAGAGAAATATCCAGTACCTAACCCTCGCTTATCATCGGCAAACCTAAAGCCTTCAGTGCCGGAGACCAAAGCGTCAAGCTTTCGTGAGAAGGTTACATGCAATCGATCATCAGGTTTCATGCCTTCCAATAAGTTCTTAATTTCCTTTTCAGCAACGTGTAATTCTAAAGCAGAGACTACCATGCAAATCCCCTCAATATATCAAGTGTTTCACTTGGGGATTACAAACACCAAAAATATTCCTGTTCAAGTACACTTCAAGTTTGGAGAGAATATTAACTCAGTAAAGCGCTTCTCAAAATGGACAACAACCCTTGTCCTTGTAAAACCATCGAAAATATCCTACTTAACATCCCAAGGATCCAAGACCTGGAGAACAACAAGATGTGATATTCCCATGGCATCGGCATGAAATCAAAGTGAATGGTCAACCATAAGATAGCCTCAAGCTGTTCAACAGAAAGTTCAGTACGTCCCTGAAGCAAATAAAAAAAGGCCATTATGCAGTCGAACAAAGAATTTAACGCCTGTATACTTCCTGCTGCCTCCCCTTCATAAAGACTAAGTTGTATTAATTGGCCACGGACCGAAGCACTTTCCTCGCTACCTTTCAATATATCGTCTAAACCAAGAACAGTGATGGTTCCCTGTAATGCTATTAACTGACCAAGCAACTGATTAATAGGACTAGCCTGTTTGGGATTCACAAAGCGATTAATCCAATGGGTTAGATGAGCCTGAAACCTATACACCGGCTTTCGGATACGTTGGGTCATTAGGACGGAAGACTGCAAGAGCCGACAACAAGTACAAAGTACTGCTCCTACCTAGCCAACGCTGTCAGGGTTGAGGCTCAACGGTGTACCAAAGGCGGCGCACAGACAGGCAGTTACATCTGCTACTGTGCCATTGGCTACATGCTGACGAAATCCATGTTCACATAGCAACTACTCCCGCTTCAGAAAAGCAATTCCTGGACAGCCTCTGGTCTCCATGACCGTAATGGCTACCTGAAATACACAATCAATTAGCACTAAAGTCTGACACATAATAATATATATATAAAAACGATGAATGATATCAACAAGGGAAAAAGAGCTGACGCCCCACCTTTACATCCTACCTTATAACCATGCTCTGAGACAATGATTTAAAAATTGGCAAATTATGCCTGAAGGAGATTTTAGAAAAACACTCAAATGAACGGACTTGACCCCAAGACTGTTCAAAAGCATTCACCGTTTAATTTAAAACACAAATATATATTAGTCATAACAATTCAAAAACCAACAATATAATTGTACAAACAATCAATTAAAGGAAGGGCACTTCAATCCAGTAATTAATTTAGTATATGCTTTACCAGTCTACAGACTATGTAATGTGAATCTAAGTAATAACATCAAACTCAAGATTTACAGGTTGGATAATGCTCGGAATAAAAATGTACATAAGATTTTCTTTTTTTTTTTGGAAAAGACAAAATCAAATTCATTTACCGTGGGGAACCAGCCCTTTAAGTACAACTACTTGAATAAAAAGCTACAATCTTTAATAAAATTAACTGGATCAAAATTACAAGAAAAATTAACATATTATCAAGACTATTCGCTTTGTGTCGTAAGAGCCACAACAATATATAGTTAAGGGGACACAAGGTCCATAGAATTATGAATCAACACAGTAACGGACCTGATGCAAGAACACCTAACAGAAAACAAGTTTTTGGTTTTCTAAGAAGAAGTAAGTTTCCATTATGATATGAAATATTAAAGGTAAAGTGCAGTGTCACACACAACAACGTGTGCCACCCGATGTCTAGAGTCCCTTTCAGATTGCAGTGTGAGGACTGCCCAGCGCCGGCCGTGGTGGCCGAGCGGTTCTAGGCGATTCAGTCTGGAACTGTGCGACTGCTACGGTCGCAGGTTCGAATCCTGCCTCGGGCATAGGTGTGTGTGATGTCCTTATGTTAGTTAGGCTTAAGTAGTTCTAAGTTCTAGGGGAATGATAACCTCAGATGTGAAGTCCCATAGTGCACAGAGCCATTTGAACCATTTTTGACTGTCCAGCGCGACACACTCAGCGACCCAAGTGTGAACGACTAACGCAAGGAATGTTGGTCCAAGTAAGCAAATTGTACGGGAGGCAGATAAAGGATACAAAACTTATAGGTCGAGCTACAAGAGGGAAAACTCGCGTTAACTGCACCGAGGGGTAGACCAAATTTGAAATACAGTGTGAATATTAAAATTTCTTTAGCAAAACTTTGCAACAGGCCACTACGCTTCGAAGTGACAAAATAAGCTATCGCCCGCTACATCCGTCCCTTATTAAGGTATGCCGACAATTTTTACTTTTAGACCATCTAATTACAACTGAATGAAACCATTTTCATATCATATACGTTCAGCCTTTATTCTTTGCAAGCCTTCTTCAGTGACCTGGAGTATGTACATACTTTTACTATTTACTTTACACTTTAAGACAATGTTTATGTTGGTTATAAACGGTTCTGGTCGTTGGCTTTTCTATGGCATAGTAATATTTTAAATTCTTTTTACATGTTCCTTGCATGATGTTCTACATTTAGTGTTTATGCTCTATTTTTGGCTCTGTTGTTCCCATAATTGCCATTTGAGTTTTTGTTTTCCACACTTCACAGCAGTAGGAACTGAACACTAGTTTTCAGAATATGTTTGGTTTGTGTTGCCTAGCATCAAAACAAATGTTCAGTTCCTAGCGCTGCGAAATCTAAAAAAACGAAAAGTAAAATGTCAGTTTAAGAAGAACAGCGCCAAAAACCGAATAAAAACGCAACATGTAGAATATCATCCACGGAACCTGTAAGTAGAATTTAAAATAATGCTACGCCATAGAAAAGCCAACCACCAGAACTGTTTGTAACACATATACATTGTCCCAAAATGTAAATCAATAGAAATATGTACATATTCTAGGCTACTGAAGCAGCCTTGTAAAGAATAAAGGTGAAAGCGTATGGCACGAATATTGTGTTTCTTTCAGTTGTAACTAGGCGATGCAAAAGCAAAGACTATAAGAATTTCGTAATATTACACGCAGCTGAGGACGACAGGATTACAAAAGTTCAAGATCTGGCCCTTAATACCTTGAAATCCCAGTAACATGAACAAGCTTATAAGTAAGTTAAATGCAATTAATCTGCTGTCTAGACATAAGATATTTACAGAAATCTTTAATGTATGATATGCGAAAAATATTAGCTAAATCACAAATTTGCATCAAGAACTGAAATGCTGCAGAGAATTCCAGAATTTAGATAAGGTACATCAATCTACAATAGTTTATGTTTTACCACATTCCCAGCGATGAGTCCACGAGTAAATAACTGGACAATTACACCCAGCGGAATAACCGTCCAGTGACGTAACCGTAATTTCAATTTAGCAGCCCACGTAGGCAATACTAGAACATACTAAGACTTCCATAAATGCATCGATTTAAAACGAATCGCTCACATGCAAACTTAAACGCTGCTGCACTACGCAGAGCCAAAGAAGGTGAAAGCAACGATTTAACATGTATTCTCAAGCCAGCTCCCAACCACACTGGCAACACAAATGCAAAATGAAGTAGTTACAGTGCTAGGGTCCAGAGTTCGTAACAGTAATACTTACACTTTTAGAAGATGAGCTTCATTATCTACAAAGGAAGGCACCAAGCATCAGTTCCGTCCGTCGGTCAACGTGCAATCAACATGCGACATGATCACCACGATAGTGATCACAGCAAAATGCTAACAAATCCCCTCCAGCTTCCAGAACTAGCACCAACGCGCAGCATGCCCAGTAGCGCACACCTCCTCGTAAACGGTCTTGCCGAATACGCTACGCCAACTCTTCCTCGCTCACCTATTTACTTTTTGTCTTAGAATGTACTTCACGTTAGGCATGCAACCGATTAAAGTTTGCAATTATGTTTATAGTCTGCTGGACGTAGCTAAGTGCTCTTGTTGTAAAACACAGGATGAATGCCGGCCGAAGTGGCCGTGCGGTTAAAGGCGCTGCAGTCTGGAACCGCAAGACCGCTACGGTCGCAGGTTCGAATCCTGCCTCGGGCATGGATGTTTGTGATGTCCTTAGGTTAGTTAGGTTTAACTAGTTCTAAGTTCTAGGGGACTAATGACCTCAGCAGTTGAGTCCCATAGTGCTCAGAGCCATTTGAACCATTTTTGAACAGGATGAATATAATGTATTTGCGTGCCTTAAGGTTCAAATGGTTCAAATGGCTCTGAGCTCTATGGGACTTAACTTCTGAGGTCATCAGTCCCCTAGAACTTAGAACTACTTAAACCTAACTAACCGAAGAACATCACACACATCCATGCCCGAGGCAGGATTCGAACCTGCGACCGTAGCAGTCGCGCGGTTCCCGACTGTAGCTCCTAGAATCGCTCGGCCACTCCGGCCGGCTGCGTGCCTTGAGTTACGCTGCCTCAACTCATATACAAAATTTATGTCTGTAATACCTGTCTTACTCAAGCTTTTACATTGGGTTATACCTCTTAACGAGTAGATTATGACCGCATTTAAAATATGTAAATTCGGCCGGTAATCATATACAGTATTAAAATCAAATGATTTTTGCCCCTGGAAGCCATTAGATACGCCACCTGTAACTGTGATGTGGTTACTTATTCTGGGTTAGTCGTTTATTAATTTAGATGGGTGTCGAGAGCTTTGCGAGCCTCCTTCAGCCCACAGCAATCATATCAATTTTCATATTAAGATTTCTATTCCAGTAAAAGCACGGAAGACCTGCATATTAATCTGAACAAGTGTAGGAGAATCACATGAAACATCTACTTAGATGTCCAGTTGGATATTTGAACCACAATGACCCAGAATACCTTCCAGTTGTCTAACCACTGCATTGTCTGGCTCACAAGGGGACCATCAGAACTGTAAATCGCATATTTTGATGAGTCTTAGGTATGTTGTAGAGGGACCCATGTTGCATTTACGAACGACGGCCACAAGTTTCCGAGAAGTCTATGTTGAAGTTTTATGCATACGTGCTGTACCTGTAACGTTACTCATGCTTCTACCAGCGAACACAGCGCAGCGGCTAGGTTTCGTGGTCACCATACTGGTGGTCCGGGTTCGTATCCTACCAGTGTGCTTTTTAATGTCACTGTACAGAATATCATTAAATATCACGTGTCACGCGAAAAGTTAATCAACCAATCACTACAGAAAACTTTCTTAAAATGTGTATTCCATTTGCTACAAAACCGATTATGCCCATTAAATTATCCACGATAATTATTCGTCTTCTGGCCTATGGATCTTGCATTGTGCTGGATAGCATATCCCCAACTGAAGTGGAATTAGCGGAAATCGTGCTCGGTGGTGCATGTGTAATAAGCTTGAGTTCATGAAGTAATCTTTCGGTCTATTTGTGGGCGTGAGTTTACCCATCAATTTTTCGTCACACTCATCTTTTTCTGATGGATCTTGTCTTGGCTGTACTTCGGTAGACGTGCCTTATTCTTCGTTTACGCTGTAGTCTTGACACACCCTGTACTGGTGAGGCTTGCGAACGGCTGATGCTAGCTGCCGGTTTACAGGGCCTGTGAATTCCGTAACAGTCCGTGAGGGAGAGGGGACAAGAAGATGTCGCACGGACGCCAAAATGGAAAATATTGAAATAAACGATATCGGAATTGAAAAACAACTGCTATCACTTAGTAGCGGAAAAGCATCCGGACCAGACGAGATACCCTTAAGATTCTACAGTGATTATGCTAAAGAACTTGCCCCCTTTCTATCAGCAATTTATCGTAGATCGCTGGAAGAACGTAAAGTACCTAGCGACTGGAAGAAAGCGCAGGTCGTTCCCATTTTCAAGAAGGGTCATAAATCAGATGCGAATAATTATAGGCCTATTACGCTTACGTCAATCTGTTGTAGAATAATGGAACATGTTTTGTGTTCTCGTATTATGACGTTCTTAGATAATACAAATCTCCTTCATCATAACCAACATGGATTCCGCAAACAGAGATCATGTGAAACTCAGCTCGCCCTATTTGCCCAAGAAATTCACAGTGCCGTAGACACTGGCGAGCAGATTGATGCCGTATTCCTGGACTTCAGGAAGGCATTTGATACGGTTCCGCACTTACGTTTAGTGAAAAAAATACGAGCTTACGGAATATCGGACCAGGTTTGTGATTGGATTCAGGATTTCCTAGAAGAAAGGACACAACATGTCATTCTTAACGGTTCAAAATCTGCAGATGTAGAGGTAATTTCGGGAGTACCGCAGGGAAGCGTGATAGGACCTTTATTGTTTACAATATACATAAATGACTTAGTTGACAACATCGGTAGCTCCGTGAGGCTATTTGCAGATGACACGGTTGTCTACAAGAAAGTAGCAACATCAGAAGACTCGTACGTACTCCAGGAGGACCTGCAGAGGATTAATGCATGGTGCGACAGCTGGCAGCTTTCCCTAAACGTAGATAAATGTAATATAATGCGCATACATAGTGGCAGAAATCCATTCCAGTACGATTATGCCATAGGTGGTAAATCATTGGAAGCGGTAACGACCGTAAAATACTTAGGAGTTACTATCCGGAGCGATCTGAAGTGGAATGATCACATAAAACAAATAGTGGGAAAAGCAGGCGCCAGGTTGAGATTCATAGGAAGAATTCTAAGAAAATGTGACTCATCGACGAAAGAAGTAGCTTACAAAACGCTTGTTCGTCCGATTCTTGAGTATTGCTCATCAGTATGGGACCCTTACCAGGTTGGATTAATAGAAGAGATAGACATGATCCAGCGAAAAGCAGCGCGATTCGTCATGGGGACATTTAGTCAGCGCGAGAGCGTTACGGAGATGCTGAACAAGCTCCAGTGGCGGACACTTCAAGAAAGGCGTTACGCAATACGGAGAGGTTTATTATCGAAATTACGAGAGAGCACATTCCGGGAAGAGATGGGCAACATATTACTACCGCCCACATATATCTCGCGTAATGATCACAACGAAAAGATCCGAGAAATTAGAGCAAATACGGAGACTTACAAGCAGTCGTTCTTCCCACGCACAATTCGTGAATGGAACAGGGAAGGGGGGATCAGATAGTGGTACAATAAGTACCCTCCGCCACACACCGTAAGGTGGCTCGCGGAGTATAGATGTAGATGTAGATGTAGATGTGAGGTTACGTCTAGGAAAACCTAGAAGTGAACTTCGTCCAAATATTATGGAATTTTAATTACGAACCACAAAGTGAATACACGTTTGTAGAAAGTTTACTGTCATGACTAATTACCGAAATTACTACACCGAAAATGACTACTTTTTGTAATGCTATTTTTGTATAATGCTATTTGAAGATATTCTGTACGATGAAATTGAACAAAGAAATGTAAAGGCAGGGTTTGAACCCGAACCACCAATGTGGTAGCCATAAACCTTTGCCGCTGCACTACTCTCGCTGGGCCCAACGTTACGAACGCAACGGGTAGAGGAGTTCAGCAGTGAAAACGTTAGCGTGTCGGCTGAAAAGCCGCTAGCCGGGTACCCAGGGCAGGAAAGAGAAGATACATGAGACTCATCAAAACGCTCGATTAACATTTCTGATTGTATCCTTCTTAGTAAATTACCCAATATTCTGCGGTGTGATTATTTCACAGCATTATTGTTTGGTCGAGGATCATTACCATACCGTTCATGAAGCCCAAGCGTCCCAGACACTAGGCTAAACCTGTAAATAGTTTGCTGCAGTAACTAAGTCAAGATGCTGGTGTGATTTTCTTTTTACACGGTAAGTTTTTGGTGTTGTAGCCATAATTCGCAGCAAGTACATAAATACTCGCTTCTTAAACTGTGTAAGTAGGCTGTTTAGGTTTTCTTATTGGTAACGCCACGTATCGCTCTGTATGAAAATCACTGGTTGTGCTGTGTGCAGTCTGTGGCTGGGTGGCATTGTTGTAATATTCGCCATTGTAGTGTTGGGCAGTTGGCTGCTAACAGCGCGTAGCGTTGCACAGTTGGAGGTGAGCCGCCAGCAGTGGTGGATGTGGGGAGAGAGATGGCGGAATTTTGAGAGCAGACGATCTGGACATGTGCCCATCGGAAAGAGTAAATTTGTAATACTGGATATCATGGACTGATATATATATATATATATATATATATATATATATATATATATATATATATATATAAAAAAATCACTTTTGAACACTATTGAGGTAAATACATTGTTTGTTCTCTATCAAAATCTTTCATTTGCTAACTATGCCTATCAGTAGTTAGTGCCTTCAGTAGTTTGAATCTTTTATTTAGCTGGCAGTAGTGGCGCTCGCTGCATTGCAGTAGTTCGAGTAACGAAGATTTTTGTGAAGTAAGTGATTTTTGAAAGGTAGGGATTAATGTTAGTCAGGGCCATTCATTTGTAGGGATTATTAAAAGTCAGATTGTATTGCGCTAAAAATATTGTGAGTCAGTTAAGTGTTGATCCGAATAAGTAAAGAGAGTAATGTCTGAGTACATTCAGTTTTGCTCAGCTGTTTGAAAATCAAGTAATGTAAGAGGTTTACCAGCACAGTAATTCATTAATTTTTCTAAGTGGACATTTCATATGGCGACCCTGCCAGGATTCGAACCTGGAATCTTCTGATTTTTTCTTGTAGTTTGTGTAATTAGTGTAGCTATTGTTTATTGCTAGTGCATAGTTATAGAGAGAATTTCCTTTATAGTTGTAGTTTTTCATTGTTGTACAGCAAAACAGTTGTGGCATGCATGTAGATTTGCACCAAGTATTTCGCAGCTGCGCTTGCAATTAACTAGATATTATTTTCAATGCTACACTCCTGGAAATTGAAATAAGAACACCGTGAATTCATTGTCCCAGGAAGGGGAAACTTTATTGACACATTCCTGGGGTCAGATACATCACATGATCACACTGACAGAACCACAGGCACATTGACACAGGCAACAGAGCATGCACAATGTCGGCACTAGTACAGTGTATATCCACCTTTCGCAGCAATGCAGGCTGCTATTCTCCCATGGAGACGATCGTAGAGATGCTGGATGTAGTCCTGTGGAACGGCTTGCCATGCCATTTCCACCTGGCGCCTCAGTTGGACCAGCGTTCGTGCTGGACGTGCAGACCGCGTGAGACGACGCTTCATCCAGTCCCAAACATGCTCAATGAGGGACAGATCCGGAGATCTTGCTGGCCAGGGTAGTTGACTTACACCTTCTAGAGCACGTTGGGTGGCACGGGATACATGCGGACGTGCATTGTCCAGTTGGAACAGCAAGTTCCCTTGCCGGTCTAGGAATGGTAGAACGATGGGTTCGATGACGGTTTGGATGTACCGTGCACTATTCAGTGTCCTCTCGACGATCACCAGTGGTGTACGGCCAGTGTAGGAGATCGCTCCCCACACCATGATGCCGGGTGTTGGCCCTGTGTGCCTCGGTCGTATGCAGTCCTGATGGTGGCGCTCACCTGCACGGCGCCAAACACGCATACGACCATCATTGGCACCAAGGCAGAAGCGACTCTCATCGCTGAAGACGACACGTCTCCATTCGTCCCTCCATTCACGCCTGTCGCGACACCACTGGAGGCGGGCTGCACGATGTTGGGGCGTGAGCGGAAGACGGCCTAACGGTGTGCGGGACCGTAGCCCAGCTTCATGGAGACGGTTGCGAATGGTGCTCGCCGATACCCCAGGAGCAACAGTGTCCCTAATTTGCTGGGAAGTGGCGGTGCGGTCCCCTACGGCACTGTGTAGGATCCTACGGTCTTGGCGTGCATCCGTGCGTCGCTGCGGTCCGGTCCCAGGTCGACGGGCACGTGCACCTTCCGCCGACCACTGGCGACAACATCGATGTACTGTGGAGACCTCACGCCCCACGTGTTGAGCAATTCGGCGGTACGTCCACCCGGCCTCCCGCATGCCCACTATACGCCCTCGCTCAAAGTCCGTCAACTGCACATACGGTTCACGTCCACGCTGTCGCGGCATGCTACCAGTGCTAAAGACTGCGATGGAGCTCCGTATGCCACGGCAAACTGGCTGACACTGACGGCGGTGGTGCACAAATGCTGCGCAGCTAGCGCCATTCGACGGCCAACACCGCGGTTCCTGGTGTGTCCGCTGTGCCGTGCGTGTGATCATTGCTTGTACAGCCCTCTCGCAGTGTCCGGAGCAAGTATGGTGGGTCTGACACACCGGTTTCAATGTGTTCTTTTTTCCATTTCCAGGAGTGTATATTAATGTGTTTTCCTATTTTGCTATTCAAATTGTGCTTTTCTGTGTTATCGTGTGAAATATTGTGACATTAATGGCGTGTGAAAAGCGTAATAGTAGGCTCCAAAGTAAACTGAGAAATGACAGTGAAGACGAAAGCAGCGTGTCAGCGCCACTGTGTAATGAATTAACTAATGTTCAAAGTAGTAATTTGGCAATTGTGCATGGGGAAATGGAGCGGGCAGCAAATAATAGTGTAGACAGTGAAACAATTAGTGAACAGGGAAGTATTATCGATCGATCGGTCGGCAACAGCTCATCTCAGGAATCCGAAATGACAGGACACAATCTCACAAATACTGTAGATTCAGGTTTTGGGACCTCACCGTTTTCTCAAATAAGGCAAGACACATTTTCTGCTTTTCAAAATGCGAATATTGCCAGTTGAAATGCACTGCCGAATAGCACTGAGGTGTTTCAGACACCAGTGCATTGTTATTACAGTTAATGCAACAAATGGGACAAAGGCTACAAAAGTTAGACACAACGCTGGCACAAAATCAGAAACAAATGGGACAAAATCTTCAAAAGTTAGACACAATGGAACAAAATCAGAGACAAACACGGCAAAAGCTTCAAAAGTTAAACACAATGGAACGAAATCTTCGGAAGCTAGACACCACGATCGAACAAACACGTGAAGATTTAACTACCGAGTCACATAACATTGATTCGAAATGTCAAAAAGTCTGTAATGACGTAAAAACACAAATTTGTGAGTAATTTCAACCTATTTTTTCGTGGCATGAAAATGCATTACAGAATCACGAAGCAGCCATAAAAGAACTGCAAACTATTGTTCATGAAAATCATGAGACCATGGAAGCTAAAATTGACACAGTTGCTTCTACCGATTCGGTTACGCAACTTTCAAAAACTAAGGAAAGTTAAAGGACACAGTAGATACTCTGAAAATTGGTTCAGAAAGACACATGGATGAAATTAGTTCATTACCAGAGAAAGTACTGGAACTTTCGGATCAGCTAAATAATTTATCTACGAAGGTAGATGATAATCTGAATGACACAAAACCGGTAGTCTTTAATGACACAGAAGAGTGCGAACAAATTAGGAAATTCAAACAAAATTAGAATGAAATTAATACGCAACACCGAAGAGAAATCCCTGAAGTACAAGATCAGCTGACACAGGTAATACAAGAATTACGTATTTCAGAGGACACTCGCGCTCTAATACGGGAAGAGGGACATAGAAATACGGAAAAGCCAAAAAATAATAACACAAGGCACTTCGGAAATTATGAAAGAAATTGGCAAGGTACACCGAATTTTGAGATTTAACTGCCGAAACGACGTAACAATGACCGACATGCGACTCGCCGACATGATGATTTTGACTATAAGCTGTTTATTACTACACGTAGATTCAAAACATTTAAGAATTTCGGCAACGACATTCATCCACAAGCGTGGCTTCATCAATTCTCTCATTGTTTTCCTACCAACTGGTGTCTGGAGCACAGGTTAGAATTGATGTGTGGCTATTTAGAGAATGAATCAACTGTAAGAATGCGATCGGTCATTCACGATTGTCACAGGGAAGGAGAATTTTATCATGCCTTCCTTTCAGCATATTGGTCTCAAGCTACACAAGACTGAGTAAAACATAGCATCATAATGATGAAACATTTCGAACAATCGGAATTTTCTAGTCCTGTCAAATATTTCGAAGACATGTTACATAAGAATCAGTACCTGTCAAACCCTTACAGCCCCTCAGAACTCATCCACATTTGCTTAATCAAACTGCCTGAACATTTACGACATATTATTTTGGCGGGACGTTGCAAAGACGACACTGAAGCTTTTCAGGGACTTTTACAAGAATTGGAAATTGACACTGACAATCGCGGAACTCGAAAACAGGACCACAACAATTACAGGCCACATCCGTCACAATTCTGCGATGACAGAAATAATGGTTGGTTCAAAGGCTCTGAGCACTATGGGACTTAACATCTGTGGTCATCAGTCCCCTAGAACTTAGAACTACCTAACTAACCTAAGGACATCAGACACATCTATGCACGAGGCAGAATTCGAACCTGCGACCGTAGCGGTCACGCGGTACCAGACTGAAGCCCCTAGAACTGCACGGCCACACCGGCCGGCGACAGAAATAATAACTGGACACGACAAGGCTATTCTTACAACGCAAATCGTGAACAAAATAGACACCACCCATATGACAACCACTGGCAGAGTAATAGTTACAGAGAAAGATCGCATTTCTGTACTAATGAATATGACAGAGACAATGATAGAAACAGACAATATGGCAACCAGAACTATTATTATCACGGGAGACAGAATAACTTCAGACGCAACGGTCTACCATGCAGTGATAATTCGGGGAGAAATTCTCCACCACTTAACCGACAAGAAAGAAACTACAGGAACTACCGACATGACGACAGACGATATAATCATAACGACAGACCTGAATTTCATCAGAACTGGCGGGATTCAAACAGGGCTGGGCTCTCTAGGCAAGGTGAATTTGTAGAAGTTAGGTCTCCTAATCCCAATAACGACGCACGCCAACAAAGAGATAGCAGACAATGACTCACACCCCAGGCAGCCACGTGCGCCGGCTGGCTCAGAGAAAAATAACATAGATGCTAACCTTGAGAAAAATTTTAGCATTCTTTACCCATGTACCATATACCACATGATAATTCCATTGAAGTTGAATCTCTGCGTACTAGGAAGAGTAAAGGTTTACACCACATTTCACATGTAAAAACGTTTATTGAAAGATAATCTGCTTTTTAACTTTGTCTTTCCCATAAAACTTTTCACTTCACATTACTAGTATGCTTTGTCAGACTTAGAAACTGTTAACATGCAACAATGTTTGAAGTTAAATATCCAGTACAGAACCTAGAGAACTTATTTAAACAGAAATTACGAATGCGTTGTTATAGTGAACAGAGGACACGATGTTATTGTGTGTGTACATTCTTGCTTTTTAGTTGCACGATTACGTAACGACTATAAGGTTTACATACTTAGAACATATACAGGTACTGCTAATGAGATTTTAATGCAACATTTTGGTTTACTTGAAAATACATTCTGGATTTAAAGTACTTTCTGAGAGGTACCAGATGACACAGCGGTTAGTTTATGTGACAGCTACACGATTATATCATGACGCTACTAATGAGTGACAATTTACATTGTTGCTTTTTTGGTGTATCTGTTTTACATCTGCACAGTTTTTCTGTATTATTCTGGAAAGTAAAACATGTTTTAGTAGTACCTTTTGTGGTATAGCTACAATGAGCACAACAATACGCTACAGTACAGTACTTACTTCCTCATGGCAATAAGCGTAACAACTACGATATCTATACGCATAGCGTTTCACTTTTGTTCATTACAAGGTAAGTACAGTGACTTCTACAGAACTTCGCTGATGGACGACTATAATTACGACACTTGGCACATTTTTACCATTATGTAATGACAGATTATCTTACAAGACGCACAGTTTAGCGCTGCAGTACACGTATTTGAGTGATTAATTTTGTATTTAAAACATTAATTTTTAAAGATTTTTGAATTACAAAGATAGCTTTCTGTGATACATTTCATTCCATTGCTGTAATTTGTAACACCTGAGGGTATAATTACATTAATCCTCAGGGGAGTACACGCTTACTTAGTGTACCATGTGTCTGGCAAGCACAAGGAGCCCTAGCTAATATGGTATATGCTCATACAACTTTACTCATTGGTAACATATTTCTCTAACACATAAATTACACAGCTATCTGATCAATTAACTGAGAGACAAACATTTTTTTACTACATCAGTGACACATGTTTACACAATTACACAGTTGGATAACTTCACACTTATGAAACTGTATTTTGTCTGTACTGTGTGAACTGTTCATATTTTTTTCCGAACCATTGTGATACTATGAGAGCTTTGAACGATATATTTGGTATGGGATCATGATTTTTAAAGTACGTTTGAGGTAGATGACACTATTTAAATGAGAAGAGAATTTTTTTAGGTTTTGAAATTATTGGAGAAAGCTACGACGTTTTTGAGATTTGGCTGAGGTGTTATGATGTAATTATTACGACGACGATGTGTATTATGCTGTTGAGGAATGTTTATTATGATGAAATATTGAAGAAGTGTCGACGAATACGTATATGTGTAATAAGGTAAAGAATAATGAGTAGTGGTTAGGGACTCTGGTTTGTGAAAAATGTTGGAAACCAAGAATCGTACTTTAAGAGTTATGAAATGTGTGTATATGCGTGAATGTATCACAATGTCGGCGAAAATTTTTTGGATGCTGTTATATTTATAGGATTTTGTTTCTACACATTCGTAACGCAAATTCTCGACCTGTGAATTTTTTTTTTTTTTTTTATATGAGACTGTCACTGCTGTCGCAAATATTTCGGTAAGCAAGTTAAGTGACCTTCACATAATGTGTAGTGGACACCCAGCTGTGCCACCTGCCTGGAGAAAAAGCGATTAGGTGGGGAAAAAAAGGGAGACCATTGACCTCGCAATTGACATTCCTTTGTTGAAAGCATCGCAAATACGACACGCTCATTACTTGGAAACATATGATTATATTGTGGAGCGTGTACTTTGTGCTACTTACTGAAATGCTTATAAACTGATGGGAAATATTCTTACATCTGCACACCTGATTACGACAAGGGTCTTTCTACGAGAGTTGAGAGAATTTCTACTAACTTATGAAATGTCACATGACTATTGAATGATATTTTTATGCTTTGCTTTTCATAGTTGCTTATTTCATTTGATATCTGGTTTCCAGCTGTGTTGCAGCATTGGTTTTATAAAATAAAATTAAATGCATTTGCTAATGTGAACACTCTCTGTCAACAGATCTATTAAATAATAATTTTATGAACCACATTCTTCGAAAAAGGAGCACTTGGAAAGGAAAGAACAATAAGAAGGGATTAATAACGGTTACTGCATACATAATTTTCTTTTCAACTACTTGGTAATTTTTTTGGCAGAATAACTTCTTGTAGGGCACCACTTTAATGACACAGATATTAAGATGTGAATAGACATTTCCCTTATCTGCATTGTTGTCTTTAGTGTACTATTTTTTCTGCTTGAGCTATGTCATATTTAGGTATAAGTTATTGCATTTGCTGCTGCTGTTTGCCAGGCATAGTGCAACTAAATTTCACTTTGTATTTCTCTGTTAAGCCAGTTTTACTACTGATTTATTTTTCTTGTTGCTACACATTTGATCATATTAATTAAAATGTTGCATTTGCTTTGCTAATTTAGATTTACTGCTGCTAACGTTGCCAATTTGCATTTTTTCATTGCTGTTTGTATTAATTGTTTGTTGCTGCTGCATTGTCTCGTCCCTTAGTTTATGCATTTGAGCTCAATAGATTTAAGTTAGCTTAAGAGTAGGTAGGCTATATAACAGAATGAGTTACGATGAATTGGAAGAAATGCATTGAGAAGTTATAAGAAAAATGTTTGTCAAAGAAAAGGTACTGTACAATGAAGAATAATTATTTTAAAAGAGGATGAATACAATACAGTAAGCAGGCTTAGATAGGACTTTTTGGGAATAATGATGAACGAAGGGTGATCTCAAGAAAAAAATTTGTTTGCAAAATACTGCAGTAAAACAAACCCTGTCCTTTCCTTTTGTGTTATCCCACTGTGTGTTTGTGTTCTTCCTGTCTTTATGTGTTTAGTTAATAAGATTTATGTTGTAGAATTTTTCTAGTACTAAGCTACATTCACTTTGATGAGGAATACTGTTATCCTCAAATATAATTTGCATTTATAATATGTTATTTACTTTGTAAAGATGTTTAGACATTATTTATTCTGTTCTGTTTCAATCCTCTTGTGTAAAATTAATGTTTCGAAAACTATTCTCATTATTTTATTTATTTACTTTTGTCATAATTCCTGTAACACTGATGTATATGTTATTTCGATTCTTTTGTAAAGCCCATATTACTACAAATGTTATCTGTATTGTTATGTTCTTTAATGATGTATTTTGAATCTTTGTTATTGTATTCTCATGTTATAAAATTGTAATTGACACCAGTTTATCAAATTAAGTAACTTGTAAGAATTCATTTTACTGCACACATTTCTGTTGGTCATAGTATATGCACAATATGTGGAAAAAAGAGGACTGTTACTGTTTGCATGTGTGTTAATAATTCAGCAAGGGACTGGATAACAGCATTGCTGGTTCTAAGGACATTTCAAAAAATTTTTTGTGAGTGCAAAAGTGGTGGTTCATGGACTTGCTATATTGTCCACAAGACTCTTCAATGGCGATTGTGCCCCTGCACAGTAGCAACGGATGGCTGCTAGCCATCTCTACAAGGACTACAGTGGGTCTACACCTTTGATGACTCACCAATACCATTATTTCTACAAGGACTGCAGTGGGTCTGCACCTCTGGTGGCCCACCAATACCGTAATCTCTACCAGGACTACAGTGGGTCTGCTCTGTGATGACCTACCTACCAATATTCTTCAAAACTTCGACTGACTGCTGTGGGTTTGCGCTGTTGTGGACCATTACCTGTCTGCATGTCAAGAGTCAGCACTGTCTTTCTGTTGGAAGGACAACACTACTTCTTCAAGACTGCATTGAAATCTACTACTTCCGTGTGCATTGTCTTTTACAGCTCAGACGTTGCGAAAAAAAACTGCAGTTTTACTGTGATGAACGATCAGGACTGTCTTTATGAACAGTGAGAAAATTGTAGCTTTTGACCAACATTGTATCAATAAGTGTGTGCATTTGATTTCTTTGTTATTGTAATTATGAAAAAAATTTAACAAACATGTATTGGCCAGTGCCCAAAACAATTTGTAAAATTTTTTGTGGGGAACATGGGGGCTATGTAAGTAGGCTGTTTAGGTTTTCTTATTGGTAACGCCACGTATCGCTCTGTATGAAAACCACTGGCTGTGCTGTGTGCAGTCTGTGGCTGGGTGGCATTGTTGTAATATTCGCCATTGTAGTGTTGGGCAGTTGGCTGTTAACAGCGCGTAGCGTTGCACAGTTGGAGGTGAGCCGCCAGCAGTGGTGGATGTGGGGAGAGAGATGGCGGAATTTTGAGAGCAGACGATCTGGACGTGTGCCCATCAGAAAGAGTAAATTTGTAATGCTGGATATCATGGACTGATATATATACACTCCTGGAAATTGAAATAAGAACACCGTGAATTCATTGTCCTAGGAAGGGGAAACTTTATTGACACATTCCTGGGGTCAGATACATCACATGATCACACTGACAGGACCACAGGCACATAGACACAGGCAACAGAGCATGCACAATGTCGGCACTAGTACAGTGTATATCCACCTTTCGCAGCAATGCAGGCTGCTATTCTCCCATGGAGACGATCGTAGAGATGCTGGATGTAGTCCTGTGGAACGGCTTGCCATGCCATTTCCACCTGGCGCCTCAGTTGGACCAGCGCTCGTGCTGGACGTGCAGACCGCGTGAGACGACGCTTCATCCAGTCCCAAACATGCTCAATGGGGGACAGATCCGGAGATCTTGCTGGCCAGGGTAGTTGACTTACACCTTCTAGAGCACGTTGGGTGGCACGGGATACATGCGGACGTGCATTGTGCTGTTGGAACAGCAAGTTCCCTTGCCGGTCTAGGAATGGTAGAACGATGGGTTCGATGACGGTTTGGATGTACCGTGCACTATTCAGTGTCCCCTCGACGATCACCAGTGGTGTACGGCCAGTGTAGGAGATCGCTCCCCACACCATGATGCCGGGTGTTGGCCCTGTGTGCCTCGGTCGTATGCAGTCCTGATGGTGGCGCTCACCTGCACGGCGCCAAACACGTATACGACCATCATTGGCACCAAGGCAGAAGCGACTCTCATCGCTGAAGACGACACGTCTCCATTCGTCTCTCCATTCACGCCTGTCGCGACACCACTGGAGGCGGGCTGCACGATGTTGGGGCGTGAGCGGAAGACGGCCTAACGGTGTGCGGGACCGTAGCCCAGCTTCATGGAGACGGTTGCGAATGGTGCTCGCCGATACCCCAGGAGCAACAGTGTCCCTAATTTGCTGGGAAGTGGCGGTGCGGTCCCCTACGGCACTGCGTAGGATCCTACGGTCTTGGCGTGCATCCGTGCGTCGCTGCGGTCCGGTCCCAGGTCGACGGGCACGTGCACCTTCCGCCGACCACTGGCGACAACATCGATGTACTGTGGAGACCTCACGCCCCACGTGTTGAGCAATTCGGCGGTACGTCCACCCGGCCTCCCGCATGCCCACTATACGCCCTCGCTCAAAGTCCGTCAACTGCACATACGGTTCACGTCCACGCTGTCGCGGCATGCTACCAGTGTTAAAGACTGCGATGGAGCTCCGTATGCCACGGCAAACTGGCTGACACTGACGGCGGCGGTGCACAAATGCTGCGCAGCTAGCACCATTCGACGGCCAACACCGCGGTTCCTGGTGTGTCCGCTGTGCCGTGCGTGTGATCATTGCTTGTACAGCCCTCTCGCAGTGTCCGGAGCAAGTATGGTGGGTCTGACACACCGGTGTCAATGTGTTCTTTTTTCCATTTCCAGGAGTATATATATATATATATATATATATATATATATATATATATAATCACTTTTGAACACTACTGAGGTAAATACATTGTACATTGTTTGTTCTCTATCAAAATCTTACATTTGGTAACTATGCCTATCAGTAGTTAGTGCCTTCAGTAGTTCGAATCTTTTATTTAGCTGGCAGTAGTGGCACTCGCTGTATTGCAGTAGTTCGAGTAACGAAGATTTTTGTGAGGTAAGTGATTTGTGAAAGGTATAGGTTAATGTTAGACAGGGCCATTCTTTTGTAGGGATTATTGAAAGTCAGATTACGTTGCGCTAAAAATATTGTGTGTCAGTTTAGTGATGATCAGAATAAGTAAAGAGAGTAATGTCTGAGTACGTTTAGTTTTGCTCAGCTGTTTGAAAATCGAGTAATGTAAGAGGTTTATCAGCACAGTAATTCATTAATTTTTCTAAGGGGACGTTTCAACTGAAACGGCGTTTCCTTCAGCAGTCTACATTTATTTCCAGGTGCATTTCACCTTTTGCGTTAAGGAACCTTCAGTGGATATAAGCGGCAATAATGCAGTTTTGTTTTTACATGTGCTACTTATAGATCAGAAAATTTTTCACAATATTGGGTTAATAAATCATTACTTAGTAATAGATATTCGTTTTTGATGCGAAATCTCCGTTTCGTCCCTCTAATCATAAGTAGGATATCGCCCTGTCACTCCATTTATAAAACATTGACAGATTTCACGTCAGGAACTTTTTGCTTTCTGTCTTTCATGTTTCATAAGGTAAATTCTGTGGAACACCACTACTGGTCTGGTGCTAACAGCACAATTTTGTACGAGAACCGCGAGTGATCCGTCGTATTTGCGTGTATACTTGGTATCACATTTATAATCTGTTTCTATGAACGTCGCCAACCTTAAGAAACAAGTGATACAAATCTACGGATCACTTATCTTTTCAATCCGTCTACCTCTGTATCTGCGTGTCTCCGTGCGCGCGCACCGTTTTGTGTGTGTGTGTGTGTGTGTGTGTGTGTGTGAGGGGGGGGGGCCTATTTATTTGTGTATGTATGTGCATCCATTTTTTTGCGCCCCAACAGACAATCAACAGAATGAAGCCACAGAACCGCTATCTTCTCATACTTCGTTAGATTGGCAACCCTTAAAGAAGTAATAAAAGAGGCAAACACACGGTTACTACAAAAAGCACTGAAAATTCTCAAAAGAAGTGTGTGTTAGTGGCAGACCAGTAGTTGTGTTCCGCAGCAGTTAGCTTACGAAATGTCAAAACTATGGACCAAAATGATCGTGACGTGAAAATGTGTCTATATTTTAACAATTAGGCTACAGTACGACCTCTCTTTCCAGAGGAGAGAAAAACATTTTGGACAGGAAAATAAGTAAAAAAAGATCAGCGGACGCCTTGGGGTAAAGGAACAGCTAAACCGGTCTGGGAAGGTGCCGGGCATGTATCATTTAAGTCATTTGTTACATTGCAAAAGTTCAACAATATTTTATTGCACAGACAAATCTTACCATTCAACTGCCTGACAAAACACATTCCTACTGGTTATTACCACCATAAAATATACAACACTGTTCAAACGTACATTAGGAAGGGAACTCTTCAATTCAGATTTACAGGTAAACAAAAGAATAGATTCAATATAAATAAATAAATTATTGGTCATACTGGCCAAAGCTAACTCAATTCCGAAAACGTTTGATCAATCACGGACGGCTACCTTGCAAAAAAAGTTTCTTCTAAATTCTATTACTCCATCTTACTACGATAAATACAGAGCATTTCTCAAACATACATTACAAGTGGAAACTGCTCAGTTCAGATTTACAGATAAACAAGGCAATAGGTTCGTTATATATGAATAAAAAATATAATTTCTTACAAACCTGGCCAAAGTGAATAAGTTTGAAAACAATGAATCAGGGACGGCTCCTTGGCATGTTCAAGATACTGGCGCGGAATAATAATAAAATACCATTCAATAACTGAGCATTACATCAACATTAAAACTATTACGTTAATAACCAAACTTCAGACAAGGGAACAATGGAAGGGGCAGATGCGCTAGGCCAGGCCTGAATAAGATGGAAAAAATAACGAGCACAGCCGGTTAAATTAACGTCCTTCTGCTACGAAACTGAAACTAAACTTATAAAGGCTGCCGTAATAAACCAGGAGGCCGTAACATCTCTGAGTCCACGGTGAGACGGGAAGTGGCACGTGCCGCCCGCGTACTCATGCAATGATGAGGACAGGCTACGCCCGGTGGACCGGCGGGTAACATACACTATGTGATCAAAGGCATTCGGACACGCCCCAAAACATACGTTTTTCATACTATGTGCATTGTGTTCCCACCTACTGCCAGGTATTCCGTATCAGAGACCTCAGTAGTAATCAGACATCGTGAGACAGCAGAATGGGGCGCTCCGCGAAACTCACGAAATTCGAACGTGGTCACGTGATTGGGTGTCACTTGTGTCATATGTCTGTACGCAAGATTTCCACATTCCTGAGCATCCCATTGTCCACTGTCTCTGATATGAACTAGAAACTTGAAGGAACACGTACAGCAAAAAAGAGTACAGGCCGACCTCGTCTGTTGACTGGCAGAGACCGTCGATAGTTGAAGAGGGTCATAATGTGTAACGGGCAGACATCTATCGAGACCATCACGCAGGAATTCCAAACTGCATCAGTATCCACTGCAATTACTATGACAGTTAGGCGGAAGGTGAGAAAACTTGAATTTCATTGTCGAGCAGCTGCTCATAAGTCACACATCACACCGGTAAATGCCAAATGACTCCTCGCTTGGTGTAAGGAGCGTGAACATTGAACAACTGAACAGCGCAAGAAAGGTGTGTGGTGTGACGAATCACGGTACACAATGCCCGGTGAACGTCACCTGCCAGCGTGTGTAGTGCCAACAGCGAAGGCAGTGGTGTTATGGTGCGATCGTGATTTTCATAGAGGGGGCTTGTACCCCTTGTTATTTTGCGTGGTACTGTCACAGCACAGGCCTACACTGACGTTTTAAGCACCTTCTTGCTTGAAGAGCATTTCGGGGATGGCGATTGCATCTTTCAACACGATCGAGCACCTGCTCATAATGTACGGCCTGTGGCGGTGTGGTTGCACGTCAATAAAATCCCTATAATGGGCTGGCATGCAGAGTCCTGACCTGAATCCTGCAGAACACATTTGGGATGTTTTGGAAAGCCGAATTCGTGCCAGGCCTCACCCGACTGACATCGATACCTCTCCTCAATGCAGCACTCGATGAAGTAAGGGCTGTCATTCCCCAAGAAACCTTCCACTACTTGATTGAACGTATGCCTGGAAGCTGCCATCACGTCTAAGTGTGGGCCAACACCATATTGAATTCCAGCATTACCAATGGAGGACACCACGAACTTGTAAGTCATTTTCAGCCAGGTGTCCGGGTACTTTTGATCACACAGCGTAACACTCCGGGGCAGCGCCTCCAAACGCTACGAACAGCTCGGAAGGCCGAGAGAAAACAGTAAACATGTAAATCATACATAATGTCATGGAACATATGAAAATGCTCAGACTAAAACCAAGGCTAAACGTAAGCGTGGCCTCAAGCCCCGACCAAACCTTAGGTCTAACAACCAGAATTTTACCAAGAATTATTAATTATTAACCGGTTAATCTTACAATAAAATATAACAATTTAATGCAATAATCACACACAACCCTCCGTCAAATTAACTGGCTTGGAAGGTAAAAGGCAAACCTTGAGTGCTCAACTACAATCGTAACCACATTTGATACAAATAATTTTTCTTAAAGGGTAAATTTCAACGGAGTAAAGGAAAACAATTACGCAAAGAGCCAAGATTTACTGGCCGCTAATGTCTGCTTATCACACTTTTAGACAATTTTATAGTCGCTACGTCAGTCAGGGAACAGCAACTTCCACTACAAATCCGACTCAATTTCGACGTCAGTGGTCACTGACAACTTGACGGCCTGGAACATATGACAGTTTCAGACACAGCTAACAATTAAGCAGACATTGAACAAATTTTAATTGAAGAAAATTTTAAAACACACTAATGTGCCACTCAATGTCAAACAGAGTCACCAAAATGTAAATTCAGTTGTTGAAACAGAGTGATGGAGAAACGAAAGCAATCCTGCATGGCGGGAGCAACTTCAGCACGTGAGCACATGGGACAAACAAGTAACGAGTATCACACCCGCAATGGCAGACCAGACGGCAGCATAAAATGTACAGCAGTCCAATGCCCATATCAGCAACTATGCCTCCTTAATGCATGATAGATCGGCTGCGTCACCGCAAGCCCAAGTATTGCCAACCAACACGACTTGAGTGACCACCGGCGGCTTTGACAATCGTGCGCCAGTAACCTCCTTGCACAGCCCGCCGTACGTCACATGTGCCACTATCTCTCTCTCTCTCCCGTGACTACGACCGACCGACTGCCAATGTCGTCAACAAGCTGCCCAAGGAACTACAACCAAAGACTCTACTAAGGGACCACCGATGCGCCACCTGGCAACTAGACAGAGGTGGACCGCGCTAGTGGGCAAGGATGTGAACGAGCCAACACTGCTCAATCACTAGCAATTTAATTACGTTAGAATTGTGACATAAGCAGTTTTCTAATCTGTAAGTATTGCATGAAAGTTCACCTAAGACCTGAAAATAACACCCGAAGTGCGTAAGAACGATAAAAAATATACTGCAGCAAGAAAAAGGCACTTCAGTTTTTAAAAGTAATATTTCTAAGTTGTGCTTTAATTGCCGTCTCTGGCGGCTACAGAGCTAATAATATTTTACGCAACAAAAACGGCAATAATTCCTAATTTTCTAGTAAAACTATCTATAAACTTTATTTTCATGCTAATAGAACAACATTATCTACGCTGTTGGTCTTACGTTTTTTTTTCATATTCCATGATAACTGCTTTCACATCGACAAAAATGGAATGCCGAACACAAACCTGGAGTTTCATTTTCCACACTGGTACACGAGTTCCGGCTTCTAATTTTTTTAAAACAATGCATGTAGTCAGAACAGTTAATGAAGCTCCGTAATGAAAAGGCGTCCGCGCAGTTAGCTCCCACGAGGATTAAATAGCCTCATTATCAAACTTCCTCTCGAGTATCAATTCTGATAGTGGTAGTCAATAAATATGGCTTTCAAAAACTGCTCGCTTTTTTGCTTCTGCCTTATAGCGAAAAATCTGGGCCACAGTGGACTGTGTAATGTAAACACGACGGATTGTTACGTCACTCTCATAAAACCTATCTAACGCTACACTCAATAGTACACTTTCGGAAGCAGGCTGCATTCCCCATTATAGGCTCGGCTCAGCTGGAGCTTATCAGTTCACAGTGTTTTTCATAATAATGTTCGTTACATCCCTTGACGAAATTTTCACCTCAGCTCTTTCGCGCCATAAAGCTTGTCAGCACAAATTCCAGAAAAGAAATTATGGCATATGTACTTTTTTGTTCATGACGAGGAGCAAGCTCTAGCTTGTTAATATAAAGTGTTGGTGACTGCCCCACATGAGTAGTACTGAATACCTATGGCTAGACGATTTATCTGGAGTGGTGGTAAAAATTATATACACAAACCCCCATCGTGCATCAGTCTATCTACCAATGAAGTTACTTTCGGAATACCTGCAGTAGCTCCTGACATTAGCCTTCATATACGGATAGAAGAACGCGGTCAGAATTTTAATTTATAGCATGTATGAGAATAGATAGTGAAAATATTTCTCATGCGACATTTTCTGCCACCCTGTCATATGATAGCTGATTACATGAGTACAGAGTGTAAGTGTGATCACGAAACAAATACAATATCTTGATTTTATTGCAATTATTGACATGGCAAGAACAAAAAGTGCCTCCTGAGAGCTTATTTTCGTTTGGCGGATATAATCACTGTTTTGAGTAGCAAATTTCCAATTAAAATTTTTTATTCATTACGCCAATACTAATGCTAACGATTTTAATTATTTTTAAGATGATAATAATATGAATCAAAAAACTTAAAAAATAATGATGATGAATTTCATGACATGCTTTTTTTTTAAATTAATTCTAGTGTGCTCAAAATTGATGTGGGTATGATGTGGTTATGTTTCCACAGCTGCATATTTTTATTGCATATCCTTTTGTGACTAATTAAGTAAATAAATTCTATTTTAATATGAAGTAATTAATTCAATTAAGTTAATTTAATTAATTTTATTTTAATTTATTTTCACAAATAAAATTAATTAAAAATTGAAATAAAATAATTTAATGACTTTTTCAAAAAAGGGTGTGCAATAAAAACATGTCAGTGGCACCCGCTTACTACCATAGACTTTTATTATTATTATTATTATGTGCGTGTGGACTCTGTCGTATCACGCATTACATTTATGATTAGCGTTTGTAATAACCCATATAGCTTTCATTCTTTCGCTATGTGCTTTCTTCCTTTCCTCTGACCACTTGGTCTCAGATCTTTTAGAGACTTCTCTCTTTGACCTTGCTCCCCATATGTTTATCTTCTGACGGTAAAGTTTCCTGTCTAGTACTCCGATGTTCCTATCTGTGACTTTTCCAAGTCTTATTTGACTTCTTCTATCCATGAAATGTTGTTCAGTTTTGCAGTGTATGTCAAAATCTTGTGAGTTAGCCTTGAAGATGGGAGTCTATGAATGTGGTCACAGAATTTCAGCCTTCGTTTCCTGATATCCGCGGCTAAGTTGGACAGTTCTTCTGTAGATTTGCGAAATTTGAGTCTATTCCCCTGTTCTGTTTTATCTGGTCCCAGCATTTTCCTCATAATCTTTCTTTTCTCCTTCAAGATGTTCTCCAGATCGTCTTTTCTGTTAATTACCAAGGTTTCGCTCGCATACAGCACTTCAGGTTTAATCACTGTATTATAATGTGTGATCTTTGGATGAATGGACAAAGTACATTCGTTGTTGCAGATTTCACTCGTTCTCCCATATGCTCGTTTGAGCTTTTGTAACCGAACTTTCTGTGCTTGCTTTTCCAACCCTGCTGGTTCTATGATCTCACCGACATATTTGAAGTGTGGAACTCGTTTGATCTTCCCGTATTTTGTGTTCAGTTCCTGAATGTCGAATTTAGTGCAAATGAACTTGGTCTTCTCGAATTAAATTTAGTCCAGTTTTCTCAGCGCATTCCTGAAGGGCTTCAATCTGTTTTATCGCTGTATTCTCGCAGGCCGCTAGTATCACTAGGTCTTCTGCGAAAGCTAAACAACTGACATTGATGTCATCATTCTTTCGCCCGAGTTGACTGGGTTTCCAGTGGTCCTGAGTTTTTAATTCTTTCTCCCATTCTCGGATGACTTTATCCAGAAAAAGACTGTAGAGCAGTGATGACAATTCATCACCTTGTCGCACACCGGTCTTTCCCATACAGTTTTAAATATCAGTCCGAAAAATAACGTTCAATAATTATATTTGTTAATTTGCAGATCTTGCCTGCAGTTGTGGCCTGTATTGAGATCCCTCCGCTATGGTACTGTACGTCAGTTCTATTAAAAACGAGGAGTACGATGCGACGCAGCTGCAACATTTCATAGGTTCCAGAAATGAATTAACGTGTGATGCTACACTTCAGCAACGGCCTCTGCCATTTTGTTTTGGCTCCACTAGCGGCGTGATGCTGTACAGAGGCAAAGGGATTTTGATGGGGACCGGAACTGCAGACAAGCACTCACAAATACACAAAAAATTAATTATGTACTTTTGTATTTTCAGGACGATAGTTAAAACTTCATGATTACTCCTGTTATACAGGGTATTGTGTGTATAGGTACAGATATTGTAATCATTGGTACTTCAGATGTAACCACTTAATTGTGTTAGTTGCTCTTCCCGGAAACACATCACATAATTTACTACCTGATGTTTCCTGCATGGTCGTAATTGTGCCGTTAGGTGGACTACATTTGTGATTATACACTATCCATTTGGGACCGATGGCCTTTGTAGTCTGGTCCCTCCTACTCCACCAACCAACCAACTACCCTTTCTGCATCTATGCATGCACACTTCAACACCTGACCTGCTACCCAGGCAAATATATACATTGATGGCTTTCCTGTCGCACACGTACTGGGATGTACTAACCAACTTAAGAACATGCTACACGTAACTGCTTCAGTTATTAGTCTATAAATGATGTAAATACTGCTGTAATGATGTTCAGTAGACTGTTCTTAATCATCAACGGAAATATATGCATTTTGTCCTAACACATTGTATAATGTTTCGATCAGGAGACCATGCCTGCAGATGAACCTGTTTGCTTAACTGGAAACCGCAATTTAACAATACGTCTTTCCACTTCCAGCGTCTTCTAGGTGAAACAGAGAAGGTAATTTACAGTACTCGTGCTAAGTATTAGGCCTACATCTGAAAACAACTACTACTATGGTGACACATGTCGCATGTTAAATGGTGTTGCAGCAGTGGAACGGGGTGCAAACTGTGAAGCAGTAGACACTAAGAGTATCATGAGACCCGGGCCAGCTTGATCGTGTGACCCCTGAATATGGAAGAGGGGAGCACATAATTTGAATAGGAATCCAGAAATTTACGATATACTGCCTTTTCTGTCCATCTGCTTTCTGACCAGAGTGGTATCAATGCGACTCACTAAGAGCGACTCACCTCGAGAGTGATGAACAACGCTCCGAAGTCCATAGAGGTGGACGCTACATCTATACACGCACAAGACGCACAGAACAATGCAACACTTAAACATTTAGTTTGTTTATGGTAAACAATCCGAAAATTGTTCAATGCAGTCAGGGACTTTGAAATATAACCCTTGTACGGTGTAAAATCGTTAGCATCCCGATGAGACGTTATGTCGAAATCGTGCTGGAGCTCAGAAATTGTGAGTAGTGTTTGCCTACCTCACTTATGACTTCAACATCGAAATGCTGGATGAGCGAGTGCGATGTTCGTTATCCACAAATTTAAAGGAATTAATCAAAATCTCTGAAGTATGGAAGCATGCTTTGCAACGAAATTACCGTCACAGCGAGACAACAAATCAGATATGCAAGTAACGAACGATATTTTAATTTATGTTTCTTTTACATAGGATTAATTGTAGGACAATCTGGTTTATAATTATTCCAAATCAAGAATACACTTATAGGTTTATTGTGAACGAAGTTCTACATGGACCTGAGAAAAGAACTACTAAGTAGTTATTTTCATGAGAATAATCAGTTTTAATCTACCTCTAACGCACTAGAAAATGCGCCGAATCTAACTGGAAGAATGCTTGGAAAGCGTTGCAGACTTTCGTAATCAAGAGCAAGACTCGCGAAATGAGACAAGTAGTGAAGCAACCTAAGCTGCGCTGCAAGTCCTGCTGATTGTGAGATGTTCAGATAACGGACAGCGCTAATTGCGAAATGCGACACTTGCATAGAATATTGTGTTGGTGCTGGAGCGGGAGCTTCCGCCCTACTGATACTTCACAGAAACAAAGGTAATTTGGGTAACTCTCCGACTGAACGGATCTCGGAAGGCCCAACGGTACCGACCGACTGCCGTGTCATCCTCAGCAGATAAGCATCAGATACGGAGGGGAATGTTGTCAGGACACCCTCTCCCGGCCGTTTTAAGTCTTTGTGATCCTAGCCGCTACTTATAAACAAAGTAGCTTGTAAATTGGCCTCACAAGGGCTAAGTGCACCCTTCTTGCCAACAGCGCTCGACAGAGCGGACGGTCATCCATCCAAGAGCTACCCAAGCCCGACAATGATTAGCATCGGTCATCTTACGGGAACCAGTGTTACCAGTGCAGTAAGGCCTTTGGCTACTTTGTGTAAGGCGCCAGAAGATCACAATTACATTATTACTATACAGGCTGTTCCATAAATTTTGAGATAAACTTCAGAGGTTATAGACGGTACCTTGAAGAAGAAATCGATGGTTGGAACCCAAGTCGGCGCTGGTGCTGTTCTCCTGGAAGCGGACGGATTCGCGATCTCCCATTTGCAAATGTAACCTCATACGCTGATGGAACGTGGGTAAAACATATCGCAATGTTGTTAGCTATTTACTGATCGCGATTAAGTGCCAAGATCACTATTGGAGACGATACAGCTACGTGGTTCGTGGAAAGGTCTTGTCTACTATGAGTGCGATGCTCTGTTGCTTCGCTGAATGACCGTTATGGACACGGAGTTCCATCAGCAGTTTATTGTTGTTCTGTGTACCAAAATATATTGTCGATTTTAGAGGATTCAAGTAATAAACCAGCTGCGGATGGAAAACCATGTCCGAAACCGTCTTCCACCGAGGCCATGAAAAACGCAGCGTGCAGCCAGCTGCTGGTGATACCTCATGTCAGTACTAACAGTGTGAGTCGCTTCCTATCGAAAGGGATTCTCTCTGGTTTGCAGAGGCTATCTCAATTCGTAAAGAAGGGCAATCTCGCTTGTGAGATGAAGATTTAGAGTCGTCGCCAGGACTGATTGCGGATCTTTGCTATAGAGCTAAGTGGAAGGTCTGAATCAGAGGGTCAGATAGTTCTGCGACTGTGTAGGCTGTAGATTACTTGAGTTGCGGCATGAGATCGAAGGTATCTTGTTCAACTTAACACGTTATGTGTCTATTACGCACCGGAGGTGAATACACGGATAGCTGGGACCTGTCTGCACTGGTGAGCGGTCCGGAAAGAGCAAACTGGATTTGAATCTCAAGGGACACAGGTAGAACACAAGATGAGGGTACACCTAGGGACCATTGGTATTATAACAGCAAATTGTCGTGCCTGTTTTGGGAAAGAAACAAAGTTACAAGCACTAATAAAACGCCCTGAAGCTCAATCCATCATATTCTCTAAATGCAGGCTAAAACCTGATATAGGTTCAGCCGAAAATTTTAGAAAGGAACTAATACTGTACTGACAATGCCATAGGATGTGGAATGTGCAGGAATGTTTCTGGACAACTGAGACTTTTAACAGCTGAGTGAAATAAAAGAAAACCAATTCAAAATTTTTCACATGACTCAGTGTCCGTTTATATTATTCAAACGACCAGAGTGAGCAACTACAAAAACGACTCTTGCAAAACGACAATGCAGTTAATCGAAGTCAATGCAACCCTTGCGAAATTGACTCAGTGTAAGAGATGAACAACATAACTTTCAGCTACTTACTCAATATTCGTCTGGATATATGCGTACTTTTAAACTTCAATTATTCTTACGTTAGAGAACATGAATTAAAATATAAATCTTAAACTCAAATAATACATGGAGCCTACAGCGCTTTACAGCTTTGACAGTAGAATTATTAACTATATGTATCACTTTCACTAAATCATGTAACATTAAATATTACGCTAAAGTACATATAGTAAAGAATTAACAGAATCTCAGTGTCACTTGGCAGTATTCAGAACAGGGAATAACGTGTTATTCTTAGCCAACAAGAGAGTTAAAGAACTTGATAAATAGAAATAGAATTTAAAAAACTCCTACAACACCCATTGACAAGTAATACTGTCAGAAAGGTCACGAAGGAACTCAGCGTTGTGATCACACCGAAATATCTTCAGAAATATTCCATTCAAACACTCCTCCCACACAGCGAAACGGAAACCAACTTCAATGGCCTTTACCGAAATTTGCAGTCCGCCGAGCCGTTCACTCAGAACCAGCTTGCCGCTCCACCTCGCCTTAACCGTCACTTCCGTTTGTCATCTCATCGGAGGTCACCGACGAAACCCGCAGCAGTCCGTCGTGCTTGGTACACAGTCCATCGGTAGAGATAGACAGAGAGAGAGAGAGAGAGAGAGAGAGAGAGAGAGAGAGAGGGAGAGTGGGAGAGGGGGAAGAGAGAAAGAGAGAGAGAGAGAGATAGAAAGAGAGAGAGAGACAGACAGAGAGCAACCAGTGCTATACTGTATGTGCGGTGCACGATAACTATCCTTGTTCCTTCTCCGCTGCCTTGCTTCCCTGTTGGCTCTTCCATCACTGCCCTCCATCCCGGTACGCGTTCCTTACTTAGCAGTTGGTCAAAGCGACTGTTTGTCGATCCGAGCGCTAGCAGCAAAACCTCTCTGACATCGATAGCTGTAGCCGTCGCAGTGTCAGCACAGAAACTAAAGCTGTTCAGAAAGGTATATTAAATACAGTTGGTTGTGGCGTCTTTGATGCTATTAGAAGTAGCTTACCTTGTAGCGAAATTAACGTAGGTAGTTCTTGTTAGTTAGTATGGGTAGATGTTATACTTGCCAACCGGAAGAAATTAAGTCTTGTTTCTTTCCGCTTACCCGCTGACTCAGATGATATAGTCGCTGAAAGGTTCAAAGGAAACTTCAGTATTGCCTCAAATAGGCCCGCAACCATACTGTTATAGTTGGTGCTGACTTGAATGTACCCTTGACATGTTAGCGAAAATACATGTTCAAAGCCGGTGGCAGGCATAACAGATTCTAAGAAATAGTACTAAATGCTTTCTCCGGACTGTAAATGGTTACGAAAACATTGTTGGCCTCTCAACAACACATAATCCAGAGAAAATAGGAAGCATCATGAGGGATACACGGATTAGCGACCACAACGTCTTTATAGTGAGACTGAATAACTTAATATCGTCACACGCCAAAAATAAAAGCAAAATATATCTCTTTAAAAAGCTAATAAAAAGTGGGCTTGTTTCCTTCCTAAGAGGCAGTCTCCACACCTTCCGAACCAATTATGTAAGTGTAGACTAAATGCGACTTATATTCAAATAAGTTTTATCGACAGAAAAACTGAGATAAATATATCAAACACATTAATAAGAGACGGGAATAACACACCATGGTGCAGAAAACAATTGCAGAAGGAAGAAAAAGACATGTCGAAGAGTAAAGGATGCAAAAGCGCCGAGATAGTCAAAGTTTTACACAACTTTGATATTTGGAGCGGACTTCAATGTGAAATGCTTTTAAAATTTTTCGCAACGAAACTTTGTCTTGAAATCTGGCAATAAATCCAAACAGATCCTGCTCGTATGTAAAGTACACCAGCGACAAAACACAATCAATAACTTCACTACGTGGCAGCGATGCTAATGTTACCGGTAACAGTGCCACTAAAGCGAAGTTACTAAATGCGGTTTCCTTAATTCGTTCAGCAGAGTAGGCGAAGGAAATAGTTCTGAAATAGAATCAAGAACTGCAGCCATCTTGAATAACTTGGAAGCAGATATCCTCTGTGTAACAAAGAAACTAAGAACTCTTAATAAAGGCAAGATTTCCGATCCAATTTTATGCTAGTTAGATTCCTTTCAGAGAAAGCTGACACAGTACAAAGTAGTTCCGTGCTTAACAATCACATATAACCGCGTGCTCGACGAAAGATCCGACGTAAGACTGGAAAGTTGCACAGGTCACACCAATACTCAAGAAAGGAAACAGGAAAAAACTGCAGAATTACAGACCTATATCACTGATGTCTATTTACAGGAGAATTATGGAACATACACTGTGTTCGAAAATTACGAATTTCCATGAAGAAAACTATCTATTGACACGCTGCACATACTCAGAACAACATCGTTCTTGTGAAACACAACTAACTCTTTATTCTCCTGAAGTAGTGAGTGCTATCGATATGAGATCTCCAACTGATTCCATGTTTTTAGATTTCCAGAAGGCGCTCAACACCGTTCCTCTCAAGACATACGTAATTAAATTGCGTGCTTATGGACTATCTTCCCAATTTTGCAACTGGGTTCGTGATTTCCTATCAGAAGGGTCACTGTTTGTAAAAAAGGTGTCATCGAGCCTCTGCTGTTCCTAGTTTGCACAAATAATTTTGGAGATATAATTTGACGATCCATTTCAGCTTTTTTGCAGATGGTGCAGGCATTTACCATCTACTAAAGTGATCAGAGAATTAAAACCAATTGCAAAAGGGTTTCGACAAGATACCTGTATGACGTGAAAAATGGCTATTGACCATAAACAATGAATAGTACTCATCCACATGAGTATGAAAAAGAATCCGTTAAATTTCGGTTACACAGTAAATCACACAATAATCAAAGGCGGCCAGTTCAATTAAACATCCAGGGAAAACAATTACGAACAATTCACACTAGTACGATCACATGTATAATGTTGTGAGGAAAACGAACCAAGGATTGCTTTTTACTGGCAGAATACTTAGAACGCACAACAGATCACACAGTAATCAAAGGCTGTCAATTCAATTAAATATCGAGCGAAAACAATTACGAACAACTTACATTGGAACGATCACATTTATAATGGTGTGAGGGAGACCAACTAAAAATTTCTTTTCAGTGGAAAATTATCTCGAAGACGCAACAGGTCCACTAAGGAGACTGCCTACACTAAGCTTGTCAGCCCTCTACTAGCTTATTGCTGTGCTTTATGGAATCCTTACCAGTTAGGACTGACGGACGATATCGAAAAATTTCAAAGGAGGGCAGCTCATTTCGTATTACCGCCAAATAGCGGAGAGAGTGGCACGGATGTCATCCGCGGGTAGGGATGCCGCTTGTTGAAACAAAGACGGTTTTCGTTACGGGGAGATAATTTCACGAAACTTAAATCTAACTTTCTCCTCCTAATGTGAAAATATTTTGTTGACGCCCATCTACATAGGGAGAAATGATCGTCATAAAAAAATAAGACAAATAAAAAACTTGCACGGAAAGATATATGTCTTCATTTTTCCCGCCCGCAGTTCGTGGGTTGAACAGTAGAGAAATAGTACGAGAGTGTTTCGACCGAGCGAGGTGGCGCAGTGGTTAGACACTGGACTCGCATTCGGGAGGACGACGGTTCAATCCCGCGTCCGGCCATCCTGATTTAGGTTTTCCGTGATTTCCCTAAATCACTCCAGGCAAATGCCGAGATGGTTCCTCTGAAAGGGCACGGCCGACTTCCTTCCCAATCCTTCTCTAATCCGATGAGACCGATGACCTCGCTGTCTGGTCTCCTTCCCGAAAACAACCCAAGAATGTTTCGATGAAGTCTCTACCGGGCACTTAAGTGTGAATGGTAAAAAATGGTTCAAATGGCTCTGAGCACTATGGGACTCAACATCTGAGGTCATCAGTCCCCTAGAACTTAGAACTACTTAAACCTAACTAACCTAAGGACATCACACATGTCCATGCCCGAGGCAGGATTCGAACCTGCAACCGTAGAGGTCACGCTGTTCCAGAATGTAGCGCCTAGAACCACCGCCTATGCTTACCGTCAATGTGTAATAAACACTTATAGACGGCAGATGGCAGTACTAGCAGTGGAGGGTGAAATCATTTCCGAAACGACTAAGTTTTTAAAATTTTTGCACGTCGCCGTTGTTAAAATTTACCGTACATGGCATAATGTCCTACCCAAAATAAGCGCCGAGGCAACTGTAGTGCACTATGGGCCATAGACGACGGGTTGAGCAACGACTACAGAGATGTGTTCAGACAAATGGACGTGCAACTATTGAGCATCTGAACGCCAAGATTAACGAATGGGCTACCACGAATGTATCCTCCACGACCTTTAGCGAACTTTGCTGCTCATCCGCCTCCACAGCATGCGTCTGGTACAGACAGTCTTGATGACTGCCGTTCATGAGGCTACAACGACTGAAATTTGCACGCCAAAACCCCAACTGGACGTCCACTGAGTGGTGACAGGTTGCCTTTTCAGATTAACCCCATCGGAGAGATTTGCTTTTACGTTTGCTGCTCCGAAATAATCGTCGGGACTTTCCAGGTTGGAGGTGTGAGCGGTATAGCCTGGGGAATGTTTTCGTGGCATTTCCCTGAGTGATATCATCATACTAGAAGGAACGACGGATCGACACGTGTATGCATGTATGATAGGAGACCATGCTCACCCCTACGTGCAGTTTGTTTTTGCTCGGCAAAATGGCATCTACCAGCAAGACGTCACGGGGCTTTCAGTGTACGCCCACGGTTCTAAGTGCACCAGGATGAGATCACCACACTCCGATGTCCACCAAACTTCGTGGATTAAAACCCAATCGAGAACGTATGGTACCAAATCGATCGGGCTGTTGGTGCCATGATTCCACAACCGTGAAACCTACCGCAGCTGGCCATGGCATTGGTGTCGCCATGGTTCCACATCCCTGTCGATACCGTCGAGGACTTCACTGACATACAACACGTTTCGGTGCGGTCCGCGCTGCGTAAATGTTGTTTATTCAAAACTCTGAAAACTGATGACATTAATGTGACTGGACATTGCTATTTTTATTCAGAAGTCCAAAGCACTCAATGTCATATAAAAGATTTCCGGTCCTGCGAATAGAGATTATCGTCTGAATAGATTAGTAAATCCTTTTGTCACTTCATCAGCATCGTCGCTTAAAGTGTAGATGCAGGGATTCGCAGAAAAGTTGAGGGAAAACGTTTTTAACGGTATTATCTACAATCTGTATGAGTATGAAATTATTTGTTCTACTTTCAAATTGAAACAATTTAATTAAATCGTGATGTGTAAATCAATGTCTGTACAGGCAACGTAGGCAGACACTAGTGCCCTTTATAAGGATTACAAGTCGTTTTACAAGACATATCATGCACAAGAGAGCCTCTAAAGTGACTTTGTAGTACCGTTTTTGTACTATAGTTATATTTAACTCTCAGGTCTGGCATTCATACTTTTACTAATAGTGTTGACCGGGAAATAAAATTTTTGAGAATGCGTTCACCTTGCTGGCAGCGGATTGTTAATACTAAGCCGGTTATTTCTGTAAGTCAAAATTTTGTTAATTTGTAATTGTTTGCTGTTTTTAATAATTAAACTACGATAATAATTAATCGATAGTTTATGAGGCATTGTAATTGTTGCATTACTCTCCTACACGAAATAATATTGGCAGTTGTGGAAGATAATAAATAATCTTTCGTTAGCTACTCTAAGGACCCTATTTAATTACTAGTTACATGCACGTGCTTCATATTTGACTTAAGGAATGGCATTTACATATCAACGCTTTGCAGGATTCCGTACCTCAGTCAATGGAAACGGAACACTTGTGGATCAGTATGTCAATTAGTTCGTTTTTCCCAGAAGTGAGGTATAAATAATATCTATCGAAAGAAGCAAAGGAATTTCGTTAAGTCTTTAAGACACAAAGTTAAATCAGTATATGCGGATGTTATAGACAAGGAAAATTATGTTCATTTTATTCGTAATGATAAGTTTGCGATCCTTAGTTCTGTGATTCACGTAAACTTGCGAAAAATCCTCCATCACTTAGATAAAAAACGAAGATCGACGTCTGTTAGTTCTTTGATGAACTGCATCCTGAATATCACATCATTAACATACACATTGGAACTGCTAAGCTGAGCAAATTCCTTAAATTTTAAATTGCGGTATTTTCTTTTTCTGCTTTGTACAGTTATGATGAAACAATGCCTGTAGGTTGCCCGAAGATAGGTCAAGTTACATGTGAAAAAGCATTAAAAACTCGTCTAGTAGTTTTAGAAATTATCGTGATAAAACAAACTGACACGATAGTTTTATAGTTGTAATATTAGTGTAGATTTAATCACATGAACGATTTCAAAATATTCAGTCTCATTAGCAAATGATTCGTGGATCATACAATATTGATGACTAGGTTGATTATTTCAAACTAGATCTTGAAGTGCCGTTTAAAGTCATTTTGTGGGAGTAGAAGGATTGAAAGTGGTTGCCGGGGAAAGAAGGAGAGGAAGAACAAGAAGAAAATTAGTGGCCTAGGCCGTTAAAGTACGTGACACTTGAATACAGTGTACTTTAGTTCTGAAGTATGTTATATAATGTGTAAAAATTTTAGCAACTATCACACTACTGTAAATTACAGTCACTCTTTCACTCAGCTATTCAGTGTTCCATGTAGTTTTATATGTTTGTTCTTTCCTTGTAGAATCTATCAACTCAATATCATCCCGGCAGCCTCTAAACGTTCTCTCCATTTGCAAAGAAGATTGGGAAATAGCCTATTTAAAACCCAGTTAAAGAGCGCTGAAGGTTTTATATCGTAGTCTGCAGTAGACTATAGTTGTATTAAAGGTCACAGTGTCACAGTAATGCCAAAGGGCGTCACATATGAAGCTTTAAAGCTTAAATTGAGAAGGGCCTACGGTGTTCGTTAACGTGATGCGACATATTGCGAGTGTGTGCTCCGCAGCGCTGCTACAGTGCATGCGGGATACGTCAAGTCGGTGGTGAACGTGGCAGTGGACTACGGAGTGTGACGTCAGCGCTGGACGCACGCTCCTCCTTTGTACTGCAATGACTGAGACTGGAGTTTCATCTGGAATGTTGACGCAGCGTTGGAATAGTAACACCAGTGTACCACTATCTGCGATCTCCTCCTCCCCCCCCCCCCTCCCCCGCCCTTATCCTACAGCAGTGCGCTGGTCTCTAGTGCCGATGCATTGAGAGCACACGTATTACACCAACAACATAAGTGGTAATACAAGCCCTTATTTGCTGTTAGTAGACAGTAAATGTTTAAGAAATATGGAAAGGTTTTTCAGACACCGCTACCAGTCACAAATATTTGTTGGTTTTCTTAAGTTATTATCTAAAGCAACGTATTTAGGCTGTAAAGGTAATGCAATATCATTTAGCAATGGTATACATAGATATTACAACTGTTCTATACAGCTTTCACAGACCGTCTAGCCTCTTCAGTTCCGAGCACATATTAGAACTGCAAGTGAGCTACATTTGTCTTAACTGCCTTGTGTTAATACTAGTGAACAATAATGACCATCAAAAAACGTTTTAAACCACAATGAAATTCTTATAGACGGTATCTTATGATACCTCAACACTGAAGCAGGACAATTACACACACTACTATGCAGTTTCATGTTGGTTTATTGCAAAAAAAAGACCCATTTAGAAACATTACATTCACTCTTCATATTTTTCTTAAGTTTCGAGATTGTTGAAAACACGAATTTGGTATCAAAAGTTTTAACTATATTAAGTAAACAATTCAAACTCTATGGACAAAATTACCATAACAAATATTTCAAAGTATTGTTGCTTTTCTTAAACTAACACATGTATAACATTATGCTAAAATTACTTATCGTAACTACATTTTATTCTTGTGAAATTTGTTAAAACAACTACTGTTGGTAGAGCAGCAAGCAAAGGAACATTCTCTGCTGTTCACACTGTGCTGGTTTTGAGTACATTGCATTTCAAGGCAGTTGTCTGTGTTTGTTCAGATATGTTAACTGATTCTCACACCTACACAAATTTATAGACTTTCCACATGCCACACACACATATTTCTTTTCAAAGGTTATTAATTCATTTACCCACAGTAGTACATCTTGTGGTTTTCGTGCAGGTCCCGAAAGCGTGCTCGGATATCCTAAGTTGCATGGCAACCTCTTGGGATCAGCGGGAAAATAAGTGTTTGAGTACCGGTCGGGTACAAATTTTCATATGTCGCTATACGTATTTCACCTACAACTATTACAGCTAAGTTAAATATCAGGAATAAATGTCAGTATTGGAAATAGTACTTCATCATCAAATGTAAATGTACGTAAGGTGAAGATGGGCCTACGACAGAAATAACAACAACAGCCTATGACTTTTCGTTGTCTGATTCTAAAACCCTGCATGAGCATCACAGGATGTGCGTGTGAAGGTAAATGAATTAATAATCTATGAGAAAAAATTGAGAGTTGTGTGACATATGGAAGCTTTGGTCGGCGAGAGTGCTCGGATTCCTTAAGGGGTAAAGTGACCGTTAGCAACAATCTGCGTTCGAGTCCAGCGTCGGGCAGAAATTTCCGCACACGCACACACACACACACACGCATATATATATAATTTTTCAAATGTCGCTTTACATCTATACCTACTACAGGTAAGCAAATTTAAGGTGCACATTTCAGTGTTGGAAACTGTACGTCTCCGTCAAATATAAATACAAAATATTTAAATTCGACCGGTTTATCGCCAGTAGACACTAACACCAATTTAATGAACGTCTCATAAACGAAACATCATCCAAAGTTGTGGGTAGAAACCATTTACCAGGAAAACGTTAAGTCCACTTTATTTTCCGGAAAGCTTATGGGTGTGTTTTGTGGATTTAGAAAGGAGTTTTGCTTACTGGTTAACTGCCAAAGGCTAAAATGGAGGTTGATTAAAAATATTAAAGTTTTATAGATCAATTCGATGCTAATAAACAGGTGATTATCCCTATATGTATAATAGAAGAACTCATTCAACAGGACAATTCACTTCCCTAAACAAATGCTTTGACGATAGGATAAGAGAGGTTATATTTGTGAGGTAATCAATATTCTGATTGGTTTGAGGCTGCCCGCCACGACTTTCTCTCACCTCTTCATCTGATGTCGAACTGTCGCTTATTGAGGAAGTCTTCAACTGTTTATTGCGCTTCTGAGATCCCCCTCAGTTTCCCCTTTGCCTACAATTCTGTAATCTACGGTCACTTCCAGATCCAAGAAAGCTATTTCGTGATGCCTGTACCACGCGTCTCATTATCCTGAACCTCCTTCCAGTCGATGATACCCACACATTCCTCTCCTCGCCGATTTTGCGCAAAATCTTCCGATTTCTTATTTCATCCGGACACAGTACAGAATATGGAATTAGGGCAAACCAAAGAAAGACGGAAGTAATGAGAAGTTGTAGAAATGAGATTAGCAGTTAGCTTCTTAATTTAATTCACGCACTATATGAAGTGAAGCAATTGTACTAACATGAAAGTAAAGTAACGCAGGACGGAGGAAGCAATGAGACATAAGAAGCAGGTAGTGCGGGCGTAAAATGACATCCCTCGCCAAAAGCGGCTTACTAGTATCAAACATAGGCCTCAGTTGCAATAATAAATATCTCAGAATGTACACAAAAGGCAAAAAAAATTCTTGAAGAGTCCGAGATGTGATATTACAGGGATGCCGAAAGTTAACACCATTATAGAAATCTCTTTCTCTCTCTCTCTCTCTCTCTCTCTCTCTTTCTCTTTCTCTATCTGTCTACCTCCCTTTGCGCTCGTCGTGTCCTCTTTCCTTTGGATATGAGTTTATTACAGGCTGCAATATCTATATTCTTCACTTCACGTGATTCGTTTATTGATTGTTAGAATACTTGCTAGTGATACTTAAAAGTTTGCATGTTGTTGTGCTAACGCGCATTAGATACAACACCGTAACTTCCTCACATATATCACATGAATGGAATACACACTGCGCAACACAATTAAAATTCTGCTTTCTGAAACCCTGTAACTGTCTCCCACTGCAAGGAAAAGGTTTGAAATTTGGCTTAAATGTGCCTACAATTTTACTCTGCGACAGTGCAAAAGCGTGGCGCCCTGCGACGTCATTATCAAGCTAGGCGATGCTTCGAACAGCAACCTGTCGACACATGCGAAAAAAAAAAGAGAACTCATAAGTTCATATGAGCTGTAAGGTGGGTTAATGATGTCACCTTGGCACCAAGTTTCACCACAATTCTGCGCAACGCCATCGTCGAAGCGTCACACACCGAACGAGGTGGCACACTAGACTCGCATTATGAGGGACAACGGTTCAAACCCACGTCCGGCCGTTCTGATTTAGGTTTTCCGTGATTTTCTTGAATCGTTTCAAGCAAATACCGGGATAGTTCCTTCGAAAGGGCACGGCTGGTTTCTCTCGCCATCCTTCCCTCATCTGATGGGACCGATGACGTCGCTGTTTGGTCCCCCTCCTCCACATCAACCAACCAACCAGTCAACGTGTCACACGATGGGAAGATCGTTAGGCCCCTCTCATTCACGTTTCATTCCTTCTTTGGACGTCTCTGCGATGGAGGTCAGGACCGTAACTCCTGTGTTGAACCACGGGGTTTCCTTATGGATGACTGAGGAAACCATTTCACACACCGCCGCTCAGAGTCAATATGAAAAGGCCTCAGGGCGTCAGTGAAATCAGCGCTTTCCCTGGTGCGTTTATTGATAACACATTTCGCAGTCCAAAACGAAAGTTCTCAGTGCAGTGAGCAACTGGACGACGTTCTTGAAGTCTTCAGACACTGCTGACATCATCGGACGATTCACCCCTTCTGCATGGACGGCTATGAAGATCTATTCACAACCACTGACTGAACACCTGTACTTGCTGAGCTTGAAGGTCCTTACATTTACATTTAATTTTATAATTTTGTAAGTTTGAGAGAAGATAAAGTTATGGAATGATGATACAGTAGTGCCTGCAGATTTCACGTTTAAGAGATCTTTGCACTGATAACCTCGTCCTTGAGCGCCCGTAAGCTCCTTCCAACGAGGCTTTTCTCGATGTGCTACTGGATGTCATCAGGAACAAAACACAATTACATTAAAAAAGTGGAGAATGTGGTTGTGAATATGTTCAAGTTAAATACTCATAGCAGATTAATCTGAGACTAGTAAATTAGATGTTATTAGAGAACATCAGAATGACAATAGTAAGCATTATAGTTACAGAGAACTGCATACTAATATACAGAGTATTACGAAAGGAGAGACCTTTGAATCTGATTCTGGGAGAGGTACAGGAATGCTAAAAGTAGTTCAGTTAAGAATAGTATCCACCTGTTATGTACCGTTTAGTCAGAGAAGAGATGAGAATGTGAATGTACAGTGGGAGGACTAGGTGAAGGTAGAAAAACCGGAATGCTAAATGCTTAATTCAACGAGCCTCCATATATCTCGGTGATTCACTGTTTGGCAACCGGAGAAGATCCGTCTGTATGTGGTACATTAGATTAGAAAATCTAGAAGGAGTTTGCTGCTGTCTTCAGCATTAAGTGCTTACTAATCCTCTCTCCTAGATATACGATTTTTGTAATCAAATATGTCAGTGTCGTAAGTCGTATTTTTTGTACGATTTGATTTAACGAGTAATGAGGAACATTGATTCAATAATTTTCGAGAGAATTGGTCAGTTACCGTTCAGCATTTCTGGATGGGGATTTCAGTGGTTTTCTGAAGACTTTTCAGGTTTTTTGAAGAATACCAAATGGATTCACTTCAGTTTTTTCATCCAAATGAGTTACAGTACAGACCCACTTCTACTAACCTCGAAGGTCGCTGGACATCGGAACTCATGCCGTCCGTAAAAGCGGACAATCACTTGCAAACAGGGAATTTCTGACGAAGAGAAATCTACTATTATGAAACGTAGGTCTTAATTTGAGAAAGAAATTTCTGAGAATGTACTTTTGGAGCACAGCGTTGTGTGGTAGTGAAATATGGACAGTGGAAAAACCTGAAAAAATGAGTATCGGAGCATTTGAGACCTGGTGCTACACAATTATTTCGATAATTAGATGGATTAACAAGATATGGAATAATGAGGTTCTCTACAGAATCGATCAGGAGACCAACATATGGGGAAAAATGACAAGAAGAGGGACAGGATGATAGCACATCTGTTAAGAATTCTGCGTCAGTTAGACCGTCAGCGAGAGTGCACCGCGAGTTCATGCTACTAATAAGGCGAGTACACCGTTCGCTTGTTACATATTTTTACGAGCTTCAAACAGGAGTGACTTATTTTCAGTTATCTGTGTAGGTATTAGTTTATTTTTGTAATTTCTTGCGTGTTCGAGTGCTTACTAGGCACAACCTTTTATTTGAATAAGTGTGGTGTACAGTACCGCCGTTGCTGTCGACCGTTGTATCGACCCTCATATCGTACAGGCTTCTGTTTGTTTGATTAGAACAGCTCAGTGTCGGTTAGACCGTCAGTCAGAGAGCACTTCGATTTCCCGCTCCTAATAAGGCGAGTACACCGATCGTTTGTTGCCTATTTTTATGAGCTTCAAACAGGAGTACTACAGTAATGGATAGGAACTGCGATTGTTGTGTACAGATGAGAGCTGAGTTGGCGACCCTTCGCTCACAGCTCCAGGCTGCTTTGGCTTCCGTCACACAGCTTGAAGCTGCTGCCAAGGGGCGTCACTGTGGGGGATCGAACACAGGGATGCGAGGGATGTCTAGCACGTCCCACGTTTCCTCCGATCGGTCCACTGCTGTGAGCGCCCCAGGTACTGCCTGCACTGAGGTTGGCCCCTCACCCGTGGTGGAGTGGAAAATCATTCCAAAGTCTGGCAGGCAGCGAAAAACTTTCAGAGCGGCCGATCGTAGGGCCTCCCCGGCTCGTTTGACGAACAGGTTTCGGTCGTTATCTATGGCTGACGATGTCTCTGAGCCAGATGCAATCGTCCACCCCGTCCACCCTGTTCCAGAGGAAGCTTCCATGTCCGAAAGGTCTGAGCATTGACGAAAGGTGGATTTGCTGATAGTTGGGAGCTCCAACGTTAGGTGCGTAGTGGGGCCCCTTAAACATGGCTACCAAGGAAGGGAAGGAAGCCAGTGTGCACTCCGTGTGCATTCCGGGGGCAGTCATTCCGGATGTGGAAAGGGTGCTTCCGGATGCCATGAAGAGTACAGGGTGCAGCCAACTGCAGGTGGTGGCTCATGTCGGCACCAGTGACGTGTGTCGCTTTGGATCGGAGCAGATTCTGTCTGGTTTCGGACGGCTAGCGGAAATGGTAAAGACTGCCAGTCTTGCTTCCGAGATTAAGGTGGAGCTCACCATCTGCAGCATCGTCGATAGAATCGACTCTGGTCCTTTGGTGCAGGGCCGAGTCGAGGGTCTGAATCAGAGGCTCAGGCGGTTCTGCGACCGTGTAGGCTGCAGATTCCTTGACTTGCGCCATCGGGTGGTGGGTTTCCGGGTTCCGCTTGATAGGTCAGGAATCCACTACACATAGAAGGCGGCTACACAGGTAGCAGGGGCTGTGTGGAAGGGACTGGGTGGTTTTTTAGGTTATAAGGTCTCAGGGAACCAAAGAAGGGACGCCCATCTAAAAGTGGGCAGGTAAAACACAGTAAGGTAGAGATAGAAACGATTGGTATTGTAGTTGCAAATTGTCGTAGCTGTGTTGGGAAAGAATCAGAGCTCCAAGCCCTAATAGAAAGCGCTAAAGCTCAAATAGTTGTAGGTACAGAGAGCTGGCTAAAGCAGGAAATAAGTTCAGCCGATTTTTTTTCAAACGATCTAACAGTGTTCAGAAAGGATAGATTAAATACAGTTGGTGGTAGAGTATTTATTGCTGTCAGAAGTAGTTTGCCTTGTAGCGAAATTGAAATAGATCGTGTGAAATATTATGGGTAAAGGTTATACCTGACAATCGGACTAAACTATTAATTGGATCGTTTTACCGACCCCCCGGCTCAGAGGATATAGTAGCTGAACAGTTCAAAGAAAACTTGAGTCCCATTTCAAATAAGCACCCCGCTCATACGATTATAGTCGGTGGTGACTTCAATCTACCCTCGATGTGCTGGAAAAACTATACGCTTAAAGCCAGCGGCAGGCATAAAACGGCATCCGAAATCGTACTGAATGTTTTTTCAGAAAATTATTTTGTGCAATTAGTTCATGAGCCCACTCACAGCGTAAATGGTTCCGAAAGCATACTTGACCTTTTAGCAACAAATAATCCTGGACAAATAGTGAGTATTGTGACTAATACAGGGATCATTGACCACAAGGCAGTTGCTGCTAGGCTGAATACCGTAACACCTACAACCATCAAAAAGAAACGCGAAGTATACCTATTTAAAAAAGCTGATAGTAATGCTCTTAACGTCTTTTTAAGAGACCGTCCTCACTCATTTCGATCTAATCAAGTAAGTGTAGCAAAGTTGTGGAATGTTTTCAAAGAGATAGTATCGACAGCAATTGAGAGATATATACCAGATAAATTAATAAGTGATGCTACTGATCCCCCAGGGTACACAAAACGTGTCAGATCGTTGTTGCAGAAACAACGAAAAAAGCATGTCAAATTTAAAAGAACGCAAAATCCCCAAGATTGGCAATGTTTTACAGAAGTTCGAAATATGGCGCATACTTCAATTCGAGATGCTTTTAATAATTTCCACAATAATATTTTGTCTCGAAACCTGGCAGAAAACCCAAAGGGATTCTGGTCGTACATAAAGCACACCAGTGGCAAGACGCAATCAATACCTTCACTGCGCGATAACAACGGTGAAGTCACTGATGACAGTGCCACTAAAGCAGAGTTATTAAATACGTTTTACCGAAACTCCTTCACGAAAGAAGACGACGTAAATATTCCTGAATTACAATCAAGACAACTGCCAAGATGTGAAACATAGAAGTAGATATGCTCGGTGTAACGAAGCAGCTTAAATCACTTAATAAAGGCAAGGCCTCCGTTGCAGATTGTATACCAGTCAGGTTCCTCTCAGTGTATGCTGATACAATAGCTTCATATTTAGCAATTATGCACAACCACTCGCTCACAGGAAGAGCCGTACCTAAAGACTGGAAAATTGCTCAAGTCACACCAATACCCAAAAAGAGAAGTAGGAGTAATCCTCTGAATTACAGGTCTGTATCACAAACGTTGATTTACAGCAGCATTTTGGAACATATACTGTATTCAAACATTATGAAGTACCTCGACGAAAACGATTTATTGACACATAGTCAATAGTCATAGTTCTTGTGAAACACAACTACTCTTTATACTCATGAAGTAATAATTGCTATCGACCAGGGGATGTCAAATTGTTTCCATATTTTTAGATTTCCAAAAGGCTTTCGACACCGTTCCTCACAAGCGTCTTCTAACCAAACTGCGTGCCTACGGAGTAGGAGTGCGACTGGATTCATAATTTCCTGTCAGACACGTCACAGTTCGTAGTAATAGACGGAAAGTCATCGAGTGAAACAGAAGTAATATCCGGCGTTCTCCAAGGGAGTGTTATAGGCCCTCTATTGTTCCTGATCTATATTAACGACATAGGAGACAATCTGAGTAGCTGTCTTAGATTGTTTGCAGATGATGCTGTCATTTACCGTCTTGTTAAGTCATGAGATGATCAAAACTACTTGAAAAAGATTTAGATAAGATATATGTATGGTGCAAAAAGTGGCAATTGACCTTGAATAAGGAAAAGTGTGAAGTTATTCACAAAGTACTAAAAGAAATCAGCTAAACTTCGATTACGCGATAAGTTACACATATCTGAAGGCTGTAAATTCAACTAAATACTTCGTCATTACAATTACAAATAACCTAAATTGGAACGACCACGTAGATAATATTGTGGATAGAGCGAACCAAAGACAGCGATTCATTGGCAGAACACTTAAAAGGTGCATCAGATCTACTAAAGAGACTGCTTACACCACACTTGTCCCCCCTATTCTGGAGTACTGTAGTGCGGCGTGGGATCCGCATCAGGTAGGACTGACGGATAACATCGAAAAAGTACAAAGAAGGGCAGCTCGTTTATGTATTATTGCGAAATAGGGGAGATAGTGTCACAGACATGATAGGTGAATTGGAGTGGCAATCAATAAAACAAACGCGTTTTTCGTTGCGACGGGATCTTCTCATGAAATTTCAATCACCAGTTTTCTACTCCGATTGAGAAACCATTATGTTGGCACCCATCTACATAGGGAGACATGATCAAGACGATAAAATAAGAGAAATCAGGTCTCGCACAGAAAAATTTAACTTCTCGTTTTTCCCGCGTGCCGTTCGAGAGCGAAACGGTAGGGAGACAGCTAGAAGGGGGTTCATTGAATCCTCTGCCAGGCACTTTATTGTGAATAGCAGAGTAGTCATGTAGATGTAGATGTAGACAGAAGCAACCTTTATGTTACCAGAGAGATGTAGAGGGTGAAAACTGTGGAGGAAAAGAGATGTTGGAATCTGTGAAGCAAATAATTAATGATATAGGTTGCAATTGCTACTCTGAGACAAAAATGTTAGCACAAGAGAGAAATTTGTGGAACAAAGAAAAGTATATTCTTGGTATAAGGAACTGAGGGGAGGACTGCAGCAGAAAGTAAGGAACGAGTCCCTTGTCACACATTAAGTGATCAGCTCTGCTCGTTGACTAACTTTTCCTGTAATGTCTAACATAACCTGCTGCACCTGTCAGCAAGAAGCTGCTGGCGTAATTACTGTTTAGACTTTCGTACTCGGCGGTGCAGTGGGCTGGCCGCAGTTCTTTGGGCGAGTGAACTATCAGTCGGCATCTTGCACGCGAGCGGCTGCGGCAGCTTAGGCAAGAAGTTGGTCGGGATTAGCGCGGCCCGGCGTAACTCGGGCTCAGCGAGCGGCCCTGCGGGAGCAGCCGCGGCGCCGGCTAATTTCCGGCTTAGGCGCTCGCGAATCGCGTGTCCGCCTCCCACAACGCGGGGCCCGTCCGCCTAGCGCTGCAGAGCGCGTCTAGGGCGCTGCCGGCTCTACTGCTGGTGCTGCTGCTACGTCTGTATTTACGGATGCGTCGATAGTTTTCTTAGCAGAGATGCAACAGGGCGAAAACGAGGGATCTGTCTGTGACGTGGCAGCCAACCGTGACTGGTTACTCGAGTGTCTAGAGCGTGATACTGGGAAAAGCTGCACAAAAGGCGTGGTCTGGTGTTCCGAGGGCGGAGTGGTGAGTCGGTTTCTACAGTTACCTGGCAAGGTGAGCCTTTGACGGAGAAGACCAGCGCGCTGTCGATATTGGCATTTGGCCACCGCCATACAGTCTTCCATGACATTGACATGCTGCCATTCTTAAACCTAATACACTGCTACTAAACCATCAAATTTACTGCTCCATATTTTATTCGAAGAATGTGATTATGTATAGGTTACGCATTAGCTAACTCCCATTACCAGATCTCCAATGACATGTTACACTACTGGCCATTAAAATTGCTACACCAAGAAGAAATGCAGATCATAAACGCGTATTCATTGGACAAATATATTATACTATAACTGTCATGTGATTACATTTTCACGCAATTTGGGTGCAAAGATCCTGATAAATCAGTACCCACAACAACCATCTCTGGCCGTAATAACGGCCTTGATACGCCTGGGCATTGAGCCAAACAGAGCTTGGATGGCGTGTACAGGAACAGCTGCCCATGCAGCTTCAACACGATACCACAGTTCATCTAGAGTAGTGACTGGCGTATTGTGACGAGTCAGTTGCTCGGCCACCATTGACCAGACGTTTTCAGTTGGTGAGAGGTCTGGAGAATGTGCTGGCCAGGGCAGCAGTCGAACATTTTCTGTATCCGAAAGGCCTGTACAGGACCTGCAACATGCGGTCGTGCATTATCCTGCTGAAATGTAGGGTTTCGCAGGGATCGAATAAAGGGTAGAGCCACGGGCCGCAACACATCTGAAATGTAACGTCCACTGTTCAAAGTGCCGTCAATGAGAACAAGAGGTGACCGATATGTGAAACCAATGGCACATCATACCATCACGCCGGGTAATACGCCAGTATGGCGATGACGAATACACACTTCCAATGTGCGTTCACTGTGATGTTGCCAAACACAGATGCGACGTAAACAGATCCTGAATTCATCTGCAAAAATGACGTTTTGCCATTCGTGCACCCAGGTTCGTCGTTGAGTACACCATCGCAGGCGCTCCTGTCTGTGATGCAGCGTCAAGGGTAACGGCAGCCATGGTCTCCGAGCTGATAGTCCATGCTGCTGCAAACGTCGTCGAACTGTTCGTGCAGATGGTTGTTGTCTTGCAAACGTCACCATCTGTCGACTCAGAGATCGATACGTGGCTGAATCATTCGTTACAGCCTTGCGGATAAGATGCCTGTCACCTCGACTGCAAGTGATACGAGGCAGTTGGCGTTCCGTATTACGCTCCTGAACCCACCGATTCCATGTTCTGCTAACAGTCATTGGATTTCGACCAACGCGAGCAGCAATGTCGCGATACGACCTTTATCAAAGTCGGAAACGTGATGGTACGTATTTCTCCTCCTTACACGAGGCATCACAACAACGTTTCACCAGGCAACGCCGGTAAACTGCTGTTTGTGTATGAGAAATCGATTGGAAACGTTCCTCATGTCAGCACGTCGTAGGTGTCGCCACCGGCGCCAACCTTGTGCGAATGCTCTGAAAAGCTAATCATCTGCATATCACAGCATCTTTTTCGTGTCGTTTAAATGTCGCGTCTGTAGCACGTCATCTTCGTGGTGCAGCAGTTTTAATGACCGGTAGTTTACATGCCAAATTCACTCCAAATTAACTACAAAATGTCCTGTCCTGTTTTATACCATATACCAGTAGTAAATTTTACGGCGCTTTAGAAATCTAGGGTTAATTGCTATTCTACGAGGGGCGTAAAATTAGTAAGGCAACACGTTTTTGTCCTCGGCCAATTTCTGTTGAAAAAATGCGTAATTTGTTGTGCGACATCGCGGAATATTCCTGCTTCAGCCCCTGTAGTTCCATGAACTTCCTATAGGAGGAGGGGCTTACGCAGTCATCAAACTAGCATCTGTAACGGAGGTGTGTTGCAGGGGGAGAGCTGTCGTTGAGTTTCTTTTGGTGGAAAGCACGGGGGTCGCAGATGTTCATAGGCATTTCAGAATGCCTACAGATACTCGGAAGTGAACAAAAGCACGTTGAGTCGTTAGGTGAGGCGTCTGTCATCATCTCAGCAAGGTCGTGCCAACCTGTTCGAACTGCCGCGTCAGGGCCCGCCGCACCCAGCTGTGACTCCTGCAATGTTGGAACGTAAGGACATTCTCATCTGAGGTGATCGGTGGACGCCTCTGTTGGTAATGCTAACACACTCATCCACCAGCTGGGGTACTCAAAGGTGTGTGCCCACTGCCTTCCTCCCTGCCTAACAGAAGACCACAAAGAGCGAAGGACCGTCTATGCGGAAGTACGTTACGAAGCTGACCGTGATAATTTTTCGTCGAAAATCGTGACAGGGGATAAAACATGAGTTCTTCACCTCGAACAGGAAAAAAACGGCAATCCATGGAGTGGCACCACACTACCTCTCCTCTGAAGAAAAGTTCAAAGCCGCGCCCTCAGTCGGAAAAGTCATGTCGACCGTCTTCTGGGACTTGAAGCTGTTATTCTGTTTGATGTCCTCCATGAAGATGCAACGATCAACTCTGAAGCGTATTGTGTTACTCTCAAGAAATTGAAGAAATGACTTCAACGTGTTCGTCGCTACAAAAATACAAATATGATAACGCAAGGCTTCACACGAGTCTAAACCCAAGAAAAGGTCCAAAAACTTAGCTGGACTGTTCTTTCACATTCACCCTGCAACCCGGATCTCACACATTCTGACTTCCATCTGTTTGGTCCAGTGAAGGGTGCTCACGGGGGGAAGCAGTACTTTGATGATAGGGAGTTTATTGATGCAGCAAGACGATGACTCCGAAGTCGACGATTAGAGTGGTACCTTGCGGACGTACAAGCCCTCGAAGTAGGATGGCGTAAGGCCGTCACGTTGAACGAATTTTGTGTTGAAAAACAGAGTACGGAATAAAATGATGTACTGGAATCCTAAATAAATAGAAACTTTCGTTCAGAAAAAATTTGTGTTGCATTACTTATTGAAGCATTAGTGGCAGAAAAACTGAGAGAAAATTTGGAATACATTTCACATAAATTTTCTCAGCATGGTATAGTCTTAGGTGGAGATTTCAATTTACCAGATACAGAGTGGGACACTCAAATGTTTAGGACAGGTGGTAGGGACAGAGCATCGAGTGACATTATACTGAGTGCACTATCCGAAATTTACCTCGAGCAATTAAACAGAGAACCGACTCGTGGAGATAACATCTTGGACCTACTGATAGCAAACAGACCCGAACTTTTCGACACTGTAAGTGCAGAACAGGGAATCAGTGATCACAAGGCCGTTGCAGCATCCCTGAATATGGAAGTTAATAGGAATATAAAAAAAGGGAGGAAGGTTTATCTGTTTAGCAAGAGTAATAGAAGGCAGATTTCAGACTACCTAACAGATCAAATCAAAAATCTCTTTTCCGACACTGACAATGTTGAGTGTTTAAGGAAAAAGTTCAAGGCAATCGTAAAATGCCTTTAGACAGGTACGTGCCGAGTAAAACTGTGAGGGACGGGAAAAACCCACCGTGGTTCTACAACAAAGTTAGGTCCAAAATGGTACAAATGGCTCTGAGCACTATGGGACTTAAAATCTGTGGTCATCAGTCCCCTAGAAAGTCGAACTACTTAAACCTAACTAACCTAAGGACATCACACACATCCATGCCCGAGGCAGGATTCGAACCTGCAACCGTAGCAGTCGCGCGGTTCCGGACTGCGCGCCTAGAACCGCTAGACCACCGCGGCCGGCACACAAAGTTAGGAAACTACTGCGAAAGTAAAGAGAGCTTCACACCAAGTTTAAACACAGCCAAAACCTCTCAGACAAACAGAAGCTAAGCGATGTCAAAGTTAGCGTAAGGAGGGCTATGCGTGAAGCGTTCAGTGAATTCGAAAGTAAAATTCCATGTACCGACTTGACAGAAAATCCCAGGAAGTTCTGGTCTTACGTTAAATCAGTAACTGGCTCGAAACGGCATATCCAGACACTCCGGGATGATGATGGCATTGAAACAGAGGATGACACGCGTAAAGCTGAAATACTAAACACCTTTCCCAAAGCTGTTTCACAGAGGAAGACCGCACTGCAGTTCCTTCTCTAAATCCTCGCACAAACGAAAAAATGGCTGACATCGAAATAAGTGTCCAAGGAATAGAAAAGCAACTGGAATCACTCAACAGAGGGAAGTCCACTGGACCTGACGGGATACCAATTCGATTCTACACAGATTACGTGAAAGAACTTGCCCCCCTTCTAACAGCAGTGTACCGCAAGTCTCTAGAGGAACGGAAGGTTCCAAATGATGGAAAAGAGCCCAGGTAGTTCCAGTCTTCAAGAAGGGTCGCCGAGCAGATGCGCAAAACTATAGACTTATATCTCTGACGTCGATCTGTTGTAGAATTTTTGAACATGTTTTTTGCTCGCGTATCATGTCGTTTTTGGAAACCCAGAATCTACTCTGTAGGAATCAACATGGATTCCGGAAACAGCAATCGTGTGAGACCCAACTCGCTTTATTTGTTCATGACACCCAGAAAATATTAGATACAGGCTCCCAGGTAGATGCTATTTTCCTTGACTTCCGGAAGGCGTTCGATACAGTTCCGCACTGTCGCCTGATAAACAAAGTAAGAGCCTACGGAATATCAGACCAGCTGTGTGGCTGGATTGAAGAGTTTTTAGCAAACAGAACACAGCATGTTGTTGTCAATGGGGAGACTTCTACAGACGTTAAAGTAACCTCTGGCGTGCCACAGGGGAGTGTTATGGGACCATTGCTTTTCACAATATATATAAATAACCTAGTAGGTAGTGTCGGAAGTTCCATGCGGCTTTTCGCGGATGATGCAGTAGTATACAGAGAAGTTGCAGCATTAGAAAATTGTAGCGAAATGCAGGAATATCTGCAGCGGATAGGCACTGGGTGCAGGGAGTGGCAACTGACGCTTAACATAGACAAATGTAATGTATTGCGAATACATAGAAAGAAGGATCCTTTATTGTATGATTATATGATAGCGGAACAAACACTGGTAGCAGTTACTTCTGTAAAATATCTGGGATTATGCGTCCGGAACGATTTGAAGTGGAATGATCATATAAAATTAATTGTTGGTAAGGCGGGTGCCAGGTTGAGATTCATTGGGAGAGTCCTTAGAAAATGTAGTCCATCAACAAAGGAGGTGGCTTACAAAACACTCGTTCGACCTATACTTGAGTATTACTCATCAGTGTGGGATCCGTACCAGATCGGGTTGACGGAGGAGGTAGAGAAGATCCAAAGAAGAACGGCGCGTTTCGTCACAGGGTTATTTGGTAACCCTGATAGCGTTACGGAGATGTTTAGCAAACTCAAGTGGCAGACTCTGCAAGAGAGGCGCTCTGCATCGCGGTGTAACTTGCTCGCCAGGTTTCTAGAGGGTGCTTTTCTGGATGAGGTATCGAATATATTGCTTCCCCCTACTTATACCTCCCGAGGAGATCATGAATGTAAAATTAGAGAGATTCGAGCGCGTACGGAGGCTTTCAGACAGCCGTTCTTCCCGCGAACCATACGTGACTGGAACAGAAAACGGAGGTAATGACCGTGGCACGAAAAGTGCCCTCCGCCACACACCGTTGGGTGGCTTGCGAAGTATAAATGTAGATGTAGAATATATTAATATGGTATGTATTAACGATTAATAAATGACACCACTAAAAGCTATTCATAAAGTAATTGTACAATAGTAACAATAATAATAATAACATAGCATCATCTGTAGCTACACCACCGTGGCGTGTCTTAGTCTGTCTGAACACGCTAATTAGACGAATCTTCATGGGCTTTTCATATATAACATCGGCGTAGCTTAGGGAAACGTATAGGTCCGATTTCATCAAAATCTGAGTACGAAAGAAGAGGTATGATAATTTCAAATTTTAGGAGTCTGCTCTGTTTACAAGAGAAATTCCCCATCACAGATCCCTCTTATTTAGTGGTAGCACCAAAACAGGAAGAAGATGTGCTGAACTGTGGAAAAAAAAGGGAAGTCGAACCAAGCTCAAAATGTGGAACAAATTAAATTAGTCTGCTGCCAAACTGCCGACGTCATCGGTCCCTAGGATTACGCACTACTTAATTTAACTTAAACTAACTTATGCAAAGGACAACACACACAACCATGCCCGAGGTAGGACTCTAACCTTCGAGGTTGAGAGCCGCGCGAACTTGGACAAGACCCCTAGACAGCAAGCTACCTCGCGCGGCGATGTGGAACATTGAGGGACTGTGATAACCAAGACGTCGTGGTTATGTGGTCAGGGTGTTGGACTGTGAAGAGCGAGATCCGTGTTCTAATCGTGGTCGGCTTTCGGCAGGGGTCACGTGCGCACCGGCTCTCATCGCCGGACTGCGCACCAGAGTTGTTTACTTCCGCATCGCGGTATTTCTTGTTGTGTATCGTCCATTACTACTGCACCTCGTGGCGCACTGTTACCGCCTAGCGACACTTCAAGTAATATTCCAAGCCGAAGATGTCCGATCATGCACTTATGAAATTGAACGTTCATTCGCGAAGAGCTACGTCTGGACCCTACAGGAAGTGATAGGCATTCACTTCTCTGTCACTGGCAGTATCGTCTATATTAAAATGGCGACGGAGGAAGCAGATGCTGAGGTAATTCGACAACAAGCTTTCTGATGGGCATATTGGTGAGGTTACGGTAGATCACACTGGTTTCGGTCTTGGTACAATTCGGGTCTTCGAGCTCCCTTTCGAAGTGCTACAAGGCACGGTCGTCGAAGCTTTCCGACCCTACGCAGTGTTGTGGGCCACATTGTGGAAAAATGGCTGACATTACGACATACCACGTGTTGAATGGTGTTCGCCAAATCAAGACCGAACTGTCGAAACATACACCATCCTATCTGCTGATAGGTGGCGTGCGAGCCATTGTTATGTATGACGGTCAGCCGCGGACGTGTGCGGACAAGAGAGCTACGTTCGGTCAGACTGTCTCCACCGGCGTTTGCTCCAGGTCCCGAACAGTGACGCAGCTCCCAAAGAGACGGTCACTTCTTTACCAGACAGCCACAGCCGTGCATACCCCCGATGCGTCACTTCAGGAAGCATCTGTTCTCGCCCCGGAACTCCTCACTGGAAATGACGGTGCGGCCGCGGCCTTCCCGGCACCATCTCCTCCGACGGCTATGCAACCACCAACTCTCCAGAGCTCGATGACCAGCCCGGCCGCTGCGATGGACATCGATGCGAGTGCAGTGCTTACCTGTGCTTTTCTTCAGACAGGTGCGACCTCGGACATTGAACGTCCACATACTGACACAGAAGAGCAGCGGTCGCCCCGAAAACGGAAGAAGAGAGGTCAAACGCCATCCAACGACACACGACTTCATGTGGCATCGCAGGCAGTGGACCGTATACAAGACATTGATCTCCTTTCGAGAGCCCTGGACCCGGCCACAGGATTGTCACCATTCCTCGCCCTCGGTGAGTTCGACGGTCGCTTGCCACCTGCCGCCGATGGAGCAGTTCGAGATGGTGGCCCGCCCGTCAGGCAGTGCCTCTTGGAGGTGCCTGACCCAACTTCCATCCAGTGACTGCGGGTACAATGACACCGCCACATGTTACACGCCAGCCAGACATCTCTGCAGGACCATCTGTGCCAACAGTGGCAGAACGCGCAAAACAATACCGCATTGCTACGATGAATCTGGCAACCATTAATGCTCCACACAAATGGCAATGCTCTGAGAGACCATTTATGATGCTGATGTCGACATTGCCCTCCTCCAAGAAGTGATCGTCGCTTATTTCTACGCGCACACTGGTTACATGGCACACATCTCCCATGCCTCTGACAACGGTAGTGGAGTCGCCATTCTCCTCCACATTGGACCCCCTGCTCAAGATGTATTGTACTCCCCCAATACTGGAGGTATGGCTCTCACATTGTTCGGCGTCCACATCCTCAATGTATATGCTCCGTCCAGCTCCAGTCGACGTCGTGACCGACACACGACGAGGTAACGCCGCTTTTCAAGGGTCCCCTGGATGAAATGGTCCTCGGTGGCGATTTCAACTCCACACAAGGGCCTCCTGACCAAGTCCCACGTCATTCCCCGTGTGAGGCCATCTCCGTCATCATCGACAGACTTCAGCTTGTTGAAACATGGACAAAGGTTCGTGGCACCCACGCAGGTTTCACATACTGTACGGCGCATTCGTCCAGTCGCCTCGTCCGTATATACCTCACTCGTTCCCTTGCTGCCGACACTCGACATGCCGAAATATGGCCTCTGGCTTTCTCTGACCGTGAATCCTACATCTGCGATGTCGTCCTCATCAGACAACAAGTGTGGCACAGTTGCGGCCTGTGGAAATTAAACGTTTCCCACCTTACTGTCCCTGATTGCCGACGGATCTGATACGTGGATCCTCAATTGTAGACGTTGCCCAGCATACACATCCGCCTTATCTTGGTGGCTATCCTACGCGAAACCAGCTCTACACAGGGCACTGATATGGTATGGCAAGGATTTCAAAGCTTGGAAAGCGAGCACCATGGACTTTTATTATGCAGTGCTACGTGACTGCAGTTCCACGGCATTCTCTCCTGTCCGTCAGACGATAGTGCATCGTACTAAATCGCAGATCTCCTCACTTATGCAACGATGCTTGGAAGGGACACTTGTCAGGTCCTGCACCCGACACCATATGTCTTTCGAAACGATATCGATGTACAACCCCCTCAAAGAATGCCGACGTCGTCGTCGAGCTCTCATCCAAGATCTCACCGACTCGGAAGGTCGATGGAACACGACGCAATGCGCCATTGGTTACGCTTTCTATTCTCATTTTAGGCAGCTGTAAGCTGCCATGCCACATCCCCTGACGTCAACTGAGGAGGTAGCAGCACTGACTGTCAATGCCGTGCCAGACAATGTGGCTAAAGAATTATGGAAAAAGTGACCTCCGATGAGGTCCTAGATGCTATCAAAGTGGGAGCTGCCAACAAGTCTTCTTGACCTGACGGCCTCCCACTGAAATTTCTCAAGTGTTTTAGCTATCTTTTGGTACCTGCTTGGACGTCCATATGTCGTGAACTGATGTCACCCACGACGACGATCCCAGCCACCTTGCTTGATAGGGCCATTATCCCGGTCCACAAGCCACATGGGAGATCACGGCTCTGTGATTACCGGCCAGCACTCTACTCAACAGTGACGTGAGTATTTTCACCCTTTTGTTGTCCTCACGGCTGAAGAAGGCAGCAAGATGTGGGTGGTGACAACAATGTCCGTAAGGCCTTTGCCGTTACAGGGACATGATCGCTCTCGGGAGGTCGCAACATTTACCTGGAGCATTAACATCGCTTGACTTCAGTCAGACATTCGACAGTGTCGACCATGCCTTTCTGAAATCGGTCCTCCAACACAGGGGTTTTCGGCTCATATAGTAACGAGGCGGCGCGACTTCAAGAATACTCTGTAATGGTCGCTCACCGCGCCCTTAGCGATCGAGCGCTCTGTCTGACGGGGTTCCCCACCTTCCACGATACTGTATGCTTTGGCATTAGAGCCCCAACTCCAGGGGCTTCACTAACGCCTGGTGGGCCTGACATTGCATGAGCAGCGCTTCTGTTCTACAGCATATACTAACTAGCCCTCTACCTCCGCAATGAAGACGATGTTCGCGCGGTTCTGACTTGGGTGGCGACATATGGGAAGGCATTGTGCGGTTCCCTTAACATTTCCAAATCGAAGGTTCTGCTCATTGGTGAGGGTTTACCTGAGAGACATGTCGCTCCTCTAAGTGTGGCCGCCAGCGTCCGCTATTTCGACATTGATTTTATAAATGAACTCCGTCGTTTGGAGGCAACAAACGGTACACGTCTCCTCTAAACGATCGGGACTGGCCGTGTGGACCACCGGCTTAGATCCGTCGACACTGTACAGCGTGCGCAATACGTGAATGCTTACCACGCTTTCTCTGCCTCGTGATGACTGGGTGTTTTGTGATGTCCTTAGGTTAGTTAGGTTTAAGTAGTTCTAAGTTCTAGGGGACTGATGACCATAGATGTTAAGTCTCATAGTGCTCAGAGCCATTTGAACCATTTGAGCTTACCACGCCTCTAGCATCTCCCATGTAGTACAAGTGTTTCCGGTTCCGATTACCCTCGCAAGTCGTTAGTTGATGGTGCTGGGATCCTTTGTCTGTACCGGGATATTATTTAAAGTTCAATATTCGTCCCTTGCTCTCCCCTGAGAGCGTGGCTGAGTGGGGTTATTCCATGTGTCAGACAGAGTTACGGCACTTTTTGTTAGCTCCCAACTGAAAGTCTGCCTGATGACTTTGACCGAACTGCTTTTGCATGAATATGCGCCAGTCTCCACGTCAGCCCCAGTCATGCTATCAGACATTCCGCCTCCCCTTTTATAACCCTCGGCACTTCTTTCTTGAATTAAGTTACATCCTCCACTCCTTACATCTTCCACGTATAATCCACACAAAGACTGTACACGACACGTTACAAAGATGTCAAACCTCTAACTCCATCGAACACAAGTTTCCCCAGATCATATGACGTCTTGTGTACAAAGCGATGCATGCAGGTTATCGCGACACCAGCTTTCAGTCCATCTGTATATCACCGTCAATGGCAAACAGGTCAGCCAGTTTCGCTTGCACTGGATCCGCCTCTCTGACACACCACTCTGTGTTCACTGAGGTGTAGAGGACACGTACGCTCATCGGTTCTCATGTGGTCTGTCGTCTGACTCTGGAGGCTCGTGCAGCGTACCTTGGTTTTCCTTACCAGACAGACACCTGCTCAGATCAATTTCTTGACGATTTATTCCCAGATGTGTTTAATTACCACGATCGACACTGTGGACTTGTTCGCAACCCCAGATACAAGCAGTTTTCTAATTTTCTATGGAGCGCCTTTCATGACCCGCCTTCCAGCTGGAACGTCCAGTCCATGAGATGCTGATGCATATTTTGCCGACATGATGTTCTGAACGCACTACAAACAGAATCTCCGTTAAAATTTCGAACAGACACGTTTGAATGTTCCGTCAATCAGAAGGCGCTTGTGACTCCTGGAATTCTGGTACATAGAATAATTTAATAAAAAAAAGTAAATAAATAAATAGAAGAAAATAAAAATACACCTACAAAAAACACAAACAAATGAAAAGAAGTAATAAAAAATCAGTGTTGTGCCCCATTACTTTTTTTCCACAAAATGACCTTCTGGTCATTGACGCACCCGTTCGATCCATTTAAAATTGTGTCTATGTCGTGCTGTACCGCCCATTTGCAACAGCGAGGTGCAATGAAAGGATCTCAAGACGTACGTACCTCCTATTTGCTGTACTCAAGAACTACATGTTATGACTCCTGCTTCCGTATTAGAAGTTCTGAGTCTCGAATTCCTTTGTTATAATATAGTTCAAACCGGTTTATTTATTGTTTTAAATTCTGTGAAAGATTTCTGCTGAATCTCAACTCCAAGAGGAGAGCAGATACTTCAAAGACCGGACGGAAAGTGTGGTGTCACCGCCAGACACCACACTTGCTAGGTGGTAGCCTTTAAATCGGCCGCGGTCCGGTAGTATACGTCGGACCCGCGTGTCGCCACTATCAGTGATTGCAGACCGAGCGCCGCCACACGGCAGGTCAGAGAGACTTCCTAGCACTCGCCCCAGTTGTACAGCCGACTTTGCTCGCGATGGTTCACTGACAAATTACGCTCTCATTTGCCGAGACGATAGTTAGCATAGCCTTCAGCTACGTCATTTGCTACGACCTAGCAAGGCGCCATTATCATTTGCTATTTATCTTGTGATGCATGTACCGTCAGACCGATGTTTACCAATTATGGATTAAAGTTAAGTATTCCAGAAGCTACGTACCTTTTTTGCTAGTCTCTATTCCTTTAACTGTTCCAGACCTCACGCCAGCCTGCGTGAGCTTAAACGCGTGCCTTTCGGCTACCTCACAGTGGCTTGGCTGTCTTGCCAAGTCACAACAGAAAGTTCGTAAGTTTTCAAAAATTGGTCACAAAGAATTTTTGAACACGGACCCCCTACTTTCCAGTACAACACCATAACCACCCAACCACGATGCCTTAAGTATAATAATTCGCTCGATGTTACACATCTTGAGCTTGGACGGCTCATGTGTGTCTATTTTGCTCCTTTTCTCACAGTTCAGTATACCTTCCAGTTTTCATGTTTGATATTTGTGCTGTTTTTGATTGGCTGTTCGCTGAGCTAATTTACCATTCAAACTGATGGGGTGCGATGGGGAGTTCTCGTTGTTAGTAGTTAGGATGTTTACCCTGGTGAAGGAGTGACACCAAAGGACCAATAGATAGAACTATTAGTATCGTAGTACACCAAAAAACTGATAGATGGCGGGCGTTTTGACTCAGTGACAGAAGAATTTTAGGAAGTTTACGACAGTGACAGAATTAAGCCCCCGACTCTTATCCTTACGATTTCAAACTAACATAGAATTAATTGGCTAAGATACGCGGACTTACTGATTTCGTTGCATGTATTAAAAACTTAACAAAATTGTTTTTCTTTTTTGGATGTGTTTCATTTATATTTGACTTCTTGGATAGGAAAAATGAATTTAATTGCGAATGATCCTATAAGGGTTTCGTTTCCCCCCCCCCCTCCCCCCCCCCCCCACACACAAAAAAAAGTTACGGCATGTAAAGGGCCTTTAGTTGCGAGGCACGGGCGTGTAGCTAGTCAAAATAATATGCACATAATACGCACTTCAATTCTATATAATTACATCACACATATTTCAGTGGTTCAGCATTACAAGTAATAATATTTCAGTCATTTAAGTCGACAGCAGCACTGTAGCCGATGCTGGAATGGGAAACTTTGCCTTAACGAACATCGGATAAAATATTTTCGTTGTGTCTTGCATCTTGTACACGAAAATAGCAAACGGTTCACGTCTCATTCCTCATTACATAAACCACATAGCAGAGAGTCATTAATTCTTTACGGAACAGGTTGTTTGGAAAATTTGCCGTCACTCAAAAGGACATGAGCGTAATCTTTGTTTTAAATCATCACTTTCGATTCCAATTGGTAAACCAAGGAGATAATACTGGTTTAGGTTGCAGCCAACGATAATTCACTGCTTCTCACATCTTTGTCGGGTCCCACTTCGTCTGCCAGTCGTTTCGCTTTATCATTGATTAAGTTCAGATTTTCTTGGTAAGGAAATCCATCACTTGGAATTTCGCCTAAGTTCATTGCTCGTTTCACAAATCTTTCTACTATTGCATTATGAAAGATAAGACAACGTCTTTGTGTTCACAAGAGATTTGCTACTATTCTTGCTTGCTTATTTTTATGAACGCACATCGGTTTGATTCAGGATTCCAGTACATGATATTATCCCATAAGTCAAATAACCTTACTTAATTCGTTATTCTGAAGCTCTTTTGCACACTTACGGACTCAGTATCATCATGTGCTTCGCTTGCAGGATCTGCCGTATTATAATGCCTGCCTATTTGGGATGTCTTCCACTTGAGTATACATTTGCCTCCTTAGCTAGGGAATATAGAGTTTCAGAGTGTTCTGGAGATTATGTTGGAAAACAGAGTTTTTATTAATTGACCAATATTTAAATTTTTGTATGGGTAAATGTATATTGAAACTCATCCTGGATTCATCCACAGTTTCATGTGGTAATCTAATGAGGATAGATGGCAGAAAAAAAGGCCTCGGTTTCAAAGACTATTGTCCTAACCTGCAAACTACTTGAAGCCATGCAGTGAAATCGGTGCGAAGCATAGGGTGGGCACTAAACTTGCGAACGGAATGCCAAAGGAGCACCGTAACACAACACACAACATAGCTGGGGATGGCTCCGGACAGCAAGAGTGGAGAACGTGAAAGAGAATGACGTTGGATGATGTGGAAGAGCTGTAGAAATATTGAAATAATAAGTAGTTAAAGGAGTAACACTAAAGTTATAGGACAGGCAGGGTTATTGAATGCGAACTTGAATTTTATGAAACTTGAGTTTTATGAAACAATATGGTGTAATCGGCGCTAATCTTGTATGTTAGCAGTTGGTGCTGTTAAACACAGTGCAAATAACGAGTTATAGGTTACGACAAAAATTGTATCTCTATTAATTCACTTAAACATTTACGTACGAATCAAAGTTAATAAAAGGTCGATGCACTCAAGCTGATTTCACAACCATCTTGCAGGTAAGACAGAGTTTACTGTACGTACTGAACGGAAATGTTATGGGCCTGTATCTGTGTGTTCTAATTAATCGATTTGTCAAACTAGTTTACTATTTTCCTGATTTTGTCCCTTAGTGTGATTTCGATTTCATATTGATTGAGGTAATTCTCTTCATACCGGTGTAATTTACTTACGAATGTATTTCACTATGTAAAGTGTTGCCTGTAAAAATGATCGCAGTAAGACAGTCTTTCTGATACTATACTTTATAATAACCTCCACTGCAAAAAGTAATATTTAAAAATTAAATCGGGAAAATTCAGTAGACAGCATATTGTAACTGGCTCCCCATGTCAGGATACATCACAGTGGAAACATTCTAACTGTTGTGGATGAAACTCATGAAGAGTACAACGATTGTTACCTATAATACAGTGTATTATTGACCAATAATATTGACAACGTTTGTAAAAACCTTTAATCTCCAAAAGAGAGAAATATTCTTAAAACGTTATCAGCATTGAAATTGCATAATATATTTCATGGAAAGTGAACTAATATTATGTCGTAAAAAGATTTTACTGGAAACTTTGGTTGAAGCATTCCGGATAACACGGTTTAGTAATTGGATCAGGGGTTTGCCAATTTTTGTCAGAAATTTCGCAATGATTTTTGAAAGGACTGAAACTCACTTTGGCGATGGTTTCTGGTCTGCATCCAGATACAAGGACGACTTTTAAAACACTTCCTTTAGCTAAAAGTACAGCCATACAGGTGTTCTCACTTTCATTCAAAATACATGCACTTCCACCAAAGTATGTCTAAAAACTTTCCTTAAAGTTGTACATTGTTGTTACTTTTTTCTAACTAGGATGACATTTACACAAAATTATGTCCGTTTTGAATGATAACCACAAAGTTGAAATTATCTCGCAAACAATACGTTTGCGGACCTATGTTTACCGAGACTTTTTTTGGTTCTGGTTTCGTGTACTCTCAACTGCATGCGTTTACGCCATTAATTATTACACACCCTGTATTTTGGTTATAGCCCATGAATAATGCAAGAAGGGAACAAAAACTACCTTCTAACATGCTGGAAACCGTAGTCTGAATGTGTTAGCGCAGTCAGTTTCTTTGTTGTGTACAAAATGCGACATCAGTATACAGGGTGGTTCATTGATCGTGACCGGGCCAAATATCTCATGAAATAAGCGTGAAACGAAAAAACTACAAAGTACGAAACTTGTCTATCTTGAAGGGGGAAATCAGATGGCGCTGTGGTTGGCCCGCTAGATGGCGCTGCCATAGGTCAAACGGATATCAACTGCGCTTTTTTAAATAGGAACCTCCATTTTTTATTACATACTCGTGTAGTACGAAAAGAAATATGAATGTTTTATTTGGACCACATTTTTCAATTTGTGATAGATGGCGCTGTAAAAGTCACAAACATATGGCTCACAATTTTTGACGAACAGTTGGTAACAGGTTGGTTTTTTTAATTAAAATACGGAACGTAGGTACGTTTGAACATTTTATTTCGGTTGTTCCAATGTGATACACGTACTTTTGTGTATTTATCATTTCTCAGATCGCATGCTGTTACAGCGTGATTACCTGTAAATACCACATTAATGCAATAAATGCTCAAAATGCTGTCCGTCATCCTCAATGCATTTGGCAATACGTGTAACGACATTCCTCTCAACAGCGAGTAGTTCGCCTTCTGTAATGTTCGCACATGCACTGACAATGCGCTGACGCATGTTGTCAGGCGTTTTCGGTGGATCACGATGGCAAATATCCTTCAACTTTCCCCACAGAAAGAAATCTGGGGACGTCAGATCTGGGGAACGTGCGGGCCATGGTATGGTGCTTCGACGCCCAATCCACCTGTCATGAAATATGTTATTCAGTACCGTTTCAATACTCGATCTATGTGGCGGACATCCATAATGTTGGAAGTACATCGCCATTCTCTCATACAGTGAAACATCTTGTAGTAACATCGGTAGAACATTACGTTCGAAAGCAGCATACATTGCCAAATTTAGATTGTTATCGATAAAATGCGGCCAATTATCCTTCCTTCCATAATGCCGCACCATACATTAACCCGCCAAGGTCGCTGATGTTCCACTTGTCGCAGCCATTGTGGATTTCCCTTTGCCCAATAGTGCATATTATGTCGGTTTACGTTACCGTTGTTGGTGAATGACGCTTCGTCGCTAAATAGAATGCGTGCAAAAAATCTGTCATCGTCCCGTAATTTCTGTTGTGCCCAGTGGCAGAACTGTACACGACGTTCAGAGTCGTCGCCATGCAATTCCTGGTGCAGAGAAATATGGTACGGGTGCAATCGATGTTGATGCAGCATCGTCAGCACCGACATTTTTGAGATTCCCGATTCTCGCGTAATGTGTCTGCTACTGATGTGCGGATTAGCCGCGACAGCAGCTAAAACACCTACTTGGGCATCATAATTTGTTGCAGGTCGTGGTTGACGTTTCACATGTGGCTGAACACTTCGTGCTTCCTTAAATAACATAATTATCTGGCGAATGGTCCAAACACTTGGATGACGTCGTCCAGGACACCGAGCAGCATACATAGCACACGCCCGCTGGGCATTTCTATTGCAATAGCCATACATCAACACGATATCGACCTTTTCCGCAATTGGTAAACGGTCCATTTCGACACGGGTAATGTATCACGATGCAGATACCGTCCGCAATGGCGGAATATTACGTGATACGACGTACTTATACGTTTGTGTCTATTACAGCGCCAAAGCGAAAAAAGTGGTCCAGCTAAAACATTCATATATCTTTACGAACTACACGAATATGTAATAAAAATTGGGGTTCCTATTAAAAAAAAAAACGCAGTTGATATCCGTTTGACCTATGGCAGCGCCATTTAGCGGGCCAACCATAGCACCATCTGGTTTCCCCCTTCAAGATAGAGGAGTTTCGTTCTTTGTAGTTTTTTCGTTTGATGCTTATTTCGTGAGATATTTGGCCCGGCCACTATCAATGGACCACCCTGTATAATAAAAAAATGCTATTCGGAAGAGACAGCATTATTTTTCTCGTCTACCTCCGCTGTAGCCAGTGCCAAGGCCGGCCGAGAAAGGAAGAGGGGGAGGGGTAAAAACTGACGCAGGTGATAGTACCTCATGAAGGGCCCCTTGTCACGGTAACGCTGAAGACCTCAACAGCATCTCTACAGCGGAGCTGGCGATAGAGGCAAAGCTGCAACTTAATGTCCACTTCATAGGCGGTGGTCAGTTGTCGAACTGGGTGGGCTGGTAACAGGCAGCAGTGGGCGTCAGTGTCGACTTGATGCACAGAGCAAGTGATGGTTTAGATATATCAAGATCGAAGACTCTTGGGCGAAACTAATCATGGTATGATTCTTCGGCCGTGATACTGCGATGTGGAAAGAAAATTGAATGAGTATCACGTTATTATACTTCCTGAATATCGAAAGACGAAGAATAATGATCGCAGTTCAAAAATGGTTCAAATGGCTCTGAGCACTATGGGACTTAACTTCTGAGGTCATCAGTCCCCTAGAACTTAGAACTACTTAAACCTAACTAACCTAAGGACATTACATACATCAATGCCCGAGGCAGGATTCGAACCTGCGACCGTAGCGGTCGCGCAGTTCCAAACTGAAGCACCTAGAACCGCTCGGCCACATCGGCCGGCATGATCGCAGTTCTTGGAGTAAAAAACTCCATACGTAAATTACTCCCCCGTTCGGTTCTCTGGGTGGCCAGTGGTTCAGGGGGTGTCACCAAAAGAAATGACTATTTTAAATTCTTCATCGGGACCTGGAACATAAGAGCACTTCGACGGGCAGGGAAACTGTAAGGTCTGAAGCGAGAAATGGACAAATGTGAAGTGAACACAATGGGTTTAAGAGAAGTGAGGTAGGCAGATGGCGGTGAAATAGCGTCAGATGATTACACAATGTCTTATTCGGATGAAAAAAGTTTTGAACCTGGTGTAGCAATAGTGATGGAAAATCAAATAGTTGAGAGTGTAACTGTATTAGTGTGCCATAGTGAACGTTTAATGTTTGTGAAAATAAGTGCAGAAACAGTGGATATTCTGATAGTTCAGGTGTACATGAGAGCATTAGACCATGATGACGAAGAAGCAGAGAAAATGTACGATGAAATTAGAGAGATGATCTACTCTGAAGGCAAAGAAAGAGTAAACCCGTTAGTCAAGGGCGACTCAAATGGCGTGTTTGGAGAAGGTAGGGAAGCAAACATTGTGGGACAACATGGGTTGGCAGGAAGGACGACAGAGGAGGTATGATAGTGGAATTATGTCACTAAAACAACACTTGATTGAAGAAAAGGAAGATTAAACTGTATATATGGGAACACCCAGGAGACATTAACAGATATCAGATAGACATCCTCGTCAAACATTTTTTACTGGTAGTGTGAAAGTTTCCAAGTCTACGCCAACTGCCTATGTCGACTCGGGTCACAACCTTTTGGTTACAAACATCAGTACAAGAGTGAAGAAGATCCCACAGTATGGGAGAAGGAAGCAGTCAGGGGACCTGGAAAATCTAAAAGAGAACAACGAGGCAATAAGAAAATCCTTAGATCAGGAATTAGCTTAGCGAGAGGTGGAAATCCAAGTGTGGAAATGCAGTGCTGATATATTTAGCTGGGCTTGTGGAATATCTTAAATAGTTAGGTTGGGAGAACAGTAAAAGAGCGTGAGGAAACCATTGATCACCAATAACATACTGGGGAATATGGAGGAAAGGGGAAAGTCAAAGAGAGACACTACAAAGAAGAGGGAGGCACGATCTCCTGTACCAGAAAACGAAGGAGCTGGGAAGGACCGAGAACAAAGGACTACGAACTTTTGGAATCGAAGACTCTACAGGACGTTACTGAGAAAGCGGAGGTACTGAAAATATGGGAAGAATACGTAAAGGAGCTCTTCGATGAGGAACATTGGCAGCAAGACATCGAAATACAGACAGAGGGGGCTATTGAATAAGACGAAAAAGGGCCCGGAGTTCTGGCAACAAAAGTAGAGAAGGCGATTAAGTACATGAAGAGGAGAGAAGCTACAGGAGACGACCACATATCGGTGGATTTGCTGAAAGAAATCGGAAGCGGAGGTTTGAAACCGTTGATACAACTTTGGTTCAAATGGCTCTGAGCACTATGGGACTCAACTTCTGAGGTCATTAGTCCCCTAGAACTTAGAACTAGTTAAACCTAACTAACCTAAGGACATCACAAACATTCATGCCCGAGGCAGGATTCGAACCTGCGACCGTAGCGGTCTTGCGGTTCCAGACTGCAGCGCCTTTAACCGCACGGCCACTTCGGCCGGCGTTGATGCAACTCATCAACACAATCTACGAAGCAGGAGAATGGCCTAAGACTTTTTGGACCTCACAATGGTTGCTCTTGAGAAGAAACAAAAAGCCAAGAAATATAGTTTTACAGAACAATTGATCCTATTTCACACCTGGCGAAGATCATAAGATCATCACAGGAGTACTCAACAGACGGCTGGAACATAAAATAGAAGAAGTAATGGGATAGGACCATTTTGGTTTTGGGAAAAGAAAAGGGAGAAGCCACCGGTAAGATGAGGAACTTCTTGGGGAAAGTTTCAGCTGTTAACGGAGAAATTTGTGCTTGTTTCGTAGACCAGCAGAGTGCTTTCGACCGAGTCAGATGGGCAAAATAGATGAAGGAGATAGCAATAAACTTTAGAGACCGGAGACTACTCCTCAATTTGTACGTGGGACAAAACGCAAAGATTCGACTGAACTACGGAGAAAAGAACACTTTGGTAGTAGCAATAGCTGTCAGACGAGGATGTTGTCTATCGCCGAGTCTCTTATACCTGTATGAAGAATGGCTCGTGAGAGAAGCTTTGAAGAGATGCAGAAACTTCAGGATAAGAGAACGACTCATCAACACCATCAAGTATGCAAATGATCTGATAGTGCTCGCCAAATTTTAAAGACGACTGCAGCACATGATTAACAAATTGGTGAAAACTGGAAGAAAATATAGCATGTAAATCAACATCGAGAAATCAGAAGTCATTCATACATCGAAAAGAGAGAAACCATTAAGAATAACTGTCGTTAATCGAAAACTGGAGAATGTGATGCAGTTCAAGTACTTGTTAAGTTTGCTGAAAGAAGATGTCCACTGCACAAAATAAATTCGAGTAAGAATCGCAATGGCCAAACCCGCATTCAACAAGGAAAGGACACTGCTGACCAGATAGTTGAGCTTGGCAATAAGGAAGTAACTGGTGAAGCGCTACATTTAGAGAATTGCACTGTACGGAGCAGAGACATGGACCATGAGGAAAATACTTAGGCACGAGGGGCTCATACATGACGTCATCGAAAGAAAGATCAAAGGGTCTACGGGGTGAGGGAGAAGAAGAATCCAACATCTGGATGACATGAAAGATGGAAGGAGATACAGAAGACTGACGGAAGAAGCTGAAGACAGGGAACATTGACATTCATAATAATAATAATAATAATAATAATAATAATAATCATCGTCTATCCATCTGTTATTTCACATGAGCCCTTTCCATTTGCAGATCATGAGCTGCAACCAAGATGGTGGCATCCAATACAGAGATGATGATAAACATCATACGATCAAAAGTATTCAGGTACCTACTAGTGGACATTGACATGGAGTGTGTCCAGACTTTGCAAGTATGACTGCTTGAACTCTGTTGGTTTTTCTAAAATAACTTTGTAGCAAAGAAATATTTTACTACTTCACTTTCAAGATTGTGAAAAATATTGACTGTACACAAAGTTGACAGCTTAGTAACAATTATAACTGGTTGCTTATTCAGAAATTTTTTTACACGAAGGATTAACATGTCCAAAATCATATTTATTTTTACGTATTAGGAACAAACTTCTCTAGCAGTGAGCAATCCATGAGATAGAAGTTTAACCAAAACTCTGTACAGCTATCAATCTTACAATACATTGATAACTACGTGCAAGTATGCAAAGCTGCCGATTTAACTTGGATCACAATTCTTCACAAAACCATTTTCAAAATCCATAAACACTCTCGTCATCTTATTCAATCATTTCCAGCAAATCTGTATTCAGTGTTCAGCAGCTCAAATCAGATAAAAATTTCCTGACCATTCAGTTTTGAGACGGTCTCTATCTATTTCACAGAGGCTACCGCTGTCAGACCTCTTCTGTCTCTCCGGTAGGTGGTGGGTGGGGCTGCGGGAAGCCTCCAAGGGCAGTAGAGGAGACCTTACAACGATATGTTTACGTAATGTGTATGCATAAACATACAGTTATAAATGTCCCCGTTCGTAGTCGCTAATTATAACAATACGTTTACTTTTGTGCTGTAACATATAGCTATAATCAGCGATGGAAATATATTTGCGAACGCCGACCGTGTGCGGCTGTTTCTTGTTTGAACGTCTGATCAGTCGGAAGTTGCATTACAGAGGAGAGTAAACGCCTAGTCAAAATATAATTATTTTTGGATAGCTCAACATGAATTTCCTAAGCGACCGTAGTTTATCATGCATTTACCAGTAGAATATCGCGCGGAGAAAATATTTCGCTGCATGCAACTTCCGTCCGATCAGACGATCCAACAAGAAACAGCCGCACACGGTCAGCGTTCGCAAATATATTTCCATTGTTGATTATAGCTATATGTTACAGCACAAAAGTAAACGTATTGTTATAATTAGCGACTACGAACGGGGACATTTATAACTGTATGTTTATGTATACACATTACGTAAACATATCGTTATAATTGGCGCCCGAACAGGGACCCGAATTAAAAAAAACTCAAAGGAATAAAAATTTGTATAAGATACCCAGTGTGGAAATATTCGTAAAGAATAGTAGCTAATCTTGTGCTTTTTATTTGTTACATGGCATCAAACTCCATCCGATAAAATTTCCATTGAGCGAAATAAAAGAGATATTCAGAGAAAATTTCGGAAGAGAGATTTTTTTTGGAACAGAATTTGTGCGAAAATCTAGTTGCAACGCCCAAGGCTGTCATCAGCAACGTAAGTTAAAATTTCGCTAGCCGTAGCCAAGCTTCCTTAATTTCAGCCGACATTCATCAATTTGTGACGATCTTTAGTAGCTGCAGTAAAAATTTGCTTTGAGTTCAGTAGATTGCATTTAGTAGATTGGTAATTTCTGTAAGTATTCTTTAAATTCCATCGTTGTGAATTTCATATCACTTGTTTTTAAATGTCCGCTGCCTGTTCACGGAGCTGACCAGCCTTAGTTTTCTATTATTTTTCTGTCCAGAATAGTCTCTTGTTCTCGTGACGTGCAACTCCCGACATTCCGATCTTGTGACAAACGACTCGCAACATAAATTACATCTCTGTCGACAGCTGACGTCCGTAGCTTAAACGAACTTCATTGACTTACTGTCTGTAAATAAGTGAGCTATGGCAGACGATAAAATGTCATCACTAGATTCAAATGAACAAAATGAAACGAGTGAAGTGTCGCGTCGCTTACGGTCCCGCAGGATAATTAGTAGGGCTGAAACACCAATCGAAACAATTGTAGAAAGTGAAGTGGGAAATCTTATGGACGTTGATGACTCACACCATAATGTTACCGGTGCTGAACTAGATAATGCCAGCATAGTTTCTTCCACTAGTACTCGTAGCCATATACCGGTTACAAGGGAGGCAGATGAAAGCAATTCAGGGGTAGTGACAGACGATGTATTCAAACAGCTACTGAGTCAAATAAGTCAAATGATTCAGGACGGGAATCGCCAAATGAATGACGAAAATAGACAAATGTTAGCCTCGCTTGAAGATAAACTTTCTACAGTAACTGAAGATAAACTTTCTACAGTAAGCGAAGAAATAAAAACTGTTCGAGAAAACGTAGCCAAAGAAGTAGCAAAGCAAGTTAAGGATTCTGTTTCTCAAATGCGAAGTGGAATAATTTTCGAACTGAATGACACTTTAGCTACCATGCAAAGCGAGACAGCTGACATCCGAAACGCAACCAAGAATCTTGACTTCACTGTAACCACGGTTAATCACAGATTAGACAGAGTAACTACGCAGGTAGAAAAACTAACCGAGGGAATGTCAAACTTGACTCTTGAAACTGAAACGAAAGTAAAGGAGAGGCTAGATAGTCATGAGAGAGAATTTAGAGAAAAGTATGAGAACTGGATTGCTGGAAAGGACAAATTTGTCGAAGATAAAATTAACAAAGACTTAGTAGAGACTGTGAAAGCAACCACTCTTGGTATCTTGTCAGCTCCTGGAAGCTCCGGAGATACCGTAATGTCTGAACTCGGTAGCATTAGGCGTACCCTTCAGCAAGAATTACCAAATTGGAAGCAAGAGGTAACGGAACAGCTAAATAACCTGAAGGCACAAGTGAGTAGTAGTTCCCGAATAGAGAGACCGAATTATCCTAACTCTTTAGCCTCAGAGGAAGAAGATGAATTATTTCGGCAATTCCGAATACCTGTTGTATCTAATGAACACACTTCACCACCACATATTACAGTTAGTCACCGAAACCAAGAATCTGACTCAGTAGTAAAAATGATGAAGGAAGAAAGCATGATAAAGCATCAAGTTTTTCAAACCTTTAACCCGGAAAAGCGAAATATCCACCCAATTGTTTTTCTTCGTGGATTCTCTGGCATTTTTCCAAATTCGTGGACTGATAGACAGCGTATCCAATTTGTTACCGGATATATAGGTGGCGAATCGGCAATATGGGGAACCGAAATGGTCGATAAGTGTCGAACGTGTGAGGAGTTTGAGCACTGTTTCCTAAGCAAATTTTTGAGCGAAGGTGTTCAGAAGCGCCTTCGTAAAGAAGTCTATAATGCAGAACAATTTGACCCCAGGAATAGTAGCCTGAGAAAGTACTTCGAAAAATATCTTGGCAAAATCAGGTATTGGGATACCCCTATTAATAGTAAGGATGTAATTATGATTCTCAAATCTAAATTACCCATATCGATTCGTGAAAAGCTGATAGCCATACCAGATGATGATCCAGATACCTTTCTGTCGATATTAGAGTCCCTAGACCTGATCTATGAGGACATGAGAGCTAACAAACCGCGGAATACTCCGCACAATTCTTGGCCACAACATTACGAGAGTTACGGCTATGAAAAGCCAGGGGACGGTTACAAAAATAGTAACGATTGGCAAAACGGAAATAAAGGCAATGGGTATCCGCACAAAAGGAATAGACATAATCAACACAACCGATTCAATCCCGTGTATAACACGACTGGTAAACAGTACGGCAATCAACCGTACAAGCAGAAGTTTGGAAATGGTTTCAGTCAAAAAGGTTGGCCACAGCAGAGCGGATCGCAATGGAATGCACCGTACTCGGGTAGCCAACACTCAAATTACGGGCAGCAACAAACAGCGATAACGCCCACTCATACCAATACAACTCCACGCCTAGTAAAAATCAAGCGCAAGGGATTGTACAGAAACACACAGTTTAACGGCAAACCACAGTGTGAAGGTGGATTTCACAGTAACAATTCCAGAAATCATAATAGTAACAAAAATCATCTGACCCCGCGAAGGCATTACAATCCCCCTGTATTTTTCGCAAACGCGGAAGACAAAAAAAATGTTTCAAACGGCTCTGAGCACTATGGGACTTAACATCTATGGTCATCAGTCCCCTTAACTTAGAACTACTTAAACCTAACTAACCTAAGGACAGCACACAACACCCAGCCATCACGAGGCAGAGAAAATCCCTGACCCCGCCGGGAATCGAACCCGGGAACCCGGGCGTGGGAAGCGAGAACGCTACCACACGACCACGAGATGCGGGCGCGCGGAAGACAGTAACACGTATTGGACACCAGAACAAACGCAGCAATATTTTGACACGAGGTTTGTGCATAACAATAATTTTGTTCCTCAGTGTTCTCACAATGTTAGATTGGTCGATCTTTCTAATGATGAAGGCCAATCAAAACCACACAAGCAGGAAAACTAAGTTCAGCATCTGAAAGCTCCCTAAGTGATGCTGTGAGACAGAATTTGGGCGACCACTTCGACGGAGAGACTAACCGTGACGTACTTGTACTGAGATACAATCTACATCTACATCTACATTGATACTCCGCAAGCCACCCAAAGGTGTGTGGCGGAGGGCATTTTACGTGCCGCTGTCATTACCTCCCTTTCCTGTTCCAGTCGCGTATGGTTCGCGGGAAGAACGACTGTCTGAAAGCCTCTGTGCGCGCTCTAATCTCTCTAATTTTACATTCGTGATCTCCTCGGGAGGTATAAGTAGGGGGAAGCAATATATCGATACCTCATCCAGAAACGCACCCTCTCGAAACCTGGCGAGCAATCTACACCGCGATGCAGAGCCAGATACAATGACGGGATTGACATGAGACAAGAATTATTACAAGAGGAAGAGACGACCGACGGTGATGAACCGATAGGTGACCAAGTGCAAGCTATGACAAAACTTCCTATAGCCAGAAGTTTGACGACTGTAATCCTAGATACAGGTGCAAATATTAATGCTATCTCCTTATGTTTCTATAAGCATATTAGTACATTAATTAAAATTCCAACATTACGCGTCCAAGGATGTTCAATAACAGGAGCCATCGGCTCCCAGACACAAAAGGTCAGTATACAAGCTTGGGTACCACTGGAGATTCAATCAATACCCATAAAATGTATTTTCCTCGTTGTCAAGAATTTGGCAGTGTCATGTCTCTTGGGAATGGATTTTCTACGACGATATAGAGCCCGAATAGATCTTTATATAGGCATTTGCACACTGTTAGTACAGCAAACAGAAATTTCACTGGAGTTAGTGAAAGAAAGAGTAAAAAACTTTGGCACTTGTAATAGCATTAGATTACAAATGATAGGCAGAAAACCTCCTTGTCGTAATCATTTCAATTTGTTTTATGGTAACTCTGATACATTTAATGATACAATAACAGTCAGTGACTTACCCTCTCAGCAGGAAATAACCAATAAGACTACAGAATCAACAGAGTTATCCGAACCTCAGCGACAGGAATTATTCAGTTTGTTGTCACACTATATCAACGTATTTTCAAAACGACCCGGTATCATAAAATACTATGGAAGTGGTGCCGCACCAAACTTTCTGTCGCACGACATATCCCATACCGTATGCAAGAAGGGAAGCAGTTTGTAATGAAATTAAGAAAATGTTGAACTGGAAAGTCAGAGTATTCTAATTCGCCATATAGTAGCACCTTGTTGACGATTTTGAAACAGGATAACACCGTACGACTCGAACTTGACGCACGAAACATAAATAAAATTGTTGTGCCAGTACGAACGAGACCTGAAGCGATTGAAGAACACCTCCAGAGATTTTATGGAATTAAATATTTGAGTAGCATAGATTTGCAAATGTCATTTTGGCAAGTGAGACTAAATCCTAACTCACGAAAGTATACGGCATTTATCTTCGCCGGCAGATCATATCAATTTCGGGTCATGCCTTTTGGATTGAATGTTAGTTCTAGAGTATTCATCTCTGCCTTAGATCATGTTCTTGGTCCAGATCTTATTGATGAAGTCACTTTCTACGTTGATGATCTTTTAATTGCCACTAAAACCTGGGAAGGCCACGTTGAACGAATACAGAAAGTGTTTCAGCGATTCCTGGAATACGGAGTCACTGCCAACTTGCAAAAGTCACACTTTGGCCGAGCCGAAGCCAAATTCTTAGGACACGTCATTTCATCTGACGGATTTCGTCCTGATCCGGCTAAGCTAAGTGCAATTAAAAATTTTCCTATCCCATCTTCAAAACGACAACTTAAAGGTTATCTTGGACTCGCTTCATTCTTCAGAAGATTTTTACCAAAGCAAGTAATGAACAACCCTGATTTATTGAAATTGTTAAAGAAAAATACTCAGTGGAATTGGACTGACAACTGTCAAAAGGCATTCCTCGATATCAAAGAAGCTTTGTTAAATAGCAACATTCTTTATCATCCAGATACGGTGTAAGGCGTCAGGCAAATCCAACACCTTCCATGAAAACCCTGACATGATAAGCAAATCCAGTAGTATGTCACATAGCTCCGAATAAATCGTGACATTAATTTAACCAAAGTAATACGAGTAACGAGTGAGCAAATGGAATACCACAAACACAAGAATGCCTAAATGCATGTCATACCTTCCCACCGTGAGACAGACGCAGTTCCGAGGAGAGAAACGAGAAGAGAAGCCAAGAGCAGAACCATATTAAGCTGGAAGGCCCTACGATAAGGGACGGACACCCACGTCGCCAGCTAATCGCTAGGACCACTCCCAGCCCATGTTAAAAGCTAGAGCCCTCCAGAAGAACAGTATAGATCTTACGATAACACAAAAAGGACTACCCCAGCCGCAAGTTTTAGCGTGAGACTTTTTCGCGTCTCTGTTACGTCAGGACCACCCCCCACCCCATGTTAAAAGATAGAGCCCTCCAGAAGAACAGTATAGATCTTACGATAACACTAAAAGGACCACACCAGCTGCAAGTTTTAGGATGAGACTTTTTCGCGTCTCTGTTACGTTGCAAACTTTAAAAACATTGCCCCACCACGAAAAGTATAACGTTTCTCATTGGATAGATAGAATTTTTGTAGCAGAGCTTAAGGTTAACATTGAGACCCTGATTGGTCAGATGAAAACATAGCCAGATAGTTTTTTCTAAACCAACTTCGGTAAATTGTAGTAAGAAGAAGTTAGGGGAGAGTTGCTTCCGAGATGGCGAGGTGAGTGGAGCTGTGCTGTCCGCCGCCCCCTGACGAACACCGACAAGGTAATGAATGCACACGATGCCGCATAACAGCGCATAAAGCTTCACTCAGAACTGCAGAAGTCTCATCTGTTACACCCCCTTTTTGGGTAATACTAGTGTCGATCGTTAATTAAAGCTCATGGTGTTCAGATTTGCCACTTGAAGTAAAAACTTGAAACGCGATGATTTTTCTGTTATATACACTCCTGGAAATTGAAATAAGAACACCGTGAATCCATTGTCCCAGGAAGGGGAAACTTTATTGACACATTCCTGGGGTCAGATACATCACATGATCACACTGACAGAACCACAGGCACATAGACACAGGCAACAGAGCATGGACAATGTCGGCACTAGTACAGTGTATATCCACCTTTCGCAGCAATGCAGGCTGCTATTCTCCCATGGAGACGATCGTAGAGATGCTGGATGTAGTCCTGTGGAACGGCTTGCCATGCCATTTCCACCTGGCGCCTCAGTTGGACCAGCGTTCGTGCTGGACGTGCAGACCGCGTGAGACGACGCTTCATCCAGTCCCAAACATGCTCAATGGGGGACAGATCCGGAGATCTTGCTGGCCAGGGTAGTTGACTTACACCTTCTAGAGCACGTTGGGTGGCACGGGATACATGCGGACGTGCATTGTCCTGTTGGAACAGCAAGTTCCCTTGCCGGTCTAGGAATGGTAGAACGATGGGTTCGATGACGGTTTGGATGTACCGTGCACTATTCAGTGTCCCCTCGACGATCACCAGTGGTGTACGGCCAGTGTAGGAGATCGCTCCCCACACCATGATGCCGGGTGTTGGCCCTGTGTGCGTCGGTCGTATGCAGTCCTGATTGTGGCGCTCACCTGCACGGCGCCAAACACGCATACGACCATCATTGGCACCAAGGCAGAAGCGACTCTCATCGCTGAAGACGACACGTCTCCATTCGTCCCTCCATTCACGCCTGTCGCGACACCACTGGAGGCGGGCTGCACGATGTTGGGGCGTGAGCGGAAGACGGCCTAACGGTGTGCGGGACCGTAGCCCAGCTTCATGGAGACGGTTGCGAATGGTCCTCGCCGATACCCCAATGGTAAACTTAACTGCTTTTACGACGTTATTTTACCATCTAACTAAAAATAGGAAAGCCCTTAACCCCTTCCACTAAATTTAGTTAGTATTAAGATTCTTTTACAGGGAGTGCAGTGGAGCTGACGCAGAAATCATTAAGTATTTGGTTATATCATCGCTAGTCTCACTGAACTCTTCTGAAATCTACATGTCATGTGTGGTCTGACGTCTCCTTACCAGCAACAGGTCCCAGGTTCAAACTAGTCAATTCCCTAAAAAACACGCTCAGAGCATCGTTGCGCGAAAGTGGTAGGAGACACGATATAGAACAGACAGACACCACGCAGAATGTTAGAATGGAAAAGGAATTTTGTGTGTCATCTGACGCAAGTTTTCAGTGATTAGGCGCATGTCTCTTCCTGATCCATGAAACCAATGGAAAACCAGACATCAGAGTAATTAGTTTTGCTAGTAGGGTTCTTACAGAAACTGAACGATCCTATTCTGTTACTGAGTTGGACGCTCTTGCAGTAGTTTGGGCTTTCAAGAGATTCAACTACTACATCAATGGCAAGAAAATCAAAGTCTATTCTGATCATCAGGCTCTTAGTTTTCTTCTGACGTGTAAACTCCTACATCCGCGCTTAACGAGGTGGTGTCTTTTCTTACAGGAATATGACTTCGAAATAATCTACATAAAAGGCAAAGATAACATTATTGCGGATGCTCTATCTCGCATGCCTGAAGGCTCTTCGGACAGTACTGAACTTTTGGAACAAATGTCAAATTACAGAATTCTTTTGATGAAGGATCCAATACATCGGAAATATTTTCTTGATCTTTGTAACCAGATTGTCCAATTGCAGGAAACTGATCCAAAATGGAGAGGTGTGAAACAGATCCTCGAAACTAATCCTACCCATCGCATGTGCAAATATTACAAATCGCATAATAAAGTTCTTTTCCACCGAACATCACTGTCATCAGAAAATTGGCTAGCATGTATTCCCCAGGAATATGTAGAACACTTACTCTGGTGTACACATATTTCGTGGGGACACTTTGGTCCAGAAAAGTGTAAGCGTAAAATAGCAAAGTACTGCTACATCCCTAACTTTCATAGCAGAATTCACAAACTCTTGAAACACTGTATCATTTATCAAAAGGCAAAACCTTTTAATCTTTCGAATATACTGCCTTTGAATCCTACTTTCACAGAGAAACCTAGACAAATCCTAGGCATAGATTTGGCAAGACCCCTCCCACGAGTTCGTGGAGGACTAAGGTACCTTGTAGCTGTCATTGATTTATTTACCAAACGTTTGAGATTGTACGCTATGAGATCTGCAAACACTCAACTAATCATCAGTCGTTTAGAACGTGACTACTTTCCTAGATTCGGAAAACCTGAATCAATTCTCTCAGACAATGGGTCTAACTTTGTCTGCAAAAGATGGAGACTTTTCCTTGACAGTAATCAAATTAGGCAAATCCTTATCTCCAAGTTTAGACCGCAGTCAAACCCGACTGAGCAGGTGTTCAAGGAGTTTAATCGTTTTATTCGTACTTATATTCCAAATCAGCAGACTCGCTGGATTGACTTTGTGTCACCTTTCGAGGAAATTGTGAATAAGCTACCACACCTGTCTACTGGTTTCACTCCGAGTGAGTTGATATCTTCTGACCAAGAGAAAAATGAATGGGTCAATTCAATTCCTAAGTGTAACAACACAAGTGCTAGTTTAGACGCCAGAATAAGACAAGCTCTAACAACGTTGACCACCCAAAACAATTTACGCAAGAAGGTGTATGACATATTAATAAGGTGTTAACTTATAAAGTAGGCGAAAAGGTCTTGCTAAACACACACTTTAAACCATCGTTGCTCTTACACAAAAATCGACAATGGCAAAGTCTTTTTGAGGGACCTTACGAGATCCTTCGTATACCGCATACAGGTTGTTATCTGATTCAGCATACAGGAAAGTCAAAACAACCTTCGGTGACATTAAAAGCAACGGTGGTAACATTAAGAGTGCAACGGGAATTCCACTGTTAAGTGCAGAGGAGAGAGCAGATAGGTGGAAAGAATACATTGAAAGCCTCTATGAGGGTGAAGATTTGTCTGATGTGATAGAAGAAGAAACAGGAGTCGATTTAGAAGAGATAGGGGATCCAGTATTAGAATCGGAATTTAAAAGAGCTTTGAAGGACTTACAGTCAAATAAGGCAGAAGGGATAGATAACATTCCATCAGAATTTCTAAAATCATTGGGGGAAGTGGCAACAAAACGACTATTCACGTTGGCGTGTAGAATATATGAGTCTGGCGATATACCATCTGACTTTCGGAAAAGCATCATCCACACAGTTCCGAAGTCGGCAAGAGCTGACAAGTGCGAGAATTATCGCACAATCAGCTTAACAGCTCATGCATCGGAGCTGCTTACAAGAATAGTATACAGAAGAATGGAAAAGAAAATTGAGTATGCGCTAGGTGACGATCAGTTTGGCTTTAGGAAAAGTAAAGGGACGAGAGAGGCGATTCTGACGTTACGGCTAATAATGGAAGCAAGGCTAAAGAAAAATCAAGACACTTGCATAGGGTTTGTCGACCTGGAAAAAGCGTTCGACAATACAAAATGGTGCAAGCTGTTCGAGATTCTGAAAAATGTAGGGGTAAGCTATAGGGAGAGACGGGTCATATACAATATGTACAACAACCAAGAGGGAATAATAAGAGTGGACGATCAAGAACGAAGTGTTCGCATTAAGAAGGGTGTAAGACAAGGCTGTAGCCTTTCGCCCCTACTCTTCAATCTGTACATCGAGGAAGCAATGATGGAAATAAAAGAAAGGTTCAGGAGTGGAATTAAAATACAAGGTGAAAGGATATCAATGATACGATTCGCTGATGACATTGCTATCCTGAGTGAAAGTGAAGAAGAATTAAATGATCTGCTGAACGGAATGACCAGTCTAATGAGTACACAGTATGGGTTGAGAGTAAATCGGAGAAAGACGAAGGTAATGAGAAGTAGTAGAAATGAGAACAGGGAGAAACTTAACATCAGGATTGATGGTCACGAAGTCAATGAAGTTAAGGAATTCTGCTACCTAGGCAGTAAAATAACCAATGACGGACGGAGCAAGGAGGACATCAAAAGCAGACTCGCTATGGCAAAAAAGGCATTTCTAGCCAAGAGAAGTCTACTAATATCAAATACCGGCCTTAATTTGAGGAAGAAATTTCTGAGGATGTACGTCTGGAGTACAGCATTGTATGGTAGTGAAACATGGACTGTGGGAAAACCGGAACAGAAAAGAATCGAAGCATTTGAGATGTGGTGCTATAGACGAATGTTGAAAATTAGGTGGACTGATAAGGTAAGGAATGAGGAGGTTCTACGCAGAATCGGAGAGGAAAGGAATATGTGGAAAACATTGATACGGAGAAGAGACAGGATGATAGGACATCTGCTAAGACATGAGGGAATGACTTCCATGGTACTAGAGGGAGCTGTAGAGGGCAAAAACTGTAGAGGAAGACAGAGATTGGAATACGTCAAGCAAATAATTGAGGACGTAGGTTGCAAGTGCTACTCTGAGATGAAGAGGTTAGCACAGGAAAGGAATTCGTGGCGGGCCGCATCAAACCAGTCAGTAGACTGATGCTGACAAAAAAAAGGGTTATACCATCACTTTGATCTTAAAAAATATCATGCTACAGAATAAGTCAAAAAGAAAGCTTTATAATGGCAAGAGAAGGTTAGCCGCTAGTGACTAAGTGAAACTGATCTGACTTCGTAAAAAAAAAAAAAAAAAAAAAAAAAAAGCTTAGAATAAATTACACAACAGTGAGTCTATCTTCCTATACAGCAGAGAATTTAGAATATGTTATCTTGAGCCATAATTTAAGTACAGACAAGCTGATAAATAATAAAAAAATTCTTGTTTAACAAAGAAAGTGATCAACTCCAAGAACTCTAGTTTTAAGATTTAGTTTTAAGGAGATAATATTTAAGAGAGAAAAATGAAATATAAAGCGAAGGATGTGCCTAACAAGCCGGCTTCTGCGATATGAAATGCTAAAGAAGTGAAAATAAAACACAGTATGTAAGAAATTTCTTTTAAGTTCAAGGAGGAATGATCGAGAAATGAAATTTATTTTCGTCAAGGACAAGGGTCGCTTGACAATTATTGGTTCCTGATCCCACTAAAAAGGAAAACAAGTAACTAGTTTCTAAGTCAGCTATGTCTAAATTAAGTTCTAATGTACATAGAAATCTGGAACAGGTTCATCTCTGCATTAAAATAACGTAATGTTTACGAAGCACGTGAGTTAACTGTAAGTAGCAACATGACCACGAAAGCGCTATCCTTCAGCTAGATAAACAAAGTAGCATTAATTGTAATTGCAATACGCAGGTCAGATACATTCAAAGCCATAAGTGAAATAAATACCAAGTATAAGAGCGTAAGTGGCAAGGACAAAGCAATGATGACTTAAGGTCATATATAGAGGTCAATGCAGTGTAGCGCAAGCAGGCGTCAAGGCGAGAATAAAATGACAGTGAAACAGCCGGCAAAACAACGCAACTATTCTTAATTGGAGCGCGTACGCAGACGTACGGCTTAAAGGAAAATTAATTTCTAAGTCATAAGGAACAAGGAGTTGTTTGCTAGATTTCTTCTTCTATGGACTATTATATCTATGTCTTTCTTCTGAATTTGTGTAAATATCCTAACCCGCCTAAACCCGTCCCGTAGACTTGACGTCACAGATTGAGAAATGCGGTTGACGTGGAAGGCTGGTTTGGCATACGATTTTCAAAAGGAAACGTGTGAACGAAATCGGGAAAAGCTAGTTTTAAAATGTCTTTATTTTTCCTTTTAAAGTCAATCCGGGACGCAAACCGAGATTGCGATAAGGAATTTGAATATTTTCTTGAATGGTGTTCTGTTCTCATGCGAGAGGGCTATCAAATGTGACTGATTGTTCCTCACATCTAGTAAAAAGAGAATTTTTGTTGAAATGACAGTGATAACTTTAATGAATCTAATGAATAGAAAGAACAATTCCAATGAATTAAAATAATAATAATAATAATTGCTAACGGATCGGAAAAACTAATGTATTATGACTGTGAACTAAAAGCATAATTAATCTTAGAGAAAGATGATGAACAATGTAAAGCGAAACGCTAAGATAGTTACCAACAAAGCAACAGAAATTGAAATGGAAATGACAATCAAAGCTCTCAATTAGCAAGCTTCAAAGTGAGACTAACTATTTGATTATAAACTGTAAATAAAAATTTGTGTACATGGTAGTGTATAAGTAAAGGCTTAAAATGCTGTGGAAGTCTGCCACAGACACGAAGCAATGCGTCGTTGTTGTAAGTAAGTCGTAATTTCATTCACGATGAAGATAAAAAGTGTTAAACGTGCAGATAGGCCGACGGACAGTGATAGTCTGGTTGCGTAACCGAAGGCGGTGATGTGATTACGTGCAGTGCATCGGAAACCAAGTGTGTTAGCTGCTTTGCAAAGTGCGAGCGCTAGCCTACCTCAAAATCTTCAAAATCGGCTGGAAAATGTGGAGGCAGGGATGGTTTCAATGGAGTCTCTGTCCCTGGTAATCCTCGTCACTCCGAACCAGCTCAGCAAACCACAAAATACCACAACACCATCGACGCAACGTGTTCACTGAACCGTGCGCGGAAAAGCTGAAATACCGCGAGGAGGCTAGTGAGCGCCTCGAGTTCCGATTCAGCTCTATCAATCAGCCTGTGCCAACGTCCATCGACGCAACAAATGCGTTAAATTTAATGTACCAGCACAGCACTCGCGCTGCAGTTCGACGAAACGAACTTTCCATGAAAGCCGCTCCCAAAATAAAAGACTCTTATATGAGTTCACAACATATCACATACTGTGCTAATGTTATATCCCGTGAATGAAATGCGAACAGCCAAACCACACGCGAATAGGGACAAAGTCAAATTCCTATGAATCCCAAATCCTAAAATTAGATTTAAGCTTAGTTCTTAGACTAATGGGTATTTATATTTTTTGTTACATGTAACGAGTGTACGTAACGTGCGAGTGAGACTCGCCCGCCAGAGCTGATGAAAAGTTTTCTACTCGGAGAACGCAAAGTAGCGATCCAACTTCTCAAGGGATAAGCTTCACCTGGAGAAGAATCAAATTTTAACTTACCTGTCAAATACACAAACAATGAAAGCGTAAAAATCATGACAACTAGTGAGCAATGGAAAATGGACACGTGTGAGAAATTCCATGTGTGAGAATTATATGTGTATAAAAATGGACACGTGTGAGAAATTCCATGTGTGAGAATTATGTGTGTATAAAAAGATGAATCCTATGTGTTTTCTTTCAGCAGAAAAGAGCCTATGAGCTCTGGACAATAACTTGAGGCCACAAAGATGGTCGTTCTGAACTCTGTAAAAAAAAAAAAAAGACTATAATGAGTATAATGTATAATCTCCATTGTAAACTTCGTAGATTTACTGTCTTAGGTTTTAAATTTTTTGTGTATCTTTACCTTAAGAACTGTCTTTGTCTATGAATGAGAGATCACCATATTTGTGTAATCCTAATAATCAAATGACAGGAATACTGTGTTTGATCAATGTAAATCTGTAAAGTACTCAATCCCATAATGCTAACGGCGACATGTGAATCTTGGTAATCTCCTTGATTTCCAAGATTCCCATGGAATGCAATTACGATATGTTTACGTAATGTGTATACATAAACATACAGTTATAAATGTCCCCGTTCGTAGTCGCTAATTATAACAATATGTTTACTTTTGCGCTGTAACATATAGCTATAATCAGCGATGGAAATATATTTGCGAACGCCGACCTTGTGCGGCTGTTTCTTGTTGGATCGTCTGATCAGTCGGAAGTTGCATTGCAGAGGAGAGTAAATGCTTATTCAAAATATAATTATTTTTGGATATCTCAACATGAATTTCCTAAGGGACCGTAGTTTATCATGCATTTACCAGTAGAATATGGTGCGGAGAAAATATTTCGCTGCATGCAACTTCCGTCCGATTTCGACGAAAGAATTCGTGACTGTGAACTCTCTATTTGGCAGTAACATAAAGAAAATTAAATAACTTCGTGAAGGAGTGAGACATATATTCTATACTAAATAAATAGTCCCTACACCAGTTCCGTTTAACTCTGAATTTATGGCAATTAATAGATGAACTTACACTGCAGTGAAGGATTTAACATGGATGCCGTTTTGACTGGCACATCTCTTCTCGTAATGAAAATAATTCCTTTGACGTTTTCACATACACGTCGCACAATAAATCTATTGCTATGCAGTATTGCACTTTCAGTATTGCACTTTTACTTTACACTAAAATAATATTATTTTTAACGATAATAATACGGCGGCAAGACATGAGCGTCCAACACAAGTTACAAGAGACAACAGAAGAATGAGTAACTGCTCATCGAGAATATCTCGTACATAAAAAAAAAATGTGTAAAAGTGTTCTTATTCTGTCCGTTTCTCGCGCCGCGGTTTTCAAAGTCAATAACTCACTGCATCTCTGACGGCGCTTCGACAATAAACAAGTTGCGTCGCAGGTCGTTCACCTTTTACATTCTCGCAACATTATTTGCTAACTGTAGCTGTTGCCGAGCGACTGCTCGATTACAGAATGATTTAAAATCATAAGGCAATCACATAATGTTACAACCTCTCGTGGCGGTTGGTTTCTGGCTCGTATGTGTGAGTTTGCGGGAATTGCGTCGGCGGTCGACCTTGGACTGTCAGCTCAGTTTGTAAGAAGAGCTCTCAATAACCTACGATATACGAGATAAAATAAGTTATTCAGATAGTTAAAAAAAGGCCGAAATTTTAAGTGTGACAGGGACCTTTACTTCAATAGTAGGAAAAGAAAGAGAAGGAAAAATAGTAGGTGAATGTGGACTGTGGGAAAGGAATGAAAGAGAAAGCCGCCTGGTACAATTTTGCACAGAGCATAATGTAGTCATCGCAAACATTTGGTTTAAGATAATAAAAGAAGGATGTATAAATGGAAGAGACTTGGAAACACCAGAAGGTTTCGGATAGATTATGTAATGATAAGACAGCAATTTTGGGACCACATTTTAAATTACGAAACATTTCCAGAGGCAGATGTCGACTCTGACTACAGTTTATTGGTTACGAACTGTAGATTGAAACTGAAGAAATTAACGAGGTAGGAAATTAAGGGCTTAGACCTTGATAACTTAACGAGAGGTGTTGAAAGTTTCAGAGGGAACATTAGAAAACGGATGGCTATGACAGGGGAAAGGAACGCAATAGAAGACGAATGGGAAGCTTTAAGAGATGAAATAGTGAAGGCAGCAGAGGATAAAATAGGTAAAAAGACGAGGGATTATTGAAATCCTTGGGTAACACAAGAGTTATTGAATTTAATTGATGGAAGCAGAAAATTAAAAAAATGCAGAAAATGAAACAAGTGAAAGGGAATACAAACGTCTAAAAAATGAGACTGATAGGAAGTGCAATATGGCTGAGCAGGAACGGCTAGATGACGCATGTTAGGATTAGAAGTATGTTTCGCTAAGGGAAACAGATATCGCCTACAGGAAAATTAAAGACGCGATTTAAAAAAAAGAGAAGTAGCTGTAGGAATATGAACATCTCAGATGGAAAACTTAGACCTAAAAAAGGGCCGGCCGTCGTGGCCGAGCGGTTCTAGGCGCTACGGTCTGGAACCGCGCAACCGCTACGGTCGCAGGTTCGAATCCTGCCTCGGGCATGGACGTGTATGATGTCCTTAGGTTTGTTAGGTTTAGGTAGTTCTAAGTTCTAGGGGACTGACGACCTCAGAAGTTAAGTCCCATAGTGCTCAGAGCCATTTGAACTATTTGAACATAAGAAAGGAAGGGCAAGCTGAGAGGTGGAAGGAATGTAAGGGAGGGATTAAACAAGGGAGATGAACCAGGAAGCAATGAAGGGAAGAGTACGTAGATGGAGACGACACTGGAAACATGATACTGAGAGAAGAAACAAGGCCCCGGGAAAAGACGACATTCCATCAGAACTACTGATACTCTTGGGAGGGACGCCCATGACAACATTAATTCATTTGACGTGCAAGATGTATGAGACATGAGAAATACCCTGAGACCTCACGAAGAATGTAATAATTGCAGTTCCAAAGAAAGAAGGTTGTGATAGTTTTCTAAATTTACCAAACTATCATTTTAATAAGTCATGGTTGCAAAATACGAACACGAATAATTTACACAAGAATGGAAAAACTTGTAGAAGTCGCCCTCGGGGAGGTCAGTTTAGATATCGGAGAAATGTCGAAACCCAAGAAGCGATACTGACCCTACGACTGACTCTGGAGTCTAGTTTAAGGGAAGGCTATCCTACGTTTATAGAATTTGTAGACTTAGAGAAATCTCTTGACAGCGGTGCATGGAATACACTCTTTGAAATTCTGAAGATAGTAGGTCTGAAATACATGGAGCGAAAAGAGATTTACAACTTGTATAGAAACAGATGGCAGTTATAAGAGGCGAGGGGCATGAAAAGGAAGCAGTGATTAAGAAGAAGTGAGACAGAATTCTAGCCTAACCTTGATGTTATTCAGTGTGTAGATTGAGTAAGCAGTAAAGAAAATCAAAGAAAATTTGGAGTAATGATTAAAGTTGAGGGAGAATAAATAAAAACTTTGAGAGTTAGCTCTGATATTGGAATTCAGTCAGATATAGCTAAGAACTTGGAAGAGCAGTTAAACGGAATTGGCAGTGCCTTGAAAGGAGGATATGAGATGAATTTCAACAAAAGCAAAACAACAATAGTGGAATGTAGTCTATTTAATTCAGGTGATGTTTCATCAATTACAATAGGAAACAACACACTTAAAGCAGTAGATGTGCTTTGATATTTGCGCAGAAAACAAATGATGATGACCGAAGTAGAAAAGATATAAAATGGAGACTGGCAATGGGAAGAAAAGCGTTTCTGAAGAAGATAAATCTGTTAACACTGAATGTAGATTTAAGTGTTAGAAAATCTTTTCTGATGGTATTTGTCTGAAGTGTAGCCCTGTATGGAAGCGAAATGTGGACGATAAAGAGTTTAGACAACAAGAGAGTAGAAACGTTTGAAATGTGGTGCTACAGAAGAATGCTGAACAATGGATGGATAGATTACGTAAACAATGAGAAAGTGCCTAATAGAAATGGGAGACAAGGAATTCGTGGCATAATTGGACTAAAAGAAGGGATCGGCTGATAGGGCACATTCTGAGACATCAGGGGATCACCACCTTAGCATTGGAGGGAAATGTGCAGGAAGGGGAGGGGGGCGGGTCAGGGTCAAACTCCGTGTAGGGGACCAAGAGGTGAATACAGTAAGCATATTCAGAAAGATGTAGGTTGCAGTAGTTATTTGGATATGGAGAGGGTTGCACAGGATAGAGTAACAACGAGAGTGGCATCAAAGAAGCCTTTGGACTGAAGACCACAACAACAGCAACATGAGTTATGTCAGTAAAATCATATGGGCTTGTTGCAGTGTCCTCTTCGCAGGAAAGTAGAGTTGTGCCCCGGATCTAAGTGTGCATTAGAGCTTGGGCGAAGCTTGGAAGTAAACACTAGATTACAGTCGGGTGGGTGCGGCTTGGTAAAATGTTGTTGCCGGCCGGAGTGGCCGAGCGGTTCTAGGCGCTACAGTCTGGAACCACGCGACCGCTACGGTCGCAGGTTCGAATCCTGCCTCGGGCATGGATGTGTGCGATGTCCTTAGGTTAGTTAGGTTAAAGTAGTTCTAAGTTCTAGGGGACTGATGTCCTCAGATGTTAAGTCCCATAGTGCTCAGAGCTATTTTTAAATGTTGTTCTGTGCTGTCGAAAATACAAGATCGCTGCGGCATCGAAGGAGGTCCTGATCCTCTCTTTGAAGTTGCCACCTAGCTATGCGGTGGACCGAAAGCTATGTGGGAACTAAAACCAAGGATTTATTGCGTAATTGGGTTTTATGATGAGGTTCTTGTAAAACAAATGGGTGATGCCTGTTTGCTAGTAAGTTTCAGTGGCATCTGTAGCACCGGTTGGTTAAATAGAACTGAGTTTAGAAATATGAGTGCATTTGTTAAGGAGGCATCTTTTGTCCCGTAAATTACCTTAAAGCAAAAACAGTGTAATGTTCAGCTATAAAATTTCTGATCTATTATTCATTACTTAAGGTTTTAAGCGAAAGTTTAGTGTGTTTTCATCTTTAATAGTGCAGTTGTCCCTTTTGGACTTTAGTTTAGTACTTTTATTATTTTAATAAATACAGACCAAGATAGTTCCCCCAAGTTTTTTTTTATATTTTTGGTTCTGTTTACTGGTAGCAGAGTGTGCTTTTGACCCACAGACCTCTGTGTTATGGGCCTAAAATACAAGTCTGCTTCCCAACACACCTCTACTAATAATAATGCTCTCTCTGTGAGTGCCTTCAGTCAGAGATGGTGTAACAACACAGGCAAATCTCGCAGATCAATATTGCTTGCTCTTAGATGTGCGCATATATATACATGAAACTAAGACGTGAACAGTTCTGTAATAGCCAAGATACACTTGTACTTCACACACTTGCAGTGATGTGTCCAAATGTCTGTGCTGGAATGGCAGCCCATTCCTCCTCAATTGCCGAACCACAGATGTTAAACTTTGGGGTCTTCAGGTTGGGACTCTGGACAGATCATTCCGATTCAGGAATTTTGTTGTCCACAAACCAATGCCTGATAGATGCTGCTTTATGACAGGGTGAATTGCCCTACTGATACAAACAATATTCGTCGCCGAACGATTCCTCTGCTGTATGCAGCACACAATACTGCAACACGGATTCACATCCTTTCGCGTTTAGCCATGGTGGCACACTCAGACTCGATTTTACACCGAAAGTAGAATGTTTGGTCGGTCGCCGTACGAGGGAGAAAGGTTGCGCTTGGGGAATGAGGTGTGGCGGCTTGCGAGGAGAAAGTTAGGCTGGGGCGTTGGAGTGCAGCCAAGGTCTGGCGAGAAAATTTGTGAAGGCCTGTGTTCCGGTCCGTATTGTTTTGCGCCTGACATTGCATTTTTATCGTAATCATCCTTAAGCTGGACCCACGGATTTCTCGCACGTCGCTCAGTAATGTTATGTCTGTGGTTTTCTGTCCAGCGGAAGTGCTTAAACTCAGAAGAGTGTTCGTGGAGCCACTCTGTAGCAATTCTGGGTGTGTGGCGTGTCGCATGGTCCTGCTGGAATTGCTCAAGCGCATCGGAATGCACATTGCACATGAATGGATGCAGGTGATCAAACAAGGTGCTTACGTACGAGTCACCTGTCACAGTCTCGTCAGGGGTCCAAAATCACTCCAACTGCCCACGCCCCACACCAGCACAGAGCCTCCACCAGCTCGAACAGTCCCCTCATGACATGTGTTGTCCATGGATTCAAGAGGTTGTCTCCATTCCCGTAAGCGTCCATCCGCTCGATACAATTTGAAACGAGACTCGTTCGACGAGGCAACATGTTTCCAGTCAACAACAGCCCAACGTCGGTGTTGACAGACCTAGGCGATGCGTAAAGCTTCGTGCCGTGCAGTCATCAAGGGTACACAAGTGGGCCTTCGGCTCCGAAAGGACATATCGATAATGTTTCATTAAATCGTTCGCACGCTGACACTTGTTGGTGGCCCAGGACTGAAATTTGCAGGAGGGTTGCACTTCTGTCACGCTGAACGATTCTCTTCAGTCTTCGTTGGTCCCGTTCATGCAGGATCTTTTTCCGGCCTCAGCGATGTCGGAGATTTGATGTTTTACCGCATTCCTGCTACTCACGGTACACTCATGAAATGGTCGTACGGGAAAATCCCCACCTCATCGCTACCTCGAAGGTGCTGTGTCCCATCACTCGTGTGCCCACTATAACACCACGTTCAGACCCACTTAAATCTTGATAACCTGCCATTGTAGCAACAGTAGCCGACCTAAAAACTGCACCAGACACTTGTCTTCTATAGGCGTTTCCCACCGCAGCGCCGTATCCTGCCTGTTTACATATCTCTGTATCTGAACACGCATGCTTATACCAGTTTCTTTGCCGCTTCGGTGTATGTATGACGTGTTATTTTTCCTAAGACCGCATGTGAACGACTTTAAATTAATCCTTAAAGCGCGTCGTTTACATAAAGAATTTATGCGTATTTTAGTGTGTTTTAGTCTGGTACATGGAGACTACTAAGTCTAAGGTATATCCTCTGTCACTATTCAGTGGTTCCGGTTGATGTGCATGGCGTGCTATTATTACCTGTCTACTTGCTGGCGAGATAGACGCAAACTGTACTCTAGTAGAGTTTTTACTTCTCCCGCTTTCTAAACTTTACTGAATGCTAATGAGTGGAGGAAGCCCCTCAGGGGCGCTGAGTTGTCGACAATTATTCCATTTAATGAACCTGACTTAATATTTTTATTGTAACAGAATACCCGTTGCATTTATTCATACTTGTTGTGTCTGCTAGGGTGAAAACTGTTTAAAGTATCCTGTTGCCTTTTGGCAGGTAACTTAGACTTAAATGTAAGTATTAAGCACGAAGACTTCTTAACATTATTGTACCCAGGCTTGTTTCTCCTCTCTGTGCATGTCATATGAAGATTTGGGATTTGTACCTTAAGTAATAAGATTTTATGTAACTCAGGTGCACCTACCGTATCTGTTATTTAAGTTCAACTGGATCCTTGCAGCCGTGAGAAGAAGATTGTGTACTTCGGAGCGTTTGGTCGGTTCCACGGGTTTCCTGGTTCCGCAAAAGCAATGTACACCTCGGAAATACTAGCCGGTATGTGTAAAGGCGCCAACGGTTTCTCAGTCTGTACATACAGTCTACGTCTCTCAGTGCGCAGATTCCGTAGGCAATATAAGTTTACTGTCAGAAATTGTTGTGTACACATTTGATCTAATGGCTATATATGAAGTATTCTCAGATTCTGATTTGTCTCCTGTTGTAGTGTATGAGCGAAAGAAGTTGTTCAAATTGTCAATTTCTATGAAAGAAAAATTTTAATATTCAATGTTTTGAAAAACTTTTTTCTTATTGGCAAGTTTGCGCTAGTTAATTAATTTAAATACCTCTTTGAATTTACTCTGCTTAATTATTGGTTAGTATTTGGGCGGAACACTTATTTCCTGAAGTAATGTTGAATGATTAAGAAATTGTCGAAGTAAATGCTTTTCATGTTAGTGGCCTGATAAAGGATTCTATTTAATGGGTATTACACTATTTATTGGTTTTAAACGTCTTCGGAGGCATGTTGTGCCATAATAACAAGATTTCTTCTCTTGTTTCCTGTTAGTTTTATGGAACAGTATTGGGTGGCTAAATTTTTCCTTGTTGTCCTATCTAGGATAGTTAAAATTTTGGTGGAAACTTTTAATTTTTATATTAACCAGTTGACCTTGTTAACTGCTGGCACTCTAATCAACTGCGATTCAGCCATGTAAAGGAAATTGTGCTGTGGATCTGTCCATCTTTCTGTATCCCTCTGAAAATGTTGAGATAGTGGTTTTTGCAAAGAAGTCGTCAGTAAACTGTAGGATCATAACTTTGGGGTAAAAACTCCGGCCTTATCTGATTTAAGTATATTAAATAGTAAAGGAGATTGTGTTGGAATTTGTGGTACGCACTTAAGAGTTGTCATAGGAATGATGGTATTGCAGTTGACTTTAAAGATTATTTTCCTGTGTTTTAAAACTGCCACATCCCGAAACACCTCAAGATAAAAATAATTACACGCATAAAAAAAGCTTTGCATCACCTCTGTTCCGAGAGTTCCGGAACCTGTACAGAAAATTGGAATAGAGATCAGCATAAAAATCATTTCCGCCATTTTTAATGCTCATGAAAACCACACATTGCATGTTGTACCACCATACAGCGAGACCTTCAGAGGTGGTGGTCCAGATTGCTATACACACTAGTGCCACTAATACCCAGTAACACGCCCTCTTGCATTGATGCATACCTATATTCGTCGTGGTATACTATCCACAAGTTCATCAAGCCACTGTTGGTCCTCATTTTCTCACTCCTCAACTGCGATTTGACCTACATCCCTCAGAGTGGTTGGTTGGTCACACCATCCACAAACAGCCCTTTTCAATCTATCCCAGGCATATTCGATAGGATTAATGTGTGGAGAACATGCTGACCACTTTAGTCGAGCGATGTCGTTATCCTGAAGGAAGTCATTCACAAGATGTGCACGATGTGTCGACCACGAAGAAAAATGCCTCGCGAATATGCTGCCGATATGGTTGCACTATCGGTTGGAGGATGGCATTCACGTATCGTACAGCCTTTACGGCACCTTCCATGTCCACGAGCGGCATACGTCGGCCCAACATAATGCCACCCCAAAACAACAGAGAACCTCCACCTTGCTGCGCTCACTGGATAGTGTGTCTTAGGCGTTCAGCCTGACCGGGATGCCTCCAAACACATCTCCGGCGATTGTCTGGTTGAAGGCACATGCGACACTCATCGGTGAGGAGAACGTGATGCCAATCCTGAGCGGTCCATTCGGCATGTTGTTGGACCCATCTGTACCGCGATGCTTGGTCTCGTGGTTGCAAATATCGACCTCGCCGCCTGCCGGTGTATTCTAGCGGTTCTAGGCGGTTCAGTCCGGAACCGCGCGATCGCTACGGTCGCAGGTTCGAATCCAGCCTCGGGCATGGATGTGTGTGATGTCCTTAGGTTGGTTAGGTTTAAGTAGTTCTAAATTCAAGGGGACTAATGCCCTCAGATGTTAAGTCCCATAGTGCTCAGAGCCATTTGAACCATTTTTTGGACCTCGCCATGGACGTCGAGAGTGAAGTTGCGCATCATGCAGCCTATAGTGCACAGTTTGAATCGTAACACGACGTCCTGTGGTTGCACGAAAAGCATTATTCAGCATGGTGGTGTTGCTATCAGGGTTCCTCCAAGCCATAATACATAGGTTGCGGTCTTCCACTGCAGTAGTAGCCCTTGGGCGGCCGTAGCGAGGCATGTCATCGACAGTTCCTGTCTTCCTGTATCTCCAGCACGTCCGAACAACATCGCTTTGTTTCACTCCGAGACGCCTGGAAAGTTCCCTTGTTGAGAGCCCTTTCTGGCACAAAGTAACAATGCAGGCGCTATCGAACCGTGGTACTGGCCGTCTAGGCAAGGTGAACTACAGATAACACGAGCCCCCTTCCTGGTGGAATGACTGGAACTGATCGGCTGTCGGACCGCCTCCATCTAATGGGTGCTTCTCAAGCATAGTTGTTTACATCTTTGGGCAGGTTTAGTGACATCTCTGTACAGTCAAAGGGACTGTGTCTGTGATACAATATCCGAAGGCAACGTTTATCATCAGGAGTTCTGGAAACAGGGTGATGAAAAACTTTGTGTGTGTGTGTGTGTGTGTGTGTGTGTGTGTGTGTGTGTGAAAGGCCTAACCCTCTTCCTGCTTCATTCTTCTCTTCTCTTCCGTGAGGACAGCACCTGTGGACATGATTGGAACGCATCTCCCAAAAGATACTACGGTAGAAAAAAATCAGAATGGACATTAGCCGCCATTTTATCGACATGTCCGACATTATAAATGAGTACACGTATTTGATTCATGTAAAAATCGTAGAGGGAGACCAAGAGATGAATACACTAAGCAGATTCAGAAGGATGTAGGTTGCAGTAGGTACTGGGAGATGAAAAAGCTTGCACAGGATAGAGTAGCATGGAGAGCTGCATCAAACCAGTCTCAGGACTGAAGACCACAACAACAACAACCTGAAAACAAATGACAACTGAGGATTGATTTTACGCTTATTATTCCATGTTACTGGGCAGCTTGATGTCCCCATTGCGCTGCCGGACGGTGGGGAACTCCCATGCGAGATGGCGTATCTCCCGTTTGGTTTCTGCGAGTTGTGCATCTATCTGTGGCCTGCATGCTACCGCTCAGGATGATTTGCTTCCTCTGAAACTCATAAGATATCGTTGGCAATGAAAATCTGGCCGGCCGAAGTGGCCGTGCGGTTAAAGGCGCTGCAGTCTGGAACCGCAAGACCGCTACGGTCGCAGGTTCGAATCCTGCCTCGGGCATGGATGTTTGTGATGTCCTTAGGTTAGTTAGGTTTAACTAGTTCTAAGTTCTAGGGGACTAATGACCTCAGCAGTTGAGTCCCATAGTGCTCAGAGCCATTTGAACCATTTTGAACCATGAAAATCTGCTAATCCTATTACAGATCCAGTGCACACGAAATTTTCGAAACTTACAAGTTAGTGAAGAAAGTGTGAGCTCATCGATTAACACTCCGGTATCGGTACCGGGTACTTGCACAATCAACACGTGGTCACGACAGACTGAGCACTCGGCCAAGGGCGTTGAGACATCATGACAATCTTAAAAGTAGGGGGTCAGTCTTCGCAGCTACGGCAAGGTGAATTCTATGGTCCCTTTAACACCTTAAGCAGATGCCTATGGAACTTGACGCTCCCAAAACTGCCAAGGCCTCACGCTCCTATTAAAACAATTCCCGATGACCCTGCACACTTTCGATGGTAGGTACTCTGGCCGCTTTAGCATCCTAAGCATATAACAAATATTCCGGCGACGGACTTACGCAGTAATGAGCAAGCGTATTCATCAGAATCAAAACTGGGAGTGCTTCACGCTACCTACGTGTGCGCCAGTCTCTCGTCCACTAACGCTCTCACGTAGGACAGACATCAGTATCGAACTAAAACTGCTGACCAAAAGAAAGACAATTCGACAACAGACTCAACAGCCCACAGGAAACGGAAAGGTGTCAATCCGTACGGAGGAGACAGATCACCAGTACGTCGAAATATTTGCCCACAACAGAAAACGAAGATTTTGAGAATCTGTCCTAATACATGCACGAATGTGCCCAGGGACGGTTTCTGGCGCACATTTGTCATTCACACAAAATCAAAATGAAATCAAACACACAAAACAACAACAAAACCAGAGATAATCTGCAGAATAATATGGACGCTATTCTATACACAGTAACACATAAAGAAAATTTCACACAAATGAGAGGATCAGACCTAAAATTAACAAAAAAAATGGAAACAACAAATGACAAAGTTTTGTGCTAGAAATGGTTTGGCATGTGTCAGTTAAGATTGTCACTTTGCTGTTGTCGTCCATTTAGAGGGGTTCCCTTACTTCGATTCTGTTGGTGTTGCTATGATTCTGTCTGCCCCTGCTTGTCACTCTGCTGGCTGTGCTCTTTTTCGCGCCAGTCTATGTCAAACCCACTCCGTAGACCTGGTCCCCGGAATCGCTATGGTCTGACTGTGCTTCTTTCCTGTCGCGCTCCTTGCCGTTCGTTTCGCTCATACTTCCTTTCGATATTCTTGCGAGGTTGCTGATTATTTCCTTTGATTACCCTTCATCTTTTCATTGTGTTTTATTTGGCAAACACAAGTTTCAGTTCGGACAGAAAACATTTAAAACATTCAGTGTTATCATCGCATCGTCCAACTAAAGTTTTCCGGCAGTGAGTAGAGAGTTTGCTGAAGCCAAACCGAATTATCTCAGACGCACTAAATTGAGCGTCTAAAAATTGATTTTTTTTCCATGAAATGCGTCGAACATTTAAGATCAGGCAACATCATTATTTGTGGCGTAATGTGGTATTGCATATCTCGCGAGCAGTATGTGGCGAGAAACGCGTGCCTAAATTTCTCGAAGGAAGTGCAGTGTGCTACAATGTCATTCATTTTCTCCGCAGCGACGTATTCTAGCTTAGCATTCAGTGACCACGAAGAGGGGAAGTGACTTGATAAATTTTCCAAGCCTAATCTTGGGGCGTAAAGTATTCCCTACCTCTCTGAAGTTCCGAAATTTCAGGACCTTCAGAAAGTGTTTGTTGTCTAACGCAGGTGTTCCCATGGACTTCGATACCTGAACAGGTTCGAAATGATGTGCTAAAACTTGTCTATAGCAACCATAGTACGGACCCGAAGAACCGCTAAGAGTGTCCGCTGTTGCTTCCCACGTCCGTCCGTAATAGATTTCCGAGTGCATGTTGATCTCGTCTCTGTTCGCTTTGTGCGGTTCGCCACTTGGAAAGAAACCCGGAAGCAAAGACTGCACCGACGGTGATCCACAAAACCGGAAAGATTCCTGGACATCTCCCCTTTCAGAGCCACTTTTGAACGCTTGCTCTAGGTGAGTCATTCGATCATCTATTTTTGTGACTTTGTTCGAGATGCGATCGACCACGACGTCACCTGGTCTTAATCGACTGGTGAAGGTCGTTGTGCTGTAATTCGCTGTTTGATTCGACTGCAGTGATCGGTATCTTCCTAGCGCCTGCAGTTTCTGGTTTAGCTAAACGCGCGTCTCTTTTTGCGCCAATTGCTGTTTGTTTTGCTTCTGCATCCAGTTTTGCTAATATCAACACCTTTTCCCTGATTTCACTAATCTCAGTGGAAATTCACCTCGTAAATTCTTAGGTCTTCTCTTCCCTCATTCTCTCTACGTCCTCCCTTATTATATCAGTCTCCTCTGTTTTTCCTTACATTGCTCTAAGAAGAGCTAAAATAGCTTCTTGTGGTAGTTCATAAGCCATACGTTAACAGAGAATGCTATTCAGGATTCTCGCGTGCTATTATGCTGGCGCCTACCGACTGACGTGTGGTTTGTTTGCAACGGGTTTTGGATTGTTCCAACGGCTTCAATAGGTTCCATGCTGTTTAGATCAGTGGAATCCGCATCGATCTCAGAATGGTGAGACACACGCATTTAGACCTGTGTGCTCCGTGTTTTCTAACACCATATCGTCTCCCGAACAGTCGCCGCCCCTGCTGTCAACCTGCTCCAACATTTTAGGATTTGTACGGTTCGCGATCCCTAACAACCTCGCCTTACTCCTTGTCAGCATTCAGAAATGAGTGACTTTACCACATCGCACTAATTGAAGTAAGAACGGAATAATCTACCATTATTTATTCTCAACACAATAATCAAAGAAACGTTTTCCCTCCAGAAATAGTACGTACCCAAAAAGAAATCTTATATAAGTTTCCGCCGCTATTTACAACGCTGATTTAGGACACTCATCATGAATGTGGTGGGTATGCATGAAAGGTAACTTCTAAATAAAAGATAAAGAAGACATCAGGATTAGAACATAGGCGCTGCCAACCTAATTCTACCGCGGATCACAAAAAGGTTAAGGTAATTGATAGCGAAGAGAAAATGAAACTAGCTTGTATCACTGTGATCCGTAGCGTACGAAACTGAAGGCAACAGACACCAATATGGAAACTAGCCGCGTGTTTGCTATCATGGGATATCAGTGATATGCAAGTTAGGGGGCGGAATGACGATGTTATGCAAATCGCACCCAACTGGGTTTGAATTGAATCTGCACAAGGTGTGTAGAGCGATCCTACAATGGCTCTGATATAGGTCCTACGTGGGGTGGCTTGCCTCTCTCATAATTTATTCATTAACTGATCAAAGTTACACTCCAAAAATGATGATAGGAAAGGAGTCTGTCGAATGTGACTATTTAACAAATTAATGCGGTCCTAAATATTCACAATTACATTTATTTTCTTCAAATGCACACAAATTTGATCATGAATTTCAACAAGGATGATCATGTATATTAACGTAAGCAAATATGTAAATAGTCCTCACATGACACAGGTGTCACAAAACCTTGTACAAACAACACTGCATTAAATTTTTTGTGCTTCTCTACTACGAGAAGGGGAGAAAAGGTGAAATGTATGACATCGATAAGCAAGTAATCAGATGTAGTACAGCGATATCACCTACGGAAAGGGAAGTGGTTCTATGGATGCAACTACTGAGAAACCTCAATTCGAATTTTGGGCGGCTGACAAATCAACTGAAACCCTACAGACCGGAACTGTGCATATTACCGACAGTACGCAGAAAGGCGACATGTTGATGACGGCTGCTACTCGTGGTCAGCTGCTGCATGGAAATGTTCTGTGCCTAGGAGAACGATCGAAGTGCGAGCCTGGAAAAAATAAATAAAAGAAACTAAGAGTTGGTCCGTTGAACTGCGAATGAAATTACTCTGCAGAAAGGGTGGAAAAGTATCAGACCGACTCCTACAGCGGACAGGAACAAACCGGCCAGCCGTTGTGGCCGAAGGTTCTAGGCGCTTCAGTCTGGAACCGCGCGACCGCTATGGTCACAGATTTGAATCCTGCCTCGGCCATGAATGTGTATGATATCTTTAGGATAGTTACGTTTAACTAGTTCTAAGTTCTAGGGGAGTGATGCCCTGAAATGTTTGAACCATTTGAACTAGGGACTAACCACCCTCTCAATTCTCTTCGACCCCGCATCCATAGAGTGGCGCTCCCCTTGCGCCAGAACTCGGCCAGTTGTCACCGATAAGACCGCCCGGTGTGGTCGAGTGGTTCTAGGCGCTTCAGTCTGGAACGGCGCGACCGCTACGGTCGCAGGTTCGAATCCTGCCTCGGGCATGGGTGTGTGTGATGTCCTTAGGTTAGTTAGGTTTAAGTAGTTCTAAGATCTAGGACACTGATGACCTCAGATGTTAAGTCCCATAGTGCTCAGAGCCATTTGAACATTTTTTTGTCGCCGATAAACTAAGTTCTCGGTAGCTATGGCCTTGAAAAAAAAATTCGTCTACACTCCCACTACCGTACTTTATCGATCTAGGTGCCAATACCATTTCTTGCCCCCGAATCACGACGGTGACTGGAAATATGTGCTGATGTAACAGTCGAACAGCCTATCATAGCCTCCGCAGGATCTGCGCGGTAAGCTTACTGGCGACGGTAAACTTCTAGTGTGGTAATTGGGGTGTCGGCTATCCTGTGGATCTCCGCGCCCTTTATCCAAAATGTTCCACACAACAGCTCAGCCGTTGCGCCTTTCTAGCTTGTTCCTGCCCGAAACATGAAGCTTTCGCGAGAAACTGTACCCAGCCATTGTAGAAATCCGTTGCTCTCGCCCCTGACCGAGCGAGGTGGCGCAGTGGTTAGACACTGGACTCGCTTTCGGGAGGACGACGGTTCAATCCCGCGTCCGGCCATCCTGATTTAGGTTTTCCGTGATTTCCCTAAATCACTCCAGGCAAATGTCGGGATGGTTCCTTTAAAAGGGCACGGCCGACTTCCTTCCTCGTCCTTCCCTAATCCGATGAGACCGATGACCTCGCTGTCTGGTCTCCTTTCCCGAAACAACTAACTAACTAACTCTCGCCCCTGAGACCCGACATCAAAAGAGAAAGCCGCCAGCCAGTGGTTGGTACTATGTCAGCAATTCACAGTGCCCGCACATCACCACACCTCATGCTAATGTGAGCGGTTGGCCTCTTCACAGCCCAAAACTTTCTGTTCGACTCCTACCTGAAATATGCATGCATCCTATTGCCGATCATGCACATGCTGGTACATAGCGTCCGATTACCTACTTTGCATGACAGTGTGATACCGTAGCGAAATGATATTATTTTACATGTATGCAAATCCGGATTTTAGAAATGCAAGATAGGCTTGTCTGATGGCTCTTAATAAGTGTATGAAGGGTACTCCATCAGTACTGAACATTATCGTTTTGGTGGCTTAGGGGTTATCGGCTGTGGAGGTGTTACGTTGCGTGGGAGTACTGACCTCGAGATATTTGAACACGGTACAATCACTGGTCAATTTATTGTGTTATGTGCTTCTTTTCAGTGGTGCATTCGGTCCTGACTTCATTTATACACTACTGGCCATTAAAATTGCTACACAACGAAGATAACGTGCTACAGGCGCGAAATTTAACCGGCAGGAAGGAGATGCTGTAACATGCAAATGATAGGCGTTTCAGAGCATTCACACAAGGTTGGCGCCGATGGCGACACCTACAACGTGCTGACATGAGGAAAGTTTTCAACCGATTTCTCATACACAAACAGCAGTTGACCGGCGTTGCCTGGTGATGCCTCGTATAAGGAGGGAAAATGCGTACCATCAAGTTTCCGACTTTGATAAAGGTCGGATTGTAGCCTATCGCGATTGCGGTTTATCGTATCGTGACATTGCTGTTCGCGTTGGTCGAGATCCAATGACTGTTAGCAGAATATGGAATCGGTGGGTTCAGGAAAGTAATGCGGAACGCCGCGCTGGATCCCAACGGCCTCGTATCACTAGCAGTCGAGATGAGAGGCATCTTATCTGCATGGCTGTAACGGATCGTGCAGTCACGTCTCGATCCCTGAGTCAGCAGATGGGGACGACTGCAAGACTACAACCATCTGCACGAACAATTCGACGACGTTTGCAGCAGCACGGGCTATCAGCTCGGAGACCATGGCTGCGGTTACCCTTGACGCTGCATCACAGACAGGAGCGCCTGCGATGGTGTTGTCAACGACGAACATGGGTGCACGAATGGTAAAACGTCATTTTTTCATATGAATCCAGGTTCTATTTACAGCATCATGATGGTCGCATCCGTGTTTGGCGACATCGCGGTGAACGCAAATTGGAAGCGTGTATTCGTCATCGCCATACTGGCGTATCACCCGGCATGATGGTATGGGGTGCCATTACTTACACGTCTTGCTCACCCTTTGTTCGCATTGACGGCACTTTGAACAATGGACGTTACATTACAGATGTGTTACGACCCGTGGCTCTACCCTTCATTCTCTCCCTGCGAAACCCTACATTTCAGCAGTATAATGCACGATGTTGCAGGTCCTGTACGGGCCTTTCTGAATAGAGAAAATGTTCGACTGCTGCCCTGGCCAGCACATTCTCCAGATCTCTCAGCAATTGATAACGTCTGGTCAATGGTGGCCGAGCAGCTGGCTCCGCACAGTGCGCCAGTCACTACTCTTGATGAACTGTGGTATCGTGTTAAAGCTGCATGGGCAGCTGTACCTGTACACGCCATCCAAGCCCTGTTTGACTCAATTCCCGAGCGAATCAAGGCCGTTATTATGGCCAGAGGTGGTTGTTATGGGTACTGATGTCTCAGGATCTATGCACGCAAATCGCGTGAAATTGTAATCACATGTCAGTTCTAGTATAATATATTTCTCCAATAAACACCCGTTTATCATCTACATTTCTTCTTGGTGTAGCAATTTTAATGGCCAGTAGTGTATGAATGGCAATGTCTGACCACATGGAACTGCACAGATAGAGCAGCTGTCGTAGCTAAGGATATCCGGCGAATGGACTGGCCTGCCCGTTGCCCAACATCAATCCAATGAAACGCATGTGGGATGGGTTGGTGGGATGTATTGCAGCATGTCCACGTGCACCAATGACCGTCCAACAGTTGCCAACAGCGCTGGTAGAGAAATGGAATGCCCTGGCACAATAATCCCTTACCAGTCACGTAGCCAACATGAGAACACGATGGAGAGCATACACTGCCGTTCGTGATGATCACACTGTATAAAGAACCACGACCCGCCGTTTGTAATTGCAGGGAACCACCACGAATCTCGGGCACTTCACTGTAATCATTATCTTTAAATAAAATTGTAGTTTATGTTCATCTCATAGTTCATTTTTTTTACTTACCGTAGCTGTTCTTTCTATGTGTGGTGCAAGTTTCATCCAGCAATGTTACTTGACAGAGAAAAATCATGTGAAAGTTACTTTAGTCCTTAAGATTTACACACTGGTGACCAGGTGAATTACGCCCAAGGTCCAGAGAAGCTGTTCATGGCTAATTCTAATGTACAGTATATAGACAAGTATTGAGTGTAAATGGGCAGCAATCGCATTTCTTTTTTCATGTGCCATTGGTATTGTTCACTGGAAATTCTGAAGCCGAAAGATATCTAAGGTCATTCGTCCGGGACGATTTAAGACGGTAATATCACATGAAACGAGCAATCAGCAACGCTTGTCTAGGTTTCACTGGTAGAATCAGAAGGAAATGAAACTCAGCCAGGAATGAGGTAACTAATTCTGGATTGGCTAACTCTGTAGTCTTGTGCGTTTGTTTGCAAACTCAACCAGGCTGTTTCAGTAGAAAAGGCAGAAAAGAATCAAGGGATGGCCATGAGTTCTGTCGCGAGTTGATTTGGTCAGTGTGGGACCGTTGACGAAACGTTCATTCAGAACCAGTAAAGGACGCTACAAAAGAAGTGTAGCACATCACGGTTTACTGTTACCCTTCCGAGAACCTGAGTCGAACAGGAATCGCCCAAAATATTATTTACTCCCAGACGTAACTGAAGAAATGCCACTGTTTGTAAAATCAGAGACGCTGTTGTTGATATACCCGACCTCCAAAGGAAGTGGGAGGATAAAAGGCAGATTGTAGATGTGGATGTGATTAGAAGAAATCATGCCTAACGTGGGAAATGTAAGCACTCCATGCAGGCTTGTCAGTGTGCCAGACTGACGATCGCTAACGCATCTTTAATTTCAAGCCCAATACGACGATATTTTGGGCGCTATATAATGTGCTCTTCAGCGTCCTTATCCAATACAAGGTTCTCCCATTTAAAGATACATGTTCCACGTAGAAGATGTCAATGTATTATGGGTGGATAATATAACTTTGGAAATTTGTGGTAAGTTCATATGAGAATTTTAATATGATATATAATAAATCATGTAATTTCTCATCTGTTCGTGTAGACTAGCTACTTCCGCAGACATGTTAGAATAATATTACGAGAATTGCTTGCTCGATTTATCGAAAATTAAACTAGGTGTACTGCTAGTGAAATCATCAGCACGTGAATTTCAGCGAGAAATGTTTGAACGTAATATATTACTGCAATAATGAAACAAACCGGAAATCGTCTGAACTTTTTATACTCACAAACAGAATATTGTAGTCAGATGTTCTGTGAGAGAGACACCTGCTGATACAATCATACATCAATACTTTGACACATTGAGGAATTTTAGAAAGAGTATAAATATAAATGAAATGTCCTTATCCAGTGACATATAGTGAAACTTCATTTTCACTTCGTATCAAAGGCAGAAAAGACAAGATAGTTATTGAAAATTCAGTACCGCCCCTTGATTTGGGAAGTGGGATATATTAAAACTTTTATCCATTCTGGATTTGGAACACTGCGACTGTCTTGTTAAAGGTTTCAGGAATTACTGCAAACAATTCTTCAATCTTTATTTATTCTTCAATTTTTATTTATTCATGATCGGTTTCGAATCGCCTGGCGATTCATCGTCAGATGGCAAAATTTAGTTTGGAGTATTGTGGGGGTCGTGCAACAAGAATAAAAACAATGCACGACCCCCACAATCCTCCAAACTAAATTGTACCATCTGATGATGAATCGCCAGGCGATTCATGAATAAATAAAAATTGAAGAAAAAAACGGCGATTGGTTGCAGTAATTCCTGAAACCCCAAATGGGATTTATTGTTTTGACTAACTGAATATGTTACTCACTTTCTTGCTGTATATATCATACATGTCACTACAATTGCGTTCTCTGGTGTCCGCCGCGCGGGATTAGCCGAGCGGTGTGCGGCGCTGCAGTCATGGACAGTGCGGCTGTTCCCGGCGGAGGTTGGAGTCCTCCCTCGGGCATGGGTGTGTGTGTTTGTTCTTAGGATAACTTAGGTTAAGTAGAGTGTACGCTTAGGAACTGATGACCTTAGCATTTAAGTCCCACAAGATTTCACACACCTTTTTTCTCTGGTGTTCGCTTCGTACGAGCTATGAACATTTGATTAAAATACTGTATATACCTCCACACTGGCCTTCTAAAGAAGAAAAAGTGAATAAAATGAAGCTTAGCATTACACCTCGGAAACACACACACACACACACACACACACACACACACACACACACACACACACACGGACACGGACACGCACGTACAGGCAAACTTTAACTTAGGAATGTATTGAAACATAATGTGGCTTTGGGCCTTGTAGCCGAACGCTACGTTCTGCACTCTTGAATTATAACAGTTCATCCTGCTCGAATTACAAATGGGAATTAATGACGAGCAGAGTACTTTGCAATAACGGAGGCCAGAACCGTGTTCAGAAATAATTGTTTAATGATTTAATTTGTTTACAGTGAGCTTTTCTAAATTATCCATTAGTCGGCCTTGCATTAGATAAAACTGATGCAAAACATTGATTATTTAATCAAATATTAGCATCTGAAGAGGATTATCAGGTAATCGGATAATTTATGAAACTGTGTCCTGCTATACTCGGCAGCCAATTTGTATGTTTTTTAGTTGCTACTTGAAAAAAAAAATCTATAAACAACACTTGTTGTTTATAGATATTGTACTCACCCGTAAATATGTATCACCTACGGTTGTTTTTATGTGGCACTCATGGGTCTGTTTTATGAGAGTATGTTGCTATCTTCCGTTCTCATGTGTTCCGTACACAGTCGATATGGCTTACATTTTCAGTTTTCTCAAATGTCCGCTGAAATCGAAATCAACCGATAAGGTGGTTGTCACACCGTTGCGCGAAAGTAAAATGCAGCACATGTTGTCAATGATGTTTAACACAACCTATTTTCTGTTTTGGCAGAAAAAAGTAAGTCTTATATAACTCAGTTTCCTGTTTGTGCACAATCAATAGTTCTGGGCATTATTCAGCGACCACCTATTGATGCGGACGGTTTGGTACCGCGGAAAACGAACGTCTTGTAGTGTTGGCAGAAGAGCCAACACTGTTTTTCTAGAGGAGGCCGAAATGCACGCGTTTAATTACACGCTGACTGGCGTGAGGTCTGGAACAGGACAATATCTTGAGAATTGCAAATAAAGTAAGTAGTTGATATAATAGTTAACTTTAATCCACAATTGTAGAACATCGCTCTTGATGATACATGCTTCACATAATAAATATCAATTGAATACGGCGCCTTGCTAGGTCGTAGCAAATGTAGCTGAAGGCTATGCTAACTATCGTCTCGGCAAATGAGAGCGTATTTGTCAGTGAACCATTGCTATGAACGTCGGCTGTACAACTGGCGCGAGTGCCAGTACGTCTCTCTAGACCTGCCGTGTGGTGGCGCTCGGTCTGCTATCACTGACAGTGGCGACACGCGGGTCCGGCGTATACTAATGGACCGCGGCCGATTTCAAGGCTACCACCTAGCAAGTGTGGTGTCTGGCGGTGACACCACACGTCTCTCCTTCGTAGCCTCCCGGGAGGATAGAAAATCCACCTCAGTTGGATATCGGAAGATCGTGTGGGAATTACATGAAACTTATTAATCATTCCCACAGTGGCTGGGATGGATGTGAATGTTGACGCTAAACGAAACAAGAGACCTCGTTAGGAAAGTCTGCTGGAAAAAAAGATAAAAAAAGGAAATTTGGCCAGTGCGAGTAGGACCCGCTCATTGAGGGTCCCGTACAAACTTAATTATATAATCGGGAATGTCAAGGATTGTTGCTTGTTGTTGACATCAATGTGGCAAGATATTGGTATCGCGAATTCCAAGTCCGTGTCTAAATCTCTCTCCCCCCCCCCCCCCCCCCTATGAACGATGGACCTTGTCGTTGGTGGGGAGGCTTGCGTTCCTCAGCGACACAGATGGCCGTACCGTAGGTGCAACCACAACGGAGGGTATCTGTTGGGAGGCCAGACAAACGTGTGGTTCCTCAAGAGGGGCAGCAGCCTTTTCAATAGTTGCAGGGGCAACAGTCTGGATGATTGACTGATCTGGCCTTGTAACACTAACCAAAACGGCCTTGCTGTGCTGGTACTGCGAACGGCTGAAAGCAAGGGGAAACTACAGCCGTAATTTTTCCCGAGGGCATGCAGCTTTACTGTATGGTTAAATGATGATGACTTCCTCTTGGGTAAAATATTCAGGAGGTAAAATAGTTCCCCATTTGGATCTCCGGGCGGGGTCTACTCAGGAGGACATCGTTATGAGGAGAAAGAAAACTGGCGTTCTACGGATCGGAGCGTCGAATGTCAGATCCCTTAATCGGGCAAGTAGGTTAGAAAATTTGAAAAGGTAAATGGATAGGTTAAAGTTAGATATAGTGGGAATTAGTGAAGTTCAGTGGCAGGAGGAACAAGACTTTTGGTTCAGGTGAATACAGGGTTACAAATACAAAATCAAATAGGGGTAATGCCGGAGTACGTTTAATAACGAATAAAAAAATAGGAGTGCGGGTAAGCTACTACAAACAGCATAGTGACCGCATTATCGTGGCCAAGATAGACACGAAGCCCACACCTACTACAGTAGTACAAGTTTATATGCCAATTAGCTCTGCAGATGATGAAGAAATTGATGAAATGTATGATGAGATAAAAGAAATTATTCAGGAAGTGAAGGGAGACGAAAATTTAATAGTCATGGGTGACTGGAATTCGGTAGTAGGGAAACGGAGAGAAGGAAACGTAGTGGGTGAATATGGATTGGGGGGAACAAATGAAAGAGGAAGCCGCCTGGTAGAATTTTGCACACAGCTCAACTTAATTATAGCTAATACTTGGTTCATGAATCATAAAAGAAGGTTGTATGCATGGAAGAACCCTGGAGATACTAAAGGGTATCAGATAGATTATATAATGATAAAACAGAGATTTAGGAACCAGGTTTTAAATTGTAAGACATTTCCAGGGGCAGATGTGGACTCTGACCACAATCTATTGGTTATGAACTGTGGATTAAAACTGAAGAAACTGCAAAAAGGTGTGAATTTAATGAGATGGGACCTTGATGAACTGACTAAACCAGAGTGTTTCAGGGGGAGCATACGGGAACAATTGACAGGAATGGGGGAAAGAAATACAGTAGAAGAAGAATGGGTAGCTCTGAGGGATGAAGTAGTGAAGGCAGCAGACGATCAAGTAGGTAAAAAGACGAGGGCTGGTAGAAATCCTTGGGTAACAGAAGAAATATTGACTTTAATTGATGAAAGGAGAAAAAATAAAAATCGAGTAAATGAAGCAAGCAGAAAGGAATTCAAACGTCTTAAAAATGAGATCGACAGGAAGTGCAAACCTGCTAAGCAGGAATGAATAGAGGACAAATGTAAGGATGTAGAGGCTTGTCTCACTAGGGGTAAGATAGATACTGACTACAGGAAAATTAAAGACACCTTTGGAGAAAAGAGAACCACTTGTATGAGGATCAAGAGCTCAGATGAAAACCCAGTTCTAAGCAAAGAAGGGAAAGCAGAAAGGTGGAGGGAGTATATAGAGAGTCTATACAAGGGCGATGTAGTTGAGGACAATATTATGGAAATGGAAGAGGATAAAGATGAAATGGGAGATACGATACTGTGTGAAGAGTTTGACAGAGCACTGAAGGACCTGAGTTGAAACAAGGCCCCGGGAATAGACAACATTCCATTAGAACTACTGACGGCCTTGGGAGAGCCAGTCATGACAAAACTCTACCATCTGGTGAGCAAGATGTATGAGACAGGCGAAATACCCTCAGACTTCAAGAAGAATATAATAATTCCAATCCCAAAGATAGCAGGTGTTGACAGATGTGAAAATTACCGAACTATCAGTTTAATAAGTCACAGCTACAAAATACTTTACAGACGAATGGAAAAACTAGTAGAAGTCGACCTCGGGGAAGATCAGTTTGGATTCCGTAGAAATGTTGGAACACGTGAGGCAATACTGACCTTACGCCTTAGCTTAGAAGAAAGATTAAGGAAAGGCAAACATACGTTTCTATCATTTGTAGACTTAGAGAAAGCTTTTGGCAATGTTGACTGGAAAACTCTCTTTCAAATTTCTAAAGGTGACACGGGTAAAATACCGGGAACTAAAGGCTATTTACAATTTGTACAGAAACCAGATGGCAGTTATAAGAGTGGAGGGACATGAAAGGGAAGCAGTGGTTGGGAAGGGATTGAGACTGGTTTGTAGCCCCTCCTTATGTTATTCAACCTGTATATTGAGCAAGCAGTGAAAGAACCAAAAGAAAAATTCGGAGTAGGTATTAAAATCCATGGAGAAGAAATAAAAACTTTGAGGTTCGCCGATGACATTGTAATTCTGTCAGAGACAGCGAAGGACTTGGAAAAGCAGTTGAACGGAATGGACAATGTCTTGAAAGGAGGGTACAAGATGAACATCAACAAAATCAAAACGAGGATAATGGAATGTAGTTGAGTTAACTCGGGTGATGCTGACGGAATTAGATTAAGGGATGAGATACTTAAAGTAGTAAAGGTGTTTTGCTATTTGGGGAGCAAAATAACTGATGATGGTCGAATTAGAGAGGATATAAAATGTAAACTGGCAATGGCAAGGAATGCGTTTCTGAAGAAGAGGAATTTGTTAACATAGAGTATAGATTTAAGTGTCAGGAAGTCGTTTCTGAAAGTATTTGTATGGAGTGTAGCCATGTATGGAAGTGAAACATGGACGAGAAGTAGTTTGGACAAGAAGAGAATAGAAGCTTTTGAAATGTGGTGCTACAGAATAATGCTGAAGATTGGATGGGTAGATCACGTAACTAATGAGGAGGTATTGAATAGAATAGGGGAGAAGAGGAGTTTGTGGCACAAGTTGACAAGGAGAAGGACCGGTTGGTAGGGCATGTTCTGAGGCGTCAAGGGATCACAAATTTAGCATTGGAGGGCAGCGTGGATGGTAAAAATAGTAGAGGGAGCCCAAGAGATCAATACACTAAGCAGATTCAGAAGGATATAGGTTTCAGTAAGTACTGGGAGATGAAGAAGCTTGCATAGAATAGAGTAGCATAGAGAGCTGGATCAAACCAGTCTCAGGACTGAAGACCACGACAAAAACAACAACATATCAAAATCTCTACAGCAGTTCCTGGGACTAGTCCTGAGATATAAAGGAGGGGTGCAGTTTATAAATGTAGAGAGAGAGAGAATGTTTAATAAAATATTTTTCTTTTATTTGCGTATTAAAAGATGACTTCAACTTACATTTCATGTTAGCATCCAGTGATTCAAAATGGTTCACATGGCACTGAGCACTATGGGACTTAACATCTGAGGTCATCAGTCCCCTAGAACTTAGTATTACTTCAACCTAACAAACCTAAGGACATCGCACACATCCATGCCTGAGGCAGGATTCGAACCTGCGACTGTATCAGTCACCCGGTTCCAGACTGAAGCGCCTAGAACCGCTCGGCCACACAGGCGAGCTGCATGCAGTGATGTTTGTCTATTATGCTCTTGACGAATGATGAACGCAATGTATACTCACATGGCAAAAGATGTAATTACAATCTAACCAATTCCAGATTTTTTACTTAACTTGTTCTGTGAAACTCTTCTTCTTGCCGAATTTCGTGATTCTGGATCATATCACCCTATCACTTTTTGATGAGTGAGTTTTCGAGTATCAAAAACCTGTAGCTCAAATGGCCGTATCATTTGAATGGCGTAGCTTAGAAGCTTAAATTTTTTACACCTCCAGGGGACTACAGATTTTAATATGTGACAGAAATTCGAAACTGATGCGTCCACCAATTCCTGAGCAAAATGTTTCTTTTCTGTCTGACAGACAGACAGACAGACAGACAACAAAGCCATCCTATAAGGAGAACATGGTTGTGGAGATGAAGCAGCGATTAGTATGATTAATCAATTATTCAAAAACAGTCTTAATCGCATTTATTATTGTTATACCGCCAACCGGTTTCAACCCGGCGTAGGGGTCATCTTCTGGGTGTGATAGTTTCCTACCCTTATGTAGACAGGAGTGACACCATCAGCAGTCGACCAATGGTGTAAACGCCCAGAAGTTGACCCCTACGTCGGGTTGAAACCGGTTGGCGGTATAATAATAATAAATGCGATTAAGACTGTTTTTGAATAATTGACATACTATAAGGCTTCCATTTTTACAGACTGTGTCACGGAAACCTAGAAAGAGCGGAATAGTAACAGTATCTGAAAGGTCCCGTTAGCCATTCTTTGACACCTTCTAAGGCACATACTGTTTCTTCTACCTCTGTATGACTGTTAGAGGAAGAAAGACTCCGAAATTGACCTTTTTCCGCTCAGTATCAGTAAAAAACTGTTTTTAAACAGTTTACTTCTTCTCGCGTTCCGAGCGATATAGAAGAAGCAGAATATACGTGAAAGGTTGTTACAGACTGGCCAATGGATCTTTTCTGGCAGAGCCTGTTGCAGCTCATCTCGAGGGTGGCGAGCGTATCTTGGCATAACCAGCTATCGTTCAAGAGACAGTTGAAGGAGAGTACAACCAACCAATCAAAAGCGGAATGGCCAATAATAGTGGAGACAGACCGTAACAACAAAGGTAAGTAGTGCTGCGTGATTCAGCAGGTCAGTCTCTGCAAAAGACACTTTTAAAATGTTTTCTTATGTTTAGTTACGTATAATATGCCGACTCCATTTGTTTAAAAAATGAGAGTTGGACACTGAGCTATAATGTTCATGTAATATGAATTGTCTGTGGAGAACCACTGCTATAAGGGACCTACAATAAAAATCCACTTGAAAAACTAAGTTGCCGATATAAGAATCATAACTGGGTCTATAGCATTCGCATCTGACTGCTGTTAACAATATGTCGCCGCTACGGGCGACACAACAAAATAATTGCACACGGAAGCAGTAAATCTTTTTGTGTGCGCTCTGATTTCTCTTAGTTTATCGAAATAATTATTTCTCGCAAAGTCGGCGACAATATAAAATTATTGCGTTCAGAGGAGGCAGTGGGTGAGTTCGTGAAAAGATCTCGCCGCAACGCAAGACGCCTTAGTGCGAACACCTGCCACCCCAGGACGCTTCTCACATCCGTGGCACTTCTTTCCCAATTTCGCGACAATACAACACGAGCTGCTCTGCTTAGGTGTCCTCTGTCAGTCCTCTCTGGTAAGATCCCGTACCGCGCAGCAGTAACCTAGCAGACAAGAGGCAGTTCCTTTAGTAGACCTGCTGCACGTTCTATGTGCTCTGCCAATAAAACTCAGTCTTTGGTTTGCCTTCCCCACAACATCATCTTCGTGGTCGTGTCACTTTAAATGGTTCGTCATTGTTTTTTCCAGGTATTTGGTTGAAATGACAGCCTTTAAATTTGTGTGATGTACGAGATTTTTTTTCATATTGGTGTGGATGACCTCATATTTTTCCGTATTCAGAGACAATTGCACTTTTCGCAGCATACAGATATCGTGTCTAAGTGATCTTTCAGTATTGCTTTTGATCTTCTCATGAGTTTAATAGACGGTGTATGACAACATCATCTGCAAAAAGTCTAACTGGGCTGATCAGATTGCCGCCTAAACCACTTATATAGATTAGGAACAGCAGACGGTCCATAAACTTCCTTGGACAATACCAGGGATCACTTATGTTTTACTTGATTTTCCGTCGATTACTACGTGCTGTGAACTTTCTGACAGGAATTCACGAATTTAATCGCACAACTGAAGTGGCACGCCACAGGAACCCAATTTGATTAGAGGTCTCTTAAGATGAAGGGCGTCAAAAGCATTCTGGAAATCTAGAAATATGGAATCAGTTTGAGATTTGATGGAAAACGCCTCCCAAAATCAGTTTTGAAACGCTTCGTTTTATTGTCACGGTCGATTTCGAGCTATCACTCACATTTCATGTGGCCCTACTAGTATTATACAGTATTAGATTCGTCAGGAGCGTGTCATCTGCTCCTGAGCTGCAATGGAATATGAGCCATGCGTTTGTCATCTTCCATTACGGTAGTTCCGCCTCGATTTATTATTCCATTTACTGGCGTCACTAACTTCCTGCCTTACTTGCCCGTGAGTGGCAGCAGCAGCGCGTATCAATAAGCGCACTGTCGTACCATCTCTGGAGCGGCGGATAGTATTTCCGGGTCGTCGTGTGTCGGGTAGCCAGTGAGTGGGAGACGCACCAGCAGTGCAGTCGCGACGGAGCAGCAGTCGCGGACGGACCAGCAGTCCAGTCGGTCAGTTGGCGTGGAGCAGCAAGCAAGCCCACGTCGCGCCGATTCGGGCTGGAGCTGTTGGCAGCGTGCACGCGCGGTTGGAATGTGAGGTGCTGCTTGCGAGTGCTACGAAGTAGCACATGGAAGTTGAGTCCTCACTTAACTTACTATCGAGCTTCAACTGTTTACATTTCTTCGTTTGATCCTGGATGTCGCTTTTGGAACGTTCCTGCGAGCAACAACGTGTGTGTATTTAAGTCGGCTAAGATTCCGGTCGTCTTCCTGTGAAATTTAACTTAATTTATTCCCTATTATGGACGTTCACCAGCGGCATCTTCTGCCCTGTGGCCGTGGACGTCCCAGTTCCCTACCCCGGTCGTTGACGTAATTTTAGGCAGTGTATTTTCCTCATCATGTTGTTGCTGTCCAGGACGGCGATTAGTTCGACAGCTGAGATGTTGCTGGTCGTCGTGGGCGCCAATATTCTGTGTTCTAAAATGTAGACTTTCACGGCTGGAAATATCATGTCCATTATAATTATCCGAGCTGTAATGCCGTGGTCGGTTGATGAATTTTGTTTCAATTCCCAACGTTTCGTATCCGACTGCGGCAGACATCTTCAAGAGGGTCCGTAGCTCGATGGAAGGTCCAACACACCCACTGGCTCGCTACTGACTGCCGCTAAATTCCGTCACGTGTTTTGAAAACGTCAGTGCAATTGGCCGCTGTCCGTCGCCGTCGATCACCGTTGCCATCACCCAGTAGTGGACGGGTGGTACACATCTTCTTTAACACCGGCATCCATATACCGTTTAATTTCACGCCCTCCTCCTTTCGGTTGAAATTATTTGGGTGTTTAGCGATTTCGATTGCCTCCCCGTAGAGCCTTTCGTAGTATCCGCTTGTGGCCGCTAGTACTTGCGTCTCCTCGAAACGGATATTGTGGTTCCCTGGCTGGAAAGCATGCTCCGCAACAGCTGATCGTTCCGTTTCTCCTCTTCTACAATTTCCCTTGTGCTCTTCCAATCGTTTAGAAACAGTTCTTTTAGTGGTACCCACATAAACATCACCACAGCTGCATGGGATCCTATACACTCCAGCTTTTTCCAAAGGTTTGCGAGCGTCCTTGGCAGGCTTAAGGTATTCCTGTATCTTCCTGGTGGGCTTGTAAATTACGGTAATATTCCGCTTCGTCAAGATCCTCCCTATTCTTTCCGTGACATTTTTAACAAACGGCAGGAAAACCTTGGATTTTGCAGTAGCCTGTACGTCAGTATGATTTCTGCGTGGCTGCCTCAACGCACGTTTTATTTCGGCGGACGAATATCCGTTCTTCATTAGTGCATTGTGGAGAAGTTCCATCTCAGCGTCGAGCAACTTAGGTTCACAGCCGGCCGGTGTGGCCGTGCGGTTAACGGCGCTTCAGTCTGGAACCGCGTGACCGCTACGGTCGCAGGTTCGAATCCTGCCTCGGGCATGGATGTGTGTGATGTCCTTAGGTTAGTTAGGTTTAAGTAGTTCTAAGTTCTAGGGGACTGATGACCACAGCAGTTAAGTCCCATAGTGCTCAGAGCCATTTGAACCATTTGAGGTTCACAAATATTTCTAGCTCTGTCCGCTAATGTCTTGATAACACCCCGCTTCTGTTGTGGGTGGTGGTTCGAATCCCGGTGCAAATAACGGTCCGTGTGCGTGGGTTTGCGGTATACTGAGTGGCCCAAACTACCATTTTCGTTTCTAAAAACAAACACATCGAAGAAATGTAATTTGCCGTCTACCTCCTCCTCCATTGTAAACTGAATTCTAGAGTTTATACTGTTCAGATATTCGTGGAATCGGCTTAGTTCCTCCCTACCATGTCTCCACAGCACAAACGTGTCAACCACGTATCGGAACCATAGACTTGGTTTTTTGCTGGCAGTATCTAAGGCCTGTTCTTCGAATTTCTCCATAAAGAAGATTGCACTTACGGGACTTAGGGGGCTTCCCATAGCCACGCCATCCGTTTGCTCCTGAAACTGTTCATTCCACTTAAAGTATGTGGTCGTCAAACAACACATAAACAGTTCTGAAATATCGGCAGGAAAAATTCGATCCAGCTGTTCCAATGCTTCATTAAGTGGAACCATGGTAAACAGTGATACCACATTGAAGCTGACCAATATGTCCTCCGGCTGGACCACTATGCCATTCAATCTGCTGATGAAATGTGTCGAATTCTTTATATAAGAGTCCGAACGGCCCACATGTGGTTTCAACAGCGTAGTCAAAAACTTGGCTAACGAGTAGGTGGGCGAACCAATGGCACTTAGTATCAGTCTTAACGGCACATTTTCTTTGTGAATTTTGGGTAATCCATAAAGCCACGGTGGTAGCGCAACCGAATTGCAGAGACCTTTCTATACACTTTCTTCAATGGAAGACTTTTTTATTAACCGCGACACAGTTCTGAGAACGTTGTTAGTGGGGTCCTTATTCAGCTTCCTATATGCTTTCGGATCCAGTAGATCAGTAATTTTACTCTGATAGTAGGCCACATCCATAACCACCGTTGCGCTTCCTTTGTCAACTGGGAGAACCAAAATACTATCGTCGTCATTCAGGAGTTTTAAAGCTCTTCTCTCACCCACAGTTATATTACGTTTCGGCGGTTTTGCATTGGCTAATATTCTCAGTATTTCTATACGGATTTCTTCAGCTGTTACAGAATCCACACTGCGAATTCCTACTTCTACACTGGCTATAATGTCTTCCGTGGGCACAAAACGCGGACTAACAGCAAAATTTCCTCCCTTGGCAAGCACAGATGTCTCATCGTCAGATAACGAACGTTTGGACAAATTGATAACGGTCCGGGAAACGTCTAAATGCCGAACAGTCTGATTAGGTAGCAAATTATCAAACTTCTTCTTCTGTCTACTAGACGTTGTCAACATACGCTTCCCCATGGTATCATGCAGTAGTCAATCAATTTTATTCCAGCCACTGCTGCACAGTTTATTACTGATCGTAATATGGAGAGACATTAACTTACAGTTTGTGCTTGCCAAGTTCCGTCAGGTCTGCTGAATGCGCTCTAGTAGTAAGGCCTCCTCAGTCCGTTTGAAAATGCGTTGTGCCTTTCCCGAATAGAACAGTCGCTTTATCTTCGGAAACTTCGGTATAACGCCGAACTAAAAGAACTGTTTCTAAGCGTTTGGAAGAGCACTAGGGAAATTGTAGAAGAGGAGAAACGGAACGATCAGCTGTTGCGGAGCATGCTTTCCAGCCAGGGAACCACAATATTCGTTTCGAGGAGACGCAAGTACTAGCGGCCACAAGCGGATACTACGAAAGGCTCTACAGGGAGGCAATCGAAATCGCTAAACATCCAAATAATTTCAACCGAAAGGAGGAGGGCGTGAAATTAAACGGTATATGGATGCCGGTGTTAAAGAAGATGTGTACCACCCGCCCACTACTGGGTGATGGCAACGGTGATCGACGGCGACGGACAGCGGCCAATTGCACTCACGTTTTCAAAACACGTGACGTCACACCGCGGCGCGGGGGCGCGCGGACACGGAATTTAGCGGTAGTCAGTAGCGAGCCAGTGGGTGTGTTGGACCTTCCATCGAGCTACGGACCCCCTTGAAGATGTCTCTCGCAGTCGGAGACGAAACGTTGGGAATTGAGACAAAATTCATCAACCGACCACGGCATAACAGCACGGATAATTATAATGAGCACAATATTCTGTGTGTTGTGTATTGAAATCTTATGGTCGTTTCGCTGGTTGCGTGGAGCAGAATTGATTTGGTTGATTGGTCGGTCGGCTGTCTGTCGGTTGGGTTGCCTCCAGCTTACGAAGTCGTTGGACATGCTGCCTGTCTCACCTAAATGAGCGTTAGTGTTACAACCGCAGGTCGACCCTTGGAATTTTCTGAGCGCCGTTCCTTGCATGTTACGCAGTAATTTCCCTGTTTGGATTTTAGTTACTTGGTTGATGCGTGGCTTTCAGCCGAGTATCAAATGGTTCAAATGGCTCTGAGCACTATGCGATTTAACTTCTGAGGCCATCAGTCGCCTAGAACTTAGAACTAATTAAACCTAACTAACCTAAGGACATCACACACGTCCATGCCCGAGGCAGGATTCGAACCTGCGACCGTAGCGGTCGCTCGGTTCCAGACTGCAGTGCCTAGAACCGCACGGCCACTCTGGCCGGCTAGCCGAGTATCAATATCTCTTGAATTAATGTTCTTGTGTTGCCCTTACGCATTAAATTGTTATATATTTATAAGGGGCCTTAAGCCGAATTTTACTGGAGAGGTTTTACGACAAGGCCTTTTGGCTTTTAGATTGAAACTCTTTCTAGGCCTTAAGCCGTTAAACATATTTTGTTGATATGTGGCCTTCAGCTGAGTATTAATATCTCTTAAATTAATGTCCGTGTCTTGCCTTTAAGCTATGAGATTGTTATTCTATATTTTATATGAAATGTTTTAAGATACGGCTTCCTGCCTTTTGATAAAAACTCCCCTTATTGGTTAATACGCGATCTCAAGCCTAGTTCCATTAAAATTAAATTGTTAAGGTCTTCAGCCGATTAGATTGAAGATTTAGAAAATATTCTAGGGTGAAACCTCCAGAAAAATCTTGTATTTCAATTTTGCTTAAGCCTTGTGTCTTGGATTTTGAATGTGGCCTTCAGACGATCTCAAGTTAATCAAAGGAGGTCGACTAAAGTTTTGAGTGTTTCCATCCTTCTTGTAATATTGTGTGTTGATAAATAAAGTTTGTATGTTGAGTGCAATTGACAGGAACTCATTTTGGCCCCTTTCCACAACCTAATCCGCTGTGTCCTGCTAGCCCAGGCATTTCAGAATACTTGAATAGCTTGAGGCTTTAGCGACGGGCTAATTCTAAATGTAGTTCTCGGGCGAGACGTCGGATGTCGTTGTGAATTTTCCACGGTATTTCGTCAGCGCAACTGACCGACATATTCAGGTGCGGCGAACACGCTGTGGGGGCTGTGACGGTAGCTTCCTAATTTATGACAGCCTGAGAAGACCTATGGCGCAGGTATGTTGTTCGGTAGCGAGAGAAACAATTTCACCACCTGTCGGACGACGAACGCACGCGGAGGAACTGTCAATCGTACCGTGCGGGTTTGCGCTGCCGTATGTCACCCAAGCGTCCACCGTCGGGGGCCGCCTGCCGAAATACAGTATGTGTCCGCGCTGGCGTATGCCCGTCCTCGCCGTTGTCAATCTAATACCCATGTCGCCGCCGCAACGCAAACTCTTGTATGACCATATGGCCAACAGTTCTTTATGGTCGCTGTGGTTTTAATGTGACCAGTGCTGGATCCTATGCCGTGATAAATTGGTCTTCTGTGTACCTGCTAAGCAGCTAGGTCGAGCTGCGGATTACCTGTGCTTCATTAACCCATTGACTTAGTAATATTTTTTCACATAGTCGACCCTATATTTACTACGTGAATTCAGAAAAATCTGCGTATTTAGTTTTACACAATTTTCTCGAAGTTATAAAATTTTTTTGACAGGAATTCCTTATAAATCCATCCTTACTATTTATTGAAGAGATGAAGAGTGAAGATAATATGGTTTTAGAAGTTTTTGTTGATGTGGTACACACGAAAAAATACAGGCTGGCGCAACGCCACTAGGCATCCCTCACACTCGTACCGTGTATCGCTTTGCCTCTTCCTTGCTGTGCACACTGCTCAATTTATAGAGGGTGTTTCCTTGATGGGATTAGGAGGAGGGGAACCTAATAAAATCTGAAAACGATTGCTTATAACTCACAGTATATCGAAATAAATGGAATGCGTTGCATGCCAATAAACGGATCGACTTCTCAGCTTCCCAGTGATATGTAACATGTTATGCCACCTAACAGAGAAGAAGAAACACTAAGAAGAAGTCATAGCTGCTCAGCACGTCTCACAGCCGGCAATGTAATAACAGACTTGAAACGTGCGCTCGTCTTCGAACCAACTGTATAAGCCATTGTGCTAATAAGGTTTTCTCAGAGAATTTTGCCGTTTTTGTATTCTATTCCTAGACACTCCTCGGCCGCTACACATTTCTGTGGCTGGTCCAGATGTGTCATCGACGTTTGATGCATCTGTCCTCCTTATGCTACAAGCTTGTACAATGTATGACGTCCCTCAGCTACAGGGAATCTTGTAGACACCAGGCCTTCTTAAACCAAGATTATCTGCCACTGTGACTAAAAGGAATCTCAGTTTCTTTGGCGGTCAGAACGTTATGTTTCTCCAATAATATTCCTATTTTCGAAGAAACACTGCCGACGTCTGGCAAGATCGCCACTCCTCTTACCTCCAACTCCTCACTTTGTTTAGCAAGCGCAGGACGTGGGGCACGGCAAATCTTCCGTTCAGAATATCGATTCTCTACAAATACGGTGCGAAGGCAGCGTACCTCATCAGATAAGCTATCTAAATCCGATATGGTTCGTGCTCTGTGGACCAACATCCTCAGCACGCCAGGATGGTGTTAGATGGCAGCCTGTAAATAAAATTGCCGTGTGGCTAGGGCCTCCCGTCGGGCAGACCATTCGCCGGGTGCAGGTCTTTCGATTTGACGCCACTTCGGCGACTTGCGTGTCGATGGGGATGAAATGATGATGAGCGGAGAAAATCTCCGACCCAGCCGGGAATCGAACCCGGGCCCTTAGAATTGACATTCTGTCACGCTGACCACTCAGCTACCGGGGGCGGACAGCCCGTAAATAAAAGTCCACGTGTGTAAGTTTGCAGTACACAGCGCGACCCAAGGTGCTTTCTTCTTGTCTCCGCACCAGTACGTCTAGAAACGATAGTTTGTCGTTTCTCTCCATCTACATCATCATAAAATTGATGGTCGAACGAAGAGATTTGAGGTGCTGCAAAAATGAATCCACCGATGCAGTACCGTGGGGCCAGACACAAACGTGTAATCCACATAACGTCAGAAGCACGTGGGTTTCAAGTACGCTGACTGGAATGCTTTTTCCTCCATTGACCATAAGACTTGAGAATGGGTTATACATTGCGACACCGTCAGTCTGTTCAAAATCTTGATCACTGAATACAAAGTAAATCGAGGTGAGCACGTGCTTAAACAAATAAGCGGTTTCCCCTTCCAACTTCTCGCCAATGCCTGCAATGCCATTCGAGCGAAAAGTAAGACCACATCGAAACTAAAGCGAAGATCTGATGGTGCAAAACGTGAATTCTTGATCTAATGGACGAAATCCTCTGCACTGCGAAAGTAGTGTTGACATTTTCCCATTAAAGAGCTCAATTCCTCTGCTAGATGTTTAGCCAGATAGTATGTTGGAGCCCCAATATTGTTAACTATTGGTCGAAGAGGCACGGTTTCCTTGGGAATCTTGGGCGGTCCGTACAGTCTGGAAGGAGCAGGTGCCTGTGTACGAAGTCTCTTGGCCACATCAGATATCGTCTTATTGTTGAGAAGCTCCAAGTTGGTGATGAGTCCTTGTTTAGAAGGAAATATGCAGAATCGTACAATAACCGATTTATCCTGCTTAAGTACATCTGTTTCGAGAAGATAACAGCTACGTTGCCTTGATCCGCCGATAATATCAAAATATTAGGATCCTTGCGTAGAGATCTAAGCAATGATCTCTCTGGAGCCGAGATATTATTCTTGCGCGTTGGCGCCAGTGTCAGCATGGCAAGGTTTTCGTCTGATTTCCTCGGCAGCGTCCATAAGCAGTTTCAGGATTCCCTGTTCAACAGAGCTAATAATATGCAGAACAGGTGGGTCCTTGGGGTGGGCGCGAAGTTCAGCCCCGTCTGCACGTCGGGCAGAAATTTGTCCGTCAGGTGTACACGGTCTGTCTACGAAGTTTGTCATCTAACTGTTCTTCTTGCGGGAAATGTACAACACTTGGTCGATTAGAAGTAGGTTTATATTATGTAACTGTGTTTCTGTAATTACGAAGTGTGTGTTCTTTGTTAATTAAGGTCATTGACTTGTGACAGGAAATTTAAAGTATTCTAATGTATATATGGAAAAAGCTAAATGATGATTAAAATAATGAAATTTTATAATATGTGTATATTTAGAAGAAAAAAAATGGTATACTGAAGGCTGTTTCATGCTTGAGGCCCTCGTAAAATATAAAAGATGTAGCGAAGTCCCTCTGGAACGGAAGTGGCTCGGCGCGATGTAAAAGATGGTTTTGGCTGTCGAACTGGGCGACTACTTGATGGGAACGGTACGCACTCAGTGGATAGCCGTTGCACGGTATTCACCGACGGTAACAAGGGAGGCAATTGGAAGCCGCTTTGCAAGGAATTTTGCTTCGAATGTGGATTTCGATGTTGCATGGTACTCTCGGCAGTAAGAAATGGCTCTAACACATAAAAAATCCGTCGCAAGTAGAAATAGTATAGAGCATTCAAACAAGAGCCGTGAGCACAGTTAGCCGACACGTGGCTTGCCACCACTACTTCGCCACTGCTCCACCAACTTCATGCATAAAGATATATATTACAGCATGGACCAGTTAAGTTGTGTGAAAGTTTTCAATAATAATCCAAGTGCTATAAACCATAACTTTTATCCTGATTATGAACCTACGAAGGATCCACTCCTAAGTGTTTATAAAACCGAGTATTCTGTTTCAAATGAACTATCATTGTTTATTTATGTTTGTCAGATGTGCAAGAATAATTAAAAGTGAAGATAGTTAGAATTTTACTAAAATATTCCCAACTTATTGCAAAGTATCGTTTTGCAAAAATTCGGTGCCAGACTGTGTAAATGTTACTGTCTAAAATGCCAGCTTCACAGGTGATGAAAAAAGGCAACTATGTTATACTCATTTGAAACTTAATTTAGCTTTGATTACTATCATGAACGAATTTTTGAAGTTAATTGAGCTCGGTGTTGAATAATTTGCCTTGAAAAGTAAAAACATCAAATATTTGAAGTGAAGCTAAGAATTAAATTTAGTTGAATTGAATTTTGCTACAGAAATAATCATTGAGTTTGACTAATGGTACAATATCACTTTATGAGTCCGCATCATATTCTTCACATATTAAAAAGATAAATGGACTATTATTACTACTAAGAAAATCTGGTGTTTTTGAATGTTGGGCTCCATAAGGTTCCCTCTCTGTGCAGCGACCGTGGAATATAAAATTATAAAGAATGCAGCAACCAGTCGCGGAAACATAATTTATTTATCTTGTTGCATATCGATTTCGACTGGTATCAGTCATCATAGATGCATTTTTCTAACTGATGCATGCCATAAGTAGAAGTACTGTCCTTGGCAGGTTTCTACTTAAGACATGTATCGGTTAGAAAAATGCACCTATGATGACTGATACCAGTCGAAATCGATTTGCAACAAGATAAATAAATTATGTTTGCGAGACTGGTTGTAACATTCTTCATAATTTTATAATTGAAATCTGATATATTTCTATAAATGGGAGTATAAACAGTATGACTGTGGTATTATTTATTTTAATTGTGGTATTTATATGTCAGTTAAGTCAGAAGCCCATCCTGGCCAATTTTAGTTTTGTGCTTCTTGCAGGAACATTTCAATACTAATCCTAGCCACAATATTTGGCGTAGCTGTTATTAGTGTGAGTTTGGTACTATTTTGCTTTCTATGATTAGTAGTATGTACATTATTGGTGACTGCTGCTACAGACAACTCAGAGTGCCCTGGGTCAGTTTGTATCCTACGTGCTAACAAAAAGGGAAATTTTGATGAAAGTCGCATCTATAACTAATATTCAATTTTCTTAAATATATATTTTCAAATTAATTTGCCTAATTGGGCTGGCGACCGTTCGATTCTTCATTCGTATGTGAAATTTACTACTTTCATCAACCCCAGAGTTAAAGCTGTTAAGTTTTCTGTTAATTGTACTCTATTCAAAATTATAGTCCGATACCTTGATCCATTAGACACACGCACGGTTAAAACTCAAAACATTAGTTTGCGTCCCAGCAGGTTAGCGTTATAAACTGTCTTTGAGGAGATATCATTTTCCTATCTGACATTCCGTGCCGTGTTGTGTTGTGTTGTCGCTTCCAGTCTGAGCACGACCAAGTAACGTTATCAACCCAAGTTAAAGAATATTGAAACTCGTGACGAAATCTTCAGATGAAGATCCAGTAGATCTCTGGATACGAGATCCGTCGAGTGTGATAATCATCTGTCTCACCAGTGCCGGCTCGATTTTTAATTCTGTTAGCGGCTGCGAAGTTTATAATGTACGTAACCTCAGCGAAAGTCGGAATAATTCGAAGATCTCTGCGTCTTAATAAGAACGTAAGTGCTGTTGCACCAACGGAATATTGTGGAACTTTCACAACTACATCCGAAGTCACGCCCGAGAATCATATTTACAACACTTGAGCAGTTGACGCTATTTTATACACTGGTTGGACGACTTACACGAAATAAAAAGTGCGTGAACGTGCATACGACGGATAGTTTCTGTGTGAATTACATGTATTTGCATTTGTTCTATTGAACGGCATTTTCTCTAGTCTTGGATCTTATACCTTCCCTGGAGGATTTACAGAGTCTCTGTGTGCCGTGTACAGTTTAACAATTTGTATATGCTTCCAGATGCACAAAATGACCAAAACAATATGAAACTCTGATCAGTCGAACATATGTAAGTGCATATAACTCACTCACTTTTTGTGCTATCAGTTGAATTTGATGAGAAAATTTTGTTTGTGATGAACTTAATAAAACAGAAATCAACACTTCAACTCGAGAGTCTTTAAGGTCTGCCTCAGACATTATCGGTGGTTGATAGGGCCACGGAGATAAACTGCTGATATTGCAATTACTGAAAGTTATATTCAAAAGTTTCTGTCTGGCACAAATTTATATACGCTCGAATGAACATATAATCAGAGATACTGAGAGCAACAAGCTGAATTGCTAGGACTGATACAACAATTTCAACGACTTTTTCTATACATGTATCGGCTGACGGGAACTAGGAACTAGGAAAGCCGCTGTTATGTGTACAGTTAATAATGATAATACCATCAGGCCCTTAGATACAGCAAACTTATCATTTCTCTTCCAATAAAAATATATTTACTTTTTTAAAATGATGAAATGTTAACTATCTTACTCTCAACCATTACATATGTGTCTATGACCAGTATAATATTAAACCCGTAAATAATTCTGCTGTAAGGTTAAACGAGGAAATTATTCCAGAGATAAAATAGTTCCACATTCAGATCTCCGACTGGGGACTACTCGTGGGGATGTTGTCACCAGGAGAAATAGAGCAGTCGTTCTACGATTCGGAGGGTGGAATGCTAGATCCCTTAAACAGGGTAAATGGGTCAGAAAATACAGAAAGGGAAACTGATAGTTAGATACAGTGAGAATTAGTGAAGTTCAGTGCTAAGAGGAATAGAACTTCTGGTCAGGTAAACACAGGATTATAAATACAAAATAAATAGGTCCAATACCAGTGTAGGTCTAATGATGAATAAGAAAATAGGAATGCATGTAAGCTACTGTGAACAGCATAGTGAATTCACTATCGAAGTCAAGTTAGAAACGAAGCACACACGCACAACGACAGTACAAGCTTATATGCCAGCTAGCTCCACAGATGAATAGTTCGAAGCAATTTATGTTGAGATAAAATAAATTATTCAGATAGGTAAAGTAGACGAATATTTAATTGTGATGGCGTACTGAAATTCGATAGTAGGAAAAGGGCGAGAAGGAAAAATAGGAGGTGAATATGGACTGGGGGAAAGGAATGAAAGAAGATGCCACCTGGTAGAAATCTGCACACAGCAAAATTCACTCATCGCTTACCCTTGGTTTAAGAATCGTGAAAGGAGGTTGTACACGTCAAAAGACACGGAGAAACCAGAAGGGTTCAGATTGATTATTTAACTGTGAGACAGAAATTCGTAACGATTTACTGTTTCGTAAAATCATCAGATGATACAAACCAGTTGCAAAATGACATAGGAATGATATCTCTCAGGTGCGAGATGCGACTGTTGACTTTAAATAATGAAAATAGTAACGTCATCCACATGAGTCCTGAAAGGATTCCTCTAAATTTTGTTAACACGATAAGCCACACATTAAAGGCTATCAGTTCAACTAAATACTAAGAGAGTACAATAACAGATAATTTAAAATGGAACGAACACACACATAATATTGTGAAAATAGGAAACCAAAGACTGCGATTAATTGACAGAACACATAGAAGATGTAACAGGTCTGTTAAAGAGACTGATTACTCTAGGCTTGTCTGTACTCTTATGGAGTACTGTTGCGCGGTGTAGGGTCCGCATCAGGTAGGACTGACCGAGGACATCGAAAATTTTCAAAGAAGGGCAACCAGTTTTGTATTATCGCGAAATAAGGTAGAGAGCTCCACGGATATGATACGCGAAGAGGGAAGGCAAGAACTAAAACAAAGAAGCTTTTCCTAGCGGCAGGACCTTCTCATGACATTTGAGGCACCTACTTTCTCCTCATAGTATGAAATTATTTTCTTGGCGCCCACATACGTAGGTAGAAGTGAACACCATAAAAAAGTAAGGCAAATCAGAACGGAAAGACTTAAGTGTTCGTTTTTCCCATTCGCTGGTCGAGAATGGAACGGTAAGGAAATAGCTTGAAGATGTTTCGATAAGCCCTGTGCCTGGCGCTTAACAGTGACTTGCAGAGTAGTCATGTAGATATAGATGTAGGTGTAGATTATAACTTTAAGACATATCCAAGTGCAAATGCGGATTCTGACCACAATTTATTGATTAAGATCTGTAGATTCTGAAGAAATTTGCAAAAGGTAGCAAATTAAGGAGATGAGACTTGGATATGTTGAAAGAACCAAATCTTGTTGACAGTTTCAGAGGGAGCATGAGACAACGGTTGACTACAAGAGAGCAAAGGAACACAATGAAGACGAATGTGTTGTTGTTGTTGTTGTGGTCTTCAGTCCTGAGACTGGTTTGACGCAGCTCTCCATGCTACTCTATCCTGCGCAAGTTTCTTCATCTCCCAGTAGCTACTGCAACCTACATCCTTCTGAATCTGCTTAGTGTATTCATCTCTTGGTCTCCCTATACGATTTTTACCCTCCACGCTGCCCTCCAATGCTAAATTTGTGATCCCTTGATGCCTCAAAACATGTCCTACCAACCGATCCCTTCTTCTAGTCAAGTTGTGCCACAAACTTCTCTTCTACCCAATCCTATTCAATACCTCCTCATTAGTTACGTGATCTACCCACCTTATCTTCAGCATTCTTCTGTAGCACCACATTTCGAAAGCTTCTATTCTCTTCTTGTCCAAACTGGTTATCGTCCATGTTTCACTTCCATACATGGCTACACTCCATACAAATACTTGCAGAAACGACTTCCTAACACTTAAATCTATACTCGATGTTAACAAATTTCTCTTCTTCAGAAACGATTTCCTTGCCATTGCCCGTCTACATTCTATATCCTCTCTACTTCGACCATCATCAGTTATTTTACTCCCTAAATAGCAAAACTCCTTTACTACTTTAAGTGTCTCATTTCCTAATCTAATACCCTGAGCATCACCCGATTTAATTTGACTACATTCCACTATCCTCGTTTTGCTTTTGTTGATGTTCATCTTATATCCTCCTTTCAAGACACTGTCCATTCCGTTCAACTGCTCTTCCAAGTCATTTGCTGTCTCTGACAGAATTACAATGTCATCGGCGAACCTCAAAGATTTTACTTCTTCTCCATGAATTTTAATACCTACTCCGAATTTTTCTTTTGTTTCCTTTACTGCTTGCTCAATATACAGATTGAATAACATCGGGGAGAGGCTACAACCCTGTCTCACTCCTTTCCCAACCACTGCTTCCCTTTCATGTCTCTCGACTCTTATAACTGCCATCTGGTTTCTGTACAAATTGTAAATAGCCTTTCGCTCCTTGTATTTTACCCCTGCCACCTTCAGAATTTGAAAGAGGGTATTCCAGTTAACGTTGTCAAAAGCTTTCTCTAAGTCTACAAATGCTAGAAACGTAGGTTTGCCTTTTCTTAATCTTTCTTCTAAGACAAGTCGTAAGGTTAGTATTGCCTCACGTGTTCCAACATTTCTACGGAATCCAAACTGATCTTCCCCGAGGTTGGCTTCTACCAGTTTTTCCATTCGTCTGTAAATAATTCGCGTTAGTATTTTGCAGCTGTGACATATTAAACTGATAGTTCGGTAATTTTCACATCTGTCAACGAATGTGTAGCTTCGAGAATTGAAATAGCGAAGGCAGCAGAGGCTGACACAGGTAGAAAGTCCCAGCAAAAATCCTTCGAAATCACAGAAGATATTGCATTTAATTGATGAAAGGACGAAGTTGGAAGAAGATGCAGCGAATGAAGCATTTCAAATGGAAAACAAACGGTTAAAAATGAGACTGACAGGAAATCTGAAATGAGTGAGCAGAAATGGCTGGAGAGCAAATGTAAGAAAACAGAAACATATTTTGCCAGGGAAAAGACAGTGACGGACTACAGGAACTTTAAAGATCACTTTGGAGAAAGGCGAGGCACCAGCTTGAATACCAAGCGCTCAGATGTAAAACCAGATCAAAGCAAAGAAGGGAAAGCTGAAAGATGAAAGGAATTCATAGAGGGGTTATCCAAGAGACATGTTCTTGAAAACTAAATTATGGAAAGGGAAGAGGACGTAGATGAAGATGACATAGGAAACATGATACTGAGAGAAGAATTTGGCACTGCTCTGAAAGACTTAAATCGAAACAAGGTCCCTGGAGTGGATGACATCCCATCAGAAACACTGATGCCCTTGGGTGAGTGAGCCATAACTGAACTCTTCCAACTGGGGTACAAGGTGTATGAATGAGGCGAACCACCCTTAGACTTCAAGGAGAAAGATAATTCCAATTCTAAAGAAAGAAAGTGCTGACAGGTTTGAATGTTACAGAACTATCAGTCTTGGTTGCAAGATACTAATGCTAGTTCTTTACAGAAGATGAATGAGAAAACTCATGGAAGCGGACCTCGGGGAAAATCTGTTTTGATTCTGGAGAAACGTAGAAATACGCGGGGTGGTACCGATCCTACGAGTTCCCTTTGGTTAAGGTAAAGAAGTCCTACTTTTGTAGCATTTGTAGACATAGACTTTTTGATAATGTTGATTGGAATATCCTGTTTGAAATTCTAAAGGTAGTAGGGATGAAATATAGAGAGCTAAATGTGTTTTTTTCTATTTGGACAGCAAAGTATCTGATGATGGCTGAAGTAGAGAGGATCTTAAATGTAGACTGGCAATGCCAAGAAGAAAGTTTCTGAAGAAGAGAAATTTGTTAACATCGCATATAGATGTAAGTGTTAGGAAGTCTTTTCTGAAGGTATTTGTCAGAAGTGTAGCAATGTAAAAAGTAAAACATGGACGATAAAAAGTTTAGACATAAAGAGAATAGAAGCTCTTGAAATGTGGGCTGCAGAAGGAAGCTGAAGATTAAATCGGTGGATAGAGTAACTAATGATCAGGTGCTGAATAGAATTGTTTGGGAAAGAAATTTGAAGCACAAATTGATTAAAAGATGGTGGGGGTAGATAGGACTCATTCTGAGACACTTAGGATATCGTCAGTTTACTACTGGAGGAAACTGTCACTGTGAGAAGTATAAATAAGCAGACTCAAAAACATATCGGCTGCAGTAATTATTCGCAGATAAAAGGCTTACACAGGATGGAGTAGGAGTGTTGCATCAAACCAGTCTTTCGACTGAAGACCACAGCAAGAACAACAAATCAATCAACAAACATATCTCACCCTTAACAGATTTCTAATAACTTTTGGAAAACCAATCAGCCTGTAACATATGTGCATAGGGTAATTCATTTTGAGCATAGGGTTCTTCAATTGGAGGAGGACTGTATTCCTTCTGCGTCAAATGGTGACGCGTATAGCGTGTCACTTGCATGGAGTGGGACATACGTAATAGACCAGTTAGTGAAGCATTTTAAAACTGAAACAAATGGTACAAAACTATCCCTATAGTGTATATTATTTGTAATGTAATAGGTTACACGTGGCTAACTGCAATGCTTCATACACTCGTACAGCTAACTTGTTACAGTGGAGGCATTAGCAACAATTGGTGCCTTTGCAGTTTTAATGCTACATTTGTCACACACATGTATTTCATGACAACCTGTTCAGTCTAACATTTCAGAAATTAAAAAAAGTAAGTATATGTACTACGATATATTTTGTACAGTATGCTGAATGAAATGTTTGCCGTACTAGGTGCCTGAAGGTAGTGGGTTGTATCACCAAAACCGATCAGAAATCAAAATGGTTTAAATGGCTCTGAGCACTATAGGGATTAAGATCTGAGGTCATCAGTCGCCTAGAACTTAGAACTACTTAAACCTAACTAACCTAAGGACATCACACACATCCATCCCCGAGGCAGGATTCGAACCTGCGACCGTAGCGGTCGCGCGGTTCCAGACTGAAGCGCATAGAACCGCTCGGCCACAGCGGCCGGCTCCAAAACCGGTCACAAACATATAAAGGTAAAGGTTTTGTCATTATTGCGAATGACCTACGATGTGTGGGCTGCTTCAGCAATAAGTTGAATCGTCGATGGTGTACGTTATTCGTGGCGCTCTGTACAAGAAGTACATCTTACGTTACATATCAAGCATCAGACAAGTTTTGTGCTATTTTGATAGGACGTCAGACAGTGACAAATATTAAAAGGTCTAGTTACACTTAGGATAAGTAGCTTTGAGGTCCCTGCATCACGATAATACCCGTCTGCAAACTAGAAGTAGCTGCCTTACTTAAATGTGCAGGCTTTTACGCCGGTCCATTACAAAGTCCTAGATGTTTTGGGAAGTGTCTGACTGCTGAAAAAATACGAAATTGATCAAGGTTATCTCGTTAATTTTGTTTAATGTTATACGTTATTACCGATAGAAAGATACATAGTTTTAAAGACTAGCAAAATGCTGAAACACGGAAGTAACTGTAGGTTGTATGGGTGCAAATATATTTTACGTCACAAAATATCATTTTGAAAGATGGGGTCACAATTATCAAAGATCAAGTAAAGCAATACCGGAAAGACTGAAATTATCACTCTGCAGAGGAGTGTATGCTGATATGAAACTTCCTGACAAATCAAAACTTTTTGCCGTAGCGAGATCTGAATTCTGGACCTTTCCCTTTCGCGGGCAAGCCTTCTACCGATTGAGCTATCCAAACACGACTCACGACCCGTCCGCACAGCTTTACTCCGCCAGTATCTTATCTCGAACCTTCTCCTGCAAATGGCAAAGGTCCCGAGGTCAGTCCCGGCGGAGGTTCGAGTCCTCCCTCGGGCATGTGTGTGTGTGTTTGTCCTTAGGATAATTTAGGTTAAGTAGTGTGTAAGCTTAGGGACTGATGACCTTAGCAGTTAAGTCCCATAAGATTTCACACACATTTGATTTGGTCCTGAGGTCAACCTCGGCCCACCACAAAGCTTTAATCCGCCAGGAAGTATTAATACCAAAGAGGTTTATATCAAAATGAGCAGAGTAATCATAAATCCTTAAATGGTTCCTTTTCATTAAATTATCGGATGAACGGTGCAAAAGTCTTCTGTAACTGAACAGACAATTCATGTTAATGAACAAACAGTAGAATTAAATCACGCTTGAAACGTTCATTACAGAAAGCTGTGGGAAGTAACTAAGTGGATATCAGAATTTGAAGAAATTCTCGAAAGATAAAAAATTAAAGCTACATTTCTGGTAACTTGAACAGGCAGTCCGCAGTACATTCGTGAATCAGACTACGTAACTTATCTCATGACACATTTAGGCAGCTCAAATTCTAAAGGGCATCGAAGCAGTAGGCTTTCAAATAGGGGCGCACTAAGGGAATCCTGTGTGTAGTGCACGAGGCTCAGTCACTGCCTGTGTACTCCAAGCACTCTCGGGCACCAAGACAACGCCGGCCGGTCAGTCCTTCACGTAGGAGGCGCCGCTGTCTGCTTGTTGCCCTCACGCTCAGCCGCCAGCGGCGAATCGTCTTCTCCCAAGTGACTGGTTGTTCAGATCCACCCGGTCTCTGTCTCTCTGGACCCCACCTCCTCTTGCCACAGTGAGAAAAATCTTATAACTCTGCTGCCGTCTACTGAGTGGTCCGAAGCTGAACTCTGCCGCGAAATCTCAGCACAACAACAATGACAAAACACTTCGCTTCTAATTTTGTACTTTACCCGCTGTCGGCTATAGGTTCTTTAGAAACTGAAGGCGCTCCATCATATTGTTCACTGCTGTAAGACTGGTCCTCTGCAGACGTAAGCCGTAATGAAGTGCTTGTCGGTATCAACAAGTAGTGGTCTCTTCACTGCGGAGAGGTTCCAGCAACACAAACTTTGGTACAGAAAGAAATTCCGGAAGGAGCTCCCGGTGGCCGCATTGTTCTTTGTGGACAGCCCCCGCCGCCCGCTCCCCTCCCCCCTTTGGTGCCGGAGTCCAATTACCGGCCATTGTCGGTGCGCCTCTCCGTTGCGCACCGCAGGAATTTATCGGCCGGAAACAATGGCCTCTCTGCCGCACCACGCGCTACGCGCCTCCCAGGCAGCCAGGCACGTCTCCGCAGGCCTCAAGAATGCCGCCTCGAATTCCCACTGCGACTGATCGATAGTCGTCGTCGGTGGACCGAGTTACGGGGCGGAGAGAATTCCTCGTTCCGCAGCGGCGCTTTGTTCCGCTCTCTCCGTTACGAGGTGCAGACACGGAGTGAGGTGACACCGTGTTTATGGTCTTATTTACTATCCAGGATACAACTGTGGTCTCATCTCACCCTCCCCTCATACACTCACTCACCGTTATTCTGTTCAAATACTCCAACCCTCGCAATACATACTTGATAAATCCACTCCTCCAACTCAAATTTCTATCCATATCCCCTCATCTCCGTCCTACTATTCTACTCCATCCCAGTGTTTTATCCTGAGCTAATAACCGAGCCACTGAAGACGACCCACAGTGGAAATACAGCACAGTCAGCTGCACATCCACTGCCCCATGAAAGTCACATTAAATGAACGAAATTCATGTACGTTATATCATTCGTTTATGCTCTTATATCCAAGTTGACCATACTCATTAGGTGTGCATTTTCAACTTCTCGCGGCGTAATGAATAATCCATTAAATTTCGGGCATGTAGCCGCGCAAATAAAATTTCCTCTACTGATATTTCGGCCGCGTATCGTCCGGCCATCTTCAGAGCGAGTCACAACACTGACGTCAAGGTGCCAAGCGCGGCCTTATATGCTCTACCGCGGCGGTACTGTGCATACGGGTCATAGATGCTGGTCGGCGGCAGAGACATACGCTTACACATGCGCCGCTTGTGGCGAAGGCGTACAGACATTAGATTCGCTTATCGATGTTGATCGGCGGCGGTGACACGATGACGAATTCTCTGCAGTTTAATTACTCCAAGAGCCGGATTCCATGCTTTGTCTAATTTAAAAACAATATCTCTGTTCATTAAATTGTTGGTTAAACGAATTTCTATAGCTTCCTTGAATACAGATTCCCAAAAAGAAGAGGTGGATGTTAAAATATTCACATCACTGTAATTCATGGAATGACCCGTATCAATACAATGTTTGGCCACAGCAGACTTGTCTGGTTGTAATAAGCGTGTGTATCTTCGGTGCTCCACACTCCTCTCATGAACGGTGCGTGTTGTTTGACCTATGTATGACTGCTCACAATTTCCGCAAGGAATCTGGTACACACCCGCTTTACGAAGCAGTAAATCGTCCTTCACAGAGCCGAGTAAAGCTGCAATCTTCGTGGGGGGCCGGAAGATCACCTTAACACAGTCTCTGAATAAAATCCATAGAATTACGAATGTGGTGACTACATTTTCCTACCAATGGTTTTAATAAGGAAGCTAAATAATTTGGCAGAAAATATGTTGGTGAACCAATAGTGCTGCCAAATATTTAGCTTCCTTATTAAAACCATTGGTAGGAAAATGTAGTCACCACATTCGTAATTCTATGGATTTTGTTCAGAGACTTAGCAATGTCAGGCTAAATAGTATGGATGTGCTTGTTAGTTTTGACGTGGTATCATTATACACCAAGGTACCTTTAAAGGACTCTTTATCTCTTATCAGCCAACATTTTGATAAGAATATTCCGGCCTTATTTGAACATGTGCTTTTATCATCTTATTTTCAGTTTAATGGTGAATTTTATGAGCAAATTGACTGTGTTGCCATGGGAAGCCCCCTCTCTCCTCTGGTAGCTAATTTATTCGTGTAAGACTTCGAGGACAAGGCACTGGACTCAGCATGTTTTAAACCTACGGTCATCTGGAGGTACGTGGACGACACATTCGTGGTATGGCCCCATGGTATGGATGAATTACATCGATTTCTTGAGCATTTGAATTCCAGACATGCTAGCATTAAATTTACTATGGAAATAGAAAAAGACCGCTGCCTCCCCTTTTTGGATGTTGTCGTTCGCCGTAAAAGCGATGGCACATTAGGACATGCCGTATATCGGAAACAAACGCACACAAATCTATATCTTGATGCCAGTAGCTGCCATCACCCTTCACAGACCACGGGTGTCCTTAAGACCTTAGTGCATCGGGCGCACTGGATATCCGATAAAGACAATTTGCAAGGAGAGCTAACATACCACAAGAGCATTTTTAAATCGAATGGATATTCTCCGCAACAAGTTCGTAGAGCATTCGATGAAAAAGCTAAAAAGCAGGTATCTGATGGGGAAGAAGATATTAATTTCTTCAGATCTAATGCGTTTTTGCTCTATGTGGGTGCTCTTTCTTCAAAGATAGGCCGTATTCTTGAGAAACACTGTGTTAAGGTGATCTTCCGGCCCCCCACGAAGATTGCAGCTTTACTCGGCTCTGTGAAGGACGATTTACTGCTTCGTAAAGCGGGTGTGTACCAGATTCCTTGCGGAAATTGTGAGCAGTCATACATAGGTCAAACAACACGCACCGTTCATGAGAGGAGTGTGGAGCACCGAAGATACACACGCTTATTACAACCAGACAAGTCAGCTGTGGCCGAACATTGTATTGATACGGGTCATTCCATGAATTACAGTGATGTCAATATTTTAACATCCACCTCTTCTTTTTGGGAATCTGTATTCAAGGAAGCTATAGAAATTCGTTTAGCCAACAATTTAATGAACACAGATAATGGTTTTAAATTAGACAAAGCATGGAATCCGGCTCTTGGAGTAATTAAACTGCAGAGAAGTCGTCATCGTGTCACCGCCGCCGATCAACATCGATAAGCGAATCTAATGTCTGTACGCCTTCGCCACAAGCGGCGCATGTGTAAGCGTATGCCTCTGCCGCCGACCAGCATCTGTGACCCGTATCCACAGTACCGCCGCGGTAGAGCATATAAGGCTGCGCTTGGCACCTTGACGTCAGTCTTGTGACACGCTCTGAAGATGGCCGGACGATCCGCGGCCGAAATATCAGTAGAGGAAATTTTATTTGCGCCGTTGTTCAACCCTGTCATCTATGGGGAAATGGGGAATGTCCGGTTGAAAGGAGTATGTACAAGGCTATCCAGTGAGTACCGCGACAGTGGAATTTTGGAACTTTGTGGTAAGGTCTTACGGGACCAAACTGCTGAGGCCATCGGTCCCTAAGCTTACACACTACTTAATCTAACTTAAACTAACTTACGCTAAGGACAACACGCACACACCCATGCCCCAGGGAGGACTCGAGCCTCCGACGGGGGGAACCGCGTGGACCGTGACAAGACGCCCAAGACCGCTCGGCTAATCCGCGCGGCCCGCGACAGTGATAGCCATTATTGTTGCCTTAGTAGATATGTCATTAACTGTCTGCTGAGGCTGGAAACATTATTCATTCCTCTAATATAATACTTGAGGTTATTCCAGAGTTGGGCTCCTGCTACGGAGAAGGAGTTCCAGAAAGTGACTGAGCGATGGAGTGGGTCAAAAAGGATATTGCTCTGGTGGGAGCGGCTGTTTCTCAAACTTCGTTCATATAAGAGAGTTAACGTCGAGGAGAGATACTGGGGACTGTTTATGCTGATAAAATGTAATACTTTGTACCTACTGACCATGATTTTCAATTACAGGATTCGTCCTCTATTTGGCACTAGGAACTCATTAAGTTATAAGGGATAATTTTTTCGATGCTGAAACGTGCACCTTTTAAAATTTCCTCAGGATACTTAACATACGGGCTTCTTGCTTTGACTCCGAGCAATAAGGTTTTCTGTCGTGGACATTCTGATGGAATTTAAACTTTCTGAGGCGACACACCATCCGCCTCGTATCACCAACTTCCAATATCCCACTTCTATCTCCAAAACACTTTGGTTGTTAACACTGAAGTTTTCCGTGTGTGGCGCCACATTTACTATAAAAGAACCATCACTGGATATAACCAAAACCGCCGGCCGAAGTGGCCGTGCGGTTAAAGGCGCTGCAGTCTGGAACCGCAAGACCGCTACGGTCGCAGGTTCGAATCCTGCCTCGGGCATGGATGTTTGTGATGTCCTTAGGTTAGTTAGGTTTAACTAGTTCTAAGTTCTAGGGGACTAATGACCTCAGCAGTTGAGTCCCATAGTGCTCAGAGCCATTTTTTTTTATAACCAAAACCGGCGTTTCGGCTACGGTTACAGTGGCTGTTTCCTCTGAGTATACTGGTGTATTTTTTGGTGCAGGACATATTATATTTCGTTATGACACAGCTACAGAGCACGGTACGTTGAAGTTATACACTGAAGCGCCAAAGAAACTGGTATCGGCATGCGTATTCAAATACAGAGATATGCTAAGAGGCAGACTATGGCGCTGCGGTCGGCAACGCCTATATAACACGGTACGTTGAAGTTTTACACTGAAGCGCCAAAGAAACTGGTATCGGCATGCGTATTCAAATACAGAGATATGCGAAGAGGCAGAATATGGCGCTGCGGTCGGCAACGCCTATATAACACAAATGTCTGGTGCAGTTGATAGATTGGTTACTACTGCTAGAATGGAAGGTTACCAACAGCGAAGTGAGTTTGAACATTGTGTTATAGCCGGCGCACGAGCGATGGGACACAGCATCTCCGAGGTAGTGATGAAGTGGGGATTTTCCCATATGACCATTTCACGAGTGTACCGTGAATATTAGGGACCCGCTAAAACATCAAATCTTCGACATTGCTGCAGCCGGAAAAAGATCTTGCAAGAACGATACCGACGACGACGATTGAAGAGAATCGTTCAACGTGAAAGAAGAGCAACCCGTCCAAAATTTTCTGCTGGGCCATCACCAAGTGACAGTGTGCGAACCATCAACGGAACATCATCGATATGGGATTTCGGAACCGAAGGCCCACTCGTGTACCGTTGATGTCTGCACGACACAAAGCTTTACGCCTCGGCAGGGTTCGTCAACACCGACATTTCACTGTTTATAACTGGAAATATTTTTCAAGGTCGGACGAGTCTCGTTTCAAACTATCGAGCGGATAGACGTGTACGGGTATAGAGAGAACCTCATGACTGCCCGTACCCTACATGTGAGCAGAGGGCAGTTCAAGATGGTGGAGGCTCTGTAATGGTGTGGCGTGTGTGCAGTTGGAGTGATATGGGACCCCTTATCCCACATGTCCAGAACTACTACAGAGTAGCTCCAGGAACAACCTTCTGTGTTTAAACACTTCCACTAGCCACCAAAATCCCCAGGCAGGAACGTTACTGAGCAAATCTGGGATGCCTTGCAACGTGCTAATAAGAAGAGATCTCCAACCCCTAGTACTCTTACGGATTTATGGACAGCCTTGCAGTATTCATGGTGTCAGTTCCCACAGACATAGTCGAGCCCTTGGCGCGTCGTATTGCGGCACTTCTGCGTGCTTGCCGCGGCCCTACAGGATATTAGGCAGGTGTAACAATTTCTTTGGCTCTTCAGTGTATAAAAGAACCATCGCTGGATAAAACCATAACCGACGTTTCGGCCACGGCTACAGTGGCTGTTTCCTCAGAGGATATTGGTGTATTTTGTGGTATAGGGTATATTTCGTCGTGACTCTTCTACAGAGCATGGAACGTTGTAGCTATAGTTCAATTTTCGCTACTTGAGAGAGCCCCCATTGAAAACAAATAACAGTATTACAATGAAACTTTGTGGAAACATTTGTGACAACGTGCAAATAGAAGTTGTGGTGTCACCGCCAGACACCACACTTGCTAGGTGGTAGCTTAAATCGGCCGCGGTCCATTTAGTACATGTCGGACCCGCGTGTCGCCACTGTGTGATCGCAGACCGAGCGCCACCACAAGGCAGGTCTCGAGATACGGACTAGCACTCGCCCCAGTTGTACGGACGACTTTGCTAGCGACTACACTGACGAAGCCTTTCTCTCATTTGCCGAGAGACAGTTAGAATAGCCTTCAGCTAAGTCCATGGCTACGACCTAGCAAGGCGCCATTAGCCTTACATAGTTTGATAGTTATCGTATGAAATGTCTCATCAAGAACGTTGAAAACCAATGACGGATTAAAAGTTAAGTATAATAGCAGCTACGTACTTTTCTTGCTACCATTCATTACGTATCCTGTTTCAGACCTCTATCTAGCCTAAGTGAGATTACGCGTGCCTTTCGGCTACTTCAGTGTGGCGTAGCTGTTTTGTTACGTCACAACAGAAATAACGAATAACCTATTCAAAGAAACATATTTTAATGTCTCCGTGAGAGGGCGATATTTGTTACATGCGTATCAATTTTGCGTTCCAGGTTTCAAACATTTCTCAGTGTGGTGACCAGCTGCATCCACAACAGCTAGGAGCCACACTAGAATTGCCATTTCACAATTTTTCGCAATACTTTTCGAACGGTATGCTACAGAATGTTCAGCTGCCGTGATACTCCTCACGCAGTGTATGACGATAGCACAGCCGGCCGAAGTGGCTGAGCGGTTCTACGCGCTACAGTCTGGAACCGTGCGACCGCTACGGTCGCAGGTTCGAATCCTGCCTCGGGCATGGATGTGTGTGATGTCCTTAGGTTAGTTAGGTTTAAGTAGTTCTAAGTTCTAGGGGACTGATGACCTCAGAAGTTAAGTCCCATAGTGCTCAGAGCCATTTGAACCAACCACGATAGCACACTGCGTCCAGCATTCTCAGCTACGGCAACAATAACTCCTTTAACAGTTTGTGACGCAATCGGACGTCTCTATCCCGCAGCTCGCTCTTCCTTATCATCTACTTCAACCCCGGTGCGGTAAGACGACCACTCCTTACCCCTTAATGAGTCGACTCGCGAAGAGCAACAGCCTTATTGCCGCTGTTTCGAGAAAACAGCTTTAAGCGTAAAGCACTGTTTACGTTGTCCAGACCCATGTTAACTGTCTGCAATTATAATGGACACTAATGCCTTTGTTTCAGCCTTACGTCGCCGCACGGGTACGGGCACCTAACGGCCAATCCAGTCCCTAACACTACTAACGACGTACGATAAATAGTTTCCGAGCGTTGATGGCTCAAGTAGTGAAAGTTTAACTGTACCCAAGCTGCATTATATCACAATTTAAAAGAAGCAGTCGATAATATTTGTTTCTTATCGCAGATGGAGTGAGAAACTTCTTTGTAATCAGTTTACTGCGAAGGAGGGAGTAGGGAGCTGCTGTTGTCTACTGCCCCTTACAGTATAAGACATGAATCTGTTCGGGGCAGCGTTCACCCCCACCCTGAAATACCTTGGCCTCACCCTTGACCGACACCTCACCTGGACCCCTCATCTCCTGACCATCCAGCAGAAAGCCCATTCCCGCCTCCGCCTGCTGAAACTCCTGTCCGGCCGGACATGGGGATTGCATCCTTCTACCATCCTCCACACCTACAAATCCCTCATCCGTCCTATCCTCTGTTATGCCAGCGTCGCCTGGATCTCCGCCCCCACCCGCTTTTACAAGCCTTGCCTTCCGTATCCGCCTTCCTTCCCCCACACGGCTCCTGTATGAACTTATCCCCTTCCCAAACCTCCTCTTGTTCCTCCAACATCTCCGCATCCTTTACATTGTTCGCTGGGTTGATCCCCCCCACCCTCTGGTTTCCTCCTTCCTCTCCACCCCTCGCCTGTTGCCGCGCCTCTATCGCTGTATCCCTCCCTCTCTCCACCTCCACACCCTCCATCTCCTTCATCAGGGCAATTTCCAACGCCTCCCCCTCCCGGATGACGAACTTCGCCGTGACATATACCCTTCCTTCCAACTATAACCCGGCCTTGTTCCCCCCCCCCCCCAGGGCCCCCTTCTCCTCTTTCCTCCTTCTTCCAGAGCGGATTTTCCTCTATCCCCCCCTCCCCTGAGACCCTGCACCCCATACTTGCCTCTCTCCTTCCCACATCCCTCCCTACCTGGCCCTCTTCCGAGCGCCCCCCATTCCCCTCCCCCATCTCTTCCCCTCCCTCCCTTCTTCAGGTCTCCCTCATCTCCTTGAACCTGGCAGATCCTCTGTATTGATCCTCATCAGTGTGCCACGTCAGTGTTGTGTTTAGTGCTGTTTCTCGTGTGCATCCAGAGGTGTGATTTTAATTGTGTACTGCCTTGAGGTTCGCCGTCAGTGTTACGTTGTGTACTATGCCATCCGTCAACACCTTTATGCTCCAGTCATACTGTGCCTTGTGTTCTTTTAATCGTCGCAGTGTGTGGCTTTTTGTGTGTGCTACTTTTAAACAGTTTTTTTTAATCTCCATTTTACAATCACCCCGTTTTTTGTATATTGCCTTCCATGATGTTCTCCCTTTTTTCTATCTATGTTCGCCTTCTTCTCTCCTTTGCTGTTTTTAAATGTCTCCTATTGTTTTGTTCTATGTCTTTCGGCTGAAGAGCAGCGCATATGCTGCTGCCAGCCCGCCCCGATGGGGAATTGAAATACAATAAAGAAAAAAAAAAAAAAAGGGGGGGCAGCGTTATTACAGAAAAAGAATTAGAAGTATGTGTGTTCTGAAAATATATTGTTAAATTTACATTATTTTTACAACTAGTACCTACTGTCACCGTATACGCTTGGTAGTTTAACTTGTTCTGACAACGTAAGCAGGCGACACGTTAAACAACGCAAAAGTTTCCGAAAATTTATCAGCTTCTAGTTGTGTGCAACGAATTCACATGATTTAATATTTTAAGCCTTACTTGTGAATACCGAATGCAGTTTTGGTCGTTGGGAAAGTGAAGATAACAAAGGAAGATAGAATACGTCACTATCAGTGGCAGTTGGTTATCATGTGCTAAGGTGTCAAAGCACACAGTAAATGTCGCACTAAAATTATACCATTTCTCTTGGAATGCAAGCCAGAAATGGCACGAAAATTACGTACCCTCTGATTAATAGAGGTGATCCTATGGAAAAAGAGGAACTAGTTGCTGGAGACGAAACCTGCATAGCAGATGTAAGATATTAAGGAAGTTCAACGAATAAATGATGCAGTGCGAGAACCTAAAACAGTTGGACTGCATTACCGGAGCCAGTAAGTGAATACATATGAAATTGTCGGAAATACATTGTCTTATTGTCTGTGGGAAACAGCACTACGTCCTCACTATAGATCAACAGAATGGAGTGGCCGGCCTGAAACGAGGCCTTGATTTTTCATTTAATTAACAAAGTATGAAATTGACTAAATTTTGAAACATTGAAACTCGAGTTACACATGCACGTCACTGCTCTTTATTTCAGCTGGCCGGTTCTGGCATAAGTGTTGCAGATGGAGTGCTTGCAGGTGAGTCAAATGTCGACAGCAGATTAAAGTCCGCACAGAAGGGGTTGGTGTTATCAAGTTTTGTTTCCATAGTGCGCTACACTCATGAAAAGGTGCATCAACTTTCTTGGATATGTTCATGATCGTGTACGGATGGATCCTTTCACATTTACAGAATAAAGTGTTGTTTGACACGTTCTCGTTTACTCTTTTACAATGCACAAATAGGAGTAACTGGTCTTACGTGTACGGTTCTTGATGCTCAATGGGACTTTGAGAAGGTAGATATTACTAGTCAGATTTCTTATATTCCGTTGCATAACATTCATGCTGGACGAAAGGTAACTTCAGATTTCATGTATGGGCTAAATTCCGATTACTTCAGTAAATAAAACACCAAGGTAACTTCCAAGGTATCCACTTCAATTCAGCATTCACGTTATTGATTATTTCATTATTAGAATGGAGCTTAGGTATCAGCTGAAAGACAGGTCTGATACGGCAACACGTCAGCAGAAGTTTTGTATCACTTTATTTCTAAATCCATGGCACAGATGACAAGAAACAGCTCTAAAGTATGCGTATATATTCATATGTAATGTCTTCAAATAAACAAATCTAAATAAAAAAGTTGTTACAACGGAAAACCAGTCCTAAGTTGCAAATTTTACTTTTTTTGTTCACTCGATGATGAGTTCGTGCCGAAATACCTTTTCAAATCATCATAACACAGTCAAAATAGTATTTCTGAAGATGTGACAACCATGTCAAAAATGTGCAACGAAAAGTTACTGCTTAAACAGATAACAGAGAAAAGTAAAATTTGGAACTTCATTCTGCTTTCTCATTGTCCTGGTTAACAGAAGTTCCTGATCCACAGCTACTCCAGCATGCTGGAAGTTCGTAAAAAAGGTTTCTGTAATGACAAAATTCTCTGCTACCCAAGGGGACGTTTCTCACAAAATTCCTGAGCAATGTCAATATATGGGGAACGTACCCTTCCTCTGATTCATTCTTGAATCCATCGTGGCATATCATCGATAAGATCATGAGAGGGGACAAATTACTCTCTCACACTCTCTCACCTACTTTTTCGCATATGGAAAATTATTAAAGGTTTCATTACAACCTGAGGCAACTTGAGTGAGACTCTAGACACTTAATGGCCTGAGCAGACATTGATGGAGGCGATAAAGGCATGTGGTATTTTTATGATTATTAACTTGTAGAAACGGCTTGTTGGGAGTTGAAAGCAACTGGCAGCGAGCCCATCCCTTAGTAAATCTTTTCAGACAGGTCCACAGCTGAACAGGCCAGATAGGACTGCCCCTCATCAAGACAGGCCTCCAGCAGAACAATGCCACACTACCTGCTGCTGCACCAGCAGAAGCATGGGCTAGGAGTGACGATCTGAAGGAACATGTCTGCCCAGTGGAGTTGTAAACTGGGCATTGTGTGCAGAGCCACACATAATAAAAATTCTCAAGTTTTCGTGTTTGCCGATAGTGCAAATAGGCCAGTGAACCACTTCCCCTGGCTGCCTTAGTTGTATAAGAAAAATCCGCCATTGTCAGGGCATACAGAACTCAATCGCCACTTGGCTTCACCTATATAGACTTTGTAGATTATCAGTAAAAATCTGCTCAGCATCAGATCAATTCAGATTGCGTTCTTCACAGTTTTAGGGCCAGAATACTTCACTCAGTGTCTGCCCCCGGTAGCTGAATGGTCAACGTGACAGATTGTCATTCCTCCGGGCTGGGTTCGACTTTCAGCTGGGTCAGGGAATTTTCTCCACCTAGGGACTGGGTGCTGTGCTGTCCTTATCATCACATCATCATCCTATCATCCTCATCGACTGCAGGTCGCCGAAGTGGCGTCAAATCGAAATACTGGCACCCAGTGAATGACCTGCCAGATGGTGGTGGTGGTGGGGGAGGGGGAGGGGGAGGGGCTAGCCATACGATTAAATAAATAAACCTGACTCACTCCACTAGTTAAACCGTCGCTGCCACACAGGATCCTTGTCCAGCGTAGTCTTAAATCACCTGCTCGTTGTTTACAGTATTGAAACAGTAACTTGTTTAGCATAATTTACGTCTCTTTTGGGAAAATAAAAGTTGTTAGTACACTAAATTTGCCTACCTTCTCAATCATTTGAATATTCCCATCACATTTGCCTTTCAGTCATCAATCCACACTTGGTAAAGATTGTTCCACTCTTCAATGGCGGCTCAGCGTAAGTCACACAGAGTACGTGGTCTCCGTTGAAGTCAAAAACATCTCGTTTTAATCGATGCCACACATGTCCGGTTGGACTCATGCCAGAGGTACAGGGACGCGGCTCTATTCTTATGATCCTAGCAAGCCGTAGGAACGTGTTCCCCGGAACAGCACACTGAGCAGGCAAGATATCATCCATCAAGATGAAATTGTCACCAGAATCTTCACGGTATTTCCCCGCTACTGGTTAAGATGAAATTTTCGCCAGAATGTTTACGGTATTGTCCCACTACTGGTTGTAGAATTTCGTCCCTGTGCTGTAGAGCAGTGAGGTCGTCTCAACATCAGAGAGATGTGGAAGGTACACCCACGTAATGCCACACCAAGACATTACTCCACCACCACCTTGTTGCACATGTGGGACACTGTGAGGCATTCGATATTGCTGGGTTGTGTCCAAACACGCTATGTGCATTTATCAACGTAGAAAAAAATATTCGAGTATCGTCCGTGAACAGCACACGACGGTAATCCTGGGACGTCCTTTCTGTGTGAGGTTTTGTCCATCTATATGAAATCGACGATTTTGTGATGTATGACGTGGTGCTGGCCAGCTAGTCGGTAATGGAGATTTACATCACTCGTCTCCATATAGGTTGATGTAGTACATGACGGCCTGTAGCCTCTTCTAACGATGAATTCACTTCTGGTGCGCTCACCTCACGGTGCATTTGACTCCAAAGTCTTAAGACAGTTAGTAAATTTAGTCGAATGGTTTACGCCGTTTCGGCGAAAACATTGGTTCATGATTTTGGTCCGCTTCTTTGTGTAATGTCTTTATGTTCTACCGGGTCCACGTGGCGATAAGCGGACTCAGTGTCCCTTTTCTAAGTTAAAACATACTGCGACCACCAAAAGCCATTAATAATTCTTTGCGGTATCTGATAAATTTAACCGGAATAAAATTGAATCATCAAGCTTGTAATCGATGTGTGTACATGTTTATGGGCTTCATCCGCCGGTATATAGCCGTTCAACCTTTCGTAAATCAATAATCTGTAATATCTGTACTTCTTCGCGTGTAGTGGTCTCCTAAAATGCAAACCATAATGAAAACAGTGATTTTTGAAGTGCTTCACACCCGTATCCACAACCATGAAGTCCTGTTCGATGCCTGACCCATTGACCTATTAATATCTGTTATTAATTAATTCTCTCGGAATTTCTCTTTTTGTTTTCCATATAACAGTGCATGTGAAAGTCCGTTAGCGAGTCCAAACTGAGACCACATGCTGTTCCCAATTTACTATTTTTCCCTGTTCATGGTCGTGCAAGAGTAAAGGAACATGTTTAATTATTAGGAATTGAAACAGCTTAAGAAATAAGCAGGTAAACTGTGAGACACCAAAGAGTTCTCGGTTATTCATTGTGAGTTGTCTGATTTTTCACATTAAAAATAAATGCTATTATCGTGTAAGAAAAATGAAGTTCCCTTTTCATCTAATCGTTTGAGCCTCAATGCCTACAAGAAAAACCTTTGAGCAATTGTAAATAAAAATGAAAAGTAGAGATTAATAGGCTGCCCAAGCACTAGCGTTTTGTTCTAACTGCATGCCGTAGAAAGTCAAATGGTAGCCACTATTTTAACTACAGTAGTGTGTTCCTTTCTCTGGCGGTACCCATTTTCCTATTTCATTATCCGTCAGTAGGTACGTAATGTTGTCCATGGAAAAAAAATTCAATCGGCTGTAGATTGCACTAACGATATCCGTGGGCCTATTTTCCACTAAAACAATATGAGCATTGAAGTGCTTCAGTGACAAGGCAGGCCAGGTAAACGTTTAGATAAAGAAATAAAAGTAGCACCACCCAGCAGCCTGCCGCAATATCTGAAACCATTTTAAAATAAGTGCGGTTGTGTTACAAGCTGCGATTCCATACAAGTGACTATTTACAACTTCCCGTTCTCCTTCTTTCAAATACAGCTCACTCACGTGGCGTCACCAGGCCCTACGCGGTCACAGGGTGAGATACTCACTCCAAAGATCGCCAGTGAAACCAAAATACGTTCCATATAACAGACGGATATCGCAATCGATTAGCGAGCGGTGAGCATATATACCAAAGAAGCTTCCCGTAATCGATATGCAGAAATCGCTGTGGAGGGTGGCTGAATAAACAGGCAGCTTTCACACTGATCGAAAATTTGTGGTAAGTTCTATGGGACCAAATTGCTCAGGTCATCGGTTCCTAGGCTTACACACTACTTGTCCCAGCTGGTTTGCGCTATTCCGCAGCTCGTGGTGGTGCAGTAGCGTTCTCGCTTCCCGCGCCCGGGTTCCCGGCTTCGATTCCCGGCGGGGTCAGGGATTTTCTCTGCCTCGTGATGACTGGGTGTTGTGTGATGTCCTTAGGTTAGTTAGGTTTAAGTAGTTCTAAGTTCTAGGGGACTGATGACCATAGATGATAACTGCCATAGTGCTCAGAGCCATTTTTTTTTATTTACGCTAAGGACAACTCACACACACCCATGCCCAAGGGAGAACTCGAACCTCCGACGGAGGGAGCCGCGCGAACCGTGGCAAGGCCCCTTAGACCGCAAGAATACCCACGCGGCGAAAGTTACAAGCCACCAGATGCATTTGTGTTTCAAGCTGAGTGGACAAAAAACCTGAAAACTTGATCTGATGTCGAATGACAAACTACTGTGTTGTGTGAGTGGGTCTAACCTGTGAATGAGCTCGTAAGTGTGTCTACGAGAAAACCATAGTAAAGCAGACTCAAAGTCAGTATTAGAAATTTTAATAGTCGTGCAAAAGACAGAAACCGCTATAGATGTGTATGAAAAATTGAAACAAGTCCGCATTCGTGCAACGTCGTCCTTGTCGTACACTCGTGCACAATGCCACTAGCTAGCTTAAGGACAGTTCGACCAAAGCCGACTCTGTCAGCTAGAGCGGGCCATCGATGCAAAAGAATGGCCAGATGTCTCTTATGGTCACACGGAAACTTTGACCGGTACGCCCAATCAGAGCGATGGGCGTGAACGTTGACACGCCTCGTAGGGCTATAGACGAAACAGTAGGGTTCCTGGGAGCACACTGAACGGACGTGGTTTAGACACGGGCCTTGTAGCACATGGTGATTGATATCCATTTCTGATTTACCTATCCCTAATATATTTTGGATCAGCTCTGGTGTGGCTCGATTAATAAACAATCTCTGTAGGCTAGTAACGTCCAGTTGCTAGTCTTAGATATGGGAATAAAATAACACGTATATAGACTGACACCATTTGAAAAGAATAAGATAAGAACTCGGCAGGCTCAGCTTCGTCATTCGGCAGCGTAACTTACCATACAAACAGCTTCCCTCACCTATTAAATTATGTTTCAGATGTTTCTAATACTTTGTTTAAATTTCTTGGTCCCAAAATGTCCGATGGTGATGTTAAACTATTTGTTCAGATACGTTGCATTTATCGATGACTACGTTTTGTGTGTTGTCTCTTTCAAACATTATATAATATTTTTCTTACTATTAGTCTTTGAGAATTTATTACCTACAACTGAATCATCCAGTGCCAGAAACGTAGGTGCTCAAAACGCTGTAGTAGGCCTAGCGGATATTTTGCTCTTTGTGGAACATTGTTCCTTTGTCCTGTTCACTTCAGCAAGTCAGTCTGCTGTTTCAGTAAAATATCGAGGTATCTCTGAATTTGTTGTTGTTTTTTCTTTTGTTACTATTGCAATATCTGCTGTTACTACCACAGTTCAGAAAACTTTGCGTCGATGACGCATTAACAACATCTACGTGAATTCCTCGTCACAGCTATGAACAACGTGGTGTGTAGAAACCAAGATCGATAGAGTGAACTTACGACCGACAGTGGCGTGAGATAAAATCACCTCTGAGGAACGAGCCCAGAATCGTATTAAACAACACAAACATATACATAGAGCATCAAAATCGAGTTCTAGGAAGTGAGGAAACAGTTACATACGAGAACCGGTGTACGGAGGCTTCTGCACCGAGATACAGGCTGCTGGTCCTCTCACCGCATCCTTTGTTTATTTCTTGTAAATGGTCAACAGGCGTCCACATGTGACTTATTAACTGGCTCGTCTGGATTCGCAGCAGGTCTCAAGGTTACTGAGTGCCGCAGAAGTAATAGCACCGTCACTTCCTTCCACTTTTTCCATATCCCTGGATCCGTGTAAAATATGTTCTACATGAGTTTGTGATTAGTATGTACTAATATAGGAGATAGTGAAGTTAAAATTGGATATTAAGTGGTTGGAGTAAAAATCTCGTAGATGGAAGAACTTAAGAATTCCATATTTGTACAGCCCGTGCAACTAGTTATCAAAGCAGTTTTTAAGAAAATCGTAAATGATGGTTCTTGACATTGTCATTTACAGAAAGTATTTCAAAAGGTATAAGCCTTAACAAGTGCTAAACAAAATTGAAGATGACTAGATCGAGGGAGGATATCGAAACATAAAAGTTCGGCATTGTGGTTGGACCCATACCCTTGCTACTGTCATCATTAGTACACCACTATTGGTCAGGTGACTGAAATTGCACTGACTGTTCCGATATCTGGGGGTTCGTAGACACTTGACAGTAACACTTGATGGTGCTGACTCACCGCCCAGCACGATACACCGCCGTTCGTCCTCCGTTCTGCTGCGGTTGCCACTGTCGGGAGGGAAGACGGAGAATAACCGATGTTCCCGTTTGAGTATCGAGAGAGGAGATCGATGTTTGGGGAGAGGGCGTTCTCCTTGCTTGGCCCCAACCCCTCCTCCCACTGCCACTGTGAAGGCACGTGCCTGCCACCGTAGTAAGTAGCCCTCGAGCGATGGGGTGCGGTGCGTCTGGAAGGGTGACGAAGCCCCACAGACGCTACATCGCATTCGCAACCTCCGGCAGAAACCGGATGGGACATGGAGCTATGGAACGGCATGTTTGTGCTGGGTAACTCAACACATGTTGATAGAGCATGAAAGAAAAGTGGAGGATGGTACTTTGACAATCTTCATCAGGAAACAAGAAATATTTGATTTGGAATATCAAAAATACTTCGTTCCTCAACAGCTTTCTTTGACTGCTAAACAGTTTGACTGCTAAGCAATTTGTGTAGTTTTTTTTTCTCTCTTCATGTTACTGTTAAGAATGATGTATTAAATTTGGTTCCTTTTTTGGTAGAAAATCTCTTCTAAACCAAAAAATAAATGAAATCAGAACATTGACTTAAAATTCCAGTTCTGCTGAGGTCCCATTGTCACCGTGACCATTGGTGGAGTGTTGTACAACTGCTGTTTCTTGCTAGCATTGGTTTGGTTTATTTTTATTTTTATTTTTTTTAGATAACTCTCGCTCCAAATCTCTTGTCGAATACCAGAGTCAAAAAGACTCCCACAGTTGTTGCTGGTAGTTAAGGATAATGTCGCTGTTCCGGACTGCTCTACTGGAAAAATGAATGTTGCTTGATCTCGATCTCATCCGTCGTTCTTGGCAACAAAAACTGTCATATCTTTATTCTACTTATAATGTAGGTTTGTTTCACATATCTCAACACTTTAATGCTATTTATACACGTGCTTCCTCTTCTAAAGTGTGGCTCTTAATCTTTTTTGACAATTATTTGGTAATTTTTCTTTCTCTAGCTTTAAGAATTTCTTAATAGGTTATGGTAAAGAAAGGCAATAATATAAACATTACCAAGAAGTAAAACAAATGTAATGAGATCTTGTTAAATTAAATGACGCTAAAATTATAATATTCAATGAACATGAAAGGGAAACAGAGATTGCGAAAGGGGTTGCGACAGGATTGCGGCCTATCCCCGGTGTCATTTAATCTGTACATTAAACACCCAGTAAAGAAAAACAAGGAGAAAGTTGGAAAGAAGTGAAAGTCCCTTGGAAGAAATACAAAATTTGAGGTTTGCTGACGACAGAAAAGTACGTGGAAGAGGACTTAAATGAGATTGTGCAATGAAAAAGGAAAAAAAAAAAATTACCACTAACAAAAATATAACAAGGATGACGTACCGCACTCGAATTAAATTAGGCGATGATGAGAGAATTTGTTCAGAAAATTATATAGTAAAAGAAGTAGAAGAGTTTTACTGTTTGGGCAACAAAGTAGCTTACGAAAGACGAAGAAGACGGGATGTAACATGTGAACTGGAAAAAAGAAGAAAATAATTATAAAAAAGAACATTTTTAACATTTTTTACAGATTTACTGCTTTATATGTAGGGTAACCACAGCCGACATGTTTCATGTTCTTTTTCAAATCATGTTATAGATTTAAGCGTTAGGAGCTCTTTCCTAAAAGCATTTATGTGGGACGTGGTAGCCTTGTTTGAAAAGGTAAAATGTGATGCCATAGCGTAATATTGATGATTATATGCACAAATCGGTGCCATAGAGGAATAATGATGATTGGATGCACAGATTAGATAACTAACGTAAATACATTAAATGGAATAAGAATAATTTATGGCACAAAGTGACTAAAGGTAGGACGCATTCTGTGGCATAATATTAAAGTCAGTTGCCAGTGGAAACATATAGAATAAAAATCATAGTGGGTAACGGGGTTGACTACAGTTATCTTTTTCTCATCGGTGTGGGTTGCAATAGTTATGTACAGATGAAAAGATTCACCCATGATAGTCAGCCAGCAGCAGCCGGTCGAGACACAAGCAGCCACGGGGAAGTAACCGATTTGGCGAAATTTCATGAGTTGTACACTCTCATCTGTGTGCTTTGCTAGTTTAGTTTCTTGAGTTTCTGCGCGTTAATTTAATATTTGTCGATACAGTCGTCACGTTTTCGTTTTCGTCGGAAAGTAAACCGATTTTGAGACATATTACAAGTTCATAATCAGGAGCTTGGTTGGTTGGTTGTTCTGGAGAAGGAGACCAGACAGCGGGGTCATCGGTCTCATGGGATTAGGGTAGGACGGGGAAGGAAGACGGCCGTGCCCTTTGAATGGAACCATCCCGGCATTTGCCTGGAGCGATTTAGGGAAATCACGGAAAACCTAAATCACGATGGCCGGACGCGGGATTGAACCGTCGTCCTCCCGAATGCGAGTCCAGTGTCTACCCACTGCGCAATCAGGAGCGGATTATTTAGTGTCACCTATGTGCTGTGGTAGTTCAGTTTTTAAGCCTGGACATGGTTCTTGCGTTTTCCACCTTGTCCACAGTAGAGTTTCGTTACTCGAGTCGATTGCCCTTTTTTGTCTGTGTAATGTAGTGTAGTGTAGTTCTCCACGGTCTTTAGTATGAACAGGGACTATGATGGCTGTGTGAGGATGCGAGTCGAGTTGATGACACTTCACTCTCATCTCCAGGCCATGATAGCTTCTGTTATACAGCTTGAAGTGTCACTGGATGGGTATCGCTAATGTGGAGCGGCCGTGGGGATCCAACGGACGTCCAGCGCGTCTAAGTCCGCCGATTTTCATACACCGGTGACCAGCCCAGTTACTGCTCGCACTGAGGATGACCACTCAAGTCATCGTCAAGTGTGACGTCGCCTCAGGTCGTGGGAGGCGGAGAAAGACTTCCGAGAGGGCCGCATCGAAAGCCTACGCAGTTGCACTGACAAACAGATTCCAGGTGCTGTCTGTAGATGACACTATCAGTCAGCCACATGCAGTCGTCTGTCCTGTTTCAGAGGGAAACTCTCTGCGTGCAAGATCCAGGCAATCGCAGACAGTGGGATTATTGGTAGTTGGTAGCTCCAACGCCAGGGTCGTTGTGTCGCCCCTTAGGGACATGGCTGCCAAGGAGAGGAAGGAAGCAAATGTGCACTCCGTGTGCTCACCGGGTGGAGTCATTCCAGACACGGAAAGAGTCCTTCCAGATGCTATGAAGAGCACAGGGTGAAACCACCTGCAGGTAATGGCTGACGTCGTTACCAATGAATGATGTGTGTCGCTTTGGATCGGAAGAGATTCTCTCCGTTTCAAGCGGCTAACACAAGAGGTAAAGACTGCCAGTCTTGCCTGCAAGATGAAAGCAGAGCTCATCATTTGCAGCATCGTCGGCAGGACAGATTTTGGGCCTTCTGTACAAAGCCGAGTGCACCATCTGAATCTGAGGCTCAGACAGGTCTGCGACCTTGTAGACTGCAGATTCCTTGACTTGCCCCACAGGGTGTTTGGGTTTCGGATTCCGCTGAATAGATCAGGAGGCGGCTACAAGGTAACAGGGGCTGTGTGGCGTGGACTGGGCAGCTTATTAGGGCAGAGGGTCTCGGGGAAATACAAAAAGGTGCTGGTCGAACACAGGAAGAACGTAGATACAGGAAGCATCAGTATAACAGTTGTAAATTGTAGTAGCTGTGTTGGGGAAGTACCAGAGCTCCAAGCCCCAATAGAAAGCTCTGATGCTCAAACTGTTATAGACACCAAAAGCTAGATAAAGCTGGAGATAAGTTCAGCCGAAGTTTTTGAGAAGAATGTGACGGTGTTCCGAAAAGATAAGCTAACAGCAATCGGCTGTTTGAAGTAGTTTGTCTTGTAGGGAAATTGAAGCAGATAGTTACTGTGAGTTAATATGGGTAGAGGTCTTCCTTGGCTTCCGCAATAAAATAATAATCGGGTCCTTTTACCGACCTCCCAACTCAGATGATACAATTGCAATCGAAGAAAAGTTGAATTTAATTTCAAACGCGTATCCGACTCACACAATTGTAGTTCGTTGTGACTTTAATTTACACTCGATAAATTGGCCAAAGTCAATATTTAAACCGGGAGATACGCATAAAACATCATCCGAAATTGTGAGAAACACATTCTCTGAAAATTATTTCGAGCAGTTATTTCATTAGCCCACGCGAATAGTAAACAGTTGTGAAAACACACTTGACCTCTTAGCAATCTTAGAAACAAGTAGTCCTGAGCTAATAACGAGCATCAAAACGGATACAGGGATTAGTGAACACAGGGTTGTCGTAGCGAAACTGAATATTGTAACACCCAAATCCCTCAAAAATAAACGAAAAATATACCTGTTGAAAAAATCAGATAAAACTTCACTTGACGCCTTTCTGAGAGACAATCCTTATTCCTTTCAAATTAACAATGTAAGTGTAGACCAGATGTGGCTTAAATTGAAAGAAATAGAATCTACAGCAGTTGAGAGATTTATACCACATAAATTAATAAACGACGGAGCTGATACCCCTTGGTACACATAACGGGTCACAACACTGTTACAGAAACAACGAAAAAAGTATGCCAAATTTAAACGGACGTAAAATCTCCAAGACTGGCTATCTTTTACAGAAGTTCGTTATTTAGTGCGGACATCAATGCGAGATACTTATAATAGTTTCCACAACGAAACTTAGTCTCGAAACCTGGCTGAAATTCCAAAGAGATTCTCATTGTATGTGAAGTACGCCGGCGGCAAGACGCAGCCAATGCAATCTCTGCACGATAGCAATGGAAATACTATCGACGACAGTGCTAGAAAAGCAGTGTTACTAAACACAGCCTTCCGAAAGTCCTTCAGCAATAACGACAAAGTTAATATTCCAGAATTCGAATGAAGTACAAGTGCCAAAATGAGTAACTTAGGAGTAGATATCTTCGGAGCAGTGAAACACCTTACATCACTTAACAAAGGTAAGTTTTCTGGACCGGGCAGTATACCAGTTAGGTTCCTGGCATAGTATGCTAATACAATAGCTCCACACTTAACAATGATATACAACTGCTCGATCGACGAAAGATTTACACCCAAAGACTGGAAAGCTGCACAGGTCACACCAATATTCATGAAAGGTTGTAGGAATAATCCACTGGATTACAGGCCGATATAATTAACGTCTATATGCAGCAGTATTTTGGAAGACGTGTTCGAACATTATGAATTGCCTCGAAGAGAATAGTCCATTGACACACAATAAACACGGATTTGGAAAACATCATTCTTGTGAAACACGACTAACTCTTTACACACACGAAGTGCTGAATGCTATTGACAAGGGATTTCCAATTGATTCCGTATTTCTAGATTTCCAAAAGGCTTTCGACAGCGTACCACAAAAGCTGCATTTAGTGAAACTGCGTGCTTGTGGAACATTCAGAGTACCAGGTAGGACTGGTGGCGCGCGTAAACACGTCCAGAGCACACAAGGACAGGTGCAAAGGCGCGGGCAATAAGAAGGCCAGAGAAGTTAAAGGGTTAAATTGGAAAGAACACATAGAAAATGTTGTGGGGTAAGCAAACCAAAGATTGCGTTTTATTGGCAGAAGACTTAGAACAAGTAACAGATCTAATAAAGAGACTGCCTGCACTACGCTTGTCCGTCCTTTTTTGAAGTACTGCTGCGCGGTTTAGGATCCTTACCAGGTAGGATTAACGGATTACATCGAGAAATTTTAACGAAGAATAGCACGTTTTGTATTATCGCGAGATATGGGAGAGAGTGTCACGGCCGTGATATGGGATTTGGGATAGACACCATTAAAACAAAGGCGTTTTTCGTTTTGGTGGAATCTTCTCACGAAATTTCGATTAGCAACTTTCTCCTCAGAATGCGAAAATATTTTCGTCCACCCACATAGGCAGAAAGGATCATCATAATAAAATAAGGGAATCAGAGCTCGCACGGAAAGATATAAGTGTTCGTTTTCCCGCGTGCTGTTCGAGAGTGCAATAATAGAGAATTATTGCTGAGGTTGTTCGATGAACCCTCTGCCAGGCACTTAAGTGTGATTTGCAGAGTATCCATGTAGATGTAGATGACTGATTAGCATGGAGAGCTGCATGAGCTTGTCTTATGAAAAAGATTAATTTTCAAGGACTGTTTTACACGAAGTTTACATTTACGTTTTTTAATGCAGTAGCCATTCGTCAATCCTATTCGTATTGTATGCGATGGCCAAATAAAACTGGTCTATCAGAAGATGCAGGAAATACTTTCCAGGCTAGTTTCATTTTTCCTATGCAGTACGGGGTTATTCATAATTACATGCGGGAAGTAAGAAGACACTGCAAAAACAACTAGTGTGCAGAAGTAGACGCAAGGACAAGGACCGTTGGGCATCCATCAGAGAACAAATAATGTCTGCAGGGCAGTACGTCTGTCGAAAAACACCGTTGTGGTATGGGCACCAAATTCCGTGCTGTCGAGAATCGACGCAAGACGCTCCCATATCACAGATGTCGTAACGTAGAAGTTATGCCAACTCCAAGTGGGAGACATGCGATGACCCGCCCTATAATCCTGATATCTCGTCACGCGATTTTCACGCCTTCGGTTCCTTGAAAAAGGCCTTGAATTGTCGATTACTCCTGTCGGTGGAGGTCGTGCAGCAGCCAGTTACGGACTTCTTTACGCAGCAGAAGGCGGTGTTTAACCAAAAGGACACCTTCATCCTGGTGCGTCTGTGGTGTTATGGCCTCATTGGTCACAGCGGTTTTCCGTGATTGCCGTATCGATTCTGGACTGTACGATCTTGGAACGGAAACTTTTTGATCTACCCTTGTATATCAGTGTGTAGAGCTTCTCTTCAGATTCTTAAATTGCGTAATATGTGCTCAACTTGTGCACCGTTTGTAACGTGGCAAATGTCAATACAAGTGGAGGGCACGTGAATGCAGTTCATTCAAGCACATTTACAGCAGCCTGTTTTGGAAATATATTCATTGGGTTGCCTATCTGTGGATGCCAAATAATTTGATGCGCCAATAGCGGATGATATTTCTACATAATCCGAAATGTTTGTCCCATAATGCAGGTACTCCCACAATGTGTATTATGAGCCGACAGTCGGAGAGTTGCTCTAACCACTGCTAAGCGTCTTGTAGTTTTAATGCAGTCATCTTTACTGGGGGTTACAAGCCAGTCTGGAGTTTCTGAGCGGTTATGAGCTAATGCAGAAAGACAAACTTCCAGTGAAGGCAGTTTCTCGACTTGAATCTGCGCCAAACACTATCACATGGCAAGTATGAGAGGCGTGATTTTTGGGACTAGGGTAGTACGCCCGCAGCAGAAGACTCTAGGAACTCAGGGGTCTGTTAACACTGTTTAGTTGCAATCAGACTAACTACTACTCTGAATATTAATCTCAAACAATATAAAAATCAAAGGTCGTACAATAGGCGTCAGTTTTCCGTCCGTGGGATAAGAGCTAACAGAAATAACAATCACTAGCAGCATTGTAAAGTTCGAACTTTGAGAGCAGCACACCGATTGAGAAAAACGTGACTTCTCGGAGCTTACCCGGGTCTGGTGACGAACGACACGGAGTTGGGGTCCCAGCGATCCTATTGGCAACTCCTCTGGGTACAAAAAACATGTGTGTTTAAAGGACTGAGGAAGCACTCTATTTCTCCCTAACTGCAGGTGACGCACCAATCCACCGACACTTTACATGCAGAGATATACCAATTCATTTTAAATTTTCTGATAAGATTTTGTTGGCTACCTTTAACTACCATCCACTCCCTCCCCCTTCCAACACCGACTCGTTAATGAATCTAACTCTCATGTACAAAATAGCTTTAAAGTCTGATTACTGTGTAATTGAGTTAGTGTGTTAAATGATTGACAGTAAGCATTTAAACCCTTTACAGCTGAAAACCCAAAACCATAACTATGTTGATGTAATTAGTTTCGAATTATTCAGCAACAGACTAATGAAAAATGGATAGTGTCTGCAAAAGGGGCAACGAATAGAGTTAACAATAAAGAAAAAATAAATCAAAAAGATCATGTATGGTGCTGAAGTTTTACCACACGAACAACGATTATTTAGTAAGCAATAAAAGAAAATGATTTGAAATAAGTTTTAAAGTTTGTTGAAAGTCCTTAAGCGATCTTATTGTCAAGTGTTGGATGAGTATAGTCTGTGCAATTTACGCTTCATTTTAAGGTAAGCTAATTTTTCTCCCATTCCAGAATTTATGATTTCATATCTCCTGAACTTTGTGTGATTACACTATGACGGAAAGAATAAAAAGCGACCCATAACGAAAGAGTTAAGTAAATTGGCCACAAATAGAAGTTCATACAGGTATCGACGTTAAAAAAATACGAACATGTCAGCTTCTGAAGGGCGACTTCTGAAGTTGGATGCCCGGCCACGGTGGCCAATCGGTTCTAGGGGCTTCATTCCGGAACCGCGCGACTGCTACGGTCGCAGGTTCCAATCCTGCCTCGGGTATGGATGTGTGTGATGTCCTTAGAATGTTAGCTTTAAGTAGTTCTAAGTTCTAGGGGACTGATGACCTCCCATAGTGCTCAGAGCCATTTGACCCATTTTTGAAACCCCATCTTGGCCAGAAATATCGCCAGATCTCTCCCCAGCTGAGAACGTTTCAACATTTTGGGCAGGGCTCTCCTACCAGCTTGGGATTTAAACGATTTAAGGCGCTAGTTGGAAAGAATGTGGGAATCTGGCCGGACATCTCTCAGGAGGACATCGAACAACTTGTCAGTCAGTGCCAAGCCAAAAAACTGCATGAGTAAGGGCCAGAGGCAGACTAAGGCGTTATTGATTTGCTCAATTTGTAAAGCTCATTCTCTTGAATAAGTCACCTAGTTCTTCTGAATATGTAATCATTTGTTTGTCTGTACATATATATACAATCTACCGATTCCGTCCCATTCGGATAATATCTTGAGGTTGGTCGTGTTTCTGAATGGAGTTTGAAGTAATGGGGCTGTAAATTATAATCTCATGCCTGACGCTGACATTTTACTGTTTGAACAGCTTAAATGTAGTAAGCGATTCATTTATTTCCTTTCAGTATGTTGTGGAGGGTGTCAGCGAGATTACGTTTCTAAAAGGTTTGAAATTATTTATGAAGCCTATTGAAAGTCGCAAAATGCTCTCATTCTGAAATATTGGGTGAATATAATCTACTAATTTGTGCACCGTGACTTACTGCTGCCCGAAGACATAAACATACTTTTTACTTTTAATTCTTAGTTAACTTTGTTAAACCTTTAACGTAATATTGTACTTCTTAATGACTGCATTTTAAACTTTTACATTTGGTCAATAACTACACGAAAATTACTGAAATAAAATATTTTATGCGCAAACAATAAATAGTTTAGTCGTTGTCTGTATGAAAGCCGTTTCGCATTCACATCAGAGGGATCTGACACTACGCCTTGTCTTCTATACTATGCTCCGTTACTTCACTTTCTTGAGGCATAAACCATGTTTGAAATAACGAATTCTCTTTACGTAAGCGACAGCGCTTGTCGATCCTGAATGGATGAGAACCATGAGTATGAAGGATCAGTGGCAATGCTTTAGACCAGCGGCAATACATTACGGCGTAAGAGGATTGTAAGGAGGGCTGGGCTGCCGAAGGGAGATGCTTGCGACCGGAGGGGTGAGCGCCGGCTGTGGGGTGGTGGGTCCAGGAGCGGTCGAAGGTCGCCGCGAGGGCGGCGTCTCCCAGGAGACAGAGGTGTAGGCGATAATCGAGGCACGTGGGCACGGCCTGCTAATTGGCCAGCTGGGGGGATTTTTATCTGCTCGGCGGGATCAGCCGCTGCGCCTGTAGGATGGGGCTCCACCGGCACCGACACTCCCTGCCGATTTCTGCGGTGTCCTGCCCTCTGCTAATGGCCCCAGAGGAATTTAGGGAGCTCAGGAATCGCAGCTAAGCATCTCTGACCCGTCAGTTTACCGCCGTACGTATAATGCTGTCTGTGATACGGGAGTTGTTTTTTTCTAGAATAGTTTCTTTGACGTTACAGCACTACCAGTAACTGTTCTGGAATTGCGTTGCTTGCCATTGAAACGGTAGTACATTAAGATATTTTACGTATGTCTCGAAGACAATACGGTAGCAAGAGTTCACAACACTGATCAGCCGCATTTTTTACACAAAATATGTGAACAGTGACCAGGTCGCTGCCGGTAGGAATTAAGGGCGAATTGTTATTTCCTTAACAGTCAGTGCACAAAGACTCTTCGAACACGGCTTTTCTTATTGTTAGTTCAAAATTTATCATTTCCGAGTAGTGACGATCTGAAGTAGGTTGTTCGCTCTTTTAATATTTCGGAGAGTTGCTAGATCGATGTTGTTGTTGTCGGTATTGTGGTCTTCAGTCCTGAGACTGGTTTTATGCAGCTCTCCATGCTACTCTATCCTGTGCAAGATTCTTCATCTCCCAGTACTTACTGCAACCTATATCCTTCTGAATCAGCTTAGTGTGTTCATCTCTTGGTCTACCTCTACGATTTTTACCCTCCACGCTGCCCTCCAATGCTAAATTTGTGATCCCTTGATGCCTCAAAACATGTCCTACCAACCGGTCCCTTCTTCTTGTCAAGTTGTGCCACAAACTCCTCTTCTCCCGAATTCTGTTCAATGTCTCCTCATTAGCTATGTGATCTATCCGTCTAATCTTCAGCATTCTTTTGTAGCACCACATTTCGAAAGCTTCAATTCTCTTCTTGTCCAAACTATTTATCGTCCATGTTTCACGTCCATACATGGCTACACTCCATACAAATAATTTCAGAAACGACTTCCTGACACTTAAATCTATACTCGATGTTAACAAATTTGTCTTCTTCAGAAACGCTTTCCTTGCCATTGCCAGTCTACATTTTATATCCTCTCTACCTCGACCATCATCAGGTATTTTGCTCCCCAAATAGCAAAACTCCGCCGGCCGCGGTGGTCTAGCGGTTCTAGGCGCTCAGTCCGGAGCCGCGCGACTGCTACGGTCGCAGGTTCGAATCATGACTCGGGCATGGATGTGTGTGATGTCTTTAGGTTAGTTCGGTTTAAGTAGTTCTGAGTTCTAGGGGATTGATGACCAAAGATGTTAAGTCCCATAGTGCTCAGAGCCATTTGAACCATTTGAGCAAAACTCCTTTACTACTTTAAGTGCCTCATTTCCTAATCTATATCCCTCATCATCACTCGACTTAATTCGACTACATTCCATTATCCTCGTTTTGCTTTTGTTGATGTTCATCTTATACCCTCCTTTCAAGACACTGTCCTTTCCGTTCAACTGCACTTCCAAGTCGTTTGCTGTCTCTGACAGAATTACAGTGTCATCGGCGAACCTCAAGGTTTTTATTTCTTCTCCATGGACTTTAATACCTACTCCGAATTTTTCTTTTGTTTCCTTTACTGCTTGCTCATATTCTTGCAATCACAAACTGCTATGTCACTTTAAAAACATATATCAGGCCTGGGCAATTCCCGAATATTCGCTTTTGCAGTATTCTTCCGTATTTGTCTTGTTCGCGTAAGTCTGTCGCAGAATGAGGATAAGTTTGAGCGATGGAGAAATTCTGAGCCGGCTTGGAAACAATTTTGCGCTGAAATTGACGATGATGGTTTTGAAATCTATGACTGCATTGAAACAGCCAGTAATCTGCGTTTCTCCACCTTTAAGCAGGAGTCACACAAAGTAGTAAAAAGCTGACAACTTCTGCGAGACTGCGGCAGTCGCTGTGATCCGACTGGAATGTGTCAGCAAAGTCGTGGTTCATGGATTCGAAAATGAAATCTGCTTTTGCCTACCCGGGTCAGTTTTCGTGGTACTGTACGCTCTATAAAATACAACGGTCGAGCACAAAGTAAGTTCAGTTTGATTACATAAAACAAACGTGTACAGATACAGAAAAAAACTGATCTTTCAGCTCGTCATCATCGTTGAAGTGTTGACCTCCAAGGACAGATTTAAGGTGTAAGAAGAGATGAAAGTCACTAGGAGCGAGGTCTGGGCTGTACGGAGGATGATCACACGCGTCCCAGTGAAAGTCCCGTAAGAGTTGTTTGGTCACATTCACCGTGTGAGGTCGGGCATTATTGTGGAAAAAAGCAACACCTTTTGACAGTAATCCTCGGCGCTTGTTCTGTATTGAGCGGCAAAATTTCTTAATGATCTCGCAGTAATTATGTGCATCGATTGTGTGGCCTCGTGGTAGGAAATCAATCACCAAAATGCCTTTTCTGTCCCAAAAAATGGTGCACATGGTTTTTCGAGGTGTCAAGATTTGCTTGGGCTTAACCTTCGTTGGGGATAAAATGTGCCTCCATTCCATTGATTGCAGGGTGTAGTACGATACCCAAGATTCATCTCCCATGACTATCCGAGAAAGAAAACCATTGCCTTCTTCATTGTTGCGTGTCAAATACTGAAGCGCTCTGGCCATACGTTGTTTTTTGTGTTGTTCAGTAGAAATTTTGGGTACCCAATGTGAGCAAAGTTTCCGAAATTTCAGTTTGTCAGTAACAATATCATGAATCAGTGATCGTGAGATTTGCGGAACTTCCATAGCAACGGTACTAAGTGGAAAGTTACGGTTGTGCTTAATCTTCTCTTCAGTTTTGTGAACCAGTTCAACAGTAAACACAGATTGGCGTCCACTTCATTCTTCATCATGCACTTGATCAAGTCCTTCATTGAACAGTCTGGCCCATCTTCTAACCATTGAATCACTTATAGCATTTTGTCCTTAAACCTCGCAGATTTGTCGATGAATTTCCTTTGGTTTAACTTTCTTTGCATTTAGAAAACGTATCACATATCTGATTTCACACTACAAAGCACATATCGGCAGCAGCGATCTGAAAATGGCGTACATGTCTTCTCCTTGAGTCAGAGTAACTGACGCACATGCTCGGAACTGCGATCGTGGCGCTGCCGTGGATAGAAATGGAACTTACTTTGTGGACGCCCCTTGTATTTTGAAAATACTGCAGGTGGGCTACATTGATGTTGCTCAATTAATTTTCTTTTATTTACTTTTTATGAGTGTAATTGTCGGTAAACAATCGAAGCATATTCAAAGAATTCCGAAGATGATTGTCAGTACTGGCATTCGCCGCCCATATTCAAAAATGGTTCAAATGGCTCTGAGCACTATGGGTCTTAACGTCTGAGGTCATCAGTCTCCCAGAACTTAGAACTACTTAAACCTAACTAACCTAAGGACATCACACACATCCATGCCCGAGGGAGGATTCGAACCTGCGACCGTAGCGGTCGCGCGGTTCCAGATTGAAGCGCCTAGAACCGCTCACCCACACCGGCCGGCCGTATTCGAAGGAGGCCGATATGTCATACTCACGTTCCATTGGATGACATTATGTTTGTTGCGTCAGTCTCAGTAGTGAGAGAGCTCTAACCTTGTGGAGTGAGTTCCTGTCGGTTCGTGAAGGTTTGTGCTTTGTGTGAATTCAGAAGAAGAAATGCCCCGCAGCCATATAAATAATGAAAACTCTTCTTCTTATATTTGTAAAGAATGAACTATGAAATCTCAAATCCGTTGATATTCTTAAAAAACGTGCTGTGAACTTTATTTTCCGTGCAAGCAGGTTTGACGAGGAATAGAAAAAATACCCCCCCCCCCTTCCTCCCGATTTTTTTCTTGCTTTTGGCTTCTGACTTGGGAGTAAGGAAGGTGTGAAATTTAGTACGCATATCTCCCACCTCTGGCAGCCGCTTGGATGACTGACACTGGTAGGTCATTCGATTCTGTTTCAGATTCATGTTAGAGTCCATCCATCGTAGTGGTAATCGAATGCTGGTGAGCGAGGATATTGGCAACCCATGATCAGATGGTTGCAATGGGCGCGAGTCTTGAGAACTTCCTGGCCAATCAACCGCTTTAATCCCAATAGTCAGTTCTGCCTGTCTCTTTTGTGCAGCTTAAGCTGTTCCTAATTTTCTTTGAGATGTGGTCTTTCCACACCTAACATATGTGTATTTCCTCTCAGTAATGTGAGCTTGTTTACGAGCCACGTTGGCTTTCTTCACCGCCGCAGCAGGTCGGGCCATCTGCTGACCTTTGCTGGCCAGGCCACACAATGGAGCACCCTCTGTATTGAGGCAGATCAGGGCAGCACGCCAACGTGCACTCTTGCCTCCCATCACGGCCTCAGATACGAAGCCCTGCAGCACACCCACGGCAAGGCTGTCTGACATCGGACACAGAGACGAGCTCACACGGCTCGTAACATACTCCGTAACCGTGTGTGAAATGCATGGCAAATGGTACTTAGCCTCACACCACATGATATTGTTTCTCCCCGTTCCGTTCAAGTACCTAGTATGCAGTGAATGATTCCTAAAATGGCATTACGTGTCCGCTTCCGTAGCGTAGCGATAGCGTTACCGACTACCAGGAAGGGGCCCGGGCTCGATTCCCGGCAGGGGACTGAGTGTTTTGTGCCCTTCACCATCATTTCCATCATCATTGACTCGCGAACTGTCGATGCGGCGTCACTTAAAAAGGACTTGCAATACGGCGGCCGAACTCCCCCAAATGGGGCCTCTCTGTCAACAATGCCATACGATCATTTCTTTTCTTTTTTTTGGTATTACTTGCTCTGCGTTTAGTCGTATTTTTTCATTGGAATCCAGTAGGAGCTACAAATAGAGGGTTGAAATATATTTCTAGATTCCTCACTCAATATCATGTCCTGAGCCTTTGTAAGTTTACTTTCGTGCTTTATTTGGTATCTGTCTTGATGTGTGGCCATTTCATGTTGATGAGCATAACTGTGAGATCAACTGAAAGGTATAAAAAAGTACGCCTCAGCACCACTTTCAGATGTGAAACATGCAGCGTGTTGATAAATTAACTTATTGGTTTGCCTGTGAAACAACTTCTGAAATCTGGCCTGACATCCGAAGGACACATGCACTCGTAGATCGTACAAACGAAAACTACACTGACATAGTGGAAATGAGAAGGGCGCAAAAGCTTCGATACCCACGATTCCAAAACACAGTAGCATTTTGGACGATCTGACACAGGGTTACTTACATAATTCCCAATTGATCAGTCATTTAGACGAGAGTTACTCATACACCGCCACCTAATGAACGAAATACGTCATACCAGACCAATCAGACCAACCATGTGACTGATTTGTGCGAACAGGACACAGCATGTCATTCTGAACAGTGAGAAGTTTCCAGGCGTGAAGTAACTTCATCAGGCGTGTTCCAAGGGAGTGTTCTAGGACCCTTACTTTCCACACATGCACATTCGTTTACATATATATGGTTCAAATGGCTCTAAGCACTATGGGACTTAACATCTGAGGCTATAAATCCCCTACTGTAACCTAACTAACCTAAGGACATCATGCACAAGTCAATCCATACCAAGAGGTCCAAGAAAAAAATAATTGGTTGCTTGACCATTTCAGAAAAATTTTACATTTGCTAGATGCATTCCCCAATATTTAGTAGTCACAAAAATATTTTTAGAACAAGTATTGTTTATTATTTTGAAATTGCCGCCATATTTGTTCCAGGCTGCATGTGTTTTTTCGTATTTGCAAGCATCTACATTTGTTTACGATTATTCAGTAGTGGATTCTTCTAAGCCTTTCAGATAAAATGCATTTAGTTCAACACACTCTGGGCTACAAATTAACATCATTATCACTCAGCTGAATGTATTATTTAATATATTTTTAATAGTTCAAAATTATCAGCCACAAATAAAAAAACTCAATTTTTGAACAATTGTTTTCCAAAGAAAGATTAATTTCCCAGCTTTAATATTTTTTCTGATATTACCCTGTATAGTATATTTATTTTTTATAGAGTATTAATGGTGAGGAGCTTATACTTAAAAAAATACTCTATTTTAAAAAATGGATTTTTTAAATTTTTCCTTTTGTGGCCTGCGATATCTTTGTTGGGAGACCAGATAAAAATCTGAAAATTTCACAGTTAATAGCCCTTTATGGTATAAATCTTCAGTATAAACTTTATTTGGAAGTTACGGAAAAAATTACAAGCACGAGTCTAAAATACGTTTCTTAACATTTGCGATATCTGGTAGGCTAATCAAATAAAGTATACAAATTGCGTAATATAACATACCACATTACACTAGCTAATGATTATTTGTCGAAACAATGCTGTGGTGATTGTTTCAGCAGGCTAACAATTGCATCTGCAAGCCTATACATGTCTAATTGTTGTCTTCCCCTTTACACAAACAATTGTCTACTCACACTTATTTAGCTAGGAGTTCTTGAAGTGTGAAGTTGAAAAATGGTGTCTCAGTGTTCTGTTGGTGCTATTATTAATGAAGCATGTCATAAAAATGTGTATGGAGTGTATTCTAAAGACATTACTTTAATCGAAGGTTACAATGTAGAAGAAAAAGTGTTGTTTTACTCACAGGTCAGCCCAGAGGTCAAATCAAAATGCAAGTACCATGAAATGAAATAGTTTAAAAAATTTCATCACATTTTTGGTCAGTCTTGCATGAACCCTTCTGAGAAACGTAAGAAACCTATAACAAGAGGTCTGCGAGAAATAACATTTGATCATTATTCTAAAAACAAAAACCCTTTTGTCAGTCACATACCAGGAAAATCATTGTGTCCAACATATTATTCTGAGATATTTGTAATTCACAAGAGAAAGGATAGTGAAACCTCAGATACAGAAATTTGTGACTTATCAGCAACCATTTAAAAAGTAGATACAGCTTGTGAAATTCTGGGTATATCACCTGCTAGTAGAATTAGAAAACTAAGTCAAGGTAAAAGACCAAGTGCCTTGAATTCAAAAATCTGAGAAGAGGCAGCTACAGTCAAAATGAATTTGGAGGTTTCCTTTCAAAATACAATTTGTACTAAAACTTCACCAACCGAATATGATGATTTGATAGAAAAACTAAAAACTAAATGCAGTACTTCAAACTACCTTGCTACTATTACTTTACTGCCGAATTCTTGGTGTCGAGAAAAAGTTAGTTATGAATTTAATGTGACGGAACAGTGACGTGGATCGTTATGGAATAATGCGTTTGAACGATCTTCATAACAGCCCGAAGGTCTTCCTGGACGCCGAGAGTCACTAATGACAAAATGATCCTCCTTAAAACTAGAATATCATTTTCTTGCCGTGCTCTGTACTATGGCATTATCCCCATACACGGCTAAATGTTAATGTCTTATTCCGCTGCTTTTACCGCACCACTGAACTCAAACAGAAGACTACATCGGAAACGTTCCGATTTCTCCACTTGGTATCTGTTACCTAGCGTCCACAGCTCGACTTAGTATATCCAGACGACAAAATGGGAATATGTAAACTCAAATAGCAGCAATGAACTACAAATAGAAATTATAATCTATAAATAACGCCATAGCAACCGTAATACCAACATGAAAAACAACAACACTACGAACTAGTAGTTCCGTAATGGATAAAATATTTAGACCCAGACTATTATATATTTAAGTTGAATGAACTACAATGGAGAGGCCGTGGACCCAAGGTTCTAACTGAAGACTAAAAGAAGAACAGATATCATCATCTTATGCAGGAGGTTGCAAATATTGGCCTCCCACCCCAGCTTATGGTCTACATGTGCTTCAACTAACATATATTCTTCGCTAACCGTGTCACAGAGTGTTTCAAAAACCGTTATCTGATTTCACAAAGCTATATCTCCTAGATGAATGATGCCAAAACTCGGGGTACATTTTAACCCTTTCAGACGCTGTTGGTAAAACTGTGTACATGGCCAGCAGCGATGGAAGTAGGGAGTGAGTAGTCAGCAGTGATGGAGGTTAGAGGTTAATAATTAGCAGTGTTGGAGGTTTGCAGCATTAGCGCTAGCGGACGGCCTGAATGTATATCCGTCATTGAGATTTATTACTGATGTTTATATAACTTTTGAACTGGTTGTCACATTAGTAAGGTAAATACATCGTTTGCTCTGCAACAAAATCTTTCCTTTCCTAATCACATGCCTATCAGTAGCTAGAGCCTTCGGTAGTTAGAATGTTTTATTTAGCGGTTGCTGTATTGCAATAGTTCGGCTAATGAAGATTTTTGTGAGGTAAGTGACTTATGTAACGTATAGGTTATTGTTAGGATGTCTTATTATTCGGGGCCATTCTTTTGAGTTAATTTGAAAGCAGTCAGATCGCGTTATAATTGAATATTGTGAGTAATTAATGAATAGGAAAAGTTTGAGTTCTGTTTCTCAGGGCACATTCTGTAGGTCACATATGAAATGATAAAACAGCAAAGAGACAGTACAGTCAGTTTAACTCAGCAGTTTAAGAATATTGAGTAATTAACTCAGCAGTTTAAGAATATTGAGTAATTCACTCAGCAGTTTAAGTAAAAATTTAATTAAGAAGTTTCAGTATTTCATTTATTTTTTACTAATAACCGAGAAAAAACGATCTATCAATTAGCAAACGCAAAAGTACTAAAAATTTCCCCATTTAAAACGCCCTTTTTTAATGAGGAATAATATTTATTCCTGAAATTTACATTTATTTAAAGTAATGCTCTACTGTAGAAAAAGGGGAAAACCGATCATTGCTATTTTATAAAAAATGCAGACAGAAAAAAGTAACAAACACATGGCATAAGAATTGGTACAACATAACTGAGACAATGTCCTCGTTGCCGTGTATCGTGGTATGCGTGTTAAGTGCGTTGTGCAAGATCTGCCCCAACCTGATCTGTACAGTAGTTTCTCGCTGTCGTTGTCAAGCATCTGTCGTATTGCTGAATGGCACCAAGTGACCTAGTAATGAAGTACACGTCAAAAAAGGTTTTGCATCATCTCGGTTCCGAGAGTTCCGGAACCTGAATAGAAAATTCGATTAGACATCAACATAGGCATCATTTCCGCACCTTCTAGCGCTCATGAGAACCACACAGTGCCTGTTGTATCACCATACAGCGAGAACTTCAGAGGTGGTGGCCCAGATTGCTGTACACACCGGTACCTCTAATACCCAGTAGCACGTCCTCTTGCATTGATGCATGCTTGTATTCTTCGTGGAATACTATCCCCAAGTTCATCAAGGCACTGTTGGTCTTGATTGTCCCACTCCTCAATGGCGAATCGGCGTAGATCCCTCGGGGAAGGTGGTGGGTCACGTCGTCCATAAGCAGCCCTTCTGAGTCTATCGCAGGCATATTCGATAGGGTTCATGTCTGGAGAACATACTGGCCACTCTAGTTTAGCGATGTCGTTATTCTGAAGGAAGTCATTCACAAGATGTGCACGATGGGGGCGCGAATTGTCGTGCATGAAGACGAATGCCTCGTCAATATACTACCGATATGGTTGCACTATCGGCCGGAGGATTGCTTTCAAATATCGTAGAGCCGTTACTGCGCCTTCCATGACCACCAGCGGCATACGTCGGCCCCACATAGTGCCACCCCAAAAAAGCAGGGAACCTCTACCTAACTGCACTCGCTGGACAGTGTGCCTGACCGGGTTGCTTCCAAACACGTCTCCGACGATTGTCTGACTGAAGGCATATGCGACACTCATGGGCGAAGAGAACGTGGTGCCAATCCTGAGCAGTCCATTCGGCGCGGTGTTGGGCCCATCTGTACCGCCCCTGCATGGTGTCGTGGTTGCAAAGATGGACCTCGCCATGGACCTCGGGAGTGAAGTTGCGCATCATGCAGCCTATTGCGCACAGTTTGAGTCGTAACACGACGCCCTGTAGCTGCACGAAAAGCATTATTCAACATGGTGGCGTTGCTGTCCGAGCCATAATCCGTAGGCAGCGGTCATCCACTACAGTAGTAGTCCTTCGTCGGCCTGAGTGAGGCATGTCATCGACAGTTCCTGTCTCCTTGTATCTCCTCCATATCTGAACAACATCGCTTTGGTTCACTCCGAGACCCCTAGACACTTCCGTTGTTGAGAGCCCTTCCTGGCACACAGTAACAATGCGGACGCGGTCGATTGCAGTATTGACCATCTGGGGATGTTTGAACTACAGACAACACGAGCCGTGCACATTCTTCCTAGTGGAATGACTGGAACTGATCAGGAGCTGTTGTTGCATGGTTGTTTACATCTTTGGGCGGGTTTAGTGACACCTCTGAACAGTCAAAGGTACTGTGTCAGTGATACAATATTCATATACAACGTGTATATTCAGGAATTCAGGGAACCGGGGTGATGCAAAACTTTTTTTAATCTGTGTACACTGCTTCATTTTTTAAAAGATTAAAGATTTGTCTGCTATTTCTATGCTTCATTAAAAGATTAAATATTTGTCTGCTATTTCTACGAAATAATAAAAGAAGAGGAAATTGCGGTAACAGGAATAAATTAAAAACTTAACAATAACTCATTTGTAGTACACAATAAAAATAGAAAGTATCTGATCTGCAGCCTGTGTCTAGAAATATGTTTTTATCTGCTGACAAATCAACACCAGAACTGAGTTCATCAGTTTTTACCCTATAGCACTGACTATTCGCAATTCTCGAATAGTGGCATGTTTCCCGATTACACGAGTATTCAGCAGAATTTCAAAAATTTAGAATCAGTAGGAGATATCTTTTTGTATTTAGCCACTTACCCCTTTCCGAGAAAAGCAGCGAATAGTAGATGGACTAAGTTTCTGTTTATTTGATTATTTAATCTAATATTTTGATTTTACGTGTCTTCAAACTAGGTTAAAAGTTTTCAGTCTTTGTTTATTACAGGAAATAATAGGAAAAACAAACCGAAAATCGGCTATTTCAGAAAAAAATGTGTGTGAAGTCTTATGGGACTTAACTGTTAAGGTCATCAGTCCCTAAGCTTACACACTACTTATCCTAAAGTCTCCTAAGGACAAACACACACTTCCATTCGAGAGGGAGGACTCGAACCTCCGCCGGGACCAGCCGCACAGTCCATGACTGTAGCGCCTGAGACCGCTCGCCGCGCGCCGGTTATTTCAGAAACCTGTTATTTTGAGTCCTTTTAACAGTCAGGTTATACTAGAGCGGAATAAAATCGATATAACCGGAAACCAGCTGTTTGTGCGATAATCGCCATCCTTAAACGGCACTGGAGTCGGCATGGCTTCATATTCCTGTCAGTGCCTTCCAGAATTTCACTGACACTCTTCCTGCACGTCTCGCAGGAGTCCGCGCTGCTAAAGGTGATTATCCAGGCTTTTGACAAGTGTCACATTAATGTGATTGGAAAGTGTCTTGTCAAATCACTTTAACGCTGGCCATTATAGCTACTGCTGTAGTGCGCTATACGCAGATCTGTCAGTCTACGGCTCACTCTCTCTTCCTTTCCCTCCCCCTGTCTCTCTTTCTCTCTCTGCATGCGTGCGTGGCACTTGTGTGTGTGTGTGTGTGTGTGTCTGCCCGAGGCTTAGACGCGCGTGGTGGGGCTGCCTGTTTGCCGTCTTACGGCAGACCCGCCGCCGCCGCCGCTGCCGCCGCCGCCGCCACGAACTCAAACAAGGGGCGGATACGGGGCGCAGCTGGCCACCGCCGCCGCCCCCGCTGCCGTCGCGACGCCATTGTCCCGGCGTCCCCTTTGTCCTCGCTGTGCTGGCCGGAAATCTTTTCCGGACGCACAGTAGCCACAACGGCTGCGGTCAGCAGGCTAATAATAGCTACTCCCCTGCCCTCCCCGGCCATCTCACAACCGGCTGGCGAATAACAATAACGGCCGTGTACGGAGAGAGGCAAACGTGCGTCCGCCATTGCTTACGCTGCTAGTGGATTGGTGGTTTCCTGTCCGGAAGGTGACGCTAGTCCAGATTCACCTGTCGCAGCACCTGTCGTTGCAGAATGCTCAGGAGACGCTTGGAGAACGTCGCGCTTGGTTAAAACGGATTTCAGTCCTTTCGGCTGTAGAGTAGTTGACACGTATGGTTAGACAGATGTCACCGACAATGATGCTTTTGTTCTAAAACAATCTAATCAAAAAATTATCCTAACCAGAAAGCTGTCAGGAAGGTCACGCTGAGGGCCGAAATCTGCCGCATCATAAACGATGGTGGCACTCACTAATGGTACAAGCTTTCTGGCCTCCGCAGGCTTAAGGATAGCACATTAGTCACTATTTCAGCACTCACACCAGGATTGGATGCAAAGCTGTTAAGTCTCTGAGCAATTAACTAGCCGGTAACGACGGTTGAAAACAATCGCAGTCGCCCCCATGGAAATTTCAGTGATCTTAGAACACATATTCATCATCTAATTCGTCAGGACTAACAAAGAAATGATGTCTAGCGGACATCACTATAGACTATGTCGTACAGCGACCACACCACATCATCATATATACCTATACCTCAATTCAGATTATGCAAGTGACGAACTACTGTCTATGTGCATCACCTTGGAAACCGTGAGGTCCATCCTCACTATAGCCAGTACAGCAAAGATTGTTTGCTCACGCCACTATGTACTGTCGTCACCATGACAACCACCAAACAATATTCTATGTATCTGTGGCTCAGCACGCCACGTAAGTGATGTAGGTGGCGTTTTACATCAGTAATACTTCATTGCCACTTAGTTTTAAATTATTTCAAATATTAAACCATTTGTTGGTATCTGTTTAATCTTCTGTATGTGATAGATGAGTCTTTCTAAATTAAATTACATTCATCTGAGGCGAAAAAGTGTTGCTTAGTCTTGTATCCAGACCTCTGATCTTAGTAGGCGAATAATTGGGAAGATGGTTCAGTTTTAATTTATTCAAGATGGAGATTGTCCCTGGGGGTTCCCCAGCCCGTCTACTTGAGGGGGGGCGGTAGTGTGACATCGTTGCACTGTTGATGTCACCAGCCACATACTCCCCCTCCCACTTCTCCACCCCTCCCCCATTTCCCCCCCTCGCCATTCCTACTGCTCCTCTCCTCTCCCACCTGTGAACTGCAGAGAACCTCTTTGCTGCAGTACTGGAGAGGAAAGATGTAAGGTACTGTCTTTGCTTACTTACTTTGCTGGATTGTTGTAAAGCTGCCTCCACACTCTCCCTCACCCCCTCCCCAACTTTCCTCTGCCCCATGCCCCTCTTTTTCTGATCGTATGTGTGTATGTTCACTCCAAACGTTGAAGACCAACTGATCTAGTCCACAATACAGTAGGTGCTCAGAACTGTCCTACCAGCCACACTCACTGGCGCACACATCCAACTGCCCCCCTGCCCCCACATTTGCCAATCATTGTGTGTTTGTGTGTTTTTGTATATGTGTGTGTGTGCGTATGTTGTATATGTTCTACTTACTGTGTGCTCCAATCCACCACTCAAAATATGTAGGAAATTGTCCTGTAGCCACTGCCAGAAGAACTGCCACCTACTGATCCACAAGTGTATAGCTGCTGAGAAACTTGTACATAGATACATGATCAGCAGGGATAGGGCAGCAAGCTATCGCTGAAGTGTAGGAAGATTTGCCTCAAACTGACCCACAAGTGTATAGGTGCTGGGGAACTAGTACACAGATACATGGTAACAAAGGATAGGGTAACAAACTGTCACTGAAGTATAGGAAGAGCTGCCACCTACTGAGTTACAGGTTTATAACTACTGAGGGACTTACACAAACACACACACACACACACACACACACACACACACACTCACAGAGAGAGAGAGAGAGAGAGAGAGAGAGAGAGAGAGAGAGATCATGATTCATTGCATGTTACCGTAACTGGCAGGAAGTGCTTCACTGCTCTAATTACGCATCGAAATTTTCGTGAGAAAACCACCACTCACAAACAACAGATCATAATGCAACAAATTTACTAGGAATTGTTAAAAATCATTGTGGTAATACAACTATCACAAAAACCAACCCCAAAAGACCCTGTCAACTGAAAGTGGTGGCAATTGCACATGTGTTCACCTTGATGTGTGAATACAAATTAAGCAGCTTAGAACCAGTCTTACCTCTCCTCCTATCACCCCTCCTCCCACCCTCTTCGGCCCCGCTCCCCCCCCCCCCCCTCCCTGTAGATAGGGACACATGTTTTCCAGGCCTGTTATAACCTGTCGCTGAAGGTACATAAAGAGATCCATCTGCTGGCAGTAGTATACTATTTCTCATCCATCTTCAGGCCACGAGTGGCCTACCGGGACCATCCGACCGCCGTGTCATCCTCAGGGAGGATGCTGATAGGAGGGGCGTGGGGTCAGCACACCGCTCTCCCGGTCTTAAGATGGTATTCGTGACCGAAGCCGTTACTATTCGGTAGAGTAGCTCCTCAATTGGCATCACGAGGCTGAGTGCACCCCGAAAAATGGCAACAGCGCATGGCGGCTGGATGGTCACCCTTCCAAGCGCCGGCCACACCCAAAAGCGCTTAACTTTGGCGATCTCACGGGAACCGGTGTAGCCACTGGGGCAAAGCTGTTCCTGTATCCGGTTAGCAGAAATCAGTAACAAATGGATAAAAGACTCAAGAACAGGATGCTTGTTGTAAGACGTTAAGTGTATTTCTTGGAAAGACTGCCGACCCCCCCCCCCCCCCCCCCCCCCCAAAACAACAGAGAAATACTTGACTACCTGTCATGGATGAAGAACTGAACAGTCAACAGCAGCATGCTTTCAAACGTTCCTGATGTACTGCCACTGTCTTGAAGTGCTCCTCAGCTATGTAAACTCAGTCTCATATACAAAAACATTGAAACAGTAGGTCCCACGTAAATGAAACACAAACAAATCTTTTACCAATTGTCTCATTGTCCTCCAATCAACCTGATCTGCCCCCCACACGTGGAGAGAAGGGTCCACGCTCTTTAGCCTCTGGCACCGCATGTGGTTATAATCTGTCATCACTCATGTTTGTTCAATTTCTTCAGGTAAACTGTCCAAAGGCTGTCTGGCAGAGAATTCAGACACTCCACTGTACTGAATGTGTATGTGTGTGTGTGTGTGTGTGTGTGTGTGTGTGTGTGTGTGTGTGTTCGTATACTGTGGAAGAATGAGATATTCTGCTTGAATCATAGAATGTCACCTTTATCTGTTATTTAGAGACATTTTAACTTCTCTCCCCGTTAAATTTAAGTTAAATTATAATGACTGAATAATATATGGTTACTTTAATGGAAACTTTTGGGCGAGAGAAGTTGCTTCTCCAATATTTTACCGCAAATATCTTCCACACGATCGGGTAATAATTTAATTCCTGTTTGAATCCTCAAGTCTACAAAGCAAAGTGGTTAATGGTATGTAAAGAGCAGTTACAATTCATAATCACACTCTTCCTGCCTCTCAATGTCGGAGTCAGCACCTGGAATACAATTTCTGTGGCTCTGCAGAATTCTGGCGATCGTCGACTCTGAAAATTCTTAAAATTCTTAGAGGCACAATCGTACGCAGTGGAGAAGCCGTCTTAGGTGCTATGACATGCTCACTCTGCAGCATGGGAACCAGTGCCCAAATTGTGTATTAATTTCACTAAAATTCCAGAAATTAATCTCTCCAAATAGAGCATAAACGACTATCGTACAGGCTTTACTGATTTCCCAGAATACAAAGTTCCCTGTGAGTTACAACACACCAAATAATGTTCTGAGCCATAGACAATGGATAAGTTAAAAGAAGCAAAGAATTAAATGTACCTTTCCCATTCATGAAATTAAATTTTTGCTATAAAAGGTCATCATAGCTACATTTTAGGATACATCCCCTTGTATGACATGAAATGTTATCATAATTAATCAAATTACATTACATATTGAAAATGGCATCTTCCAAAAAACTGCTAATTACTGTTCAGTTGTGGTCATACCATCTGATTCCTCACCACAACTGCTAAATCAGAAGTAGTTAAGCTCATACCACATATAATGTTCCACCTTGTATCTAACGAGCTTTGTATCACGAGTCAAAGATAATCTCTGTCTCTCTCCTCTCTCTCTCTCTCTCTCTCTCTCTCTCTCTCTCTCTCTCTCTCGCAGTCGGACCCATGTAAAACACTTGTGCAGGTAAACATAACCAATTGGGCTAAACGAGAAAAGGGTGATACAACAACATTCATCTAAATAAAATGATTTTTCTGACAATGCATGAGAGGTTGAAACTGCTCCAGAAAGAATTTGTACACACAACAACTACCGAGTGTTGGTGTTGAAAGAGAGGCGTTCTTGCTGTACAGATGTGGAGGAATTTTATACAGGTCACTTGCTCCTCGTTGAGTAACATACTGCTTGTCTACCTTAAGAGGCCGGCCGGTGTGGCCGTGCAGTTCTAGGCGCTTCAGTCTGGAACCGCTTGACCGCTACGGTCGCAGGTTCGAATCCTGCCGCGGGTATGGATGTGTGTGATGTACTTAGGTTAGCTAGGTTTAATTAGTTCTAAGTTCTAGGCGACTGATGACCTCAGAAGTTAAGTCGCATAGTGCTCAGAGCCATTTGAATCATTTGAACTACCTTAAGAGTTGCCATTCTAAACAGCTCAACTGCTGTAATGTTGGCTCTTTTATTAAAAAAAAAAGTGTCTGAATAAACGCGAACACTGATTTCTTGCGTGAAGTATTACCACTGCGTATACTCCGTATTCTCCAGGTGTGATTTTATGCTTGCTACAACGAACATTGTACCGAGAAACCTCACCTCACATCATGTAAGGGGGCGTAGTCTTACCTTTTCAAAACGAATACTGTGATGGCAACAGTGCAAATAATGGATGCAGTACTAAAATCAATGAAATCTGCAGTTAAATAAGTGTAAATCACTCTCATAGTATGAACGTATGTTTGTTACAATGAATATTGAACAGAGAACATTGAATATTGTATTGAATGTACTACAAAATAAGCAGTTAACGTCATCCAGACCTTAAACATACATCACCTAGCAAGTTCCACAGGCTATGGTGAGTAGAAGACTAACGTAATTGTGGTAGGATCAAACAACATGATAACCAATACTGAGTGGACATTCCGGGATGAATAAATGTGTTTTTCTTGATAGCTGTACCTGTGTGTCTGAGGAGGAGAGGGACATAAGCCTCTTATAAGCAGGCAGCTATTAAGAAAAGACAGTACTAACAACTATGTTACACCACAAGTGCACCCCGCTCTTAGTTCTACAGGAAGACAAAACGCTGTAATAACATCGTACAACTATCGAAAAAAAGTCTTCCATCAGAATGAAACATGTGTCTTCACCCCTATGTGTTGATACAGACTAAGTTGCTTAGAACCAGTCTTATTTTTCTTCCTACCTCCCTTCATCCCTCTCTCTCGTGCTCTGTAGGTAGTGATGCCAGTTTTACAGGCCTGTTCTAAACAGTCGCTGATGGTGCACAAAAGGGCATGATCCACTGCAGGTGCATTTCTTCGGTCAGTGTTGGGCTGACAATGATATTGTTTGAGGTCTGCAGGAACCAAAGTGTTTCTAAGGAATGCCGACTGCTGAAAAAATAGCGGAATGCTTCACTATTCGTCACAGATGGGGCAATGACGACTCATCAGAAGAAGAATGACCAACAGAAAGCTACGGTCCTTGGCTCTGTCTCGTGATAGAAAGAGGTGGCGGGCGCTGTAACCAGCCGCCAATGCAGTCGCTGCGGACAGTTGCTATTCAAGACACTGATGCTGATGGTCCCCCCACACACTATGCCACAGCCACTTCTGGCACTGTCCAATACTTCCGTGCGCTTTCCTACTCTTTGTAAGTAAATTGTCATACATAGAGGTATAACTCATACTTCAGATGCAGATATTTCAATACGGAACAACAGACTTCATGCTTTCCATTTGCATGTGAATTGAGTGAATTGCCAAGTTCGGAGCTCTATAATAGTACATGTGATACATTTATTAACCTATCACACATCTCTTGTACGTGTCTATCGTGTATAAAATCTGTAACACATCCTAAATGAATTGAAATCATCCACTATATTGGTGAGGGAGCTACCGATAAACATAAAATGTTCTTTTTATGTAGGAACATCCACCTGAATAAAAGCGACAACTTTAACCTCTTATAACATTGAACTTACCGGAACAATTATGTTATAAGCTGTTGTATAACGGAAAATTTCTGTGGAACAGTTGTATCTAACGTCAGATTATCTCTTGTAAGCGACCAGCTATTTAAAAAAAAAAAACACATTTGCGATGGTAACAGAGATGGTAGTGTTCCACGAGTACAGATAAAGCAGACTTCTTTCAGTTTGGTGGACGAATTGGAATAGATCAGAGTTCCTCACGTTCAAGATTAGTGTGTGTGCTAGTCTTGTAAATAGATTGTTGTGCATGTGGGTGCTACATGAATTTCAAATGCATGAAATATCAGTACAGATCAGTATCTTTCACGCTCTATATTCACGTGTCAGAAGAAAAAGAACAGTCTTTATTACATTGCGCAATAAAGATTTGCATCCCTCTCTCTCCTCAATATTTTGTAACGTCCAATGGAGTAAAAATACGAACTATACAAACTTCACTAACATTAGATAGTAGGGAACGTGATAAGATTTTGCCATCTCTCTCTCTTCCGATACATCGAAAACAAATACTGTCCACACGTCGACATTGAGCGTATGTGGGCCGGCCGGTGTGGCCGTGCGGTTAAAGGCGCTTCAGTCTGGAACCGCGTGACCGCTACGGTCGCAGGTTCGAATCCTGCCTCTGTGATGTCCGTAGGTTAGTTAGGTTTAATTAGTGCTAAGTTCTAGGCGACTGATGACCTCAGAAGTTAAGTCGCATAGTGCTCAGAGCCATTTTGAGCGTATGTGGTGGTTGCATTTGGTATACACTTATTGGTTCATTGGAGCAGGTGGTCAATGATTGAAGTCACTTCCATAGACCAGTGTAAAGTTTTGTTGCCTGTATTGGAAGAAGACCATATCCCACACCCTATCAGCCACAACAGAGGCTTCCTGTGTTCTAGTTTCATAAGTAGTTTGATACACTGTTTTTTGCTGTATCAGATCCAAGCAGTGTACGAATACAGTTTTGTGCATTGCCATTCATTCTCTTTTCATACCACGACTTCGAGGTCTATGTTAAGTGATAAACTGACATTAGCACGTTTCGATCCATTGGTTTTCATAGAAAGCTACACTCATATGGTGTAGGGTATGCTGCTCCCAGAACAAACAGGGTGGTGGTAATAAAAGACAGAGACAGTGTTTCTTATTGACAAAAATGTGGAATACGTCACTACTGAAAGACTTCGCAGATTTGTGGAGCCTTTCCAAACAGCTGTCTCAAGGTGTTGACCTATGAAATTAATCTCACGTTCCACAGTTACAGGGTAGCAGATGTCTCGACATTCTGTTTTTGAAGAGACCAAGAGCATTGATTCCCCGTATTGTTCTTTGGTACATGATCAGTGTTTCGGTCTCCTAGGTGTGGTGGTCATCCTGACTTTCAAATCTATAGACACTGGATCTTTCATTTTTACAGGTTATAGTGCATAACACACGTGAATAGGGTGTATTCTTCAGGACTTAAATCCATAGATCAGTAGTCCATCGCAGTGGTGGAGGAATGAAATGATTTTTGAACAGCCAGGTGAGCCGTGTCGGGGGTGCTGGCGTCACCTTTTGGATTCCTGGCACCACTATCTTGATTTGTTGTGTAATGTCCCTCTGGTCTGAGGACACTAATATCTTTCCTCGAGGGTGTTGATGGGCACAGGGCGTGATGTGAAATGCCAAGTTGAGGAATGGTAATGGAGTAAGGAGGACAGTGAGAGAGGTCCACCCGGTGACTAAGGTGAGCACTAGCACAAGTGTCCTTGACACGGAGTCTGGTGAGTGGTTTCTGGGCATTATTGTGGGCCGAGTTGAATTCGTGACTGAGTGAGTGCGGTCTTTATGTGTAGACTAGCCAGCCAGCTCTGGAACATGGCACACGAATGAGAGAGTTGAAGCCAGTTTCGTTGGGCTGAATTCTGGGCCTCCTTTGGAACTGGCAAGCTTCCGCTTCGATTTCTGACCTCCAGGTAAGTTTTGGATTTTTAGGTCTTAGCAGTCATTATTGAAGGCCTGCCTCTTTTGCGGTGAAAGGCAACGCTAGCAACCCAGCCACGACTCATCACGCTGGCACGTAAGTACCCTTGTTTTGACGTATTTTCCTCAGTTTCACGTACTTTTGATCAATTTTTGCAATTTTCCAGGTATTCCGTAATTTCGACGTATTTTAAACAAATGTCTATGGGTTACAATGCATAACCGCTCGTGGAACGAATGGGATATTCTCCAGGATTCAACCATAGAGCACAGATGGTATGCACCAACAGTTGTCAACCACACCAGTGGAGGAATGAACTGATTCTCACACACCCAGGCGAACATGTAAGTACCATTATTTTTGGTGTATTTTCACCATTGTTATGTATTTTCCATCAAATTTCAAAATTTCACTGGGTTTTCCATAATTTCAACGCGTTTTATCCAATTACTCAAGTTCCAAAACATTGCTCTCGGCGACTTATCACATCAACCAAACGCCTCATCACGCCGATCCTGTGATGCTCTCGTCCAATTACATAGCAGCAAGGTTGTCATTTTCTGTACCATTGGTAAATCGCCCTTCCGCTACTAACATGTGTGTGACGTTGACTGAAATAATACAACGAGCTGTATCCGTCATGCAAACTGCTAAACGTCGAAACGTTCTGTATCTGTGTGATCCTAAAAATGTGTGGATTCTGGAAAGTTATATCTCATATCAAAAGAGCTTGTGCTTGCAAACGTGTAGCAACTACTTCAGTGGATTTCTTGGAAGGATCTGGCACTTAAATGTAACTCAGGAAGACTGTAAATTGACTCATTGAGTATCCAGAACCTAAAGTCTCTGGAAACAGTCGAAATTCCCACAACACTCTGCGTCTTTCAGGTTGCATCCATTTCTAAAGCCTATGATGAGTAACCGCATGTGGGGGAGCTCTTGGTACGACAGCAGTCACGGTCTGGTATTAGGTGCTACTGCTCATGCATAGGGGGATATGGCAGTTATGACTAGACGCCAACCTTCCTTGCACTATTAATATGTATGTATGTTCACGAGCCCACTCCCTCACAACCCCCAGAACACGAAAGTGCCCAGTTTTCATTAGTGTTTGCTGTAAATGCTAATAGACCCCAGTTGTCGTTTGATGACTCGATGTTGTGTAACTCCAGTTTTCTGTTTCGTACGTATAGTATGATAACTGTGCTCAGAGGAGTACTTTTCTTAGTAGGACAGTGTCTAAGTCTGTTCGATGCATTGGTGCCCCGCCACCCCCCTGCCCCCCAAATACCTGTGTGGAAAAAACATCATTTGCGAGAACCGGGTCTAATTCGGTAATATCTATATTCGATTGTATGGTGGAGACACAGTCTTGGATTAGGGGAAATATGTTTCTACTGCTTTAATATACAGCTTCTATGTGATAATTATATTGTCTTTGGTAGATTTGGTGTTACGAACCCCCCACGTCATTTACAGGTGAATAGTTAAAACTAAATTCAGACAGAGCAAAATTTATAAGCTTTTTAGGTCTGTGGGGGGGGGGGGGGGTTGACATTGTCTCATAATAACAGAGTTTTACTGATTCTGTGACCCTTTTTTTTCATTCTTTCGATATCTATCCACGTGCATGTGCAATTATTACTTACTGGATGTGGCTTGCTATTTCTGTTTATACCATCCAACCCTGATACATAGCTCCCCAAGCCAGTCATGGAACCTCCAAACTATCGAAAAAGACACACACACATACGTAAATGGATTACTGTGGTGAGATAGGGTGTGGATGTTATTCTATAGTAAACTCACACATAGCACAGCACAGTTACTTTATTTCGTTTGATGGATCCCCACCCACTGTCCACCATCACTATACTGACAAGCGGTAAGCAATAAACGTATGTACACATGGACAAATATTGAAAGTATGAAAAAACGTCACAAAATTAGTAAAACTCTGTTACATCATGTGCTTGCAGGATAGCTGGATTACAGTGTAGTGGAAATGCGTCAGTTCACAGAATAACTGCTTTGGATTTAATCTGTCGTGCTGTGTGTATTGGTCTCTGATCTGTTACATGTGCAGGAGACAGGAGAAAAGCCAAGTCAGTATAAGGGGGGAGGGGGGTTCTTGCAGTGGTGGGGGAACTGATAGTTGTGCTGATGGTGGTCATAGTTTCGGAAACAATTTATTGCAGTTACGACGTATTTTGATGCGGTTTTGGATCGTTTTGACACAGTGTCAACCTCCCTGAAGCTCAATACCGAGGAAATCTTATAAATTATGTTCTTTCTGCATTCTGTTTTAATTGCCCATCTGTAAACTACATGGGGTTTCTTTACAGTAACGCCAACAAAGACGGTACAAAAAGCGCTATATTAAAGCAGACGAAACATATTCCCCCAAATCCAGCACAGTGTTCTCTACCATACCATCGACTATAGATAGCACCAAATTAGAGCTGGTTATCGTTTTATTTAGTCCTAACAACATAACGTTACCGGCGAAGTCTTCTACTCACCATAGTGTGTGACATCGAACATCGGCAGTGGTGATATTCATGTGACTGGACTGCATAATTAATATCATTCCTCGCCAAAGGACTTAATAACCTCTCATTACCCTGACTGTTTCTTCATCACCTCAGTGTCTCTGGTACCCTCATGCCTCTCCTGCTCTATGTGATGCTGTTCCAAGTTAGGTATTATTTATTTTTGGCGTCGGTGGGTCACACTTGTCAATCATTCTCACTAACAAAGACTACTACTGGTAACCTAGTTTCTGTTTTGTTCAAGTTAATTGTCCTATGCATTTCTGAAGTAATGTAATTCTGATTCAACATAACTCGTTTAAATTACTATGTCATATCGTATTTTCTCCTACTCTGTGGATATTTGCCTTCATAATAATAAAAGTGATTCCGGATGTGTTGATTGTAAAACGTACAAATTCAAAGAAAGTCCCATACTTGACCAAGGTGCTTCTTCCTGTAACGATGCATGCTTCGTAAAGTTCAACTTCCAGAGTTTCAGGCGTAATGTATGGAAATCTTAGCAAAAAAGGACTGCAAATGTGGAAGGTTAATGAGAAATAATTAATGAGAATACTGAACCAAAAGAAGTGGCTTTCAATAAACAAGGCAGATGGTGTGAACGAGAAATCAACAGTTCATTTTCGTGTAGCAATCCTTGACAGAATTGTTCTGAGCAACCACCAAACCTTCGTCTGCTGACTCGTGTCACGATTTCTATTACCGACAGTTTATTTTCATCTGTCGACTGATGCCAGGATTTTCAAGGTTTAGTAGTTTACTTCCATATTTACTATATATTACTGGTAAATTTGTCTCAAACGTAATCTCCATACAAATAGTTTTGATTAGGCCTGTAGAAGTGAATGTCAAGGAGATGACAACACAGTAGATGAGATATAGGAGGTCCTCAAACGTACGAAAAGAAGAATGCTGTCGGTTCTGATGGAATCGACGTAGTTTTACTTAAATGCAGATGACTGAAGTTACAATTGAGGGCCTCACACCTATTAATTGAAAGAGAGGTGAAAGACAGCAGAGGTGATACCACTCTACAGAAAATGTGGAAGGAATGTCTTTGGGAACAACACAGGAAAAAGCCTACTAAATGTATCTTACAAACTCCATGCAAGCATTATTAATGGTAGAGTAGGAAAGACAGTTATTGCCCTCCTTATGAAGAAACAAAATGGTTTGAGCAAGGGACGAAATTACATTCACAGTGTTACTATTGCCATTTAATTGGTAAATGACGAGAGTACAAGCGGGAAACTCACACCCATCGCATTCATAGGCTATAAAAAGTGTTTCGACAGAGTGAACAGAAGCAAACCTTGAAGCATCACGGAAAAAACGAGGGTGTTGGGGACATTTAACACAAGTAATTAAGTATAATAAACTGAAATAAATTGCAATAAATAAAGGAAAAGAGAAGATAGAAACTATAAACATCAAGGAAAGACAGAGTCAAGGGTGTAGCCTTTCACCAATTATATTCAATATTCAATATAGGCGACAGTGTTAGATGGTGGAAATTGGATGTTAAATAAATTGCGATTCTAATATGAGAATACACAAACATGAGTAGTGTACTGTGAATGTATGCTTTCCCGGCGTATACAGCTGGCGAAGGGTTCTCGGGCTTCGCCAGAAGATGATGAGTATGTCACTCGTCGAAACGTCGCAGTTTGAAGACATCGCCACCCGGCTGGAAGCCCGAGAACTCTTCGCCATGAGTAGTGTACTGTTTGCCGATGACCCAGTATTTATTCAGAATATGATTAATGCCCTCCAGTTTGCAGTACATCACCTATATCAAATAGCTAGAACTACCATCTAAAAATTTAATTAAAAAAAAGGAAGAAATTAGTTTCAAAGGGAAACTTCCAGCTCACTTCAAAACACCACTACATAAACAGTCAATAGAACTGGTGTCACTTTCAGCTGTTACACTGAAATATTAGCTATGAATATGAAAACAATGTCACTCTAAGTTATACACGTTACATCATAATTAATGACCTAAACGCATACAGTCTAAAGTACACTATACTAGTAGCAAAAGAGTCTCAGTAATCATAGGGACGAAAATGCATACCTTAAATGGTACGAGCAATTTTTCGTCTTCGATACTGTGAAACAAATCTTTTCTACTGCAAGTTCTTTGCTTTCCATATTTTGGGAAGTGGTAGCATGGATCAAAACAAGAGAAAAATGTCCAGTAAACATGTGCTCGAATATTCATTCCTTAAGAGTTATGAGCACTTGTTCATCTTTGCTACTTTGAAACACAACTCTTTTAAGATGTGCGTTTTAGATCACATGTTTGCTGGACTTTTTTTCTTATTTTTGTCCATACTACCACATCCCAAAATATGGAAAGCAAAGAACTTGTAGCAGAAGAGATTCGTTTCACAGTATCGAAGACGAAAAATTCCTCGTTGCTCTGAAGGTATGCTTTTCAACCCTATGTCTACTGAAACTTTTTTGCTTCTGCTATCGTGTACTTTCAACTGTATGCGTTTAGGCCATTAATTATGATACAATCTGCATAAATCTCTAATAAAGTGGAGCACAATACACAGAATACTGGGCTGCAGGGCCAGAAAGGATAGAAAAAACTCAAAATTTTTTATTGTAAGGTGTACACACGGTCTAATATATAAAAGACGATCTTAGATGTTACTGAAGATAGACAAAAGAAGAATAGAGTCGACTAGCATGGAATTTTTAGCGAAATTTGAAGGAAGTACACTAAGATATCAAAGAGAAAACAATAGCACAGGAGAAGAAATCCATATACACTGTATATGAAAACATAGAGGTATGATGCATAAAATGGATAAAAACGTGTCACAGTCATCAGAATTGGAGCAGGTGGATTAGTGAAACAGGTAACCAGCTAATAAGCTACAGGAAAGAGAGGTATAGGACGAACCAGAAAGTGAGGACAGAACAGATCGTAAATATAATCCTATAAAGTGAAGAAGAAGAAGAAGACAATTAAATAGCAACGGAATCGTATGACCATGATATATAACTGTGAAATCCAACCATGTGTGTGTTTAACTGCGGTTTGGCTACCTCAAATCGAAAGAAAATACCATCTTGGTATGACGTAGTGCGATAGCTACCCGCAAAAGGCGATGCAACTATTTTTTCCTTTACATGTACAGGGTTATTACAAATGATTGAAGCGATTTCACAGGTCTACAATAACTTTATTATTTGAGATATTTTGACAATGCTTTGCATACACATACAAAAACTCAAAAAGTTTTTTTAGGCATTCACAAATGCTCGATATGTGCCCCTTTAGTGATTCGGCAGACATCAAGCCGATAATCAAGTTCCTCCCACACTCGGCGCAGCATGTCCCCATCAATGAGTTCGAAAGCATCGTTGATGCGAGCTCGCAGTTCTGGCACGTTTCTTGGTAGAGGAGGTTTAAACACTGAATCTTTCACATAACCCCACAGAAATAAAGCGCATGAGGTTAAGTCGGGAGAGCGTGGAGGCCATGACATGAATTGCTGATCATGATCTCCACCACGACCGATCCATCGGTTTTCCAATCTCCTGTTTAAGAAATGCCAAACATCGTGATGGAAGTGCGGTGGAGCACCATCCTGTTGAAAGATGAAGTCGGCGCTGTTGGTCTCCAGTTGTGGCATGAGCCAATTTTCCAACATGTCCAGATACACGTGTCCTGTAACGTTTCTTTGGCAGAAGAAAAAGGGCCCGTAAACTTTAAACCGTGAGATTGCACAAAACACGTTAACTTTTGGTGAATTGCGAATTTGCTGCACGAGTGCGTGAGGATTCTCTACCGCCCAGATTCGCACATTGTGTGTGTTCACTTCACCATTAAGAAAAAATGTTGCTTCATCACTGAAAACAAGTTTCGCACTGAACGCATCCTCTTCCATGAGCTGTTGCAACCGCGCCGAAAATTCAAAGCGTTTGACTTTGCCATCAGATGTCAGGGCTTGTAGCAATTGTAAACGGTAAGGCTTCTGATTTAGCCTTTTCCGTAAGATTTTCCAAACCGTTGGCTGTGGTACGTTTAGCTCCCTGCTTGCTTTATTTGTCGACTTCCGCGGGCTACGCGTGAAACTTGCCCGCACGCGTTCAACCGTTTCTTCGCTCACTGCAGGCCGACCCATTGATTTCCCCTTACAGAGGCATCCAGAAGCTTTAAACTGCGCATACCATCGCCGAATGGAGTTAGCAGTTGGTGGATCTTTGTTGAACTTCGTCCTGAAGTGTCGTTGCACTGTTATGACTGACTGATGTGGGTGCATTTCAAGCACGACATACGCTTTCTCGGCTCCTGTCGCCATTTTGTCTCACTGCGCTCTCGAGCGCTCTGGCGGCAGAAACCTGAAGTGCGGCTTCAGCCGAACAAAACTTTATGAGTTTTTCTACGTATCTGTAGTGTGTCGTGATCATATGTCAATGAATGGAACTACAGTGAATTTATGAAATCGCTTCAATCATTTGTAATAGCCCTGTATATTAAAACAGCCAAAATATATGTCTCCAACTTTTTCCTCCCTAAAGCATTTGTCCGCTCTAATATGCACAATAATATATGGTAATGGAGCACAAAAAAAAATTCTGAAAATTAGCGAACTTCTTCCACCCCTTTCTTCCCCTGGCCTTCTATTTAATTTCTGGCAATCAGAGCTAGCTTTGTAGAGGGGAGGAGCGGTATCCGACTTCATTGTACAACTTGCTGAACAGCACCTGGGGCCACAAGGTCAAACGCCCTGAAATTGTTTTCCGCCGAACAGTTTTGGCAGGTGTGGTGGGCGCTAAGCCCGGAGGCCTTCAGGATACCTGCCGGAGCAGCACTCCCACTTGCACCTCACACCGGTGTAGCTCCACAGTTTCGGTTGCGGGGGAGGGGGCAGAGGAGGCAGAGGACTAGGCGCTCGATGAACGCAGCGCCGTAATCCGGCGTAACAGGATCTGCAGATGAGCCTCGGGAAATTGGTGGTTAATGTAGAAGAACAATCACCCGGCCGCCCCTGGGGCGAACAACATATTAAGTTGTTTCTCGGCAGAGCGGTGGGCGGGGCCTCGCCCGTAATGAACCGTCTAGAATTGCAGTTTAATGCGAAAGCAGAGACGGCGCCGCGAGCCGGAGCTCTCTCCCAAGCTACTCCAAGTTCCTCCTCTTCTCGGGCGCTGTAGCTGATACGTCGCCGCTTGCTGTTAATTACACCTGTCCCGGACACTTAACACAGATATCCGCGGATGCCACTATTGTCGGCTGGGTGTGAGTGTTGAAAAAGTAAAAAGAAAAGTGACACAAAAATACAAATAGAAATTGTTAGATTTTTTTTTTAGGTGACTAAGGGATTGAGGAACAAGAGAAAATGGCTCTGAGCACTATGGGTCTCAACATCTGAGGTCATCAGTCCCCTAGAACTTAGAACTACTTAAACCTAACTAACCTATGGACATCACACACATCCATTCCAGAGGCAGGATTCGAACCTGTGCCCGTAGCGGTCGCGCGGTTCCTGACTGAAGCGCCTAGTACCGCTCGGCCACAGCGACCGGCGAGGAACTAGAGATTTAATTATTAACGAAAACGAAAGTAATGTGTTGAAGGAGTATGCTGCTACCTGGTAAACTACAGAATACAGTCATAGGTAGTCTCTGCAGAGATTGAGAGATGAAAGAGATCCCCATAAAGTCCTGAACTACAAACCAAAATAAGGGAGAAACATACGCCGACCAAGTAGACGTTGTGAAGTCAGAACACAATGCCTAATCCCTATACTGTAGACGACGATAACGATTGGTAGAAGGGCTATGTTTCCAACACCGTATCTACAAATTTATCACTGGATTACAGTATAAGACATTAATTTAATAGAAGTTCCGTTTTTATTTTTACGACCAAAAATGTCATACGTTAACGATGTTGAACTTGTGTACAAATTTCTTCATGACAGACTCTTCTAATTTTCACAATTGCTACACTTTTCACTTTTATGGGTCATATCAAAAACAGCGCTCTTTATACTAACTGGTAATGTAACCAACTTTTAAGTATTCTCGGTCCACTCTCTAGCTCAATAGCTGCCTGGAAGTCAGCAAAGTGGATCCAGGTGCGATTCCCGGTACTGCCAAGCATTTTCCTTGGTGGTAGGACTGGAATGGGGAGCACACAGACTCGTGATGGCAGTTGAGGAACTGCTTGAACGAGCAGGAGGTGCAACAGGTCTGTTAACACGACAATGGCCGGAAGAGCGGTGTACGGACCCCAGACCCGCCCTCCCGCATCTCTGTAGCACCATTGGCTGAGGACGACACGGTAATCGGCCGGGCGTAATTTACCCCCACCTCACTCCGCTGGCCAGGAAGGCAGTGCACTTCTTTTCTAAATATTCTCGGCGTTAACTAGGCTTTTTATTCAACAAAAGAAAAGAATAGAGGAAAGTTTGTTAATAATAACAAAGTATAAGACACACACATCCCATACACAAAACACCGTTCCGTTTAGCCAGAAAGTTTATTTTTCAGGTTAACAGCGGATGAAGGTGGTCAACTAAATGAGAAACATTGGTCCAACTGGTTTACTTCAGACGAAAATTGGCAAATAATAAACTAGAAAAATCACAGCCAATCTATCTGCTCTACGCGACTTACAAGATTTTCACTTTTGCTTGTATATGACAGTTGAATACGTTAGAAAATTTTGGTCGCATGAGACATCAAAGTCTGCTATTGTCGGGTCACAAGCCAGAATGCGAAAAGAAGATGACTGGCTTTGTTTCACATTGATCCGTAGAAGTACTTGACGCTAAATATTGGGCCGCGACGAACAACCCAGTAAAGAAGTTATTATCTGTTGTGAAGTTATCCCAAGAATCAGTCTCACGAATCAGTAGCCTACTGAGAATATTGAGCTCCATTCTTCACAGGTGTAATATCTTTACCATAACATGTTTCGGAATTACAATGCCTCATTATCACGTGCTACGGCACAGAAGCAAATAAAACGAGAAAATCCACAGAAGTATAGTCATGACACATTGGGAAATTATTTCATATCAATTGATGAATTATTTAACAACGAAGAGATTAAAATTGCATTCAGAACGTTCAACAAACGGGAACAGGAGATGAAGCATAAGACTGCCACAGTTAGAACTCGGTGGAGATCGCTAGATATTACGACATAAACTGTCACGAAAGTGAAATAAAGAACGTGGAGCAAACGTGAAGTTGTTTTAAAGTCAGGGGTTACGAGCACAATAAAGCAGAGAACGGCTCACCGGTGGTGGCGAAGCACCTTAAGAATGAGCAGCATTCGTTGGGTAACTTCAGTGAGGGCATTGCTATTTGAGGATAAAAGGTGGTGGTTGCCAAATATAGAGAAAGTTGGGGTTTCCTGCGTTTTAGGGGAGGAATGTATCAGCGTGTTATGTGAGAAGGGGAATTTTTGAGCAGCTACCAACTATTTTCAGTCAGCAGTGTTAGGTTTAATATTTTCTATCGATCACTCTACACAGATCCACACATTGAGACATGAGTATAGTACTGGTTATTATAATTTACCAGCTATTGCTATGTAACATTCAAAGATTTTACGATAATGGCAGCATTGTTGGGGGCTGTATACTATAAGGGATGATCAAAAAGTTTCTGTTCGAAGGCTTCAAATGGTTCTGAGAACTATGGGACTTAACTTCTAAGGTCCTCAGTCCCCTAGAACTTAGAACTACTTAAATCTAACTAACCTAAGGACATCACACACATCTATGCCCGAGGCAAGATTCGAACCTGCGACCGTAGCAGTCGCGCGGTTCCAGTCTGTAGCGCCTAGGACCGCTCGGTCACTCCGGCCGGCTCTGTTCGAAGGCCGCACAGACCTGAACCGGTATGCCAAACAGGAAAAATGGCCATGAGCATTGAGGCAATCATATCACCGACACACCAGGTTGAAGATACCCGTTTGGTAAAGCACCGTGTCCTGCTGCGTGAAGAAGTCTGTAACTGCCTGCTGGTGTCACTGCACGACAGGAACTGCCCACCGTTCAAAGCCTTTCATAAGACGCTAAGCCGTGATAATCGTATGGGAAAAGATCGGGACTGTAGGACGAGTATTCGAGTGTCTCCCAGTAGGCTTGCCTTTGCGTCTGCTTTACAACATTCGCAATGTGGGGACGCGAGTAACCGGTGCTTGGCGCACCTTTCCACAACGATGGTTTTCGACAGACATGCTGCCCCATATACATACCCCATTCTGCGATGGATGTCCGCCAGCTTTTGTTCTTCGGCAGCCAAGAAAATAATACAGCCCAGAAAATGATAACAACACGTTGGTCCTCTCAGGACGCATTTGGTAATAACGTCTACGTAGTTGACCTTTCCATATTAAAAGCATGTACGTCGGGCAGACATGAAAGCCACTCTACTTCCTTGCCTACATGTCGGCACTGATACAGGATGTCTCTCTGTGCCCCATCGGGCGCTTGTCTCTGGTGTTTCGGCAGATGTTTGTAATATCGTTTTTCCAATGTGTAGCTGCAATACTGCTCAGCAAATGTTTCATGGGACGCCCAGTGCTGACAGAACGCGTCGTTTTGTTTCCCGTTAAGAGAAAAATGATTTTTTGAGCTGTGTCTGACGTGTCCATTCGATATATTTAACAGGGACAGAAAAACTTGAAAACTAGCCAGCATTTCTGCAGCGACAGCAATGCCCTGGCCAGCGATTACTCCTACCGCTAAGTATGCAGCGCAACTCAGTGGCTTTTGGATTGCCGGTTATTCAAAATGTTAAAGTGTGTGTGAAATCTTGTGGGACTTAACTGCTAAGGTCATCAGTCCCTAAGATTACACACTACTTAACTTAAATTATCCTAAGGACAAACACACACACCCATGCCCGAGGGAGGACTCGAACCTCCGCTGGGACCAGCCGCACAGTCCTTGACTGCAGCGCCTGACCGCTCGGCTAAACCCGCCTGGCTGCTGTTTATTACTTGTGTTTCACTGTCCCTGTTAACAGATATTGATAAAACGAAAATAGGGCTAGGCTAATTTGTGAGTGCTCTGTCGAATGGGCATGTTATATGATGTGTTGGCGGAAGAGCCAACATCGTGTTACTAGAGGAGGGCGAAATGCACGCGTTTTAGCTCACGCAGGCTGGCGTGAGGAGGGAAGAACTATGCTGTCGTGAGGTCTGGAACATGACAAGGAATGAGAATTCAGAAAGCGGGCGTAATTATTTTGATACTTAACTTTGATCCATTAATGATGAACATCGCTCTTGACGGTACATGATTCACAATTTTATCTGTTCAGATTATAGTAACTGAATATGGCACCTTTCTAGGTCGTAGCAAATGACGTAGCTGAAGGCTATGCTAAACTGTCGTCTCGGCTAATGAGAGCGTATGTAGACAGTGAACCATCGCTAGCCAAGTCGGCTGTACAATTGGGGCGAGTGCTAGGGAGTCTCTCTAGACTAGACCTGCCGTGTGGCGGCGCTCGGTCTGCAGTCACTGATAGTGGCGACACGCGGGTCCGACGTATACTCACGGACCGCGGCCGATTTAAAGGCTACCAACTAGCAAGTGTGGTGTCTGGCGGTGACACCACATTATACTAGATTTTAAAAATAATTTTTTATTGTAATGTGAAACAAACCGACACTTTCTGTTGACACTGGGCGTCGCATGAAATAAGTGAGGAGCGATAATCGTTTGGACATACTCCAGTACCAGAATGCAAAATGCAGTATTCCAAATATTTACCGAAACAGCAAAGATAATACGCCTGACGACTTTTACGGGAGACACGTGGTGTAACGGCATCGGAATCGCACTACGTTGCATTTAGGCTGTAGCAACGCTCTGAAACGGAAACCTTTTGATCGCCTCCTTATACTATTTTTGGTAGGTGAATCAGCTACGTTTAGTCTACAGACGAGATGTTCGACAAAAATCTTTATGTTTTCAGTGAAAGTATGCTCCTGGCTTTTTGCTTGTGGCGGTATCTAATGACACTGTAGCTGTAAGGTTTAGGGGACGATATAAATATTTACGTAGTTGTCGGTAAGTGTAGTATCGCGAGGTAATGATTTATTTCCCTGTTTTATATATATAATGTAGTTCAAAAACATGTTCTGGTAATTATATCACACGTCAGGCTACTTGTGGATAACATCCTCAGTACTGAAACAGGTTACTGTGATTGACATAGGACTATAACAATAATGGGTAGCTACTGCCTGCATTATTGCCTAAAAGGTGCAAGATTAACATATTAGGTTCGTGCACAAGTCCGTAGGGTTTTCCAAGAGGTTTAATAAACACAACAGATACTCATAACCGAGTCTTTTTTTTTTTTTTTGGTCACTCTACTGACTGGTTTGATGCGGACCGCCATGAATTCCTTTCCTGTGATAACCTCTTCATCTCATGACGTATACCAATCTCTGTCTTCCTCTACAGTTTTTGCCCTCTACAGCTCCCTCTAGTACAATGGATGTCATACCCTCATGTCTTAGCAGATGTCCTATCATCCTGTCCCTTCTCCTTATCAGTCTTTTCCACATATTCCTTTCCTCTCCGATTCTGCGTAGAACCTCCTCATTCCTTACCTTATCAGTCCACCTAATTTTCAACATTCGTCAATAGCACCACATCTCAAATTCTTCGATTCTCTTCTGTTCCGGTTTTCCCACAGTCCATGTTTCACTACCATACAATGCTGTACTCCAGACGTACATTCTCAGAAATTTGTTCCTCAAATTAAGGCCGGTATTTGATATTAGTAGACCTCTCTTGGCCAGAAATGCCTTTTTAGCCATAGCGAGTCTGCTTTTGATGTCCTCCTTGCTCCGTCCGTCATTGTTATTTTACTGCCTAGGTAGCAGAATTCCTTAACTTCAATCCTGATGTTAAGATTCTCACTGTTCTCATTTCTACTACTTCTCATTACCTTCGTCTTTCTCCGATTTACTCTCAAACCATACTGTGTACTCATTAGACTGTTCATTCCGTTCAGCAGATCATTTAATTCTTCTTCACTTTCACTCAGGATAGCAATGTCATCAGCGAATCGTGTCATTGATATCCTTTCACCTTGCATTTTAATTCCACTCCTGAACCTTTCTTTTATTTCCATCATTGCTTCCTCGATGTACAGATTGAGGAGTAGGGGCGAAAGGCTACAGCCTTGTTTTACACCCTTCTTACTACGAGCACTTCGTTCTTGATCGTCCACTCTTATTATTCCCTCTTGGTTGTTGTACATATTGTATATGACCCGTCTCTCCCTATAGCTTACCCCTACATTTTTCAGAACGAACAGCTTGCACCATTTTGTATTGTCGAACGCTTTTTCCAGGTCGACAAACCCTATGCAAGTGTCTTGATTTTTCTTTAGCCTTGCTTCCATTATTAGCCGTAACGTCAGAATCGCCTCTCTCGTCCCTTTACTTTTCCTAAAGCCAAACTGATCGTCACCTAGCGCGTTCTCAATTTTCTTCTCCATTCTTCTGTATATTATTCTTGTAAGCAGCTTCGATTCATGAGCTGTTCAACTGATTTGTACGATAATTCTCGCACTTGTCAGCTCTTGCCGTCTTCGGAATTGTGTGGATGATGCTTTTCCGAAAGTCAGATGGTATGTCGCCAGACTCATGTATTCTACACACCAACGTGAGTAGTCGTTTTGTTGCCACTACCCCCAATGATTTTAGAAATTCTGATGGAATGTTATCTATCCCTTCTGCCTTATTTGACCATAAGTCCTCCAAAGCTCTTTTAAGTTCCGATTCTAATACTGGATCACCTATCTCTTCTAAATCGACTCCTGTTTCTTCTTCTATCACATCAGACAAATCTTCACCCTCATAGAGGATTTCAATGTATTCTTTCCACCTATCTGCTGTCTCCTCTGTATTTAACAGTGGAATTCCCGTTGCACTCTTAATGTTACCACCGTTGCTTTTAATGTCACCAAAGGTTGTTTTGACTTTCCTGTATGCTGAGTCTGTCCTTCCGACAATCATATCTTTTTCGATGTCTTCATATTTTTCCTGCAGCCATTTCGTCTTAGCTTCCATACACTCCTCAGCGACATGTATTTCTGTATTCCTGATCTTCCCGGAACATGTTTGTACTTCCTCCTTTCATCAATCAACTGAAGTATTTCTTCTGTTACCCATGGTTTCTTCGCAGCTGCCTTCTTTGTACCTATGTTTTCCTTCCCAACTTCTGTGATGGCCCTTTTTAGAGATGTCCATTCCTCTTCAACTGTACTGCCTACTGCACTATTCCTTATTGCTGTATCTATAGCGTTAGAGAACTTCAAACGTATCTCGTCATTCCTTAGTACTTCCGTATCCCACTTCTTTGCGTATTGATTCTTCCTGACTACTCTTCATCACTACTATATTGTGATCTGGGTCTATATCTGCTCCTGGGTACGCCTTGCAATCCAGTATCTGATTTCGGAATCTCTGTCTGACCATGATGTAATCTAATTGAAATCTTCCCGTATCTCCCGGCCTTTTCCAAGTATACCTCCTCCTCTTATGATTATTGAACAGGGTATTCGCTATTACTAGCCGAAACTTGTTACAGAACTCAATTAGTCTTTTTCCTCTTTCATTCCTCGTCCCAGGCCCATATTCTCCTGTAACCTTTTCTTCTACTCCTTCCCCTACAACTGCATTCCAATCGCCCATGACTATTAGATTTTCGTCCCCGTTTACATACTGCATTACCCTTTCAATATCCTCATACACTTTCTCTATTTGTTCATCTTCAGCTTGCGACGTCGGTATGTATACCTGAACTATCGTTGTCGGTGTTGGTCTGCTGTCGATTCTGATTAGAACAACCCGGTCACTGAACTGTTCACAGTAACACACCCTCTGCCCTACCTTCCTATTCATAACGAATCCTACACCTGTTATACCATTTTCTGCTGCTGTTGATATTACCCGATACTCATCTGACCAGAAATCCTTGTCTTCCTCCCACTTCACTTCACTGACCCCTACTATATCTAGACTGAGCCTTTCCATTTCCATTTTCAGATTTTCTAGTTTCCCTACCACGTTCAAGCTTCTGACATTCCACGCCCCGACTCTTAGAACGTTATCCTTTCGTTGATTATTCAATCTTTTTCTCATGGTCTCCCTGAGTCTTTAGTCATTAGTAATGGATTCTCCTCCAGTACGTATTTACAACACTTTGCCAACACAGGGGTAACTTCTCGATACCACGACTATAGAAATGACGCGCATATGAGGCCAAGAATACGTCCTGACATGTTCGGAGCGTTTTTTCATCCGGAAAGGAAGTTCCTGAAACGTTGTTCGATAGAGAGCTGAAAATGTGAAAATCTGAGAGCGAATGATCAGATGAGTAAGGTGGATGTGGAATGACTTCCCAAACCAACTCCTGTGTAGTGCTTTTTGGTTCAAAAATGGCTCTGAGCACTATGGGACTTAACTGCTCAGGTCGTCAGTCCCCTAGAACTTAGAACTACTTATACCTTACTAACCTAAGGACATCACACACATCCATGCCCGAGGCAGAATTCGAACCTGCGACCGTATTGGTCGCGCGGTTCCAGACTGTAGCGCCTAGAACTGTTCGGCCACACCAGACGGCAGTGCTTTTTGGTAATCTAGCCGAATGCCAGCGGGCGTTATCGTAGAGTAGCATCTTTTCACGCACTCTCCTTTATCGTTGTCCTCGGACTGCGTCTACAAGACGTCTCAGTTGTTGACCAGAAATGCGAGCAGTGATGGCTGTGCCTTGGAAAGCAGTTCGTAGTACACCATGCAGTCGCTGTTCCATCAGATAAATAATTTCGTGGATGCGCGCAGATCTTTGTACAGGGAGTTGTTGCTTTGTTCTGCTCAATCTTTCCTTTCTTTTCTTTATGTTAGCATAACGACACCATTTTTTGTCACCTGTAACGATACAGGATAGGAGTGATCGGTGTTGTTTACTAGCCGATTGATGACGAGCAAGCAGAGATGCACATATGGCAACCCGCTGATATTTGTAACTTTGGTTTAGCGCATGCGGTACCCAAACACCCAGTTTTAGAACTTTTCCTATTGCACGTATATGAAGCTCCATGGTGGAATGATCACATTTCGTCATATTTGCCAGTTCTCGAGTACACTAACGTGGATCACGTTTAAACAATCTACATCAAACCCCTGTGGTCTTCGAGAACGTCAACACTCATTAATGTCAAAACGATCCCCCCTGAAACAAGAAAAGCCAATGGCCTTATCCCTACAGCGAAAAAACTGATTCGGTCTACCTTCGCTGCTGTCATTTCTCTGCTGAACACAAACGGGAGAGTACGTTGGATTGTTTCGATTTCTCCAGTTGGCACTTCACTTGGCACTTCACTTTCCAGCGTCCTCGGCTCCAATCGCGATCTCCAGATGTCAAAATGACAATACGTACACTCGAACACAAATAAAAAAAAATCATCGATAAATAAACGGATTTCAGATGAACAGATATCCAGCGGTCATAGGCCCTGCAACCACGCTCTGCATCTACAAACTGCCTCCATTCCTTTCTGTTTTGTCCTCGGTCTCTCTTAGGTGTTTTCATTCCCCAGGGCTGCCACGTCCTTCGCCAGGTCATTCATCCAGCGCTGCGTTGGTCGTCCTATGGGGCGTCTGGTTCTTGGTTTCCCCTCAACTGCTTTCCTCAGCTGTCTTTCTTCTGGCATACGGTCTTCATGGCCTGCACACGGTCTACATGGCCTGAACAGTTTCTTTTTTCTTTTATAGTGTTGATGGTTACTGCATCAAGAGGTACATTCCATACAATTTTGTTTCCCTTCTTGTATATCGAGCACTTCTGTTTCTTGTCACCAGTCTTCTGGCTGGTTTGATGCGGTCCGCCACGAATTAGTCTCCTGTGCCAAACTCTTCGTCTTCTATGTCCTCAGTTATATGCTGGACGTATTCCAACCACACAAAAATGTTTAATCCTCTCTAAGTAAATGGTAGTTTTGTAGCCTATTTTAGCTTTTCAGGTAATAGGCTGTAATTATGAAGAGCAAGTGAATAGATAAAATAAATCTCTGTCTTCCTTTAGAGTTTTTACCCTCTACAGCACCCTCTAGAACCATGAAAGTTATTCCGTGATGTCTTGACAGATGTACTACCGTATTGGCCCTTCTCGTTGTGAATGGTTTCCTTTCCCTGTCGATTCTCCAGAGAACTTCCTCATATCTTACCTTATCAGTCTACTTAATTTTCAACATTCTTCTGCATTCCCGTACCTCAAGTACTTCGATTCTCTTCCGTTCCAGTTCCCCACGGTCCATGTTTCACTGCCGTATATTGCTGAGCTCCAAACGTACATTCTCAGAAATTTCTTCCTCAGATGAAGGCCTATGTTTGGTACTAGTACACTTTTATTGGTAAGGAATGCTCTTTCTGCAACTGCTAGTCTGCTGTTGAGTCCTCTTTGTTCCGTCCGCCTTGGGTTGTTTTGCTGCCTAGATAGCAGAGTTCTTTAACTTCACCTGCCACCTGATCACTAGTCCTGATGTTAAGTTTCTCGCTGTTCTCATTTGTGCTATTTCTTATTACTTTCGTTTTCCTCTTATTTACTCTCACTTCCACATTCTGCATTCATTAGATTGTTCATCCCATTCAACTGAACCTGTAATTCTTCATCTTTTTCAATGAGGATAGCAATATCACCATCGTATCTTATCACTGATACCCTTTCACTTCCAATTTTAATTCCACTCTTGAACATTTCTTTTGCGTCCGTCATTGCTTCTTCGACGTATAAATTGAGCAGAAGCGGCGAAAGGCTACATCCTTACCTTGCACCCTTTTTAATCAGAATACATCTTTCTTCGTCTTCCACTCTTATTGTTCCCTCTTGGTTCTTGTACATATTGTATATTACCCGTCTCGCCCTATTGCTTACCCCTACCTTTTCCAGGGTTAGGAACATCTTGCACCATTGGATACTGTCTACTGCTTTTTCCAAGTCGACAGATCCTATGAACGTTTTTAATATTTCTTTATTCTTTCTTGCTTTCTCAACCGAAACGTCAGACTTGTCTCTCTGTGCTTTTATCTTTCCTAAAGCCTAAATGATCGTCAGCTAACGCATCCTCAATCTTTTTTTTTGCATTATTCTCTATAGTATTCTTGTCAGCAACTTAGACGCTTTAACTGTTAACCTAATTGTGCAACAATTTTCGCATTGTCACCTCTTCCAGTTTTCGGAATCATGTGGATGATATTTTTCCGAAAGTGAGATAGTATATCACCAGACTGATACAATCTACACAGCAACGAAAATATTTGGTTTGTTGCCACTTCTCCTAGTGATTTTAGAAATTCTGGTGATATGTTTCTATCCCTTCTGCCTTATTTGATTAAATCTTCCAAAGTTCTTTTAAATTCTGATTCTAATACTGAATCCCCTGTCTCTTCTGTATAGACTCGTGTCTGTTTTCCTATCACATCAGACGAGTCTCCCCTGCATAGAGGCCTCCGGTGTACTCTTTCCACGTATCGGCTCTCTCCTCTACATGTAACAGTAGAACTCCCATTCTGTATTCCGTGTCAGACCTTCCGACAGTCATTTCTTTTCCGATTTCCTGATATTTTTCGTGCGTCCATTTCGCCTGTGCTTCCCAGTACTTTCTATTTATTTCGTTCCTAAGTTACTTGTATTTTCGCCTAAGTTACCTGTATTTTCGTATTGCTGAATTTTCCTGGACCATTTTATACCTTCTTGTTTCATCGACCAGCTGAAGTAATTCTCCTACTCTCCACGGTTTCTTCCCAGTTACCTTCTTTGTACCTTTTTTCTTCTTTCCAGATTCTGTTATTGCGCTTCTTAGAGAAGTCCATTCCTCTTCAACTACACTGCCTACTGAGTTATTCCTTATCGCAGTATCGATAGCCTTGGAGAACTTGGAGCGTATCTCTTCATTCTTCAGTACTTCCGTATCTCATTTCTTTGCTCATTGATTGGTCTTGACGAGCCTCTTAAGCTTCTGCCTATTGTTCGTCATCGCTAAATTGTGATCTGGGTCTATATCTGCTACTGGACACGCATTACTATCCAGTCTCTGATTTCGGTATCTCTGTTTGACCATGGTGTAATCTGAAATCGTCCCTTGTCTCCCGGCTTTGAACTCTCTTGTGATTTTTGAACAAAGCATTTGCTGTTGATTATTGCAGTGCTCTGTTAGTCTTTCTGCTCTCTTATTCCTAGTAACATCCCCATATTCTCCTGTAATACTTTCTTCAATTCCGTCCCCAACAACTGCATTCCAGTCGCCCATGACTATTAGATTTTCATTTCTCTTTACGTACTGTGTTACCCGTTCAAATTCTTCATATGCTTTGTCTACCCGTTCAAATTCTTCATATGCTTTGTCTACCCGTTCAAATTCTTCATACGCTTTGCCTACCACTTCAACTTCTGCTTGCGATGTCTGCATGTATACTCAAACTATTGTTGTCGGTGTTGGTTTGCTGTCGATTTCTATGATAAAAACATTATCACTGAGGTGTTCACAGTTACTCACTCTCTGACCTACCATCTCACGTCATCTATCTGGTTAGTATTTTTCCATCCGGTAACCACCGCATTCCCTTACGTATTCTCTTGTGTTAGAAGTAAGTCAAACTTACTCTCAAGTTCTTTGAGGTAGCTAAGTTGATCATCCTCTGACCATTTTCATAGGTCTCGCCACAAAAAATAAACAAATAACAACTGGAATACCTAAATTTAAAAAAAACCTACGAACTTTTGCACCAGCTTAATTTAACAACTGTTTCAAAAAGATTCATCCAGTTTCACAAAATACTATGTCTTCTACTTTAGCTACATGCGAATACTAACTTCCTGGTGCAGCTAACTCATTCACTCGCTCATTAGTCAACGTGCGTCGAGTGGAGTTGGCGACAATACAGCAACGGAACCATTTTGCGTTCTCAGTTTTAGCAGGTGGCGTGATTTTCGTCGACTGTACAGCACTGAACCTCCTGCAGCTCAGAGCATTCGGAGACGGTACCAGAAGCTTCAAGACGCACGTTCTTTATGTAAGGGGAAATCTCCATGTCTCCACCGCGCGCTTGTCCAAGACGTGGAGCTCATTCGACAATTTTGTATGCAGTCGCCCAGCTGAGAGTTAGCCATTCCTCACGTGTTTCTCTGGAGTCTTTGTGGAGACGTTTGTGTTTCAAAGTATACAAGACCCGGTCCCTACAAGCTCGTCTTGACAGTGTTAAACGTTTCACATTTAGAGTTTAGTGAAGTTCAAAAGTGTGCCGTTCCAACATTTGGCTCAAAAGTGGATCAGCCATATGGAGCGTAAAATTTTACATTAACAATCGGCGTTCTGGGTTACCTGCACTTATGGTATGGTATGGTATGGTTGGTTGGTTCATTTAGAGGAGGGGACCGAACAGCGAGGTCCTCAGTCCCATTGGATTAGGGAAGGATGGGGAAGGAAGTCGGCCGGTCCTTTCAAAGGAATCATCCAGGCATGGGCCTTAAGCGATTTAGAGAAATCACAGAAAACCTAAATCAGGATAGCTGGACGCGGGTTTGAACCTTCATCTTCCGGAATGTGAATCCCGTGAGCTAACCATTGCGCCACCTCGCTCGGTTTACGGTATGTTTTTTGGGGGTTTTGAGTAGGGAGAGGGCAAGAAGCTTTGAAAGAAGACATCTTCATATCTTTCCTACCATATCTGTCATGTGCTGCCGATAGCAAGTAAATGTGGTGGTATACCGACTAGAAATTTAGGAATTGTGAGAGTTTTATGAGACGCCAGTTATTCATAGAGATATTGGGAGATGTTTATTTTCATTCATGTCAGAGACTATGTTTCTTTTCACGCCAGTTTTAACTGTTACTACTAACCGAGTAGGAACGAGCAAAGCACATTGACCCATCAACCTGATTAAAAGGACGAATAAGTGAAGGTCATGCATAACATATATACTCTATCCTTACTTTGTCTTTTGAGGCTAGTGTTTAAAGTAAAATTTAAAAAATTAAAATTTTTGGCACATAGTTAAACATAAGTGTGTAAATTGTGACAATTTTCGATTTGAATTAAATAAGTTAACTGTGAGGTGAAGCATTACAACTCTTGCTTAAAATATCACAGTTGCACACATCTGCTTCTTTATAGAATTGCCAGCTGGTTATATGAAACTGTGTTTAAAGACAAATATGCATTGAAGCCACTTTCCATTTTGAAGTAAAGGTGAGATTTGGTGTGCGCAAAGGGATGTGTATGGGAAAATGACTCTCAGAGCAGACAAAAATCAGATTACTGGATGGGCCATCCAGTGGGGAGCGCACTGACAACACTGTGTTGGACATGTCATTAACTTGAGTACTGATAAAAGTTGCAGCAGCTTGTTTGCTACTAGTTGCCAGAGATGGCGGAAAGGGGGTGATCTCAATCTTTCGTCTGTTTCGTTGCTATGATAAAAAGAAAATGCTGTAAAGTAACCATAAATACTGTTTTTGTCAAAGATCGCAAATCAAATTGTACCTAGTTCCACGTGTTAGCGCGACAAAGTTTCTTCTTAAATTAAGTGTCCTTGTATACAGACAATTCCTCACAAAATGATAAAAAGAGACAAGGAAATGGGTTACTGCATTAGATGCAAATTTTTGCTGACTTGGACACTGATGATCACAAATTTTAAACAAAAACTTCTTCACTTGCCATTTTACTTACATGCCAATTTATTGAACAATTAATTTTTGGTTGCTTAGTTGTACGGTTTTCTTGAACAAACATTTTTGTTGTTTCTCATACAATTAAAATCTGGAATGAAATGTTTCTTTTTTCATTTTGGCACTATGCTGGCATGTTATCCCGCTAAATAATTAAATTTTGTCCAAGTCATATGGAGCTGTATGTTTTTTTTCTGTACGAACAGCTTTACCATTAACCAAGGTACAAATTTTAGTTGTAAGTTTCGCCATTTGGCAATGTATTGGCATCTGACTCTGTTGCTTTCAGCAAATAGAAAATAAAGTATCTCCTATTGCCATGTGCATTATTAAGTCCTGCAAAAGTTGTGCTTGCAAAGAGAAATTTTGTTTGGATATAGGAACTTCATGTACATGTTTCTCCCATTTGTCATGTTAACATACACATGCTACAGAAATATACTTTCCCAATTATTTGTACAGAAAAACTGTGGACTCACATAGATAAATTTGTTATATCTTAAGTCATTTGTCAACATCCATGTTATATGAAGCGTCAAGTGTCAAAGGAGACAAGAAAGTTATTTATTTTTATATATATCTTTACATGGACTGGTATTTTCCAAAGAATCTTAGAATTGCTTTGTTTGTGTCACACACGTTAGCACAACGTAGAAATGTTCTTTCTTTAGGTTATTGTAAAAATGTCACAAGCCACTACATGTCTTACCAGTATTACTGTTAGGTTTCAGTTTCTTCAGTTGATGTACAAGCGATGAATTTTTAGGTGACGTCGGAACCAGGTGAGGACCAAATGAAATGCATAAAACTTGTTTACTGTCACTTTTTAAAGGGATAAGAAGGTGATGTAACGTGAATGTACAGATCGCTTCATGATCCCGTATCACTTCAGTTACATTTATTTCATACTTTAAGCAAGCAGCATAAACGTAAGATGGTGGCTGAAAGGTTCTCAGCAAGGGAGCAGATTCCGGGACTACCTGCTGTCACTGTTGTGTGCGACAAAATAATTTTACCCAAGTGTTGGGTGGTATCCTAGTGTAGTCCGCAGGACCTACTCAACGTATTCTGAGGTTGCAGTTTCCAGGAATTAATCGCCGGCATGTAGCTGCAGTGGTGCCTTAGCCTCAAGTACCCATTTGTAGCAAGTAACTGTTTAACACAGAAATCGCAGGATTCGTGATACATGAGAGACTTAGCAACTTTTCAACAGTAATTTCTTTTCGATCAATCCTGTGAACTGAATCCTGTTTTAGACTGTGTATGTTTCATCAACCTATAGTAAAAGACCATTCTAAATCGTTACCAGCCTTAGGCAATTTCTATGTGTACTCGTACGCCACATCACGTAAACTATTGCAAACATCCCCCCCCCCCTCCCATTTTCATGCTCCGAGGCACATTTAGGTTCGACAGATTAGCTACAAGTTTACTGCCGTCCTCAAACAGAGCTTCGGCTGAGAAAATAGAACTTGCTGTTCTTTCATTCACTTCATGGCCTTTTGTCTCATGCCGATTGTGCAGTTTGAACATGTAAGTATCACATATTTAATATAGCGTGAGGTGGTAGTTTTTGTATCTCGCCTGGAAGGCGGCGCGTGGGTAGGAGCAGGAAAAGGTGGTTTACTGGTGCATGAATATATACAGGGCATACATAACTTTGTAATGAGGGGCAAGCCTTAAATCTGTCGTAAGTAGAGCAAAGTATATGATGCGACCGAGCGAGGTGGTGCAATGGCTAGCATACTGGATTCGCATTCGGGAGGACGACGGTTCAATCCCGCGTCCGGCCATCCCGATTTAGGTTTTCCGTGATTTCCCTAAATCGCTCCAGGCAAATGCCGTGATGGTTCCTTTGAAAAGGCACGGCCGACTTCCTTCTCCATCCTTCCCTAATCCGATGCGACCGATGACCTCGCTGTCTGGTCTCCTTCCCCAAACAACCCAACCCAACCCTATCTGAAGCGCCCGCATCTCGTGGTCGTGCGGTAGCGTTCTCGTTTCCCACACCCGGGTTCGATTCCCGGCGGGGTCAGGGATTTTCTCTGCCTCGTGATGGCTGGGTGTTGTGTGCTGTCCTTAGGTTAGTTAGGTTTAAGTATTTCTAAGTTCTAGGGGACTGATGACCATAGCTGTTAAGTCCCATAGCACTCAGAGCCTCAGAGAGCCTATATGAAGCGAAGCTGAAGCGAAGTGTCCCGGCCGTCTGCTCTTGATCAAATGGGGAGAATCTGGAGCGGAGCACGTAGAGCTCTCCCACTCCGGCTAGAGTGCGCTGTCGTCGGTGTCTGTCGTAGTGCCAACTTTAGAACTTGTATTTACGCCGTGGCATCGTAGCTATCGATACCACAGTAGTTTCATATCTCAGAGTCCTTACTCTGAACAGCTCATATTTATGTTGTTGCATGTGCATCTTGGATACGGAGCTGATAGGAGTATTTCTCTTGTTTATTTGAAAATGTGAATAGAGCAGATAAGGAAAGCTGATTTCATCTTCTTTCAGTCTTCCTAAGAATGTTAGTAAAAGTTCCTTATTATTAACTTCATTTTTTCATGTTGATCTTCTATGTTCTTCTTTTGTAAGAGCATCATTGGAATAAAATCTTTTTTTTTTTAATCTGAACAAAATCTTAGCAACATGTAAAATAAATTTATTGCAACTTCTGTTAAGGTAAGGCTATCCTCATTTCACAGCAACAGTCATAAAGACATTAAGGTGATGTTTCAGTATGATGGTCTGCGCAGTAACCAAACCATTAACGGTATGTCACATAAGATGCGAAGTTCTTTATTGTGATTATGGGTGGATAGTGCCCGCACACTTTTATTTCAGAGCTCAAACCGCTACTAATGCAGATTTTTCAAACTCCACGACGAATTGCTGTCACCTGGCCGCACTTCTACCGAAAGGTAGTCTCACAGGGCATACTATCGATTGACTAACGCATATATATTTGGAAATTTCGTTGAATATAACAATGTTTGATAAGCACATAATTGTTCATAAGTACTTCTGAGGTTTCAGAAGGCGACTACTCGAAGACTGCAACACACAGAGAGAAGTAACACACATCAGTTGTGGCGGTACTGGGCAGCAGGATGGACGGTTGTGACAGATTGACTGAGTTTTCATTTGAAAAAATTTCTAGATTTATTTAACGAACAATCTTTAAAACACACAAAAAATGATAACTTAATTAGTCCGCAAAATCAGTCTTCATTCTCGAAAACGGACTTGTGGCCAAGTAACTATGACCTTAAACACTTGCAGTAATGCCACGAAATGTCTCGTAAACAGGAACAAGGTCTAACGCATCAACAAACGTAAAACGTGATTCACACGCTGTTTGGGAAAACCGATAATTAAAACAGACCGTAAGGTACCTGATGATTATAGAACACAACCTTATAAATCAAACACTTAACAATGCTAGCTTCTCGTTAGAGATTAACTTATATTTTCAGGTTTGGGCAACATTTGGCTGGTACTAGATGATCACCGAATTTCATTACACATGTGGAGGGTTACGTCACAGTTTTGGCTAAACAATCATTCATCATTCGTGAACATACTTTTCATAAAAATCAGACACAGAGCAAAGACTTTCCCGAAAAAAGTTAAGTGTTAGACATCAGATATAATAGTATGCGAACAATACGACTTAACGTATGCCTCTCTAGTCTCACTAACAGCTTAAATATTTCAAAAACCACTTCCATGCCATCAGATTAGTAACAGTTCGTAATAAGCCAAGGCATATCCGTTCATAAATTTCAACAATAACTGACTCTACGAGTATATAGTTACACCCACTATCAAGCAACGAAGATATTTAACCTGATTAGTAACGAAAAATTCATCTGACAAACAAGTCCAATGAACTAAAACAGTTCTATCACTACAGATAAGCGAAGGCAAAATTAGTAAAAACACCGGCTTACAGCACCTGATCTAAAATAACTTTTTTAGCACCTGCTAATCACGTTTAATAGCTGGTCATGAATTACTGTCCTGATCGAAAATGTAAGAATTCTCAGCGCATCTGCCCACTCAACAACATTCTTACCAAAACGACCTGTGTGTGTACCCTGCACAGTATGACAAGGAATTGCGTCCACTGCTGGCGCTCGTCTCCTCGCTCATTACTCAGTCAGCACTCCAAAATACAGCTGACAGCAGAGTCCATCGCCACGGCTCTGAATCGCGATCTATGAGAGCTTCAACAAAGGGTGAACACACCATCAGCACCCACCAAGCCATCGACTCTCAGAATGGTTCCAACTTGGTGGTGCAATCAAAAAATGCTGCAACCCTCGGCAAATAGTGCACAGGGCAGGGCCAGCGATAGCGAGTCAAACAGGACGTGTTCCGGATGCGCGCACCGAGTACGGGTGGCTGCTCGGCCTGTTTCGGCTTTGCTCGGTCCTTCTCGGAAGTGCCAGGAAAGGTGCGACATTTCATTTAGTATTGCAGTGTGGCATTTTTATATCGGCAGAACCATGGTGTCCGTGCCGCTAACCCTTCGCTCTTTGTGATGTAAACGTCCACATGTCCAGTGACTGTATAAGAAAAATGGTTCAAATGGCTCTGAGCACTATGGGACTCAACTGCTGTGGTTATCAGTCCCCTAGAACTTAGAACTACTTAAACCTAACTAACCTAAGGACATCACACACATCCATGCTCGAGGCAGGATTCGAACCTGCGACCGTAGCAGTCGCACGGTTCCGGACTGCGCGCCTAGAACCGCGAGACCACCGCGGCCGGCGACTGTATAAGAAGAGGCAACTAGCGATATATGGTCACAAGCCTTTAAAACTAGATGCAAATGACAGAAGAGAGGGATGGGAATTTTCAACATCTACTATGGACACGGATAATCGATGAGTACTGCAAATTTGCTACGAAACGCCATTGCAGTCCCAAACAGAAAGAATTTAAAGATTTAGTTAGCAATGAAAGCAAAAAATTACGATGATCGACAGACAGGGTGTATTGATCAGTACATCAAGAAGCACGCTGTGCTAGATCAGCAGGTGTGGATTGCGCAAGAGATTTAAGGACCGTCTTATAAAACTTCTGAAGTTGCACGCATTATTAATTTGTCAGATGCTACACTTTTCCCTGGAGTTGTCGAAGATTAAGTTTAAAATTTATATATTACTGCAAAGTACATTGGTTAAGTCAGGGCCACGCCTCAAACAATATTTCGATTCTAAACCCACTACTGCCGAATTTTTGAAGGAAGAAGGAGTGCAGGAATGAAAATTATAACATTTCGAATGGATTGCAGACCTAGCACGTTAAGAAAACTTGACTGCATACTGCCCACAGTAAGACACTGCAAAGTGAAAACCAACTTACACTCCTGGAAATTGATATCAGAACACCGTGAATTCATTGTCCCAGGAAGGGTAAACTTCATTGACACATTCCTGGGGTCAGATACATCACATGATCACACTGACAGAACCACAGGCACATAGACACAGGCAACAGAGCATGCACAATGTCGGCACTAGTACAGTGTATATCCACCTTCCGCAGCAATGCAGGCTGCTATTCTCCCATGGAGACGATCGTAGAGATGCTGGATGTAGTCCTGTGGAACGGCTTTCCATGCCATTTCCACCTGGCGCCTCAGTTGGACCAGCGTTCGTGCTGGACGTGCAGACCGCGTGAGACGACGCTTCATCCAGTCCCAAACATGCTCAATGGGGGACAGATCCGGAGATCTTGCTGGCCAGGGTAGTTGACTTACACCTTCTAGAGCACGTTGGGTGGCACGGGATACAAGCGGACGTGCATTGTCCTGTTGGAACAGCAAGTTCCCTTGCCGGTCTAGGAATGGTAGAACGATGGGTTCGATGACGGTTTGGATGTACCGTGCACTATTCAGTGTCTCCTCGACGATCACCAGTGGTGTACGGTCAGTGTAGGAGATCGCTCCCCACACCATGATGCCGGGTGTTGGCCCTGTGTGCCTCGGTCGTATGCAGTCCTGATTGTGGCGCTCACCTGCACGGCGCCAAACACGCATACGACCATCATTGGCACCAAGGCAGAAGCGACTCTCATCGCTGAAGACGACACGTCTCCATTCGTCCCTCCATTCACGCCTGTCGCGACACCACTGGAGGCGGGCTGCACGATGTTGGGGCGTGAGCGGAAGACGGCCTAACGGTGTGCGGGACCGCAGCCCAGCTTCATGGAGACGGTTGCGAATGGTCCTCGCCGATACCCCAGGAGCAACAGTGTCCCTAATTTGCTGGGAAGTGGCGGTGCGGTCCCCTACGGCACTGCGTAGGATCCTACGGTCTTGGCGTGCATCCGTGCGTCGCTGCGGTCCGGTCCCAGGTCGACGGGCACGTGCACCTTCCGCCGACCACTGGCGACAACATCGATGTACTGTGGAGACCTCACGCCCCACGTGTTGAGCAATTCGGCGGTACGTTCACCCGGCCTCCCGCATGCCCACTATACGCCCTCGCTCAAAGTCCGTTAACTGCACATACGGTTCACGTCCACGCTGTCGCGGCATGCTACCAGTGTTAAAGACTGCGATGGAGCTCCGTATGCCACGGCAAACTGGCTGACACTGACGGCGGCGGTGCACAAATGCTGCGCAGCTAGCGCCATTCGACGGCCAACACCGCGGTTCCTGGTGTGTCCGCTGTGCCGTGCGTGTGATCATTGCTTGTACAGCCCTCTCGCAGTGTCCGGAGCAAGTATGGTGGGTCTGACACACCGGTGTCAATGTGTTCTTTTTTCCATTTCCAGGAGTGTATATCTGAATTGATGGGGATGCATTTACAAGGATAATCGCGTCAGAGAGGCGACAAGTTCTGAAAAGCAGAGTCCTGTTATCTAAGCTCGTAGGCGTTAAGAAAATGCGAGGTTTGAAGAATTAAATGTGACCTTGAAATAATTACAAGGATGGTTTCTGAGGACACTGCAAATCCTGCATCTGTTATCGAGCTGTCAATGCTTAGATGTAACCGAATGAACTGCATTATAATTCCCATTTTAAATACAACTACTGTTAGGTTGAAACTGCCCAGAACATCTACATTGTTTTCCTCAGGTAAATTTCTACGGTTCCACAACGAGGTTGCAAAAGTGCTACGATATTTCGATCAACCTATGAGTCTAAAAGACGTCTTTCTCGGTTAACATACTAAATGAGTCATGATTATGTCGCAACATGACTGAGAAAATCCGCTATACTGCCTACGTCTGTCAGTATTCCGACAGTTTGTGGCAGATAAACATCACATTACGTCCTCACTGAGCTGAAAATGAATAACACGGAAAATTTGCTTTGTTCGCGATCAGTGTTGTGGAGAAATGAGAAGCATAAAACCAAATCTTATGAACTGCATCTGCGTCTTCATTTAAATGCTATGTGTTCACAGCTTCCCTCTGTTCCCCATCCTTCCGTTCAGTAAACTTGCTGCAGTGGTGAGGAAGGTATGCTGCTTGTCTGAACGCTATGGCGCTTGTGCCAGGACATGGCCTGAGAGCCAAATTCTTGGCTTCCCCTGGCGTAGAGCGTCTTTGAAAGATTCGATTCGTTATATGCGCCATGGTGTAGTAGCACTTTATGGGAGGGGTTCAGGTACGTGATAACATGGTATCAACCATTCCATGCTGTCATATCGAATGAGCTTGGACCTGCTACAAGGCAACCCAGTGTCCAGGTTACCGAAGCTGGCTATTGTCACACTTCCTAGAGAGTTAGTGTCAGTAACATCAATGGAATTCAATCACCTATTGATGATTGTCGTTCCACAAATGCTGCCAATGTTGAACTCTTGTAATGTGTAATGTGTAAACTTGCACGTATGTTCTATTGGTTGATAGGAGCCTAATTATAATATCTTGTGTAGTTCTCACACAGTTGTCTTCTGAAGTTATGAAGTGTTGTGTACATAGTTCCGCGTATTCAGCACGTACACAACTTTCCCACTAGAGCGCGCCCTGCTAAGCACAATAGCGCAGGCGCAGCGCTCCTCCATCTCCACACTAGGAGATGGCGCTGCCATAGAGACGGACCAAATTCTGCTTCCGCCGATCCGCGTATTAATATGTAACGCAGCCAATGAGATAGCTGGTATCGTAGAACCTTTTCTCCTTGCGGATCACACTCGCGCAGTGATACATGAACGCGCGAGGTATTGTAATGAGTGTACACACCTCCTATTAGTCTGTCTGCATTTGTCTGCAACAGTCTATACAAGTTCTACATTTGTCTGTACCAGTCTATAGTCAAGTTTCAATCTGCGCGTAATAAGATTACCATATTCCTGTACATAGCCATGAAGATAAATGTATAGACACTTTTGTCAAGTATCAGAGATATATGTGAGAAAATGATCAACGTACCAAGACCAAAGAAACTTCAGATTGTCAACTGTAAATAGCATCCTGAACCAAGTTAAGTAATTTTTATGCTTTTGATTATTTTAATAAATGTGTGTGAAAATTGATCAAGTTCTGTTTAAAGTTGGTCACCGTCAATCTGCTACTCTAAGCGTGCAAGTGGAATTTGTATCGTCTGACCTAACGGCAGAAGATAAACGCGCCACGATAAGACCACGAGACATATTGCTGACACTCGCCTACTTCGTTAGAGCGACAAGTCAAATAATCTGACGGTGTTTGTACTGAAGGTCTTACAGTACGCTCACCACATGGAGGTACTAGTGAATAAATCTGTGATTAAACGAGGCAAAATAGTAGCTATGCTTCAGAATGTCTCTATACTGGAAGAGATTAAATAAATTTGGAATGAGGAGCCATGAGCAGAGTTCAAAGCACGGTTCACAACAGGCACGTGTTTGGCGGGTGCTCCCCAAACGTATTACTGTGTCTCCGGAGAGTGCGTCGACAGCCCGTGTGAGACTGAGATGAGTCGCACACAGCCTCACAAACGTTTACGGCCGCCATCGGCAGACGAAGCGGACGTCCGCGCCGGTTTACAGCGCCCGTCGCTGAAGAGTGCAGGTCGCGCTTAATTCACTGCGCACTGCAGCCCCACAGCCGCCCTGTGTAGGAGGGATGGAGCGTGCGGTCCGAATTAACGCTCTCGTTTACGGGCGGTCGTAAAGCGGCCGGATAAACGAGCCGCAAGAGTCGCCGCTGCCGAACGCCCGACCCAGCGACCCGTCGCTATGACGTCACGGTCTCGCACAGGCCGGTTCACCGATCGCGGTCGGGCTGGCGCTCAACCGCGAGGAACACGACACCGTACTTGCCGGAGGGCTATACGCGTGGAGTGTGCTAGTCCAACAGTACACTCTGCAGCTGTCGACGCGAACAATTCCTGATAGATATTCTGCTACAGTACCCCATTCAACTACGGATTGTATGAAACTGGAACCCTGCAGTAGTTGATATTCCTACAGATTCTCTTTCTTGAGAGACTGACAAACTATTCTAGCTGCTTTGCAAAATATCTATATTATTATGCCACTAGCTCGAGGAGCTGTAATACAATTGGAGTTGCGGGTAGCCTATCTAACATCTTCCAGGGTCAACAAAAATTTTATTTTCTACATCCACAAAAACAGGGTGATTCATAAAGAGCTTTTACAGACTGACATGGCACATCGGATATTCAAGAAGCATCAGTAATCATGCAGAAACCGAGGATCGCAAAGGCCGTCCGGGGATATTATATGGCGTTGGACGCCCACAGCAGAATATGTTCAATGTCTTGTCCAAATGCATCGAGACACGCCTGATATCTATGCTGCGTTGGACGGCGCATGCTCTCAAAAATAACTGGTGCAGCTCGAAGACATCCTGTTGCCGCAACAATGGTGCCCCTTAGGTCCACCGGCGATGCAACGGGTTTTTCATATACAGAAAAAATTCGATTGCTAATGGATCGGGTGATCGTCGTGACTATGCGACTGACCCATCACGACCAATCCAGCGCCTGGGAAATGTCGCCTGCAGATGTGTCATCAGCTATACGCAGTAGTACGCTGAGTTTCTGTCATGCTGAAATAGAATGCGGGAAGAAATACGCATGGCAATATCATTCAGCATATCAGGAATAACTCCTCGCGGGAATACATGATACGTGCGATCGTCAAGTCGGTTCGGGAGGATGTATGGCCCAATGACACCAGCCCACACATTAAGGACAAATTTGCATTCAGAGGCATGCATACGTGTAACATGTGGGTTCACATCCACCCAGGTGTGCAGGTTGTGAACGTTCAATATACCATCGGTTTAGAGTTCAGCATCATCAGTGAAGACAAAATTCACTGTAAAGCTTCGGTCTGCTGACTACAGCGACCTCTAGTTGCGCGTCTGATCCCTAGTTCCTACTTGATTACTGACCCTTGTTCTATGCCCGACGTGCCACGTCAGTTTGTAAACTTCCTTTTTTTAAATCACAAGGTATTACAAAAGGACACGGATATATGTGTATTGTTCTATATCAGTACTGTATCGATTTCCGCCAAAGTTGGTACGCATGTGACTTACTGTCTGGAAAGACCCACTATGGGGTAAGGACCACCTACATCTCAAAGGGGCAGCGCTGTGGTAGACAAAGTAGTATTGCTCTCGATGCGCAAATAGCCGTACTACATCCATACTGTATTTGATAATGAGGGCACTGTGCACTACCACCTCTATTTGGAAGATATTTTGCAGTGTCCACGAATACCACTGAGCGAAATTGCATTGTACGAGACATAGTTCAGGAGATATGTTATGAAAAACTGTCTCGTCATGCAAGACGTTTTAATTTATAACTTCTTTATTACTACCTCTAGTCGTAACACATTTCGCACGTCGTATCTGTATATACCACTGGATGCAACTGCAAGATTATAGCATTGTACGACATGTAGTTCACGAAGTATGACACTGAGATGCGTGAAGAAATAGCTTTTGCTGAAAACGGAGTGCAAATAACCCATGTTATACTCATCTAGATTTTGATAATGAGAGAAGTTAGCAACCACCAAAAAATTTCATACATAATTAAAAACCTTGTAACCTCCCCACAAAATTCATTCACATTTAGTGTAACCTCAAAACATAAAAATTCCTAAACCTCTCAACAGTAAAAAATATGAAACTTCCTGGCAGATTAAAACTGTGTGCACGACCGAGACTCGAACTCGGGACCTTTGCCTTTCGCGGGCAAGTGCTCTACCATCTGAGCTACCGAAGCACGACTCACGGCCGGTACTCACACACAGCTTTACTTCTGCCAGTATCTCGTCTCCTACCTTCCAAACTTTACAGAAGCTCTCCTGCGAACCATGCAGGACTAGCACTCCTAAAAGAAAGGATATTGCGGAGACATGGCTTAGCCACAGCCTGGGGGATGTTTCCAGAATGAGATTTTCACTTTGCAGAGTGAAAATCTCATTCAGTAAAAAATATAATTATGTCGTTCACATTCAGTGTAACGTCCCAACAAAAAATAAATTCAGTAACCTGGTAATAATACAATGTAACTAACTTCTCAATTAAATTGTCGCTCACTTATAAATTTACAATAATTGACTGTGAATTTAACCTGGTAAATTTTGGTCGTCAGCACTGCTGCGTCACGGCCCTGAAAGATCATTCTGAATAAAAAAGAAAAATTCTTACCTCAATGAAGTCGCCGGATAACGCATATATATCTGCTCTTACAATAAATTTTTCTGGCACAGCCCTGTGCAATGCTGGCCGATAGGTTTGTCATTTATGAAAGGAAACAACTGATTTTTCTTTTGCAATAATCGGGATGATCATGGATTGGAGAAATTAGTAAATTTTTTAAATTGAAATGAATGGTTGTTAAAATTTATTTTTTATGAGAATTATTATTATTAGGACATTTTTAAAAACGTCTACATGGGACTTGAGATAACAATACTAAATATGCGCGAGGCTGCTTTTTTACCTTATACAATAATGCTCAGGCTCCGGCATCGCTGCACCACAAGCGGCCCAGCCAACACGATACACCAGACTGGGCTACTCGCTAGCAACAACTTACTGCTACAGCTACACAGTTCCTACTGCAGTCAACACTGCTCTCTGGTCTGAGATTCTCTTATACCTTGCATATCACAGGCAGCGCGTGAGCAATACATCGAAATTACATCTGCTCGGACCTCTTACATAACCCTCCACTTGGGGGGAAAAATGTGGCAGCGATGGTGAGTCAATTGGCCTTGCCATGAGCAACAAATTTTTCTAAAATCTATTAAGTTACAGAGTCTACAGTCACAGAGTATATACAGTTGTATAAATGCAGAACATGAAATGAAATAGAGTGCACACGCACTGAGTACAGAACATATCAAGAAATGACAAAATGTTACGCAATGAGTACAATAGATATTAAGAAATTACATAAAGTGCACACGCACTGTACATGTCTTTAGCATACTTAGGACAACTGATCATATTAACAAATGAAATAAAGTGCACACCCACTGTAAAAGTCTTTAGCATATTTACAACATATCATGGATTGAAATAAAGTGCACACGCACTGTAGAAGTCTTTAGCATATTTACAACATATCATGGAGTGAAATAAATGCACACGAACTGTAGAAGTCTTTAGCATATTCACATAACATATCATGAAGTGAAATAAAGTGCACACACACTGTAGAAGTCTTTAGCATATAGGACAACTAATCTTATTAACAAATGAAATGAAGGGCACACACACTGTAAAAATCTTTAGAATTTTACAAGAACTAGGAAAGGAATGGGAAAGATTGCATCATGGTTGTAGCACAGTAGGTTGCACGTAGTTGCATCGAAAGTACATGTCTTTCTACAGAAGCACAACACCAAGTGAAGTATTTATCAGTGTAGCCAAGACACTGAAATGTTGTATTAGTATTCAATGTTATCATATTGTGAGTACATTAGGTACACCAAACAGTAGGACCATAATAACATCTCCATCGTTCAAGGTGGTGGACAGCATGATGTGTCAACACCACATTTTTGTAGACTCAATACTCTCACATCAATGTAGAATTAGTGCAAAAACCAAATATAGTGCTCCATGATCATGAGGATGAACAGGAAAAACGGATATTGCAGTAATTTCTGGGAATTAGGTCAGAAGGTGAAGGACATTAAGTCTTATGCTAGTCATCATTGAGAATTACACTAGTCTATCAACCGATTTGAGTAATTATTGGCATTCATTGGCTACTTACACAGCATTTAAGTAGTATGTATGGAGTATTACAGAACATTATTAATAAATCATCTCAATATAGTAATTATTGGCACTCATTGGCCAGTTACAAAGCATTGTTTTATGCATTATCCAGAAGTCATCATTCAAAATGAGTTAATTATTGGCATAGCATTTATACATAATTCATCTAATTATAGTAATCATTGGCATTCATTGGCCAGTTACTAAACATTTACCAAGTATTGAGTATTACAAAACACTATTCATAACTCATCTGATTGCAGTAATTATTGGCACTCATTGGCCATTTACAAAGTATTCATATAGTTTTACAAAACGTTATTCAGTATTATTCAGAAGTCATCATTCAAAACAAGAGTTATTGCGTGTAGCAACAAGCTGCTAGTGACTATATATGATATCATGTAAGTGACATAAGACACACTTAAAATGTAAGACAGTGTAACTATTAGTCAGGGTCGGTAGTCGACTAATACATAGACATAATGGAATCAATACATCAGAAAAATTTGCATTATATTTAGGACTAGAAATATATCTTAAACTGGTAGCATTATTTGGTTGTATACTGGTAATAGTTGGCACTGGTAATAATTTATTTTTTTTGCTAGCAATGCATTGCGTTGGGATCGATAATTAATTGCTGGGGCATGAAAATATTTGATTTTGACTTATTGCTCGAAATAAGGATTAATAACGTCATTCGTCATGAAACAAGTACCGTATATGCGATCAATTTCATAAATGATAGACACAACTGGGTAAAAAAATGCAAGTACTAGAACAGGTTTAATGACTAACCGCTTGTAGCACATTAATTTCATGAATAGCTTCTCCTGGAAAAAAATACAAAGTGGATTATTGAGCTGAAAGAAGAAATGCATGTTATGCTGAAAAGTAGTGAACTTCGAATTAACTGATAATGAAACGTGTACTCAATATGTATGTACTCTAGCTGTCCTTTCCAAAACATTCAGTCATTATACCATGCGACATAAGACATACTGTCAGAAGGAACTGCAACAAATACTTAAATAACTACATAGCATCTCTTAACTAAACTTCATTATCATCATCTGCAAAGAAAAACTTCATTATTCATATTACCATAACTTCATCACTATCATCACCTGCAAAGAAAAACCTCATTATTCATATTAGCATATTCTTCACATAATTATTCATCATCATTTATTATCATCTGCAAAAATAGATACTTCATTATTCATTATTCATATTACCATTTACTTCATACAACTATTCATACTATAGAGTTTCTTATTTCTAGCATGTTTCATCACTAAAACTAAGATGTGTAGTTCTGTCTGACAGCCTGCATCAATCGCCTCGTATTCTGAAACAAAAATAATTAGTTAAGACTGCTATCATACGATGTGTATAGTATATTCTGGTTAATGCTTGTTAATTCTGATCCATTTACTCTTCATGACAAGACATTGCATTTTCTTTCGTTCATTCCGATGGTAAAATTTCCATTTCAGAGTAAACCACTGTGGTTTGTTTAATTTACTTCTTGTACCCGTTATTGCTTTCCGAAAATGATGAATAAGGATTAATATCTTGCATTTAAATCATTTACCCATTAGATAAAAACTTGTTTCTAGTGATACAACTAAGCATACAGCATAGCATGACAGGAAACGTATTAGGTCAAAAACATAGACAGTTTTCAAGTGCAAAAAATTTACACACATTATCGTAATGTAGTGCCAAAAAATGTAGAATAGTCAAGATATTGAGATATCATAAGAAAAAAATGTCAAAGTCAACTGGTGTTTGTTATATCTTAAAGATAACATAGTGCATACAGACAAAAATACTACTTTCGATAGGAAAACAATCATACATACACAAAAATTGAAAAACGTGCATGGTCTGATGTCTAACGACAAGAAAAGCGACCTGCTAACCTTACCATGCCGGACACTTGCCAGGAAAAAATATGATAATCATCAGTAAGTGTTCATATAAATGTAATTGCATAAGTAGTCATATAAAAATCAGTAAATGGCATTACAGTGTGATAAATCATAGTACGTTCATTCAATAAAGGGTTTAATATTGGAGACATGGTGATTGCCTTTACTTTTTTGGTTCTCAAAGTTTCGCCAAGAACAATATTGGGGTGAGGAATGCTGCGAATTCTGTATGGACCTGCGTATAGAAGCTCAAATTTACTGCACCTACTCTTTCCTCTGTTGGATAAATAATGTGTACGTACTAATATCTTCTGTCCAACGTGAAAGTCACGGCGTGTACAAACCTGTTTTTGCTGTCTTCTCCGGGGCTCTACGGCACGTTTGATGTTGTTGAGTGCAATGTCAATTATTTCATGGTGGCATAGTCGACGAGAAGTAGGAAAAGATACTAGTTCTTTAATTTTATTAGATGGTTCAACATTTTTCAATATAACAGTCGGAGATAGCATTGTAGATTCATTTGGTATGGAGTTAATTACATCCTGGAATGAGAGTATGTGTGTGTCCCAATCAATATGTTTTTTATGGCAGTATATTCTACATAGTTTACCGATTTCTTTCATTAGACGTTCACAAGGGTTCGAAGAAGCGTGATACTTGGATATATAGATCGGAGAAATGTTTCTTGTTCGTAACAATCATGTCCATATGGCAGATCGAAACTGTGGTCCATTGTCGGAATTTACTTTCAATACATGCCCTACATGAAATAAAAAATGTTTTACAAATGCATTCGAAACAGATTTAGCAGTAGCTTTGCGTATCGGAGTGAAGGTAACAATTTTCGAAGTGAGTTCAACAGCGACAAAGATGTAGCAAAAACCTCTATTAGTTCTGGGAATCGGACCAAAAATGTCTACAGCGGCCATGTGTCTCAATTTAACGGATACAATCGGATGTAACGGAGGAGTATGTGAAGTCGTGTCTGATTTAGCTTTCTGGCAGATTTTACATGACGCTGAAACTGGTCGAATACGTTTCTCCACGTTCGCAAAATAACAGTTCTGTCTCAGTATAAGAAAACATTATCTGGCTCCGTAATGTGCGTAACTTAAATGAGTATACCAAATTAATTTGTTTACAAGCTCGTCAGGAATGCATAGTAACCAATTTTTGCTGTCAGGGTGAGAGCGGCGAAACAGAATGTTATTGTGTACAGTGTAATAGTTTCTAATGGTAACATTATTCCTATCTTGCCAAAGGTGCTTTATTTCTTTCCACACGTTGTCTTTGCTCTGCTCCTGTGCTATGTCTCGTAATGACAATGAAATGAAGTTTTCAAATGCGACTTGTTGAATATACATGACGCTAAAATATGCTTGGCAGAAGTTGGTTGCGATGTCTTGCTGATTGTTGCTGAGAGAACGGGATAGTGCATCTGCTACAATATTTTGTGGACCGGGAATGTGAACAATTGTACAATTAAATTCCTGTAAATAAAGTTTCCATCTGCTTAACCTGTCGTGTGTAAATTTTGCGGAAAGTAAAAACTGTATAGCTCTATGATCTGTGTAAAAGGTAGTGTGTCTTCCATAAAGAAAATGCCTAAATCTGGTAAATGCCCATACAACACATAATGTTTCAAGTTCTGTAACAGAATAATTGCGTTCAGCAGGTGACAGAATGCGACTCGCAAAGGCGATGTCTTTAATTACTGTAGTACCGTTTTCATCAATTTCCTGAAAAATGTGTACGCCTAAAGCGGTGTTAGAACTGTCGGTAGCAATGGAAAAATTTCTAGTAAGATCTGGGTGTGATAAAAGTGGTGCATTCAACAAAGCTTGTTTCAGATTGACAAATTCAAACTGTGCATGGCTATCCCACGACCAAATAGCGTTTTTACCCGTCAATTGGGATAATTTAGGGGTATCTAAAGCAGAGTAATCAATAAATTTAGGGAAAAAGTTAATTAATCCCAGAAAGCTGCGTAATTGTTTCTTCGTCGTAGGAACAGTAATGTCACGTAAAGCCTGAAGTTTTTCCGGGTCAGACGCAATGCCTTCTGCTGAAATTACATGTCCAAGAAATTTTGTAGAAATTTTGCCAAAGTGCGATTTGTTAAGATTGACTGTGAGTCCTTGTGCACGAAAAGTTTGTAACAGTTGTTCAAGAATCAGATTGTGTTCAGACCAGTTAGCTTCTGCAATAAGAATGTCGTCTACATACGTTGTGATTCTGTCTTTCACGCAAAAGTGTGTATCGGATGTCGTCAAAAGTAATAACATCTTCATGAACAAGATTCTGTGAAAGTAAAGTATTGTTTACATCGCTGGAAGGTTCAATCTGTACTATATCTAGTCAAATTCTATCTGACGTGCTGTTATTTGCGGGAGGATGCTGTTGCATCTCGACTATTTGTACTGCTCTGTTATTTCGTCCTGACGTATTACGTTCCGGATGATATCTACTGTCTGGTTCATTCTTGATAATCTGTTGTTGCGGATGATTCTGCTGCTGATAAGACTGACTGTTACGCTGATTATTACTTTTACGTCTGTAAAAATAATCATTGCTATACGGCGCATTGCGAAAAGAGTTGATATGACGTGTTTTCTGTACGTAGTGATTTCCTTGTTGCTGTGCGTTACTATTTTGGTGGAGCTGACGCTATACGTGTAGGCGGCGAAACATTAAAGCTTGGTTGACCTTGCAGACTACATTGTTGGTTAGGTATGCTAACCGGCTGGCTTTGATGCTGTTGCAGGGAAAAGCCTCTATTGTTACCAAAAATGTGTTTGCTGTTTCAGATAATTATGACGATACTGATGATTAAAATTTTGTCTGATATTGAAATTATGCTGTTATTTCTTTTCATTCCGGGAGTGTCTAATGAAAACTGTCACTTTCGGTAAAACTTGTCATATCAGGTTTTCTTTACACTTTTATAATCCTAGATAGATCGTTAGTTGAAGAGCTGTTTTGATAAATATAAAGGATAGTAAAAGAGAAGGCAGCAGTGCAGAAAACTGAAGATGAAATAGCACTGCTACGGCTCGGGGCCCTGTGCACGCTACGGCACATATTCATCGAAGTGTAATGAATCCCCTGAGGTCTCTCACGCGCTGCAAATAAATTTTAGTTTCTGCGTTACAGGCAGTGCCGGTGAAAATTCAAAAGCAAATTGTTGTATCCAGTCCAATTCTAGTTTCTGCATTACAGGCCAAGCTGGAGAAAATACACAAGCAAATTGTCGTATCCAGTCCAAAGCGTAAATCTGTTTTCTGTCATTCTTAAATTTCCCAACGGATAGAAAGTGCTTGTAATCAAAATTATCGTCTCTGTATGTCTGAACAGGTTCAGGATTGAATGATAATCTATTTGTCTGTGACTGTTTGGAATCTAACTCACGTACTCTCTGTAAATTACCTAAATTACACTGGCTGTGTGAGTCTGACAAATGTTCGGAGAGTGGCGTATGCTATGATGTGTTAAAGGCTGAAATATTTTTCATCTCCGTTACTTCTTCCTGTAAAGACGACAATTTTCTACGTAATGTATTATTGGACGAACCTATCTCACTCATCATCTGCTGTAAATTTTGGAATTCGGGTGTTTGATTAAACGAAACTGGTGAAGTATCGTCTGATTTGGTGTCATTATTAATTTCGATAACATCACTACGACTGGCCAATTCATCACATTTTTCAATCAGTGCTTTTACCTGATCATCGTTTTTAGTATCACAACATTAATTTGTTTTTGTATTTTACGTGTGGTTTTGTTCAGTTTCTTAACGTCCGCTTTGATGGCATCGGGATACTGTATTAGTTCCAACTTTTCAAGTCTGTTTGTCATTGTCTGAAAGTCTAATGTGTGTGTGTCTGTTTTTGTTTTAAGATCGGAGATTTCATCATGCAATTCGGTGTTCAACTGTTTGATTTCGTCTGATACTGTACCAATATTGCTGTCTATGTATGCTTTTGCTTTCGTAAACAATTTACGCTTATCTTCCTATCTCTGTGCAGTAACTGTTTCCATGACTTGTTGCTTTACTTTATTCTGTTCCTGTATAAATTTACTGCAACGCGTTTCACTGTTTTGTAGGTGGTGATTAAAACGTTCGTCAATTTGGCTGTTATGTTGGTCAAATTTCGCGTCTACTTTCGCATCCAGCGTGCGTGAAAATTCTGCTGACATTAATTTAAACTCGTCGCGTAACTGTGTTGCGTTTTCAGAGCATTGTTTAGCGACTGCACTACTTTCATCTCTAAGAAATTTAGTTGTGGCTGCATATATATTACTTAATTCTTGAGCCACAGATCTAATTTCTTCACTACTGTTCCTAGCACAAGCCTTAATTTCCTCACATAATTGTTCTTTAGTATCATGACATTGCAAGGCAACGGCTGTAATCTGTTCACTAAGTTGTTTGTTCTGTTCATTAAGTTTTTTGAAATTGTTGTCTTGCTTATCATTCGACTGTTTGAGACTTTCATTAATAAGTAAATAAGAGCAGATATATAACTAACTACTTCTCAGAAATTCACAAAGAAATACGACCCTGGCCGGATGTCGCCAAGTGTATCCTCCCCACAAAATTCATTCACATTTAGTGTAACCTCAAAACAGAAAAATTCCTAAATCTCTCAACAGTAAAAAATATAATTATGTCGTTCTCAGTCAGTGTAACGTCCCAACAAAAAATAAATTCAGTAACCTGGTAATAATACAATGTAACTAACTTCTCAATTAAATTGTCGCTCACTTATAACTTTTCAATAATTGACTGTGAATTTAACCTGGTAAATTTTGGACGTCAGCACTGCTGCGTCACGGCCCTGAAAGATCATTCTGAATAGAAAAGAAAAATTCTTACCTCAATGAAGTCGCCGGATAATGCATATATATCTGCTCTTACAATACATTTTTCTGGCACAGCTCTGTGCAATGCTGGCCGATAGATTTGTCATTTATGAAAGGAAACAACTGATTTTTCTTTTGCAATAATCGGGATGATCATGGATTGGAGAAATTAGTAAATTTTTTAAATTGAAATGAATGGTTGTTAAAATTTATTTTTTATGAGAAAGATTATTATTAGGACATTTTTGAAAACGTCTACATGGGACTTGAGATAACAATGCTAAATATGCGCCAGGCTGCCTTTTTACCTTATACAATAATGCTCAGGCTCCGGCATCGCTGCACCACGAGCGGCCCAGCCAACACGATACACCAGACCGGGCTACTCGCTAGCAACAACTTACTGCTACAGCTACACAGTTCCTACTGCAGTCAACACTGCTCTCTGGTCTGAGATTCTCTTATACCTTGCATATCGCAGGCAGCGCGTGAGCAATACATCGAAATTACATCTGCTCGGACCTCTTACAACCTTTTCCCCATGCATTCTCGCTTACATGCTAAACGGCAGTTATTTAACACATTAACTCATTTGTAATCAGATGTTGGAAGTTGTTTTATTCATGGAAGTTCGATTCCTTAAGGAATGAAGGTTTGAAAGTAGGAGACAAACAAAATGCCTTCAGATTTCAAGAAGAATGGCAAAGTGTAAATAGCCTCATGCCCAGGGAATAGTTACAGGGGTATAAAAGCACGAATCTTATATCGCATTTAACCCAGCGAGGTGGCGCAGTGGTTAGCACACTGGACTCGCATTCGGGAGGACGACGGTTCAATCCCGTCTCCAGCCATCCTGATTTAGGTTTTCCTTGATTTCCCTAAATCGTTTCAGGTAAATGCCGGAATGGTTCCTTAGAAAGGGCACGGCCGATTTCCTTCCCAATCCTTCCCTAACCCGAGCTTGCGCTCCATCTCTAATGACCTCGTTGTCGACGGGACGTTAAACACAAACCACCACCTTATATCGCATTTCTGGGCAAGGTCCTTGCAGAGGTGGTTTTGCTGTTGCCTTCCTCCGATCTGTTATGAAGTGTCGATGATGCATCTGTGATTTGTGGATGACTATGGTGATTGAATCTACAGTTTAGTGTCGGGTTTATGAGATTATGGATAAAGGGAAGGAAAAGGGTGACCTGGTGCCGGCACATGTCCTACTCCTCTCGAATATTACCAAGGACGCCGCCGAGGTTAACGTCCCTACCCAACTTCTGGATGGAGGACCATCCACAGAGTGCATGCTCGCACTTTACGAGACACTGCAGACAGGTGTGGAGTAAGGGAGGAAGAATTAAAGCTCGGAGGTTTTTCGACAATATTGCTGTTATCAGAACGGCAAATGACATGGAAGAGCAGTTTACAGGAAGGGATAGTGTATTGATAAGAGGTTATAAGACGAACGTTAAGGAAAGAGTAACAGTATGTAGTTGAATTAATTCAGGCGATGCTGAATGATATACGTTGGGACATGAGAAAGTAAGATCCACATGTCTTCCCACGCTAAGACCATTATGCAGAAAAGAATGGGGCATTGCCAGAAGAGTTCTGTACTTCCTGCAGAGTCAGTTCTGCTGCGATACGGTTCAAAAATGCATGACAGTATGGGAATGAAATTGCGCATTAACTGTAACGTAGTCCTAAGTTGAAAGACACGTTGCAATACGATTCTTCAGGCTAAAACTAAATTAAGTACAGATTCATCGTGAAATGGGGGTGATATATGTAGCAATGCAGTGTCGTGTTTAGCTGTAGTGAAGAGGTGCCAACAATTCGACCAGAGCCACACAGATGTGTGTGGTGCTGATGGGGAAGTCCAAGTCCAAATCTTGCACCATACCATTTCCGTCTTTTCGACAGGCTGAAAGGACATCTGTGGTGGTGGTGGTGGGGGGGGGGGGGTTGATTTTAACCATCATATTTGGGAGAGTCAGAGATCTTACTTGTGATAACTACGTGGTTTCGACAAGCTGAAAGGAAATCTTGGGGGGGGGGGGGATGGTTTTAACCAACATGTTTGGGAGAGTCAGAGATCTTACTTTTGATAACTATGTGTGAATAAACAGTCGCAATCGCAAAATATTAAATATATTAAAATGACCGGTTTCGGCTAGTACAGTTGACCACCTTCAGACTGACTGCATCACTTGCTGGAGCTGGAAACGTGCTGAGCAGCTTCGTGTTGTTAAAAAGACAGTTGCTCAGCACGTCCCCAGCTCCGTCAAATGGTGCAATCAATCTGACGACGGACTATTGTATGCGGCGAAACCGGTCATTTTAAATAAATGGTATTTTGCGATAGTGACTGTTTCTTCATACGTAATGTTCACATAGCAGTTCCGGATTGGCTCCGTTACTAAGAAGTGGATTTCTATTGTCGAGAAATGGAGCAACTGGTAGAATGTTCCGACCGTTGTTTACATGCACTTAGTGACTATGTTGAAAGCTGGTGACAAGTGCGTGTGTCACTTTGATGTGTAGTGCAGCAGTCAATAAAAGTTAGTTGACCTGCCATAATAACGTGTGACTTACTTTTTCAAGTCCCCTCGTAGGTTATCGCACTGTTAAATCCTGAGTAGTGGCTGGTATTCTAACACTCAACAAATAGACAACAGAGCATCGGCAACCATAAATAAATCGGGGGGGGGGGGGGTCATTTTTTAAGGCTTACAGAAGCATAACCTACTGACAGTTCGTAGCCAAAGGTCCTTTCATTTCCTTCAATCATTGTAACAGAGGGTTACTAATTGTTATAAATATAAAAAGGAGAAGGTAACAATCCTCTTTTAGCTGGGATAAAATCTATAAAAATGTTGAGTGTTTCGTGATAATTTGATCACGCACTGCGTGTTAAATTTTACATAGGGGGTTATGGGAAAACAGTTGTTTCATAATTTTTCTGATGCTTCACCAGCACGAGCGACTGTCATTGTTAATGATTCCCCATCTCTTGCTGGCCGTGGTAGTCCTCAATCTACATAAATAACGCTCACTGATGAGCTAAAACATCACGATACGCTGCTTGAAAACTCTTTGGACCATCTTTGGGACATCGCACAGCAGCGATTCCGCATTGCTTGTATTTGACAGTTCTTGGTAGATTTCCGGAGGTATGTGGGACCAGATGTTCACTAACAGTTCGAACGACTCGTGTAAACTACGGATCTGTGATTTGCGGGTTGCAGCTGATACCCGACACAGTCCCAGATGTGTTCCTTCGGTTTGATATCAGGCGAATTAGTTTGCGAAGACACCAACATGAGTTCACCATTATGCACGTACTATAGGGTGACCATATTTCCAAAATCAAAATGTGGGACACAAATTAGACGCTGAACCGAATCAACATTTTCTGGAAACTTTTGTTAATACTATATATGTATAGCACATCGGTGTTAAAATGGTTTATGCTACAACTACATAGGTCATCGTACATTTTTGTTAAAACTTGCCCTAAAAATCAACAAAATACCTTGCCTTACTAGCATAGTAACTAGTTTCTTGCTTTATTGTTGTCACTTGCAAATGCATTATATCATTTTAATATAATGAGTTAACTATGGCAGACAATGTTTATTTCTTACATAGGTACTTATTTCTCATGTTCAATTGCTGGAACCTGGGTAAGGGGTAGTTTCTGAAAATAATTTTGCTTATGGTATATAGGAGAATGTGTGCGTTCAGGAGTTTAATATTTTCAAATAGAATTTTGTAAAAATCAACAGGTGAAATGTCCTAAAAACGAATTTTAGTTAAGATTATTTTCTTAATAGTTTCCACACTAAAACTGTTGGTTTCATCACCCCATGAAACATTTGTAATAGAGAACAGAGTTTCTGCAGCAACATTAGTGCCAGCTTGAGCTAACACAAACTCAGTAATAAGCTTCAAATTTTTCCAACAGATATTTTGACATCCAACGAAGCTGAAAATGATATATAATTTTTTACTAACAAAATTAACAGCTCTTAATTGTTTTATCACTTCCCATATATTTTCAAATTGGTTGACGTCCCCAAAAAGTTCTGGAACTGGTAAATTATGCACGTTCTCAAACAGCTTAATTACGATTTCAGAAGTGCGATCTGAGTGAATGGTTGTATTTCATTGGATGGAAAACCAGCAAACCTTCCTCAGCAGCAAGACGCATTTCTCCATCGTTTATCATGACACTACTTGCACGTTTCGTATAAAAAAGACATCATACTTTGAGACGGAGTTTTGCGTGAAACACCTACCTTGTGTCCACATTAATGTGTCGCATACCATCAATCGACCTTTATGGTGCAAAATAATTTCTCTCTTTCTTGTTCTAATTTCAGAAGTGGAAACCCACCGTTAATTTCATCACCAAAACACACTTTCTTTTTGGAGTTTCTGTGAAAATTGCAATGTATCACATCAAGTAATGAAATACACTCCTGGAAATGGAAAAAAGAACACATTGACACCGGTGTGTCAGACCCACCATACTTGCTCCGGACACTGCGAGAGGGCTGTACAAGCAATGATCACACGCACGGCACAGCGGACACACCAGGAACCGCGGTGTTGGCCGTCGAATGGCGCTAGCTGCGCAGCATTTGTGCACCGCCGCCGTCAGTGTCAACCAGTTTGCCGTGGCATACGGAGCTCAATCGCAGTCTTTAACACTGGTAGCATGCCGCGACAGCGTGGACGTGAACCGTATGTGCAGTTGACGGACTTTGAGCGAGGGCGTATAGTGGGCATGCGGGAGGCCGGGTGGACGTACCGCCGAATTGCTCAACACGTGGGGCGTGAGGTCTCCACAGTACATCGATGTTGTCGCCAGTGGTCGGCGGAAGGTGCACGTGCCCGTCGACCTGGGACCGGACCGCAGCGACGCACGGATGCACGCCAAGACCGTAGGATCCTACGCAGTGCCGTAGGGGACCGCACCGCCACTTCCCAGCAAATTAGGGACACTGTTGCTCCTGGGGTATCGGCGAGGACCATTCGCAACCGTTTCCATGAAGCTGGGCTACGGTCCCGCACACCGTTAGGCCGTCTTCCGCTCACGCCCCAACACCGTGCAGCCCGCCTCCAGTGGTGTCGCGACAGGCGTGAATGGAGGGACGAATGGAGACGTGTCGTCTTCAGCGATGAGAGTCGCTTCTGCCTTGGTGCCAATGATGTCGTATGCGTGTTTGGTGCCGTGCAGGTGAGCGCCACAATCAGGACTGCATACGACCGAGGCACACAGGGCCAACACCCGGCATCATGGTGTGGGGAGCGATCTCCTACACTGGCCGTACACCACTGGTGATCGTCGAGGGGACACTGAATAGTGTACGGTACATCCAAACCGTTATCGAACCCATCGTTCTACCATTCCTAGACCGGCAAGAGAACTTGCTGTTCCAACAGGACAATGCACGTCCGCATGTATCCCGTGCCACCCAACGTGCTCTAGAAGGTGTAAGTCAACTACCCTGGCCAGCAAGATCTCCGGATCTGTCCCCCATTGAGCATGTTTGGGACTGGATGAAGCGTCGTCTCACGCGGTCTGCACGTCCAGCACGAACGCTGGTCCAACTGAGGCGCCAGGTGGAAATGGCATGGCAAGCCGTTCCACAGGACTACATCCAGCATCTCTACGATCGTCTCCATGGGAGAATAGCAGCCTGCATTGCTGCGAAAGGTGGATATACACTGTACTAGTGCCGACATTGTGCATGCTCTGTTGCCTGTGTCTATGTGCCTGTGGTTCTGTCAGTGTGATCATGTGATGTATCTGACCCCAGGAATGTGTCAATAAAGTTTCCCCTTCCTGGGACAATGAATTCACGGTGTTCTTATTTCAATTTCCAGGAGTGTATGTGCCTCTAACGGTCTAAAACCATACTTCTATACGTGGCAACCTCAAGCAATAGGCAATGCTAAAAAAACGGACAGCATTACATAATACCGAGCAAAGAACATCAGAAATCGAGCATCGTTCTGTTTCCTTTTCTTCATCAAAGAACATATTTTCTTCTTGATTTGGGTATGGTGACGTTTATCGTTTATTCTCCATTTGGTTATGCTACAGAATACTCAAAACACGGTATTTCAAAATTTACGGGACGGTTAACGAAAAACGGAGAATTTGAGTCCCTTATGTATTCTGTCATGACAGCGGGCCATTTAAGCTAAATACGGGACGATCCTGTAAAATACGTGACGTCTGGTCATCGTTATCTAATATCACTGTAGTATGACTCGAACTTTTTTACACGGAGAGCTATCTCGCTGAAAGATGTCTTCACCGCTGAGAAGGATATCAAGAATGAAGACCGAGCGAGGTGGCGCAGTGGTTAGCACACTGGACTCGCATTCGGGAGGACGACGGTTCAATCCCGCGTCCGGCCATCCTGATTTAGGTTTTCCGTGATTTCCCTAAATCGCTCCAGGCAAATGCCGGGATGGTTCCTTTGAAAGAGCACGGCTGACATCCTCCCCTAATCCGATGAGGCCGATGACCTCGCTGTCTGGTCTCCTCCCCCAAATCAACCAAACCAAACCAAGAATGAAGAGATGCAGATGGTCCCCAACAATGTATACGGAGACTACAGCTGTTAGGGTACATCCCACAGCTACCATGGCTCACATTGAAGCCCAGGTGTATGTCCTCCATAGCTTAATACGGAACGTGTGTCACGCATCTTCTTGCTCGCCGATGGCTATATCTGGGCCGACCATCGACGTGGCGTGACAAGAAATGTCATTTATCTGGCGAGGTGACTCGCTTCCATTGACCCACGTCTTGATGCACCCGTACCAATGAAATAGTAAATTTTGATGTCATTGGATCAGCTTGTGAACCCAGAGTAGTCGTCTGATATGAACCCCCAGTTCAGTAACGTGCGCTCGGCGATTCTGCGCAGAACCTCCTCATTCCTTACCTTGTCAGCCCACCTAATTTTCAACATTCGTCTATATCACCACATCTCAAATGTTTCGATTCTGTTCTGTTCCGGTTTTGCCACAGTCCATGCTTCACTACAATACAATGCTGTGCCCTAATCGCACATTCTCAGAAATTTCTTCCTCAAATTAAGGTCGCTTGGCCAGTAATGCCCTCTTTTCCATTGCTAGTCTGCTTTTGATGTCCTCTTTGCGCCGTCCGTCACTGGTTATTTTACAACCTAGAGAGCAGAATCCCCTAAATTCACCTACTTCGTAACCATCAATTCCGATGTTAAGTTTCTCGCTGTTCTCATTTTTGCTGCGCCTAATTACTTTGGTCTTTCTTCGATTTACTCTCAATCCATATTTTGTATTTATTGGACTGTGCATTCCATTCAGTAGACCAAGTAATTCTTCTCCACTTTCACTCACGATGGGAATGTCATCAGCGAATCGTATCATTGATATCCTTTTACACTGAATTTTATTTCCACTCTTGAACCATTCTTTTATTTCCATCACTGCTTGGTCGATGTACAGATCTAACAGTACGGGCAAAATACTACATTCCTATCTTACACCCATTTTAATCCGAGCCCTTCGTTCATGGTCGTCCACTTTTATTATTTCCTCCTGGCTCTTGTACATATCGTATATCATCCATCTCTCCCTATAGCTTACCCCTATTTTTGTCAGAATCTCGAAAATCTTGCACCATTTTACGTTATCGAACGCCTTAGTACTTCAGTACCCCACTTCTTTGCGTATTGATTCTTCTCTTAAGCTTCAGCCTACTCTTCATCACTACTGCATTGTGATCTGAGTCTGTATCCACTGCTTGGTACGCCTTGCAATCCAGTATCTGATTTCGGAATCTCAGTCTGGCCATGATGTAGTCTAAATGAAATCTTCCCGTAAGCCCCGGCCTTTTCCAAGTATTCCTCCTCCTCTGGTGATTCTTGAACACAGTATTCGCTATTACTAGCTGAAATTTGTTGCAGAACTTGGTTAGTAATTTCACCCCTCTCATTCCTTGTCCCAAGCCCATATTCTCCTGTAACATTTTCATCTCCCTTTACGTACTATATTAACCTTTCTCTATATTTTCATCTTTATCTTGCGACTATCATTGTCGGTGTTGGTTTGCTGCCGATTCTGACAAGGAAAACCCTATGACTAAACTGTTGACAGTAACACACTCTCTGCCCTATCGTCCTATTCATGACGAATCCTACTCCAGCTATACTGTTTTCTCGTGCTGTTGATATTACCCTATACTCATCTGAACGGAAATCCTTATCTTCTTTCCACTACACATCACTGACTCCTACTGTATCCAGACGGAGCCTTTGCATTTCCGTTTTCAGATTTTATGACTTCCATACCACGTTCAAGTTTCTGACATTCCACGCCCCGACACGTAGAACGTTATCCCTTCGTCCCTCAATCTTTTTCTCATGGTCATCTCCCCCTCTCTGAGATCCGAATGAAGGACTATTCCGGAATCTTCTGCCAATGGACAGATCATCATGACACTTTTCAGTTTCACGCCACATGTCCTGAGGATACACGTTAAGTGTCTTTAATTCAGTGGTTTCCATTGCCTTCTGCTTCGTGATGCCTTTGATCATTGGTGATTCTTCCACTTTTAGGGACAGTATCTCATCCCGAGGACAAGAGAATACCCTAAACCTCCGTCTTCTGCTCCGCCCTCTTTGGAAAGCCGTTGACAGAATGAGGGTGACTTCTTTAAGGGAAGTCTTCGACCGGCAATGTGGCATATAGGGCCAAATTCTGTCCAATTGGCGAGTTAGATATTCAAAATCTCGAGATGGTTAGGCCGTGCCCATAATGCCCCAAACGTTCCGAGTTGGTGAGAGATCTCGTGAACTTGCTGATCAAGGTAGGGCTTGACATGCACGAAGACAAGCGCGAGACACTCTCGCCGTCAGCGGGCGGGCATTAACTTGCTGAAATGTAAGCACAGGATGGCTTGCCTTGAAGGGTAACTAGATGGGACAGTTGACGTACCCCTGTGATGTAAGGGCACTGCGGATAACAACCAAAGGAGTCCTGCTTTCAAAATAAATGGCATCCTACACTGTCAGTCCTGTTTGTAGAGTCACAGAGTGCGTGACAATTAGGTTGGTATTCGGTGTTCGGGACGTTTCAAGACACGTCTTCGACGTAGTATTTCATTGCCAGCAGTAGAATTATCTTCAGTGATGAGTCCCGCTTTGAACTGAGCCCTAATGACCAACGCGTTAGTGATATGCTCAGTTTGTGAAGCTCTTTCTCTTGAATATATCATCGAATTGTTTATAAAATTGTGATCATTCGATTGTTTTTTTTGGGAATGTGCATTGCATCTATCGAGTTCCATTCCATTCAGATACTTACTTCGTGGTGCATCGTTTTCTTTTCTGCCTTTGAGTGCATTAGAGAGCCTTGATCGAACCTACCGGTAACATATTTAGTGGCTCGCCCCTGAATTGCTTCGATGTCTGCCTTTAATCCGACCTGGCGGGGTCCCGGAAACTCGATCAGTACTCGATAATGGGTCACAATAATGGTATACTTGTGGTCTCCTCATTGATGAATCACAGTTTCCTAAAACTCACCCAATAAACCGAAGACGACCATTCGACTTACGAACTATAGCCCTTAGATTTCATATCGCCTCGCAACATTACACCTACATATTTAATCGAGCAGACTGTGTGAAGTAGCACAGTAATGCAGTATTCAAAATGTAAGGGACTTTTTTCTGCTTTTCTTCTGCGTTAAGCTACATTCTCCCACATTAGAACCAACTGCCATTCATCACACCAACTAGACATTTTGTCTACGTCATCTTGTATGCTGCTACGGTCACTCACCAATATCACCTCCCCATACACCATACCATCATCAGCAAGTAACCGCAGATTGCTGCTCACCCTGTCCGTCAGATTATATGTGTATAATAGAGAACCACAGCGGTTCTGTCACACTGTCACAGTTCTAGAGCCACTCACATTGCTGGGAATCTATTCCGTATACTTGTATCTCCTTTAACAGTCTGCAGTGGGCACCGTGTCAAACACTTTCGGATACCTAGGAATATGAAATCTGCCTGTTGGGCTTCATCGATAGATCACAGGATATCATGTGAGAAGTGGGCCACCTCAGATTAGCACGACCGATGCTTTCTAAAACAGTGGTGGTTTGTGGACAGAAGCTATTGATTATATTCGGCGCAGAATATGTTGAAGAATTCTGGAGCAAACCGATGTTAAGGATATTTGTCTGTAATTTGGCGTATCAGTTCTTTAACCTGTAATATTTCCTCCTATCTATGTAATTATGTAATTACGTGGTTCTCAATTCGTTCGAACAATCAATCATTCATAATAGGAAACACAGCCATAGCTCAGTCACTCAAAATGATTCACAAATTTTACTTGTTAGAATGAAATCAGGCTATGATTCTTCTTCTCTGCAGGCTCGTGCTTTGCGGCAGTCTGCTAATCTGTACAAATAAAATGCCTCGTATTTTTGGGAGTGTTGTATAATCAGTTGGGAAACCTCAGATCAAGCGGATATTTGGCTTTGATGAAGTTTAACCTTCCGAAGAGGTGATGGAGCTCTTGGATTATAAAATGCAGGTTCGAATCCAGTCTTTCGGAAGTTCCCTTCTGATCAACAACTACGCAATATATCGATGAATATCATTAATTCTCAACTGTCAAATAATTTAAATTGTTACAGCCCTTTTGTATGAAGGAGGAATATTCCCTTTTAAACGTACAGTTTCGTATCAGTTATCTTTTGTCATAAATCTCAATATTCAGATTACAAATTCTTTAAACAATGCTCAGGCTAATCGGCACGAAGACAATCTCGGAAGCTTTTTTCTAACAAACACCAGAGAGAGTACTACAAAGAATAATTATGCGCTAATGGCATAGCTATTGTATGAAACTACATTGCACATGGATTCTGCGAGTATGATGATAGAAAATTAGTAAACGTCATTCAAGGGTAGAATTGTATCAGAATAATTCATCGAATATAAAGAGATATTACAAGCCGTTCTTATATACGGGAGGTCCGCCCTGATAGCTGAGTGGTCAGCTCGGCAGTCTGCCAAAGAGCCTGGGTTCGATTCCCGGCTGGCTCGGAGATTTTCTCCGCTCAAGGACTGGGTGTTGTGTTGCCCTCATTATCATTTCATCATAATCAGTGGAAGGCAACAGGAGACCACCACTGGAATCACTTCCCTAGACGCTCATGCGGGGGACCTCTCTGACGAGGCTTCCCCTATGACAAGACCTGCCGTAAGGCAGAACACCAAGTTCTTTTTATTTTTTTTTATTTTTTTTTTTTTACACGGGAGTCACCTCCACTTTTCTGCAATCGCATGTGACTCTTCGGAGAACGGGAGACTCGCCATGAATGTGAGTGAATTAACGGGCCAGTACAGCACATTACTCCCTGTAAAACCGAATTGGCATTCCACCCTAATCTGTCGACTTATTTTCAACTCATTATGTTGTTTATCTAGGCTAGAGCAGTCTATTATTAAGTACGCTCTGGCTCTGAGCACTATGGGACTTAACTGCTAAGGTCATCAGTCGCCTAGAACGTAGAACTACTTAAACCTAACTAACCTAAGAACATCACACACATCGAAGCCCGAGGCAGGATTCGAACCTGTGACCGCAGCGGTCGCGCGGCTCCAGACTGTAGCGCGTAGAAGAGCACGGCCACTCCGGGCGATTATGTACGCCATACGAGACTCTGTGCGATGGTCAAACGACGGTATGTTTGTACAACCCTGTTGTGAGAACGATTTCTTAAACGTCAAATTTAAAACTTCAGATTTCCTCTTGTGGACTTGTATTGCCACGCCATATACGTTTAGTGAGCAGCTGGATAGCAGCCTTCGACTCGCTTAGCGACTTTCCGCAGGACCTGAATATTCTCGGATTCTCGACTAGGTCCTTTGCTAAGGTATGAAGATGGCAGACCTAGTATGATACGCACATCGATGTTTTAGAGACACCTGAGTCTCTATTAAGTTTTACGTGTCGTCGTTTACCCGTTCTCTTGTTCACAATTTCTCTACTTCCATCATACTGGAAGTAAATGAGTGTCGAAGTAGGACGCTACCAACTGCGTATCTGCCCTAGAAAAAATGCTCTCGTAACCTTCTTGACTGACTTATTAAGTATAGAAACCATCGTCGCTATGGTGACATCATGAACACCATTCCCTGTCTAGATACTGACACCTTCGATGACGTCAGGCATGTTTGCAACTACAAGGTCTACTATATTTCACAGAGTGTGGGCTTTCGAACTAAGAGCTCAAGACGTTTTCAGAAAACGTGTGCAAAATTACTTCGTGAAATTGTCTGTCCTTAACCCCTGATATAAATCTATAGACTTCACTGTCTATACCCTATAGGTTAAGGTCGCCTTATAAAATAAATAAAATAAATAAATAAATAAAAATGTTGTTATTTTAAATATGTTAATTATTCTATCTGTATGATGGTGATTGTGATTGCAATTGTGTTTGCTTATCTGGAACGTGGACGTTTGATTATTCGTTATCAGACGCTTGACAATGGCTTTTTCGTAAAGGCAATGTTACTCGTAGTTGACCGTGAAATAAAACTGAATAATCGGACTTCGTAATTAAATCGTTTCCAAAGACTGCTGCGGTAGGTGCGGACTCATAATCTAAATCTCAATATTACAATAATTTGCCAGCCATGCCAATACGTCGTACAGAGGTGATTGTCTACTAAACATAAAAAAGTTACACAGTTAGTTAAATCAGATATATTCAATGAATAAGCCTACAGTTCATAATCCTACTTACTTTTATAAATATAAATTCTTTACAGAATCGAGTGCCTAGTGTGGTTGCAACTCGCAGTATTCTTCTATAACATGAAATATGGCGGTGTGCCAGACAATAAAATAAAATACGTGCTTCTCGCACCACTTCAACCAGAGCTCTCTTTTCTTAATCAAACATAAGAGTAACGTAATTGTGCTTTTGTTTTATCAGCGACACAGCGCTGCAGTTGTGTGCCATAGGCTTTATTTATTTGTCACTGATTATTTATTTAATTAATATTTCGCGTTTCCGAGGAAACTCACGCTCGGCATGCAAATGTGCCTTTATATTGCCCCCTGAATTGCGAGGCGAAAGGACACACCTGCAGGCGAGCAATTCACCTAAAGGCACAAGAAAATCTAAGTTATCTACAACTATTTACATGACTTACATTACACATTATACACATTATATACAAAATTTGAATGACGCGGGTGCGCCGTAAAAGTTCTAATGTTGGCAGATAGAGTGCGCGCATGCGCAGAAGCGTCTGTGTAACTTCGGGACTGCCGTTATATCGTACAGTTAGATCACGCGGCACAGTATTGCAGTTCATATTGTTCGTGTGCGCGCGTTTTTCAGTCGTTGCACAAAGAAAATATTCAACCAAGATTACATATGAAGACTACATTCTATGACAGGTAACTTAGTTTTAAATTTACAATATTTGTTATAACACAATACAAGTTAGATTGTTGAATGTTCTTAGTTACATAGTATTGTTTTGAAATACTTCAAAGAAAAATGTCCGTATTTTTCAGGTGCGTTGACCTATACACATCGTGTCATTATTACAGTTCATATTCATCCGCTGCACAATAATTTTTTACAGGTTAGTATCGCCGTGGTAAAGTTTTTTGACCACAGTAACATCGTTGTATAACAACGTGATTAATACATAAGCGTGTCCATTTCTCATTTCCATTATAGTCGTAGTGATGCAGTTCATTGTGACTAAAAGCATTGCTTATTACAGATCAGACGTGACCCGTCGAGTAATTGGTCCACGTGCAGTTCGTTTTTTACATTCCGTGGAAGCTTGGCTGCAGAACCTCGGACGGCACATAGCTGGCGTCGATCCTTGGACAGTCCAGGTAAGAGTGTCCGTCACATTTCGAGAACATTTCATTCCCTGAAGTTCCAACCAAAATTCTTCCACCCGTCGTGTTGTTTTCTGGACAGGCACTTTGTGTCCATTTAATCCAGTTAACATCTTGAAGTTGGGTACTGTAGTAATATCACTAGACGATGCACGAATTATGCACTTCACATTTTCAGTTTTTTGCTGAATATAGCTCACCTAAATGTTCGTAGTTATTAATCAAGGAAATCGTTCATCGCGTTCACATAGATACGCTGCATAATGAATGGCATTAACAGTTTCTTTCACATAGGTTTCCGCGTAGTTGCAGAGTTAGTAATGTTCGTTAATGTCCGTGAACAGTGGTTCACTATGCAATGTCTTTTTGGCACTCTTTTTGTTCAAATTTTTACATAGTAACAGTTACACCATACATCAGTTAAAAAAATAAGTAATTATACATACACACGTCACATATTTTCTTAGCATAAACATAATATAGTTGCACATAAACATGTTTACATCATCATTACATCGCTATAGGTTATTACAATGTGTCACATTTGATTACATGAATTGCAGATATTTACATCCTCTTTAGCGGTTTTGCTGGGATATTATCGATGTTTTTTGTGATGTCATCTGAAATTAAGATAGGTTAGACACAACATTCATTACATCAGTAGGCAAGACCAGGCGTTTTCACCACTCAATAAATATTCAAAATAGTAAGAGAGAGAAAATGTTCGATTCCTCGCGTTTTGTGCGTGTGTGTAGAGTGTCTGTGTGGCCTTGACTACTGATAGATGCTTTTCGTGTTGAGAGATGTGCGTCTAATCTATTTCTCAAAGTAAAAGATCGCTTCACAGATGACGTCTGTCAGTTCGTCAGGTGTCACACCAAGTCAGTGGTACCTTCAGTAACAAATGTTCCGTGAAAAATTAATATGTCATCCACTGCTACGTAATCATAAATTTTACTTTAATATTCCGTCTTTCAGGTGGAGGCGCGCGCTGAAAGAAGAGTTCTTCTGTCTTCAACTGCGTCACTGGAACCGCTGAAATGAAAATTTCTATACTACTTATTATCTGTGTTGTAACAACAGAGTTTTTCGAGTTGCTTAGCAATATTTTGATGGGTATGACTTTTACATTATTCAGCATGAAATGCTCTAAGATCTCGGTGTGCGTATAGCCCAATAATTTTGTTAGTTCTAGGATGTTGTAACAGATACGCACCAGGATGCGGTATGTTAACAATTATATAAGGTCCTTCATATAGCAGACGCCACTTAGCGTTGCGTCGTTTGAGTGCTACAGATTTATGATGAGTACGAAGTAGTACAAGCATTCCTACCTCGAATTTTTGTTTTCTTTTTATTATGTTTCTGTGATGTTTGTTTCGTATTTGTGCGTGATGTGTCAATGTAATCAATACTTCTTTTATTTTCTGTTCAGGTGTGATTTCCTTGTCTGACAACTTAGGTAATGGTTCTATCCACTGATCGTTCTGTTTGCAATTGAACATGATCTCGTTAGGTGTGTAATTCGTATCGTAAATATTTAAGTTATTGTGTACGTCTTCGAAAAGACTTAGGTAGGACACCCAATTAGTATGTTTTGATGAAATATAGGTCCTCATGAATCGATTTAATTCTCGGAAAAGTCTCTCAGTCGCGTTACATTGTGGACTAAACCTCGAAATAAATATACTTTTAATGTTATTGTCCTTCAAGAAATTTCTCCATTTGTACCCAGAGTAGTATGCTGCATTATCTGATAGAATTGCTTTAGGTTTTCCCACGTGCGTCAGGTAATCACTTGAGAATCTTCGTATTATAGCATTTGCAGTGGCGGATTTTAAAGCATAAAGTTTTACATGTTTAGAAAATATATCGTAAAAAGCTAAGATATATTTGACGCCTCCAGAGCTTGCTGGATGCGGTCCACTGATGTCAGTACACAGAATTACCAGGGGTTTACTAGGTAAAATAGAATGTAAATCTGTTTTTGTGGATAAATTCTGAGGTTTTGATTTTTGACATATGACACATGTTTTTAGTTCCCTGTAAATTTTTCTTCTCATATTGCTAAAATAACAGTATGTGCTGAGCTTTGCCAAACACTTTTTCGTCCCATAATGACCCCAAACTAAGTGTGTGTGTCAAATTAGATTACGTTCAGACTCTTTGGGAATGCATACACACCAGTTAGTAGCATTTGGATGTCGGCGGTAAAATAACACATCATTGTGTAACTTGTAATACTTAGTCAAAGGATGATTGCGTTTTTCTACCAGTAATGTTATTATCTTATACCAGTGAGGATGAGATTTTTGTAATTCAGCCATGTTTCTGCACATATCAATATAATATTGGTGATACTGCTTGTCTTGCATTAAGAGAATCCTGTAGTCATTTATATTTTCTAAGTCACTGTTGGTATCATTCATACCTTGTGGAAGTCTAGACAAAGTGTCTGCAATGGTGTTGTCCTTACCTCTTATGTACTTAATTTCAAAAGAGTAGTTCTGAAGTGTAACTGCCCATCGTGATAGTCTAGGATGTACAAGTTTACAAGTTAACAAAAATGTCAGGGCCTGGTGATCGGTGTAAATTACCGTATGTTTTCCAAATAAATAATAATTGAATTTCTTGAATGCCCATACTATGGAAAGTGTTTCTAACTCAGTAGTGGAGTATGTACGCTCACATTCAGTTAGAGTGCGACTCGCAAACCCAATAATTCTTATCTGTTCCTCCTCTTTATTCTTTACAACTTGAAATAAGCAACAGCCCAAGCCAGTACGTGAAGCGTCACAAGTCATACAAAAATCTAAATTGAAATCTGGATGGCTCAATATGTTAGCATTCACTAAAGCATGTTTAATTGTATTAAAGTCATTCTGGCACTGTTCCGACCAGATCCAAACTTGATTCTTTCTGAGTAGATTTAGCAGATGTTTACTGTTCAAAAGTGGTTGTGGCAAAAAACGTCTGAAAAATGAACATAGCCCAAGGAATGATTTTAACAGCTTTTTAGTTCGAGGGCTAGGAAAGTTTCTGATAGCATCTAATTTACTGGGATCCGGACGTATGCCCTGTGAATTAATGATATGTCCTAAATACTTTATCTCACTGCAACCAAATTTTGATTTTCTTAGGTTGGCTGTGACTCCAGCTTGTGCAAATTTTTCTAAAATTCTTTGAAGAGTGTCAACGTGTTCATTCCAAGATTGTGTAGCTATCAGTATATCATCTACATAGTGTGTGACTGTCTCAACTAAATCGTCGCCAGGCACGGTATCCAGGGCTGTAATGAATACCCCAGAGCTGACATTCAGTCCGAAGGGTAGGACACAAAACTGATAGGTTCGCCCCCCGAACATAAATGCAGTATATTTCCGAGAATCAGGAGTGATACCCACCTGCCAAAACGAATTAGCGAGATCTATTGTGGAAAAATATTTTGCATCTAGAAATTTCTGTAATTGCTCTTCTAAATTTTCAGGTTTTGTGTGAACCGGTAAAATTATTTCATTAATAGCTCGTGCGTCTAACACTAACTTAATGCTTCCATTTGATTTTTTGCCAACAAGTAGAGGACTACAATAAGGTGAGGTGGATGGTTCAATGACCTTCCTGTCTAACATTTGTTTTAATTCTTGCCACACAGCAGGTCGTTGAGATAACGGTACGTTATATGTCTTATGGTAGAAGATCTTGTGAGGCTTAACTTCAATCTTGTACACATACGTGTTGATAACACCTAATCGTTTGGTAAAAACTTGTAAATATTTGGATAACACTTCCTGTAGTTTTATACGTTCATGTATACTGAGAGCTGTAGCTTCACTTATCTTATGATCAAGCAATGTTTTCAAGTCCATTAGCTCTGTGTCAGATGAGTGTGTTTGCATGTCTTGAATGTCATTGTCAAGTACTAACTGAACCTTGTACCCTGTACAGTGTTTGTCATGCTTTAGAGTTCTCCTGTCCAAATCAATAATAATTACACTGCCTTTATCATTTAAAATACATTTACCTTTGGAGAAGTCTATAATGCAGTCCTTCTCGCTCATAATATCTATTCCTAATATGCAATTTGTCACAAGGTTTTGTACAACCAGGAATGGCCATTGTACGGTTCCATTACCTATTTTAACGTTTACAAAAACTTGCTTCGTAACCCTACATGACTTATTACCTAGTGCAGTAGTTATTTTACAGTTTTGGGCAGGAAACTCAGGCACAGGTTCCAATTCACACATCTTTTTATAGAAATTAAAAGACAAAACGCTCACAGCTGCACCTGCATCTAGGATAATAGTAGTTGGAATCCCACCTACTACACCAGTAGTAGATGCTAAAACAATTTCATTTGTGTTTAAACGACATTGTGTACTGTCTTGTAAAAGTTCATCTGATATATTGTTATTGTGGTTGTATCTTATAAATAAAACAGGTAGTTTTTGTTTAGAATTACTCGGCATATCATTATTCTGTTGTTCAAGTGTGGTGTCAAATAACTGATTAACATTGAAGTCGCCCCCCCAAGAATTCTTCAGCCACGACCTGGGGCAAAGTAGTGACTGTTTCTAGTTTGTTGGATTAGCATTTGTACTAGGTACTGACACAGATTGAGGTTGTGCATCAGGTGTCATTTCTATTATATTCACATTCGGATATTACCTATTATGATCTCCAAACTTTTGCTGTTGTTGTTGCTGTTGCGCATTATAACTTACCTGTCGGTCGTAAGGTATGCTCCAATTTTGACCTGGTGGCTGCTGTGGTAAAGCAGAGTTTGAATGAAAGTACTGATCGTTACGAGTCCAACCTTGATGCTGTCTTGGCTCGTAGTTATTATTATTTCTAATTCTGTTTGTGTTTTTGTTATTACCTTTGTATCCGTTGTTACCGTTGTTGTTATTACCGCGGTGCCTTTTGTATGGATTGCCGTATGAAATGTTATTACTGTTGTAACTATTGTTTGTATTGGAATACGCGTGTTGATTTTGATTTCCGTACTGAGACGGCATGTGAGTTTGCTGTTTTTGTTGTACCGCGTATCCAACTGTGGGCGCGCCAGAATTGTGTTGGCAAGCCTGCATGTTTTGCATACCACTAGTGTAAACATTGTGGCTGCTGTTTTGCCGCGCGAAGCGCTGATCTTCAAGTAACATGTCAACCGAATCTAAAGCTGTTAAAAAATAATCTGAATCGTCATCCGGGATATGTAGAAGTTTTTCCTTAATGTTGAAAGGCAATTTGGCCTTCAACGCTCGGAGTATATCACGCGTTGCGACTGGTTCGTCTAAAAAGTGTCCCATGTTCAAGTATTTTTCAAAATATCTGCGTAAGTTACCATTTTTACTGTTAAAAGTTTCAGGTTCTAAAATTTGTCTTCTGAGTCGCTCCTGGACGGATTGCGACCAGAATTTGTTCAGAAAAGCACGCTCAAACTCACTGTACGTGGTACATACGTCAGCTTGACTGTATGCCCAGACAGCTGCATCGCCTTGGATGTAACCGACAATATATGAAATCTTTTTCCGGTCACTCCAAGTGCGTGGAAATGCGTTACTAAAAGATTTAAGAAAAATCACCGGATGAATGGTTCGTTTTTCTGGGATAAAAATCTGAAATTGCCTGTGTTTCATTAAGCTTTCATCTTCCTTCGCATTGTGATATGGATTTATTCCACTGTAATTACTGGTATGTTCAGCTGGCGAGTAATTACGATAATGTTGCTGTGGTTTACCATGATAATAGCTTGTGTTTGTGTTTCCACATCGTGGTATGTGTTGTAGTCGTGGTGTGTTTTGTTCTTGTGTATTTGTCGTGTGCGGAATGTGTGTATCATACTCGAATGTATATTGGTTTCTGAACTGTACATTTTGACTGATATTTTCGTTACATTCAGACTGTAGTTGATCGGTGAATTGTCTCATGGGTGCAGTGACGGATTGTACTGCGTCACTGATCAGCTGTTTGTTATTAGTAATGTATTGCGCTACGGAGTCGTGCACAATTGTTGGTAAATTTTCACGTAAGCATCTATCAAAATGTTTGTCTTTGTTCTCAACCCAATCATGAAATTCTTTATTAATACTTTGAAAATGAGCTGTGGCATCTGATTGTAAGATGTCAGTCAGGTGTTGTTCAACATTGTCAAATTTATTCTGTACGTCAGTAATTCGTTTTTCAAGATTGTCATGTACTGAAGGATATGTTTGAATTTGTTCAGTAAGAACTTCACACGTGACATTAAGGTTTTTTACTTGTGTCTGTAAAAGTGCTACTTCAGTTGTAGTCTTTTCTTGTCTCGTATTGAGCTGGGAAAATTTAGTACTGAGTTCGGTCATCTGTTTGGTCAGTGTGGCGTCTATAAGTTCCACACGCTTACATAAAGTGTCATTACCTATCTTGATTGCTATGAGATCAGATTTGATTTCGTCATTTTGTGTTTTTAACTGTTCATTTTGTGTCTCTAATTGTGCCTTTAAGGTTGCCATGTTTTCGGCGTTTTGTTTCATTAGCATTTGTAACATGTCGGCAATGTTTACCGTTTGCAAGGTCTCTGCCCCCGCCGCGTCATTAGACGTGACGTCATGCATTAACATGGGCTCTGATTGAGATTTTGAAATTTTTGTAGTGGACGGCCTATCGTCGAAATTTTCGTCAACACTTGCGTCAATGTTTGATGAATCGTCACTACCGGTTGCTGTCGTAAAGTCATTTTCTAACACTTGTCTCACGTCCGAGTCGGATTGCGTCTGAATAGTACGTCCTTGCTGTTCCATTTTTGCGTATTGTTTTCTAGTTATTACCATGCCACACGTGATATATGTTTCAAGAAAATTTTTGACACTGATTTTAAAATAAAATGTAGTTGAGCATGAATCGCTCGTAGCAACAATGGCTGTCTGTTAATTTAAAAATATAAACTGAATTTGAGATTATTGGTAATGGCTGCTGGCCATGTTACATGATATCATACAGAAGTCGGCCATATTGTACACTCGTGTATTGGTATTGTTGCATACGTTATTGTTTAGGGAAAAGTACTGAGAATGAAATTTATCACTGAAACTGTTATGCAGAAAAGAAACACTACAGAATTTACTGAAAAGCTAATACACTGAATTATACGTCTGGTCAAGCCTACCAATGCAAAGATGCTGCGTCTTACCTTATTTTGCTGGAAGTTTCATAGCGTCTTCCCGCAAAATTTCAGAATTGGAAAATATCTTCAGATTTTGTTATCTCTCATACATTGACGTCCAGGTCCAGAAAGTTGATTTTTTACATGAAACAAAGAGAACAATGTAACAAATGACAAAATAACAAGTCCTGTCACGGTCGCCAATATAAAATAAATAAAATAAATAAATAAATAAAAATGTTGTTATTTTAAATATGTTAATTATTCTATCTGTATGATGGTGATTGTGATTGCAATTGTGTTTGCTTATCTGGAACGTGGACGTTTGATTATTCGTTATCAGACGCTTGACAATGGCTTTTTCGTAAAGGCAATGTTACTCGTAGTTGACCGTGAAATACAACTGAATAATCGGACTTCGTAATTAAATCGTTTCCAAAGACTGCTGCGGTAGGTGCGGACTCATAATCTAAATCTCAATATTACAATAATTTGCCAGCCATGCCAATACGTCGTACAGAGGTGATTGTCTACTAAACATAAAAAAGTTACACAGTTAGTTAAATCAGATATATTCAATGAATAAGCCTACAGTTCATAATCCTACTTACTTTTATAAATATAAATTCTTTACAGAATCGAGTGCCTAGTGTGGTTGCAACTCGCAGTATTCTTCTATAACATGAAATATGGCGGTGTGCCAGACAATAAAATAAAATACGTGCTTCTCGCACCACTTCAACCAGAGCTCTCTTTTCTTAATCAAACATAAGAGTAACGTAATTGTGCTTTTGTTTTATCAGCGACACAGCGCTGCAGTTGTGTGCCATAGGCTTTATTTATTTGTCACTGATTATTTATTTAATTAATATTTCGCGTTTCCGAGGAAACTCACGCTCGGCATGCAAATGTGCCTTTATAGCCTCCAACTAATACTGCTTGATCTGAGTATTTCCTCGCCACTGATCATAGACTTCTCTTGAATTATTCTAAAACTGTCACGACCGAATCGAGTAGCCTGTTTAAATATCCGACAGTTAACTTGATTTCAAAAAGACCTGTTATACGGGTCCAGATAACTTACAGTCAAACACAAAATCGACCTTCTTAGAGACAATATTTTGGTGACTACAATGAACACTCCTAGTCCTATGGCGTCTAATATGTCTTCTTGTTCAACAATGCCACGTTGATTATTTCTGTTTTTACTAACGATTTATTCCATACGTTTTAATCACTTCCTCACTTCGTATTTTGAGGGTCCTCTTAATTTTTAACCTCGAGCTGTAAAATGACCTTATTGTGTACATCTTGGAAGGCGAAAGGAATATATATTTTGAATAATGTTATCATTTTTGAAGAGAGGATGTCGGAATGATTGTTAGCTAGTTAACTTGTTCAGCGCTGAGAGAAACACCACTCCACTTCCCTGAGTCATACAGTTTGGTTTTATAGAAACTCTCTGTTCAAACTGTACCCTTTCCAAATCATTGTTCACTTCGTTAAGCATAGTATTGCTCTGACCAATGTTTGTGTGAACACCACGCGAAATTTTACTCTGTCTTTTTGAATTCGATCTTCATTCTAAAATTGATGACTTGGAATATCATTTCATAGAAAAATAAGGAAACGTATCATGAAAGGTTTCGTTTGGAGTGTGGCCCTATACGGATGTGCAACTTGGACAATTGGAAGAGAAAAGACGGATAGAGGCCCTGGAGATGTGGTGCTATAGAAGGATGATCAAGATCAGCTAGAGAGACAAAGTAACAAATGAATAGGTGCTTAGAAGAGTACAGGAAACCAGATCTCTGTGGAGGGACATCCAGACAAGAAGAAACAAACTTGTAGGGCACATCCTATGACACAGCAACATCATTGGAACAATAACAGAAGGAGCTACTGAGGGAAGGAATCGGCGGGGGCGGCCAATGATACCATACATGCAACAGATCATGAATGACGTTGGATGTAACAAGGAAATGAAGAGGAAGGCAGACAGAATAGAGGAATGGCGCCCTGCTGTAGACCAACCTCAGGGTTGAACACTAAAAGAAGAAAAATAGTTGCTCTCCCCAATCCAATGTTTGAAGGTTTGAAGGTTTATCATTACTCATTACCACAACGCACCATGTGGTATGCAACCGTCTGAATACTTATTTAGAAACAGAAATATAGCATAGCACCTGCCTCTTGCTGTTTGCTGTTGCGCTTTCGAGAAATCTGGAACTGTCTTGTCAAGACACGAGGTAAGTAGAAATTTTGATTAGGGCCAAATAACTGTTTTATTTCAATTGCACATTATATATAAAGACAAATTTTATTCAGAGCAGTTAGGTTCTGTTTAGTCAAACGTTAGCATTCGAGTTTAAGTTAAATAACAATTTGTGGGTACATGGTTTTGGTAGTACGTGGATTTTTCTATACAGTACGAGGTAAATCTGGGCTGAATTTCAAACAAAGCTCCATTGTGGGGAGGTTTCAAACACTCAGATTATTTAAACCCGTACTGCTCCGAGTTCTTGCACAGCTTGTGTTTCTTACATGCACGAAAGTGTATTCCAGAAGTTCAGTTGCAGAAACAAGTTCTTCATATCCGCGGCTGATACCAATGTTGATTAAATAGACCTGTCCACTACTGATAATGCTTCTTCGATATTTAATGTGTAGTTTAGTGGCACACTCGTATCTAGTCCACATATAACAACATTTAGCACTAGCCCTTTTTTTTCGATTTTGTTTCAAGTAATGTATCCATTCCCTGCAATACAAAAATGGCTCTGAGCACCATGGGACTTAACATCAGTCCCCTAGAACTTAGAACTATCTAACTAACCTAACAAACTAACCTAACTAACTAACCTAAGGACATCACACACATCCTTGCCCGAGGCAGGATTGCATCCTGCGACCGCAGTGGTCGCGTGGTTCCAGACTGAAGCGCCTAGAACCGCTCGGCCACACGGGCCAGCTCCCTGCAACAGTTATGCTACAGATTCGGCCTCCTTCCTCACTTTCCATTTTTTTTTAAAAAGTCCTCGATATTTACGATTTCAATATTAATACGGGGGACCATGAAAAAGTTTTCCTTCGAGGGCGTTGGTACACCGTATGTGCAATTCAGCGCGAATCCGATCCTGGTGTATACGCACCAGCATGTAGGCAAATAGTTAGTTTGGCCTTAGAAAGGAAATTTTTTGATCGCTCCTTATATCAATATTAAAACTCACAGCTATCGAAGGTTTTCTTGTCGAAAGTGAGGAAGGAGGCGGGATCTGTAGGACAAATTTGCACGAAATGGACATCTTACTTATTACTCAATCCTGATTTAGGAAAACAAACTCTAAAACATCCACTGTTTTTCGGTATACGGAAAAAAACAAACTGCGGATGGAAACCCATGTCCAAATACGTCATCCATTGAAACAACAGAGCGCCACTTTCACAGGAGACAAGGCCTTCCACTAACTGTTGCGTAACAGTTAGTGGGAAGTCCAAATTTATATACTGGTAAATAAGAATGCAAGGAACTGATGTATCCATTAATAACAGAGCTACTAGTTTGGTAGATAAGGATAGTTTCTTTCTACTAGCTGCAGTTGCCTGAAAATGTATAGAAAAGAGACGATCACTTTCGGTAAGAAATACCTTATTATTTTCGTACGCAGACTTGCCCACTAGATTTACAGCTCCCCGTCTCTTTTCTTGTTCTCATTTTTTTTCTGCTTACAGGCCAAAGGCGTAGCGCCAGCGAAATAACTTGCCATAAAAGGTTTCTCAGATTCGAGAGTGGTCGTATCGATCGCAATAAATCTATTTTATATAAGCGAAAGTTTTATGGCCGGGAGAGGATATATTAGCTGCCGCATAATTCTCTCGTGTGTGCGAAATTCCTGCCTCGGCAGACGCCGGGCGGCGGTTTATTGAAATTCCTGGGGCGGCGTGCAGGTGCCTGCTGCTGCTTCCGGGCTTCCGCCGTCGCTGCCGCCGCCGAGGATACGTTCTGCCCGCCCGCTCGCGCGCGCCGGCGACAGATAATAAAAAGCCCCTGACGGGACACGCCTGACGGCCGACTCGCAGTTCGGTTTTCCGCTTGATTAAGGTTCCGAAAGGAAGCGCAGCAAAGCTGCCATACGTATTTCGAGGAGGAGACCGTTATTCTGCCCTGCGCTCTGTATTCTGACGTTGTCTGAGAGATAATAAAAACTCCTCTCTCCTCGTGTTTATCTACATCTGTGCAGCTTTTCCTGGAACCTGATATTCGGTCAGTTAGTATTATGCCAATTAAAAGTGTTACAAAGCGGTTGTGGTGGTGAGGGGGGGGGGCGGCCGCTGTGGCCGAACAGTTCTAGGCGCTTCAGTCAGGAACCACGCTGTTGCTACGGTTCTAGGTTCGAATCCTGCCTCGGGCATGGTTGTGTGTGATGTCCTTAGGTTAATTAGGTTTAAGTATTTCTATGTCTAGGGGACTGATGACTTCATATGGAAAGTCCCATAGTGCTTAGAACCAAGTGTGAACAAAGTGGTGGGATTGTTTCCCATTCTGCTAAAACATCTATATAAGTAACTTGCTGCATAGCTGGACTTGTCCACTGTCCACTGCTATTACTCCATTTCCTCCTCTCCCCCCCCCCCTCTTCTATCACCTCTGCTACCTCAACCTCTGTCCATCGCCTTCTCTCCTCTCACTCTGTCCATCTCCCCCACCACCACTCTTTGTCTGCCTCATACTATCCCTCTCTCAATCCATCTGCTACTCTCCCCTCTCCATCCATCGACTCGTCCCTTCTCTAATTCCATCTCATCCATCCCTGTCCATCTCTTCTTCCCTTTCAAAATCCATTTCCGCCTTCCCATCTCCCAGTCCATCTCCATCTCTCACCCTGTCTCACTCAATCTCTTCCACTCTCCCCTACCTCTGTCCATCCCTTCCTATCTCCAATCTGTGTACATTTCGCCTTCTATCCTCAATGTCCTGCTGCCCCCTCGTCCCTCTTTCTCCTCCTGCCCCTTCACTCGGCAGAGTACAAGTATGTCTGAACACACAGTGCACCGAACAAAACTAACGATGGGCCTCCGCAGCCGACGACCTACACATGTGCCAATGTTAACACCACGACATCGGCAACAACAACTAAATTCGGCACGAAACTATCGGCACTGGACGTTGGGGCAATGGCAGAGCGTTGTATGATCTGATGCATCATGCCGATGGAGGGCATGAATCCGGTGTCTTCCACGGGAACAACACTCTCGCATCACTACTGCGAGACGGAGACAAGCTAGCGGCGGCTCCATTATGCTCTGGGGACATTCACGTGAGCATCCATTGGTTCAGTGGAGCTCGTGCAAGGCACTATGACGGCCAAGGTGTATCGTACACTGGTTGCAGACCACTTACACCCCTTCATGACGATCATATTTCCCGACAGCAAAGATATTTTTCAACAAGATAATGCGCCATGATAAAAGATCAGGAGCGGTTCAAGGAACAAAGTGGTGACTTCCAATGGATGTGCTGGCCTCCTAACTCGCCACTTCTTAACCCAATTGAACATATCAGGAATGTGTTTGAACGTGTCATCAGAATTCATCCTGCCCCCCCCCCCCCCCCACCGGAATTTGCGGAAATTAGTTGACTTGTGTGTGCAAATGTGGCGCCAACACCCTCCCTGCGACCTATCGACGCTCATTGCTTCCATGTCACAATGCGTCGCCGCTGTTATCCGTGCCAAGGGTGGACATACGGCTATTAGTTAAGTAGTCATAATGTTCTGGCTGCAGTATATTGAGTGATGCATTTCGGTACTAACTGAGAAATGTCTCGCAAAAGAAATAGTAGTAAAGACTTAACAAATTAAAATATCACGCTTGATGAGGCACTTTTTGAAGCAACTCTGTGGTTATGACATCATATCGCCCGAACAGTGTGTCGTACAATGATAAATGTTGTAGGTACTTTCAGCGGTGTATGTGAAGACTGTCTGGAAAATTTGTTGTGAATACGTTTAGTAGTAGAGAAGTAATAAATTAAAAAGTCACGCAAGATGCGACAGTTTCTCAATCATCTCAGTGTTTATGATGTAATATGTCCCGAACTATGTGTCTTACCACGATATAATTTTGCAGTGACATTCAGTGGTATATGTGAATATTGACTACAAAATGTGTTAGGAACAGATTTAAAAGCAAAGACGTAATAAATTAAAACGCCGTGCTCCATGCGGCAATTTCACTGCATGAACATTGAAAATGTAGTAATCCATAATCTTTTCTCCTTTCACTATTTTGTGGGGGTTGTCAACGAGAAAATGTTTCATAGAAGATTGAAGCTATGTTTAAAATTTGTTGCAAGGCTCTCAGTGCTCCAGTCTCAAATACTGAATGAATAAAGTTTGGGAATTCGCACGTCAACTTTGACAGATACATAGTTCTCACCCACAAAGCAATTCTCTACAGACAGTTAAGCTGAAATTGGTCCAGAGGTTTAGGATGAGACGTGAGACATACACTCCTGGAAATTGAAATAAGAACACCGTGAATTCATTGTCCCAGGAAGGGGAAACTTTATTGACACATTCCTGGGGTCAGATACATCACATGATCACACTGACAGAACCACAGGCACATAGACACAGGCAACAGAGCATGCACAATGTCGGCACTAGTACAGTGTATATCCACCTTTCGCAGCAATGCAGGCTCCTATTCTCCCATGGAGACGATCGTAGAGATGCTGGATGTAGTCCTGTGGAACGGCTTGCCATGCCATTTCCACCTGGCGCCTCAGTTGGACCAGCGTTCGTGCTGGACGTGCAGACCGCGTGAGACGACGCTTCATCCAGTCCCAAACATGCTCAATGGGGGACAGATCCGGAGATCTTGCTGGCCAGGGTAGTTGACTTACACCTTCTAGAGCACGTTGGGTGGCACGGGATACATGCGGACGTGCATTGTCCTGTTGGAACAGCAAGTTCCCTTGCCGGTCTAGGAATGGTAGAACGATGGGTTCGATGACGGTTTGGATGTACCGTGCACTATTCAGTGTCCCCTCGACGATCACCAGTGGTGTACGGCCAGTGTAGGAGATCGCTCCCCACACCATGATGCCGGGTGTTGGCCCTGTGTGCCTCGGTCGTATGCAGTCCTGATTGTGGCGCTCACCTGCACGGCGCCAAACACGCATACGACCATCATTGGCACCAAGGCAGAAGCGACTCTCATCGCTGAAGACGACACGTCTCCATTCGTCCCTCCATTCTCGCCTGTCGCGACACCACTGGAGGCGGGCTGCACGATGTTGGGGCGTGAGCGGAAGACGGCCTAACGGTGTGCGGGACCGTAGCCCAGCTTCATGGAGACGGTTGCGAATGGTCCTCGCCGATACCCCAGGAGCCACAGTGTCCCTAATTTGCTGGGAAGTGGCGGTGCGGTCCCCTACGGCACTGCGTAGGATCCTACGGTCTTGGCGTGCATCCGTGCGTCGCTGCGGTCCGGTCCCTGGTCGACGGGCACGTGCACCTCCGCCGACCACTGGCGACAACATCGATGTACTGTGGAGACCTCACGCCCCATGTGTTGAGCAATTCGGCGGTACGTCCACCCGGCCTCCCGCATGCCCACTATACGCCCTCGCTCAAAGTCCGTCAACTGCACATACGGTTCACGTCCACGCTGTCGCGGCATGCTACCAGTGTTAAAGACTGCGATGGAGCTCCGTATGCGACGGCAAACTGGCTGACACTGACGGCGGCGGTGCACAAATGCTGCGCAGCTAGCGCCATTCGACGGCGGTAATGACAGTGGCACGTAAAGTGCCCTCCGCCACACACCGTTGGGTGGCTTGCGGAGTATCAATGTAGATGTAGAACACCGCGGTTCCTGGTGTGTCCGCTGTGCCGTGCGTGTGATCATTGCTTGTACAGCCCTCTCGCAGTGTCCGGAGCAAGTATGGTGGGTCTGACACACCGGTGTCAATGTGTTCTTTTTTCCATTTCCAGGAGTGTATGTGCATACATACATACATACATATAGACGTCCATCCACGTTTATAATATGTGTAGATTTAAACATAGGTGCGTGATTTTGGGTTTATAAATTTTTTAATTTGACATTTTCGTCGTCAGCGAAGACTACACTTGCATGCGCTGTATAATAAAAAGTGCCTGGTTACCAACCAATGGACATTAATATGGTTTGGATCACCTTTCGCCATTGTGACGGGTTTAACTTTCTTTAGAGACGCAATGAATTGTCCGCGCGTGTATAAGCAATCCATTCTTTCTCAAGAGCTGAAATTAGAGAATTTTGCACAGGAAGCCGCCATCTGGAGCGAAGTCGACGTTCTGATTCACCACGAAGGTGTCCACTGGGTGCAGATAGGGGCTCTGGCTAATCCAGTCCATTTCAGGGATGTCGTTGGCCACAAATCATTGCCTCACTGATGCTGATTTACGACCGGGTACATTATCGTGGTGATATAAACAGTCAACGTTTCTAAACTGATCCTCTTCTATACACAGTACATGATGCTGTAAAATAGCTTCACGTGATTCCATATTTCGAGTTTCCTCAAGTGCAGTACTGGGACCTCATCCTAACCACGGACCGATTACGTGACACCAACTCCTCTGTAATTCCCTTTTGGTACTATGCACGTCGGCAGGTAGCGTTCTTCAGGTGTTCGCGAAACCCAAACCCTTCCATCAGATCGCTACAGGATACAGCGTAATGGATCACTCCAAATCACCTTGTTTCTAGTTGTCCACTGTCCGGCGGTGTCGCACGTTATACAACTGTACGAGTCGCTTAACATTAACTACAGAAATGTGCGTCTTATGAGGAGCTGATTGATCACGGAATCCCATTCTTCTTAAATCCTTACGCACAGTCGTTGCGATAGTAGGACTGCTCTCAGCACTTTGGAATTGACGGGTGATTCCTTCCGCTGGCTTGAAGCGGTTTTTTTTACGACCACCTCTGCGGTGCTCTACGGTTTCCGTCCACCAGCAGACAGAGGTGTCCGGACTCTGTTGATCGGGTTATGTTAATACTCTGCAACCCCGTTTTAAGTCCATGGCAGGTGTTGTAACCATGCTACCCTTCCTTCTCGTTCCGATCGCATGCAGTGCATCAGGAGGATGAGTGCTAGATCGTGCGAAGTGTGATTAGTCTAATCTTGTCTTCGCAGTCTCTGTGGGAGCGGCACGAGTTGGCTGGTTTCAAGGCTCTTCACTCAGTACTGCTTCCTGAAACTGTGAGTAGGCCTCTGTGCGACAACTTGTGTCTATCTTCAAGCGTCTGCCGTTCCTCAGCATTCCTTTGTCTCTCTCAGGCGAATAAGAAAATCCTGTGACCATTCATGCTGCCCTACTTTGTATATTTTCGGTACCTCCTGTTACTCCTCTTAGGTATCAGTCCTACACACTTGAGCCGTGTTGTGAGACAACACGCACAGGTGTGACGTATGCACTCTTTTGTGGATGTATACTCTCCGTATCCTACCAATGAACTTCATTCTGTCACCTATTGTACCTAAAAGTGAGCCTACATCATTACTCTATCTCCTACCCAACATAACGATATATCCGTAATTTGACGTTCATCACATTTGTAGTCGCATTTTTGCAAACTACTTTTGCTCTACATTTTCTTATAAAAGTATTTAGAATTGAAGCCAAATGAGGAAGAAACGGCAGTGCGACTTCATATCCAAGGTACCAACAACACCTCTAACGTAAAGGCATTACCATCTCATTGACGTAAAATGAACGTGTAGCTCTAAAGTTGACGTCGTGCTTCAAATATTACAGCAGTCAATATTATTGATTTTAAACAAGCTTTTTTCATGGTGTTAATAGGCCAGCATTGTATAACGTACCAAAGGAATTGGGCGTCTCTGGCAAGCTATGATGGTTAGTAGAGTTAACAATGAAGGACACAATGAAAAAATTAAAAGCGAACAACAAAATGACCAATACCTTTAATTTTACAGGTAGAGTGACACAAGGCGATGATCTCTCTGCTGTCCTATGCAGCTTAACACATCATAATCCGACACAAAAAATAGGCAAGAAAGGAACAATAATGCTGAAATCCAGTCCGATATATCCATATGCAGATGATTCTGCACTTGTAGCAAGAGATATAAACACCCTTAAGGAAATATACCGAATAATTGAAGGAGAAGGAGCAAAACATTCGACTACGGTAACAAAAATAACACCAAATACACGGTAATGACAAGTTCTAACGCAATAAGGACACCAGACAACATGAAGACCTCTAATAACTCTGCAGCTATGAACTGGTTCCATTATTTAGCCGTCCTCTTAATCAGCGATCACAATACGAGGCAAGATATTAGAGACAGGACAAAAGTAAGAAACAGAGCCTATTACGCAAACTTACAGCTATTTCAAGAATTCTCTAGTTACAAGATCAATCGAGTTAAGTGTATACTGTTCCCTTATGCGACCTGTTGCCACAAATGGGTCATAAATATGTACGATGACACAAGAAGATATGAACAATATAAGAGCACTTGAAAGGAAAATTCTACGAAAAAATGTATGGGCCCGTGAGAGAGGCAGAGGGCTGGAGAATAACGTTTAACCATGAAATACAAGGTTAAGGTATAGCTGAATTTCATAAATGCCGAAGAATACGCTAGTCAGTACATATGAAGAGGATGACACATGATAGGATGTTAAAACAATAATGAAAGGTAGATTGCATTCCACCAGAAGGGAATACAGAAAAAGATCTATTTTATTTTCTGTTATCCTCCTCTACTATTAGCCTATTTATTGCGCCTCATTTACTGCAAATAAATCCACAAATTCCAAATGGTTCAAATGGCTCTGAGCACTACGGGACTAAATTTCTGAGGTAATCAGTCCCCTAGAACTTAGAACTACTCAAACCTAACTAACCTAAGAACATCACACACATCCATGCTCGTGGCAGGATTCGAGCCTGCGACCGTAGCGGTCGCACGGTTCCGGACTGTAGCGCCTAGAACCGCTCGGCCACTTGGGCCGGTCACAAGTTTCTGTAGTTTACGGGCAAGCTGTGTAAAACAACTCTAATCTGGAAGTCGATATAGCTAACGAAAATACATTTACTTAGTCTTGCAGTGACTAAGAAGACTATAGCAAACAAAATGATTTGGATACACACAAAAAACTGAAGGCTGTTAGGAGCTTATGAAAGATGCGTCTCTCTGATAGAGAACGGGTTTAGATAGCTCTTGAATTGTGCTGCAGTTTATGGGTATGATGCATATCTCTCAATTTACTAATACAAATTGTGTTAGGCCCAGGACGCTTTAAGTGATCATTCAGCATGAGAGCCTTGGAAAGTTGAAGGTGACATTTTTGAAGATACTGGATGATTAAAGTCAGCTGAAGATGTTGAGGATTTTAGCAAAGTTATTACTTATTTTTTTCTACGTAGGGTACTTACCAAATACGGCAAGCTCAACATTATTTCTAGGCAATTAATTACACCATATTTTTCTGCGTAGTATAGTTACTATGTACAACAATATGTGGCATAATGAAGATTAAATGGATGGTTCAGTAGCATACATAGCATGACACTGACGCAAGTATAAATGAAGAAATCTTACCTAAACGGCTGTGTACTGCCGTGCAGCAAAATACTGCGGGGTGTGAATCATAAATTTTTAAAGTTTAATCTCAGCCGATAAAGGCCAAATAGGTCGATGTGGTGATTAAGTAATCCACTAGTCAGTACTATTGAGATTACCTCAAAACATTCCGGCCAGACGGGGTTGCTACACCTGTCACGACCAAATGAAATAGAACTACTAACACAGGAACACAGTATGACCCAAAGTGAGGTAATCTCCAGCCGGTGTGGCCGAGAGATTCTAGGCACTTCAGTCTGGAACCGCGCGACCGCTACGGTCGCAGGTTGGAATCCTACCTGGGGCTTGGATGTGTGTGATGTCCTTAGCTTAGTTAGGTTTACGTAGTTCTAAGTTCTAGGGGACTGATGACCTCAGATGTTCAGTCCCATAGTGCTCACAGCCATTTGAACCATTTGAGGTAATACTTTGTAACTCAGAGCACTACCGAGAAAGAAATACGTTGCCAATGTAACCGTGTCTAGTACCCCACGTTTGCCGTAGGGCGAACTGGCAAAATTTGACAGTACGAGGAGTATGGAAAACCTACTTGTCCTCTGCTCCCTCCCTAACCCCCCCCCCCCTCCTACACACACACACACACACACACACACCATCCAGTAGGATTAAGTTGGAAGCGTTGCTATAGGGGTCTAGTCAATGGAGTTTACGGGTCAAGGCATTAAGTCCTAACTCGCTGAGTTCTGGCACAACGCGCGCCGGTGTCCGGACAGTTGCCATGCCGGACATTTGCCACGCCGGACATATGCCACGGTTTTACCTGCTCCGAAGGGTTCGGTCCCTTGCCTCTCCCCCCCCCCCCCACCCCCTCCACCTCCACCTCACCCGCCCGCCCAGTTTGCTTTCGAAGTTCTTAACGTGGTTCAAATGGTTCAAATGGCTCTGAGCACTATGGGACTCAACTGCTGTGGTCATAAGTCCCCTAGAACTTAGAACTACTTAAACCTAACTAACCTAAGGACAGCACACAACACCCAGCCATCACGAGGCAGAGAAAATCCCTGACCCCGCCGGGAATCGAACCCGGGAACCCGGGCGTGGGAAGCGAGAACGCTACCGCACGACCACGAGATGCGGGAAAATTTCTCTTAACGTGACCATCAGTATGATCAGTATGGAAGTTATTACAACGAACAAGGGCAGGCCTCCTGCTCATTATAAAGGTTACGCGTACCTTAACCAGAGGGAATCTAAAGAAGGTGTTGTTATATGGATGTGCTTGCGCCGAAAAACGGATCATTGCAAGGGAAAGCTGCTTTCGAGGAACGGAGAAGTGCTGAGCATATTAGAACATCTCTGTGGACCATCTGACGATGCAGCTCTGAAAGTGAGAAAGCAAGTGGAAAGAGCGAAGAGAAGGTCTCTAGAAGAAACTACACAGTTATCGGAGATTTACGTGGATGAAATGGGAAATCTACATAATAAAGTTTATGACTTTGTTACAGTGATGCCTAATTCAGAATCTATGAAGAGAACCATGCATCATCGATGGAGTCAAGAGTGGGGGAACCAACAAGAGCCTAAGAACTCTTATCAAATTGATCTTCATGAAGATCTATTAAAAACGGGAGATGGCAGTAGTTTTCTTCTGGAAGACGATAGATCAGAGGTGAGCATAATGATTTTTAGTGAAAGCAAAGGAAAAGAAAGTTTAAAAACATGTTCCCATATTTTTATGGATGGAACATTTAAGAGATGCAGCAAGCAGTTTGCACAGAACCACATCATACACGTAGACTTAGGAGGCCCGAATAAAGAAACAAACATTCTTCCTACTGTATTTGCACTGCTACCTAATAAGAAGAAAGACACATATGTTCGTCTGTTTCGTCTGATAAAACAGGCAGTCTCTGAGTGGTGTCCTAAACAAGTAAAGATGAACTTTAAAGGTAGCTGCGATATCGGCCATTCGTCAAGTTTTTCCCACAACTGAAGTAAATGGATTCTATTTCCATATGAAGAAGAGTTTATGGAGAAGAATTCGAGTTCTGGGTCTAACTGAGGAGCACCGCTAGAACGAGGATTTAAGACTTCACGTCAGCATGTGTGCAGCGCTGGCAGTTGTAAAACCGGAGGAAGTAAGCAATGGATGGATTGAGATTCATGCGTAAGCTCCTGATAACGGAAGGTTCTCTCAATTTTTTGACTACTTTGTGGATAACTGGCTAGAGAATGAGGACATCGCAATAGAAATGTGGGACTGTTACGGAAAAATGCACCGAACGACGAATGCTGTTGAAGGGAGGCACAACAAAATAAATAGTATTATTGGAATCCCTCACCCTAAAATCAACTATTTGGTGGAGTGCTTGAAAAAGGCAGCAGACCTCACAAACTGCATGTACATGAAATTGGAAATGAATCTTGAAGGTAAGATGAGGAAGAAGAAGTACTTGAACCTGGACGACAAGATAGAGAGAATCATAAAGAATTATGAAGAGACTGGCAACATTAGGCCTTGCTTGAAAGCCATTGCCCATATTCAGAAACTGGACTAAAATGCGTTAAAAATAATGTATTAAAAACTATGAAGACCACTGAGTCCTCGCTGGTTACTGAGATAAAGTTATTAAAACATTCAAGCAGCATTATCGGAGCTAATATTAAGTTGTAATTGTAAGTAGAGTGTACATTAGTTCAGCGTGTTTAGGCTGATTTTACACACGCCAGAATGGTAGATGGTGATTTATCATTTTCACGGTTCAAAGCCTGTGCAAAGTGTGATGCGAATCAGCCTTTAATGTAAAAATTAAAAAGTGTTTCAAGCCTCACAAAAGTATCCGTATTGTTGTCACGTTAAGATAACTTTTTTCTACCTTCCAATATTATGGCCATACTATTAAATAATTGTGAGTTCTAAAATAATTTTCTGAAGCTTCAGAATCGCAACTATCACCTAATATATCCTGGTTTGTTAAACTGATAGTATGCGCTTTCGTAAAAGAAAATGGGGACTGAACCTTCGAATTTCACCTAAAATTGGCATCCCAAAACTGATCTGTTACTAAGGTTGACAATTTTGCCACCTCAAATATTTTTTATTTAGATTTAGCTGCAAACATTTATAGTAGATCTAAATCTACTTAAGTACATTTAGATATAGTCCTTTAAAAATTAAAATTTCTTACTAAATTGTTGATTATCTTTAAACAGGTCAATAAAATCAGGGAGCTTACTACTGAAAATTAATTGTTACTAAAGAACATCAGAAACAAATGAATTAGACCTACTTTTCTTATACATTAGAGACTTTTTGAAAAGATATTTGATCATTTCCTCTGTCACTGACAGTGTAATTTCAGTTGCTGTGCCACACCATGGATATGTACTTCTAAATTATGTTTGCAGCTGTTCTCATTTCGAATTATGGAATATTTACTTCGTCTTCTTTGTTGGAGGAATTTCGGAAAATGCATTTAGTAACTCCACTTTAGTGGCACTGTCATCAGTAACATTACCGTCGCTGTCGCGCATTACTGAGCCTTTCCGCTGGTTTACTTAACAAGGGACCAGTATCTCTTTGGATTTTCCGCCACATTTCTAGAGCGAGTTTCGTTGTGGAAACTATTAAATGCAACTCGCATTGAAATCCGCACCAAATTTCGAGCCTCAGTAAAACTTCACCAATCTTGGAGATTTTGCGTTCGTCTAAATTATACGTGCCTTCTGCGGTGCTCCTGCAACAGCTTTCTGTCGTGTTTTGTGTACCACGGGGGATCAGTTCCGTCTCTTATTAATTTATTTGGTATGAATATCTCGAGTGCTGTTGTTACTGTTTCTTTGAACTTAAGCTACATATAGTCTTCATTTTTTAGTTTGGAAGGATTGGAGACTATCTCTTAGAAAGACGTCACCCGAATTTTTAACTGTTTTTATAAATCGATATATTTCGCGTTTAGTTTTGGTGAATTTCTTTGTTACAGAAGTGAGCCTCTGTACGACTGCGTGTTCACTAATCCCTGTATCCGTCGTGATGATCAGGACTATTTGTGGCTAAGAGGTCAAGTGTGTTTTCGTAACCATTTACAATTTGAATGGCCTCGTCAACTAATTGTTAAAAATAATTTCAAAAAAAGCATTTAGAACAATTACGGAAGTAGTTTTCTATTTACAATAGGGCATGAAAATGTATTTTTGTCAACATGCGGAAGTTAGATTGAAGTAACTGCCAACTATAATTGTATTAGTAGACCTATTTGTGATGAGACTCAAGTTTTCTCTTCTTTGAACTGTTCAGCAACTGCTTTATCTAAGACAGGGGGTCAGTAAATGGAGCCAGTTATTAATTTATTCCGGTTGTCGAATATAACCTCTGCCCATACTAAGTCACAGGAACTATCTGCTTCAAAGTCGATTGCGAGCTTACATTATTTTTCCTTAAGTTGTCCTTCTTGTTTCTGTTGTAGTGCATTTAATTACAATTACGGCTTTTCCCTCCAGAACCTAAGATGCTTTCTCTGTGACCCTGTAAATACCAGAACTAAACAATGTAGAACAACAACGTACGTTACAAAAAATGGTTCAAATGGCTCTGAGCACTATGGGACTTCACATCTGATGTCATCAGTCCCCTAGAACTTAGAACTACTTAAACCTACCTAACCTAAGGACATCACACACATCCATGCCCGAGGCAGGATTCGAACCTGCGACCGTAGCGGTCGCGCGGTTCCAGACTGAAGCACCTAGAACCGCTCGTCCACACAGAACGGCCGTACGTTACAAGCGTAGCATTCTGTATTACTTCATTTCCTTATTTCTAACATTTTACAATTGTAAGTCGAGTTTAGATGACATGACAATCATAGATGTTCTTATCTCCATTTAGTGAACGTGTTTTCAGTTATGTTTTGAACATTGTCCCGCTACACTTTATTAACTAATGTTTTTAGAGAGTAAATTAGTATGGAGTATGTCGTTCTTCTTTTCAAACATTCACAAACCCATTTATTCTTTCCCTATTATCTTTTGAGTATGCAGTTGTAGTAATTAAAGTAGGCACAAATGTAGTGACAAAAAAGAAATGATTAGTGTACAAGCCGGCCGAAGTGGCCGTGCGGTTAAAGGCGCTGCAGTCTGGAACCGCAAGACCGCTCCGGTCGCAGGTTCGAATCCTGCCTCGGGCATGGATGTTTGTGATGTCCTTGGGTTAGTTAGGTTTAACTAGTTCTAAGTTCTAGGGGACTAATGACCTCAGCAGTTGAGTCCCATAGTGCTCAGAGCCATTTGAACCATTTGATTAGTGTACATTTGCATTCTCGTTTCATCGTTCCTTTCTTGTTGCTCCCATGCCGATGGACTGTTTCTATCGCAATCAGTAATCGTGAAAGGAAGCTACCGTACAGACAGAGAAATCTATATTTATACTTGGCAGAACTAATTACATACTGACATAATTGTCGGCATTGCTTTCGTTTCCAAAAAGTTGTAAATATTTCGATTTCGGAAAAGAAGCTCTATATTTGGCCAAGATGTCGAAGAAGAAGGTCTCTTACGTACTGGTTGTATCGAGTAAGATGTGGAGACGGCGGTTTGAAAGCGGACAGACGTAGTGCGGGGAAGGGCATCATCCCTTATTGAGGGATCGCTACTCAAGCTACCTGGCGAAGCGGCAAGTGTGGCAAATGTCCGGCGTGGCAAATGTCCGGCATTCCCCGCGCCATGCCAGTAGCGTAGCGGTTGGGGGACTTGGGGAAATTTCACCGGTGCGGGAGATAGTGTCTGCCTAGCTCCGCCATCAGAGAGGCTTCGGCCGATGAACTGCAAATTGTCCACGATCCGGCTCTCGCGGAGTCGTAGCCACGTAAACGTGATCTACCATCTTCCTGGTCTAACCCTGCTGGGTGACCGGGGGCACTGCTGCTCGGGATCAGGACATCTTTTGTTGGCTAACGCACCCAAGCACACGACATGGCGACAACGATTACGCGCAGGGGTACCAAGTCGGCCCAGATTTGGAGGACCTCAGTAGTTCGTGATCGTCTTCGTATGCTTGCGATCCGGCGGCTGAAGACGCGACCCAGGCCAATGGACTTCTCCGGCGTGATCGATGCGTCAGTGTACTCCGCCATCGACAGCGTTTGCACACACAAAGTACGGCTTTGAGAGGGGTCGGGATGCTATATAAGACTCGTGAATAAACATCTGTGTTACCATTGTTGAACTGCACGGGCTGGCGTGAATCTTCCCTTTCCCTCAACATTTCTGCAGGCCCGGTTCGTTGCACTACATTCCGGGCACGTTAAATCCGAAACTGGAAAACATTGTAAAAAATTGTGGAAAGTTTAATTTGAAGAGCGGATGTTATTAAACTCTTGCTTCTAGGAAAGGGCATCAATGAAAAACTTGTGATCGCAGGGCAATGAAACTTTGTGGGAGCGTTTGTGAGGACATGCGAAAGAGAAATAATAAATAAACCATTGAATGAAGTATGTTTTAATTTACGCAAGTGAGTGTAACATTCATTAATTTACGTTCCTGGTTACAAACGTTGCTAAGTGTGACGACCATCTGCATCCAGGACATCCTGGAACCGCGCTGGAGATAACATCTCACAACTATTCGTAGCACTTTTCGAACAGTGGACCTCGGAATGTTCAGTTATCGTGACACAACTCCTGCACTGTTTGACGATCACTCAATGCCTCCATCAGTCTGAGGCATAGGAACTTCTTCAACAGTTTTTGGTTTAACTGACCGTCGGCCTCACCCAGGAACAAGTCCAAAATCGCCAGCTAATTAGATATTCAGAATCATGTTCTTCGACCCTAGTGGGGAAAGAAGACGTCTCCGTATTCCCTTAATCGCGAAGAGCAACGGCACAATTGCTGTTGTTTTGATAAAACACCTTTACGAGAAGATCCCTACTCACCTCGTCCAGACTGCTACTGTAACACACAAAAATGCTTGTGTTTCAATCCTACGTCGCTGTACCAGCACCGGCACCTAATGGCAAGTCGTAATAGTAAAAACGGAAATCCTGCAGGGCACAGTCTGAACGTGATGCATGTTAAGTGGGGTACCGATACGATAAGTAGATTTCACTCTACATTGGCTGAAATAGCTAATACTTATTCATAACCACCCTGTATGTTAGCTTTGCCTTTGTGTTATAATATGATAAGTTAATTACCGAATGTACATATAGCCACCTCGGCTGCATACAATTGTTCTCAAATTGACCATGGTTTTGACAGCTCTAAGGCGGTCTTCATCAGAATAAAAATTACATAGGATTACATGTAATCACACCATAGGTGAAAAACATCTGAGCAAAAAAGTTCTTGTCAAAATGAAATAATCACAAGAATAAAAATTAAACTGGAAAAATATAACATGTATGTCAATTAGAATAAAAGTTCCATCGAAATACATGATGTCTTGACACGTTGAAGCGCCAACTGCGGAAGCCGTGATTCTGCTGACGCTGCGGAGGTGTCGGAACTTCGGCTGGAGGATTACGGCCTATTTCCGTTGCCAGGCTGCTTTCCCAACTGCCAAGTTCCGAGCCAGTACAGATACGTGGGAATAGTTGATAACCCATCAGAAACACGGGCGTCGAGTCACCACGAACCGTCAGCAACAGACTACCAGAAGGGTGGTAGAGATCTCGAGTTTCCACGCGTCGTTTACTGTTGATAATAAACAACGACAGAGGCTTCCATGGTTTGCAACCAAAGTCAACAGGTACACTGAGCGACATTCTTTGTAGTTCAGCGGAGAGTTTCGCTTCTGTTTGCGGCAGTCACACCGACGTCAGCATTTTTGCAGATGATCTGGTGAAACAGATGATACAAAAACTTTTAATGTAAGGCGTTTAATGCATAGACCCCAATTTCGTTATGCAACTAAAGCATGATCATTAGTTTCGATTGCTTTCTACAACTGTCTTCATGTAAACAAATAAAGGAAAAGTAGTCTAAGAAAATTTTGTACAATAAAGTAGGACATAAAAAAGACCTAGTCTTGGTGAGGTTGTTTGGTTGTTTCTAAATTTGTTGCCACCTGTATATGCGACACCTGTCTCCCTTTCCTTTTAATTACCGAGCGAGGTGGCGCAGTGGTTAGCACACTGGACTCGCATTCGGGAGGACGACGGTTCAATCCCGTCTCCGGCCATCTTGATTTAGGTTTTCCGTGATTTCCCTAAATCGCTTCAGGCAAATGGCGGGATGGTTCCTTTGAAAGGGCACGGCCGATTTCCTTCCCCGTCCTTCCCTAACCCGAGCTTGCGCTCCGTCTCTAATGACCTCGTTGTCGACGGGACGTTAAACACTAATCTCCTCCTCCTCCTTCCTTTTAATTCGACGCTGGATACACCCACGGGTGTGATCTATGGAAAGAGGAAATAGCTAGCTACGCACGAGGAGCGAAGCTCGCACAATTTGTGCGGAACACGCATGTACGTGGCGAGCATCTCCAGAAAGGTGGCTTCTTCCACGGCAACCGCCGCGGAGCCGTAAATCTACACCCGGCCCCGCCGAGCGTGGCAACCTATTGGCCACAGGGGACCCCTAAACACAGCAGCTGGCCTATAGAGCCCGCCCCAGCCCCTCTGTCAGATGCGCACGTGCCGTGTTCGCCTCTAATTGTCGCCCTTCAGGGAAATGCCCGACTAGGTGCAGCAGAAAAGGAGTAAAATGGGTTTAGTCTGTCAGGTGGTTGGCTCAGGATGTTCACCTCCTACAAATATCAGTTAATCCTTCCTCCCTCCCGATTCTTTAAGCAATAGAACTCTCGTATATAAAACGGCTTCAAACGTCTGACTGCTTTACAAATGGGTTAAAGTCTAAAATATTTCATGTTAAGCATGTAACGAGAATGGTATTGCAAAAGCTTTCAAATTATGCTTAAGTTTGTTGGAAGTCGCTACCTGCTCTCATTCCCAAATAATGGATAATATAATCTGGGAAACCTGCACGCACTGAGTTACACTGCCTCAAAACACGTGCACAGTTCCTAATTGCCAGACTTCTCTTTCTGCGTTAAATATTTAGCGGAAGATTATATCTCTTAATCACTAGATAATGACAGAACTTTAAATTTATACATTCGATCATTAACTGTATATTCTGTGTTTGGACCTAACTGTCGTAAAGGAGTGTCACTGAATGAAATTTAAAATATTTATTTGACTCCCCAAACGGTTGTCAAGCCGCAGTCGCGGAGTCGAATGTGCATTGTAAATAATTGTATAAAATACTGAAAATGAAATCTGATTCCCCATGGAAGCTGTTAAATAGGCAACCTGGAACTGGCATCTGCACCATAACCCGAGTTGGACATTCGGTAATAATTGTATAGTGTGTCACAGACATGTTGCGACGAACGTTCAGAAGTGGTAGAGAGTGTCTTGAGGAACATATCGACGATAGGAACCCTGTCCGGAAACGTCATCCAACAAAATGAAACGTCGAAGTTATAGGCCCGGGGCTAACGTTAGCAATATTGGTAAGGCGATCGCGATTGATTGCCACGATCGCCAGCGGAGAAGATGTAGCTAGTTGCTACGTAGACAGGCTTTGTCTCCTATGAACGCGATTCTCTATTGCCTTGGCGGATGATGTTTTCGGATAAGGGTTTATTTTCCTCCTGTACACCAAAAACACGGGAAATTTTATATGGCTGGAGGAGAAAAATAAACGCCGTAGAGTAACCGGTGTAAGAAACTGTCACCCATTGAAGCAAGAGAACATTGCATTCATAGGACACGCAATTTCTTGGCTTTTGTTTACGTTTAAAATGGCTCAAATGGCTCTGAGCACTATGGCACTTAACATCTGAGGTCATCAGTCCCCTAGACTTGGAACTACTTAAACCTAACTTACCTAAGGACATCACTCACATCAATGCCCGAGGCAGGATTCGAACCTGCGACCGTAGCAGTAGCGAGGTTCCGGACACAAGTGCCTAGAACCGCTCAGTCACAACGGTCGGCTTAACGTTTAAAGTGAGGACTAGGTTGGTTAAGGGATCAATCGCGGCTTAGATAGGGTTAGAGCGTTCCTGCTCCATCTGCACAAAATCATGTCGTCTGTGTGCAGTGCGAGTTGAATGCGTTCGAAGATTCGCACATCCGCGACGAAAGAAGTGTAGAGAATTGGCCCCAACACCGACCCTAGCGGCACGCCACCAAATGCAGGGTTTTAGGGGTATAATGCAGATATAGTCGTAATTGCTGCCTTAACATGTGACCGCTATAGCGCGTTGGCTGTTCTGTTTATGATTCGGACAGTCTCCCTCAAACATGTAACATATTGTACTACCTGATGTTCTCTGTACAATCGTAACACAAGCACTATGTGAACTACACCTGTCGCTATAGACCAAACATTTTGCCTCCGGGATAAACTAACCAACTTAAAAACAGGCTGCTACTAATACCTATAATTATTAGTCTGCAAAAGAAGTAAATTCTGATGTAATGCCGGCCGGTGTGTTTTCGGGTGTTTCTACGCGCTTCAGTCTGGAACCGCGCGACCGCTACGGTCGCAGGTTCGAATCCTGCCTCGGGCATGGATGTGTGTGATGTCCTTAGTTTAGTTAGGCTTAAGCAGTTCTAAGTTATAGCGTACTGATGACCTCAGATGTGAAGTCTCATAGTGCTCATAGCCATTTGAACCATTTTGAACTGATGTAATGTAGTTCAATACACTTTCCTCTCTCACCAATAAAAATATCTTCACTTATACCCCCGACACACAGCACACTGCGATCTGCTGCAGGCGAGCACACATTGTTCTTTCTTGGAAACATGTCCAAAGGAAACAACTATATTTAGATGCCAATTCACTTATATAATCTGCAGGCGACCGTACGGAGTGTGGTGGAGAGCAATTCCCGTACTGGTGTTATTGTCCCCTGTCCCGCTCCAGTCACAAGTGCTGTACGCAAACAACGACGGCAGGAAGATTTCGTAGGAGCTCTACTTTTTCAGATTTTACCGACATGATCATTTCCCAAAATTTATAGGGAGGAAAAAAATGTGATCCTTGACTCTTCTCCTGCCGGCCGGAGTGGCCGAGCGGTTCTAGGCGCTACAGTCTGGAACCGCGCGACAGCTTCGGTCGCAGGTTCGAATCCTGCCTCGGGCATGGATGTGTGTGACGTCCTTATGTTAGTTAGGTTTAAGTAGTTCTAAGTTCTAGGGGACTGATGATCTCAAAAGTTAAGTCCCATTGTGCTCAGAGCCATTTTCTTTTCACTCTTCTGCAACTCACGCTCTCGAAAATTCAACAGCATTCGTCACGGATGTAGTATCAGGACCTCTGTGAAGACAAAAAGAAATGCACTGCTCGTCTCTGATGATCCAACACGCTAAACATTCTACACTAAACAACACCCAAGTGTCAAGAGAAAAAGATTCAGGGAAATATTATAATGAGCCTAGTGTTTTTAAAAACCGTTCGCACCTCGTGTGAAAAGTACCCGTGCGTGACTGGCAAATTTTTACTACTCTTACGAATTTTTATAAAATTTTAATTGTTATTTTAACTAAACGGATGATAGGGAAAATTAAACTAATGAAAAATAAACGAAGTTTAAACTTTGAGATTTATTTTAAAGTTTATCAGTGTTTAATGAAACGTAAAACATGATAAACCTGACTCAAAGCTGGTGCCTTGCTTAATGATACGAAAACGTGATTTTCTAAGAACAGGAAACACAAAAAGAAATAGGAAACGACGAAAAGGAAACAAAGACTGGGAAACAGGGTGCAATACTACATTCAAAACTAACGCACAGAGATCGTTGAAGGGTACACAAAAGGAAATGAACGACAACCAATCGATTCTACTTAAGACAAAGAAACTCGGCTCGTACTGTAGTTCTGTTCCTAATGGATAACCACAAACTGCTATAGTAAGTTTATACAGAGAAAAGGTGGTGCGATATATCCACAATCTTGCCAAATTGTCTATGAAATCTTTTAAAAAGAATGTGAAACAGGAAGAACTGCTTGTCGTACAGATTAATTACATTTGAATATCCGAGCTATTATTCAACAGAGTAGCTGAGGGCAAGTTTTGCTACTACACCACATGCTGCACGTGGTCTACTAGATTTACAGAAATGTGTAATTCCACAATAATTTTAATAATAAAAAATTTAAATCGAAACATTAGTTACAAGAGGAACTTCCGAACTGGATTACTAACGCCATATTATTGAGTTGATGGGTGAAACAATTTTACCAGCACGTGGTACTGGTACCACAAAGCACACACCACGTGGCTGGAACATAAAGAAAAATTAGTAATTTGAAAAATTTTATCGAGAGGAAAGCTTACAATCACACGCACATTCACACCAAAGACCGATGATATTAATTACAATTACGCCTCATTACCACGTGTTTCACTTCTCTTTATTCGACTGGGGACGAGCCACTAACGCAATACATTCTGAAACTAACACTGAAATTGCACTGCGTCGCGATTTAAAATAATATAAAAACATTTTCGATGTTGACCTGTAACAAAACTGATTAAATTTTCAGTTAGGCTGAACTTAAGAATTCCATTGTCCTTCGGATTCACCAGACACGCGCTTACTCGGAGATCTTACCACTTCAGAAACTGGCCGGAGACTGAGCAGCGTGGGCCTCTTCCGAGGGAGTCCCACAAATAAAATAGGAAGTGACCAGAGAGGCAGCTTCCTGTACCAACTTGACGAGGGACGGACAGGACCACACCAAGGAGACAAATCTCTTTGTCTTAGAAATCGTAGCTACCTACTCAGACGTTAGTCCTACTGTTCTCTAGTAGACAGACTTCTCTGCTACCATCGAGCATGCAACTACAAGTACACTCACTCGTTCATCCTTCCACACCGGGAGGGAAGGAGGCGACAATATCTTAAGACATCATGTACACTGTGTAAAGGAGGCGGCTGTGGGTTCCATAAGGAACTGTATGATACGAATAACATATAAAATGTGTTTGAAAGGTTTGTATGACAAGTTGTTCGTGTTTATGTGTCAGTATAACATATTCCACTGCTCAGTCTCCTCCCAGATAAATTTAGAAATACCACAGTAAATTTAGAAGTGGAATCTGTGACGTAAACAACAGCAGATCGAGGAAAATAGCATGAAAGGAATCTAACAGAGACCTTTCAACCTGTGATGCTCCTTTTTGGTAATGTCCATTCCTCTTCAACTGTACCACCTACTAAACTATTTCTTATTGCTGTATCTATAGCCTTAGAGAACTACAAGCGTATCTCGTCATTCCTTAGTACTTCCGTATCCCACTTCTTTGTGTATTGATTCTTCCTGACTAATCTCTTAAACTTCTATACTGTGATCTGAGTCTGTATCTGCCCCTGGGTAGGCCTCACAATCCGCTATCTGACAGAATCTCCTTTCTTCTCCTATCACCCGGCCTTTTCCAAGTATACCTCCCCCTCTTGTTATTCTTGAACAGAGCATTCGTTTTTAATACCTGAAATTTGTTGCAGAAATCGATTAGTCTTTCTCCTTTCTAATTCTTTGTCCCAAGCCAATATTCTGCTGTAACCTTTCCTTATATTCCTTCCCCTACCACTGCATTCCAATCCCCCATGATTATTAAATTTTCGTCTCCCTTTACATACTATATTACCCTTTTCGTATCCTCATATACTTTCTCTATCTCTTCATCTTCAGCTTGCTACGTCGGCTACATACCTGAACAATCGTTGTCGGTGTTGCTTTGCTGTCGATTCTGATAAGAATAACCCTACCACTGAACTGTTCTCAGGAACATACTCTCTGCCTTAGCTGCCTATTCATAGCTCCCGTTATACCGTTTTCTGATTGATATTACGTTATACTCATCTGACCCTTCTTTCCACTTTGCTTCACTGACCCCTACTACACCTAGTTGAGCCTTTGCATTTCTCTTTTCAGATTTTCTAGCTTCCCTACCACGTTCAAGCTTCTGACATTCCACTTAATGGCTCGTAGAACGTTATGCTTTTGTTGACTATTCAGTCTTTTTCTCATGGTCACCTGCCCCTTGGCAGTCCCCTCCCGGGTATCCGAATGGAAGACTATTCCGGAATCTCTGGCCAATGAAGAGATCATCATGACAGTTTTTCATTCACAGGCCGTTTGTCCTGAGTATACACGTTACGTGCCTTTAATTCAAGGGTTTCCAATGTCTTCTGCATCTTCATGCCGTTGATCATTGCTGGTTATTCCACCTTTAGGGGGAGTTTCCCACCACCAGGACAAGACAGTATCCTGAACCTCTGTCCACTCCTCCCCCCTCTTTGACAAGTGCGTTGACAGAATAAGGGTGACTTCTTAGGCCGGAAGTCTTCGGCCACCAACGCTGGTTATTAATCAAAATTTAAGCAGTGGTGGGATTCAAACCCGGACCTGAGGACGAGTTAATTGCTGATCAAAGACGCTACTCCTACAGCACGAGTGCAGATTTCTTGTGCAGAACAGCATCTGCTTGTGGTAGATTTCCACAAAGAACCGCTGTATGGATTATCAAATTATTTTCAGATCACAGACAGCAACTTACTTCAGACTTTCAAAATGGCGGATGCTCTTACGTTTTATTTGAAGGTTCTGCGATACTATTTCAACGAAATATAATAAGTTCATATATGAAACCCGAAATTTAAGTTTTCATTTCGGTTATTAGTTAAATATTAAATATGGTTAAAGGGACTCAAGTTAAATTCAGTAACGGCAAGTTTAACTAATAGGCAACACTAAAGTAGTCTATAATTCTTCAGTATTGCCTATTGACTATCAAATAAAATGTTGCGTTGTCGTACATTTGTAGTTAAGCCTGCAGAATAATGACTGATGTTAGGCAGGATGCGTTTGGTCAATTTTGGCCTAACACGTTTTTTGAAAAAGCGGTATAAACTTTATGTTAAACTTAATGACAGCGAAGTGTTGCGGTTAAGATCGTTCACTATGCACGCACCATACGCATTGTCTTTGTAAAACGAAAAACGCTTCAAAATTATGTACCAACGAAGCACTGTAATTTTCCACTCTGTAATTCATTGGTACTGTACTGGTCGTCAAAATTCTGTGAGACAATATTAAGTAATAAACATAATGTTCATCACAATGACTTTCCACTCCAATGTTCAGTATTAACTTCATTGACCACGATAAACAACGATGCGTTCAATTCAACAGCGCCAGTAGCCCAGGACGAGGTCTATTTCCCAGTAATAGTCGTTTGTCTGCCAAGAAAGCAATTTTCCCCCGGCGCGCACAGTACAAACAATGCAAATAAATCTACTCTGTAACGTAGTGTACTGCAAGACAACGGGCTGTTAACGGCAAGACAAGTTTATCTCGGGTGGAGATGTAAAGGATCCCCCACAAAGAGAGAAACTGCTTCACTTTTCTCTGCGTAAATACGCAGTAGCAAGGATTTAGTGAAAACTTTCCTTCATTTGTTGTTGTAACTGTTAAATTATTGTTAAGATTGGGTGCGAAATTTCGTGCATGCTCTGTTCTGTGGTCGAAGATTACTTACACGAATCACCCGAAAGATATAACACATTACTTGGCATGGCAACGAAACAAGTGATTGGCAAAACCTTAGTGGCATCGGGACTGAGTCATTCAAACAATTTCGACAGTCACTACTTACTGCAGTGCACAAGGAACTGAATAAGCAGTGGAAGCGAGTACATAGGACAATGGGCTGGTATTCTGCAGGATGGCTTTTCAAATAGCAGTGCAGCTATACAGGTTTGACTTTGCCTTTGTAAGATTCATTTGAAAACTAACCACCGGTTGCAATCCCCATAGTTCTAAAATACAATCTTGTGCTCCGTATATCAGTAGTATTTCGTCATCGAGACGTTAAACTCTTTTTCTTTCAACCTTACCCAAGGTACGTCATAGTCAGGAAAAATAGCAGAGGTCTAGGACGTGTAGAATTTGTTGCTTTTGTTCCAGTCTGCGATAGCAATAATTTATGTGTTTTCTGGTTATCTATTTCTCTCAGTGCTGCCTGTCTTCAGGTCCTTTATACACGTATCCCTTACTCCACTCATGTGCTAAACTTAAGGACGAAAGTATCTTTCGTTTGATGGTTCACTGGTAAGTAACATAGCTCGATGAAACTTTGACTACACATAGAAAGAACTGCTACAGTGTAGCGCAGGAAGTAACTGAAAGAAATACACAATGAGACGAACAGATGTGACGCTTCTGTTCAAAGACAATAATTACACTAAATTCACCGCGATTTATAATGGTTCCCCGGACACTGAACAAGCAATGGTTCTTAATAGAGTGTGTGATCACTACATGCATACTGTGAACTTGACGATGGAGTACAGTGTCACAATAACGATGACGGGCTAGTGTACCTTATCAAAATTTTGGAGACCAGTACACCCACGCAACATTATGCCGCAGTTTACCATGACACCTGGACCAACAACAGGCTCATGTCCGACAATGTTCCTAGGAGCATTACATGCTCCCATTTGCAGGCATACGAGGTTGCGTCGAGAATCACCGGAGCCATCTGGTGTCATCCGAGTAGAGCACGCTGCCCTTCACCCCGTCGGTCGGGTCCTCACGCTCTTCGCACCATCACAAACGATGCTGCCAATGTGCGGGTGTCATCGGAACTCAACATACTGGTCGTCGGGCAAGGAGACCATCACCATGCAGTCGCCGTGTCACAGTGAGGCGTGTAATTGTGTGCCATGCTGTCCAGTTACTTGTGGTTGCAATCGCCCTCGCTGTTTGACTGTTAATCCCCTACTGTATGTTGCACAACATAGCAGTCATTTGCTGCTCTAGCTGACTCTGCTTCGGGCAGCAGTGGCTGTGTTTCAGAGCGATACTCATGCGCGTGAAACAGTGCTGTGAGCATCAAACTCCAGACAACACTCCTCACATTTTGGCTTTCTTCCACTTTACCGCTGCTTATTCCACATGTAAAATCATCCAAGTGTTGTCTCCGGGCCATGTTGTGATGAAGATCGTCATGACCGTGCTTCGTTACTGCTCACAAATTGACGCGCACTGCCTCGCATTGCAGTGGCAGCCCCATTAAGCACTTCTGGCACGCTCATCTTACGCCATGTGACGATCAGCTTCATGTGCACTACTGGGAGGTCTCTAGCAACATCCTCCCACACTTTTATTCCCTTCCACCAAGTTGTTAGTCTGTTAAGCTACTTTATCTATATCGTTTTCTGCAGAACAGTGTATGTTATATGTTTCTAAAAATGTCTCTAAGATGACCACCGCTAGCAGAAATGGATAGTTTGTCACTATTTTTGAAAGATCATAGACTGGAATAAAAGAAACAAATGCCGACGTTTCTTCAATGTAAACACTGTTTACACTACTATCAGTAAGTTGCATAAGACCTAGGAAAGAGAGTATTTCCTTCTTAAAAGGATATCGGAAAGGAAACAGAACCAGGTAAAAGTTAGATAGAGGGTATTTATGTTCATACGCTGAAGAAACAGAGCTTTTATAGTAAATCAGAGAATTTAAGAGTTCTGTTGACGCTTGATGTGATTCTGAAAGTTCAATGCAGTGCACTGGAAGAGCCCACATAGAGAGCTAACTGGAGCATTTTGGCTCTGTAACATTCACGTGTCGATCATTGCTCGTCACTCAACCTCCGATGACTGCCACGACAACAGGTCTATGAACACGGCCATTGCCATTGCCTACCACAAATATCATTTCTGGGCCATGTTATTCTTCATAAAGTCGCAGTCTGGATCCATGTTCTTCTCGTATTTAGCAGCATTTCTAGAAACATCAACTGTGGATGTCCATTAACAAGACGCCTCTATCCTGATGTTTCCTTCTTCCTCTCCTCCTCACATATGGTCTCTCCAACGACAAAGAGATCACTTTGCACGATATATCTTTGGACCTCTGGCTATACTGATTGCGATTTTCCATCCAGGCGAACGTACGACAAGAATGTGCCTGAACACTGAAACGGGATTCATCTTATGACAAGCGTGGCCAAGATTTGCGCTCCATCATGCACTCACGCCAACGGAGTACAACCGATTCCGGCGTGTATTCTACCTTCCCCCATTGCAGCGCTCTACTGAAGATCCGTCAGAGTAGTGCGGCTAGATACTGACGACCTCAGCAAGCTGTGTAGCTTAGCGACTATATGTCTATTGAGTGATGAAAATTAATGAAATGAATTAGCAGGCGTATCTGATATCAACGAACAAAAGAAATATCACATGCAAACCTTCTGGCCGCTGACAATGGAGATATGAGACTCTTATCTTCCCAGAGGTATTTCTCTTGCCAGAAAAACAGATACAGTAGGAGACAGGAGGGTAGTTACAAATAAGTAAGAGACAATCTGACTCGTAACGCACTTCGATATGAACATGAAAGCCTCGTGTAACCTATTTGCCTGTGTAGCTCAGAACCGCCTCCTTCGAGTCCCACCAGGGGGCACTGGCGCTCTGCCTCTTGATTAGTTACCCTTATTGAGCATGAGTTCACTACCTGTCGTTTACCACCGTTTACTGCAGGATGGCCATCCAGGGACAAGTGCTGTCAGTCATGTGGCACGTGGACGCTGTGAGCATTTGACGAAGTTGAATATGACTTCGAGTGTGTGTGTAATTCCGTATTCTACCAAATTACGTTCGTGATAATCACGATCCTCAGTTATGGTGAATGGCGATCTTGGACCTTTCTCCGCTGTTTGTGTCTGCATAATTCACGGGCAAAGTGGGAGTAGTGGGGCCTAGTCACTGGCGCTTGATGGAGTTATTTGGAAAGCACCTTAATGGGTAGAATGTACGAACAGTTATTTGGAGCTATCCACTGTGTTCTAGAGTTCTCTAAACCATGTCTTATATTGTTCTAGGTTTGCGTTAACACCGATTTTACCTGAAGAGCTTACTTTTTCCAACTTGGCAAAATCATATTGCAAAAATTGTCTACGCCACAGCTATTAGGGACGGTTTGTCTAGTTCCTGGCTATAGGGTTTGTGCCCCGGAGGTAATTTGTGAGTATTATACTTGCTGGTTATGTATAATTTATTTAGTATTCAGAATTAATTTAAGTTCAGTTTTAGAACATGCTGGTTTAGTTTAAGCCACGTGGGCAATGTTCTTTCAGTTTTGTTTATACATTCTTTTAAGGATTAGCCTTAGTTATCGCAAAATATTACGAACTACATACATTGACACATTCTTTCCCGGTTGATATGTGCAATCTGCTTAGTTCCACTTTTGTAATTGTTCCTAATTTAGGTCTCTTTAAAGAGACAGCCGTCATCTATACACTAGAGTTCAAAAAATATTCCGTTTATTTACACGCATGACATATTTTACAGTTTTTATTGTTGCAAACTACCTGTTGTGATTTTCTGTGTTTAATCGATGCGTTGATTAAAGGTGTATTGATGCTTGGAGTATTATTCCGGAATACACGCTAACTGAAATGTTTTTCTGTCTGTTCTAGTAGTTCCTGAATTCAGTCTGTGCTTTACTGTATTTTGAGACAGAAGCGCATGAGTGAGGTCAAGTCCCCATGCAGTGTCAGGATTTGAAGTCTCAAAATAATATTTGTAAAAAGTGAAATAGTCAATGTTTATTGGTGATTTTTCTTTCATTGTTATAAGTAATTGCATTCATTTGAGTTTGTCGAATTGTACGCGTTAAAGAGTTTTTTCGTAATAACAGTTTGCGCAATTGGCTAAATTTATCGTTTGTGGGTGGGATCTCATGTATTTTTGTGGCCTGGTACCTTACCTCTCTCAGCTCCTCGCTAGCTAAGAGACAATCAGTAATTAAATGAGTCAATGAATACTGACCTTTATCAACAGATTAAATGTTGAGACGACACCAACCCCCAATTCTGGATCTCTCGTCGGTAATCCAGTCTTCCGTAGGATATATAAACAACGTAAGAAAAATAATAAATAAGGGAATAAGTGAGCATACATCATCTAGGGAATCCTATTTAGCGAAACAAGTTGAACTACCAGAAGTGACAAGAGATATTGTGTGGTTGACCACGATAAATACGGCATGTAGACACAAGGGCAGTAAGCTTGGCAATTCTTACATCAACATCGGTGAATGCATGGAACCTGCAGCTCACAGTGCAAACGGGATGTTTGCAGAGCTGCAGTGTTACACGTAGTCACGTGCGTACTCTCACAAAATGACCTACTTCCACTCTTGTGAAATGATACACGACTGTTTCCAAAGTATTGGAAGCCAGTTCGCGCCACAAAGGTTGGCGACATGATTCGTGCATTGCAATAAACAACACCGTCGTGAACCTGAGTACGAATCATCACCGTCTAAGACTTGCAATGAAGGGCAGAACCGTCTCAGATCAGGCACGAAATGGGGCGTGGAGAGCACCTCCCTGTGGGTTTTTGGTCGGGAAGGAAGCACAGTAGTGTGTTGCCGTAGCCAACCTTACTGGATGGCAGAGATTATCGTTATTACTGCTTTGTCGACCAGCGGCGTAGAAAGGCCACCTGGTGCTTAGTTTGGGCAACCGTAGTGCCGCCGGGAGGAACGACCCGCGGGAGAGAAGCAACTCCTTCGGCGTCGTTGTGGTGAGATCTGACCGCAACGGCTCCGAACCTTACCGATTTGCGCCACGTTGTGGCTTTCTTAATTTCAGTGTTCGTATGTTATTGCATTTTTTCCACCTATTTTACATAACGTTACTAGTTGTGAATATTTGATTACTAGATGTATAGAGAAAATGTATTTGGAACCGAATAACGAATCTGAAACTCTTTCAGCAAACAGATATCTGAAATTTATTATTGGTTGACATTTTCAATGTTTCGAAGGAGGGAATATTAAACTGAGATGTAAGGGTATGAAAGAACCTAAAAATTATGATAATGAATTTCATGATCCAGAGTTTTTTGTTTCAAATATTTCAGATTTTTATGTCAATTTTTCTTATGTATGTTTAATTTATGGGAGCATGAGAAGAAATGATAAATATTTATAAAATTTAATTATGGTTGAGAGTAAATTAAATGCTTTTTTGTCTTTTGTTTAAATTTGGTTCTCAAATAATTTTTTTAAGTTAAGTCTAGTGCACTCAAAACTGATGTGTATTTTTATTTAGTAGTAGTAAGTAGGTACCTTGAGCGCAGTTGACATGTTTTTATTGCACACCCTTTGTCTGATAAATTAATTAAATTAATTTCATTTTAATACAAGTTGATTAAATTAACTTTATTTTAATTTTTGATTAATTGTATTTCAGTTTTTAATTATTTCATTTTAATTTCAATAAATCTTTTTATCAAAATCTTCAGGTGAGTAATTAAGAACTAAAATAAATTTAACTAAAAGTTAAAATAATATTAATTTTATTAATTCATATTAAAATAAATTTTATTCAGTTAATTTGTCAAATAAAGAGTGTTAAATAAAAACATGCCAAGTGTGCTCATTGTATCCACTTGCTACGAAAAGCTGCACAGAGTGTTTATAAAGGAGAATGGTGATCCCCATACCCAAGTAAGCTAAAAATACGACGGGAATGATAAAAATGAGCACACACGGCCGCGCGGGATTAACCGAGCGGTCTGCGGCGCTGCAGTAATGAACTGTGCGGCTGGTCCCGGTGGAGATTCGAGTCCTCCCTCGGGCATGGGTGTGTGTGTTTGTCATTAGGATAATTTACGTTAAGTAGTGTGTCAGCTTAGGGACTGATGACTTTAGCGGTTAAGTCCCATAAGATTTCACACACATTTGAACATTTTTTGAGCACACACGCACACTTCTCCTCTCATTTCTCCAGCTTCATGAATGTAAGTTGCAACTGACGAGCTGCTGTGGCAATCCTGAAGGAAGAACAAAAAGCAGCTAAATCATCCACAAATAAGGAACATTGTAAGGGGCTCCTTACAATAGACATGATACTTTATATGGCTACGGCAAGGAAGGTAACATTTAAAACACTGCCCTGAAGAATATTACTCCCTGCTCGAAACTATTCGACAGCATGTCACCAAATCAGTACCAAAAAAAGCGCCTTCATAGGAAGGACCGAATGAAGTGGGAAGATGACCACGGAAGCCCCACTGGCGGAGCTGTCCTATGATACTGTGTCTCCAAGCAGTGTCGTATGCCTTACTGATATCAAAGAATATACCTATACAATCCTATTTATGTATAGAAAGCCTAATGGATAGTTGCCACCAGCAGGATCAGATTGTTGACAGTGGATCGACATCTACTGAATCCACACTGAGAGCGACTTAGGAGTTGCCTGGTCTCTAACATCCAGGACAGACGACAGTTAACCATTTATTCCAAGGCCTTTCCTACACAGTTCGTTAAGACGTTGTTCCGGTAACGACTGGGAGACATTAGGTCCTTGGCCAATTTGGGAAGCAGTATCAAAATAGCCTCCGTCCAAGTGTTCGAAAAGAGGCGTGTCTGCCTTATCAAATGGAAACATTGTTAGAGGACTTCCGGTGACGTTTGTTTCAAGTTCCGCAGCACGCTATACGGATCTGGTCGTGGCTGGGCACAGTTCCATGAGCGTCAGACAGTCTCGAATCCGGTTTCCACATGGGAATTGGTGGTTATACGTCTGCAACTCACTTCTCTTCATGGTAGTACAGTAAAGATGGAACGTTGCATCCTCACTGGCAGTGGCAGTATATGTTGCAGAATGCTCTGCTTTCGTCTGCTTGACGTCTCCATGTGTTGCTCCTAGACACTCCTGATTCAACACAGCTATCGTACTGCATGAGAACAACAGGAACGGTCGACGGAATCCAGGAACGATTTTCCATTACCTTTTCTTGCTCTCCTTGACAATGCGTAGAGCCTTTGCCCTTGCTAAGCGAGAGGCTACGACGTTTTCCACCGTTGAGCGGCACTTAAACCTTCACACAGCCACACGCCTGATTACTGAACAGTACTCATCAGTCTACCAAGGGGCAGGCTACCTCGTAGTGTTACATGAGGACTTCAGGATGGAGAACTAGACACAGCCAGATAACTGTACAGTGGCTAGTTGGCGCTGCTGATCATCCGTCATGACTGAGTCCTTTCAGAAAGAGCTCCAGCTTGTAGATAAATACGCAGTGGAACGTGGTCACTGGAATGAAGATCGTCAATGATTTCCCACTGAACAGAGACTGTGTGGGCTGCAGAGCACACAGAGAGGTCTATGGCTGAGAACGATCCAGTAGCAGCACAGAAATGAGTGGGAATACTTTTGTTGAGGATGCACACCCCTTGAGACGTCATGAGACTCCCCAAAACACGCCCGAGAGGGAGAAACGGGGAGTTGTTCTATGATATGTGCTTCAGTGGTAGTCGCATCTTGCGGAGGTAAATACAGCGAGCAAACAGTGACCCTCTCACACACATTAACCTTTAACTGCTATCGCTTGTAGGTCAGTAACTAGGGAGAGAGTAGAGGAGTGTTATTGATAAATACAACGACCCCTCTCTTGGTCCTTTCCCCAGTCAGATCATCCTTGCCATAGAGCATATAGCCCCACATTACAAGGGTATCAGACGCTTGAAAATGCGTTTCCTGCAAATACAAGCACAGGGGGTGTACTTGTGCTGCGAGATTCAATTCCTATACATGTATCCTGAAACCATTAATGTTCCACTGTAGGATGGGAGCCACCTACCAGGAGTACGTCTCTGATCCTGACTTTCTGTCGTAGAGAGGAACCCACAATGTATGGACACTCAGTCTTGGGGTGAAACAATTGCATTAGCCCAACATAGCTCTGAAGGAGGTTAGAGAGAGAGCTCAGAGGATGACGTTTAATTCCTGGATCTGTCAGTGATTGACGCTTTGCCTTTCATTTTTTACCCTTCATGTACTATGGAGCCACAGCTGTGGCTGTGGTAGTGGCAGTGTTGGATAGTGGCCATGACTTAAACTTTGGAGGAACAGGGAGCTCCGCTACGGCGAAACCACAGCTTTTTATGATGTTGACCTTTTTTTGTTACTGTTATGGCCATGGGGGAATGACAGGAATGGGGGAATGAAATACAGTAGAAGAAGAATGGATAGCTTTGAGGGATGAAGTAGTGAAGGCAGCAGAGGATCAAGTAGGTAAAAAGACGAGGGCTAGTAGAAATCCTTGGGTAACAGAAGAAATATTGAATTTAATTGATGAACGGAGAAAATATAAAAATGCAGTAAATGAAGCAGGCAAAAAGGAATACAAACGTCTCAGAAATGAGATCGACAAGAAGTGCGAAATGGCTGAGCAGGCATGGCTAGAGGACAAATGTAAGGATGTAGAGGCTTATCTCACTAGGGGTAAGATAGATACTGCCTACAGGAAAATTAAAGAGACCTTTGGAGATAAGAGAACGACTTGTATGAATATCAAGAGCTCAGATGGCAACCCAGTTCTAAGCAAAGAAGGGAAAGCAGAAAGGTGGAAGGAGTATATAGAGGGTCTATACAAGGGCGATGTACTTGAGGACAATATTATGGAAATGGAAGAGGATGTAGATGAAGATGAAATGGGAGATACGATACTGCGTGAAGAGTTTGACGGAGCACTGAAAGACCTGAGTCGAAACAAGGCCCCCGGAGTAGACAACATTCCATTGGAACTACTGACGGCCTTGGGAGAGCCAGTCCTGACAAAACTCTACCATCTGGTGAGAAAGATGTATGAAACAGGCGAAATACCCTCAGACTTCGAGAAGAATATAATAATTCCAATCCCAAAGAAAGCAGGTGTTGACAGATGTGAAAATTACCGAACTATCAGTTTAATAAGTCACAGCTGCATAATACTAACACGAATTCTTTACAGACGTATGGAAAAACTAGTAGAAGCCAACCTCGGGGAAGATCAGTTTGGATTCCGTAGAAATACTGGAACACGTGAGGCAATACTGACCTTACGACTTATCTTAGAAGAAAGATTAAGGAAAGGCAAACCTACGTTTCTAGCATTTGTAGACTTCGAGAAAGCTTTTGACAATGTTGACTGGAATACTCTCTTTCAAATTCTAAAGGTGGCAGGGGTAAAATACAGGCTATTTACAATTTGTACAGAAACCAGATGGCAGTTATAAGAGTCGAGGGGCATGAAAGGGAAGCAGTGGTTGCGAAGGGAGTAAGACAGGGTTGTAGCCTCTCCCCGATGTTGTTCAATCTGTATATTGAGCAAGCAGTAAAGGAAACAAAAGAAAAATTCGGAGTAGGTATTAAAATCCATGGAGAAGAAATAAAAACTTTGAGGTTCGCTGATGACATTGTAATTCTGTCAGAGACAGCAAAGGACTTGGAAGAGTAGTTGAATGGAATGGACAGTGTCTTGAAAGGAGGACATAAGATGAACATCAACAAAGCAAAACGAGGATAATGAATGTAGTCGAATTAAGTCGGGTGATGCTGAGGGAATTAGATTAGGAAATGAGACACTTAAAGTAGTAAAGGAGTTTTGCTATTTGGGGAGCAAAGTAACTGATGATGGTCGAAGTAGAGAGGATATAAAATGTAGACTGGCAATGGCAAGGAAAGCGTCTCAGAAGAAGAGAAATTTGTTAACATCGAGTTTTCTGAAAGTATTTGTATGGAGTGTAGCCATGTATGGAAGTGAAACATGGACGATAAATAATTTGGACAAGAAGAGAATAGAAGCTTTCGAAATGTGGTGCTACAGACGAATGCTGAAGATTAGATGGGTCGATCACATAACTAATGAGGAAGTATTGAATAGGATTGGGGAGAAGAGAAGTTTGTGGCACAACTTGACCAGAAGAAGGGATCGGTTGGTAGGACATGTTCTGAGGCATCAAGGGATCGCCAATTTAGTATTGGAGGGCAGCGTGGAGGGTAAAAATCGTAGAGGGAGACCAAGAGATGAATACACTAAGCAGATTCAGAAGGATGTAGGTTGCAGTAGGTACTGGGAGATGAAGAAGCTTGCACAGGATAGAGTAGCATGGAGAGCTGCATCAAACCAGTCTCAGGACTGAAGACCACAACAACAACATGGCCATCACCAAGATACGATGAAAATGTATATGCAACTAAAAAGTTGTGAAGTGCCTATTTCTTACAACTCCACCAGCTACCATACCTCTAACGGAAATTAACTGTTTTGTCAACCTCAATTTAAAAGACTCGCCAGGTACGACAAGGGTAAGTTTCTAAATCCGAACCATCGCAACCCTCTGTCTCGCAGATCCAACATATTGTCATAGGATCAATGTACTACTGAGATATCAGTGTCAGAAGATCGACAAAAGGAAAAAAAAAGAAAATTAGAGGAACTCCTGTTCACTTACAGCGCATGACAAAGAAGATTGATGTTCACAGAAGGAGAAGGGAAAACTAAATTAAACTTTGAGCCCTAGAGCGTATGGGATGATACTTAAATGATTACAAAATCGAGAAAAATTTACAAAGCACTGACAGTACGAGCCCACTTATGACTATGAAGTTACACCCTTGCATGTACTGACATTAATTTTTAAGGGTGCCATGAAGTCGTTGTATCCTCTCCTTAGGCAAGCTGGCCCGCAACTGTTGCAACTGTTTCCTGATACCCTGGATGTCGGTACTCTGACGGAATTGACGTCCACGTTGGTCCCGCACAATTTCTAGTGGGGATATGTTTGGGGATCTTGCTGAACAGGAGAGTGCCTCACCATCATAGAAAAACGTGTCATGTACGGCGAACTGTCGCTTCAGAGGTAACCCACGGCGTGACATACCGTTGTACTGACAAATTCTCCTTACTCTCGACCTGACGTGATCTAAAATCACACCGAAAAGCTCCCAACACCATGATGCAATCCCACTCTAACTTTAGCCGGCCGCTGTGGCCGAGCGGTTCTGGGCGCTACAGTCCGGAACCGCGCTGCTGCTACGATCGCAGGTTCGAATCCTGCCTTGGGCATGGATGTGTGTGATGTCCTTAGGTTAGTTAGGTTGAAGTAGTTCTAAGTCTAGGGGACTGATGACCTCAGATGTTGAGTCCCATAGTGCTCAGAGCCATTTGAACCATTGTGACTTTCTCACTGGCGATGGTCATCTTTGGTAGCGCATTCCCACTATTCGTCACCGAACACATGCGACATGCAGTCCATGTTTCCTCGTCAAGACACCACTTCAAACGTAGCCATTTGTTTTGAAGTGTTAACGGCAGCTTATTGATGGTCCGGTTGCTGCTACTCTTGGACAAATGGTGGTGGAGTTCACAGAACGTTGCAAGGGAGGCAACTGCTTGCTCTCGTATGACAGAGTCAAATATGAACGGGATATGATTTGTTTGATGCACGATACAACGAGCTTCCTCATGCTCAGATGTGGTTGACCAGAACATTGACGAAGAGTATGTTCGGCCTCACTTTCCCATGCTGACCAACATTGGCAGCACCACACCTTGTTATTGTACAATTTGACCTGGGTGCAAAGGGGACGCAAAATTAGGTTTCTTTCAGACTGTCTGTTGCTGGTAATTCTACAATTTCATCTGCCGACCGAATGGAGACGCACAATTAGGGTTGTGTCAGACTCTGTCTATTGCTGGTATTTCCACGGTTCGACCTGCCGACCAAATGGAGAAGAACAATTAGGACCCTTCCAGAATGTCAGTCCCTGGTAATGCTGTCTCATACGAGTGCGTGACAACCTTTTGTCCTTCACAGTGATCTCTCAACATCTAACTCTGTTCATGCGACCTTTAAATCCTATCAGGTCTGATGACAACACTAAATACCACTAAAGGTCATTCACACTGAAAACCAACCCCATAAAAAATACACAGTTGTAAGTTTGGCTAACTTACAGTTGTTGTGAGCTCAGCAAACTTACATCTGTTGACGACTGATGCATAATGTTCAAATGGCTCTGAGCACTGTGGGACTCAACTGCTGGGGTCATTAGTCCCCTAGAACTTAGAACTACTTAAACCTAACTAACCTAAGGACATCACAAACATCCATGCCCGAGGCAGGATTCGAACCTGCGACCGTAGCGGTCTTGCGGTTCCAGACTGCAGCGCCTTTAACCGCACGTCCACTTCGGCCGGCTGATGCATAATGTTGACCGTAGTTTCAACCCTTCTAGCAACACATTCGACGTCGTTTTTTCTTTTCTTTTTTATTTTGTTTTACACAAAAGGAATGGAAATGTATTCTTACTACGAATATACATTACACTTTGTGCTGTAATTCTTGGTGTAATTGTTTGTCACGGAAATCGACCAAAAAAACACGTGTGTTTCGCAATGTTTTTGTTACTAAAAGAAACCCATGAAGCTTCTAATTCTGTATAGACGAGCTCCATCTTGAAGATAGGTAAGGTTTCAAGAATTTTGTTAGAAATACATATGGACACTTCTAAGAGCTCTTGAGAGTAGTAGCACTACATATGCAGCGGAAAAACACAAATTTTACAGCAGCATTATCACTAGCGGAACAACTTCTTGTAACCTTTCCATTTCTGTCAAAACGTGACAGTTATACAAGTTTAACGTACTCTCATCGAATGTCACTGGCCAAGATTAGTGAAACTGGGCCTACTGTGTGCTTGATTATCGTGAATGTTCTCAAGAATTTTGCGAAAGTAGGTTTTGTTATTTTACTTTCTACACATTCTTAACACGTTGATAGTTGCACCTTCTGGCACATATTATATGTTCGATTCCTTGCTAATAATCCATTGCCTGAAGACAAGGAAATGAAAGTTGTTGCTAGGGTCTCAGATTCCATACTGCATAGTGGTTGGCAAGTACTTCAACTTTTATATATGAACCACTTTAAATACATGCGCTTACACACAGACACGCTTCATACTGCCAGTATTTCCCTCTGAAAGGAAGCAACGAGAAAAAGTATTACTGTGTGTCGTCACTACCTGTTATTGACAGCTTTCTGCATTTGCAGCCTCATTATCAGCCGTATAACACGTCACCAGTGCTGCTATAACAGCAGTAGCAGCTGCAGCTGCTACTTCTGTTTGTGCTTGCTCAGCAAGCATTTCTTTGGAGCCATATATCACATCTCATATTTTTCGCCGTCCGGGATGGCCGTGCGGTTCTAGGCCCTACAGTCTGGAACCGAGCGACCGCAACGATCGCAGGTTCGAATCCTGCCTTGGGCATGGATGTGTGTGATGTCCTTAGGTTAGTTAGGTTTAATTAGTTCTAGGTTCTAGGCGACTGATGACCTCAGAAGCTAAGTCGCATAGTGCTCAGAGCCATATTTTTCTTGAACTCCTTCCCATCATATCTTCTCTAAGTTTTGATGCAACCCAAAACGCAAATGCAGACTACTTTTGATATTGGTAATTATTTTTTATTTTGTATCCATGAAGTGATGCAATGCAGGCACGTTAAAGCTTTATCTGTGATAGTGGTTCCCTTTCTCTTCTTTACAAAATTTCGACCTATGATAGATATTGAAGGTGCTGGAGAGTATGATCTTGACTGTGATGATGAAAGAAATGGCCCTCCATATGCAAGGAACTTTCGTGTAGCAGGTAGGATATCGTCATTATGGCTTGTAGGCTTGAGCTAGAGCTCAGTGGTGTTGCTTAAAGAGTCATCTAAGTCATCACCGTCAGTAGCGGCTAGGTGGTGGACAGTAAATGTCTCAGATGGATTCAGAAATATACAAAATGTAAAATTTAAAACACTTTCCTCAGAAAGTTGATTGTTAACACGTTGAGTGAATTTTAGCAGTATTTTGATTGTTATAGGAACCACACACTGAGGACCAGCGGGACAAAGTCTCAAACAGATTTGAGACCATATGGAACTTCCCACACTATATTGGTGAAATAGATGGCTGCACATTGAAATATTGCAGCCGGCAGGAACTGCATTACTGTGATATAATTACACTGACACATTAAGCGTTGTGCTGGTAAATTCACTGGTAAACATGCATTACAATGTAATCATTTACAAAGTAAGCATGCAAAGAGGTATTTCCGGTGTTGGTGTTTCTAAACGCTCCAAGAAGGACGAGCGATTTGCTAAGGGAAAGACTGCTGTACCCACACCAAGTCCACCTCCTGGAAGAAATGAAGATGTGTAGTTTCTTGTGGTGGAAGATGATGCACTTGCTCTTTCAGAGTAAACGATGAAACCAAGAAAGGATGTTTAATTATCGGATATCTCGCGCTATAAGAATTGTAAAGAATTTTTTTGGAGTGTTTTCAGCAGGTTTTCGGTTCTTAGGACAATTATGTAGTTAAGTCCTGACGAAACGACATTAGAGACTTCTGCACCTGTGTCTTTGTACAATTTTCTTAGAAGAAATATAGAAAGTGCCTCAGTTTACTCACCACTTGACGGTTGTGACGTGGAAGATCCGGAAGCACGCAGGGTTTCAGACGGTAGTTGGAGGATGTCTCCACACAGAAAAGTCTTCAGAGAAAGAAAAAAATGGTTCAAATGGCTCTTGGACTTAACTTCTGAGGTCATCAGTCCCCTAGAACTTAGAACTACTTAAACCTAACTAACCTAAGGACATCATATGCCCGAGGCAGGATTCCAACCTGCGACCGTAGCGGTCGCGCGGTTTCAGACAGTAGCGCCTAGAACCGCTCGGCCTCCGGCCGGCTTCAGAGAAAGAAGGCAACAGAAGAAGAACGGCAAAGAATGTAAGACATGTATTTGCAATTTACCTCGTATCGGATGTTGGTACAGAAATATGGTAAGAGAAATGTGCACACTTAGGATTGGTCAACCACGAGTAGGACCCGCGCGTTGAAGGTTCCCTGGAAACTTAATTTATATTGTTCATTCATCATGGGAATCGAGAATCTCAACAAAACTTGCCTGTTTACAATATAGATACTAGCAAGTTATCATTACTGGGTTTCCAAGACCACATCAAAGTCTCTTCAGTAGTTCCCCAGACTAGCTCAGACATACGAAAAGAACCGAACACGAGGCTTCAGTTTATACATGTAACTCCGACAATTTAATCGAAAAATTTTTATTTACTGGTTAAAACATGACTACAACTTATATTTTATGTTTGCAAGCAGTCCTGCTTGTCTGTTATGCTTCTGACGGATGATGAATGCAATGTATGTTCTAATGGCAAAAAGACATTTTATGTGATATATTTACAAATTCCCCCCGGTAAATCATGGACCCTGCCGTCGGTGGGGAGACTTGCGCGCCTCAGCAATACAGGTAGCCGCACCGTAGGTGCAACCACAACGGAGGGGTATATGCAGAGAGATCAGAAAAATGTGAGATCCCTGAAGAGGGGCAGCAGTCTTCACAGTAGTTACGGGGGCAACAGTTTGAATGATTGATGATCTGGCCTTGTAACATCAACCAATATGGCCTTAACGCGCTGGTCCTGCAAACTACTGAAATCAATGGGAAACTACAGCCGTAATCCCTCCTGAGGTCATGCAGCTTTACTGTATGGATAAATGACGATGGTGTCTACTTGGGTAAAACACTTCAGAGATGAAATAGTTCGCCATTTGGATCTCAGGTAGGGGACTACTCAGGAGGACATCGTCATCAGGAGAAACAAAACTGCCGTTCTACAAATCGGAGCGTGGAATGTCAGATCCCTTCATCTGGCAGATAGGTTAGAAAATTTAAAATGGGAAATGAATAGATTAAAGTTAGATACAGTGGGAATTAGTGAAGTTCGGTGGCAGAAGGAACAAAACTTCTGGTCAGTGAATACAGGGTTATAAATACAAATCAAACAACGGCAAATCAGGAGTGGGTATAGTAATGAATTAAAAATTAGGAACGCGGATAAGTTACTACGAACAGCACGATGAACGCATTATTGTAGCCAAGATAGACACGGAGCCCACACCTACCACAGCAGTACAAGTTTATATGCTAATTAGCTTCGTAAATGATGAAGAGATCGAAGAAATGTATGAAACGATAAGATGTGTGTGTGAAATCTTATGGGACTTAACTGCTAAGGTCATCAGTCCCCAGAAACGATAAGAGAAATTATTCAGATAGTTAATGGGGACGAAAATTCAGTAGTCATGGGGGACTGGAATGCGATTGTAGGAAAAGGAAGAGAAGGAAAAATAGTAGGTGAATATGAACTGCGGGTAAGGAATGAAAGGGGAAGCCGCCTGGTGGAATTTTGCACAGAGCATAACTTAGTCATAGCTAACAATTGGCTTAAGAATCATGAAAGAAGGTTGTATAGGTAGGAGAGGCCTGGAGACGCTAGAAGATTTCAGACATATTATATAATGGTAAGACAGAGATTTAGGGACCAGGTTTTATATTATAATACATTTCCAGGGACAGATGTGGACGCTGACGACAATTTAATGATTATGAAATGGTTCAAATGGCTCTGAGCACTATGGGACTCAACTGCTGAGGTCATTAGTCCCCTAGAACTTGGAGAGAGGAATTTGTGGCACAACTTGACTAGAAGAAGAGATCGGTTGTTATGACACGTTCTGAGGCCTCAAGACATCACCAATTTAGTATTGGAGGGAAGCGTGGAGGGTAAAAATCGTAAAGGAAGACCAAGAGGTAATTACGCTAACCAGATTCAGATGGATATAACATGCAGTAGTTATTCGGAGATGAAGAGGCTTGCACAGGATAGAGTTGCGTGGAGAGCTGCATCAAACCAGTCTCTGTACTGAAGACAACAACAACAACAAGAATTTCAAATTAACCATTTTCAGATTCTTTTCATTTTTATTGTACTGTTAAACATTGTTTTTCTTCAAATTTCATGATTCTACGTGAATGGTAAAACCCTTAGCGGTTTTAATGAGCTAGTTTCAGATTATCAAGGTATGTGACGCAAACTGCCGAAGCTGTTGATTGCATTGACTTAGAAGCTTAAATTTTTATACTGCTAAGGGGCTATAGACCTTATTAGTGTCATCAGTTTCACATTGATAGCTCAAATTGTTCACGAAGAAAAGGAGTCTGAATAGACGGACAGAAAACACATAGACGCATATAACATAAAATATTTCATCGTGTTATACAATTGTAAATTAACGATTTTCCGACTTTTTCCTTTACCTATAGTGTCAAATAGTGCATCGTCGCAAATTTCATGATTCTAACCCAATGGGAAGCACCCCACAGGTTTTAATGTGTTACGAGTGTTGACTGAAAAGTAATGCCTCCACCTTCGTAACTCTTCAACAGTTGGCAGCATTGGTATGCGGCAGATACTGGCTTGTTCTGTAGCCTCTTCCCTACAGCACCAGTTGTTGGGAAGCCTTAGCACTGAACGGTTGTGTTGTTGCACTGTAAAGTATGGAACCCTGCTCAGCCAATGCGATGTAAGCAACGTGCAGTCATTGAATTCTCGACAGCAGAAGGTGTCACCCCAAGGGAGATTTATCAGAGAATGAAAGCAGTTTATGGTGATTGTGTTGATGTGAGTATTGCGCGTCGTTGGGCAAGTAAGTTTAAATGTGTTGAGGCTGGACCATCTGACCTGCGTGACAGACAAACAGTTGGACGAAATGTTCAAATGTGTGTGAAATCTTATGGAACTTAACTGCTAAGGTCATCAGTCCCTAAGCTTACACACTACTTAACCTAAATCATCCTAAGGGCAAACACACACATCCATGCCCGAGGGAGGACTCGAACCTCCGCCGGGATCAGCCGCACAGCCCATGATTGCAGCGCCTTACGGCGCTCGGCAAAACAGTTGGACGTCCTGTGACAGCAACCACCGATTTTCACAAGCAGAATGTTAACAGATTCACTCAGGGCGATCGTCGTATCATTCAGAGAAAAATTGCAAGTAGAATCGGCATTTTACAAGAACTTGTTTGTCACATTATTGTTTTGCTTGGCTATCGGAAGATCTGTGCACGATGGGTTCCCCGGATGCTTACTCCTGAAATGAAAGCGCACAGACTTGAAATTTGCCAGGTACTGCTCTCGCTTCCATATTTAGCACCGTCTGACATTCATCTGTTCCCGATAATGAAAGGCGATCTGCAGGTACATCATTATGCTTCTGATGAAGACGTTGAGAAAACTATGAGACTGTGATTGCTGAAAAAGTATCGACTTCTTCCGTGATGGCTTCAGAAAACTTGTTTATCGTTGTCAGAAATGTATCCAATTGGCTGGTGATTGTGTGGAATAGTGAATATTGGTAATTAAAGATCACATTGTAAGGATTATTTCTGCGTTTGGTTTATTAAAATATTCCCATCAAATCCAGTTAACGAAGATGGAGGCATAACTTTTCATCCAACCCTCGTAGTTTTCGAGTATCAAAATATGTGACATGAATGGTCGTATCTTGTGATTGCAAAGAGTTAGAAGCTTAAAATTTTTAAAGAGTCAAAGGAACCTAGACTTTAGTAGGTAACATAAACTTGAAACTGATTAAATTGTTCCAGAGAAAAAGTGCCCTTAACAGACGGACAGACAACAGGGAGACGAAAAAAATTACAAAAATATTTTTTGCGTTATATAATTTCAAGTTAAGAATCTTCGGATATTTTTCCCTTACTTGTTCCTTGAAACTTCGGCTGAATGTTCTCTTAAACGAATCACTAGGACAGTCCTAGTGAACTGTTTTTGATTATAGGCGGTTCAGTCTGGAACCGCGCGATTGCTACGGTCGCAGGTTCGGATCCTGCCTCGGACATGGATGTGTGTGCTGTCTTTAGGTTAGTTAGGCTTAAGTAGTCCGAAGTTCTAGGGGACTGATGACCACAGCTGTTAAGTCCCATAGTGCTCAGAGCCAGCTGACAACCTTTTACTAATAATTCTTGAAGTTTTCCTGGCTTACTCTCCGGCGGTGGAATTTCAAGGTAGCAGGCAAGAGGGCACACAACTACGTAGGTAGTGATAGTGGTGGTCGTACCTCGGACATCGCACATTGATTAGGCAGAGGAGACTGCTGTTCACGGTATCGGCTTTATAGCAAAAATTGGCGCGGAAAGGCATGGGCATTGGCAGCCGTCAAGGGAGCGTTCTCCATCGAAATCCGCGCCATCTGCAAATAGTATTCCAAATGTGGCCAACAGGCGCATGCGTAAAGAGGTAACGACATGTGCGCCCTCTGTCGGAATGCGAGCTCCCGTTGATAAAAACAAACGTCACATGCCGCCAGACGTGTCGTTATGAATAAAATGATTTCTTTCATAAGAAATTAAAGAGACAACCTGGTTCCAAGGCTTGTTCACTTGAAAGCCCCCGTCACTATTTATAAGCTCTTGTACCAGATATACTTCACATAGATTCTTTAATTACTGAATACCAAAAGGATCTCTACGGGACCAAGATTTCTGTGGCAGAATAATGCTGTGGAAAAACAGTGCTCCGCTACGGCCGACTTACTGGGCTGCGAAAGGTTAAGGCGGCACTCGTGTTCAACGGACCTTTGACGTACTGTGCGTATCGTATGACCTATGTAGGTTTTGCCACACTGGCAAGGAATTTTGTAACTCGCGGCCCTCACAAGACCCAGATCGTCCTTTACTGAACAGAGAAGGGCACTAATCTTCGCCGGTGGCCGGAAGATTAACTTGATGTTTCCTTAGGATCTTGCCTATTTTAGGAGAAAGGGTGCCGACGTCTGGTAGGAACGCCCTGGACTTGGAAAGCGCGTTATCTTCTTGATGTCGTGGGTTGTCACGTTTCTTCCTCCCTTTTCTGTATGGATCTGATACGGAGAGTACCAAATATCTTTGGACACCGACTATAGATGTTCTAGCTCCTTTGTAAGGCTGTCTCCATCAGAAACTGCATGAGCCCGGTGCACTAACGTTCTAAGGACGTCAGTAGTTTGCAAAGGGTGATAACAGTTCGACGCTTGCAGATAAAGGTCCGTATGTGTGGGCTTACGGTAGACAGAATGCCTTAAGGACCTATCCATTCTCCTATTAAACAAGACACCGTTCGGTACACCATTCTCTCTGCATCCAAAGTTGTATCCAGCGTAATTAGTACAGACCCCAAATTTACGGATGCACACACTAAGAAAAGGAAACTCTTTCGTGATGAAACCGGGAACGAAGTGACAGATGTGAAATCAGAAGCTGTATTCAAGAAAAATGTTTTTATGTGATTATTGACAGTCTATATCATTACTAACAATGTGTCGTGAAAGCCAGTGTGAAACAATAAAGATTTTAGACGAGACATTTGGTCTCGTACGGAAATACTCTATGAGACAAGAGTGGTCAAGATTCCGGCTCTTAGGCCGCGCCCGGGGAACGAGTGCCAAAGTTCTCAGCCTCGGTTCACATATCCGCCACCGCCACCGCCACGCAACGCTATTTTGCCGCGAGGAGGAGGAACAACGGGAAACTGCGGACGTGCCACATTTAAATGACAGTGCAGTCCGGCATAAGGACAGATACAGAAAATTTCATAGAGTTTCACACTCAATTTATCCTGTAATCGTCACTTATTTACTTCCATAAACGAAACAAGGTCTTTCACACAAATATGTCGATCGAAACATTGTAGCACTTTTGCAACCCCATTACGGAGTCTTGGAAACCCTACCTGAGGAAAGCAATGTAGACGTCCTGGACAGTTCCCACGAGAAAAGATTTGCTATTAAAACTGGAATTACCTAGCAGGTCAATCAGCGACATTTCCAAATGCGCATCAGCGATTTCAACTGAAATGGCAAATGATGTCCAAAAACGCTCTAGAACAAATGTGACGTTGTTAGTACCCTCAAAGTTTTTATGGAACTACCCTTGTAAATGTTTCAATACCGCTATGAGTTCTTCAAACTCCGCGTTTTCTTCAGTGCCACTCAGCTTACGGAATGGGACGGCCTTAGTGTGAAATCTCCATTCCATTTCGGATATTATAATTTTCGTTCTTGCACTTCTTTTTCCTTCATAAATTCAGCAATAACGAGTTTCAAATTGAAAAATCGTTCCAGGCATGCCTCTTGACTTAACCATAGTTGTTTGCAGTAATATATGAAGTGTCCACATTCTTCATTTAATTCCACTGATAACTGTCGCAACTCTCAGTCGAATAGTGTATGCAGCTATTCGTACCACAAATTTCCTCATGTGATTCAGGCCTGCAAATTTCGCATAAAGTGCTTTTTGATGTGCAGAATACTGAATCTCTTCTATCGATCCTTGTAATTATTTGCTCTTTCATTCTCGAATAAATCTTTAAATTCTCTGTAAATTGTATTGTAATGTAGTTTTATAGCAAATACGCAGTACCAGTCACTTATGCGAATTGAAAATCCTCGTTCCTCTTGAAACTAATAATTTTTTGAATGAAACACTGACCAACATAATTTTCCCTGACAAAGACAACCTATTATTTATCACCCACAATAAACAAGCCCAACGCAATCTGACTGCTATACATTGGTCACATGATTTCCAATGATTAACACAAAAGAATGGCTCTGAATTGGAATAAATCCTAGTAATACAAATCCAAAACATATAAATTAAAGAAATAGGAAACAATCTCCAACTCTGTTAATTGCCTGAACTCATTTCAATCACGAATCCCGATAGTAAAAACCCCAATCTTTTTCATAAGTCACTTGCCTCACAGAAAATCTTCGTAACATTAACTACAGCAATTACAGCTAGTAGCAACAACATCCAGCAAAATAAAAGGATTCTAACTACTATAGACGCTAACTACAAGGAGGCATATGGTTAGCAAAAGAAAGATTTTGTTGAAGAGCAAACAATGTATTTAGAAAATTTTACCTTAGTCATGTGACATCCAGCTCCAAAAATTATGTAGTTGCCAATAATTCCACTACCCAAATATTATGAACCGTACATCCATTATCATACCTTTCCTTGCATCTTTTCTTGTAAGAAACTTCATCTCACTTCACACTGCGTGTCCTGCCAACACAGAGTCTCCACTAAGGAAAAAAAACATGTCCATACACTTCCCTATCCACTCACTAACTGCTAGTCCGGCCACCCAAAGAATCTCTTGCCGAGGGCGCAGAGCGCTCTCAGCAATATTAACACAGTCTATGGCGTTACCAACACACAAACAGGCTACTTACACTCTCTTCTGCCATTCCCATTCATTTTACGAATTGCGACAGTACATAGCCACTGGGCCTGTCAATGTTCTTCATATCACGAGAGTTGTGCCGACCGAAGGATGCCGCAGTGCAATGCTAAATGGATTGTCGCGCTGTTCCGGGAACTTCCGAGAAGGAGTCACAGGTCAATCCTCGGTCCTCCCGTGGCCGGCACACGCTGCACGCTTGGCTTGCCTGCTCTAAGATGGCTGATGATCAGATCGCTGAGGCATCCAAGTTTTTTATCAGTGAATACCTTAATGAAGCCACAATAGTTTTAGAAGATGTTACATATTTGGAAACAATTGATACTTCCAACTTTGGAGACATTACTTTGAAATCATTGGACTATGGCCGGCCACATCGTGCCAAACTTCGTGCTTGCAATGTCTGAAGACCACGGGCAGGCCAAGGCCCGGCCTGTCACTCGGTACTTCTCGCAAGTACCCGGAATGGCGCGAACTTTAATTCAGCATTGAGGCGTGGCACATGTCGGTCAGCAACAGCTCTCTGAGTTCGGCGGAGTCGTGATGTCAGCGCTGTTCACCCTTCGGTGTTTGTTCGTAAAATGAAGGACGTTTGTAGGTCTAGTGGCTGTTTGCACGAAAGGTGGCAGTGTAGCGATCTATCGTCACAGGCCTTTAAAAGTGAGTGGGAATGACGTAAGCGAGGGATGAGAATTTTCAATTCGCATAAGCGACAGGTATTGAATATTTGCTATGAAACACCATGAAGGAGGATTCAAAGACATAATTCACATGAAAAGAAGATGGGATTAATTGTACTGTACATCAAGAAGCTCTTTGTGCTAAATTTGGGGGCGTGGAGCTCGAGAAGAAATTGGAGTACGAACAGCAAAGTCGCATGTGTTATTCCACTGTCAGCTGCAACAGTTTTCAATAGAACTGAACGAACATGATGGACACATCATATATTCCAGCAAAGTACGTTGGTTAAATCAAGGCTCATACCTGGAACGCTATGGCGATTTAAAACTATTTTTGAGTTTAAGAAGCAAACAGGAGTGCAGGAACGAAAATTAAAACATTTGGAATGATCAGACTAAGAGCAGCCGACCAGTTGCAAAGGATAAAGTAATCTTTACCTAGGTTTCAATAGATATAAATCTATCTTCTTCAGAAGACGGCCTGGGGACAATGAACATCGTAATATATATTAAGGTATGAAACATGAGTCAAGATTTTTTTTTTTTTTTTTTTTTCTTTATTGTATTTCAATTCCCCTATCGGGGCGGGCTGGCAGCAGCATATGCGCTGCTCTTCAGCCGAAAGACATAGAACAAAACAATAGAAGACATTTAAAAACAGCAAAGGAGAGAAGAAGGCGAACATAGATATAAAAAGGGAGAACATCATGGAAGGCAATATACAAAAAACGGGGTGACTGTAAAATGGAGATAAAAAACTGTTTAAAAGTAGCACACACAAAAGGCCACACACTGCGACGATTAAAAGAAACACAAGGCACAGTATGACTGGAGCATAAAGGTGTCGACGGCTGGCATAGCACACAGCGTAGCACTGACGGCGAACCTCCAGGCAGCACACAATGAAAATCACACCTCTTGACGCACACGAGAAAAGCACGAAACACAACACTGACGTGGCACACTGATGTTGATCAATACAGAGGATCTGCCAGGTTCAAGGAGATGAGGGAGACCTGAAGAAGGGAGGGAGGGGAAGAGATGGGGGAGGGGAAATGGGGGGCGCTCGGAAGAGGGCCAGGTAGGGAGGGATGTGGGAAGGAGAGAGGCAAGTATGGGGTGCAGGGTCTCAGGGGAGTGGGGGATGGAGGAAAATCCGCTCTGGGAGAAGGAGGAAAGAGGAGAAGGGGGCCCTGGGGAGGGGGGGGGGGAACAAGGCCGGATTATAGTTGGAAGGAAGGGTATATGTCACGGCGAAGTTCGTCATCCGGGAGGGGGAGGCGTTGGAAATTGCCCTGATGAAGGAGATGGAGGGTGTGGAGGTGGAGAGAGGGAGGGATACAGCGATAGAGGCGCGGCAACGGGCGGGGGGTGGAGAGGAAGGAGGAAACCAGAGGGTGGGGGGGATCAACCCTGCGAACAATGTAAAGGATGCGGAGATGTTGGAGGAACAAGAGGAGGTGGGGGAAGGGGATCAGTTCATACAGGAGCCGTGTGGGGGAAGGAAGGCGGATACGGAAGGCAAGGCGGAGCGCATGGCGTTCAAGGATTTGGAGAGCCTTGTAAAAGCGGGTGGGGGCGGAGATCCAGGCGACGCTGGCATAACAGAGGATAGGACGGATGAGGGATTTGTAGGTGTGGAGGATGGTAGAAGGATGCAATCCCCATGTCCGGCCGGACAGGAGTTTCAGCAGGCGGAGGCGGGAATGGGCTTTCTGCTGGATGGTCAGGAGATGAGGGGTCCAGGTGAGGTGTCGGTCAAGGGTGAGGCCAAGGTATTTCAGGGTGGGGGTGAGTTGGATAGGACGACCAGAAAGGGTGAGGTAGAAATCTTGGAGGCGGAAGGAGCGAGTGGTACGGCCTATGATGATTGCCTGGGTTTTGGAGGGGTTGAGACGGAGGAGCCACTGGTTACACCAAGTGGTGAACTGGTTAAGGTGGGTTTGGAGGGTACGTTGAGACCTTTGAAGGGTAGGATAGAGAGCCAGGAAGGCGGTGTCATCAGCATATTGGAGAAGGTGAACTGGTGGGGGTGGCTTGGGCATATCAGCTGTATACAAGAGATAAAGGAGAGGGGAGAGGACAGAACCCTGGGGGACGCCAGCCGTGGGATAAAAGATACGGGAGTTGGTGTTGTGGAGGGCGACATAGGAAGGACGGTGCGAGAGGAAGGAAGCGACCAGACGGACAAAATTGAGAGGCAGGGCGTAGGTTTGGAGTTTAAAGAGGAGACCGGGATGCCATACACGGTCATAGGCATTTTGGAGGTCAAGGGAAACAAAAATGGCGGAGCGACGGGAGTTGAGCTGGAGGGACAGAAGGTGAACAAGGTTGAGGAGTTGGTCATCAGCAGAGAAGGAGGGTCGGAAGCCACACTGGGTAAGGGGGAGGAGGTGGTGTTGAGCAAGGTGCCGATGGATACGGTGGGAGAGGATGGATTCAAGGACCTTACTGAAGACGGAGGTGAGGCAGATGGGACGATAGGAAGAGGCGGCAGAAGGGGGTTTGTTGGGTTTGAGGAAGAGGAGGACGCGGGAGGTCTTCCACAGGTCAGGGTAGAAGCCAGTAGAGAGGATGACATTATAGAGATGGGCGAGGACAGTTAGGAAGGAATAGGGGCTTTCTCGAAGGTGACGGTAGGTGACACAGTCGTGACCAGGGGCCGTGTTGCGTTTGGACTGGAGGAGAAGTTTAATGTCTTGTGCTGTGATGGGAGTGTTGACGTCCGAGGGGGGCAACTGCCCCAAGTACTGGAGACTAGGAGCAAGTGGAGCGACTGAGGTATCAGCACGTTCCATGACGGTGGGGAAAAGAGAATAATCAAAGTGGGGATCATCGGGGATGGAGAAGACCTCGGAAAGGTGGGAAGCGAAGTGGTTGGCCTTACTGAGGTTGTCTGGAAGGGGGCGATCGTTATGGAGAAGGGGGTAGTGGGGAGCGGAAAGGGAACCAGTAAGACGATGGAAGGCAGACCAGTACTTGGAGGAGTTGATAGGGAGGGTGGCATTGAGTCGTGTGCAGGTCTGGCGCCAGTCCCGGCGTTTCGTTGCTGTAATAAGGTTCCGTACGTGTCGCTGTATTTGCCGGTGGCGTTGGAGTGTATCCCTGTCACGAGTGCGGAGGAAGGAGCGATAGAGGCGGCGGGATTCACGGAGGAGGAGGACAGCCCGCGGAGGGAGAGTGGGACGGTGTGGGTGGATGGTTTTAGTAGGAACATGGGCCTCCACGGCGTCAGTAATTACCGTCTGAAGGAAGGACGAGGCGCGGATGATGTCGTCAGGATGGCGATAGGTAAGAGGGTGGCTTTCGACCTGGGTGGAGATGGAGTCCCGGTAGGCAGCCCAGTTGGCACGGCGATAGTCATGGACGACCTTGGGAGGGGGTGCAGGTTGCGGAGCTGGAGGGGGGCGGTTTGCAGACGTTATGGTGAGAAGGACAGGGAGGTGATCGCTACCTGTGGGGTCAAGGACGGCGACAGTGATACGCCCAAGGAGGTTGGCGGAGGCAATGACAACATCGGGGGTGGTGTTACTTTCGGGTCGGGTGTGCTGGGGAATGGGAACAAGGTCACCCTGGATTGTGGAGAGGAACTGATGCCACCGCCGAAGGGCAGCAGGAGTGCGGCTATGGACGTTGAGGTCGGCGGCAATCACATAGGTGGAGAAGGTGTGATCAATGTGTGAGATGAAGTCATAAGGAAGAGGAGCAGTGGAGCGGACATAGATGGTGGCACAGGTAATGGTGAGGGAGGGGAAGAAGACGCTAAGGATAAGGTGTTCAGTGGGGTCATTGAGGAGAGGTTGTGGCCGGACGGGGATATGCTTAAGGTGGCCAATCGCGACTCCACCCTGCGCACGAGGACCAGGAGCATCAGTGCGGTGGAGGATATAGGGGGAGGAGCGGACAGAATGGTGGGGCTGGAGAAAGGTTTCATTCAGGAGGAAGGTGTCGACCTGGTGGTGGGAGAGGGTGTGCATGAGGAGGTATTTGTTGGAGCGGAAGGAGCGAATGTTCTGGAAGAGGATGCGAGACTCGTGCCGCGCCATGACGGGAAGGAGGGGGGGAAGAGAGGGAAGGGAAGAGACTTAAACTAGGGTGTCGAGGCGGGTGAAGGTGAAGTGGGCTTGGTTGTGGGAGTAAGTGGCGAAGGTGTTCAGGTGGAACACAGAGCGAGCAGCAAGGGATATTTGTTGGAAGGTGTGCGGGCGCTGAAAAGGGTGAATGTTTTGGAGTACAACGGTAATGAACCGGATGATGTCCTCGGCCGTGGGGGGTGGACGGAGGGAATTGTTAGGATGGACAGGAGGATCGACGGGACGAACTGGGACTGTAAGTTCAGGGGTGGCTGGAGGGGGTTTAGCTTTACACTTGTAGGAGTATGTGGGATGGGGGCCATTGCAGGTATTACAGGAAGGAGGAGCAGCGAGGTTGGGGCAGTTCTTGAGAAAGTGGGAGGCCTTGCAATGGGGACAGGTGGGGGGGTTTTTGCAGTTGGGAGTCAGGTGGTCATTGTACATCAGGCACCGTTGGCAACGGTAGGATTGGGGAGGGGATTTGGAGGATTCAACAGGGTGGCGACGGTGGTATATCAGGGCACCCTGGGTGAGGAGATGTTCTATGGACGGGGCGGACTCTGAGAATACCCGCATGAGGTAGGTGGGACCAGAGGCATTGTGGATACGGCGAGCAGAGCGGATTTCCAAGTCCGGGTGGGAGTTCAATTCTACCAACACTTCATCCTCTGTGATCACCGGGCTGAGCTTGGTGATCACAGCGGTGTAGGTGGGGGGGCGACGGGGAGGCTGGGGCTGACGAGGAGTGGAAGCGGAAAGGAAGGGTGTCAGAGAGGCGTGGGGGCCAAACATAACTCGTGGGAGTTTTCGCAGGAGGTCTGTGTGAAATGATGGGGATGGGGACTTGATAAGGACTGAGTCCCTGCGGGGAATGAGTTGGGAGATGGGAGCACCAGGTAAGTACTTTCGTATTTCCTTGGTGAGGGTACGAGCGTCGAGGAACTTAGGATCGGGAGTGGACAGGACAAAGGTGTGGAGGGTGGGGGCCAAGGTAGGGGTGGCAGGAGGAGGGGTGGTGTCCATGGTGACGGCAGGGGGAGGGGGAGGGGGAGGTGGCGTTGATTTTTTGTGGGAAGTGGCGGGAGCAGAGTCGGTAAGGACGCGCTTTTGGGGTTTTTTGGAGACTGGAGGCTGGGAGGAGGGGAGAGGGACGGGGAGGAGAGGGAGGTGGCGGGTGGCAGATCCCTGTGGCGTAGTGGAGGCACCGGGAGAAGCAGCTGGTTCAGTGGTGGCGATGGTGGCTCGGCGCAACGTGATGCGTGCGGGAGATGCAGAAGACGAAGCGACGGGGTCGGTGAGAGAGGGGAAGCCAACCACCTGAGGGGCGGCAGCAGAGGCGGCAACAGAGGCGTACGTGAGGGCGGGGGTAGTAGTGGGAGCTGTTGAGGGTGTGGAGGCTGGAGGAAGGGTGTAGAGGTGTGGGTATACAGCAGGGGAGGAGATAGGGGGGTGGGTAAGTGGAGGAAGGGAAGGGGAGGTGGAAGGAGGGAGGCCAGAGGCGGCACTCCAGGAAGTGACTGTGGGAGAGGGGGAGGGGGAGGTGTAGATGACGGTGGAGGTGGGAGTACTCATTGCAGACGAACGGCGACGGACAGACGGACGTGCAGCAGGCGGCGTCGGCGTCGGCGTCGGCGATGGGCAGCGGCGAACAGCAGGCGGCGTCGGCGTCGGCGTCGGCGTCGGCGGCGAACAGGCGGACGAACAGCAGGCGGCGGCGGCGGCAGCGGCAGCGGCAGCGGTTACGACGACGGCGATGGACAGCCAGCAGGCGGACGGACGGACGGACGGACGAACGAACGAACGAACGAACAGCGACAGCAGCGAGCAGACAGACAGACACACACTATCTTCGAAGACGGAGATTCCACCCTGAGAGTAGCCCAGGCTTTGCAATCTGACGCTTTCGAAGGAGGGGATCCAACCCTCTAGATGCATGAGTCAAGAATGAAGTTTAACATATATTAGGAAAATATTGTATTACAGGTTGTGAGAAAGGTTCTTGGTACTTACAGTATTATAACAACATGAAGTGATATGTCCTTATCGTTTAGGCAAACATCTGCATAGTTACATTAATCATATAAAATATAGCCCTGAAAACAGGGTTTGTCAGACAAATAAAATAGGTACATAGAAGTTGCAGAGCGCCTAAGCGACTGAGTAAAATCGGCCAGCGTAGTAGCACAGCGGCCAGGGCAGGTGGCGCTCATGTCGCGAACTATGTGCCGATAGGCGTACTGAAGTAACATTTGAAATATCAATATTAAATGCGTTCTTAAATAGAGTGATAATAAATAAAATGGCAAGCATTTAACACTCCCGTTATGACATTGTGGGAGGTATAGGAACAATAACGTAGATACATACATCAAAAAGACAGGTGGCGCTTCCGCCGTGAGTTACAAGCAGTGGTCTATATAGCCAAAATATAAAAGTTATATTATCATATTAATGAAGCCCATAGAACATATATAAGTCAAAACATCAAGAACAATCAGTAATGGCTTTTAAGAAAATTATGAGACCTGGTCTACAATCCAGTTACTACGTAATATAGAATAAGAGAAAATTACATGAGGGCTCCTGTAGTGGCAGCCATACATCGTGAGAAGAACACATTATATGAACGGTAGTAAACTGAAAGATTTGAAAGTGCATTATAGCTTCCTGAGGAAATAGACTACTGAGGTTACTATCATTAATGTTATATATTAAACAGTACGGGTTTAAAGCCTTCGAAAAATTGTTTACAGGCAAGGTTCAACTGATCATTCAGTATATTGCCGTCTTTGAGCTCTAGATGTTTAAAAATAAATAGCTCTTCCCACAGATCTAGTCTCCGTCCTTTGACCTGTCTATGTAGGATAACCGTGTCTTCTAACTGTTTAGGCGTATGGCCGGTTATCAAGAGGTGTTCAGCAAAGGTAGAGTTGCGGATATTTGTTCCTTTTTTACCTAAAAGATGTTCTTTATATCGTGTTTTCACAGCTCTGCCGGTTTGACCAATATAATAAGAGGGGCAGTTGTTACAGGTTAGCTTGTAAACACCTGAATTAGAAAACCAATCGCTGGCAATCTCTACTGACTGTACAAGATTTCTTTTTAAACTGTTATCTGTAGAAAAGGAGACGTTACAGTTATATTTTTTATTTAGAAGACGTTTAATCCTATACGATAAGTTACCCAGGAAAGGGATGGAAATAAATTTTTTAGTTTCAGTGGTATCCGTGGGGAGAATATTTCTCAAAGTCGAACATTTTTGGGAGATTTTCTTATTGAGCAGGTGATCGATCATGTTCTGGTTATACCCATTATTAACCGCAATCGCTTTGATGACATTCAATTCCTTTCTTTGATCTGCAGGTGATAAAGGAGTGGTTATCATCCGGTGAATGGCGGAATGAAAAAAAAAAAAAAAATGCCAATTTATGAGCTTTTGGATGGGTTGAGTCAGCAGGAATGACATTATCTGAATATGTTTCCTTGCGGAAGATATTAAAATGGAAGGAATTATCTTCTATAGAAATTGTTAAATCGAGAAAATTAAGTTCACGTTTATCATTTTGAAGTTCTTTTGTGAAGGAAATTTTTTCATGTAAACCGTTGAAAATGTTAAAGAGATGCTCTAACTCATGATCAGTGCCATCAAAAGCAATGAAAATGTCATCAACATACTGTGCATAATAGCGGATTTTGTGGCGTAATTCTGAACTTGAATTGAAAAACGTTGTTTCCAGGGCGTTAATGAAAACCTCTGCTAGAATACCGGCGAGGGGGCTACCCATTGCTAGACCATCTGGCTGTACATACATTTTCCCATTAAATGTGAAGTAATTATATTTTAAAATGACCTTAAGCAAACCAATGAGTTCGGCAATCTGAGTTTCACTTAATTTTTTATGTTTCAGAAGATTCTCTTTTACAAGGTCTATGGTTTCATCAACCGGAACATTTGTGTAAAGGCTGACGATGTCAAAGGACACCAGTCTAGTGTCAGGTGTACAACTTATGGACTGAAGACTTAGCATTTTCAGTAGCCTTGACTGCACACTGCCCACAGTAATACATTGCAAGGTAACTTCTTTCTGATTTGATGAGGATAAATTTAAAAAGAAAATCGCGTTGCAGAAGGGACACATTGTGGGCGTCCAGTTCCTTAAGCTCACATGGTGTTAAAGAAAATGAGAGGTCTCAAGCATTCATTGTGGGCTTGAATGAATTACACGGATAGTTTTATAAATGTTTTGAGGACACTGTCAGTCTTGCATCTGTGTTCGAGCTGTTTTCGAGACCATTTGTGGCTTTACTTGAAAGTGCCCTTCTGCACGTGCAGATGTAACTCACTGACCTCCAGGATAATTCGAGTTTTAATGAGAAATGCTTTTACCTTTAAACTGTTCAGGAGGTCTACATTGCTACCCTAAGGTAAGGTTGTCATATCTTCAAAATAAGGTTCCAGAAGTGTGAATACGTGTCAAACTGAGTGGGAAAGTCTCTGAAATTATCTGCGTCTGAGCACATGCCGACAGTTCGTACCAGATAAAAATTATGTCTTCCGTGCACCAAGAACAATTAAATAATGCTGAAAATTTGTTTTGCTTGTTATTTTTGTTGTAGAGAAATGTGAAATGTAGCGCAAGTAGTACGCAGTGCCAGTTCACTGTCATTTAAACGCGGCGAAGTCGCATTCTTCACTCTGCCCCCTCCTCACTTTCAGAAAGCGTAGCGTGGCGGTGGAGGAAACATGCTTCGAGGCAAAGTGCTTTGGCCCTCGTGCCCGGGCACGGATTGCGAACCGAAATGGTGGCGGCCCTGCATTAGACCTCTTGAATAAGACTCAGAGTCTAAAAATATCAGGCTTATTTCCGAATGTATGCTTTGTTTTGTGCATCTTAGGAGAAAGATCATTCATCAGTCTGGCTTATCTTAAGAAATGTCTGTGTCAACTAAGCATCAACAACGGCCCTCATATTTTCGGGCCTTGGAAATTGTATCCAATTTGGCAAGACAACTAGACTTCAGTAATGTGACTGAAAATTTGCTGAACAAAAGGCTCGCAAACCGCCACTGACAGTGTTACAGGCAAACAAGCTATAATATATGACCCGATTAGTGACTTACTATGGTTTATATGCGAGCGCACTGCTGCCTGTTTACTGAAATGTGTGGGTACGTCGGGAACCGTGAGGGGTGAGGAGGAAACCCTATTGCACCATTACCCACACCAGACATTCGTTAATGTACGAATCCAGTGTACGAATGAGTATAATATTTAGCTTTATGTTTTAAAGTGAGGTGAAAGTAAATTAAACCAATACACAAAATAAAATTAAATGGAACGTACGTACATTTTACAATAGTTCATTGTTGTTGTTGTTGTGGTATTCAGTCCTGAGACTGGTTTGATGCAGCTGTCCATGCTACTCTATCCTGTGCAAGCTTCTTCATCTCCCAGTACCTAGTGCAACCTACATCCTTCTGAATCTACTTAGTGTATTCATCTCTTGGTCTCCCTCTACGATTTTTACCCTCCACGCTGCCCTCCAATACTAAATTGGTGATCCCATGATGCCTCAGAACATGTCCTACCAACCGATCCCTTCTTCTGGTCAAGTTGTGCCACAAACTTCTCTTCTCCCCAATCCTATTCAATACTTCCTCATTAGTTATGTGATATGTGTATAGTTCATTATTGAGTAAAATTTGAAGAAGAATTTGTAATTTCAATCAGTTTTCTCTCTCTCGCAGTGTAGGTCTTCGTCTAGCATGATTCAGTTTTCTAGCTGTCGTCGTCTTGGGTTCCTGATAAGTGTCTTCATCACTACCTTCCAAATCAATATTTGTTACTATTTTTTCAGTTTCCTATTCCACGAAAGCATCATAGCACTGGTGTTTTTCCTCAGAATATACAGCCTTTCCACATTCAATCATTATTCGTCAGACTGGTATGTCAGTTCTTTAACAGCCAAAGCGGGGAAATGAGGAAGCAGTTGCTATCGGTATCACATGTATGATCAGAGCCAGTTTATGACCATTGTTTGGCTTTATTCCATTCCAAATGCTTTTCACTGTAATAGGAAGTTATGCAGCGTGTATCTTAATAACTAGTCCTATCTTTTGTAAATAATGTAGAGGGTGAAACAATCATTTTTCTTCATAAAGTATTGTCCAGAAATAGGTCATTTTGAACTTATACTGGGATGAACGAAACTGTGCATTGATATAAAACTGCTGGAAGGACTTCGTTGTGAAACGAGTGTAAAATTTAGAGAACGACCTTAGCGATGGTACCTCACGCAAGTGTGCTACAAACAGTTTTCTTTGTATTAAATTGTTATAGTTACATATACAGAAACTTTCAAAGATATCTATAAGAGTTTTTAAATTTCTACCTATCACAGCCTGTTCTAATTTTGAGTGAAAATGTCTGCCGAAAACGTAAATGTGAACGCAACGAATTTACTCGGAAAAAATTACATATTAAAGGCAGAAAACTTAACTTTCAGTGTCAGTTCTGTAATCAGGAAGCCCATCTTTCCACATTATCGTAGAAAAACAATGTTATGAATTTTAATGCCCGAAACTATCCAAACAAATTTCACAGAAGATATCGGCGGCTTATAATACTAAACTAAGTTCAGTAGTTCATTGTTTCCATGGTAACAATAACAGCTGAAACTAAACCACCTAATCTTCGAGTGATGAGCAATGGCTTTCGTATAGAGAAAGAAGCATTTGTAGATACTATATTACTGACAAAAATGTTTATTTTCACGTCGTTTATGACATCAGATAATTAGGAACGGTTATTCTGGAACACCTGTATGTAAATGGTTCAAATGGCTCTGAGCACTATGGGACTTAATATCTGAGGTCATCAGTCCCATAGAACTTACAACTACTTAAACATAACTAACTTAAGGACATCATACACATCCATGCCCGAGGCAGGATTCGAACCTGCGACCATAGCGGTCGCACGGTTCCAGACTGAAGCGCCTAGAACGCTCGGCCACAGCGGCGGGCCCACCTGTATGTAAACTTTCTGCTCGGCGTCGCAATCGTAATACTTCGCCAGATTTCTTCAGGGAACGTCTGCTTTCTATATACAATACAATGACATGTTACAGTCTGTATAATTTCCTCCAATGTTTAAAGGCTCCATAATATATAAAACGGAACTTTTGGTGTTAATAGTGGTTCGACGTTGCACGTATGTACAATACCGTGTGCTCTGGTTCAGTTTATTACAGCTGCGCGGTGTAACCGCGCGGTCTATGGGCGTCTTGTCGCGGTCCGCGCGGCTCCCCCCGTCGGAGGTTCGAGTCCTCCCTGGGGCATGGGTGTGAGTATTGTCCGTAGCGTAAGTTAGTTTAAGTTAGATTAAGTAGTGTGTAAGCTTAGGAATCGATGACCTAAGCAGTTTGGCCCCATAAGATCTTACCACAAATTTACAATTTTCAGCTTATTACACCATATAAACTAACTATTAGCTAGCTCTAATTCCGCCAGAATTATCTCGTGCAACGTACGGTACCATAATACAAATTGCATTTCTGAATATACGCATATACGGATGTGGCCTGTTCAAAAAGAAATCACACTTATTCCATTTTTCATCATAACGAGTATTATTCTATAGTTCGAATGCTCCCCCGAAGATATTACGTTTAGATCACGTAAAATGTATTTTTATAATAACAGTACAGTTGGTCTGCTGTACTTGAAGATGGGGTACAATCACTTGTCCTGCCCCCAGTGCAGTGGTCTTTTCTGTAAAGTCTTATAAAATGAACATATTCGCCTTTTTTGTGCTCTGACAGAATCATTTTTCCTCTGGTTCCCTTGTTTTCCCTTCTACAGCTCGGTGTGTTACTGACATAATACGAATTCTACATGTTAGTAAGGTTCTGGCGTTCCGTTGATTGTTTTATTTTCTGGAGGGGGCCAAACAGAGACGTCATCGGTCCCGTCGGATTAAAGAAGAACGGGGAAGGATTCGGCTGTACCTTTTCGAAGGAACCACCCGGCGTTTGCCTAAACAGATTTAGGGAAATCACGGAAAACCGGAATCTGGATGGCCGGACGCAGATTTGAACCGTCGTTCTCCCGAATGCGAGTCCAGTGTGTTAACCACAGCGCCACCTCGCTCGTTAACTTTTCGTTCATACACTTCGAAACGTTGATGTACTTGACTCATACAGAAGCAAAGTAACTACGCATAATTTAATGTTGACAAAGAATAGTCTGCTTTACATTTTTCTGGAAACTTTGCTAACCAATGAAAAATAATTCAAAAGTCCCCGCTTATGATTTCTATCTTAAAAGAGCCAAAATATTATTAGAAATATTTTGGTGAATTGACATTCTTTTCAGTTTTACATAATGTCTAGCGATAATTTTGAGCTCTTTTCAATTTTCCAGCTAGTGTAACACCGTTTCTAGTTCACTTTTTTGTCACTGGCGTACCACTTTACGCATATTTGCATAGGTGGTAAGCGCATTATATAGAGACAAGTCCGCATTATATAGAGACAGCGCATCATTTACACTGAAGAGCGAAATAAACTGGTACACCTGCCTAATATTGTATACTGCCCCCGCGAGCACTCAGAAGTGCCGCAACACGACGGGACTCGACTAATGTCCGAAGTAGTGCTACAGGGAATTGACACAATGAATACTGCAGGGCTGTCCATAAATCCGTAAGAGTACGAAGGGGTGGAGATCTCTTCTCACAAGCACGTTGCAAGGCTTCCTAAATATGCTCAATAGTGTTTATGTGTAGAGAGTTTGGTGGCGAGCAGAAGTGTTTAAAACGCAGAAGAGTGTTCCTGGAGCCACTCTGTTGCAATTCTGGACGTGTGAGGTGTCGCATTGTCCTGCTCTAATTCCGAAAGTCCGTCAGAATGCACAACTGACATGTATGGATGAAAGTGATCAGACAGGATGCTTGTGTACGTGTCACCTATCAGAGTCGTGTCTAGACGTATCAAGCGCCCAATATCACTCGAACTGCATCGGCCCCAGACCGGCAGCAGTTCGAACAGTGCCGGCCGCTGCGGCCGAGCGCTTCTAGGCGCTTCAGTCTGGAACAACGCGACTGCTACGGTCGCAGGTTCGAATCCTGCCTCGGGCATGGATGTGTGTGATGTCCTTAGGTTAGTTAGGTTTAAGTAGTTCTAGGGGACTGATGACCTCAGATGTTAAGTCCGATAGTGCTCAGATCCATTTGAACCATTTGAGCTCGAACAGTCCCCTGCTGACATGCAGGATCCATGGATTCATGAGGTTGTCTCCATACCGGTAAACGGCCGTCTGCTCGATACAATTTGAAACGAGACTCGTCCGACCAGGCAACATGTTTCCAGTCAACAACTGTCCAGTATTGGTGTTGAAGGGCCCAGCCGTGGCGTAAAGCTTTCTGTCGTGCAGTCGTCAAGGATACACAAGTGGGCCTTTGGCTCCGAAAGCCCATATCGATGATATTTCGTTGAATGGTTCCCACGCTGACACTTGTTGGTGACCCAGCATTGAAATCTGCAGCAAATTGAGGGAGGGCTGCACTTTTGTCACGCTAAGATATTGTCTTCATTCGTCGTTGGCTCCGTTCTTGCAGGATCTTTTTCCGGCCGCAGCGATGTCGGAGCTATGATGTTTTACCGGATTTCTGATATTCAGGGTACACTCGAGAAATGGTCGCACGGCAAAATCCTCGGCGATGCTGTGTCCCATCGCCGAATACAACACGACGTTTAAATTGACTTGTATCTCGATAACCTGCCATTGTAGCAGCACTGACCAATCTAACAACTACGCCTGATATTTGATGTCTTATATAGCTGTTGCCGACCACAGTGCCGTATTATGGCTGTTTACATATTTCTGTATTTGAATACGCATGCCTATACCAGTTTCTTTGGTGCTTTAATGTAGTTTTCTTGGTGAAAAATGCTGACTAGAAACGTAGTTTGGTGACATGATAATCCTTCGATGACCCTTGAGCCCTTCTCATGTGTTCACTATCTCACAGGTGATCAATGTGTCACTTAAAATTACGTTTACGGATATAACGAGCTAATTTCTCTTGAGCGAGTACGGAGAATTTTGTAACTCTGGATCTCGGTGGCAGATCTACATCTAGTTCTAAATGGCTGCTCTACAAATCACAGTTAAGCGCCTGACAGAGGTTTCATAGAACCACCTTCACCGTAATTCACTGTTATTCCAATCTCGAACAGCGAGCGGAAGAACTGAACACCAATGGTTTACATTGTGGGCTCTGATATTCCTTATTTTATTATGATGATCGTTTCTCCCAACGTACGTCAGTGTCAATTAGTCGCATTAGGAGAAGAAAGTGGTTGGTTGAAATATCACGAGAAGAACCCGCCAAAATGTGAAATGCCTTTGTTTGAATGACGTCCATCCCAAATCCTGTCTTATGTCCGTGACACTCTCCCTCCTACTTCTCAATAATACAAGAGGTGGTGCGCTTTTTCGAAGTTTCTCCATTAATCCTATCTACTAAGAATCTCACACCTCGCAACAGGACTCTGAAAGAGGCGGACAAGGGATACTGATAAAATATTTTGGTTTCCCGAGAACCTCATCTTATGAACATACGGTAAGAGTTCGATTTGTCCTGAACGGAAATTACAGAAGAGATCATCCCCACAATTGGTACTCATGATTCTAAAGAATCATTATTTTTCGGATGCATCTTGATAACGGACATAGATTTTGAAAATGGAAAAACGGCGCTTATATCTGAGTGTGTGAAGAATGTGCGGTTAAAATTCCTTCGCGTTTGTTAAGGTTAGTTACGTAATGCAATGAGGCAGACCGTGCAAAAAGGGCTAAAAACGCTTTTTGTGGTTTTCTGCTTAAGTACGGTAACTTTGAACCTTTGGATCTCGCTAACAGAAAATTACATAAAAAAGAAAATCGAAGCTCCTCTAGAATATAATCTTAAGATAGAATGTTGAACCTTTGATCTGCCAAGAACAGAAATCATGGAAGTGACCATCCGCACAACTGACAATTTTTCACACCCAAAAACAAAAATTTTTGCTTTTAGAAGCCAGCTAAGATTCACCATAGACCACACCTAATGCAAGAGGTCCGAGCGATTTCCTTAACATACGTGGGCTGGAGAAAGTGTGTAATGTTTAAATTTTGGCCCTATACTGTGGGATAGCTACAGTCATTCCGATGGTCTCTAGGCCAAGGGCTACCCAAAACAGTTGATATGTAGATATGACGCTCTGATAATCCGCATTTTCGCACGCGGCTATTTGGTTAATATTGGAAAGGGATCGATATGAGAACAACAATGTGATTAATGGCTTAATTCCCTTTCCTATCGTAATTTAAACTGCCTGCAAGAAAGAAAACGAACCCGCACTTTTTCACAGCACAACATTTTCTTTCTCACAGCCGATTTTAAAATAGAACATGTACAATGTTGTTTCAAAAAACCTTATAGAGCCCGTCCGTCGAAATGTTTATCAGAATATCGTATAAAAAGTTTAAGTAAGTCGGTGAAGAACATTTCTAGATTTTTGCTAATAACGTTTCCCGTTTTTATACGTACAAGGGTTGGAACTTAAATAGTGGCAACTATTTATTCACAACCGACACAAAAGAGTTATATGTTTGTACCTGTTACTGTCCTACAAAGTAGTCACCAGCGTTGTGTAGAACCAGTTGCCAGAGATGAGGAAGGCGTAGCACATCGTTAGCAGAGCCTGTTCTGTTGATGGTGGGAATGGAGGGTGTACTGCCTGGAACAGTTCTGAAGCGAGTGCCACGAAGTGGTTCCTTCGTCTGCGGACTCAAATCAAAGTCACAAGGGCTTAAGACCTGGGAGTATGATGGGTGGTACACTACTTGCCAGTCCCATCGACCAAACAGAGCAGCCACAGCTTGCACTGTATGCGCCCGCGCCTTGTGCGAAATGATGGGTGGGTTGCGAAGAAAGTGTCATCGCTTCTTTCGTAAAGCTGGTCGCAAGTGATGCATCAAAAGCGAACAGTAATATTGTGCATTGACGGTCTGCCTTGGAGGAACGTAATGCGTTAATATAACACCATAACTGTCGTAAACGAGAATCACCACAACTTTAGACCGCTCCATTCGCATCATCAACAGAACAGACTCTGCTAACGGTTTACTACGCCTTCCACATAGCTGGTAACGGGTTCTGCACAGCGCTGGTGACTACACTGAAGGACGTTTCAAGTGCAAACATGTAACTCTTTTGTGTCGGTTGTGAATAAATAGTTGCCACTATTTAAGTTCCATCCCTCATGTGTTCAAGAAGTAATGGAACACATTCTTTTTCTCGGCCAGCTTCTATTGGAAAAATGCGGAATTTGTTGACGAACATCATGGAAAATTCCCGCTTCAAACCCCTATAGTTTCTTGAAGTTACGATGGATGGCGGCGCTGTACGTACTCTTCAAAATTACGTCTGTAGCCGGCCGTTGTGGCCGAGCGGTTCTAGGCGCTTCAGTCCGGAACCGCGCTACTTCAGAGGTCGCAGGTTGACGTCTGTAACGGAGGTGCGGTCCCAGCAGAGAGCGGTTCAAGTGGTTCAAATGGCTATGAGTACTATGGGACTTAACTTCTGAAGTCATCAGTACCCTAGAACTAAGAACTACTTAAACGTAACTAACCTAAGGACATCACACACATCCAGGCCCGAGGCAGGATTCGAACCTGCAACCTTAGCGGTCGCGCGGTTCCAGGCTGCAGCGCCTAGAAACGCTCGGCTACCTCGGCCGGCAGAGAGCTGTTACTGACTTTCTTTTGGCGGGTCACGAGGGCATCATAGATTTCCATAGGCTATTTCAGAATGGCCACGGAGACCTGACAGAGAACGGAAGCACAGTGAATCGTTGAGACAGTCGTCTGTCTTCATCGAAACAAGGTCGCGCAAACCTCTCCAGTCTCCGCGTGTCGACCAGCCGCACAAGTCGAGACTCCTGCAATGTTGGAACGTGCGAACAGTCTCACTCCAAGTAACTGACGCATCACAACCAAACACCTCGCTGCACAGGTGGACGTCTGTTTCGGTAGTGCTAACACACCAGTCTACCAGTTGGGGTAATGAAAGATGTCTGACCGCGAGATTCCTCACCGCCTAGCAGAAAACTATACAGAGCAACAAAGCACCATCTCTTCTGAACTGTTTGCGCGTTACGGTGCTGATCGTGACAATATTTCGGCAATCATCATCGCAGCCCATGAAACATGGGTTCGTGACATCGATCCGGAAACAAAACGGCAATCCGTGACGTGACGCCACACCACCTCTCTTCCGACTAAAAGGTATAAATCCGCACCCTTAGCCGCTAAAGTCTTGGCGACGGTCACCTGCTATTCGGAAGGGTTATTCTGATTGATTTCTTCCACTATGGTGCAACGATAAACTCTGACGCGTATAGTTCTACCCTAGGAAACTAAAGAAACGACTTCAAGGTATTTGTCGCCGTAAAAATGCAAACGAATTTCTCCTTCTCCATGTCAACGCAAGGCCTCACACAAGTCTGCTCACCCGAGTGGATATCACCGAACTTCATGTGAGTGTTTTTCCTCGTACAACTGACAACCCGCATCTCGCACCTTCCGACTTCCATCTGTTTGGCACATTGAAGGATGCACTCTGCGGGAAGCAGTACATGGGTGGTGGGGATGTTACTGATGCAGCAAGTCATTGAGCCCGACGTCAACCAATAGAATGGTACTGTTGTAACTGTTACCGGAACGGTCGCGGGGTTGACGCGACGAAAAGCGCGGCGGGACCGACGGAGCGGCCCGCGAACAACAACACAAACGGGAGAAGATGGACACGAACGACGAAGGATCTTAAGAACAACAACAAGATAGTAACAACAGAGTCACAAGAAAACCTAACTAATCAACCATGTCCAAGTACGTAAATACGCTGTCTGAGGCGAGATGTCGATAGGTACACGCCCAGATTAAACTGACTGGCTGAGCTTTTGTTTTTTTCCTCTTTATTGTGATTTCATTCCTCTGCCCCATATAGGCAAGGGAGGGCTGTCAGCGGCACAATCCGCCGCTCTTCAGCCGAGTGATATGACAACTAAGGCAAGAATAAAATGTTACATATATAAGGCGATAAAAAACGGGAACAGAGTAAGGGGAGATAATGGAAGCAAAAATACACTGACACGGAGACGTTTATGGGGGGACAGTTAAAAAAGTCATCATAAAGTTAAAAAACACAGCTGTCGATTCTTAAAACACAAAGAAGACACTGAATGCACATGCACAGGTTAAAGGTCGGCCACAGTATTAAAAACACTCCAGAACAACACACTCAAAACCCACTTGGAGCACACACGATGAAGAATAGAACTGCCTGGTAGAACCTGCCGAGGGAGAGTATAAAAGCACATTTGCATGCCGAGCGTGAGATTCCTCGGAAACGCGAGATATTAATTAAATAAATAATCAGTGACAAATAAATAAAGCCTATGGCACACAACTGCAGCGCTGTGTCGCTGATAAAACAAAAGTACATTTTCGTTAGTCGTATGTTTGAAAAAAAAAAAAAAGGAAGAGCTCTCGTTGAAGTGGTGCGAGAAGCACGTATTTTAGTTTATTGTCTGGCACACCGCCATATTTTATGATATAGAAAATTACTGCGAGTTGCAACCATACTAGGCACTCGATTCTGTAAAGAATTTATATTTATAAAAACAATCACCTCTGTACGACGTTTTGGCATGGCTGGCAAATTATTGTAATATTGAGATTTAGATTATGTGTCCGCACCTACCGCAGCAGTCTTTGGAAACGATTTAATTACGAAGTCCGATTATTTCAGTTTTATTTCACGGTCAACTACGAGTAACATTGCCTTTACGAAAAAGCCATTGTCAAGCGTCTGATACCGAATAATCAAAACCTGACGACTCATAGGAGAGCCAATCAGACAGATAAAAATAATTAATATTTAATTTTATTTTATTTTATTTTATTTATTTTATATTGGCGACCGTGACAGGACTTGTTATTTTGTCATTTGTTACATTGTTCTCTTTGTTTCATGTGAAAAATCAACCTTCTGGTCCTGGACTTGACTATATGAGAAATAAAAAAAAAATCAGAAGATATTTGCCAATTATAAAATTTTGCGGGAAGACGCAAAGAAGCTTCCAGCAAAATAAGGTAAGACGCAGCATCTTTGCATTAGCAGGCTTGACCAGACGTATAATTCAGTGTATTAGCTTTTCAGTAAAATTCTGTAGTGTTTCTTTTCCGCATAACAGTTTCAGTGATAAATTCCATTCTCAGTATTTTTCCTTAAACAATAACGTATGCAACAATACCAATACACGAGTGTACAATATGGCCGACTTCTGTACGATATCATGTAACATGGCCAGCAGCCATTACCAATAATCTCAAATTCAGTTTATATTTTTAAATTAACAGACAGCCATTGTTGCTACGACCGATTCATGCTCAACTGCATTTTATTTTAAAACCAGTGTCAAACATTAATTTCTTGAAATATATAGCACGTGTGGCATGGTAATAACTAGAAAACAATACGCAAAAATGGAACAGCAAAGACGTACTATTCAGACGCAATCCGACTCGGACGAGAGACAAATGTTAGAAAATGACTTTACGACAGCAACCGGTAGTGACGATACATCAAATATTGACGCAAGTGTCAACGGAAATTTTGACAATAGGCCGTCCACCACAAAAATTTCAAAGTCTCAGTCAGAGCCCATGTTAATACATGACGTCACGTCTAATGACGCGGCGGGGGCAGAGACCTTGCAAACAGTAAACATTGCCAACATGTTACAAATGCTAATGAAACAAAACGCAGAAAATATGGCAACCTTAAGGATGCAGAACGCGGAAAACATGGCAACCTTAAAGACACAAAATGAACAGTTAAAGACACAAAATGACGAAATTAAATCTGATCTCATAGCAATCAAGGCATGTAATGACACTTTGTGTAAACGTGTGGAACTTATAGACGCCACACTGACCGAACAGATGACTGAACTCAGTACGAAATTTTCCAAGCTTAATACGAGACAAGAAAAGACTACAAATGACGTAGCACTTTTACAGAAACAATTAAAAAACCTTAATGTCACGTGTGAAGCTCTTACTGAACAAATTCAAACATATCCTTCAGTACACGACAACCTTGAAAAACGAATTACTGACGTGCAGAATAAATTTGACGATGTTGAACAACACCTGACTGACATCTTACAATCTGATGCCACAGCCCATTTTCAAAATATTAATAAAGAATTTCATGATTGGGTAGAGAACAAAGACAAACATTTTGATAGATGCATACGTGAAAATTTACCAACAATTGTGCACGACTCCGTAGCGGAATACATCACTAATAACAAACAGCTGATTAGTGACGCAGTACAATCCGTCACTGCACCCATGAGACAATTCACCGATCAACCACAGTCTGAATGTAACGAAAATATCAGTCAAAATGTACAGTTCAGAAACCAATATACATTCGAGTATGACGCACACATACCGCACACCACAAACACACAAGAACAAAACACACCACGACTACAACACATACCACGACGTGCAACCACAAACACAAGCTATTATCATGGTAAACCACAGCAACATTATCATAATTACTCGCCAGCTGAGCATTGCAGTAATTACAGTGGAACAAATCCATATCATAATGCAAAGGAAGAAGAAAGCTTAATAAAACACAGGCAATTTCAGGCTTTTATCCCAGAAAAACGAACCATTCATCCGGTGATTTTTCTTAAATCTTTTAGTAACGCATTTCCACGCACTTGGAGTGACCGGAAAAAGATTTCATATATTGTCGGTTACATCCAAGGCGATGCAGCTGTCTGGGCATACAGTCAAGCTGACGTATGTACCACGTACAGTGAGTTTGAGCGTGCCTTTCTGAACAAATTCTGGTCGCAATCCGTCCAGGAGCGACTCAGGAGACAAATTTTAGAACCTGAAACTTTTAACAGTAAAAATGGTAACTTACGCAGATATTTTGAAAAATACTTGAACATGGGACATTTTTTAGACGAACCAGTCGCAACACGTGATATACTCCGAGCGTTGAAGGCCAAATTGCCTTTCAACATTAAGGAAAAACTTCTACATATCCCGGATGACGATTCAGATTATTTTTTAACAGCTTTAGATTCGGTTGACATGTTACTTGAAGATCAGCGCTTCGCGCGGCAAAACAGCAGCCACAATGTTTACACTAGTGGTATGCAAAACATGCAGGCTTGCCAACACAATTCTGGCGCGCCCACAGTTGGATACGCGGTACAACAAAAACAGCAAACTCACATGCCGTCTCAGTACGGAAATCAAAATCAACACGCGTATTCCAATACGAACAATAGTTACAACAGTAATAACATTTCATGCGGCAATCCATACAAAAGGCACCGCGGTAATAACTGCAACGGTAACAACGGATACAAAGGTAATAACAAAAACACAAACAGAAATAGAAATAATAATAACTACGAGCCAAGACAGCATCAAGGTTGGACTCGTAACGATCAGTACTATCATTCAAATACTGCTTTACCACAGCAGCCACCAGGACAAAATTGGAGCATACCTTACGACCGACAGGTAAGTTATAATGCGCAACAGCAACAACAACCGCAAAAGTTTGGAGATCATAATAGGCAATATCCGAATGTGAATATAATAGAAATGACACCTGATGCACAACCCCAATCTGTGTCAGTACCTAGTACAAATGATAATCCAACAAACTAGAAACAGTCACTACTTTGCCCCAGGTCGTGGCTGAAGAATCCTTGGGGGCCGACTTCAATGTTAATCAGTTATTTGACACCACACTTGAACAACAGAATAATGACATGCCGAGTAATTCTAAACAAAAACTACCTGTTTTATTTATAAGATACAACCACAATAACAATATATCAGATGAACTTTTACAAGACAGTACACAATGTCGTTTAAACACAAATGAAATTGTTTTAGCATCCACTACTGGTGTAGTAGGTGGGATTCCAACTACTATTATCCTAGATACAGGTGCAGCTGTGAGCGTTTTATCTTTTAATTTTTATAAAAAGATGTGTGAATTGGAACCTGTGCCTGAGTTTCCTGCCCAAAACTGTAAAATAACTACTGCACTAGGTAATAAGTCATGTAGGGTTACGAAGCAAGTTTTTGTAAACGTTAAAATAGGTAATGGAACCGTACAATGGCCATTCCTGGTTGTACAAAACCTTGTGACAAATTGCATATTAGGAATAGATATTATGAGCGAGAAGGACTGCATTATAGACTTCTCCAAAGGTAAATGTATTTTAAATGATAAAGGCAGTGTAATTATTATTGATTTGGACAGGAGAACTCTAAAGCATGACAAACACTGTACAGGGTACAAGGTACAGTTAGTACTTGACAAAGACATTCAAGACATGCAAACACACTCATCTGACAGAGAGCTAATGGACTTGAAAACATTGCTTGATCATAAGATAAGTGAAGCTACAGCTCTCAGTGTACATGAACGTATAAAACTACAGGAAGTGTTATCCAAATATTTACAAGTTTTTACCAAACGATTAGGTGTTATCAACACGTATGTGTACAAGATTGAAGTTAAGCCTCACAAGATCTTCTACCATAAGACATATAACGTACCGTTATCTCAACGACCTGCTGTGTGGCAAGAATTAAAACAAATGTTAGACTGGAAGGTCATTGAACCATCCACCTCACCTTATTGTAGTCCTCTACTTGTTGTCAAAAAATCAAATGGAGGCATTAGGTTAGTGTTAGACGCACGAGCTATTAATGAAATAATTTTACCGGTTCACACAAAACCTGAAAATTTAGAAGAGCAATTACAGAAATTTCTAGATGCAAAATATTTTTCCACAATAGATCTCGCTAATTCGTTTTGGCAGGTGGGTATCACTCCTGATTCTCGGAAATATACTGCATTTATGTTCGGGGGGCGAACCTATCAGTTTTGTGTTCTACCCTTCGGACTGAATGTCAGCTCTGGGGTATTCATTACAGCCCTGGATACCGTGCTTGGCGACGATTTAGTTGAGACAGTCACACACTATGTAGATGATATACTGATAGCTACACAATCCTGGAATGAACACGTTGACACACTTCAAAGAATTTTAGAAAAATTTGCACAAGCTGGAGTCACAGCCAACCTAAGAAAATCAAAATTTGGTTGCAGTGAGATAAAGTATTTAGGACATATCATTAATTCACAGGGCATACGTCCGGATCCCAGTAAATTAGATGCTATCAGAAACTTTCCTAGCCCTCGAACTAAAAAGCAGTTAAAATCATTCCTTGGGCTATGTTCATTTTTCAGACGTTTTTTGCCACAACCACTTTTGAACAGTAAACATCTGCTAAATCTACTCAGAAGGAATCAAGTTTGGATCTGGTCGGAACAGTGCCAGAATGACTTTAATACAATTAAACATGCTTTAGTGAATGCTAACATTTTGAGCCATCCAGATTTCAATTTAGATTTTTGTATGACTTGTGACGCTTCACGTACTGGCTTGGGCTGTTGCTTATTTCAAGTTGTAAAGAATAAGGAGGAGGAACAGATAAGAATTATTGGGTTTGCGAGTCGCACTCTAACTGAATGTGAGCGTACATACTCCACTACTGAGTTAGAAACACTTTCCATAGTATGGGCATTCAAGAAATTCAATTATTATTTATTTGGAAAACATACGGTAATTTACACCGATCACCAGGCCCTGACATTTTTGTTAACTTGTAAACTTGTACATCCTAGACTATCACGATGGGCAGTTACACTTCAGAACTACTCTTTTGAAATTAAGTACATAAGAGGTAAGGACAACACCATTGCAGACACTTTGTCTAGACTTCCACAAGGTATGAATGATACCAACAGTGACTTAGAAAATATAAATGACTACAGGATTCTCTTAATGCAAGACAAGCAGTATCACCAATATTATATTGATATGTGCAGAAACATGGCTGAATTACAAAAATCTGATCCTCACTGGTATAAGATAATAACATTACTGGTAGAAAAACACAACCATCCTTTGACTAAGTATTACAAGTTACACAATGATGTGTTATTTTACCGCCGACATCCAAATGCTACTAACTGGTGTGTATGCATTCCCAAAGAGTCTGAACGTAATCTAATTTGGCACACACACTTAGTTTGGGGTCATTATGGGACGAAAAAGTGTTTGGCAAAGCTCAGTACATACTGTTATTTTAGCAATATGAGAAGAAAAATTTACAGGGAACTAAAAACATGTGTCATATGTCAAAAATCAAAACCTCAGAATTTATCCACAAAAACAGATTTACATTCTATTTTACCTGGTAGACCCCTGGAAATTCTGTGTACTGACATTAGTGGACCGCATCCAGCAAGCTCTGGAGGCGTCAAATATATCTTAGCTTTTTACGATATATTTTCTAAACACGTAAAACTTTATGCTTTAAAATCCGCCACTGCAAATGCTATAATACGAAGATTCTCAAGTGATTACCTGACGCACGTGGGAAAACCTAAAGCAATTCTGTCAGATAATGCAGCATACTACTCTGGGTACAAATGGAGAAATTTCTTGAAGGACAATAACATTAAAAGTATATTTATTTCGAGGTTTAGTCCACAATGTAACGCGACTGAGAGACTTTTCCGAGAATTAAATCGATTCATGAGGACCTATATTTCATCAAAACATACTAATTGGGTGTCCTACCTAAGTCTTTTCGAAGACGTACACAATAACTTAAATATTTACGATACAAATTACACACCTAACGAGATCATGTTCAATTGCAAACAGAACGATCAGTGGATAGAACCATTACCTAAGTTGTCAGACAAGGAAATCACACCTGAACAGAAAATAAAAGAAGTATTGACTACGCTGACACATCACGCACAGATACGAAACAAACATCACAGAAACATAATAAAAAGAAAACAAAAATTCGAGGTAGGAATGCTTGTACTACTTCGTACTCATCATAAATCTGTTGCACTCAAACGACGCAACGCTAAGTGGCGTCTGCTATATGAAGGACCTTATATAATTGTTAACATACCGCACCCTGGTGCGTATCTGTTACAACATCGTAGAACTAACAAAATTATTGGGCTATACGCACACCGAGATCTTAGAGCATTTCATGCTGAATAATGTAAAAGTCATACCCATCAAAATATTGCTAAGCAACTCGAAAAACTCTGTTGCTACAACACAGATAATAAGTAGTATAGAAATTTTCATTTCAGCGTTCCAGAGTCGCAGTTGAAGACAGAAGAACTTTTCTTTCAACGCCGCGGTTCCACCGAGAAGACTGAATATTAAAGTAAATTTTATGATTACGTAGCAGTGAATGATATATAAATTTTTCACGGAACATTTGGGACTGTAGGTACCACTGACTTGCTATGACACCTGACGAACCGACAGACGTCATCTGTGAAGCGATCTTTTACTTCGAGAAATAGATTAGACGCACATCTCTCAGCAAGAAAAGCATCTACCAGTAGTCAAGGCCACACAGACACACTACACACACGCACAAAACGCGAGGAATCGAACATTTTCTCTCTCTTACTATTTTGAATATTTATTGAGTAGTGAAAACGCCTGGTCTTGCCTACTGATGTAATGAATGTTGTGTCTAACCTATCTTAATTTCAGATGACATCACAAAAAACATCGATAATATCCCAGCAAAACCGCTAAAGAGGATGTAAATATCTGCAATTCATGTAATCAAATATGACACAATGTAAAAACCTATAGCTATGTAATGATGATGTAAACATGTTTATGTGCAACTGTATTATGTTTATGCTAAGAAAATATGTGACGTGTGTATGTATTATTACTTATGTTTTTTTTAAACTGATGTATAATGTAACTGTTACTGTGTGAAAATTTGAACGATAACGAGTGCCAAAATGTGAAAAACTTTTTTTTAAAAAAAAAAAAAAAAATTGCGTAGTGAACCACTATTCACGGACATTAACGTACATTACTAAGTCTGCAACTACGCAGAAACCTATGTGAAAGAAACTGTTAATGACATTCATGATGCATCGTACCTTTGTTAACGCGATGAACGATTTCTTCGATGAGTAACCACGAACATTTAGGTGAGCTATATTTAAAAAAAAAAAAAAAACTGAATATGTGAAGTGCATAATTCGTGCATCGTCTAGCGACATTACTACAGTACCCAACTTCAAGATGTTAACTGGATTAAATGGACACAAAGTGCCTGTCCAGAAAACAACACGACGGGTGGAAGAATTTTGGTTGGAACTTCAGGGAATGAAATGTTCTCGAAATGTGACGGACACGCTTACCTGGACTGTCCAAGGATCGACGCCAGCTATGTGCCGTCCGAGGTTCTGCAACCAAGCTTCCACGGAATATCGAAAACGAACTGCATATGGACTAATTACTCGACGGGTCACGTCTGATCTGTAATAAACAATGCTTTTTGTCACAACGAACTGCATCACAACGACTATAATGGAAATAGGAAATGGACATGCTTATGTATCAATCACGTTGTTATACAACGATGTTACTGTGATCAAAAAAATTTTACCACGACGATACTAACCTGTAAAAAAATTATTGTGCAGCAGATGAATATGAACTGTGATAACGACACCATGTGTATAGGTCAACGCACCTGAAAAATACGGACATTTTTCTTTGAAGCATTTCATTGCAATGCTATGTAACTAAGAACATTCAACAATCTAAAGTTGTATTGTATTATAACAAATATTGTAATTTTAAAACTAAGTTACCTGTCATAGAATGTAGTCTTCATATGTAATCTTGGTGGAATATTTTCTTTGTGCAACGACTAAGAAATGCGCGCGCACACGAACAATATGAACTGCAATACTGTGCCGCGTGATCTAAATTTACGAAATAACGGCAGTGCCGTAGTTACACAGACGCTTCTGCGCATGCGCGCACTCTGTTTTGCCAACATAAGAACTTTTTCGGCGCACGCGCGTCATTCAAATTTTGTGTATAATATACAGTATAATGTAAGTCATGTAAATAGTTGTAGATAACTTAGATTTTCTTGTGCCTTTAGGTGAATTGCTCGCCTGCAGGTGTGTCCTTTCGCCTCGCAATTCAGGGGGCAATATAAAGGCACATTTGCATGCCGAGCGTGAGTTTCCTCGGAAACGCGAGATATTAATTAAATAAATAATCAGTGACAAATAAATAAAGCCTATGGCACACAACTGCAGCGCTGTGTCGCTGATAAAACAAAAGTACATTTTCGTTAGTCGTATGTTTGAAAAAAAAAAAAAAAAGGAAGAGCTCTCGTTGAAGTGGTGCGAGAAGCACGTATTTTAGTTTATTGTCTGGCACACCGCCATATTTTATGATATTGAAAATTACTGCGAGTTGCAACCATACTAGGCACTCGATTCTGTAAAGAATTTATATTTATAAAAACAATCACCTCTGTACGACGTTTTGGCATGGCTGGCAAATTATTGTAATATTGAGATTTAGATTATGTGTCCGCACCTACCGCAGCAGTCTTTGGAAACGATTTAATTACGAAGTCCGATTATTTCAGTTTTACTTCACGGTCAACTACGAGTAACATTGCCTTTACGAAAAAGCCATTGTCAAGCGTCTGATACCGAATAATCAAAACCTGACGACTCATAGGAGAGCCAATCAGACAGATAAAAATAATTAATATTTAATTTTATTTTATTTTATTTTATTTATTTTATAAGAGGCCGGAGAGGATGGAAAAGGAGGGGAGAGCAAGTAGCACCAGGGGTGGCGGCGGGATGAAGAGTGTAGCTAGGACCACGTGTTCCACTGTGGCGCCCTCACATTAAACGTGGGCCAGGAGGTGCGCGCCGCCACGGCTTACGGCGCGATGGTGCAGAGACCATTATGGGTCTTCGACATCCATGCTGTCTGGCGCGGATTTAAAATCCGCGGCACCCAGTACCAGAGATAGCCTACCATGCGGGACATTGTTCCTCCCAATAAGGCGGCGTAAGGCTGTCGCCGTGAACGGAGATCGGGCTATGTTGAAGAGTAAGGTTTTGCAGTCAGAAGAATGGGGAATTACATTGTGATTTGGAATACTGAATATAACCAACTTTCTTTCAGAAAGAAAAGTCCCGCAATGTTTTCTGAACGCCCTCCGTACGCAACAGGTGTGTCTCCTAATGGCCGTAATGCACAATTTCTCCGGTTTTTTGTCAGATATTTACCATTTCGTTTCTGAAACTTGTAGCTGGAGTCACCCCAAACAAGTACTGCTCATCACATCTGTCATACGAGGTCTACCGTCGACACAAAGCATCAGTCTGTTTCCCATCACAAACAAAATTATTTTTCAACCGATGTAATACGCTCCCATACGGAAGAGCAGTCATAAATTAATTTAGTACGTTATTCGGTTCATCGCTGTATATTAATAGGGACACTAAGACGCGAAGAATATACAGAACGCCAGCAGCGACTGAATAGCGCTTCTGCATGGCGGTAGCATTTAACACGGGCCAGGGGGGTAAGGTCGCTTGTGGTGGAGTACATCTTATTTCTCGTGTTTCACTGTCTCTGTTAATACACATAGATAAAACGAAAATCTCGCTAGACTAATCTGGGACCGTTCTTTCGAATAGTTGCGTAAAATTCCACCCCATAAATCTTGTTAAGCTGGTCAGAGTGGCCGAGCCGTTCTTGGCGCTTCAGTTCCGTACCGCGCGACCGCTACGGTCGCAGGTTCGAATCCTGCCTCGGGCATTGATGTGTGTGATGTCCTTAGAGTAGTTAGGTTTAAGTAGTTCTGAGTTCTAGGGGACTGATGACCTCAGATGCTAAGCCCCTTAGTGCTCAGAGCCATTTGAACGATTGTTTTCATTTTGTTAACAGCGGAAAAAACCGCCGCTTTCTCTCGACACTGGGCGTCGCGCAAAAGACGTGACGAGCAGTATTTGTCTGGGCTAACTACAGCTACACAGAACCAAAACGAAGTTGTACCTACCGAAGCATCAGATACAATTCTGACAACTCTTAGGAGGGACACCATACACACACCTAAAAGTTGCATTGCAAATGTTTCGGAAATGGAAGGTGCTACTAAGTTGAAATGTCAGTGGGGTTTGGTGCAGGAGTCAAGTGCGAGTCGTTTAGATACTAGATATTGCCGCTGCCGGTTATTATTTTGAACACAACCTGTGGTGGTCGGTTGTGTCGTTACTGGTCAAAATCCAGATAACAAATGTATTCACTATATAAGCTGAAGCGCCAAAGAAAGTGGTATGCGCATGGGTAATCAAATAAAGAGATATGTAAACAGGCAGAATACGAAGCTGCGGTCGGCAACGCCTATATAAGAAAACTAGTGTCTGACCGGACGATTTGGATGGGATTCGGTTAATGAAAAGGGGACATACAATTCAAGGTTTATTTCCCCAAAACAATCAATTAATTGTAATAAATTACACTGTGGCTTACAGATTACAGTGACACAAACAAATCAAGCTGCTTACAATATGAAGTAATAAACATGTTACATACCACAGGTAAACAGAGAAACTTCAAAACTGTTTACAATCTGATACATTAACAAATAACCTTTGGGCATTAAACTACATACTTTCACCTAATACAGTTAAATTTTTAAATGTGAAGCAAAAATGTATAATTTACAATTGAATTTTCAGTTGAAGTTACTCCTTCCTGTACCTTCTTTAAAAGAATGATAAATTTTAAACAGGTATCTCAGTTAAAAATGCTCTAAAATCCTTAACACAACAACACGTACATGACTAAATATGTGCACGGCAAGGCCCAACATCAACAGCGCAAAACACATTCAAAATTTCGCCAACATGGGCCGCTTGCCGGTCAAAACATGTTACGACTACAGCAGTGGCAAACTTACACAGGTAATAACACAGGTCACCTAGCAATCTTGCCAAAATCAGTTTACACGAAGGAGTAAGAAGGGGAGGAGGGGTAAACACAATAAATACCATACGCAAGTGCACTTGCCAAACCTACTACTAAAAATACAGTATAAAAAATGCTCTCAATTAATGACAAATCCGGGATAGACGCGGCAATATTGCACCTGAGCGCTAGTAGCCAAAATAAGGTTGACAGATACCAAGGTCTGACATCATCTTAGAGCTAACTGGCACAACAAATAAATAAGAGTAAAGGAACAAGCAAACGCCAATGCCCAAGAATTTAAATAGGTTTAAGTACACACGAGGCTAAACTCAATTGCTAGCACCCTGCACATCGTCTTAGGCTTAATTGACACTACAAATAAATAACGGTAAAAGAACAGACAAATGACAATGCCCAGCAATTTAAATAAAATAAGTAAGCACAAGGCTAAAAGCAATTGCTAGCAACTTAACAAGCACACATAAAAATATCAGACTGCTGCCACATCACAAACGGAACAGAACAAAACAAAGCGTACAAGGGCCTCCTTTATGGTAGCCCAGATGAAAATTGTAATTAAAAGGAGAAGAGGAATGTTGTTGTTGATGATGACGATGATGATAAGAATAACGACGGGTTCAAGGGTGAATAACAAGTAATAATGGGAACCGAAGGAATAACTAGACCTCTATTTTCTGTTTGATGTGAAGAAAATGGTACTGTCTTGTGTTCATTGTTACGTACTCACAGAAAGAATTTTGAAGACACAATAAATTACTCCAGTTAAAGGTAGTAGAGCGTACAAACACCGGCAATGTCAGAGGAACAAAATTGTCCTTAAGAATTAACTATAGACTGTACACTTAAAAATGAAGATTAGTGAAAATGTTGTTCTTGTGTAACATGCTATGAATATCGTTTGGATTCTTTTGCCGCTTTAGTTTCAGTGACGAAAATTTTTGGACATCTCCAGTTTTTGTAACCAACCCCTCATACAGTGTATCTCGTAAGAGTCATTAGGAGGAATCTCACTGGAGTTTCAGCAGATATTTGTAATTTCGTTTTTGCGTTGTGTAGCTCGAGTCAGCAAAAACAAATAGTGTTCATCACGTCTTTCATTTGACACCCAGCTTCGACGGAAAGCGTCGGTTTGTTTCCCATTACAAACAAAATGATTTTTAAAGCTAAATTTTCATTCCCATTCGACAGAGCGGTCTCTGGTAACTCTATTGCCACATTATTTCATCGATGTGTATTAGCAAGGACAGCAAAACTCGAAGACTAACCGGGACTCCAGCACCGACAGCAGTGACTTGGCTATCGCCATGCATGCAGCACTACTTAGTTACTGCTGTTAATTTCTCGACTTTTAATGTCCGTGTTGGTACACATTGCTAAAATGAATATCAGACAAGCCCACCATCGAATGGGCATTAAAAATTCCAATGTAAAAATAACGTTGTTTACAATGAGAAACATACGGAGGCTTTCCGTTGACACTGAACGTTGCCTGAGAGATGTGGTGAGCAGTAATTCTTAGGGCTGACTCTAGCAACAGAATGCAAAAAGTAAATTTCAAATGTCTGCCGAAACACTATGTACATTCAAAGCGGAAACGTTGAATGTTTCTTCCAACAAATGTCGAAAGATCTTGATCAAACTCCTACAAATTTCTCTCTCTCTCTCTCTCTCCCTCTCTCTCTCTCTTTCTCTCTCTCTCTCTCTCTCTATTTCTCTCTCCCTCTCTCTCTCTCTAGAGAGAACGTTTATTAGAGATTTGTGAAAAAAACTGAAGGAATCCTCTCAATAACTTTTCGAGAGTTTTTGGAAGCAACGTTTCCCCTTTGCGTGTACATTTTTTTGAGTAACAGAATAGATGAAACGTAGTTACACCGATTTTTTTTAATCTATAAGGGTGTACATGATAAAATATTTTTGTGAGTGAAATCATGGCACATTGACTGACAATCCTTAGCTCTGGTCAATGTGTTACGTATTTCAGAACTTACCTCAGGGCACTGAAGAGGTAATTATATTTCTGTAATATATAATTAGTTCTAGAACTTTTCAAACATTCACGATTACCGTGTACGTCCATGGCGAACGATCCTAGTAACGGACGAAGTCATCTAGGTCGGTTTCTTGAAACATCAGGCACTGGAGTTTCCAGCCTTACCGGGAATAGGCCTATACCTTCCAGCAGTGACATCAGGAAAGCTGTACAACTCACAGAACGGGAAAGAATATTGTGCAGAATTGGACATATTACTCTGCGTATACTATTTCTGAGGTTTACAGAAGTCCCGTAAAGGTCTGACTTAGTATTTATAACAAAATATGGTCCATCCGAATCGGCTGAAGTGAATTTTACAATAATTCCTCGCTCGATAAGGAATTTTGAAAATATCTTTGCCCATCCTCTTAAAACAGTTAAGTGATTAATTTATGCGGTATATAACAGTGCGGGGGAAAAATTATGGACATTGGTACAAGAGAATTTAAGATAATGCTAAAAGCTATCAGAAAAAATGAAAATAAATTCAACCAAATACACACAACTGTGGGCACAACGCTATAACGTTAGCCACAACATGTAGTCTTGCTTCTTACGCGGTTACCGCTGCTAGGCTTTTGTAAGTATTGTAACCAGATTTTGTTTCTTCATAGTTGTAGAGTGATCTAATAGTTCAATTATGTGTAATATTTAAATGTCAGACGGTAAAGAATTCCGATGACACATAAATATTCATGTGTGCAAAGCGCTTCAAAGAAATAAATTGAAAGAAGAGCCGTTATGACTGAAACATTGTAGGAGCTATTAGGGCGTAATACTGTCCAGCAGCAACAAACAGACGTAGAAAAACTCTTACATCATATGAATATACATCCACATTATTCCATTAATTCAAAAACATAGTGAGCGTTGTAGTAGCAAGAGCATATATTTCCACTGTTAAAACAGTTCGAAGCCTGAGTAATTATTACTCTGACCAAAGATATTATCATTACCTGAAATTTCAGTTGGAAGTTTTCCGCAGTTAAGAACTCCATACAACGTTTTATATTAGTTGCGCAATAGCTGCTAATAATGCATCGCTGAAGCTAACAAATAATATGGCAACCACTCAAGCAGAATTTAAAGATACAAATAGTGTTTCAACAACCGAAGCTGTCGATTACGCGTGAAATATACTCTTGTAGTAAGTATGGTTTCAATGGTTGTGCACTTACGAGGAATAAAAAGTATTAAATTAGTTATTCTCGTAGACAAATCTGACTTAAAGCTAGGCTTAGTGGATACCTAAAAAATATGATGCACGTAGTAACACTGCTGTGACTTACATTCTTTGCAAAACAGTTCATAGTAAACTTTGGTTTCGCTTACATATCTTGAAGTGGATGGCAGTTGGATACGAAAGTAGCAATATTTCGTTTGTTTATTGGGCCTTAGTTTTTCACCTCGAAGGAGAATGACGATGGCTTGTGAACACGGTAAGTAACTTCATTATGTGATTTAGTTTTCTATTGGGGTAGTTATGTAAACTTTGTCAAAATATTTAGTTTGAGATAAGCGCTGAATCGTAGAGAACTGATAATCGTGCATTATTCTGGTGTCTGCCAACTCAAATGGCTTACGCAGCTATTGTATAAAGAATCTTCATAGTTTGCATTACAACTTACGAACATTTCATACGAATATTTTGTTGTAAACTGTAAATCGGAAAGTTACTGTTCTATTGACCTTGCAACATATGATTACGAAATGTTGGGTTTTTAAGTAACTGAGTCTGCTTTGTGTTGTGATTTTGGAGACCTCGCCGTTCATCTGGCTGTGTCAATATGAACAACTGTATCGCCGTGCGTTGTGAATTCGTGAATAGTTACGAAGAGTTCGGCACTACTGCTTACTACACGTAGTATGTTGTGGTATATCACACTGGACATTAGATTCGACGAGGAGATTCTTGGTTGTCGGAACTTCATATGTGGAGAATTCTTAAGAAGCGAAAATATTGTCACAGAAGTGTCACAGAACTATAACAAGTATAACAACCGACTCGACAGGTGGCGTTAGTAGGTCCTTCATGCTTTTGGTGGATAGGCCGTCGTCGCACGGAGTTTATCTCTTCCTTACTATATCTTCCTCCATACATTAAACATACTGATCATTCTTCCTTCCATGAAACTATGCCGACAGCTTAACTGGAACAGAATCAAATGATATTGTTACTGTAAGTATACAGTGGTTTCCGTGGTGTAGATGCAGACGAGGAACCACGAGAGTGGATGCAAACTATCAACTTCACGTTAGATCAAAGAACGTATATTGTAAATACACCATTTCGAAATCGTTTAATGTAGATGTTGTAAGAAGCAACAGAATTTGCATTATTATTATTTTTTATCAAATTCATCTATTTAAACATGAGTTTTGCAAATACCAGCTCAAAAATCACAGGGTGTCATTATTCAAAGGAGCAATGTAAATCTTCATTGCCCTTACCCCTACAGATAGGTGTTACGGAACGTTTGTATCACTAGACGTCATTATGGAATAGTTCTTAACAACGCGTAACCTTTCTAACGAAATAAAATTATATCAATGAAAAATTTAAAAATGAATAGGCTATCGGAAAGAAAATAATACAAATATTAGTAATGAAATTACTTCTCATTAAAGAGATTAAGAAGTGACAAAGAACCGTGAAGATTATCATCCAAATCCTATCGATGAAACCATCATACTCGACTGAATGACAGAAAACTCAAACGAAATTGGCAAATTAAATTACTGAAGCAAGATATGCTTACCCTTAATTTCATTTACTTCTTAATCTCAGCCTTTCAGCAGGCGGAACGCTTAATTTAATTGCTACTGAAACTGGAAAAATCAAATTCAATACAAATAATAGGTTTTTTAACTATAGTCATATGGCATAGGAAAGAAAGCTCCATGAAAAGGCTAAGCACAGAAAACATAAATATTTTGGAGTTCGTTTATTTTCCAATTAACTTGAGTTTTTTCCTATTGCTGTGTAGATTTAACTTGTTCTTCACTTTTAACGAAGTATTCTTCAGCACTGTTCATATCAACGTGTTACAACTACGTGTATGTGGTAATACTGGTTAACTAGAGTAATATCGTACAATGAACGCAAGATACAACATTTCTTTGCCTCAATGATGAGGCAGGCTGTTGGATAGAGAGGATTCTGAGTAATAGCATTCAATATTGACAGTCGACCCACTATTTCGTTCTTTACGTTCATCGGTAGAAGATTACGTAGGAAATCAGCATACACTGCACCATTTAGACTGCCATCGATAAAATGGGGGCCAATTATCCTTCCTCCCATAATGCCGCACCATACATTAACCCGTCAAGGTCGCTGATGTTCCACTTGTCGCAGCCATCGTGGATTTTCCGTTGACCAATAGTTCATATTACGCCGGTTTACGTTACCGCTGTTGGTGAATGACGCTTCGTCGCTAAATAGAACGCGTGCAAAAAAACTGTCATCGTCCCGTAATTTCTCTTGTGCCCAGTGGCAGAACTGTTCACGACGTTCAAAGTCGTCGCCATGCAATTCCTGGCGCATAGAAATATGGTACGGGTGCAATCGATGTTGATGTAGCACTTTCAACACCGACGTTTTTGAGATTCCCCTTTCTCGCGCATTTTGTCTGCTACTGATGTGCGGATTAGCCGCGACAGCAGCCAAAACACCTACTTGGGCATCATCATTTGTTGCAGGTCGTGGTTGACATTTCACATGTGGCTGAACGCTTCCTGTTTCCTTAAATAACGTAACTATCCGGCGAACGGTCCGGACACTTGGTTGATGTGCCGGCCGCAGTGGCCGTGCGGTTAAAGGCGCTGCAGTCTGGAACCGCAAGACCGCTACGGTCGCAGGTTCGAATCCTGCCTCGGGCATGGATGTTTGTGATGTCCTTAGGTTAGTTAGGTTTAACTAGTTCTAAGTTCTAGGGGACTAATGACCTCAGCAGTTGAGTCCCATAGTGCTCAGAGCCATTTGAACCATTTTGAACTTGGATGATGTCGTCCAGGATACCGAGCAGCATACATAGCACACGCCCGTTGGGCATTTTGAGCATAATAGCCATACATAAACACGATATCGACGTTTTCCGCAATTGGTAAACGGTCCATTTTAATACGGATAATGTATCACGAAGCAAATACCGTCCGCACTGGCGGAATGTTACGTGAAACATCGTACTTATACGTTTGTGACTATTACAAAGCGAAAAAAGTGGTCCAACTAAAACATTCATGTTTCTTTACGTACTGCTCGAATATATAATAAAAATGGGGGTTCCTATTAGAAAAACGCAGTTGATATCCGTTTGACCTATAGCAGCGCCATCTAGTGGGACAACCATAGCGCCATCTGGTTTTCCCCCTTAAAGGTAGACAAGTTTCGTTCTTTGTAGTTTTTTCGTTTGACGCTTATTTCGTGAGATATTTGGCCTGGTCACGATCAATGGACCACCCTGTATAATTAGAAAGAACCCGGCGTAGCTCTCTGGAGATTGAATGTGGAAACGTATGTTCCGTCATGAGTAAGATCTTTCAAAGTTTCCATAAAATCTCTCACATTCTCAACTTTTTAGTCTAACATTTTTAGTCTACATTCAACTCACCTTCACGTATCAAAAAAGTAAAAACTGGACAGGTATGACACGTGGTTCGGATTCCATCCGGGTACCGTTTTCTTCTGTTGGATTACTGGGGTAGCATGGATACACGTAAGTCGCTGAAGTGCCGTCCGATTGAAAGACTTTCACCTCGCCGATTGAGACACACGAAATTATTATTACATCTTTTAACCAGTTGCTTATTTTAATTCCGATACTAGACGCGTACCTCTTTTTAATGATAATTGTGATGTAAATATTTTCTGTTTGTTGTATGGATTCATTTACAGTGACTTTTGTTGGCTGCAAATTATGCTACCCCCAAAAACAAACTTTTTTCATATTCGATGCATTTCGCTGCTACCTACTACCAGATGCTCCACATAAGCGACCTCAGTAGTCATTAGACATAGTGAGAGACCAGAATAGGTCACTCTGCAGAACTCGAGGACTTCGAACGGTGGTCAGGCGATTGGGTGTCACTTGTGTCATACGTCTGTATACGAGATATCCACACTCCTAAACATCCCTCGGTCCACTGTTTCCGATGTGATAGTGAAGTGGAAACGTGAAGGGACACGTACAGCACAAAAGTGTACAGGTCGATCTCGTCTGCTGACTGACAGAGACTTCCGACAGTTGAAGAGGGCCGTAATGTGTAATAGGCAGACATCCAGCCCATCACACATGAATTCCAAACTGCATCAGGATCCACGGCAAGTACTATGACAGTTAGGTGGGAGGTGGGAAAACTTGGAGTTCATGGTCGAGCGGCTGCTCCTAAGCCACACATCGCGCCGGTAAATGCCAAACGACGCCTCGCTTGGTGTAAGGAACGTAAACGTTGGACGATTGAACAGTGGAAAAACGTTGTGTGGAGTGACTAATCACGGTACACGATGTGGCAATCCGATGGCAGGGTGTGGGTATGGCGAATGCCCGGTGAACGTCATCTGCAGCGTGTGTAGTGCCAACAGTAAAATTCGGAGGCGGTGGTGTTATGGTGTGGTCGTGTTTTTCATGGAGGGTCTTGCATCTCTTGTTGTTTTGCGTGGCACTATCACAGCACAGGCCTATATGGATGTTTTAAGCACTTTCTTGCTTCCCACTGTTGAAGAGCAATTCGGGGATGGCGATTGCATCTCTCAACACGATCGAACACCTTTTCATAATGCATGGCATGTGGCGGAGTGGTTACACGACAATAACATCCCTGTAATGGACTGGCCTGCACAGTCCTGACCTGAATCCTACAGAACACCTTTGGGATGTTCTGGAACGCCGACTTCGTGCCAGGCCACACCGACTGTCATCGATACCTATCCACAATGCAGCACTCCGTGAAGAGCAGTCTGCCATTCTCCAAGAAACCTTCTAGCCACTGATTGAATGTATGGCTGCGAGATTGCAAGCTGTCATCGAGGCTAAGGGTGGGCAAACACCATAGTGAATTCCAGCATTACCGATGGAGGGCACCACGAAGTGTTAAGTCATTTTCAGCCAGGTTTCCGGATACTTTTGATCACTCAGTGTATATGTCTTTGAGCCTTCGACTTGTGTACTTCATTGGAAGGTGTCATTATACCGGCCCTGCTATGGAAGCATGGAGCTCATCCTTTGCCAGTACAGCATGTTCTCTGCTATCTGTTAATTAGAAATTATCCCTAAAATACCCCATCATTATTCAAACCGTCTCTTTGTCATTTCTGAGAAAAGAGGTTAAACTGAGTTGCACCTTGCTGCAGTTAAGCTGATCTGCCTGCACACATTTCCTTAGCAGCTAGCTCTGTTTAATTTGCTCAGGAACAACTCATAAGGCTTTAAAAATGTAATGCCTCTTTTTTGCACTGATTTTCCTCACTACATTTCTACGTCCTATGCGTCGGAGCACATTTTCCTTGAAAAAAATTTCCAGTTCCCCTTTTGTATTCTTCATCCATAAGCTGCCTTTTATTTACAACAATTTTAGTCCAATGTTCGGTACTCCGAAGGCGTTTACAGCCGCGCACTATATCCGTACCGTCAGTTTCAGCATTTAATGTGCGTTTCGTAAGCTAACTGCTTTGTAGATAAAACTTAATGTCCAGGATTGTGCCTAAGAAATAAAAACTATTATTTTCCTCACCTAAATTTGAGTCTATGAATGGTAGTGAATCTATCACATTCCGTTGGAGCAAAGCCGATAAAACGTTTAAGTGTAACTCTGAATGTTTTCCACCCAAGATAATGAACAGTGATCTGCCGCTCTGTCTGTAAATCATCGCAGCTGTTGATATATTATATGTATTTATGTATTTACTTCACTTGGGAAGCTTCTATGTAGTTCTGGTGTAATTCCATATCAACCCAACAAAGCACTCAACCGGTCCCATACAGGTTTCTTTCAAATTTAGTGCAGCAAGTGATCCAGATAATAGATGGAAAACGATCAGTTTGCAGACGTATGTGGCATTAGGAAGAAAGTTAAGGTCATTGAGCTTATCCTTTGCTCTTGAATATCTCAAAACACTCCACTTTAATTTTTTTAGAAAAGTATATTGCATTGCTACAATATGATACTATAAACATTTAAGTAAATATCAAGATGGCACACCAACGGCATCATGCACAATGTCAGTACAGTATCAAATTGCAGCAAGCGGCTATATATCCGTCTTCTTCCAAAACAGCAGACAAAAGCAGGCAGAATTATTCTGAGAAATTAGTGATTATTTCTTGTTGTGAACAGCCATTCGGAGAGACTTCTATTTCAATCAGTCATCTTCAGCTTGTTTCATGGACGTGACTTGTTTACTCGAATTGCAATGTACATGTGCTTCCAAGTGGTATCTAGTGTTACCCTATAAGAAATGGATTTCAAGTCTTAACTGTACATCTTACATGGAATCCTGCACTTCCAGGCTGTTCTTACGTTCATGGACCTATTAAGCAAGTTTGAGAAGACTGAAAGAGTTGGTTGATTGGTTAGTTAGTTAATTAGTGTCACACTACATGGATCATTTGCATGACAGATTGTAGTGTCATTCGTTTTTAGAGTATCTGAACTGTTTCGTATCAACCGCATTGAGGAGATTACATCCACTAGTAAGTGTTGGTTAGCTTCATCCAGGGTAGTTCTAGAGACTTTAACAAATTCAGCAAACGATTTCGCTCATGTGTTTGCATCAATTTCATAACAGCTGCTACCACCCATGTATCAACCAGCTCCAGTCACATATCTTTAAAATCACTAAACAGGAAACTGTATGGTTCCAGAGACCTTTACAAGTCTCAAACATCAATGATGTATATATGCAGAATGAAGGCACAAATGAAAATTTGTATCAAGGATAGGATTGGAAACCAGGTCTCCTGCCACGCTTGTACGGCATATTGATAAATTTTACTTTTGGACCGTCTAACTACAACTGAATGTAACACAATTTTCGTACCATAAGCGTTTACCCTTTATTCTCTGCAAGGCATATTCAGTGGCCTGGAATATGTACATATTTTTACTATTTAGTTTGCATTTTTGCGTAATGTATCTAAAGGCTATAACAGTTCTGAAGGTTGGTTTTCCTATGACGTAGTAATGTTTTAAATTCTACTTACAGGTTGCATAGACGATTTTCTTCATGTTTTGTTTTTGTTCCATTTTTGGTGCTGCTGCTCTTCTTATAAATGCCACTTGGCATTTTTTTTCCACATTTCCAGAATTGGGAACTGAACACTTGCTTTGATACCTTGTTTTTGTTTGTGTTACGACTGACGGGTGTTATTGCCTAAGAACGAATGTTACTTCCAATTTTCGAGTGTAATTTTTGTGATATCTGTGATCTGTTAGTGTATGCATGTGTGTGTATGTGTGTGTGTTTGTGTGTGAAATGATATTTGTTTTGGTGAGCTTTTTTTATTATTACTAATTTTGCGTGTGCGCGCGCGCGCGCGTGTGTGTGTGTGTGTGTGTGTGTGTGTGTGTGTGCGTCGGCGACTAGAGGGGAAGGTGAAGCGGGGAGGGGAGGGAGAGAGAAAGAGAACGTATTTTCTTTTTTTTATGTGTCTGCAGGTGCGAGACACAAATTGTGTTTCATTCAGCTGTAGTCAGACGGTCCAAAAGTAAAAATGATCAATATTCTATAATATTACACGCAGCTAAGGAAGGCAGGACTACTAGTTTTGAAGATGTTAATCAATGCGCCACCTTTGGGCAGTGATTTTGCTCAACTGCATGGACTATCATAGCATGCCTCTCTCCTCAACCCAAATTCCCTTTCATACCTCAGTCCACTTAGTATTCCCACTAAACTCGATTATCGTTGAAGAGGCTGCCCAACTGTATTGGAATAGCGCCTGAGCAGAAATGATATGGAATTACCCTCATAATATACAGTCTGTACTGAAAACTAAGTAAAACTGAACCTATATGGGAACTATTAAGCACAGCTTTCGAGATATAAATTTTTAGAAGGCGATATTGTATTGACAATGTTAAGGAAACCATACTGAGAGCGGTGTGCTAACACCAAGGTCCCCCATATCATATCCGCATGACGCCACATGGTAGAAGACGTCACAGTTGCCGGTCGACATCACGTGATCCTCAGGAGATGATCACAGAATTTAGAATATTGTGCTCGCTACCGTGCAAATGTGGTTCTGTTTCAAGTATCTCATTTTGCTTGAAAATCAAAATTATGTCTTTGGTTATAATAGGTATGCACTCTCTCTTTTTATAAATATCTAAGACATTTTTTATGTTCCTATCGAAGACAACAGTTATCTTCCTAACCATATTAATGGTAAATTAGGATATTAACATTGAAAAAATATACCTTCTGAAATCTGTAATTGCCTCCTAAATGTTCCGAGGAAAGATTTCGCCTGTTTTTCTCTGTATACGAGGTGCAACATAAACATACGGTCGAGCTTCAAGGAAACATTCCTCACTTATGGAGGAATAAAATTAATAAGTGCACGTGGGTCTAAAACGTTTACAATTTGCTCAGGAACAACTCATAAGGCTTTAAAAATGTAATGCCTCTGTTTTGCACTGATTTTCCTCATTACATCTCTTCGCCCTATGCGTCGGAGTACATTTTCCTCGAAAAAAATTTCCAGTTCCCCTTTTGTATTCTTCATCCATAAGCTGCCTTTTATTTACAACAATTTTAGTCCAATGTTCGGTACTCCGAAGGCGTTTACAGCCGCGCACTATATCCGTACCGTCAGTTTCAGCATTTAATGTGCGTTTCGTAAGCTAACTGTTTTGTAGATAAAACTTAATGTCCAGGATTGTGCCTAAGAAATAAAAACTATTATTTTCCTCACCTAAATTTGAGTCTATGAATGGTAGTGAATCTATCACATTCCATTGGAATCTAAAACGTTTTACATCCACGAAAGAGCTCAGTATAAATGACTCTTCAAAGAACTTATCATCCAGTTAGAATTGAAGCCTGTAGAGTAAGGGCATGAAAAGACGACAATATTTTCCAAAGGTTGGCATGCACTGCCACTCCGACACCCCCCCCCCCCCCCCAAATTCTGTCCACGGCATCTTCTTTCCTTGCTCCCAGTACCTGGAGATCCTTGGCTACCTGGTCTACCCATCTCGTTTTCGGCCTGTAGAAGTCTTCGTCCTTTCGGTTTATTCCCTCACACTTCTCTCAGTAAAGATCCCTGTGAGGGTTAAGCACCCAATGCTCCCTAAGATGACTATCAGTTTCTTGAAATGTCCTTCTGCCAGAGCACTGCTGTTCTGTGAATCTGTCCATATTCAAACCTAGATCACCAAGGCCATTACCGCCTGCTAATCCGTACAGCAGACGGGTACCAGTCAACTCCACATGTGGGTATACGTCCATTTCACTGAAACAGAAACCAATTGCGTGATGAATACTGAACTATTGATGCTACGGGCGTGGTGTTAGACCAATGCATCTAGTGGCTTGTCAACAGAAGAAATGAAATGCGCCACATATCAATATTACCCTCGTTAAATTGGAACAACAAACACTTTATTTATTTTGTGCGGAAGACAATATTTCTTAGGAAGTCGTTGAAGAATTTTACGTGCTAACGCTGATTTGCATTAAATGAAACAACACGTTTACTGTTACCAGTCACTGTTTATTTATGTCCACGACGCGTTTCAAAGGCTTAAACCTCCATTATCAGGTGTATTTACATTTGTTAGTATGACATTTGTGTGTGTGTTGTGTTACCATTTTCGTAGAGCTTGTCTCACTGTCTAGTGGAGAAAACAAAACACTATTTCAGAACATGGTTTTGGATTTCTTTTGACAAAAAATTAAACGCATATCTAGCGGTAAACATAAAATAAGTAAAATAGAGTACATCCAGTGATCACAGGTTCCTTTCGCTGTCGTAACATATCACTTGTACACTGTCATACTTTGTAAACAAATATGGTGTCTGGAAACTATTGGGTGCAAGAATCGTATAAAGATGAGAAAACATTATCGCAAAGTACAAAGAATATACACTGCAACAACATTTTCACAGAATATTTTTAAGGTTTTGGAGGTGTTTGTTTTGAGGTGTCGAATACAGGCGTTGGAATGAATACTTCAGGTGGTATATAAATCCGATTTTGACAAGTTAAAGTAGCTTAAACTTCATAAGTGTTTATACAATCAGGTGAAATGTTACAAACAACAACAGTACAATAATCATATTGAGAACAGCGGTAAAATTATACATAAATAACTCTTTTGATTGGGATTGATAGATAGATATGAAAGGCTGGAGGCAGCGGGAGAGAAAGAGAAGGAGAAAGTGAGAGGGAGAGAGAGAACGGAAAGAGTGATTGTATGAGAGTAAACTTTGCATGGAAAGTGGTTGTTACATGTAATAACTGCCTAAAGGCTGGGGTAATACATTGGTTAATGCTTTAAAATATGCGTATTGATGTACAGTTTGTGCCAGTAGTTGATGTACATATAGTTTCAAGCTGACAAGGGGTACAAGCTGTTGGTGTTAATATATATATATATATATATATATATATATATATATATATATGAGGTCAATCACTTGCACTGCCTACAACATTAAAACTGCACACACACACACACACACACACACACACACACACACACACACACATATACACCCACACACACCTATCTTAATATTTACCATAAATATTTACTTATGTTACAATTACAGCTGCCAAGAGTACAAGTGATTGACCTCATATGAGGTCAATCACTTGTACTGCCTACAACATTAAAACTGCACACACACACACACACACACACACACACTCACACACACACACACACACACACCTATCTTAATATTTACCATAAATATTTAGTTATGTTACAATTACAGCTGCCAAGAGTACAAGTGATTGACCTCAGTGTTAGTAATAATCTCGGGACGTTCTCGAGCGATTTACTTCAAGTTTTTACGCGATGTTTCAGCAAATATGAGACAACATAAGCTATATATATTTAAAAAGTATGTGGTGTATAAAGATTTATACTAAATAGAGGGAAAAACGCTGTTAGCAAAACTTTGTAAAAATTCTTGGTCAATTTATCTCAAATTTAACACGATACTCTACTAAACATTGAAATGGGCATATGTTGGCTATGTTCGTCAGAAAATTATTAGAATATCATGCAAAATTTGAAGTAAATCGATCAAGAACTTTTCGAGATTTTTGCTAACAACGGTACCTCTTTATGGATTCTTCTACACACGTAAAAGAGAGTTTTGCATCAGCCCGGTTCCCAGAACTCCTGAAGGTAGACGTTGACTGTCGATATTGTATCACGGACACAGTTCCTTTGACTGTCCAGAGATGTAACTAAACCCGCCCAAAGATGTAAACAACCATGCATGAGCAGCGCCTCTTAGACGGAGGAGATCAAATAGTTCCTCATTCCACCGGGAAGGAGGTATACGGCTCGTGTTGTCTGTAGTTCAACCAGGCCTAGAGGGTCAATACCGCGGTTACATCGCGTCCACGTTGTTACTTTGTGTCAGGAAGGGCTCTCAACAAGGGAAGTGTCCACGAGTCTTGGAGTGAAACAAAGCGATGTTGTTCGGACACGGAGGAGATACAGAGAGACAGGAATTGTCGATGACATGCCTCGCTAAGGCCGCCCAAGGGCTTACTGCAGTGGATGACCGCTACATACGGATTATGGCACGGAGGAATCCTGACAGCAACGCCACCATGTTGTGTGGGGCCGACGTACGCCGCTGGTGGTCATGGAAGGCGCCGTAACGGCTATACGATACGTGATAGTGCAACCATATCGGCAGCATATTGGAGAGGCATTCGTCTTCATGGGCGACAATTCGCGCCACCATCGTGCACATCTTGTGAATGACTTCCTTCAGGACAACGACATCGCTCGGCTAGAGTGGCCAGCATGTTCTCGAGACATGAACCCTTTCGACCCTGCCTAAGATGGGCTGTTTATGGACGACGAGACCCACCAACCTCTCTGAGGGATCTACGTCGAATAGCCGTTGAGGAGTGGGACAATTTGGACCAACAGTGCCCCGGTGAACTTGTGGATGGTGTGCCACGACGAATACAGGCATGCATCAATGCAAGAGGACGTGCTACTGGGTATTAGAGGTACCGGTGTGTACAGCAATCTGGTCCACTACCTCTGAAGGCCTCACTGTGTGGTGGTACAACATGCAATGTGCGGTTTTCATGAGCAATAAAAAGGGAGGAAGTGATGTTTATGTTGATGTCTATTTCAATCATCGATGTAGGTTACGGCACTCTCAGAACCGAGGTGATTCAAAACTTTTTTTGATGTATGCATTTACATTCATACACCATATATCGTTAGAAATATGAAAAGTATATGTAACCTATGACGTTCGAAGGTCACGAACTTAGCGAAATTTTTGTTAACAACGTTGCTCTTATACATATTAAGCGCCGGCCGGAGTGGCCGTGCGGTTGTAGGCGCTACAGTCTGGAACCGCGTGACCGCTACGGTCGCAGGTTCAAATCCTCCCTCGGGCATGGATGTGTGTGATGTCCTTAAGTTAGTTAAGTTTCAGTAGTTCTAAGTTCTAGGGGACTTATGACCACAGCAGTTGAGTCCCATAGTGCTCAGAGCAATTTGAACCATACATATTAAGGTATTTTTGTGTGTGTGTGCCACTTTATTTAAAAATAATTGTTGCCTATGCCCGTCCGAACGTTTATTAGGGTATTGCGTGAAATTTTAAGTAAATTGGTAAAGTACTTTCCGTGATTTTTGGTAATAACAACGACTTGTCTTTATATATTGTAGTATGGGTTATATAGAGTTTCTTCCTCTACGTGCCCTAAAAGTGTGGCAATATCTTATTGGTAAGTCCTACATAGTTCACAGATGGATTTTAAAAGAAGAAAACTGTCGCCTTAACTGTGCGCAGAACAATATTCGTCATGTCTGTATGGATGCAGAACAGGTGTCTTACAGCACGTTACTTTGGCAGCCGACACGACGATCCATCCGGGTCGTTTCGGGACGTGGCCTCGCGGCATACTGAAGACGCCGACAGCGACCCAGGCGGACCTCAACTATGAGTCACGTCCAGCAGGAGAGGTTGTTCCGTTGAGGGCGAACGACTCCCCTCCACCAGAAGAGAATGTTGCTCCAACTACTTCTCTGGGCGCATCGCGCCGAAGCGAGAGCCAGGCCGCCGGCAACGGCGGCTCTGATGTCTTCACCGTCAGGCGCAGCGTCAAGTTCCATCTCACGGATGAACAGATCGGTGAAAGGGATACCCTCTCCCGGTACAGGAAGAGGGAGCGTGGAGGTTGGACTGGATGGTTTACTCACTGGAAACGACTACTAGGTCAGTATGTGCCTTTACACCATGCTTAAAAATCTTATTTTACGTAAACGCTAACGACACACAATAATTGTTTTAAACACAGATTCATTTTCACGCCATATAGACATAATACGCATACTCAGCAATGATAAAATTATTGTAACATATTTGTACAAACATCTTACTCTAGAGGTCATTCTTTCTTTTTGTTTCTTCCATAATGGGGTCTCTGTATGTGATTTGAGCCCCTGTACGTCTGTCATATCTGTGGTGTTTTGAAACATCCTGTCAGGATAAGGCTTGGCAGAGGTTTCCGGAAGAGCTTGCCCGCAAGAGCCAAAGGCCCCGATTTTGAGTCCGCCGGGCACACAGTTTTAATGTGTTAATTTCAGCAAATTCCGTATCAGTGCACATGATGTTGCAGAGTGAAAAGTTGTTCTGGAAACATCTCCCATGCAATAGCTAAAAGCCATGTTTCCACAATATCCTTTCTTCTAGGAATGCTATTACTTCAGGTTTCGTAAGATGACTTCTTTAAAGTGTGGAAGGTTGAATATCAGATACCGGCGAAAGTGAAACTCTGTGGCGCGTCGTGAGCCGTACTTGGGTGTCACACACTCCGCTGCAAAATGAAACATTTATTGTGTGCTGGTTAAGTGATCTATCGTCTTACTGATTTTGAGGATATTTTAGCTCATTTTGCTATGTTATTTTTCCAAGCACGAATAATTCTTCCATCTAGTGATCACTGAATATATATCGTAGTTCCATTGTTATTAACTACAAGTTCTAGAACGGAGCATCTGTGTAGGGGTGACTGAATAAGAATTCAGAGACACTAGAATAACAGCTTGCACGAAATTTGTGATCTGACATCGTAGATCTGCATCTATATCTACATGATTGTTTCGTTCGTGGAGGGTTTGTAAACCACATTGAGACTACTTCACTACCGTTCCAGTCTCGAACAGCGTATAGGAAAATTGAACAATTAAGACTTTCCGTTCTTTCTTTCATTTTATCAGGGTAGTGATTTCTACCTACGTAGATGCTGTCAGCTACTTTCTGGGCCCAAAATTTCTTTTTGTATGCACAGAGTATACATATTATAATATATAAGTATTACAGGATATTATACAGTAGAAGTGGGCAAAGGAGACAAGCTTTTGTCTTCGTTATTAGACACTGTGGAGATTATTCTCGGGCTAAAGATAGCAGCATTTAGCTTCTGTGCAAGAATGTGAATGTAGTGGCGCCAATAGAGCATTTCGTTTGCCATCAGTCCTAATTCAGTGATTACATAGTGAATGTGTGGTAGTAAAAATCGCATCTCCAAACGTTCAGTGACAGACATTGCAGCGAAGCGTTAAATTTTTGTTAACCAAGAACTAATGGTTTCCCCTGTCATCTTTGCCAAATGATATATGTTAAATGCCACGTATTTTACTACAACGCTATGTTATGTTCAAATAAAAAAATGCTGCCTGAGTTGTCATATTAAGGGCAGATCGGTGATATTTTATAATTGAAACAGCGGTGTCAGATCAGATCCCTGTGGGATACCCACATTACAGCCATCCAGGTTGATTCAAAACCGTTCACTATTTGTTGACACTGACTTGGTTTAATGTCTCTTAAATAAGAAAATAACGTTTGCTAAGATACTCCTGTACCAGTATGACGTTTCCAGTTTATGCATGGTTGATATATCAAATGCTTTTATCAATTCTATACTACTCGTGCAGTCTTTCACAGATAAGCACAAATCGCATTTTTTCGATTTTCTTCTGCCAGAGGTAAACTGCAGATCTAAAAAAAAAACCTTTTACACCAAGTTGTGTTTAGTATTTTGTATGTTATCTATTCAAAAAACTTCGAAAATATTAGTGGTAATGATTTGTATTGCAGTCCCTCTAGCTTATCTTCTGTTCCGTTGCTTTACTAAGAAGTATTCTAATATATCTACAGACTCACCACATCTGAAAACTACATTGCACATGTGTCTGAATACAGTAACAACATATGGTGCACTGAAAGTCTACCGGATATTTCAAGGTGCTTTTGTGATCTTCGGTCTTTGGTGCATTCAGTTTCACCTTTGCCAGGTTTCTATATCTGCATGTGCCATTCCGGACCAATATTTCTTTACAACTAACCATGTGTCTTTAGTGTGTGTCTGAGAGTTGACAGTTCAGCCTTTTTTACGTTCCTATCTGTTTGGTAGTAACGCATGTATGCTTGAAATTCTGTGACGGAAGATAACTCTAGTCACATGGTACAGAGTGCGCTTTTTTGTTGTTTGGCGTAAACAGTCCTGTTAAGCGCAATAATGGAAGATAAAGTAAGTTGCTTACGCAAATGTGGTCAGCAAAGAAGGCTGTTACTTTTAATAAGAAGCCTGCTCACATGAAAATGACTGCTTAATCTTAACACGGCCTATAGAACGTTCTGATACTGAAATCAGTATGACAGGCGCTGCGTAACCAATAATCAAGATAAGTTATTATTGTTTCCCAACTTCTTGTAAAAAATGTGAACGCAAAAATAAATCTACAGTGTTAGATGGAGCTCACCATTGGAAATAGTAAAATGTCTCACGAATGTACTGTAACACTTTAACACTGTAGGTCGTAGTTACATACAGGGAAACCCACACTAATCGTATAATTTAGACTGTACTAATTCTACTATGAAATGGCATACAAATCAAATAGGATACTTTACTGTAGAAAGGTGCAAAGTGCCAAAATTATGAACTGAAGTTATTATAAACAAACTGTCTGTAGTGCAGTGTTTTAATTATTTATTCCTGAAACTTTATATTACAATTGAAAGTATCTTATCATATATTGGTGGTGATTTCATGACAGAGTTGGAATTGTTTGGTGCTGAAAGCAATTCAAACACAAATATTTATGAAACAAGCTAAGTCCCATCAAATTATTCTAGGTGCTATGTTCTTAGTCACTTTCCACAGATCTGCATATAAAATTCTTTATGCTCATTCTTTTGCAGGTAACGTATCATAGCCTTTAAATCTTTATTCTTTTCATCTGTAATTGAATAGATTTAGGAAAATTGATCCAAAAGTAGCAAATTGAATGTTTCTTGCTTGTTTTCCTTTTTTGAGCACAATCAATGTCGGTGTAACATTCCTTTATTACTACACGTGCTACATCTGTTGAATCAGATGTGATACTGAGGCTTTTTGAAATGTTCAGCTTTTTTCTAGAGAGTATCTCTCTGTCACAGCTTGAATATTAAAAAAACGGAAGTATTCATAGACATTGCTTTGAAAGTCTAACAACCTTTGCTTCCTCGACCATTTTGCACAGGTCGCTGGGTACAAATGCCTTCGTCACCGACTTCCTTCTGTCTATCAAGGCAAACTCAGAGTCACAGGGAAGGAAGCTGTGCCCAATAACAAGTGACCGTTGTTCAGTTCGTGTGAACAATCCATTTGACATCAGAGAAAGAAATACCATAATTCGATTCTTGTTTTGTGCAGCACAGTTATCACTCCAAACGATAGATTTCTCTTCGTTGTTATCCCGGTGTTGAACACTTTTATAATGCATTACCCGATTTCATTTCTATCCCTACCAGCGATACTCTCATCCCACAAGCACATGTAAGACTGAAGGATGTCACCTACAGATACTGTCAAGTTGTAACAGGTTAACTGGCGGCGATAAAACATCTCGGAGTGCGTTGTGAGGGCACAAACATAACCTGCTGTATATCAGTCGATATGCAGCAAATGTCACTATCAGTGAACTGAAAAGAACTGATGTCACTCTTCAGAAGGCTGTGTGCCATCTCGGCCTTCCGATGATGAATCTCTAAATGTAACAATGACTGCGATGAACCTGCTTTTGTTTCAATGTTCAGTGGGTCACATGTCTCACAGGTATCATTCCTAGGTCAGTGGAAGGAAAGGTTGGGAAATTTTTTGAGAAAGACTCTACAATAAAAACTGTAACTTATGGTGCTTTCAGGAAATTCTTGAAATATTCAGGTCACAACTGAGGTATTCCTTGCTTGCTCCTGCTCGGCTGTAAGGGCTAATTTCCAGGGGAAAGCTATTTATGTACTGTTTTATACACATTATGTCTTCGTCACAGTATTGTGATTGAGCGTATCTTGTTCTGCGATCGGTGAATGTTATCTTTCCAAGATTTTTCATCGTAAAAAGTATTTCTAGCCTTTTCTTTCCAAAAGTAACATTCCATTCCACTCTCGAATGGCGCGTGGGAAAAGGAACACCTAAATCTTTCCGTCTGAGCTGTGATATCTCTTATTTTATTATGACGATCATGTCTCCCTAAGTAGGTGGGTGTCAACAAAATATTTTCGCATTCGGAAGAAAAGTTGGTGATTCAAGTTTAGTAAATAGATCTCGCCGCAAAGACATCCGCCTTTGTTTCAATGACTGCCACCCCAACTCACGTATCATATCAGAGACACTGTCACCCGTATTGGGCCATAATACGAGACGGGCTGCCCTTCTTTGTACTTTTTCGATGTCCTCCGTCAATCCTACCTGGTGAGGGTAGCACACCGTGCAGCAATATTCCAGCAGAGGACGGACAAGTGTAATGTAGGCTGTCTCTTTAATGGGTTTGTCGCATCTTTTAAGTGTTCTGCCAACAAAGCGCAGTATTTGTTTCGCCTTGCCCAAAATATTATCTATGTGGTCTTTCCAATTTAAGTTGCTCGTAATTGTAATTCCTAGGTCGAATTGACAGCCCTTAGTTTTGTGCGATATATCGTATACCCAAACTTTATCGGATTTCATTCAGTACCCATGTGGATGACCTTGCGATTTTCTGTATTTAGTGCCAATTGCCACTTTTCGCACCATACATAAATTCTCTCTAGATCATTTTGTTATTGGAATTGATCGTCTGATGATTTTACTAGACGGTAAATTACAGCAACATCTGCAAACAATCAAAGGGGGCTGCTCAGATTATCACCTAGATCATTTATGTAAATCAGGAACAGCAGAGGGCCTATGACAACCTTCAGTATACATAATAGTGTCAGTTTGCCATGCACAGTATACTTCAACCACGGCGGCATGCCACCATTTTACAGACTTCGGAAATGCTTCCACGTTTGGTCTGAAAGGAAATGATCACGTCCGTTTGGACGGCAGATAAAATGCTCCGTTTCCGCATTGCGACAACTGCACTTTTTCTGCGTCTCCCTGACACCTTTATACATCATCCATTAGCAGTGCTTTCACCTGCCGTCTTTGAGCGGTATTGAAGTTGATGTCGAACATAGGCAGTATTCACATTAACGTGACTGGACTGTGTATTTCGGAAACACTTCAAGATAACGAAACGAGGTTTTCGTTAAATACTAGTCCGGAAAGGAGCACGTAAATTTGTGTAAAATAAAATACTGAAGCAGGTTTTTCTTTTCTTTCTTTTAATGGAACGATGTAGTTTCAGCGGTAGTAGAAAGTTATTGAAAAGGAGAGTACAGTGATATAAAAGATGCCAGTGTTAGCGTGGAACCTTTTCGTAAAAGTATCAGAGACATGAGCAAAACTCGAGAGCCTAGGGGGTCATATACGGCTATTTCGGAACAAAAATTGCCTAGTGGGGCTCTCATGCCAGGCTACGTGTAGTTATCAAGCCTATGACAGTTTACATGTTGCCACAAAACTGCCGGCCGAAGTGGCCGTGCGGTTAAAGGCGCTGCAGTCTGGAACCGCAAGACCGCTACGGTCGCAGGTTCGAATCCTGCCTCGGGCATGGATGTTTGTGATGTCCTTAGGTTAGTTAGGTTTAACTAGTTCTAAGTTCTAGGGGACTAATGACCTCAGCAGTTGAGTCCCATAGTGCTCAGAGCCATTTGAACCAATTTGCCACAAAACTGGTAACCTAAACGTGATTGTGTAAAAACATTTCGAATAATTTTTGTAACCTGCTTCTGATATGCCACAGGTTAGCATATGGTTTAAGACACAAAGATGCAACATAATTAACTGGCACTGTACCTTTGTCGTAGAAAGTAGGGCCAACAGGAATTATGTTTAACGGTGTTTCTGCATATAACGACTGATCCTGGCATGAGAGTCTCACTTGGCGGTGTTAACACCGCAATAGTCGACTCCGACGTCTTTCGATTTTCGCATATTTCTCGCATAATTTTGCGAGTTATTTCAAGGTTAACATTAACAACCACTATACTCGTCTTTTCTATAACTTTCAAATGCTTTTGAAAAATGATATATCGTTCCATAAAAATACTTTCTCCAGTAACTCGGTTGATACAAGTATTAACTGCATTTACCATGTAGTAAAATTACGTGCACATCGGTGTAGTATTGTTTGTCGAAATTCTCGTTTGGGAATCTTGAACGGTTCTCAAAATAAAAGAAGTGTTACATCTTACACTACTCACTTTGTATGCGGCTGTAATAAAAAGATAAGACCACACTTTCAGGAAACGTTCCTTGCACACAGAAGAATGTAAAGTGTTACCTGTGTGTGCAAACTGGTCCTGAAACGCTTCATATCCATGTTAGAACTCATTTTCTACTTCTCTTCGTAATCACGTTAATCACAGGAAATCATACCTAACAAGCAGTATGCTAAAAGTTGTGCTGAATAATTCACAGAATGATGAAAGGAGCAAAAATTTTAGTGAGAAAGGAGAACTCATGAAGGATGCTCCACAAGGTTCAGTATTCGCTCCAAACCTATTCCTTAATAAGCACTGCCGATAATCAATACGAAATTGTGCAGTCACATCATGAGCGAAGATTTTCAGTCGAAGTTTGGTCTGGCACTATTGGTGACTCCTTTTTAGGGCCTTATGTTTTTCCACCCAGGCTTAATTGCGAGACTCACCACTCTTTCCGAGATAGTACTCGGCCAGTTCTGCTGGAATATGTTACTTTATGAGTGTGATAAAAGATATATTTCATGCACGATGTGCCCCTTCATCATTTCACTGTTCAAACTGATAGGCTTCTAAGTAATAGATTCCGTGACAGACGAACAGGTTGAGTGGAAGGAATTCCTTGGTCTCGGTGTACGCCGGACCTAACTCACTATGCTTTTATTTGAGGGGCATTTGAAAGGTCTTGTGTGTGTGTGTGTGTGTGTGTGTGTGTGTGTGTGTGTGTGTGTGTGTGTAGTCCAGGTACAAGATGCATCGAGTCTTCATGTCAGCACTGTGGAAGGATGTGAAACAATACGCAATATTCCAGGGAGACACCTACACACCAGTGATTTAAGGTGACGTCATCCATGCATTTTGAATATTTAATTTAGGGAAGTGTTTCATATTGTGCTGATATGTTCTTTTCCTGTGTATTTCCCGTTAGAAAAGTATTGAAGAGTTGTAAAAACTGATCTGTAATATGAGAATAATCGTTTCTCGGCCCCATCAACGAAATCAATTTTTGCTCTACCTGCTACGGATTTTTCCAATCAGTCTGGCCATCCCTTTTTGTTATACTCTGTACATGGACAGAGAGAAAAAGTTTGTGTGTGTGTGTGTGTGTGTGAGAGAGAGAGAGAGAGAGAGAGAGAGAGAGAGAGAGGGGGGGGGGGAGAGAGAGAGAGAGAGAGAGAGAGAGAGAGAGAGAGAGAGGCAGAGAGAAGGAAAGAGAGAGAGCACTAATAAATGAAAGTAGTAGTGACAGTGAGTAGATGATGAGCGTATAGGCTCTTTCTGTGAATGCTTCTCACAGCTGCCGTACTTCAGCGAATGCAGCCGGCCCTGACGACGCCTGCCTCGACGCCCAACTTGCGGCTCTCAGTCTCGGCCCTCGGCTGGGCGTGGGAGACAGAGGACGTCGACCCTGCACCATGGCGAGTCTCCCCCCCTCCTCTCTCTCCAGAGGGTTTCGACCGCCTCGATCTTGGAAGGTAGGCAGCTGGATTAATGGCGTTAATGTGCTTTTTTTCTTCTACCGATGAATCATACCATTCGCACAGAACAATTTCGAATCTAGATTCTCTTGTTGTCTTTACTCATGTACTATCTTTACCACTACAGGAGACTAACAGATCAAAAACTGCTAATTTAAAGTATATCGTAAGACGTAATGCACTTAGGAAATTCTTAATTAATACATGTAACTAATAATGAAGACACATGTTGTATTAAAGTTTTTCAGCTATCACAGCTCAATATATTCATTGTAATTTGAGAAAAGAAAGCAGAACTGCTGGACGAAAGAACGATTGAAAATATTTCGCGATAATTACTAGTTTACCTGAGAGCTTTTCCTAGTCGAATATTCTGAGTCGACCTACATCCTGTTTTACAAATCTAAGATTTCCTTAACATCTGTTAGTTTACCGTTTATACAATAATAAATGCACGATTATACCCATCCTGGAATGTTTCCAGTTCACTTATGCTACAGCTGTTTTTATAATACTCACATGTCTCATTAAGCACAAGAAAGTTTCGATTACACTGTTTTATATCTGTTCTTTCTTTCTTCATGTGTGCAGTACAACTCGACGAGCAATCTTATATTATTCATATACGCGTTTTAACATAATTATAACAGAAACTGAAGTATATTGAATTTATCTCTATTATTTTATTTTACTATTAACTTTACTTACTGAATTAATAGCGAATATTTTGTAATAAGGCGGAAGTTAATTAAAATATCTTCGTCGTTAATATTAATGGGGCTCTTCTCTCCATGGTTATTTACCTCATTTTTTAAACAAAATTTCGTCTGTTCAAATCATCAGGCTGAAGGAAACACAAAGATAACTTACTTTCCGCTCTAAACCATCTTAATAACAAAACAGTCCAAAAGTCCGCTCTACCCCATCTTAATAGCAAAACAGTCCAAAAACAGCTCCGGGTAAGACCTCGTAGCTGTCTGCCCTGATCAGAACAACTGCTGCTCAAAAGTTTCTTCTCGCTGTAGAAAATGTGCTCACCAAAAACCGGCCTCCTAATGCCGACGAGCTTCCGTCCGGCTGATGGCATCGGCTCGTGCATTGCCCCTATAACCTGCGGTGCACGTTGCACCGTTTGCAGTGACAAGCATAAAATTATTTGTTATTAGACTTCGGTTTTTGCACTAAATATCTTCCACAAAACGAGTGAATTCCGTGCAGTAACATCAGTGGGGTCGCTTGGTTTGAATTATTCGCATATCCAAAAGAAAAAGCGGATGGTGCTAATATTCGGTTTCACGTCCCGTCGACATCGATGTCATAGGAGACTGGGCAGGAAGGATGGAGAATTTAACTGGCCATTTCCTTTCAACGGAACCATCCCAGCATTTTCTTTAAGCAGTTTTCGGTATCGAACGTAAATGTAAGTCAGGAGGACTGCTTTGTGATTTGAACCACTGGAGTCAACGTCATGGCTGTAGGGATATTGTGCGCTCACATTCGAATGGATGGATAGCTGTACGTGCATTTATGCCTGGATTTTATCAGCTGCATCATCGGACGTACCTATCGAACATCTTTACTGTTAAAATGAAATTTAGACATCATAATGACTGCACAAAGAGAAGCTAACGAAAGCAAACCGCCTTTCTCATATTATGCATCCAGTGGTAGAAATAAGGCGTTGTGTACTACAAACTGCTTCCAGTGCAACTGGCATTTGCTGTCATTATCTCGGTCACCTTGTGGTGGCAACATAAAACAAAAAAAAAAGTAAAAAAAAACTATTTAAGAAACTGTGTCGTGTTGCTATAGAACCATAACGCCCGCCACCACTCTGCTATTCTTCTGATATTGCACGCCCGTATGTTTATTTATTACGGTCTATATTGAACAACCATCAAGAAAATGCGCTTCGAACTTGGCTTGACGACTTCTTCAACTACCAATCAATAGGTTTCTAAAAGAGACAAGTCGAGAAACTATTCGAACCTTCTCGGAATGATTTAGATACTACTGGAGGCCATATCACTGATGATTAATTTGTCTCTTATGATTACCTGTTGTGTTCAACAAACTAAGAAAACATTACAAAGTATGCAGTGTACCAACACAAATGAATCATAAGCTATTGTGGCAAGTTTATAAGTAAACTCGTTTTGAATAAAACCAAGTAACTGTAACACGAACATGCCCAAACTGTCACAAATTAGCAAGATATTACGCACTTTTGCTCTAGAAATGGTTTGTGTCCACGTGCAGTCCACAGACGTTCTGAAGTGGCTAATTGTACGTCATGTGAAAATCAGAATGGCAGGATATTTCATAGACACTTGAGGAAATAAATCAATGTTTCCAATGTTGCCAAACATATTGTGAGATACAGCCGCGTCTCATGATAGGAGCAGGCAAAATACAGTTCCACTACTGAGTTGTTTGTTGAGGATCTCGTAACTGGCGTTGAAAAAGACACGAAGGATGCTGCTGCCGAGCTGACCAAACAAGTACGCCAATGAGTGTTTTATCATTTCTCTAACTAGTAGTCGGAGTTAAGCTTGGTGGTGAATAATTTTCAAATTCATCGATTATAACCTAAACATAATAAATTAAGATGACTGGGTATTATGTGAGAAGCCCTACTCTTTCGAAGCTGTCGTAATTATTCTTGGATTCCTGTTTTACGTGTACTAGGAAATGAAAAGCTTATTCACCAAACACAATTCAACAGAAGGCACTTGTCTTTATAAGCCATTCTTAATCTCTGAAAGGGACAGATTTGTTTAAATATACGTTAGTTGCTTCGACAGCCCAGGAGCCCATCACATATGTGCCCCAACGTGGTTGGTAGATAAACTCTTTGTCACGGTATTGATCTATTTTCTGAATATATATTCCTGTTGGAACTGGATCCTTTTTGGTTAATAATTGCTGTAGTAAAGCTTAACACAGACAACTGATTTAGTGATAGATAAATAAAATCCTGGACGACACGTGAGACATTGAATTTAATTTACGAAAATAAAAGATGCATAAAATAAAGCTGGAAAAAGGCAATACACTCTGCTAAAAATGAGATTGACAGAAAATGCAAAGCAGCTACAGAAGAGTTGCAAAGCATGATTCGGGAAAATATGCGTCCGATAAGAAAATGGAATTTGGGGAGAAAAGGGGCAGGTGAGTAAATATCAAAAGCTTGGTTGACAAACCACTAATAAATAAGGAAGGGAAAACCGAAAGGTGAAACAAATATGTAGAAGAACTATGCAAGAGAAATGAACTTGAAAACAACATTGCTATAAGGGAAGGCAAAGTAGATGCTGATGAGATGGCAGATATGACACTGTGAGAAGACTCTGACGTAGCGCTGAACCACATAATGCGAAACAAGGCATTTGGAATAGGCGACAGTCTCTCAAAATTAGCCGCGCGGAGTGGCCGCGCGGTTTGAGGCGCCATGTCACAGATTGCGCGGCCTCTCCCGCGGGAGGTTCGAGTCCTCCCTCGGGCATGGGTGTGTGTGCGTGTTGTTCTTAGCGTAAATTAGTTTAAGTAGTGTATAAGTCTAGATTTAAGTAGTGTGTAAGTCTAGATACGGATGATCTCAGCAATTTGGTTCCTTAGGAATTCACACACATTTGATTTCTCAAAATTATTGAGATCCTCGGAAGAAGATACCATTACAAAACTATTCCATCTGGTATGCAAGATATATGATACAGGTGAAATACCCTCAAAGATCAAGAAGAAGGTAATTCCAATACCTTTCGCGTATTTGCGACAGATGGCAATATTACAGAAATGTCCGTCGCATGAGTCTCGATAACAAAGTACTAACACGAAACTTACCGAAGTGTGGAAAACCTTGTAGAAGCCAAGTTCAGGGAAGATGAGTTTGGATTTCGAAGAAATATAGGAACGTGCGAGAAATTATGACCATATATTTAAAGACAGGTTCAAGACAGGTAAACTTCTGTTATTACTGTTTGTCGATTTTGAGAAAACATTTCATATTGTTGACTGGAAGACATACCGAATTCCGAAGATAACAAAGATGAGTAACGGAGACTGAATGGTTGTTAAAAATTTGTATAGAAAGTAGACAGTAGTAAAAAGAAGACCATGAAGGGTAGCGGTAGTTCAGAAGGAAGTGACAGAGTGTTATAGTCTACTCGTGATGTTATTCAATGTGCCCATTGTGCAAACAGTAATGTAATGGTTTCAATAACGACAAAAGACTTGGAAAGGCGGTTGAACAGAATGGATAGTGTCTGAAAAGGAGTTATGAGATGAACATCAATGAATGGAGAACAAGAGTATGGGACAGTGTAGTAGAATTAAACCGCACGATGTTGAGAATATTAGATAAGGAAATTAGAAACTAAAAGCAGTGGTTGAATTTCGCTAGCTGGATAGCAAAATTACTGCTCATAGACGAAGTAGAGAGAATATGAAATGTGGACTGGCTACAGCAAGGTGAATGTTTAGGAGTAACAGGAATGTAACATAAGATTACAGATTTCATTGTTAGGTAGTCTTTTCTGAAGCTATTTCCCTGGTGTGTTGCCTCGTACAGAAGTGGAGTGTGGACGATAAGCAGTTGAGATAAAAAGAAAATAGGAGCTTTTGAAATGTGATGTTGCAGATGAATGCTGAAGATTAGGAGGATAGACTGGATAATGAGGAGGTACTGAATCAATTTGCGCAGAAAAGAAATTTGTCACAACTTCACTAAAAAGTGGGATGTTTCATAGGATACATCCTGAGCTATCAAGAGGTCGTCGATTTGGTAATGCAGGGACGTATGTATGAGTGTGAGAGGGGGCGCGGAGAATAATTTCTGAGGAAGACCAAGGCTCAAACATAGGAAGAAGATCCAAATGGATGCAGGTTCCAGTAGTTCGATAGAGATGAAGAGAATGCACATGTTGGATCGCCTGCATGAAACCAATATTATGACTGAAGACCAAATCAACAGCAGTAGCATATGCGTAACCCTCAAATGAAAACTTTTTTGCTTCAGTCTTCTGAATGACTTTATGTCATTTACTTCCCCCCTGTGCCAACCTTTTCACCTACACTAAACGTTTTCAGTCACATAATTCCTGTATTTAATATCGAGTTCCCTACAGCTTTTGCGCTCCACAGCTCGCTCTAGTGCCTGCCGCAAGACTTTTTTTCCTGATGACCTGATACGCGTTCTGTCATCCTCTTTCAATTAATATTTTCCACATACTCCTTTCTTCGTCGATTCTACAGCGAATCTCCGTATTTCTTATTTTATCAGACACTTATTTTTCATCATCGTTTTGTAAATAGACATCCCAAATCCATTGACTATATTCTTTTCTGGTTTTGAAATGAAAATATAACCCTGTCAAAGACTGAAGCTCCTATAAAAATGTTTTAGAGTGAATCATTTCGATACAATAAATTTGGCATATTTCTACTATGGTAAAACCCATAGAGGTGGTCAGCATCTCGGCTTTCAACTATTGTTTTGCGATTCTTGTAACAGGCACGAACTGTGAATTCGAGGTAGCGCTTGGAAGGTGAGTTGTAAACGGGAAGGAGTCTACAAAACTGTATTATACTCGTACTCTCAAATACTTTCATGCTGGACATGATAAGCTCAGAAACATTCTGTACAGTGAAAAACAGGCAGCAGTCAACTGATTATTTATCAAACTGCTACATGTAAAACATGTTTAGTGCTCGTCACTTCACTTGTGTGCGAATCGATAAGATTCGTTGTGGAAATTATCTGTGGAATTAACAGAATAAATACAGTAACCAACTAATTATCGTAGTAAGTAACAAGTTATTTAGAAGATATAATCCCATTGAAGACTGAAGAGCTTTGAGCATGTCTGTAACCAGTTCTGTTTGTCATCCGATTCAACACTATCTTTGTGATTTTCAAAAAGCGAGGGAAGCAACTTTCAGAGCGTTCGAAGCTCATACCGGATGTCGGCAGCAAATGAAATTAAATTAAATTCAGCGACAATGACTGAGTAACGGTGAGCCACAAACAGACTATTATTTAACGCACCAGTCGGATGTAACAGTAACTCTCCGACAATTCCGATGTGGACTTTCTGATAGCACGAAAATATCAGGAGCAAACTTCAGAGCGAACACTGGCAACTGCTAGGTACTCCATAAACTCTCAACCCCATGCTCAGCTTTTTGGAGCTCTTACTGATAATTTGGTTTGTGTTTATCTGTAGTATACTGCAACTTTGTAGTAGGTGAATCTCTGGCCCCCAGCTACAAAATTGTGAATGCTAAACAATGGTCTATTAGTTCGGTTAACTCAGCAGCTGCCTGTTTCATGTCTTTGAAACACCAAGTACAAGACGCTTAAGAAACACCTATGTTGTGGAAACACTATTCCTACTGCCGCTAGCTTGAGGCATGGCAATATCCCAGATAACTTTGGCAACACTATACCCATCGATTTACTTCCTGGAGGGGCTGAGAATTATCCTGCAACATTCCCGTAGAGATAAATTAATCGTCGGCAATATACTCTCCCGAGTCTGACAGTATTCTGATAGGTTTGCAGCTTTACACCCGTAGAAATCTGTTACTATGGAGTTGCAGATGCCGTGAAGCCAAGTGTGAAGCTCATTTTCTTGATGGATATTTGATAAGCACAGTAACAGATAAACATATGTGTGTGCTAAATCACAAGAACAGCAGAGTGCTGGCTGGTGTTATTGTGTATTAGTAACGCTTGCCGCAGTCCTCTTCACTTTTTTAAAAAATTACGACCGCAATGCGTATCAGTTGTTGACAACAAATACTAGTTGCACTGGACATAATGGAGGTAGCAGTTAGTAGTAAACAAAACTGTTTTTGTTCCACAAGACGTATAACATTATCATTATGGACTGAAGCAGATTTGTTAGACGCTTTTGTTAGGGCTCAACCAATACTTTCTTTTAAAGCTGTTAACACAAAAACCATATCTTCTGACCAGCTAAGATCAATGAGGCAGCTGATTAAATTCAAGCAAAAGTGAATATATGACCTTTTATTGATTTGAATGTGAACACACAGTACCCCTGTAGCCTTGTTCAAGGACTCTGGAGATCCAAGTCGCCATCTATTAACCCTGATTTAAATTTATATGATTTCCATAAAGTAAAGACTGGTACGGTGTTTTTGAAAGTACATGGTTAGTTTAATTCCCCATCCCTATGTTATATTTCAAACTGAACAATCCTCTTTCCATGAAAGAACACTCACATTACCAGCTGCATCCATTACCTAATCCTCTTGTCAATACCCAAAACGAACAAAATATCACAAACGTTAAAATTTTTCCATTTAGCTCACCGTTTTCTAACTTTTAAACAACATTACTCACAACCAACAAATGTGCAGCATTCAATATGTCACTACAATTAAAATTCTAGGACATCAAATGAAAACTGACCGTAAATATACGTTTAGCAACCTGTGTGAATGTACAAAAAACAGAACGTGATAAACATATGGACCAACCTACCTTTTTTCAAGGTAAAATCTGTCGGCAGTGTTAGATTACATATTCCAATATTCTTCGCGTCGTGTACTGCATTTTCAATGAGTGAGCAGCTGTTCTTATTACAAGAGGTGCATTCGTTTTGTAGAAGATATTTAGCGCAGAAGACCAAAACTTTAATAATAAATAATTTTTTGCTTGTCAGTGCAAATGCTGCAACACGTGGTGCAGGTCAAAGACGCGGGGTCGAACCATTGCCATTACCTGGACAGATGCTGGCTGGGGTCAAGAGGTTAGTGTCTGGTGACCGTAATCTGTTAATTGACCATCAGTTGTTCTGATCAGGGCAGACAGCTACGACCTCTTTCGCGGAACGGCTTTTTTTTTTTTTAAATTCATCTTTGTGTTTCCTTCAGTCTGATAGTTTCTACAGACAAAATTTCGTGTAAATGGTAAGATAAGTAGTTGGTTCGCACTTTAGACTTGTAAGTCGATCGTCGACAAGCCTGTGTCTCTCAATATCTCAATATTATTTTTGTGGGTTCGGTTTATGGACATTATCCGAAGATCTCGTGATAGATTCTCACCTGAGCCACAGGTACAAAGACGCGCCAAAAGACGTCCTTTACCTCTAACAATCTAACAAGGAGAAGTGAAGAACTTCGGGTTCGACTGTAGTTCGGAAACCCATTTACATATGATATCACCCGCTGTTACCTGGGGTGAAGTCGGTTTAGCTTGGACCACGACAATTGCCGATGTCACTGCTTCGGAAAAAACTTAAACGTGAAATTTAATTTTTGCGTCATTACCGAAGAATAAGAAATTTAAAAAGTCAGACGTTTGCGAACAAATGACTATGCGGAAATATTTTGTTGCTCCACTCTTCTCTGTTTCATTTCTCAGTATGCATTTTCTTTCAAGAATACAGAACAGTTCCGAGAATGAAAACAGTAATTTCCCCCGTAGAGCTTACGATTCTTCACAATTTTTTAAATCATTGTTGTTGCGGTCTTCAGTCCGAAGACTGGTTGGAGCAGCTCTCCATACTACTCCACCCTGAGCTAGCCTCTTCATCTCCATGTAACAACTGCAACCTAACTCATTCTGAATCTGCTTACTGTATTCATTTCTTGGTCTCCCTCTACGATTTTTATCCCCAACGATAGTCTCCAGTACTAAACTGGTGACCCCTTGATGTCTCAGATTGTGTCATACCAACCAATCCCTTCTCCTAGTCAGGTTAGGCCACAAATTCCTCTTCACCCGAATTTTATTCAATTACTCCTCAGTAGTTACGTGATCTACTCATCTAATCTTCCGCATTCTTCTGTAGCACCACATTTCAAAAGTTTCTATTCTCTTCTTGTCGATACTGTGTATCGTCTATGTTTCACTCCCATACATGGCTACACTCTATACAAATACTTTCAGGAAAGACTTCCTAACAGTTAAAACTAACCTTGATGCCAACAAATTTCTCTTCTTAAGACACGCTTTCCTTGTCATTCCCAATCCACAATTTATATGCTCCCTACTGCCCCGCGGAGTGGCCGCGTGGTTAGAGACGCCATGTCACTGACAGCGCGGCCCCTCCCGCCGGAGGTTCGATTCCACCCTCGGGCATGGGTGTACATATTGTTCTTAGTATCAGTTAGTTTAAATAGTGTGTAAGTCTAGGGACCGATGACCTCGGCAGTTTGGTCCCTTAGGAATCCACACACCTTTGAACCTTTATCCTCTCTACTTCGAACATCAGCATTTATTTTGCATCCCAAATAGCAAAACTCATCTGCTACTTTAAGTGCCTAATTTCCTAATCTAATTCACTCAGCATCACCTGATTTAATTCGACTACTTTCCATTATTTATGTTTTCCTTTTGAGATGTTCATCTTATATACTGCTTTCAGACACTATCCATTCCGTTGAACTGCTCTTCCAACTCCTTCGTTTTTTCTGACAGAACTACAATTTCGTCGGCAAACCTTTAAGTTTTTATTTCTTCTCCCTGGACTTTAATGTCTGTTCCATATTTTCCTTTTCTTCCCTTTACTGCTTGCTCAATATACAGATTGAATTACATCGGGGATAGGCTACAAACCTGCCGCACTCCCTTTTCAACCACTGTTACCCTTTCATGCCCATCGACTCTTATAACTTCGTCCCCGAGGTCGGTTCTACCAGTTTTTCCATTCTTCTATAAATAATTCGTGTTAGTAGTTCACTACCGTGACTTGTTAAGCAAATATGTTGGTAATTTTTACAGCTGTTAGCACGTGCTTTCTTTGGAATTGGAATTATTACATTCTTCTTGAAATCAGAGTCTCATATAACTTGATCATCAGATGGAAGAGTTTTGTCATAGCTGACCCTCCTAAGGCTGTCCGTATTTCTAACGGAATGTTGTCTACTCCAGGGACCTTATTTCGACTTATATCTTTCAGAGGCCTGTCAAATTCTTCTTCCAGTGCCATATGTGACATGTCATCTTCATCTACGTCCTCTTCCATTTCCGTAATACTGCCCTCGAGTATATCTTCCTTTCACAGACCCTCTATAGACTCCTTCCATCTTCCTTATTTCCCTTCTTTGGTTGGGACAGTTTTTCCATCTGAACTAATGCTATGGACACCGGTGGTTCTCTTTTCTCCAAACGTCTCTTTAATTTTCCTGGATGCGGCGTCTCCCCTTCCCCCAGTGATACATGCTTCTAAATTCTTACATTTGTCCTCTAGCCATTCCTGCTTGACCATTTTGGACTTGCTATCAACTTCATATGTTGGACACTTGTATTCTCTCGCTTGATTTAATGCATTTTTATATTTTCTCTTTTCTTCAATTAATTTAATATCTGCCGCATTACCCAAGGATTTCCTCTAGCCCTCGCCTTTTTAACTACCTGATCCTCTGCTGCCATCGCTATTTCAGCTCTCAAAGCTACCCATTCTTCTTCTACGGTATTCCTTTCCCCTTTTCTTGTCAATCGTTCCCTAATGCTCCCTCTGAAACTGTCAACACTCTCAGGTTCTTTCAGTTAGTGCCCAGAGTCTACGGCTGCCACTGGGAATGTTTTACAATTTAAAATCAGGTTCCGAGATCTATGTCTTACCATTATATAAACAATCCGAAACGTTTCGGAGTCTCCGGTCTCTTCCATGTATACAGCCTTCTTTCTTGATCTTTAAAACAAGTGTTAGCTATGATTAGTTTACGATCTGTGAAAAATTATACCAGGTGGCTTCCTCTTTCATTCCTTTCCCCCAATCCATATTCACCTGCTATTTTTCCTTCTCTTCCTTTTCGTGCTATCGGATTCCAATCCCTCCATGACTATTACATTTTCGTTTCCCTTAACTATCTGAATATTTCTTTTACACCACCACACATTTTTTTTCAATCTCTTCATCATCTGCGGAGCTAGTTGGCATATAAACTTGAAGTGCTATGGTGAGTGTGGACGTCGTATGAATTCTAGCTACAATAATGCGCTCACTATGCTGTTCTTAGTAGCTTCCTCGCGATCCTATTTTTTTATTCATTACTAAACCTACACCTCGATTATCCCTATTTGATTCAGTATTTATAACCTTATATTCTGCTGTCCAGAAGTCCTGTCCCTCCTGCCACTGAACACTAATTGCTACTATAACTAACTTCAGCCTATCCATTTCCCTTTTTAAATATTTTAGCCCACCTGCTCTTTCAAGGGATCTCACATTCTACGCTCCGATCCGTAGGACACCACCATCTTTTAACTCTACAATAGAGCCGTATGCCCTCGGGAAAAGCATACCATGTAGTTTCCCTTGCTTTCAACCATTCGCAGTACAGCACAGCAAGGCTGTTTTGGTTGATTTACAAAGCCAGATCAATCAATCATACAGACTGTGGCCCCTGGAAGTACTGAAAAGGTTGCTGCCCCGCTTCAGGAACCACATATTTGTCTGGTCAGTTAACAGATACGCCTCAGTTGTGGTTGCACCTACGGTACGACTATCTGTATCGCTGAGGCACGCAGTCCTTCCCACCAACGGCAAGGACCATGGTTCATGGTGACGGATTTTTTTTTTTACTTTTTAAATCACATATGCGATTTTCTACACTATGGCAGAATCATAGTAAGCAGTATGTACAAATGCAACAAGAATGTGCTAAACATAGGACACGAATCATGGAAGTTTATGTTTGTCGACCAACGTTACGTCAGCTGGTCAGAGTTCTTAAGTAACCTTATTTTTCTAGCAAAACGCTTTGGATTGTCATTTTAAATAATCGTGTGTGTTAGTATTATTTCGCAGTAGCTTGGCGTACTGTTAACATTAATTATTTTAATAAAATGTTGATTTTTATCAAGTAGGGCTGCTGCAAGGGATCACAGTTTATTGTCAACATTTCTAGTCTGAATATTAAACTGTGGGAACTCTAATTTGTAGCGAGCTGTACTTAGCTACTATCACTTCAAATATTTTATATATCGTTTCTCAAGTACGTGTGCTCTCTAGATCTGCTATTAATAAAACTTATAATGACTGCAATTTTATTATCTTTACTATCACCGTGATCCACAATGCCAGGTAAACTATTGTGTTAGTAATGTATCTTTAAAGGAAATTCACATCAATTACATCACAGGTAATTCGTATTCGTCTGATATTTTAATTATTATTTCAGTAGCTGCGAGTACAGTAAGTGTTGTAGACTAGTTGAGGCGAGAATCAGAATGGAAAAGATGTCGCCGTCCTAGTGCCTGATAGGGTCGATGGTTTGTGGCCTCTATGTATCTGTTACACGGGTTATAAAACAAGGTACATCTTATCTTCCTCACATGGGACAGGGGCTGTTAGCGTTGGTTCAGCTGGCTAGAAGCTTTTGGTTTACTTACCTAACTAGAAAGTCACGAACACAGGAAAAATTTATCTGGGCCTTATTACAATTACCAGAACTAATCAGAGGTTACTGCCCTGATAGATGATGTGTGCCTGGCGCATACAAAGATTTTTTTAGAATAGATGAGTCTCCATCCATGCCAGATAACGACACCGATAGGAGATTCGGAAGTATTACTGTGAGGTCCAACAGTATTGTCCCTCACAGGAAAGAGTAGTGAACTGCAGAAGCATTCGCAATAAATTGCCAGAGTTTGAACTGCTCCTTAAAAGCAGCGAAACTCACATAATGTAGGTACAGCAAAATGTTTAAGTCTGAAGTTGACAGCAATGAGACATTTGTGAAAAGGTATCTAAAGGACAGGCTAATGGGAAACTGAAGTAGTTTATCTGTCATAGTAGACAAGAAACTCAAATCCACAGAGACAATACTTGAAGTTGCACGTGAGATTGTTTGAGCAACGGTCAGTATCAGGTCTGGGCATGAAACTGTAATTGAATACTCCTGTCGGGCAGCAGACTCTCCTCCTGCTGCAACTGAAAACTTTAAAGAAAACTGCAGTGCTATTGTACGTGACTTCCATGGTCATACTGTAATCCTCGGAAGAGATTTTTATCATCAGTCCGTTGGGATGATTACAGTTTTGTTAGTGGCGGGCATGACAAGATATCCTGTGAAACATTATTAAATGTCTTCCCTGGAAACTAATTAGAGCAGATAGTTCGGAACCACATTCACTTAATAATACGTTTTATCAAACGGCAACAAGGAGACCTAACCTCTTCGAGGATGTTTACATCTAAACTGGCATCAGTGACATTGAGGGCGGTTGTGGCGATAATGATCACCAAAGCACAAAAGGCAACTAAAAGAAGTAGAAAGATATGTATTTTCAATAAACTAGATAAAAAAAAACCTGTAGTGTCATATCTCAATGAGGAACTTGAAACTTTTACGATGGGATTGGAAAATGTAGAGGTTAAGACATTCGTTGACCGTGCACTATACAGGGTGGTCCATTGATAGTGACCGGAATAAATATCTCACGAAATAAGCAACTAACGAAAAAACTACAAAGAATGAAACTCGTCTAGCTTGAAGGGGGAAAACAGATGGCGCTATGGTTGGCCCGCTAGATGGTGCTGCCAAAGGTCAAACGCATACCAACTGCGTTTTTTTAAATAGGAACCCCCATTTTTATTACATATTCGAGTAGTACGTAAAGAAATATGAATGTTTTAGTTCGACCACTTTTTTCACTTTGTGATAGATCGCGCTGTAATAGTCACTAACTTATAAGTACGTGGTATCACGTAACATTCCGCCAGTGCTGGCGGTATTTGCTTCGTGATACATTACCCGTATTAAAATGGACCATTTACCAATTGCGCAAAAGGTCGATATCGTGTTGATGTATGGCTATTGTGATCACATGCCCAACGGGAGTGTGCTATGTATGCTGCTCGGTATCCTGGACGACATCATTCAAGTGTCCCGACCGTTCGCCGGATAGCTACGTTATTTAAGGAAACAGGAAGTGTTCAGCCACACGTGAAACGGCCAACACGACCTGCAACAAATGATGATGCCCAAGTAGGTGTTTTAGCTGCTGTCGCGGCTAATCCGCACATCAGTAGCAGACAAATTGCGCGAGAATCGGGAATCTCTAAAACGTCGGTGTTGGGAATGCTACATCAACATCGATTCCACCAGTACCATATTTCTATGCACCAGGAATTGCATGGAGACGACTTTGAACGTCGTGTACAGTTCTGCAACTGGGCACAAGAGAAATCACGAGACGATGACAGATTTTTTGCACGCGTTCTATTTATCGACGAAGCGTCATTCACCAACAGCGGTAACGTAAATCGGCATAATATGCGCTATTGGGCTACGGAAAATCCACGATGGCTGCGTCAGGTAGAACATCACCGACCTTGGCGGGTTAATGTATGGTGCGGCATTATGGGAGGAAGGATAATTGGCCACCATCTTATATCAATGTTGCAGTGTATGCTGATTTCCTACGTAATGTTCTACCGCTGTTACTACAAGATGTTTCACTGCTCGACAGAATGGCGATGTACTTCCAACATGATGGATGTCCGGCACATAGATCGCGTGCGGTTGAAGCGGTATTGAAGAGTATATTTCATGACAGGTGGACTGGTCGTCAAAGCACCATAGCATGGCCCGCACTTCACCAGATCTGACGCCCCGGATTTCTTTCTGTCGGAAAAGTTGAAGGTTATTTGCTATCGCGATCCACCGACAACGCCTGACAACATGCGTCAGCGCATTGTCAATGCATGTGCGAACATTACGGAAGGCGAAGTACTCGCTGTTGAGAGGAATGTCGTTACACGTATTGCCAAATGCATTGAGGTTGACGGACATCATTTTGAGCATTTATAGCATTAATGTGGTATTTACGGGTAATCACGCTATAACAGCATGCGGTCTCAGAAATGATAAGTTCAAAAAGGCACATGTATCACATTGGATCAACCGAAATAAAATATTCAAACGTACCTACGTCCTGTATTTTGATTTAAAAAACGTACCTGATACCAACTGTTCGTCAAAAATTGTGAGCCATATGTATGTGACTATTGCAGCGCCATCTGTCACAAAGCGAAAAAAGTGGTCCAACTAAAACATTCATATTTCTTTACGTACTACACGAATATGTAATAAAAAATGGGAGTTCATATTTAAAACAACGCAGTTGATATCCGTTTGACCTATGTCAGCGCTATCTAGCTGGTGAACCATAGCGCCATCTGCTTTCCCCCTTCAAGCTAGACAAGTTCCGTTCTTTGTAATTTTTTCGTTTGACGCTTATTTCGTGAGATATTTGTCCCGGTCACGATCAATGGACCACCCTGTATACATATGTACCTCGTAGAACAATTCGTAATGGCAGGGACCCTCTATGGTAGGCAGTAATTGCAAAGAAACTTCTAAAGAAAGAGAAACTATTGCATAATAGGTGTGAAAAAAAGCACATGGCCAAAGAGACATCCCAAACCAAACGCGTTTGCCTGAAGAAAGAGCAATGCGTGAAACCTTCAGTGACTACCATTGCAGAATACTGTAAAATAATCTTCCACAAAATCCAAAGAAATTCGTGTTGCATTTAGAGGCTCTTAGTGGCGCCAAAGTTAGAGTCAAGTCCCTGTGGATGAGACAGGAACTGAAGTTGAGGGTAGCAAAGACAAAGCAGATATGCTTAACAGTCTTTTATAATGATCCATTAAAGGAAGAACCAGGAGAATTGCCCTAATTTAGTCTTCTTACCGCTCAAACGATGCGTGCAGTAAGTGTTATTGTCAGTGGCATCTAAAAACAGCTCAACTCATTTAAATTGAACATACCTCCAGGATACAGTACAGAACGAAAAAACACTTTGAGACATTCGCGACAGTACTGTACTGCGTATTAGCAAGCCTAGATTTACTACTGACGGAGATCGAGCAGATGCAACAGACTTAAAATATTAGATCACTTTATTAAAACTTGAACAACCTCTATATATAAAAGGCAATGTTCCGACTGACTGCAGCACTCACGGACTCATCAAACCCCAGCTCAACCTGCTAAGGATAGAAACCTGAGATTTGGAGAGGGCTTGGATCTTATACTGTAGGGGTCGTTTAAGAAAGGATTTTTCGAAATTCCACCCTTAAGAGGGTGAAAAACAGGATGAAATATATTATGAAATATTTCGTTTTGAAAGAATTTTGGAAGCTAAATTTATGAAAATTTCTATTTGGCTTCGCTGTCAGAAATTAAAAAAAAACAAAAAAAAAACGTGCATCACTGTTGTTGGAAAGCACTCCTTAAGGGACTGAAATAGGGGGTGAAACGTGTTATGAATATATTTCATTGTCAAAGCAGTTGTAAAGCTAAATCTATGAAAATTGGTAGTTGGCCTCTCTCCATTTGGAATGAAAAAATACGTGTTTCACTGTTTTTGGAAATTCGACCCCTGGAGTAAAATGGACCCAGACTGGATCGCATAGAGCCATAATATCCAGTTAATACAATAAAGAACCCCCTACCAACCATGGACCTTGCCGTTGGTGGGGAGGCTTGCGTGCCTCATCGATACAGATGGCCGTACCGTAGGTGCAACCACAAAGGAGGGGTATCTGTTGAGAGGCCAGACAAACGTGTGGTTCCTGAAGAGGGGCAGCAACCTTTTCAGTAATTGCAGGGGCAACAGTCCGGATGATTGACTGATCTGGCCTTGCAGCACTAACCAAAATGGCCTTGCTGTGCTGGTACTGCGGAAGGCTAAAAGCAAGGGGAAACTACAGCCGTAATTTTTGCCGAGGGCATGCAGCTTTACTGTATGGTTAAATGATAATGGCGTCCTCTTGGGTAAAATATTCCGGAGGTAAATTGGTCTCCCATTCTGATCTACGGGCGGGGACTACTCAGGAAGACGTCGTTATCAGGCGTCCTACGGATCGGTACGTGGAATGTCAGATCACTTAATCGGGCAGGTAAGTTAGAAAATTTAAAAAGGGAAATGGATAGGTTGAAGTCAGATATAGTGGGAATTAGTGAAATTCGGTGGCATGAGGAACAAGACTTTTGGTCAGGTGAATACAGGGTTATAAATACAAAATCAAATAGGAGTAATGCAGGAGTAGGTTTAATAATGAATAAAAAAATTGGAGTGCGGGTAAGCTACTACCAACAGCATAATGAACGCAATATTGTGGCCAAGATAGACACGAAGCCCATGCCTACTACAGTAGTACAAGTTTATATGCCAACTAGCTCTGCAGATGACGAAGAAATTGATGAAATGTATGATGAGATAAAAGATATTATTCAGGTAGTGAAGGGAGACGATAATTTAATAGTCATGGGTGACTGGAATTCGAGAGTAGGAAAAGGGAGAGAAGGAAACGTAGTGGGTGAATATGGATTGGGGGACAGAAACGAAAGAGGAAGCCGCCTGGTAAAATTTTGCACAGAGCATAACTTAATCATAGCTAACACGTGGTTCAAGAATCATGAAAGAAGGTTGTATACATGGAAGAACCCTGGAGATACTAAAAGGTTTCAGATAGATTATACAATGGCAAGACAGAGATTTAGGAACCAGGTTTTCAATTGTAAGACATTTCCAGGGGCAGATGTGGACTCTGACCAAATCTATTGGTTATGAACTGTAGATTAAAACTGAAGAAACTGCAAAAAGGTGGGAATTTAAGGAGATGGGACCTGGATAAACTGAAAGAACCAGAGGTTGTACAGAGTTTCAGGGAGAGCATAAGGGAACAATTGACGGGAATGGGGGAAATAAATACAGTAGAAGAAGAATGGGTAGCTCTGAGGGATGAAGTAGTGAAGGCAGCAGAGGATCAAGTAGGTAAAAAGACGAGGGCTAGTAGAAATCCTTGGGTAACAGAAGAAATATGTAATTTAATTGATGAAAGGAGAAAATATAAGAAAGGAGTAAATGAAGCAGGCAAAAAGGAATACAAACGTCTCAAAAATGAGATCGACAGGAAGTGCAAATTGGCTAAGCAGGGATGGCTAGAGGAAAAATGTAAGGATGTAGAGGCCTATCTCACTAGGGGTAAGATAGATACTGCCTACAGGAAAATTAAAGAGACCTTTGGAGAAAAGAGAGCCACTTGTATGAATATCAAGAGCCCAGATGGAAACCCAGTTCTAAGCAAAGAATGGAAAGCAGGAAGGTGGAAGGAGTATATAGAGGGTCTATACAAGGGTGATGTACTTGAGGACAATATTATGGAAATGGAAGAGGATGTAGATGAAGATGAAATGGGAGATACGATACTGCGTGAAGAGTTTGACAGAGCACTGAAAAACCTGAGTCGAAAAAAGGTCCCGGGTGTGGACAACATTCCATTACAACTACTGACAGCCTTGGGAGAGCCAGTCCTGACAAAACTCTACCATCTGGTGAGCAAGATGTATGAGACAGGTGAAATACCCTCAGACTTCAAGAAGAATATAATAATTCCAATCCCAAAGAAAGCAGGTGTTGACAGATGTGAAAATTACCGAACAATCAGTATAATAAGTCACAGCTGCAAAATACAAACGCGAAGTCTTTACAGACGAATGGAAAAATTGGCAGAAGCCGACCTCGGTGAAGATCAGTTTGGATTCCGCAAAAATGTTGGAACACGTGAGGCAATACTGACCCCACGACTTATCTTAGAAAATAGATTAAGGAAAGGCAAACCTACATTTGTAGCATTTGTAGACTTAGAAAAAGCTTTTGACAGTGTTGACTGGAATACTCTCTTTCAAATTCTGAAGATGGCAGGGGTAAAATATAGGGAACTAAAGGCTATTTAAAATTTGTATAGAAACCAAATTGCAGTTATAAGAGTTGAGGGGCATGAAAGGGAAGCAGTGGTTGGGAAGGGAGTGAGGCAGGGTTGTAGCCTGTCCCAGACGTTATTCAATCAGTATATTGAGCAAGCAGTAAAGGAAACAAAATAAAAATTCGGAGTGGGTATTAAAATCCATGGAGAGGAAATAGAAACTTTAAGGTTCGCCGATGACATTGTAATTCTGTCAGAGACAGCAAAGGACTTGGAAGAGCTGTTGAACGGAATGGACAGTGTCTTTAAAGGAGGATATAAGATGAACATCAACAAAAGCAAAACGAGGATAATGGAATGTAGTCAAATTAAGTCGCGTGATGCAGAGGGAATTAGATTAGGAAATGAGACACTTAAAGTAGTAAAGGAGTTTTGCTATTTGGGGAGCAAAATTACTGATGATGGTCGAAGTAGAGAGGATATAACATGTAGACTGGCAATGGCAAGGAAAGCGTTTCTGAGGAAGATAAATTTAAGTGTCAGGAAGTCGTTTCTGAAAGTATTTGTATGGAGTGTAGCCATGTATGGAAGTGAAACATGGACGATAAATAGTTCGGACAAGAAGAGAATAGAAGCTTTCGAAATGTTGTGCTACAGAAGAATGCTGAAGATTAGATGGGTAGATCACATAACTAATGAGGAGGTATTGAATAGAATTGGGGAGAAGAGGAGCTTGTGGCACAACTTGACAAGAAGAAGGGACCGGTTGGTAGGACATGTTCTGAGGCATCAAGGGATCACAAATTTAGCATTGGAGGGCAGCGTGGAGGGTAAAAATCGTAGAGGGAGACCAAGAGATGAATACACTAAGCAGATTCAGAAGGATGTAGGTTGCAGTAAGTACTGGGAGATGATGAAGCTTGCACAGGATAGAGTAGCATGGAGAGCTGCATCAAACCAGTCGCTGGACTGAAGACAACAACAACAACAACAATAAAGAAATATGCCTATTGTTTTTATCTCAAGCTTCCTAAAGTTCTTATTATCGGCACATTAGGGATCCACCGAACCTCCAGCTCCTCATTCTGGTGTACCAAAATGATAAAAACTTGAAGCACTATTGTCGATAGTTCGCTGCCGATCACCTGATTAACGGAATTCCATGTGAGGTATACAGCACTTTACTCCAACGTCTGAGAAATGACAAGTAATATGTTTTATGTGCAGCATCTCAAGTCGTATTGCTCTTGCCATTCACTGACTCTGCAATGACAGCGATACAGAGAAGCATGTGTCAGTTGTGAAGAACTCAGAACTCGGTGGGAAACATACATTCGTTGATCGGTTAGTAAATCAGCCTAAGAATGCCGCATAATGTCATACAAATAAGCCCTCACACGAAGACGGTCGATATTACATTCTGTGACGCCCTTATGTGAGTATCCTCGACGCCCAGTCAACATCCCTCTTCCCTCTTCTGAATGGTTGAAGAAAGTAAACCCTCCTGTGAAACAATTTTTGCTTAATTTCCGAAGCTGTATAAGAGTTCGTAAAGCTTTGTAGTTCAGCATAACATAAAGGCTGGGGGTTTGGGGACACGTGAAATATGTCACTGACTGTACAATGAGAAGATATGTGTCTTCAACGAGCACAAGCCCTTGAGAATTTGAGGGTGATGCCCGGAAATTAGATGCAACTGGATCAAAAAATAAAATTCAGCTTTCCCAAAGTTATTTACTGATATTGGTTGTAGTCATATACGACTGATACTATACGGTAGCAGCTTGCAGTGACAGCTTCGGCGAGTTGAAGCATAATCTGACTTGTTCTTTATCCATGAAATCTCTTCTTCTTGATGTGATTCATGGAACATGAAGTGTTAATCAGTGAATGAATCAATCCCGATGATGGACATCATACTTTTGTACCCGAAGTTTCAGTGACTTACTTTACTCGTACGCGTATTTTTCTTCATGATTGGTTTGATGCTGCAATCGATCATGCAATTATTCATCACTTTCGCTGAGGATAAAATGTCATCAGTAAATGTTATCATTGGTATTCATTCGCTTTGATTTTAACCACATTTCAGAACCTTTCTTTTACTTTCTACAATGCTTGTTCTACATATAGGTTAAACAGACCCTGTCTTATACCTCATCTAAACTAAGCGTTTTGTTCTTCGTCTCCCACACTAATATTTCCCTCTTAGATCTTCTACATATTGTACGTTACCCATCTCTTCCTAAAACTTACACCTAGTGCCTTGAGAATTTCGAAAATTTGGCACTACTTTACATTGTGGAACACACTTTCTAAGTCGATAAAACCTATAAACATTCTTCATTTCTCTGAAGTCTAGCTTCCAGTAACAAACATGCCGTCATAGCTGATACACTGTTGCATTTACCTTCCTTAAAGTCAGTACGATCGACATCTAACAGAGCCTCAGTTTTCTTTTCCGTTCTTCTGGGTATTATTCTTGTCAGCATCTGGGATGCTTGAGCCGTTAAGATAATTGTACAATGGTTCTCACACGACTCTTACCTTCCTATGATCTGGATGGTGTGAATGGTACGTTTCTGAAAGTCTGACGATCTGTCTCCAGACTTACAGATTCTACATACCAACCTGAATAGCTGTTTCCATCAAAGTTTTCAGAAATTCCAGGGGAATATACCGTACGCCTTCTGCCTCATGTGATTACAAGACTTAGAAGCAACATTATACTCTGATTCTATTTATATACCCCCTGTGTCTACGATATCGACCTCCAATTCTTCTTCACGATATCGGGTATCACAAATCAATATATCAGTCCTTCGTCTCGTAGAGACATTCATTGTACCGCTTACACCTATTCGCTCTCCCCCCAGAGCTTAACAGTGGAATTCCTCTGGCACACTTAATGTTGATGTTTTTGCTGTCAACATCACCGACGATTGTTTCATGTTTATATATGCTCAATCAGTCTCTCCGACGACAGTTTACTTTTCGATTTCTTGGCACTTTCTACATCTATTTTTTTCTTGGCCTCCTTCCATTACCGTTTTATTTCATTTCTAAGTTACTTACATTGCACGGTTTCTACCTTCCCCTCAACGTTTTGTGTTTATTGAAGTATTTCTTCTATTAACTAATTTTTGATCGCTCTTGCCCACCCTGGAGCTGTATTTCTCTGCCCAACTTTAGCGACTGCTCTTTTTGTGGATGTCCATTCCTCCATAACTGGCCTACTTATTGTGGTATTCATTATCGAGGCACTTATCATTTCTCAGATCTCCAGTACGGCATTTCTTGCCACATTGATTCTTCTGGACAATTCTTTAACTTCACCCTACGCATCGCCATTACTAAACTGTGATGTGAGCCTGTTTCTACCCATGTTTATGCCTTACTATCCAATATCTAGCCTCAGAATCTCATTCTGCCCATGGTATAATCCAGCTGGTGTATTCCCGTGACCGAACGTCGCTTCGAAGTATACCTCGTTTTGTTGCGCCTTTTTGATCAGCGTATTCGTTACTATTAGCTGAAATTTATTGGAGATCTCAATTATTTTCCTGTCTCATTCCTCATACCGATCGCATATTCTCCCGCAATCCTCTCTTCTGTTCCTTACCCTGCTATATCGTCTTAGTCATTCATGACTATTAAATTTTCATCTCCTTTTACACAGTACATTACACATTCAATATCCTCAATACTTTCGCGAACCCTTAGTATTATGTTTGTAACGTCGGCATTTAGAGCTGAACTCTTATTGTCGGCGTTGGTTGGTTTGCTGCCCTACTTTCCTATTCTAAATGAATGCTACTCCTGTTATACCATTTTTAGATGCTGTTGATATTATCCTGTATTCGTCTGACTGGAAATCCTTGTCTTCTCTCCATTTCTCATAACTAATAGTCACTGCAGACTGAGACACTGTATTTCTGTTTTCATATTTTCCACCGTCCCAACCACATTCAGTCTTTTGACATTCCACGCTCCGACTCATCGAACGTTACTCTTATGGCTGATGTGCATTCTCTCTCACATTTCACCTCTCAGTCTGCGTTACACTTTTTAAATGACAGGCCATAGATCCTGTGTATACACACCGTGTGACTTAAATGAAATGGTTTACACTGCTTTTTGCTCTTGCAAGCCGTTGCCCGTTGCTGACTCTTCCACAGCTTCGGGGCAATTTCCCATCGAAGGGCACCGAAGGGCAACATAATGTCACAAACCTCTGTCTCCCCTTCCTCCCTCTCTAGCAGAACATTTTTTTGTTGTTGTCGTAAATTTGAGACGTAGTTCAGAGGCTCTTTGCATCCTCATGTGGCACTTACAAAGTTTAGCTCAGTCCATTGTTGCTGGGAACCTAGTTCTCGAGGAAAGCACAGGAATGTAGATATTTCAACTCGATGGTTTCTATCATTATGGAGACCAGGACCAAGCATAGCTAGAGCAACAAAGCTGTGTTCAAAGAACGCGCCAGATTACAGCCCTGGCCACGATTTTCTCGGCGTGAAAGTCAAATATCGCTATAAAATTGGAATTATTTCGTATGAGAACAAAGTACTGACGTTTCACTATCTGTCCCTTGACAGTTGCTACCTTCCGTTGTCAATTTCTAGAATTATTTTGAAAGAAACATTAGCTAACGCAACAGCTGCTGTCGCAAATGGCTGAGCGGATATGATCCCATTGGCGAAATTTCGTGCGTGCGCCGGTTAGGTTTCATAGTTTTCTGTATTCTCATACAAATACTTTACGTTTCTTGACTGAGCAAGACTTTTAGGAGGTTCAAGAGGAAGCACTTGCATTCTAAGACAAAAAATGAAGAAAAGAGTAGAGAACGAAGCAACAGGAAGGAATTCTGCGAATGAAACGGAAATCGGTAGGCGTGTGTACATATACAGACAAATAAATGATTACAATTAATAAAAATGGATGATTTATTCAAGTGAAAGACATACAGAAGCAAGTCGGCAACGCGTTAGTAACTTCTGTCCCTTATGCAAGCAATTGTTTGCTTTGAATTTACTGATAGAACTATTAGATGACCTCCTGAGAGATATCATGTCAAATTATGTCCAATTGGCGCTTCAGAAAGTGAAAATCCTGTGACAGTTGGGAGGCCCTACCCTTTTTGCTCGGAACCTTCTCAATTGGGAAGAGATCCGACAACCTTGGTGGAAAAGGTAAGGTTTGGAAGCACAAAGACAAACCGCAGAAACTCTCGCTGTGTGTGCGGGCGGACAGTATCGTGCTGAAATATAAACCCAGAATAACTTGTCAAGAAAGGCAACAAAATGGGTCGTAAAGTATCACCGACATCGAACTGTGCTGTAAGGGCTCCATGGATGACAACCAAAGGGGTCCTCCTATGGAAAGAAACGACGTCACAGACCATCACATCTGGATGTTGGGCAGTATGGCTGGCGACAGTCGGGTGGTACCCCACTGCTGTCTGGGGGTTTTCGAGACACATCTTCGGCCTGGAATCTCATTGACTAGACTAGAATGGTCTTCAGTGAAGAGTCCCGCTTCGAACACAGCCTCGATGACCAATGATAAGGCATCTGGAGACGCTGCGGACAGTTTTCACTACTTGTCTTCGTGCTTCGTAAGCCCTGCCTTGGCAAAGTTGCCGGATCTCTCACCAATTGAGAACGCTCGGAGCATCACGGGGACAGCCCTCCACCCATCTTAGGATTTCCACTACATAACGCGTCAGATGCAGAGAATGTGACACAATACCCCTCAAGATGGACCCAACAACTCTATCAGTCAACGACAATCCGAATAACTGTTTGCATATGAGCCAGAGGTGGACTAACGCGATATTGACTTGCTCAATTTGTGAAGCTTTGTCTCTTGAGTAAATCACGCGATTTCTCAGAACTTGTAGTGATTTGTTTGTTTTTACATAGAAATCACATCTGTGGATTTCCTTCGTGGTGCGTCGGTTCCATTTTTCCTTCTTAGAGCGCATATTTTTTGTTATCACTATTTTAAAATTTGTATTGTGTCAAAGAACTGAAGTAAATATGAGAAACTGATCTTGAGGCTTTGTCCTCTCTTTTAGTATTTATGACAGTTAAAGATATATCAGTTAAAATAATGGCATAAATGACCGGTTCCTAGGCCCGACATTCATCTAAGTGGCAGGCCTTCAAAGCGTTAGGGGCAGTGCACATGATGTAAAAAAAACGGAACAGCCAAGTGACGATGAAACGTGTGGTAAATAAACAAGTTGAAAATTCCAAAGTTCCTGGGAGATTAAAACTGTGGGCTGGACCGAGACTCGAACTCGGGACCTTTGCCTTTCGCGGGCAAGTTGGTAGAGCTACCAACTGAGCTACCCACGTACGACTCAGACCCGGCCCTCACAGCTTTAATTCCGCCAGTACCTCGTCTCCTACCTTCCAAACTTCACAGAAGCTGTCCTGCGAACCTTGCAGAAATAGCACTCCTGGAAGAAAGGATATTGCGGAGACATGGCTTAGCCACAGCGTGGCGGATGTTTCTAGAATGAAATTTTTGCTCTACAGTGGAGTGTGCGCTGCTACCGAGTTCGAATCTCGGTCCAAGACACAGTTTTAATCTGCCAGGAAGTTTCTTATCAGCGCACACTCCGCTGCAGAGTGAAAATCTCATTCTGGAAACATCCCCCAGGCTGTGGCTAAGCCATGTCTACGCAATATCCTTTCTTCCGGGAGTGCTAGTTCTGTAAGGTTCGCAGGAGAGCTTCTGTAAAGTTTGGAAGGTAGGAGACGAGGTACTGGCAGAAGTAAAGCCGTGAGGACGGGGCGTGAGTCGTGCTTGGGTAGCTCAGTTGGTAGAGCACTTGCCCGCGAAAGGCAAAGGTCCCGAGTTCGAGTCTCGGTCCGGCACACAGTTTTAATCTGCCAGGAAGTTTCGTATCAACGCACACTCCGCTGCAGAATGAAAATTTCATTCTAGGAAGCTGACAGTTGTTTAGTGGTTAAGTTGTGTTTGTCTTTCCGTTATTAAGACTGACACCGTGAACACGGGACTTGCTGGGAGCTGACGTATTGCGTGTGATGTGGAGGCGCCGGTGGGAGGAGCGCGAGCGGCCGGCGGCGCCGCAGCCGCAGCGGCCGCGGCAGGCGTGGGCGGTGGCCGGGCTGTGCCTGGCGCGCGAGGCGATGGCCGCGCTGTCTGGCTGCGCGGCGGGGCTGGCGCTGGCGCTGGCGCTGCTCGCGGCCTGGTACTTCGGCCTGCGAGACTCCTTCCAGAAGCGGCCGGCGCAGCGCGCGCCGGAACAGCCCGCCGAGGCCGACTGACCCCGGACACGATGCGGCGGTGAACTGCTGCTCTGCAACACACACCCTGCCTTCATTACTGTAGCACTAAGTTAATAAACATGTATTCCGTACTTCCTCTCCGCTCGTTATTTATTTGGCTGTCTGACATGAACCATTCACCCTGTCAGTGTCCCGCTTTACGAGGTGTGGCAATAAAAGAACTGAACGTCTTAACTCCGTCCGAACAGGCCTCGGAAGGCCCAACGGTACCGACTGTACGATGTGTCATCCTCAGCCGATAGGCGTCAGTGGAGGGGAATGTGGAGGAGCACATGGTTAGCACATCGCTCTCCAAAGAGCGGGACTATAGCTGTAAGATATCGGGTGACCAAAAAGTCAATATAAATTTGAAAAGTTAATAAACCACGGAATAATGTGGATAGAGAGGTAAAAATTGGCACATATGCTTGGAATGACATTGGGTTTTATTAGAACAAAAAAAAAAAAAACACCCCATATTGCTAGACGTGTGAAAGTGAAAGATGTCTTGCGCGCGTCGTTTGGTGATGATCGTGTGCTCAGCCGCCACTTTCGTCATGCTTGGCCTCCCAGGTTCCCAGACCTCAGTCCGTGCGATTATTGGCTTTGGGGTTACCTGAAGTCGCAAGTGTATCGTGATCGATCGACATCTCTATGGATACTAAAAGACAACACCCGACGCCAATGCCTCATCTAGGGATACTAAAAGACAACACCCGACGCCAATGCCTCACCATAATTTCGGACATGCTTTACAGTGCTGTTCACAACATTATTCCTCGACTACAGCTATTGTTGAGGAATGATGGTGGACATATTGAGCACTTCCTGTAAAGAAAATCATCTTTGATTTGTCTTACTTTGTTATGCTAATTATTGCTATTCTGATTCGATGAAGCGTCATCTGTCGGACATTTTTAGAACTTTTGTATTTTTTTGAGTTCTAATTAAACCCCATGTCATTCCAAGCACGAGTGTCAATTTGTACCTCTGTATCTGCATTATTCCGCGATTTATTCAGTTTTCAAAATTATACTGACTTTTTGATCACCCGGTATTTTATTTCAAAAGCATAAATGAAATTAGCTTTCACTAGTGGCAGGAATTCACAGTAGGGCCAAGCCCCAGGTTCATCCTCACTCATGGTTGACAACATCTAGATTTATTTCGTGAAAAGATTTAATATTTTCCTTTACAATGGAATGAAGTGAAAAGCCAGTTAACAACAACTAATAATCACAGAGCGCCAGAAGACTTAGAAATTGCCTTGAAAGTTTTGAGTATTACAACAATCTCAAGATCAATACAGAGCCCCAGAAAGCTTAGAAATATTATATCCGAAAGAAATTAAAGAAAAAACTAACGAACTTAACTTGCTATAGATCTGAACTTGATGAAATACAGGTGGTAGATTTTAAGTTGACAAACCAGAATAACTCAAAAAATATGCTTGACCCGAAAAAATGTGTAGAATCCCAAGTTCATTATTTTCTATGGGTACATCTGCTGGTGCTAAAATTAGTCCGTCACCCCAGTCCTCTGGGGGTGAGGCGGGAGACAACTTTAAAATTTCGAATTTGAACCCCCATTTTTTATTGCAGAATCGGATTCTACATAGAAAGCTATGTACATTTTGTCTCAAACATTTGTTTTGATGCTTGGTAGTTGTCGCTGTAATTCAAGAAAATCCATGTTCTCATTTTTGCGTGGAAAATGGTTACGGACGTATAAAAAATACTTATTTACTTCGTAAATTTTTATTCGCTGAAACTAAAACTCTCCCTCTCTCCCCATAGGGCGGGGTTTGAGAGAGAGGAATTAGAGTCTTACAAATGTTGATCCAAATATTATTTTTTTTTAATTTTTTGGGTCAACATTTGTAAAACTCTAATTCCTCTCTCTCAAACCCTACCCTATGAGGAGAGACGGAGAATTTTAGTTTTAGCGAATAAAGTATTTTTTATTTATGTTTTTTTTATTTATTACTCAGTGATTAAAACTTTGAGCCATCAATGACAACAGAGGGACCTCAAAATACCTCAATTGTTAGTCTCGATGAAAAAGAAGTAGCTGGACTATTTGACGCTTCTGCAGGTAACGCAGATGACGCCGCCGTAGGCCTAGCTGGACCTTCTTTTGGTCCTGAAGCTACGCTGATGAAACTGCAAAGCCTGCACCATCTTGTGTGGAATCATCTTACTTTTCCCTGCCTCCTTTACCTAATGCTGTTCGAAAAGAAAGAAAACATGAGGAAAAAATTGCCATCATTCCACATCACAAGTAACCCTATCAAAAGAACTTTACAAAGTAAAAAAGCTGAGAAGAAAGCCGAGGAAAAGCAGAAAGAATTCTTTTGGGCTTAAGACACTCAGAGTTTAGTCTGGCTGCAGATGTAGCTTCTGGTTTTCTGAGGGAAAGGTTGAATTTGTCCTTAAAGCTCTGGATGAATCCTTTATCCACTTCCTTTTCTTCTTTGTTGAAAGGGTCTGGCATCTACAATGTTTCAGCGCATTCAAAGGCGAGCTTTGCGAACTGTTCCCTTGTTAAGCCTGAAGCTTTCCTGTCCAAGTCCTGGACATATTCCGTGAGGTTTTGCAGCTGCTAATCTGTGAATGTACATCGAAACCGCCCGGTGCTGGTCGGTAAAGTCTGAAAAATAAATAAAATATAATTTTTTCTATCGTAATACCTTAATAAAAGGCCATTATATTTAGCTCCCGTGGTGCCTCCAACTTAAAACTGAAGTATTACATTTGATAATACTTACTTCTTTAACGCGCGGGATTAGCCGAGCAGTCTGGGGCGCTGCAGTCGTGGACTATGCGGCTGGTCCCGGAGGAGGTTCGAGTCCTCCCTCAGGCATGGGTGTGTGTTTTTGTCCTTAGGATAATTTAGGTTAAGTAGTGTGTAAGCTTATGGACTGATGACCTTAGCAGTTAAGTACCATAAGATTTCACACACACTTGTTTCTTTCGTGTATTTGTTGTCGTAACGCCGCAATGTAGCTTCTAAAAGATTGCGATTTTTCGCAGTTGCATACGTTGCCGCATCATTCTTTACCTCCTGTTTAGCTAAGGTCATAGATTTCTGTGGTTATTGCCTTCTATTCGTCTTTCTTTTATATCTGTTACCCATGTTGAGTACTGCAAATGAAATTGAAAACTTTATTAAAATTATTTACGAAATGTTCTGAGAAGATGACGAAAAAATTTACGAAAAATTTGAAACGAGGATGCAGAAATATACCACGTGTAGTCCAGATGTTATTTCGATGCACAGAAATATTACACCAAACAAGTGTGTAAACACAAATGATAGTGTCTCACGGCCAAACGGTGGTGGTTAGCTTTAGTTCCTATTGTACCACACGTGAAGCGCTATTATATAGCAGGGCAAGTCTTTCAAGCGCTATTGTCTTTCGGCAATTCCATTAAATTAACGAATCCTCGTCATCTTACCCTCCCTTTCTCTGTGACACCATTAGTCTCGTTGTTATAGTGCTATACCCTGTATAGTGACACGGAAACTATTTGGGCTCGAACAAAAGCATGTACACCACAATCCCATGAGGGACCATTTAAAGGTCCCTTTCTGCTCCGGTGATATCCGTTTATCTGCAAACGTCTGCAGTCGTCCACTAGAGGTAACTGATTGTGCATTCCGAACTGGACCTTTGCCTGCCGCTACGTCAGTCTAGACCTGTAGGGACGGAGCAGTGTGTATTCGAAGTTGCATTTTCTGAAGTTATTTTTCTAGTGAAGTGTCAGATCGGTCGACGATTGGTGATGAACCCAGCATTTTATACTGTATTATTATTGGATGGGATGTAGTTACTGCGAACTCTTCTTCGTGAGGATGGTATCGGTGTAGAATATGAATGGTTCGCATATTTTCTGATATCTATTACAGTGCAAATATGTTATCAACGGTTAGAGACGTATACGTTGTAACACAAACAGAGAATTGTGATGCTATTGAAGCTAATCAGAAACGCCTCAGTGCAAGCGGTAGTGATATGGTACGTTCGACAAGAGGCGATGGAACCAGTGAATGTGAATTCCAACCTTCCCTTGGTAAGACGTTTACAGTTGAAAGTGTCATCACAGTGTCAGAGGACAACGCACTAGAGAACATTCGAGTATAACATGATTACCATGGCAGGGATTTCCACACATATGACAAGCTCCTGCAGAGACGCTCTAGATTGAAAGCTAATAGCAATATTAAAAGAGTACTGCACTGCGTGGAAAAGGCAATCCAATTTCCAAATGAATTAATGCGCTGAAGTTTGTAACTATTTTGTTTTGTTAACTTCTTGTTTGCTGTTGTTGTATATGTAAACTGATTTCCTACTTAATTTTCCTGTGGGACTGTGTTGTAACGTGAACTTAAACAATACAACTGGTGTGTCTCAATAGAAGCTATCTGATGAAAAGAGTTGCCCATTCCGTCTGAAACTACATAACAGTACTGATACCTTAACTAATTAGATATCATAAAACTGCATACTAAACAACCAGTCCTGAGAAATTCTGTATCGCGCAATGCAGTGAACAGTGCTTCACTGTGCGACGCCACAATATGTATCTTGCAGTTCCAACACACAAACACTAATAGAGTAAGAATTTTACATAATATTCTCTTAAAATTTCCTGAAAATGTATGTACCAAAACTGATTAAATGAAATTCCGAACTCGAAATGGCACAAACGCGAATATGTAACACGGCTCTATAAGAGTAAGAATGTCTGACGAAGAAATGAAATTTGAACTGAACTTTGCCACAATTCAACCTGAAAATTATTTTTGAAATGTGATGCTTAGCTGTGAATGATCTTACTGTTTTCTGACTGTGACGTCAAACGGGACCTAACAATTTCTGATGTCTTACCTTGTGGTAATGAAAACTCGGTGATGCTCGAAAGTGATGAACATTAACGAGAAGCGCAGCAGCAACCCAGCTAAAGAAAATAGGCTAAAAGCCGTGCCCAAGGAAAAGCAGCTACCCTAAGCAGGCAATACTTTACTTTAAGCAATTGTTTAAATTGAGTGCAGTGCAGCGACATATGATTAAAAAGCAGAACTTCAGTGAATAGACGTTGGAAGAAACTAAATTTACTGAACGAGTGAAGGAGACTAGCATTCAAAACTGTATTACGAAGCGCTAATCCCTCACATTGACTTCTTGGTAAAAATATTCAATTCTTTCATGAAATTAGTTAAAAGAATAGTAATGGATTAGTGAATCTACAATTCTTGAGTGCTACTCATGTTAGCTGATAATGTCAATTACTGTCGTCTCGACAATCAAACTCATTGACCCAAAACAACAAAGAAAATTCATGCTAAAAATTTGTCATTTTCAAACTCATAGTAAATGACACGCGACCGAGAAATACATCGAAAAAATTACATCAATATATTGGCACTTTTGAAATCAGTCTTTATAAAATAATATTTCCAAAAAGCAACATCCTGTGCATTTGCATCTCTATGTTCTGATAGTTACTTTCAGACCGCTCAGCAGCGTGACCAGCGCCAGACTCTCTCACTTGCTTCTCACGGAATGTTATACTGGCAACGAACAATGATCCTGACAACCAAACATCACATTGCTTATACTCACAACCTCTGTGACAAAACATATCGACTCTTGAAGATTCCTGTTTGAAACATCACGGCGTGAAGCTAAGCCCCATGCACGAAACTATAACGACGACGAAGAAGAGATTATTCAAAGAGCTCAATCATTTGTTACGGAAAGCAATGCGCAAGTCGCGACAGAAAAAATCGAAATCAGTTGTGCGTGGAACTGTGATCAGAGTCAGTTCAACTATGGGCTTTCTACCGAAAGAACGCAATCCCTAAAAGGAGAGAGAAACACTGTCTCGACGACGCAATCAGTTAACAGAGCAACACGCAGCTAGGCGGTCGCTATTGCTATGTCAGTGGGCAAATTATTGACAGACAAACTCTCTGCATGCTCCCAAGGACCAAAAGAAACGTCTGACCTCCATGTATCAAACGAAATAGAGGCATGGTGGCCTCCAAATGTCTTTCTAGAAGCACGTGTGAGCTAGAATATGAAGAAAAACAGGTGAAGACGTTTTTATCTTTCAGTTTTCAATCCACATTAAGTCGACAAAATCACTAGTAGGATGAAATTTTCACTCTGTAGGGGAATGTGCGCTGATGGGAAATTTCCTGGCAGCTTAAAACCGTGTGCCTGACCTAGATGCGAACTTCAGATCTTTGCCTTTCTCAGGCAAGTGCTCTACCGAATGTTTTCTTTCTTTAAAAGAAACGGTCGCCTTGCCACTATTTTAACTCTGTGACGACCGCTCCAAAGAATCATTAAGGTACCACCATTGAGCCTATTGGGTATAGGAAGGTAGGAGAAGTAGGAAATTTTATTATTCACAAATCCGTAGAATGTCTTCCTGGGCGTTATACTCGTGTAGTTCCCCTTAGCTGATCACTTTACTTGAGCGGTTCCAAAAAGGACAGCACCGCCGCTCATCTTTATGCTCCCGGCGCTCCCCAACTCTCTGGTGGGTACTCAAAAATTGATACTAGGAAATTTGCATACCAGTTCTTGTACTATCGTGGCCGTAACAGTTTAGTATATCCGTCTTGCTTGTATTGCCAGGAATCCAGTACGTTCATATGTGCATCTCGATATATGTAATAGATTCTCATTCCTGTGGTCCACGCCACTGCGTTCCTCTTATGACGCGGAAAGTACGTTACCCCCAGGAAAAATACAATGTCAGAGGAGATAGCCGTATGTATAGTGCGCCACATGAACGCTATGATCTTCCTTGCCAGAGCACAGACAGCCAACGCCTCACAGCCGACCAGCTGGTGGTCGTCCTTATCCAGCATGCAGCCTTGTTGACACACGACTGAGCTATCCAAGTTCGACTCGGGATCCATCTTCACAGCTGTACTTCCACCAGTAACTCGATTCCTATCTTCCATACTTCACAGAAACACTCCTGCGAAACTTGTAAAAGAAGCGTTTCTGGAAGAAAGGATATAGCGGAGACGTGGCTTAGGCACAGCCTGGAGGATGTTTCCAGAATGAAATTTTCGCTCTGCACCGGACTGTGCCGTGATATGAAACTTCCTAGCAGCCCTTGTCCGTGAAAGGCAAATGTTATGATTTTGAATCTAGGTCCGGCACACAATTTTAATCTGCAGGAACTTTCATATCAGACCACACTCCGCTGCAAAGTGAAAATTTCATGCTGGAAGCATTCCTCAGGCTGTGACTAAGGCATGTCACCGCAGTATCCTTTCTTCCAGGAGTATTTGTTCCTCAAGTTTCGCAGGAGTGCTTCTGTGAAGTTTGGAAGGTAAGAGACGAGATACTGGGGGAAGTATAGCTCAGCTGGTAGAGCACCAGCCCGATAAAGGCAAAGGTCACGAGTTGAAGTCTCGGTCCGGCACGTAGTTTTAATCTGCCAAGAAGTTTCAGAGTCACTGGTACTTTATGACTACTGGTCTGGACATAAGGAAGAACAAGTACTAATGGAAGTCTTCAAGTGAGAAGATGTAGTTTCTACATTCATTCCACCAAAAGCTACAAAACATGCATATCCTTTGGATGTGTATTTCCTCAGGCAACATAAAACGTATGCCAACAGAATAACACACTTACTGAAACTACGTTCCGGAAACAGGCAGTCAAAACTTTGTGATATATTCTTTATCATGAAAATGCATTCATTCATTTACAATCAATAATGTGCTACAGTATATACCAATGCTACGTTACGTGTGGCACAACGCTGCCTACGATATTGGTGAACCGGTGGACAACTTCAAAAGTGTCATTGATGTGGCGCTCAACACTGATATTATAGAATGTGCAGTTTTGGCATGTGATGAACTTGTTCTTCTTCACTGTGCGTTTTTTAGTCATTCGTACTGCTTTGAGCCTTTTGCTGAAACTCGTCGCTCCTTCAGTCTTCCGTTTCGTTTAGGGCAAGAATTTTAATTACAGTTCATTTTTCTTCCTTCATCATGTTTTCCAGATCGACTTTTCTGTTAAAAATTAAAATTTTGCTCACGTTCAGAGACCTAGGACTGATCACCGTGTTGTAACATCTAATCCTTGCATGTGTAGGTGTCCACGTTGGGTTGTAGATGTGATGCGTTCTCCTGCATGTTGTCTATGGTTTTTCTAATCGAACATTCAGTGCTTGCTTTAATAGCAGATTTGCGGGCAAGTCTTCCCAACCCAGTCTTTGAGAATTTGTAACTTACGGCTGTGATTTCAGCGTCTACTAGTACCGCTAAATCAATGGAGAAGCTAAGCAAGCAATATTAATGTCATCTTGTTTCGTCCAAGCAGAATACTTTTACAGAGATTGTATTTTTTTTATTCTTATTCGCTAAAGATTTTGCAGCTATAGCGTAGTACACTTTACCTAGGCAAATTGCAAAAACGCAGTAAACTCAGAGGTCTGCTTTGCTACAATACATGTAGTGATATCTGCTGTGGAAGAAAAGTAGGCATTAATAGTTAGAATTATAACTGATTTAATTGTATGTGGTTATCAATAATTACAAAGATGCAATAACTGCAGTTTAATACATTATCTTCAATCTATGATGTGATGCCACTTAATAAATTTCGCATAACAGACTATGAACAGCATAATTACTTATCTGCAGTGTAGAGCGTACTCATCGTAGGTAACTAAGTGCTGATGATACTGACAGACAATTACAGTTGAATTTGGGAGATCGAAACATTACTTCATATCCAACAAAATTTCAGAGGTCCATGTAAGAAATATTCGTCATAAATATGAAATCACCATTTGTCGCGATTTTGGCTCCGAACCCAGTGCTCCAGTGCAGTAAGTTGTCTTATTTCACAAGTCTGTGTATAATAGGACTGCTGCGTCTCTCTACTCCAAGGAGCAAGTGGTTTTTCTTCTTTTTTTCTGGTGCTTTTTGGGAAACAGAAATGACATTCGATTGAGAACAGTTATTGGCAGATCACAAGGTGTATATTTTACCACCGAAATCATTACCCAATTAAAACAATTTTAAATACAGTCACCTAAAGCAATGTCCCGTATGCCACCAAACGATATGAATAGTTTCACTAGAAAACCTGCTAGTAAAAGGAGCCAGCTGGTGCTAATACAAACGGACACAATCTTTACTGAATGCAAATGCCAGACTGCCATGCCAAGTATTTGTACCAAGCAACAACAGTATGTACTTCACAAAATGTTGTCAGTTGGCAACGATTACTTTCAAATGTTGGACTCGGCTAACCAAAAGTAGCAGCAATAACATGATACATATTCTACGATGAAGCAAATCGATAGGGAGACTGGTGTCACAAAAAAGACAAATATATCAAAGAGGAAGGTAGAACCCTCACACATCCCTGAAATTCCAAAATGGGAATTTCACGTGCACATTTATTACAACGTAATACTTCACTACGGAATTAATCAATAAATAATAGGTGAATAGCCAATAAAGAATTATTAAATATTATATAGCAGTAAATTAGTATGTATCTACGTTACACGCAATTAATTGCTGCCCTCATATGAAGACATAATTTCAAAGAATTAGTGCATAAGATCTCAGTGGAAATCTCTGTCATATGGTTTTCAGTATTTTCAGTGGATAGAGGCAAAAAACGCTACTTTGCACGGCAGGTATCTGTGATGAAGAACTGCAGTAAATAAAGTGAACGTCACTATTAATTAACAGGTACATACGCATAATTTAAGAAATAGAGTTAGCCTAATAATTAAACGTGTACATTAAAATAATAAACTATTTACTAACAGCAATTAATGTCCTTTGCAGAGCAAATGGGCTCAGAACATCGTAGTCTCTCTTATGACCCTTTAAGCACGATTTCACTGTACTCTGAGGAATATATATTGAGGGGAAGAAATCCTCTAAATCGTGTTATTTTTGTCGACAGATGTTAACTTATTTCATAATTAAATACTAAGAGTAAGTATGTCATTTATAAAGTGTATAACCGTGAGACATAATATTTCCAACTTGAATATTAAAAAAAAATACTTAAAGGAAGTAGATTCAGAAACGAAGAAAGAAAATAGCAGTTGCAGAGCTAGGTTTGTGGCACACATACGTAGGTACATAAGTAAATACTGCAGAATTTGTTATATCCCGATACAAACACATTTTTCTTTGTACTGTGTTATCTTAATCTCTAACTACCGCTAGGGCATTCTGCAAGAACATAATCTCCATTGTAAATCCAAGACATGAAATTGAAGGCTCTCATGATCACGCTGCTTCACATGGCTTTATTAAAAAAAAAACTACTTCCTTAATGCAGAGCATGGTCTATATGACTCACGTCACCTCATCTTGATTGGCAGCACCACTCGGCGGAAGATACGCCAATGACTAGTACCATGTATAGTGAAATCAGACGCCTTTCATAGCGTCCTGACGTAGCGTCAGTCATGGATATCTCGAAAAAAAAAAGAAAGAACTTTAGGCTCCTCTCCACTATCTTCAACTGCAAATAACTGTCATATCCAAACTACCAATATAACAAGTGGCATTAAACTTCTGCAAAATATCTTCTATATTTTTAAGCTCATCTCGCTGAAGCACAATAACGCAGTTATCAGCTCTGGATGCTAAACCAGTCAGACTAAGCTCTCCTTTTTACTTACTGTATGTATGAGATTGCACTACTTCCTGTCTGATCTGTAAATTATATCGTTTTATGTCATATGTTTGCTCTCCATTACAACTTCTTTTCTAGCTAACTGTACAGAACACAACTTCATTATGAACGGTTTACGTGGTCCCATCTCATGTCCTTTCATCAGTCCATGTTTAGTTAAAATACCTCTGTGTGCTTAAATAAGACTTTTCGAAATGCTTCTCACTACGATGTGGGCAAATTAATCACATCATCGGTTTATTCCTGAATTTTGAACTTACTCTCCTTTACCATTAACACCATGTTCTCCAAGTAAACTGACGATTTGATTCCACCATATAACTTATTCTTGATAGTCCTAGCTCCTAATCCTGCAGAAGCTTTTTCTGTTTCACCCACGAATCAGACGAAAATAACCTCCAGTTCTTCATTCTTACCACAAACACTTAAGCATCCTCTCTCGAAAACATGTCTACATATTTCAGTCAACCAACACACAACTATTGTCAATAATCTTTCTCAACGTATCTTTCTCTTATCGTGGACTTAATGAGCACTTGCCCAGTAACAGCAAAATTTTTATGACCAGTTCCTGTAACTATACGCAGACTGCATGCGGGATATACAAGTACAGTATCTCTTCAGTTTCACGAATGTGTACACATAGTTTCTTGGAGACAGCAGTAGCAACGCTTCTGGAAATTAGGTGTGGTGCAATCTGATTATTATTCATTCTAAATTCAATCACCGGAATTAAAGCATCATTTAAAGTTTGCAAATTTTCTCTCAGTAGTTCATCTTTGATATTTTCAGTATCGCATCTCATCATTTAAATTCTTGGAGAGTACCCTTTAAACTGTTTGCATGTTCTGGAGTGGGGTTGATTAACAAGTGCTGGTTGCATGCTGGTTTACGACAGAAGCTGCCGCCTCTCTCAGTTTCAGTAACTAAATGAGAGATATCCCAATGGCTGATAGTTAAGGGAAGTGGATGATGACGGGTACGATTAAGAACAGTTATTTTTAGCAGGTCATGAGCTTTACGGTTTATTGCTGAAACACTACTCATACTAAACACTTTTGCATACAGGGTGTCCCAAAGAATAACACTGACAAACTTTAGGGACAGATTCCTTACGACGAAACAAGAAAAAAAAGTCTAGTAAATATGGGTTCTATATTTTTTAAGAGCTATGAGCACCTGCACAGTAGAAGACACGTGTTTCCCACTAGCGAAGATAAACAAGTGCTCAAAGCTCTTAAAGTAGTATGTATTTTAGACATCATGTTTAACGGACGTATTTTTCATGGTTTGGTCCACACTACCTCCTCCAAAAACATGGAAAGCGAAGTCCTTGCAGTAGAAGAGATCTGATTCATAGTATCAAAGATGAACAAGTGCTTATAGCTATTAAGGTATGCATTTTAGAACCCATGTTTACCAGATATTTATTCTTGTCCTATTCCTAAAGCTTTTTTTTTTTTTTTTTTTTTTTTTTTTTTGAGACACCTTGTATATGCACGGTTTAGCACTATGCCACATGCCAAGATCCAGTATCGATCTTTTGATACTGCATCCCTCAAGTGAACAAACGTGGTGCGAATCATCATGTTCAAAGCGAATTACCATCCGAACAGTGCAGACCCTAGCATTCTTTCAACCGAAACGCTAGGCTCGGAACCTCGTAGTGTGCTCTGCAAGACTACCACGGTAAATGGTCACATCCAGAAACAACAATCAGACATTATTCAACACATTGTCAGTGGGCAGACGTTACTGTGGAATCTTACCTATCCCAAAACCAGAGGTAGCTGCCACATAGACTCTGCGATGAACCAGATCGATAAATTTACTCTCTAATGCTACACAAACGACATATCCTGATGCGACGATATAGGGATCTCAGATTCAGGGTGTTTAGTGGTAAAATAAGACAGTTTTATTTTCGAACAAGCAGGATGTTGTGATCAGTTGGCGCTGAATCTCATTACCATTGATCCAGCATTTTGTTCAAATCTATTTTCGCTTTCTGACTGTGCTCATCGAGGCTATTGTTCAAATCCATATCCAATTGTTGATTATTGGTCTTCAGCTTCCGCTTATTATCGTCTAGGTTTATACCTAGTGTTTATAAAAATAGCATTAACACATCCCGTCACATTGTCAAGAAGACTGTTATCTGTCAGTGCCTCATGCGATTCAAGGTTTCACCTTCAAATCTGACCTTTCGTTTCATGTTGTCTCTAGAATTTGAATTTGGTTAAGTAACCGCAATCCATTAATGAAATTCTTCGCAATGCTATTCTTTTTAACACTTTCTTTTCCATCAGTTACAATACCATCACCAGTTAGATTCGCAATTGTTATTCAAATGTGTATACTCCACAAGCATCTTGTAATCAGAGCAAAAGTTCATTGTCTACATTCTTTTCCTGGCATAACGTTGTCTGAAAAATCGAGACACCGTTGAAAATTCCAGATTCTCTCACCATACACTGGCGATGAAAGTCGGGCTCCGGATCCAAAGATGGCGATGGCCTTGTCACCGGTTTCCACATATAACACGGCCGACTAGTTTGCTGTATTAAACAATGATGCTACCACTTTCTATTCCAAGGAACTAATGATGTACTTTATTTTGCTGGTACATTTTAGGAAGCTGACAGTGATCGATTCAACTGAAAACAGTTATCAGCCTAACACCGATAGTACGGTTTATAACTGTAATCATTCCTCTTTCAAACATTTTAAACACACACAGCTTTAGTAAGGTCCGCCATTCCATCAAACAATATTAATCGTTTCACACGGGAACCATAGGTCTGTAAGAACGTTGCACGGATAATAAAACCGAAAACACTCTATCGAGAGCTGTTGACTAATTCCGGCACACACACACACACACACAGAGCCTTTAATGAACTCAGCTGCCATACTGCCACACAAAAACACACACACACACACAGAGCCTGTACTGAACTCAGCTGCCATACTGCCACGCCAAGAGCACCAAGCAACAACTATCACTACTACACAATGCTCTGTCAGTGGGAAACTATTGCTCTGAAACGCTGGGTTCGGCTGGGCAGTGGTAGCTGCTGTAACATAATACTCGTACATAATCTGCGATGACTCATATCGATAAGCTTTCGATCAATGTGACAAGGAATCACAAATAATCGACGTGAGTGGATATAGGAGTTTCACAGATGTATTTTCCTTCATCTCTGACTTCACATGTTTGATAAAATTATATAAGAAATACCAGTGAACTCTCTTGTAGTAATTTACATTAATATAATTACAGTGTTATGTTACTGACATTGTTACGTATTCGACAACTAAATATGCGTACATAATCACAAAAAGTTACAAATTGTTTTCTGCATCATACAAACATTATAAGTGACAATGGTCGTATCTGGACTGCTTTAATATGTTTGGCAAACGAGTTTCCAAAGTGAAACGAGTTATGATAACAAAATAAGCAAGACGTTATATTCAGTTTTTCTTAACTTATACTGTCGTTACAGTGACAGTTGTGGCATCTGCACAATTTAGCTACAAAGAAGCTTTATTGACTCAAATACAATAAACGTGAAATGTGGGATAAGAACTTAATAGCTGCGATTGCCAATTTCACTGCCGAGTTCAGAAAGAAAGAGAAGGAAAAAGAAGCAACTTCTGAGATCGAGTTAACAGAAAGGAAATTGTTTCTCCCTTGTCATTTTCTCCGCTCGGCCCCGAAGCTTTTGTTTTGTCTTTGGTGAATTGGAGGAATAGAAGAGACGTAAAGGAAATAGCTGTTGTGGCTGCAGCGAAGCGGATACAGTGAAAAATTCTATACTGCCAGTGTCACGGTTCTATAGCCAATATCGTGCCAATGATACATTCTTGAACAAGTTGAACAGTTGCAAATACGTTAACAAATAAAACTTAGATCATAATTTATATAAATTTTTTCCCAAATAAACGAAAATGGTTGGTTTCCCTCACTTGTTCGTTTATCTCTTCGGGAGCATTCTGCGTCTTTAAAACATAGACATGCAGTCTATTGGATCCTTGCTACAGCTTTCTTCCAAGTTGAGTACCGCAAACTTTAGTGAGACTGGATTCGTATTCGGGAGGTTGACTTACATTTGTCGTAGCTTCACAAACTCGTTTCTGGAAAGTCTCTCACCGCCCACCTTAGTCTGGTGGTCACTAAATCACAACAAAATTAGGCATTCACGTTACTCAGTTGTCTGATTGTTGTTTTTAGTTTTCTTCTAAGTATGAACAGTACACTTGAATTTGTAATGAATATTTGGTATTCTCTAGTAGTCGTAGTTTAAAACTTGTTCATTGGTGTAAGGCAGTTTTCCAAGTAAACTAGCTGCTGAGGTGAAGAATCACTTTTTGTATAACAGCGAAGACAGTTTACCAATCCAAGGTTAGTAATTTCCTGTTTTTTTCTTCAGCAGTTTCAAACTCAGCATAAAAAATTGAGTTTGAGCGGAAACCAATACAAACTTTTCGGCGTTCTGGTTTCGGCACCACGCTATTGACGTGACAAGCTATTTGTGGATCATTGTTTTGAGAAATTCACAGCAAAGTGTGCCGTGTCTGGTACTCGTTCCTATTTTTATTCAATTTTGCAACCTTGCATTTGTAACAGTTGCATGAAACCACGTGTCTGACGTACTCTACAACATTTCATACTCATTTACATAATGTGAGGCTAGTGCTGAGATATTTCGCATGGACAAGACTGTTCTACAATCCTGCGCAATCACAGATTATATACCCTCTCTATAATGTTAAGGTCGAAGTGGTAGCAGCAGGTGCAGGACGTAAGTGTGATTAGATTAGATTCCGTTTTCGTTCCATAGACCCAAAAAAGAGATAATTCTCATGGGTGTCGAACATCACGTTAAGTATAATTTAAAAAACATAGATCATCTGAAAATAATACTCACTCCCCTGATCATTTGTTAAGAGATTGACAAGATATGGGACTACATCATAGTGAACTGGAACTGCTAATATTACAGAATTAATACACTGTCAGGGCGAAACATAGCTGCGCACTTTTGATAAAGCTATCACACTCAAAATATCCGATATTGATGGTTGTTAGCATGTGCTGTCAAAAGTAAAGTCTAACCGATATTTTTATTTAAGCTGGTATGACAGTCCCTGTTAAGATATTCGTCTATAGAACAGAAGGAGTTGCCTACCAAAAAGTCTTCGAAACTGTTAACTGTGCTTTTTCTGAAACCAAGTTTTTAATATTTGATGACAGTATAATGAAAATGTGCGTTTCCGACTATTTGACCCCTTTTGGGCTGAGGTAAGTGATTTTAGATCTTTATGTAGGTTGTTCTTATTCCTCATATTAATACTATGTATTGAGCTTTTGATTGGAAACAGAAACGTCCAGAGTGTTTCGTGAGAGTGTGCAAAATTTCATAGGACATGGATGACGGTCCTCTGAGCAAGTTGAGGCCGGAGAAGCCAGCCTAAGGCGATAATAAGAATAAAATCATGTTACTGTGTACCTTTTTATTTACATTAGTTTAAGTTACCATCACGATCAAATGAGGCCTCATCAGTAACCAGCACGATCTAGAGGAAATCTGGTAGATCAATCCATTTTTGGAGAAACCATTGACACAATGCCATCCTTGGTGCAAAGCAGTCACAAGTATTGCATGGATTCGTTGTGGTGATATGGATGTAACTGTGTTCATGGAGTACTCACCCCATAGTAGTATGTACAGCGCCCATTTCACGTGCAATTAGACGAGTACTTGTAGTAGGGTTCGCTGCAACGCGTTCCATCGCCTCCTCTTCAGTACCGAGTGCGAGTGGTCCTCATGTTGCCAGTTCCTTTGTTTCTTCTTTCCGCTGAACCAGTCTCCTACATTTGTTGATAGAGAGAAATACAATTCATCGAGACGGATGATGTCTGTTACGAAATCGTTCGCTTTACAGCCTTTCAGCAGCGGGAGCAATGCAACGTACGTACTTCCCCATACATGAGGTGCACTTCAGTGAATTCTGAAAACCTGTACCGGTACTGCTACATCGTATTGTACTGTACGTCTCTGAACAGCACTCAGTAATGAATTGGTCTGCGTTGATTCATAGCACCTTCTCTCGTGGGATAATGTAAATACGATACAACAGAGGCACGTTATGGACGGGTACACAAAACATGCATCATGACTTCCTAGTAATCAGGATCGTCCTCCTTCTGTCCTTGCAGAAAATAAACAATGTACATGGAAATAAACATCACAGTACGTGTAAACCTGAACGCATGTTAGTTGTACATAAGATGGAAAGCAGTAATACTAAACAAAGCTGTAGACAAGTTTACTTCCATATCTACTTAAGCTGACTTCACCAGCTCCGGGTACTCCAACTCAAATTGTTCAGTAGAGCATTCTCTATATCCCGTTACATTTCTGTCCGGTCTTATGGAAACACCCGGTAATACTTGCAACAAATTTCATTAAGGAATAGGTACACTGAGAAGCAGTGGTTAGACAACCCATTTCCTTGAACAAGTTTCTATATGATGTTCTTGAATTCACACTATAAATGAACCACATTACACGCGTATGCACACTCAACACCTTTGCTTTGTTTAAGGAATTACCCCAGAAAATGATCCCATATCACAAAATAGAATGAAAATAAGCAATATATGAAAACTTTATGTCTCCTACAGCTGACATTTGCTTTGCAAATGCAGACTTGTTTAAGCGGTTCAGCAATTCTGTGGTATGCCCTTCCAAAATAAATTTATTATCAAGCTTTATCTTAGAAATTTATCACTGTCAACCTCGTCTGTCTGCATTTCTTCATGTGTTATACACATGCTGGAACGAAATGTCTTACTTGTTGCAATGTTTATGTCATCTGCAGGCTAAACAAATTTAGCATCTGACGCTGAAACAGTCGAGACGTCATTAATGTACACAGGAAAAAGCAGTGGAACCAAGACTGAAGCTCGACAAACATCACATATCATTAATTCCCAGTCAGATGAAGACTGATTGCTTACTCCAGAGGTGTTTCGCAACGACACTCTTGTGTTTCCCGTTAGTCAGACCTTAACCATTTTGCAGCACTGTCAGTGACACCATAATATTCTAATATACTTCAGAGGATGCTGTGATTCATACAGTCAAAGCCGTTTAACAGGTCACAGGAACTGCTAGTAGCTTGTAATTTGTTATCTCTATGCATTGATAGCTTTCTTTATGCTAGAACCCCTACGTAACCCAAACTCTCACATGGTCAATATGTTATTTGCAGTCAGATGTTTAGGAAAACGCTTCAACACAACCTTTTCAAATATTTTTGAAAAAGTCGGCAAAAGTGAAGTTGGTCGATAGTTTGACAGTATCTCCTAGTAATGAGGCTTAAATTCAGCATATTTCAGCTAGTCTCGAAATGTTCTGCTGATATGAGATTTACTACAGAAATAACATAATGCAGAACTCAACTCACATTAATAGTCTTTGGTTAACTTCGTTGATATGTTGTCATAACCACTAGAATACTTTCATTTTAACGATTTAATGTGGATGCTGCTTCTTGGCAGAAGTGTGTGTCATTTCCATTTTACTGAAGTTCTTTGTCGACACTAATCTCAGATATTCCATTACATTGTTAACTGAACCTGATACCCCAAGCTTTCAGTAACAAAAACAAAGACTTGTTTAAGAGGTTTGGAACAGTACATATACTTGTTACCAATGTCTTATTTGTGCTACCTTTTCCTCTTCCTTCATGGCCCCACCTGTATTTGCCTTCACTACATCCCAAATAGTTTTATTTTGTTGCCAGATGTAACTATCGTTTTCCTACTATACAGTACTTAGACTTCTGGATTACTTTCCTCAATATTTTGCAGCATTCTTTGCAGTGCACTACAATGCTAACATTAGAGCTGTTCATAGATAGTAGATACAATTTCCTTTTCGTCCCACATGATACCTTTATTCCATGTCTAATTCATCGTTTATTTTCAGACTTCTGTTTGATCTGAATTACCTTTAGGGGAAAACAATTTTCAGATAAGGAATTAATTTTATTAACGAATGCTTTGTATTTTTCATTTGAGTCAGAAGTGTTCCTGACCACTGGTGCAGATCCGAGTGGAGACTGAATCAGAGACTCTGCCGGTTCTGTGACCCTGTAGGCTGCAGATTCCTTGGCTTGCACTATAACGAGGGGGTGGGGGAGGGGGACAGGGGGCTGGGTTTCCAGTTTTCATTTATTAGGTCGGGAGTCAATTACACACTAGAGGCGGCTACGTGGGTAGAAGGGGCTGTGTGGCGTGGACTAGGCGTTGGAGGGTCTCGGGGAAACACAAAAAGTGCTTCAGTCTCAAAAGGTGCAGGTGGAGAGCAGGAAGAAGGTAGATCTAGCAATCGTCGGTATAATAGTTACAAGTTGTCATGGCTGAGTTGGGTAAGTACCAGAGCTCCAATCGCTAGTATAGGCGCAGAAAGCTAGCTAAATCCTGTGGATAAGTACAGCTGAAATTTTACTGAAGGACCTAACGGTGTTCAGAAAAATAGGCTGAACACAGAATTAAAGGTAGTTTGTCTTGTAGCGAAAATGAAGCAGATAGTTCCTGTGAGTTAGTATGGGTAGAGGTAATTCTTGGCTACAGGAATAAGATAATAATTGGATCATTTTACCGATCTTTCAACTCTGATGATACAGTTGCTGAATGATTCAAAGAAAACTTGAGTCTCAGTTCAAGTTCGTACTCGACTCATACAATTATAGTTGATGGTGACTTCAACTTACCCTCGACATTCATTAAAACAAAATCTTCTGAAATTTTGCTCAACATACTTTCTGAAAATTATTTTGAGCAGTTAATACATGACCCCACTCGAATAGTAAACGTTAGTGAAAACGCTTTTGACCTTTTAGCAACAAACAATCCTGAGCAAATAACAGGCATCAAAACGGATACAGTGAATAACGAACAAAGAGGATTGTCGTAGTGAGAGTGAATACCATAACTCCCAAATCCTTTAAAAGTAAACGAAATATATATCTGTTCAAAAAAGCAGATAAAAATTCTCTTGACGCCTTCGTGAGAAACAGTCTCCGAGTTGAATTCAGAAAGGTATCGAAAACAGTTTAAGGATTTATATCATATAAATGAACCAGCGACGGAGCTGATCACCATGGTACAGAAAACAGGTCGGAAAAGAAAAGAAGTATGTCAAATTTGAACGAAAGCAAAACCTCCAAGATTGGCAATGTTTCGCAGAAGCTCAAGGTTTAGCACGGAGTTCAATACAAATGCTTATAATAGTTTTCACAACGAAACTTTATCTCTAAACCTGGCAGAAGATCTGGTCGTATGTAAAATATACTAGCGGTAAGAAACAGTCAATGCCTTCTGTGCGCAATAGCAATGGAAATACTATCGATGGGAGAACTGCTAAAGCAGAGTTACTAAACACAGCTTTTCTAAAGTCCTTCACCAAAGTAAATATTTCAGAATTCGAATCAACAACAGCTCCCAACATAAGTAAAGTAGATGTAGATACGCTGGGAATAGTGAAGCAACTTAACTCACTAAGCTTACCTCTCAGTCCTCGGATATTCTGATGCAATAAGAATAACTGATTTTGTGCACTGGCTGAATTACATCTGAATGGACCTACTGTATCTGTAAATTTCATAATACCTCCAGTTTCAATCATGGGCTATTAACCTGAATTGTGTATGTTAAAATTTGCTTACTGGCTGCCTGTTTTATCAATGTGAAACCCGAATTGTGTATGTTAAAATTTGCTTACTGGGTGCCTGTTTTATCAATGTGAATGTCATTTTCAACCTGTCTTTGAACGTTGAAACGCGTATGTATTTAGTACAGCGATGGCGAAGCAAGACAGAATCTCTGACCAGAGAGTTATTTATCGTTGCTAGTCTGCGCTTGACCGCGCGAGAGTTCAGTTGCGTGTAGGGAGTCAGTAATAGTAGTTGCGAGAGAGTAGTTGTACGTAGCGAATCGCGAGAGCATGTAGTAGCGCGCGAGAGACAGTCGGAGTTGTGTGTGAGGAGTCGGCGGGCGTCGACATGGCCCTCTGGTCAAGATTCAGGACGAGGTATATTTTTAAATAAGGTAATGAAGCAGCATTGCGCTCATCTGTGGATGTAATGTATATTAACTGTAATTAATTTGTCCAAGAATCGCGCCACTAATAATTTTGTTTTTAAAGCAATTTTTTAAGAAAACAATCATTTGAATTGAAAGAAAGTTTCCCATGCATTTCCTTAAAGAAAAGTTTCACTTAAATTCAAAGAATATTTGCGATTGCACAGGGCCTAAGATCGACATTTCGGTCTATTTGCGTTTTCATTGTCACTGAGATTTCATTTTTTATTGAATTGACTTTCATTTTTGTGGGGAGCTTACACATGGCTCAGATTGCTATTTTTCATTTATTGTCATTGTCATTAAATTCAATTGCTGGGAGGTTACACTTGGCTCTATGTCCATTAACATTTGAATAATTTTCTTTTCATATTTTTGCGGGGAGGTTACACTTGGCGACCCTGCCAGGATCGTATTTCGTTGAGAATCTTCTGAGAAGTAGTCAGATATTTGCTTTTTTTTACTTAATGTTATTAGCATTTGGCGCAACGCTTTTACTAATTTTGTGACTTTCTTTCCTCAGATCATCGGCAATTCGTTGCTCTGTTGTATTTGTGTTTGTTGCTTTTTGTATTGTGCTTATTTCTTTTGTGAATAATTGTGACTACCGTAAAAATGCCGCGAAAGACTGTGAATAGTGTATCGCGAGGTATAATGAATGAAATTACTGACTTAAGCAACTTCACCGATAGTACTTGTGATGCGCAGTGTAATGATGACAATCCACCGTTTACTGAGAATCATCCTACTGATGAGCAAACGAACTCAATTGTCTCCTCTGTTAATTTGATGACAATTGATGACGCGGGACGTCCTATTGTAATGAGCGCTGCCCAGCTTAACACACCCGGTTTGGAAAATTCAAGTAACGCGCAGACAAACTTTTCTAATGAAAATGGACAGGGTACTGAAAGTACGACGGATCCATTTAATTCCGAAGTAGTGTCTGACAGTGTACATCCGACTGGTAAACCTTTTTGTAAATTACAGAATGACCAAATGGTCACACAAAACGCGACAATTGCAAATACACCGTCAAACAGTACAGAGAATGGAGTAGATACTGTTACATTGGGTCAAATTATGGCAATATTGCTACAAAATAGTGAAGATTTCAAACAACAACTTAGTGAACAGGCCAGATAACAGAGTGAAAAATTAGACAACCTTAATGAAGATAACAAACAATTCAAAGAAAATCTCAAACAACTTAGTGAACAGGTCAAACAACAGAACGAAAAATAAGACAAACTGAATGAAAAATTAGACAACAATTCCAGACAGTTAAATGAAAAATTAGACAACAATTTCAGACATCTTAGTGAACAAATTAGAGCCGTTGCCGCGCAGTGTCATGACACTAAGAAACAGTTACGCGAGGAAATTGAGGCTTGTTCAAAGAAAAGTAGCGAAGAAATTAGATCTGTTGCTCAAGAATTAAGGGATATGCAAACAGTTACAACAGAAACACTTAGAGAGGAAATTAGTACAGTCGCTAAACAATGCTCTGAAAAAGCTACACAATTACGTGACGAGTTTAAAGCAGTGACAGCACAACTTTCGCGCACAATGGATGAAAAGATTGACGCGAAATTCGACCAACAGATCACTCAAATTGACGAACGTTTTAGTCTTCACATACAAAACAGTGATACGCGTTTCCGCAAATTCATACAGGATCAAAATAAAGTAAAACGACAAGTAATGGAAACAATCACAGCACAGAGACAGGAATACAAACGTAAATTGTTCGCGAAAGCAAAGACATACGTAGACAACAATATTGCTACAGTGTCCGACGAAATTAATACCATCAAACAGTCGAACACAGAATTACGTGACGAAATTTCCGATCTTAAATCGAAAACAGACACATACACAACAGATTTTCAAACAGTGACCGACAGACTCGAACAATTAGAATTAACACAGGATTCTGATGTCGTCAAAGCTGACATTAAAAAACTGAACGAAACTACACGTAAATTGCAAAAACAGATTAATGCCTCTGACACTAAAACCGATGATCAGGTAAAAATACTGACTGAAAAATATGATGAATTGGCCAGTCGTATTGGTGTTATCGAAAGTACTAATGACAAAAATCAGACGATACCTCACCGGTTTCATTTAATCAAACACCTGAATTTCAAAATTTACAGCTGACAATTAATTAGATAGATTCATCTAATAACACATTATGTAGAAAATTGTCAAGTTTACAGCAAGAAGTAACAGAGATGAAAAGTATTTCAGTCAATAACACATCACAGCAGACGCCACTTTGTGAACAATTTTCAGACTCACACAGCGTGTATAATTTGAGCAATGTACAGAGAGTACGGGACTTAGATTCCGAACAGACACAGACAAATAGATTCTCTTACAATTGTGAACCTGTTCCATCATACAGAGACGATAGTTTTGATTACAAACATTTTCTGTCAGTGAGAAAATTTAAAATGTTTAAAAATGACAGAACTTAGATTGACCCACTGGATTGGATTCAACAATTTAGCTTTGCCTTTCCACCGACTTGGCCCGTTACGCATAAACTTGAATTTATTTGCAGTTTTTTGGAAGGCGAACCGGCAACTCGTATGAGACCGATCGCGAGGCAGTGCTATTCGGTAGAAGAGTTTCAGAATGCTTTTCTATCAGCGTACTGGTCGAAGATGACACAGCGCGGAATTAAAGATCAATTAATTAGTTTACCAAATTATGAGAACTCCAATTTTCCCAGTGTGACGCAATTTTTTGAGCATATGGTCCAACAAAACCAGTATTTAAGTGAACCTTATAGTGAATCTGCACTTATTCAATTATGTATCTCTAAATTACCACGATCATTAAGAGTGTCACTTCTAACAGGTCAGCAAAAAGAAAATATTTCGGCATTCAGGGATATGCTGCAGCTTTTAGAGGTGCAGCAATCAGATTATTCTTTCATAAACAAAAATTTTTCATATAACAACCAAGGGCAACAAGCGTACAGCAATTACGATCAGCCACATAATTTCAACAGTAAAAGTAACAGACGCTTTAGGAACGAAAACCACCAGAACTTTGGTAACAGACAAAGTTTTGATTATCAATATCGTCAAAATTTTCAGCGACAGGAACCATATTTTAGTAATAATAGAGGTTTTTCACAACAACAACAGCAACAAAACCAACAATGTAATGCACAAGGTCAACCTAACTTTAATGTTTCGCCACGTGAACGTATAGTCCCTGGTACAACAAATAGTAACGCACGGCAGCAAAGAAATAACTATGTACAGAAAACACAGTATTTAAATTCCTATCGCAATGCACCGTATAGGAATGACTATTACGACAGACGTAAAAATGATGAGCACAATTATCAGCGTACATATAATAACAGTCGGTCCTACCAACAGCAAAATGATCAGCAACAACATATTCTCGTGAATGAACCCGACAGTAGGTATCCTCCAGAACGTAATACGTCTGGAAGAAATAATAGAACAGTTCAAATAGTCGAAATGCCACAGAATCGTCCTGACAATAATAACATGTCAGATAGAATTTGACTAGATACTGTACAGGTCGCATCTTCCAGTAACACAAGCACTACTTTAGACGCGCAGAATGTTGTTCATGAAAATGTTATTACATTTGACGACATCAGAGACACTCTTTTGCAGGAAAGACCAGTTGTTCAGAAAACTATTTCACATCCTGTCATCGAAATTAAAATTGGTTCATCGAAATTTTCAGCAGTTATCGATTCCGGATCACCTATGTCAGCAATAAATGAGGAGACTTTCAACGAGTGTAACAAAGAGAATACATATCCTACATTACCTTTAGGCAAAACGAAAGTGAAAGGAACAGTATCGAGTAAAGGAGTAGACGTTAAATTACAGACACATTTATCATTTTGTATTGCAGGTCATACTTTTCACACAAATTTTTGGATTGTTCCTTTATTGACAACAGACGTAATTTTAGGTACGAATTTTCTCGTACAACACGACGCAGTGGTTGATTTTCAGAATTCCTATTTAATGTTGAACGATGAAAATGTGCAATTGGCTCTAGAATTTCAGCACTCACTATCTGCGGAAGAACAAACAATTAATCGTACAGAGGTCATTTCCGCAACACGTAATATAGACTGTAAATCCACATTGTTCACGGATACGTACGTACATAACTATAACACTCGAGACGAAGCTGACTACGACGTAATACAGATGATTTCTGATAAAGTTAAACAAAGCAGTGCAAATACAGACGACAAACGCACGCAACTACGCAAAATTCTTTTACAGCAAGCTCCAGTTTTCGACAATATTCCTGGTACTATGTCCGGTTTTATGTATGAATTTCAAGTCAAACAGCACGATACATTTAAAGCCAAACATTATCCCATTCCGTATATTCATAGAGAACAGGTTAAGAAAGAATTGCAGGATATGCTTAACCAAGGAATTATAGAACCAGCAGTTAGTCCGTACATAAACCCGCTACATATTGTTAAGAAAAAAGATGGCTCACTTCGCCTCGTACTTGATTCACGTCACATCAATGACATAATTATTAATGAAACAGATCGACCACAGACACTAGAAGAACTACTACAGAAATTTCACGGTACAGCTATTTATTCCACACTAGATTTGAAATCGGGATTTTGGCAAATTCAGCTTCATCCGAACTGCAGAAAGTACACAGCAATTCTTTGTTTTGGCGACTGCTATCAATTTTGCAAATTACCATTCGGCTTAACTATTTCTTCTGCAGCTTTTATTCGCGGTTTGAACACAATACTTCCGACAGAACTTAAGGACAGAATTACGACGTACGTAGACGACATTCTTATCGCAGAAGCTAACTGGTCTGAACACAATATGATTCTTGAACGACTGTTACAAACTTTTCATGCACAAGGACTTACAGTTAATCTTAATAAATCGCACTTTGGCAAAAATTCTATAAAATTTCTTGGACACGTAATTTCAGCAGAAGGCTGATCCGAAAAACTTCAAGCTCTACGTGACATTACTGTTCCTACGACAAAAAAGCAATTACGCCGCTTTTTGGGCTTAATTAACTTTTTTCGTAAATTTATTCATCACTCTGCTTTAGACACACCTAGATTATGCCAATTAACAGGTAAAAACACTATTTGGTCATGGGATAAGCAAGCACATTCTGAATTTATGAACCTGAAACATGCTTTGTTGAATGCACCACTTTTATCTCACCCAGATCTTACCAGAAATTTTTCCATTGCCACCGACAGTTCTAACACCGCTTTAGGCGTACACATTTTTCAGGAAATTGAAGAAGATGGCTGTACAATAATTAAAAACATCGCATTTGCAAGCCGCATTTTGTCACCCGCTGAACGAAATTATTCTGTTACAGAACTGGAAACGTTATGTGTTGTATGGGCTTTTACGAGATTTCGGCACTTTCTTTATGACAAACATACCACCGTTTACATAGATCACAGAGCGATACAATTTTTACTTTCGGCTAAATTCACTCACGACAGATTAAGCAGATGGAAGCTTTATTTACAGGAATTTAATTTTACAATAGTTCACATTCCCGGCACACAAAATGTTATAGTAGACGCACTATCGCGTTCTCTCAGCAACAATCAGCAAGACGTAGCAACCAACTTCTGCAAAGCAAATTTCAGCGTTATGTACATTCAACAAGTTGCATTTGAAAATTTTATTTCGTCGTCATTACAGGACATAGCAAAAGAGCAAAATAAAGACAACGTGTGGAAAGAAATTAAACACCTCTGGCAAAATAAGAATAATGTTACGATTAGAAACCATTACACTGCACGCAATGACATTCTATTTCGCCGCTCTCATCCTGACAGCAACAATTGGTTATTATGCATTTCTGACGAACTGGTTAACAAATTAATCTGGTACACTCATTTAAGTTATGCACATTACGGAGCCAGAAAATGTTTTCTTATACTGAGACAGAACTGTTATTTTACCAACATGGAAAAACGTATACGACGAGTTTTAGCGTCACGTAACATTTGCCAGAAAGCTAAGTCAGCCACAACTTCACATATTCCTCCATTATATCCCATTGTACCTGTTAAATTAAGACATATGGCCGCAGTAGACATTTTTGGTCCAATTCCGAGAACTAATATAGGTTTTTGCTACATCTTTGTCGCTGTTGAACTCACTTCAAAATTTGTTACTTTCACTCCGTTACGCAAAGCTACTGCTAAAACTGTTTCGACAGCATTTGTAAAACATTGTCTATTTCATGTAGGGCATGTGATGAAAGTAATTTCCGATAGTGGATCACAATTCCGTTCTGCTATATGGACTCGCATGTTACGAGCTAGAAACATTTCTCCGATCTATATATCCAGGTACCATGCTTCCTCGAACCCTTGTGAACGATTAATGAAAGAAATTGGTAAACTGTGTAGAATATACTGCCACAAAAGACATATTAATTGGGATACACACATATTCTCCTTCCTCCTTAATTCCATACCAAATGAATCCACTATGCTATCTCCGTCTGTTATACTGAAAAATGCTGAACCACCTAACAAAATTACAGAATTAGTAAACTTTCCTACATCTCGTCGATTACGACACCACGAAATAATTGACATTGCGCTAAACAACATCAAACGTGCCGCAGAGCGCCGAAGAAGACAGCAAAAACAGGTTTGTACACGCAGTGACTTTCACATTGGACAGAAGATATTAGTACGTACACACTATTTAACCAGCAGAATAAAGGGTACGTGCAGTAAATTTGAACTTCTATACGCAGGTCCATATCGCATTCGCAGCATTCCCCACTCCAATGTTGTACACGTCGAAATTTTGAGAACCAGGAAAAGTAAGGGCAACCACCATGTGTCGAACATTACACCCTTTATTGAATGAAACCACTTTATGATTTAACATGCTATGATGCCATTTACTAATTTTATGACCACTTATGCAATTATAGTTATGTGACTACTTATTGATGACTATCGTATTTTCTCTTGGCAAGTGCCCGGCAAGGTAAGGTTAGCAGGTCGCTCTTCTTGTCGTTACACATCAGACCGTGCATATTTTTCCAGACAAACTTACGTATTTTATGAATAATTATGCAATTCTATGTAGTGACGTATTAATTTCATCAAATTCTCTCTCCATTAAAGTCTTTAATTCTCGTCTCTATTAACTACACTACATACAAGCTGAACACAACGAACGTCACATTTTGTCTTTCTTATGTATATACAATTGTTTCATGTTTTGTTTCTATGCAATATCAATTGGTTAAGACACAGCAAACACCAGTTGACTTCAACATTTTTGCCTTATGATATCTCAATATCGTGACTGTTTTAATTTTTTTTTTTTTTCTGCTGCATCGTGATATTCTGTGTACATTTTTGCCTTTGAACACTGTCTATGCTTTTCACATATTACGTTTTCTGTCATGGTCTGCTGTATACTCAAATTATTTTACTATAAACCAGTCATTATTTAATGGGTATATGATTTAAATGCAAGACATTAATCTTTGTTCATCAATTTCAGAAAGAAATAACGTGTAAAGGAAATAAATTAAACAGAAATGGGAATTCCAACTACGGAATGATTGAAAGAAGATGCAAACCTCGTGAGGATGAGTAAATGGATCAGAATTAACAAGCATTAACAAGAATATACTATACATCGTAGAATAGCAGTTTTAACTAATTTTTTCTTTCAGAATACAAGGCGATTGATTCAGGCTGTCAGACAGAACTAAACAACTTAGTTTTAGTGATGAAATATGCTAGAGATAAGGAATAGTCGTGTAATGAGTAATGAAGTGATTTTTTGCAGATAATAATGAATGCTGATGAAGAGTAATGATGAAAAATATGAATAATGAAGTTTTTCTTTACAGGTGATGATAATAATGAAGTTATGATAATATGGATAATGAAGTGATGGATAATGAAGTTTTTTCTGTACAGATGAGGATGATGTTGAAGTTTATGTATTTATGCTATGTAGTTATTTAAGTATTTGCTGCAGTTTGTTTTGACAGTATGTTTTATATCGTATGGTATGATGACTGAAAGTTTTGGAAAGGACAGCTATGAAACACATTCTTTATACACATTTCACTACCTGTTAATTCGAAGTTCACTACTTTTCAGCATAGTATGCGTTTCTTCTTTCAGCTCAATAATCCATTTTGTATTTTTTTTCCAGGAGAAGCTTTTCATGATACACTCCTGGAAATTGAAACAAGAACACCGTGAATTCGTTGTCCCAGGAAGGGGAAACTTTATTGACACATTCCTGGGGTCAGATACATCACATGATCACACTGACAGAACCACAGGCACATAGACACAGGCAACAGAGCATGCACAATGTCGGCACTAGTATAGTGTATATCCACCTTTCGCAGCAATGCAGGCTGCTATTCTCCCATGGAGACGATCGTAGAGATGCTGGATGTAGTCCTGTGGAACGGCTTGCCATGCCATTTCCACATGGCGCCTCAGTTGGACCGGCGTTCGTGCTGGACGTGCAGACCGCGTGAGACGACGCTTCATCCAGTCCCAAACATGCTCAATGGGGGACAGATCCGGAGATCTTGCTGGCCAGGGCAGTTGACTTACACCTTCTAGAGCACGTTGGGTGGCACGGGATACATGCGGACGTGCATTGTCCTGTTGGAACAGCAAGTTCCCTTGCCGGTCTAGGAATGGTAGAACGATGGGTTCGATGACGGTTTGGATGTACCGTGCACTATTCAGTGTCCCCTCGACGATCACCAGTGGTGTACGGCCAGTGTAGGAGATCGCTCCCCACACCATGATGCCGGGTGTTGGCCCTGTGTGCCTCGGTCGTATGCAGTCCTCATTGCGGCGCTCACCTGCACGGCGCCAAACACGCATACGACCATCATTGGCACCAAGGCAGAAGCGACTCTCATCGCTGAAGACGACAAGTCTCCATTCGTCCCTCCATTCACGCCTGTCGCGACACCACTGGAGGCGGGCTGCACGATGTTGGGGCGTGAGCGGAAGACGGCCTAACGGTGTGCGGGACCGTAGCCCAGCTTCATGGAGACGGTTGCGAATGGTCCTCGCCGATACCCCAGGAGCAACAGTGTCCCTAATTTGCTGGGAAGTGGCGGTGCGGTCCCCTACGGCACTGAGTAGGATCCTACGGTCTTGGCGTGCATCCGTGCGTCGCTGCGGTCCGGTCCCAGGTCGACGGGCACGTGCACCTTCCGCCGACCACTGGCGACAACATCGATGTACTGTGGAGACCTCACGCCCCACGTGTTGAGCAATTCGGCGGTACGTCCACCCGGCCTCCCACATGCCCACTACACGCCCTCCCTCAAAGTCCGTCAACTGCACATACGGTTCACGTCCACGCTGTCGCGGCATGCTACCAGTGTTAAAGACTGCGATGGAGCTCCGTATGCCACGGCAAACTGGCTGACACTGACGGCGGCGGTGCACAAATGCTGCGCAGCTAGCGCCATTCGACGGCCAACACCGCGGTTCCTGGTGTGTCCGCTGTGCCGCGCGTGTGATCATTGCTTGTACAGCCCTCTCGCAGTGTCCGGAGCAAGTATGGTGGGTCTGACACACCGGTGTCAATGTGTTCTTTTTTCCATTTCCAGGAGTGTACTTACTAAACCTGTTACTTATTAAACCTGTACTAGTACTTGCATTTTTTTTTACCCATTTGTGTTTATCATTTATAAATGTGATCACATATACTTCCTTGTTTCATAACCTTGCTACAGCTGACTCATGACGAATGACGTTACACATTTTTCATTTACAGGAACAACCGAGAAGCAAATTTTTTTCTTTTTCTCTTCTTGCCTTCCCTTATAATTACCCAAAGCAATGCATTGCTAACAAAAAAATGTATAACCAGGTCCAAATAATGCTACCCATTTAAGAGAGTTCTGAATAACACTGAATGATGAACAATGTTTTGTACTATTCAGTACTTGCTGGCCAATGAGTGCCAATAATTAGTATAACTAAATGAATTATGTTAATACTATGCCATTCATTATCTCCTGTTTTCAATGATGACTTTTGATGTTTTGTAACTGGCCACTGAGTGCCAATAATTAGTGTAACTAAATGAATTATGTTAATATTATGCCATTCATTAGCTCCTGTTTTCAATGATGACTTTTGATGTTTTTTAGCTGGCCAATGAGTGCCAATAATTAGTTTAACTAAATGAATTATATTAATACTATGCCATTCATTAGCTCCTGTTTTCAATGATGACTTTTGATGTTTTGTAACTGGCCACAAGAGTGGCAATAATTAGTGTAACTAAATGAATTATGTTAATACTATGCCATTCAGTAGCTCCTGTTTTCGGTGATGATTTTTGGTGTTTGTAACTGGCCACTGAGTGCCAATAATTAGTGTAACCAAATGAATTATGTTAATATTATATCATTCATTAGCTCCTGTTTTCAATGATGACTTTTGATGTTTTGTAGCTGGCCAATGAGTGCCAATAATTAGTTTAACTAAATGAATTATGTTAATACTATGCCATTCATTAGCTCCTGTTTTCAATGATGACTTTTGATGTTTTGTAACTGGCTACTGAGTGCCAATAATTAGTGTAACTAAATGAATTATGTTAATACTATGTCATTCATTAGCTCCTGTTTTCAATGATGACTTTTGATGTTTTGTAGCTGGCCAATGAGTGCCAATAATTAGTGTAACTAAATGAATTATGTTAATACTATGCCATTCATTAGCTCCTGTTTTCAATGATGACTTTTGATGCTTTGTAACAGGCCAATGACTGCCAATGATTAAAAATGTTGTACTATTCAATACTTGCTGGCCAATGAGTGCCAATAATTAGTATAACTCAATGAATTATGTTAATGCTATGTCAATAATTGACTCTCCTTTTCAATGATGACTTCTGATAATCAGTTAATTTTATGAACATTATTCTGCCATACTATATATGCTTTGTAACTGGCCAAGGACTGCCACTGTTTATTGTAGTACGATTACCCATGATGCCAATAATTGCTATATTTAGTTAATTTTATGAACATTATTCTGTAATACTAAATACATGGTACAGAAATGTTCAATAACTGGGCTATGAATGCCGCAAACTACTAATGTAATTCTCAATGAAGACTACTATGTGAGTTAATGTCCTTCACCTTCTGACCTAACTACCTGGAATTACTGTAATACCCATTTGTCCTGTCTATCCTCATGATCATGGAGCACTATATTTGGTTTTTGCACTGATTCTACGTTGGTGCGCCTTGTAAGAGCGTGGTGTTGACACGACATGCTGTCCACCACCGTGAGCGATGAAGACGTTATTATGGTTCCAATGTTTGGTGTACCTGATGTACTGCCAAAATGATAACATGGAATATCACTACGACATTTCAGTGTCTTGGCTACGCTGATAAACACTTCTGGGAAAAGAACTTCCGTTTGTTTCACTTGGTGTTGTACTTCTGTGGAAAGATATGGACTTTCAGTGCAGCTGCGTGCAACCTAAGTGCTACAACCATGACGGAATCCTTCCTATTCCTTCCCTAATTCTTGTAAAATGAAAAAGTCATATACAGTGCGTGTGCACTTCCTTTCATTTGTTAATAAGATCAGTTATCCTGAAAGTACTAAAGACTTCTATAGTGCATGTACACCTTATTACACTCCTTGATTTGTTTGTTTGTTGTAGAAAAATACTAGAGAGTACTACAGTGCGTGTGCATTTTTGTCATTTGTCAATATGATTTGTACTCATTAGGTTTATTTGTCGTAAAAATATTAGAGAGTTTTTCAGTGTATGTGCACTTTATGCCATTTGTACTCATTACGTATATATTTTGTGGTTTTCTGATATGTTCTGTACTACAGTGCGTGTGCACTTTTGCCATTTATTAATACATTTTGTGATATATTCTCAACTGCAGTGCATGTGCACTTATGTCACTTGTCAACATGATTTTTTACCATTGCATTTATTTGTTATGAAAATGCTATAGAGTTTTTCAGTGCGTGCACACTTTTGTCATTTTTGTAACATGATTTCTACCCATTCTATGTACATTTGTTTTGATTTGTTTTGAAGTACAGTATATGTGCACTCTTGTCATTTATATTGTATATACATTTTGTGATTTGATGTTTTTTTTTTTTTTTTTGCTATTACATTTATTTGTTGTGAAAACGTTGAAGAATTCTTCAGTGCATGTGCACTTATGTCATTTGTTAATATGTTTTGTGCTGAATGTCAGTAACTGTGCACTTATGTCATATGTTCTGTACTCATTGTCATTGTCTGAAATGTTTTGTACTCGGTGCATGTGCACCACATTTAATTCATGTACTACATCTGAATATTCTGTAAATTGTAAAAGTTAATTAATTAAGAAAAAATTTGTTGCTCATGGCAAGTCAAAATGACTCACCATCGCTGCCAAATTTTTGCCCCCCCACTGGAGGGTTATGAAACGCGTATGTATTTAGTACAGCGATGGAAATGGAAATGTCGTGTGGCTAGGGTCTCCCGTCGGGTAGACTGTTCGCCTGGTGCAGGTCTTTCGATTTGACGCCACTTCGGCGACCTGCGCGTCGATGAGGATGAAATGATGATGATTAGGACAACACAACACCCAGTCCCTGAGCGGAGAAAATTTCCGACCCAGCCGGGAATCGAACCCGGGCCCTTAGGATTGACAGTCTGTCACGCTGACCACTCAGCTACCGGGGCGGACAGTACAGAGATGGCGAGGCATGACAGAATCTCTGACCAGTGCACGCACTGAAAAACTCTATAGCATTTTCATAACAAATAAATGCAATGGTAAAAAATCATGTTGACAAGTGACATAAGTGCACATGCACTGCAGTTGAGAATATATCACAAAATGTATTAATAAATGGCAAAAGTGCACACGCACTGTAGTACAGAACATATCAGAAAACCACAAAATATATACGTAATGAGTACAAATGGCATAAAGTGCACACACACTGAAAAACTCTCTAATATTTTTACGACAAATCGTTGCTAGTCTGCGCTTGACTGCGCGACAGTTCAGTTGCGTATAGGGAGTCAGTAGTAGTAGTTGCGAGAGAGTAGTTGTACGTAGCAAATCGCGAGAGCATGTAGTAGCGCGCGAGAGACAGTCGGAGTTGTGTGTGAGGAGTCGGCGGGGGTCGACATGGCCCTCTGGTCAAGATTCAGGACGAGGTATATTTTTAAATAGGGTAATGAAGCAGCATTGCGCTCATCTGAGAATGTAATGTATATTAACTGTAATTAATTTGTCCAAGAATCGCGCCAATAATAATTTTGTTTTTAAAGCAATTTTTTAAGAAAACAATCATTTGAATTGAAAGAAAGTTTCCCATGCAGTTCCTTAAAGAAAAGTTTCACTTAAATTCAAAGAATATTTGCGATTGCACAGGGCCTAAGATCGACATTTCGGTCTATTTGCGTTTTCATTGTCACTGAGATTTGATTTTTTATTGAATTGACTTTCATTTTTGTGGGGAGCTTACACATGGCTCAGATTGCTATTTTTCATTTATTGTCATTGTCATTAAATTCCATTGCTGGGAGGTTATACTTGGCTCTATGTCCATTAACTTTTGAATAATTTTCTTTTCATATTTTTGCGGGGAGGTTACAACGTCTTTTTTCTTCTGCCCTCCATACCCTAAAAAAACTACTGATCTGTCACCTGTAACCGCAGATACTTTATCACATGTGGTAGTGCCACCCCTCTTCCCCCCCCCCCCCTTTGATATTACTACTTGCTATTAGCCTAGACCGTTTTCCCTTTCCTTTCCTGTTGAGGTGAAGACCATGCCTAGTATAGTCCCACCTATTGACAGAGTCAACAGGAAACACACCAAAATGAGACTCCATATGTAATACGCGCATCCGTTCCCACTCTAAACTAACTCTCTTAACAGAAGATTTTAAATGCGGTCGGTCACGGTGCCTCAGATTAGGCACAGTCCAACACCAATATGTCTCGTTGCTGAAGCTGTCTTTGCCAGATCAGTTGAATAATTTGGGTGTCTGTCTATGTAATTGCCTGCCCCACCCTTCTTTATGAAGTCTTTGCAAAGTGAACCTACATCTTCTATCACCTGATCCAGACTTGCAGGAGGTTTAAAAAGCTAGCGAAATCGTAATGTGACCCTAGTTAATCCTACAACAGTTGTCCAATACCTCTACCATGTGAATTATCAAACAACAAAACTTTCGTTTTCGTCACAATTGTTGCTAAATTCTTACTTCAAAAGAACTTTGTTGGAAGTTTGTTGTGTCTTGTCTACTCCTACATCTACTTTTGGTTCATGAGTTTCCAACTGTGACAACAGATCAGACCTGTTTTCCACGTTGACAACAAAATTGTGTGAGAATGTCCTATTCGTATTTCTTCTATAACCTGTCGTCATATCCAATCTCTCTTCTCCCTTGTTCCCCTTAACCTTTCCAGATCTTCTTTTGCCTGAAGGACAGCACTCTTCTCCTCATGTTCCACTGTTTTCATATCTTTGCAGAAAACCCTACAAAACCAATTAGCATCGTTATTTCCCCAGTTCCTACACCACCACAGTCACCTACATGAAAAAAACTGCAAGAGCTTTCACACCACATCCAGGATCGAAAAATTCTAAGGCAAATTCCACCCTTCGCAAACAAATTTTAACTTCATTCTAAATTAAACCAGAATAACTTCCTAGAGTGCTCGATTAATGTATTGCATTTCTTAGAAAGTTGAGCCTAATGTTTGGATACTAATTCAAAACTTTCGAAGAGATAGAAACGATTAAATCTGTATTGCCTGCATGACGAAACAAAAGTGGACAAAGAACTGAGCCTTCACCACATGAACTTTTCATTTATTGCTTACTGGAAAATCAAATGGATAGCGTGTAGAAATACACTAAAACACAAAATGTACTTTTAATGAAGTAATCACGTAACTTACTGTGTATGATGACATAAACAAAACTTAGGATAAACTTCACGGTTATGAAATGTTTCCTTTTTCCGAAAAATATGCAGATAAAAGTGAAATATTCAAAAGATAGCTTACAATAGGTACTAATCAACTTATTAATGATATAATATTGCCTTAATTAATTATTGTCACACAATTAAACACGTTTCTTTACGAGAGTTCTGAAAGTACACGACTCGCTCTATGTGATGAGGTTGCTGTTCTAATTCTCTGGATTCATAACAGCAAACATTGATCGTCATTATGTGTAATGTTTAACTGAACTGTATGGAACCGAAAATGTGACTCCTAATTCCTGTGGAATTTTACAAATATTAGTACTATGAACGATAACCGATCTAATGTGACCTGTACGAAGTTGACCTTATTCCAATCGTTTTCTGATGGATGATGCTACGAAATTATCCAACCATGTTTTCAGTCTCAACCGTTTTCTTTCATCCTCAGGGCACTAACTACCACCCTCGTCTCAGACACACAGTATGCGCTATATACAAATGTATTGGCGTCAGTGGCTCAATCTGTGCAGGACCAATTCATCAGCAACGCACTCATCTTCCATGATATCGACTTCACATTTTCTAGAGTTACTACTTTTATTATAATTTCTGTCTAATTTATGGAAAGTGATTTACATAAAATTAGTAGTATTTATTACTAACGAAATTGTATGTAGAAAATAATGATATTAAAAAATGTAAGTCTAATTGACTCTTTAAATTTATTTGTAGAAGTGAATTTATTAATCAAAGACAGCTAATGACTTTAGAATATTCTAGACATGTTCCGTTGATAGGACACATATTCATGTATCACTATGGTTACCCTACAGATGAACACTAATGTGACAGGGACTCGTATGACTAAAATGATTGCAGAAACTTTTTTCAACTGTATGTATTAAGGATGGTAGGACGTCAAACGGGCCGACTTGGAGCAGGAGAGGCACCACAGGGCATTTTATTTTCTACTGTCTACACTTTTACAAATAAAATCATGAAACATTTTCAGCATGACCAGGTGCCGAGTATTCCTTGTATGCTGCAAGCCTTCTGATTGACTAAGCGTATTAGAAGCAGCAGAATGATCCAGTATTCACTCCGGGAACAAGCCGAGGTAGTGTTTGTGTACGGCGAAGCAGATGGAAACGGTCGACAGGCAGCACGGTTACACCAAAACAAGTACCCTCAAAGAAACCAAACACGTCACAAAACATTACAATCCCTATTTGGGAATTTGTGTGATCATAGGTCTTTTCAGAAAGACGAACGTGCAGGGAGGCGACGTATTGTCCAAAAAAAAAGTTCAAATGTGTGGTGAAATCTTATGGGACATAACTGCTAAGGTCATCAGTCCCTAAGCGTACACACTATTTAACCTAAATTATCCTAAGGACAAACACACACACCCATGCCCGAGGGAGGACTCGAACCTCCGCCGGGACCAGCCGCACAGCCCATGACTGCAGCGCCTAGACCGCTCGGCTATTCCCACGCGGCACGTATTGTTCGTACACCAGATTTGGAGGACCTGATTCTACACGACACTGAGACGAACGCTAGTATTCTAGGCGCTCCAGTCTGGAACCGCGCTGCTGCTACGGTCGAAGGTTCGAATCCTGCCTCAGGTATGGGTGTGTGTGCTGTCCTTAGGTTTAATTAAGTCTAGGGGACTGATGACCTCAGATGTTGAGTCCCATAGCGCTCAGAGCCATTTGAGCCATTTGAACCCAAGTACAACCTCCAGGCAAATGACCGGCCAACATGGTGTAAGCCAAAGTACGATTATGTTTATGCACCATGACAACCTCAACTATTCCTATCACCTTCATCACTCTAGAAACACGCGGCACGTTGTCAAAGGAACTGTCAGTCGTCAACGCCAATTACTGTGGCAACGATTAATTTCCCAACTCATGTTCATAGGACATTTTTTTTCCTCCATTTCCACTCAGGAATCAGTCCCTGCGGTTACAGTCCTCTCTCAAGAAGAATGTTCTGTAAAAGCTTTCATGGCCAATATTCTCCACCTTAATTGAGTTTTGACTTATGGGAGTCGGATCGCGTTGCAGGGCGTACATAACTTTTCATCGTCTGAGGCTCTCGGCCCTTAGTTTATGAAGACGTAATTGTTTCATTTGAAACGGCCCGCAGTTACGAAAAAAGTTCGACAATGCCCGCTTGCTGAGCCCTTCCAGGTCAGAAAATTAGCTAGCTCTGTCTTCATGTTCTCTACGGATATCTTCATCATATGGAGTCCAAAGGTTCGGTTCAGAAACGTGGCTTAGTACCCACTAAACCGAAATTACCAAGGAACAATAGTTTAATTGGTAAAAATTTAATTAGCAGTAGTAATAAAAGCGTTGTGAAATATAACAATAATGAAGGAAGCTAGATAACTTTATTCAGAAGTACATAAAGAATTATACTGCTGAAGTCTCGTTGGTAGCATTGCAGATTTTTTTCCTCCATCGTGACATCCCTAGTGTATGTCGTTTTGCCTGAAATATATGAAAACTTATAAAGTAACTGTCTAGCAAGGCACAAGAATCAAAATTCTTCTGATTAGTGTGCGTTCGATGAAGACGCGGAGACACGGAGGAGAGGTGGAAACGTTTAATACTGGTCGAACACAGTGCGTGCCATAGTGAAAGACTCGCTGTAAACTGCTGACGCTTTCACCGGGTAAGAGCAGTCAGCGCTTCTGTGTTGCGCCTTCATTAAGTCTCAAGTATCGGATTTGGCAACGAAATTATACTTAATGGGAGGCTCCAATACAAAAAATTGACATAATGACGGCTTCGTCAATATCTAGCATTAGGCCGAAGATTGAGAGTCGAAGAACAGGCGAATCTGCAATTTCGTGAATCGAAGGCGAGTTAAGGACGATTTCGTCAAATCCCCTTCATAAATTGCACCTCATCCACAGCGTAATGGCAGAGTTGGCAGAGCGCTGTCCTTCCAACTCCGATAACAACAGTCGATAATGGGAGTCGATATCTGCGTAAGCAGCTGCAGCAGAAATACGCAAAAAGCCAACTTTTCAGGAACGCTGGCATTCAGGGGATTTACTATCTATACCGTCCGTAAATTATGCAGTATGAACAAAAAATAAATTACTCTTTCAGCGGGTTTCATCTCACTTTCTCAGGAGGAGGAAATACGCTTACTTTTACTATACATTCATTTTTGTGACGCTTATATTCAGCCACTGAAGTTGCACAGTTACAACGTCTTCAAATAGCTGATTTACTAATATCGTAAAAACAATATTATCTGAATACGCGTATTCGATCGTGATCGTATGGATGTGATTGATGCTACAGGAACGGCTGTTGTGTGTTCACACTGGTTAAACGAAGAATGATTTTAAACCAGTTAAGACGATAAAATGCATTTGTGGAAAATTAAAAATAGAAAGGCAACGGTGTTAACAGACTAAATCTCTCCCATAACTTGTTTTCACCTTCCGAGACGACTACAAAAATTAGATACATCCCACCTTCCTATCAGTAGGAGCAGCAGCTTGTTTATTTATACCAAAACACCAAAAATCGTTGAACTAGAAATGCGGTTAGGGGCCATTCCGTCATGTCTGCCATACCAAGATCAATGGCAGCAGCTATATTTCATGAGACGAATTCATAAAGTAAATACCGAAGAAGGTTTCAAGGTTTTATCTTTGGAATTGTGGAATGTTGTTCAGTTTTGGAAGATGCTTCTCATGTCACTGACTGAAGATATGGGAAGTTAGAGAGTAGGTAAGTTGTTAGTAGAACACTCTCTTCTTATATTATTTGTTTATTGGGTTTTAAGGAAGAAAATATACGCTCAGCGTATTTGGTAGAAGGGCACTACCAGAAAAAAGGCCAACTACTCAGGTACTACTCGTACAAGCTAGATATTCAGTGAGTAACCTGGCAGGATGCTATTACTTTGAGTTTAAGTATTGCCAGGTGATGACGATTTTATAAATTTTTGAAATCAGGAAGGCAAACTGGTTGTCTCAGTTTCCAAGTTTTTTCCAGAAATCAGTAAACAGAAAAATCGAAAGAGATCCTATTAGCTTGTAATCTAACAAAATCAGTCTGTTTTAGCATTTAAATGTTCAAGAATTCCTTTTAAAAACTATAAGCTGACCAGTTTTTGGCTCAATCTTTTCACCATCCATTGTTGTTTTGCTTGAAGCATGACTTCTTCCTCATGCATTGCCGGGAAGGGTACATATCAACTTGAAATACATTAAATTTTGAACAAAATGAACTCGTAAAAGCTTTACATTCCTTGGAAATCTGCAAATCTGTTAATTAGAAGTCCTGCATTATGTTACGTCAGAAAAGTAATCGAAAACTGCGAGGATGACACGACGTACAGAATGTATCCAGGAAAGAATTAATGTTCAAAGGATAACTATAACGGAGCCACACTCTGTTACCAACGAAACACTACACTTAGAAGTATACCTTAGAAACCTAGAACAGTGTTTCCAGGATATAGAGATGATATGAATAGCAGATGAAGAAAACTGGAAAAACTTGAACAACAAAGAAATAGGAGTATTTGTTGTTTGAACATAAATGTAGTCATTACACACAGAAAATAAATATACGACGAAAAAAATTCGATTAAATGTTTGGTAAATGAACGAATTTTATATTAAAACTATGCTGGGCTTTTTATGTACAAGTAATTGTCGTTCACGTAGGGATAGCTATAGCTCAATTGTTGCTACCACGGTTTCCCAAACAGTTACTCAAACAAAAAATATTTGGGACAGAAATCAGTCATTTGAATGACTTGGTGATATTTTCCCAATAGAAACTTTAAAGCAATTGAAGAAAACGTGACAGCCTTACAAATAAGAAAGGAAACTTCGGTCTGATATTTCTGCTCCCACCAAACCTCACGGAAAGTTTAGTAGCATTTACAAATGTTACTTCTATGTGCTACTGCACAGTCTATCACATTAATGTGACCTAGAGATGGACAGATTCGTTCATCCTTGGGAACTAGTTCACTGATATGTGTTCTTTTTTGCTAACCGTTCATTTTTACTCGTTCACCGTTCATTTATGCATGGTATGTGGTTTTTAAATTGTAGCGTGGGTGACTGAAGGATGGAGGGCGCCAAGGGGACACTTTCCTCCCCCTCTCCCCCCCCCCCCCTGGAGACTAGGGTAAATAATATTTATTCATTACAGGATTATCCCACACTTGTAGAAATAATTTCTGTGATTCTGCGAAAACCTCTCGTTTGGACAGTTGTAGCGTTGGTTGATCGCAGTGAAATAATATAGAGTGGTGCACGAAAAACCGGTCCCGAGTACAGACTGCTCTACAGTTATGCACAATTTGTTGTCCACCACGTGCAGATACAACACAAAATAGATAAAAATGTAATAAGCAGCAAAGAAATAACAAATAAGCGAATGCGAGCAACAGCTTCGAAGCAGTAGATGACAATTGGTGAGCGATCATTGGCAGTCTGGACTCGGGACCGATTTTTCGTGTCCCACCCCGTACTAGAACAATAATACTATACAAGTTATCATATTCTCTTTACAAAATATGACACCAAACACTCGATTATTGAGTGCGGGCTTCATTCGGTTGAAGGTCGTTCTGTTTCTCACAACAATGAACATGCTGCTTCGCCTAGGATCAAAAAACACGGGAAATAGCCGCTCTTTGATGCCGTGCGGACTTCCTTTACTGCCTCTTCGAAGTATTGTTGTGGAGTTGAGTATAAGGCATTTCCCTCAGTTGTGGAACCGAATTCCCTTTCACAGTCTTCTTAACGTAATCCGTAATATCTAAATGAAGTGCTCCCTAGAGCACTGTTTTGTTTAACAGAATGCCGTGTGCATTGCGCTATGCCTTACAATTTGTTTTCTGCTTTATCACTTTCGAGAAAGATTAGCCAAATTCTCTTTACTACTTCGTAACCAGTAGCATTCTCATCTCTGATCGTTTCTTACTTCAGATTTTTCACTCTCGGTATCAATTTAACTTTACTGGTACGTGATAAAAATACCTTTCCTAAATATTTTGCTGTTTTATTTCCTAACTTATTGGTCATTTTCTTCAATACAGGTGATATAATTTTAGATCGACATCTTGAAAATGTGTCACATCCAGAATCACAGCCTATTAATAAGATAGAAAGATTTCCTTCAAAGAAAATATTGTGAATTATGCCTATCTTATAAGAATCAATGTAGTCTACCTATAATAAAGACGAATATTGAGTGGATATACCACATTCCTTGGAGAGATAATGATTTTTTTGTATGGTGTCCAACAGCTAGTTCAGGTGGCGTGATACATCCTAAAATTATCAATTAATTTATATCAAAAATGACTATTTTAGAATCTTGCCGCCCCCCCTCCCCCCTACCTGGAAACAATTCTGTGGACACTCATGACTAGTAGATTGTACCCTGTAAGCACTAAGTTTCAGAGTACAGGATAAAAGTTGTAGAAACAATTTTTTAAAATGGCACTTCATAAATGTCTCACTTGCTCTCTTGCCATTAAGTCATTTACAACAAAAAGATATTACAGGAAATACAAAAATTGTAATATTTGAATAAATATTTTACATTCTCTAAGCTTACGTGGGATCAGGAGTTTTAGAAACAAAGGCTATTAAAAAAATGGTGACTCGAGCGAACGAAAATGAGATTAGAATGAACTCAAAGTAGTCAGAGTATCCTGTAATTCCTCCAAAGGATTACCAACAGAATTTGAAATCAGAAAATGGTATAGGGGACTGCTCAGATGAATTTATTTCACTTCATTTTAAAATTTTATTTTTTAACAGCTTTTGGGACACATATATACAAACTTAAACATTGTCATTGATAAATATAATTTCTGAAACTTTTGATGGTCCCTTTTTCAGTTAATGTTTGACCTGCTTTCGGAGATATCCTCTCTGAAGGTACTGAACTCGCTGGTGCGGAGAGTCTATTTAGGGCCAATGAATGTAAATCTGGCTAAAGAAATTTCCTTTGTTACCACCACAAAAGAGGATCCCCCCCTCCGGGAGCAACATCTCAGAAATGTATTGGCCCCTTTCAATTACAGCCATAGCCTTAGAATCGTAAGTTTCTGCTATTTTTGATATTTCATTGTCGAAGACTTTCCACGAACTAAAGTTTGTTAATGTTGAAAAAGATGATGAAAATGATGAAGGAAGTCCATTTGAAGAGAAATTTACTGAAGTAGGATCATTAGCTTTTTCTTGTACTAATAACTGATGAACTACACTTACGTTTCCATTGTATGCCTGCGTATAGTTCGTGCTGCCTGCTATGAACCCGTTTTCTTTTTCTTTTTCTTTTTTTTAACTGTGGATCAGCTCTTCGGCAGCTTTTATCATCGTCACAGACATTGTAACTATTACGGGAGGAGGTGGGGGGGGGGACCCTTCCTGGTTTTCAAACGTAGAAATGAAGTTTAAAAGCGACCACGTTAAAACCACCGTTTTGGGCAACGACACAGTTTGCTCAACGCTCGCTTTAAATTAATATAATTGAATGACATCCCAATCTGGCATCAGTTTGTGTTCATTGTTTCCGAGAACATATAAAGTGCAAATTATGGCAGTTTGTCTCCAAAAACACGGAGTAGCATGTCGAAAAGCGAGTTCCATTGTTTTGTGAATTCTTATTTTAGTTTTAGGATCGGCATATTCATTTGCATTTGCTTTTCCTTGAGTTTATTCACTACAAGTGAACTTTCTTTGAAACAACGAACGAGACATTTACTCTTTTCGACCACACTCTCAATTGGTTTTATACCTGATCTGACAATTAAATTCATAGTGTGGGCATAGCAGGGGATGTAAGCCGATTAACAAACTATCATCGCAGCTAAGATATAAGCTGCGTTGTCAGTTACAACCGCCACTATTTTGATGCGTATTCCCAAAATGGTTGCTTATCTTTGTAGAAAATTAGCTACATTTTCGGCAGTGTGCCGAGTGGAAAATTTCAGGCAACCCAGTACACTCGAACGAAGCTTCATATTACATCCTCAAATTTGATTGTTCGGAGAAGTCCACCCGTCAGTTGTTAGAGTAACAGCTGTGGTCGAATTCAGTTTTCCTTGTAAGTTATTACGCAGTTGATTGGATAGTTGTTGTAGCAAGCTGTCGAATGTGTTTTCTTACTCGGAAGATGGTAACTGGGGTAGAGCAGGGACACAAACTTACTACATTCTCTGTCCTCCACAATGCTGAAGGAATGGTATTTCTTACAAATCATTTTAAGCAACTGTAAGTCGATATCTTTGCTTTTATAAATTGGAAGGGTCTTAATAACATTGACAAAATTTGTCAAAGATGACTGTGCTGCTCCTATAGATAAGGGTTCAAAGGTGGCAAATGCAGGCGACCTGCTGATCAGATTGTTTGATGAAAGCGAATCAACGTCGCTGAAAGATTCACTCTTTCCGCTTACGCAAGCGGAAAAAGAGGCTAGCGGGAGAGACTTGCTTGGATCGCTGGCAAGACGCACTTGACATCGTAGCACATGTTCCTGCAGAAGTTGAAGATGAAGACCTAGACTCCAAATCCGTCCTCTCCAGTGGCACTGTCGGATGTATCTTTATAAGATGTCTTTTTAAGTTACTCAAGAAGTCCCCAGCAATACCAATGATAGCTTTGAAATATTTGCATTATCCTCTATCTGTGTCTTTTTTATTGAAATGACACCACAATACAGATATTGAAAATCTTGGTATCTGTAATATTATTAAAATTTCGTCACTAATTTGCCTTAAAAAGTTACATTGAAATGTTTGAAAGATAAACTCTGTACACATTGTATAAACCATTTCAAATAAACATTGATATGAAAAAGTACAGGTAATTAAAATAATTGCAAATTGAATAGCAGGGAATGGCGTTGATCAAGTCAACGGTAAACGATTCAAAGTATCATTATGGTTGCTCTTACGACACTTTCAAAATTTATGATTTCTTTCCTTGAGCTATCGCCCCTCCCTCCCCTCTCCACAACTGGGCTTCATTCCATGTAGAAACGAGCTGTGTGAAATTTGAGCTCAATAAGATAAGAGGAATGGAGGCCCCTAGAACACAAAAATCGGAAAATCTAGAAAAAAATATTAATTATACACAAGTATTACTTCTGTATGATTATATGATAAATTCACTGATTGCTTAATGTAGACAGGTTGTTTATTTAGACTGTCTTAGCTGTATGCATCAGTCGTGTGACGGGCCAGTGACTATAAGCAGACAAAGATATTACTCGCTGCCACAAGGTCAGGTAAAGACTAACAGAAAGGTCGCGAGCGGAAGTACGGATTTACGGAACCAAAACCTTTTTATGGTCCGGCTTTAGGGGAAATATCGTAGCAGGTGCAATGTCTTCGTTTTCTGTTCGTATACTTAAAATGATACACATTCGCTAGGGAATTACTCGCATTAAATAACTGGCCAGTAAATAGTGATCTGTTAAACTAACATTAATAGCTTTCTTTCATAGTTTGCTGGTGTCTACATCACATTATCTACGCACCAATGTGCCATACTAACTGTGAGGGAATTGAAGACAGCGGCAGCTACCTAAAGCTGACGGAATATCATCCTAACTTTATAAGTGAAAAGAAAGAAGACAAAATAAAAAAAAGAAGAAAAACGTCCTTGATGCAATAGCACACGTCACCAATCTGAAGATGTTTACGACTGAAAAATACTGTATAACCAGATTTTGGTCATTCAACAGCTGAAATGAGGGCAAAGGTTCGTGAATGGAATCAGTCATCGGTTATTTGAGGAAAACAACTTCTGAGCAAGCATAGGCAGTCAGGCCGCCATTAACAGACGAGAGTGAGACAAACATGAAATTTCAAAATTACGTTTTACTGCCCTTAAAATATAAAATTTACACACAGATGTACATGGAAATAAAATAGAAGAAAAATCTCTTAATAGTTCAGTGCTGATAATTACGTTTAACGTAATATGGAAAAAGGTTTGAATGTCACATTTCTGCGTTTTTCTGTAATAAGTGGAACACCGTGGCCTCTAACGAAAATGTACAAAATCTAACTATATTCAGTTTCCTACAAAAAGGCTGCTATTAATTTTTTCTCTAGCATTAATAGTTTGCGGGTAGAGAGCTGGAGAAGAGAACACGAAAATCTCACTCGACGCGCATGGGTTCTAGCTCAGGTAGTCTTGTAAACTAGTTTGTTGCTGTTTCCCAATTTAATAGACCACAAGCGTCTTGCATAAGTTTGTTCGTTTCGACTTCCTATACACAACTGTGTTACGCTGTAAATAATAATCGTTTACAGCCGATATATATATATCACGTTGTCTCAGAGTCATGAGGTTCCAAGGCAACTAGAGACTTTATGGAAGATAAGTGTTTTTAAAATAAAATGTTACTTTCTCGTCATATTTGCCTCACACGCTTAGTAAATTGTAGGTTTCTGGATTGTATTATTATAGTTAAGAAGTAATACAATTAATTAAGTTGCTAGAAATAAAGATTTGGTTTGAAAGCTTCTTCTGGACAAATATTTTTGAGATAGTATGTAAATACGATTTTATGCCAATCTACGTCTTTTCAAATGGAGAGGCACCTCCTTTTCCTACTGAGTAGAAATGACCTACAACTCATTTCTTTCGGAAAGAAACAAACCTAGTAAGTAGTGCAAATTGGAAACAACTAAACTTAAAAAAATCAGAGGCGCCTTAAATTTAACGTTTTATTTGTGAAAGACACATGAAAATGATGAGTTTCATATGAATTTTCTTATACCGCAGTCTAAGGAAATTATTAAAAGATATCTTAAAAAGTAGTTGTTAAATCCAGAAGATGAAACCAAAAATGTATGAATAACAAAAGAAACATTGCCTTGTTATTAGCGTCTTTTGCTGTTTATAGAAATGACAAAGTAATCTGATAAGCCTCTGGTTACCTGAAAAGGCGTATTACATACAACGTAATGTCTATGTTGTGGTGTCACCGCCAGACACCACACTTGCTAGGTGGTAGATTAAATCGGCCGCGGTCCATTTAGTACATGTCGGACCCGCGTGTCGCCACTGTGTAATCGCAGACCTAGCGCCACCACAAGGCAGGTCTCGTGATACGAACAAGCACTCGCCCCAGTTGGACGGACGACCTAGCTAGCGACTAGATGTACGAAGCCTTTCTCTCTCATTAGCCGAGAGACAGAATAGCCTTCAGCTAAGTTAATGGCTACCAACTAGCAAGGCGCCATTAGCCTTACAGTGATTGTAATTAAAGTCTCCTGTGTATAGTCAAGAGCGATGTACCACAATGATTGATTAAAGATAAGTATTAATCCAGCTACGTACTTTTCTTCATAGCATTAATTACGTAGCCTGTTCCAGTACTTCACGCCCGTCTGCGTTAGTCTAGCGTGCATTTTCAGCCATCTCGACCTACAAGGTGTTGGCCCAGCTGCCGACACATCATATGTAATTTACGTAATTATGAATAACTTTTAACTGCCGGCCGTGAATGCTGAAAAGAATAAGAAAAGAACCAGAAGGCCACAGTTCCATAAATGTATGAAACAGATATAGAATGGACGATCGCAGCGAACGAAACGAACACCAACCCGACACTGAGTTCACTAGGCGCAGTTGGTAGTGGAACTGCGACGAGTGGCCACGCGAAGAAGGACGAGTCCTGAGTCCGGCCGAGGTAGACCGAGACGGGAACGGGACCGAGACTGGAACAAGTCCGGCCGAAGTGCCGTTGCGGGAACGAGACCGACCGTTTCCCGACCCCGGGAACTGTAAGCAGACGACTGCAATCGAAGCGAACTGTGAAAGACCGTTCCTTAGAATTCAATCCTCGGTCCTTTCGTTCATCTTAGTGAATCGTTCCTTTGGACCCGTTAGTTCGCGAACGACCCATCTCTAATGTGACCACCCCCTATGTTTGAGGTCAACGTGCAATAACCAGTCATAGACGGCAGTGGAGGGTACGCAAATCGTATCGGGATGATTGCAGAATGCCGTGCAGTCGTTGTCTTGATTCAGTAACGGAGCAATTTATTTTACGTGCAAAAGGGCATGATCATTGGCTTTTGGGCAAGGGGTGGAAAGGTTTCCGAAAGGGCTAAGTTTCTAAACTGTTCGCCTGCTGCCGTGGTTAAAATATACCGCACATGGTCCACGACGAGCTATAAAAGACAGGGGTGAACCACGGCTGCGGAGATGTGTACGGGAGAGCAGACGAGCGTACAACTGTTGAGCATTTGACCACCCAAATGGACAAAGGGGCTACCAACACTATCTCCTCAAATACCATCCAGCGAACGGAGGCGCACGATTCACGCATCCATGCTGACTGGCGACGAAGACTGAAATTTGCACAACAGTACAGTAGCCATCCTTCGATAATACACGAGAAATTAAATTTAACTGACGAAAAGAGAAAAACAATTACATCGAATGGAGCGGGTAATATGTTTTAAAGGCGGCTAAATACTGAGACTGACAAGATATGACAATGTGTCAAGAACGAATCGCCAGAAGATGTTTGAAAGGCTGAATACGTGTATGTGAGAGAAGAAAATGTAGATTCCATATTCCGAAAAACAAAAGAAATCTTCGCAGGAAAGAAAAGCAGCTGTACGAACCTAAAGAGCTCAGATGGGGATCCAGTACTGACAGTGTAAAATAATACGTTGAAGGACTACTTCAAGAAGATATTAAGGAAAGGGAAGAGAATGTGTGTGGTGATGAGATGGAGGTAGCAATACTAAATTGTTTAGCAAAAAAAGTAAAAATCCCAGAAGAAATATTCCGATACTTATGTGCCATCGAACACATGCGCATCAACTCATGTTTGTGAATGATTAGAGTTGGAATTCTCTGTGACATGTAGAATAGCCACCAGTGTGTATTAGTATTATTCGTGCCTAGTGCTGTTAGCAGACTTGGTAGCGTATATAAATGCATGAACAGTGTCAGATGCTCAGCGATCACTGTGCGGGGCCGAAGATGATACATGCTCTTATGAGGCAGCGTTATCAGCATCTGACAGACCATTTGACTGGGAATAAGCAATGGAGTCCCTGCAGCATTCTGTGTCATGGCCGGCCGTTGTGGTCGAGCGGTTCTAGGCACTTCAGTGCGGAACCGCGCTGCTGCTACGGTCGCAGGTTCGAATCCTACCTCGGGCATGGATGAGTGTGATGTCCTTACGTTAGTAAGGTTTAAGTAGTTCTAAGTTCTAGGGGACTGATGACCTCAGATCTTAAGTCCCATAGTGCTTAGAGCCATTTGAACCATCTGTGTCATGCGGCATCGTTAGTCGGAAAGCAGCACTAAACGCTTTAGGGAATTAGAGCCCCATGCGCAGGCTAGCGTTAACGCAACAACACACAACGACTGCGTTTGGAGTTGTGCTGAGACAAGGAAACTAAATGGCGTCGCATTGTGTTCGGCAATGAATCACCGAATTGCGCAACCCTGAAAGATCATAGTTGCCGATATTGGAGGTGGCGTCGGAAGAGGTCCCAATCTTTCAATATTCTATAGGTGTTCAACAGCGTCACTTGTGACGTTCCCACGTGCGAAGTCATCGGATATGCCCTCATGTCATGGATGGTACTGACTTGGGGAGCCCTGACGGCACACTGGTATGTCACGGACGTCCTGAGTCCTCGTGTGATAGATCTAATGCGACAGAATTGAGGTGCCATGTCTTAACACTACAACGTCGTCCACAGATAACAAATGTCTCTAGGAATTGTCTACGCGATGTTAAGGCTCTCCCATAACCAGCAAGATCCCCAGATCACTGTTCGACCGATAATGCACTGACTAGTGGTACGTCGTTTACGTCCCAATACCATTTTCGTAGACATGAAGAACTGGTTTCAACAGTTAGAGGCAGCTTGCCTCTAAAGAGGATACAATGGCTTTGTGACAACTTCGTCAATCGAATCAGTGGATGCATCCGGGCCAGTGAAGTGCAAAGTCGTATCGATAAGTGGGGTCATAGGGCAAAGTTCTTCGTAGATTTGACTCGACGTTGTAATCACGTAAAGAATTTCAAGTACCCTCACAGCCTCTGAAGTTTCATTTCCTCCCTTATGGATTTTTGACAGGCAGTGTATGAGAAGAATTGAATATGAAATTGCAAGGCTTCAGTCGCATAAATGTAAGTTTAGTGGATTGCAGTGTCTTACAATTGTCAGTAACCTTGGAATAACAATCCTCAACAAAACCGTCTGCATTGTATGGGGGTATATGTGAGAGATAAGACACCCTCACGCTTGAAGAAGAATACAAGTATCCCATTACAAATGATAGCTTGTAAAAATTAGCGAACCGTGAGTTTAAAAAATCGTGGTTACAAAATACTATTACAGATTCTCTACTAAAGTATAAGACAAGTGGTAAAATGAGACTGGAAATATCAGTTTGGATTCCAGAGAATTGTAGGTACATGTGAAGTGACACCAATCCTTTGAGATCTCAGAAGAGAGGCTGAGGAATAGAAAACTCACAATTATTCATTTAGAAGAAGCTTTTGGCGATGTTCACTGTATCATACTCTTTGAAATTCTGAAATTATGAGGGATGAAACACAGCGTTAGAAAGGTAATTTATTATCTGTACATAAATGAGATTGCAATTAAAAGACACGAAGTACATGAATGGAAAGCAGTTACTGACAACGGAGCCTGGTCGAGGTGCAGCTTATTCCTTATGTTACTGAACCTGTACATAGAACAAGCAGTAAAGGAAACTAAGGATAAATCTGATAAATGAACAATGGTTCAGGGATAACGAATTATACCTTTAACATTTTCTGTCAAAGACGTGATAGTTCTAGGAAGATTAAGTTGAATGGAAGGGATAGTGTTTCGAAAAGAGGTACAGATGGACATAAACAAAATTAAAACAAGAGTGTTGGAACGTAGTAGAATTTCGGCAGGTGATGCTGGTGAAATTAGATTAGCATAAAATTACTGGTGGCTGAATTAAAGAGGATATAAAATTTGTACTGGAAACTGCAAGAAACGCGGTTACAAGAAAGCGAATTCGACACACACATTATTTCCTGAAAGTATTTATCTGAAGCCAAGCCTTATATGGTAGCAAAATGTGACAGAGGAACAGTAGAGAAAAGAGAAGATTGAAAACTTTACAGTATGGCGTTACGCTTGAAGGCTGGATTCAGTCTCAGAACTAATGAAGAGGTACCGCGTGGAATTGTGGAGAAAATAAGTATGGCACAATCTGACGAGAAGGAATCGATTTATAAGACATAATCTGAGGTACAGTTGCTTTGGTAACGGAGTAGCACACATTTGCACGAAATGAACAGTGTGATGCGTTGCATTCAACCAACAACTTCTGGACCGAAACTTACAACAAAAAATAACAACAACCAACAGACTCCAGCTATAGACTTCTCCGAGTTTTCAGTGCCACTGTCTGAAGAATGCGGTGTCAAAGAGACAGCTTAAATAGGTAATTTATAAATTTTCTATTTTAGATGAAAATTTTACGTAGTTTCAGTATTGGCAAGAGACACATATTTTGAAAAATCTAGCGAATATAAAAGCGGTTTTACTCTGAAGCAATCTTTCATTTTAGTTCAGATTGATTGAAATAAAATACATGATTACGTGGGGTGTCGTTTAGAATGAGCATGGCAATAGTGTAATGTCTGTATTCCTACGTAAATAGGTAACTTACCGATTTCTTTCCCTTCCTCCTTGGTCTAAAAAGCAACCGACCTCTATTAATGATACTTGCTGAAAAAACGTCAAGCTCCATAAATGAAAAACAAAAGTTTGATGTTAGGACATTATGAACGTGTATGACCATATTGATGGGAATTCTTTACCACCCGCGTGAAAGTAAATCCAAACAATAGTCTTTCGTTTTCTAGAGGAGAAATCGAAAATGTCAGAAGTTACGTATCCTGAAGTGGCTCCGCAGAAAAGTTATCACCAACATCAAGAGGAACAGACGTCCTTAAGCAATAAATACACAGATCCGCCTTGAAGATCCAGAAATTCCACGCTGTTCGCAGAGTTTTAATAAGAAGAGATGGCGATAAGGTCGGTAGCAGGCGGTTATTTCTCAAAGCAGCCACCTCGAGATGGAACTCAAGAATTCAAACATAATCTACAAAGTCGTTACTCCGCTGATACCTGCCGGAATTATTCCGGCCGTTGTTGGCAGTTGGCCGCGAGTGGATGAGATAGAGAGCGAGGGAGAGAGAGAGGGGAAGGCGGCGCTGAGGGTCTAGGCAGGTGCCGAAGAAGACGAGAGGCAAACGTACAGGAAGAGTAAATGAAAAGGGAAGTCTGGGTGAAAAGCGAATGGAAGAGGGCGAGCCGAACCCAAAGTTGAGTTCATCAAAACTTGTGGCGTGTTTACTGGCGGAGACGTCGGCCTTGAAAGGGAGCCCGAGGCAGCTACGGAGTAAACAGGGTGGCTAGACATGGGTAAGGCCGCGCCACAGTAAATATTACGGCAGCAGGAGCAGCAGCCGCCCACGTTGTGTCTGTTGTCTTCCGAGTGACAGACAGCGCGCCGGGCAAAGAGTTCTGTCGTGCTATAGCGCAGTAGACACGAGGGACTTACGGGGAGACGGAAGGCAAGTGGGCTTCAAAGATTCGATTTTTAGATTTTAGCATATTTGAAATGCCTGCTCTTTCCTGCGTGAAACAGTTTTTGTTCTATATAAATACGACAATTTTTTCGTGAGATATGATGATTTTCCTGACGCTCTGTGCAATCTGGGGACGGTGACAGCAAGGCTTATGACCGGGAATGCGCACAACAACCCTATGGTCCTAATGTCACAATTTCTAAATTAGAGTGCATTGAGCATGTCCAGAAGAGAATGGGGCGCAGGTTGAGAACGTTATTGCAAGAAAAGTCAAAAATAGTATTGGAAGATAGTAAGAAAATAGGTGGGTAAAGGTCGCCTGACAAATGTTGAAACACAGAGATTACAGAACTAATATGGCCTGGCCATAAGAAGAAATGTAGGGAATTTAGAAAACATAAAAAAAGCTGTATGGTCTATCTTTTTCCATAAGGTTTCCACAAACGAAAATACAGCGCACCGTCTTTGCCGAATGATCCTGACACTTGGTGCAAGTACAGGAGAAGTGTGCCAGATATGATCACAAACATTCTTTACCTGCATCAGTAATGAATGAAATTAAACCCATATTTAGAGACCTTTGTAAAGATACCTTGTTGTAGAAAAATCTTCTATGGAAAACCCAAAATGTAAATGAATGTGTGAATTCTGTCATTTGGAACAGGTTACCGAAAACAGCATTTGTTCAGCTTACAACCCTCAAATTTGGTGTTTATGGTGCTATTTTATGCTTCAATGATGGTATAATTAGAAAACTGGATGTTTGGGAATTATTGGGCATAAAATTTAGTGGAAATACTGCAAACTCCTTGGTGCAAATACATAAATAGAGAATACGCAAAGCAGATATTGCTAATTTAAAATGCACAAAAGAAGCCAGACAGAAGAGCAGATGATGGTCAGTATGGTGCAGGAAAATATTAGTGGTAAGTAATTCTCATCAATAAATATACTAGAATTGCAATATCAAACTTTAAATAGATTTTTCTCAAAACCATTTTTTTTACTTACAGGTACCATTATTTGATGAACTAATGGGGTTAGAATTTGGTCAAATTTTACTGCAGATGGTAATAAGTTATTACAAGCAAATGGAGAACCACCAAACAATCAAAAACTGTTTTATAATAATTAATGTACAAAAAAAGTTACTAGCGAAAGAATAATTTTTTTTCCTCAAAACCTTATGAGATATTATGTTCATTTTTCTTGTAAACTGAGGCATATATGTTACATATATGCAGTAAAAATTTCATTGTTTTATCAGTTATAGTTCTTTTGAAAACTGTACCTATTCAAAGGGTAAAATAGCATTGGCAGAATAAAAATTGCCTTCCGTCTCCCCTAAACGGAGGCCATGGCGAAAAAGGTTCCCACGCCAAAGAACAGAGAGAGAGCGCAAATAGTGATCATTAAAAAAAAAAAAAGAGATAGTAGTGTTCCTGGATTTGGAAAAAGCACACATGTAAAAAGGGGTAAAATATGGGAACACTTGAGCAGCCATAATGTTTCTGATTCATTAATTAAAAAAGTTCAGATACTGTATGTAGGCTGTGAAAGCACTGTACAAGTAGGAGGTGGAAGACCAGAATGTTTTAAAACAAAGTGAGGTCTTGAACAAGCAGTTCACTTTCCCCGCCACTCTTCATTACACTTATGGACACAATCTTAAAGGAAGTAGGAAATGAAGATCTCAACGGTTTTCTTTGTGCTGATGCCAGAAATGGACGTTTGGAGGAGACTGAATTATCGGAATAAAAAATCTAAGGAATTCAAGATGACTGTGAGTAACAGCAAGGCAGTGGCAGTGAAGGTGAGTAGGATGATATTGTAAGGAGAGGAGATTGAATGTGTGCAAAGTTTCAACTATCTCGGTAGTCTAATAACAAGTGCTGAAAGAGCCAAGCTAGAAGTTTTGAACAGAGTAGCGAAAGGGTCCAGCTTCTTACATCAAGTATGAAACCTAGTTACGAACAAAGGAGTCCCTTTAAGAGCTAAACAAACCATGGATAAATTTGTCTCATGCCAATTATGACATTTAGTATTGAGACCTGTGTCATAAATGAGAAAGAAAGGAGTCCAATAGAGGCACTTGAAATGAAGTTACTCAGGTCAGCTCTACAAAATACCAAGGGAGACACACTCACGAACGAATATGTAAGGGGAGACCTGCAGATCGCCTTAACCATGGAGAAAACAATGAGCGCTGCAAGACTGAATTGGTTAGGTTCTGTGAAGCGAATCTCGAGATGGAGGTACCAGGGAAAAGACCGATTAGGTGGCTTAGGAAGAGAGGGACAGACCAGGTTAATGAAGATCTTAAGAGGAGAGGAGTAGCATGGACTACAGTGCAGGGAGACAGGCTATACCATCTATGGATGCCTATCGTTCACAAAGTTCCCATGCGTCTCGCTGGAAGGAAATCCTGCTGCTGATGATGACGATTTAAGAACTAATAGTGTGATGCATGAGAGTTCTTCTGCCCCACATTTACCCTGTCATGCCTGCAAAAACAAGCCTTTCCCTTGGCACGAGACTGACAACGCAGGCTGTTGTCACAGTGCCATTTCGTGCTAGTAGCACATAAAGAAATAACTACTACCGAACATGTGTCACTTTGGCTATGTCTCAAAGTACGCTAGGTTCATAATGTTACCACTAATACAATTAGCTTATATTCAACAATGGAATTTTTACTACTACTTCGCCACAGTATTGTAGGATGTCAAAGGTTGATCACTGTGTCCTGAAGCAAGTAATAATACTGCCTAACCAAAGTCTTCCTAGTTTTACCGATTTCTGCCAACTGAAGACTGCAGCCAAACTGTTTAAACTACACTGCTTCGAAATATTTGATAGAATAATTGGAAAGGGAAACAGATCTGACACGTAACATACATTTCATCTCACTTTCATTTTCTTTCAGAAGAGCGTCAAATGGGCAACCTGTATCTTACTTTGAAACGTATGCAGCGAATTTTTGTGTCAAATATAACAGAAATATGGAATAACAGAATTAGTTAACCAAATAGCTGTATTCAAAGTCCAGTAGAAAGAGCTTATGAAGAACACTGACAGAAATTCCCATTTGGATATTTCGATTCCTTACTTTTATTTTCTCAAAGAATAGGTTGCTAGATGCTTACTCTAACACTGAATTAGCTTTGAGGATACTTATGATAATTTCATCATAGTTTCAGCAAATTAAGAATGATGAAAAACTACTTAAAGTCGAGTATAGGTGAAGTAGATTATCAAATTCACCATTCTTGTGGACAGATTACGAAACAGTTGATAAATTTGACTTCATTGACAATATCAATAAGTTTCTTGATTCAAAACGAGGATCTGGAAAGTAAAAATATAATACTCGTAGGAACACAGTTCTTGGAAACGAATGTTCTCCACAACTAATTATAGCCCTATTTCTTTTATTTCCTATTAATGATAAGTACACTTAATAATTTAATCGTAGCGAATGAAATCTGGTCTTTATTCTACATCATGATGAAAGCAAGGGACAGTAACTGCCACAAACAATAATACGTAGATTTGGCTTTACTTTCAGTTCTTGCAGAAAATTTGTACAGTTTCTCATTTATTAGTTCAAGTAATATTTTTCAAAATCACTTCATTTTTATTAAACCTATCTTGCAGATAAAAAAATTCTCTTTATCTGTGTAGCAAATACTGCAAAAGGTACATTTCTCTAGGCGAATTGGGGGGTTGGGGGTTGGGGTTGCGCAACTTTTGCACTTCAATCAGGGGCACGGCATTACCTCGGTTGCTCTGGTAGGTACAGTTCCAACATTCCTGCATTGCTGCAAATCCATGCACTTCACTTTACTCAACATGACCTGGCAGAAGTAGCATTTGGACCGCTTAACATAGCATCTTTGTACGTCGAAAATAACCGATTTCCATTGTTGCAGGTCCACCTCGGTAGCTACTTGAGTGGGAAATTTTCAAACTGTGATAGCATTGAAAGAGCAACACGTTAAAGTATTAAGGTCTGCAGACAACATCTGTTTGTGGATGAAAGTAAAAAAAAAAAAAAATAGCAGATCGAATGGATAAGTAATATAGTACACAAAGACAATGCATAGAGGATATATCACAATTAATGGCGTAAATACGCACAGCAGAAAGTACACGATATTAGAAGTAAAAAAATCTCACTAAACATGGGCTCTAAAATGCATACCTCAGTAGCTACGAGGACTTCTTCATCTTCGTTACTGTGACTAAGATCTCTGTTACTCCACGCCCTCTAAATATTGAGAGGTGGCCATATGGGGCAAAACAGGAAAAATATGCCCACTGAACATGGGTGAAATGCGTACCTTAAGAACTATGAACAGTGAACGCTAGTTCATCTCGTCTATAAGGGGCATTCAAAAAGAAACGAGCCGGAGTCTGGAATGCGAAAGCCGGTGACAGAGGTTAATATCGTGGCGTGTGTAATGGAGTGTGGTGCCGACCAGAGCGTGGAAGTTCACAGCCCGTCGCTAGAGGGCACGCGTGCACGTCACGTGACTACACACGCCTAGCAGCAGCATGCATCAATCGTCCACACGAGTACAGAAAAGGTCATGCTGACGTTCTTCTTTGACCCAAGATGGCCCCCTTCTGACTCACATCGTGCAGCACGGGACAAAGGTGAATGTCCAGTGTTACTCGCAAACCTTGACCACCCGTCGCCAAGCGATCAAATCAAAACGACCAGGCAATCTCACCCTTGAGGTCATTCTGCTCCACGACAATGCAAAGCTTCACACGGGCAACACAGTCGCGGCAGTCCTGCAGGAAATCAAATGGGAAGTTCTCAGCCATCCTACATACAGTCCGGACCTCTCTCCCTGTGATTATACCATTACACCATTTTTGACCCCTTGAAAAGGCTCTGAGGGGCAAACGATTCACCTCGGGCTACGACGTGCGGAACTGGTTAACATCGCGACCCCGGGAATTTTATGAGACAGTCATTCACCGCCTTGTGTCACAGTGGGACAAATGTCTGAACAGCCAGGGTCAATACTTCTAACATACAGGTACTGGTTTCTGTAATTATGCCTCCGGCTCGTTTCTTTTTGAACGATCCTTGTACTGTAAAACACACATTTCTCATCTCTTTTACTCAATAAGTGCTCACAGCTCTTACGGTGTACAGTTTACTCGACAACTTTTGTTGCTTTGATCCATAGTACATCATCCCACAATAAGGGAAGGAAAGAGCTTGCAGTATAATAAATTTGTTTCGCAGTGTCGAAAATGAAGAAGTGCTCATAGCGCTTAAGGTATGCGGTTTAGACCCCATGTTTACTGAGGCTATTTTGCTTCTGGTATTGTGGTCTTAAAACTATATGAGTTTACGCCATTAATTATGATATATCCCATCTTTATTTGATTGTAGGCTTTCTCGGCGTGTTTCAGTAATGAAATCTCCTCGGGAGATTCAAGCTTCTAGTTAATAGGTACGAAACTCATAGAGACGTTGCGAAAACATGAAGCTACCACTCGACTGATAATATAAGAAGATTTATCACATACCGCATTTCTTTAACGTATCAGATACGGAGTGAACCGAAACTTCACCCTGAAAGTTTCGAAAGTTATTCATGTTCATGGATTTTTCTGAGCGTTTTAATATTAAGACTAGCGGTCCCCAGTGGCTCGTTACGGAGCAGCTGCATTTCGTTTGATTTCTTATCCTTATATATCTTTGCGTTTGAACCGCACTCGAAGTATCTGAATATTTAACTTTGTCGTTGTATCGCACGGTAAATATCTGCGAACAGTGGAAACGTCGACAGTATCTTCTGTTTTATTTGGAAATAAGCTTGCTCCATTCGTTTCTGGTATAATGAGAACGTTTCAGTAAGAGTGTTTAGAATTATGGTTGGCGTAAGATTCTAGCAGAGATCAGGCCTGTACTTCCCAGTTTACTACACAGTCAACCTCAGGAAGCAGTTCCGCAGTAATCTTTACGAAAAGCGTTGTGCACTAGGCTTTGCTTTGTGTTGGATAGTGCTCATTGTTTTCTTTTTTGTTTTTAAATGAATAAAATGAGTAAACCTCGTCCGTCATGCGGTTCGAATACGATTCCCACGACACTCGAAAGGATTGAAATGATAATTAAATCAGGGCCCTAAGCTGTCGACAGGCGTTGATATACATCAACGGGGACAGTTGAAAATTTGTGCTCCGACTGGGACTCGAGCCCGGGATCTCGTGCTCACATGGCAGACGCTCTTCTTTTTTTCGATGTTGTTCTTTGCATTTGTTCGGTGCGGATGTCCCAGGACAGCTAACCCTCTAACCGAACACATTGAACTACCGTGCCGGCTATCCATCTGAGCCATACAGGGCACAGTGGATAGTGCGACTGCAGGGATTTATCCCTTGCACTTTCCCCGTGAGACCCACATTCCCAACTTAATGTCCAGACACTACATTCGTAATGCCCCTGCCCATTACACTCATTACCCGCGGCAGAAAATGTTACCGAGTTTCACGATTTATATGATCATATGTGTGTTCTCCTTCCTCAGAAACACAAATCGTCTTTGCTGACAGCCAGCCCTGCGACATGGAGGTGGACCTTGTTCCTCTCCTTCCGGCGGAATATCATCTCGTCATTATACTCCTACGGCCGACCGCCGTGTTAAAGTTCTACACTTTAAATGTTGATGACAACAGTAATGCTCACATTATTATTCACTCCCGAACTTGTAACCGGTGCTGCCTGGATCTGTCGCTAGTTTCTACATCTACATCTACGTCATTGCTCTGCATCTACATCTACATGGATACTCTGCAAATCACATTTAAGTGCCTGGTAGAGGGTTAATCGAACCACCTTCACAATTCTCTATTATTCCGATCACGTGCAGCGCGCGGAAAGAATGAACACCTATATCTTTCCGTACGAGCTCTGATTTCCTTTATTTTATCTTGGTGATCGTTCCTCCCTACGTAGGTCGGTGTCAACAACATATTTTCACATTCGGAGGGAGAAAGTTGGTGATTCGAATTTCGTGAGAAGATTCCGTCGCAACGAAAAACGCCTTTCTTTTAATGATGTCCAGCCCAAATCCTGTATCATTTCTGTAACACTCTCTCCAATATTTCGCAATAACACAAAACGTGCTGCCTTTCTTTGAACTTTTCGATGTACTCCGTCAGTCCTATCTGGTAAGGATCCCACACCGCGCAGCAGTATTGTAAAACAGGACGGACAAGCGTAGTGTAGGCAGTCTCCTTAGTAGGTCTGTTACATTTTCTAAGTGTTCTGCCAATAAAACGCAGTCTTTGGTTAACCTTCCCAACAACATTTTCTATGTGTTCCTTCAAATTTAAGTTGTTCGTTATTGTAATACCTAGGTATTTAGTTGAATTTACGGCTTTTAGATTAGACTGATTTATCGTGTAACCGAAGTTTAACGAGTTCCTTTTAGCACTCATGTGGATGACCTCACACTTTTAGTTATTTAGGGTCAACTGCTGCTTTTCGCACCATTCAGATATCTTTTCTAAATCGTTTTGCAGTTTGTTTTGATCTTCTGATGACTTAATTAGTCGATAAACAACAGCGTCATCTGCAAACAACCGAAGACGGCTGCTTAGATTGTCTCTCAAATCGTTTATATAGATAAGGAAGAGCAAAGGGCCTATAACAGCACCTTGAAGAACGCCAGAAATCACTTCTGTTTTACTCGATGACTTTCCGTCAATTACCATGCAGTTCACAATCAAATGCCTGGCAGGGGATTCATCGAACCACTTTCAACCTACGATATTTTTCGGTATTTGTGTTATCTCGGTTATAATCGGTATTTTTTTACAAATAACTGGGTATATAAAAGCAGAAATATCAATTAGTCAGTGCAGCACTACTGAAATTTTTCGTTTTTAAGTAACTCTTTTTAAAGAACGTGTCATTTTAATTTGTAAAATTTAGATTTTTCTGAAATATTGTGTTTTTATAGAAAAGGGGAAAAGCAATCAATGCTATTTTAATAACAATGGTGACAGAAACGAGCAACCAACACATAGCATAAGAACTGATATACCACTACTGAGAGAATAATGTACCTGTTAACATGCTATGTGGTCTATTATATGGTACGAGTGTACACGCAGTGTGCAAGATTTGCACCATCTGATCTACATGGAAGTTTCTCACTGTCGTCTTTGGACATCAGCTCTATTACAAAACGGCACCATAAGTATTCTGGAAGCTTTTTCGAAGGGCAGCATCAATGAAGTACAATGCTCTATTTACTTTAAAAGATTAAAAACTGGAGGAGTCAACGCATTTGTGCCAAAATATAAGGAGAAACAATATAACTTAACAATTCTTTTATAGTTAGCATTAAAAATAGAACTAACGTGATCAGTTCCCTGTTTCTATACAGCATGCCTTTATCTGCTTGTAGCTCTTGAAAACGGACAAGTTTACACGAAAAATACTGTTCTTCAGCCTCAGCCTCCGCTTTCACCCTTTGGCACAATGTACAAAGAGTGAAACGATCCCCGATTGAAACATGATTTTTGAGCACAGTTTCTAAAAATTACAATAAACTGAAAAATACTGGTGATTTTACGTAGTAGCCAACCACTTAACACATATCAGGAAAAGCACAAAACTGTGGACGGACTAAGTTTTCTTTCATTTGCCTATTTAATTCAATAATTTGATTCTATGTGTCTTGGAACCGAGGGAGTCAAAAATTTTCAATCTTTGTTCGATTTCTTCGTTTCATACAAAAAATAATAGGAAAAAAACACCGAATGGGTTATTTGAGAAACAGGTTATTTTGAGTGGTTTTATTAGCCCTGTTAAACTTTAGTTGAAAGAAACCTATAGCACCGAAAACCGGTTGTTTCAGCTATAACCACCATCCCTACTTTCTGCTCTGTTGCATCCAGTACTTGGGCTTTTGGCGATGTGCATTGCTGTTGCTTTGCTCTTGTGCAGAACAGTTTTATATTTTCACTTGGTTCGGTTGGAACCGGTTTCTTTCACAGAACGTAAAGGACACTTGTAGTTGCATTGGTAACGTCTCATTTATAGTCTCAAATTTGCTACCATGGGCAATGTTAACTCCATCGTCACCGCAGATAAAAACCTCCGGAATCTTCATGCAGAAGTTAATGAAAAACAATAAAGCTGCCACAGGCATCCTCAGAGATTTGTTGAAGGAGGACTCTTCAATTGCCAATTTTTTAACGTAACTAAGTTGGTGAGTTTAGAAACGTGTCATGTCACAAGAGCGAAATAATATACTAGATACAGGAAATAAATTATATTCCCGTGAATTGACCAATACCAAAAAATATTTTTTTATGTAGAACTATGATATACCAAAGAGGCTTAATGGACCTTACACCATATTCTCGATTTGCATGGAACTTGGCTGACCAATGAATCAAGATACAGATGGACGTTCTGAATGCCACGTAAGCATTTCAGTCGATTGCAGGATGAATATTCTGTGCAGATCCAGTGACAATTTCGCACTCGCCCTTTGTTTCACACTGTACTCTTCAACTGCGGCTAGGCATGGTTGTGAAACACTCCTGCGATAATCTCAGTAATCATTATATAATGCTGGAATACAGCTGTTTCAGTCAGCCACATGTATACGCAAACCTTGACGGCTGTCCAGCCAAGTGTGTTATAATGATGTTATTGTTATGTTCAACAGAATATCCCTGCACTAGATAACTATCCTGCGAATTTCGTGCTGAAATCCCACTAGTTTCCACTGTGCAAACTTTCTGTAGCATTAGTTAATGAACCCCATCACGAACTATTTCGTCCTTTTTAACATTGTTTGAAATTAAACGTGTAATGCTTTTAACTGAAGTAGGACTGTATTATCAAAGGTACGAAGAAAACTGAAAGTACTACAAATAAAATTAAAGCGAGCTGATGAAGTCGCATGCTTCTTGGCAGAGGGGGAACAACGCGGGAGACCGTCGTACTACGCAGGGTCCCAATGGAGGTGGTTTGCCGTCGCCTTTCTCCGACCGTAGTGGGGATGAATCATGATGAAGACGACATAACAACACGCTGTCATCTCGGGGCAGGTGAAAATCCCTGGCCCCACCGGGAATCGAACACGGGACGTCATGCTCGGGAAACGAGAACACTACCGCGAGACCACGAGCGGCGGACGAACGTGAACTCCCGTGGAAAATATCACTAATGGCCAGATATTTTACGTGGTTTCACAGTTTTAGGCAATTAACCAGCTTCGCTAATATTACTGTACTACTGTCGGTCGGGAGAGCACAAAAAGTGCACTTTCCTTAAATTAAAACGAAACACGACTTTCACAACGTGAAATTGTAAACTTCAGCAAAAGACATACATATTAAGAAATTATCTTTGGCTAGAACGCAGCAAACGCATCATGTTAAGATGCAACAATTGCTCTTGAATTCGCAATATTTACACAGAAGTCTGTCGATCGTGTCTTCTGTGAACTCTTACAGTGAACTCGATGTGGCTTTAGGAGTAATTGTGCATAGTTTCCCCATGTGACAAAAATTAATATACAGCAGTATGCTATTTAACATGCACAGATGATTTACTTATGTATTTGACATCAACGTTTTCATAAACAGTCCATTTGGACACACCCATTCATCCACTCACACCTACCGACCCACCGAGCCCCCCCCCCCCCACACACACACACACGCACACACACACACACACACACGCGCACGCGCGTTCGCGCGCTACCTGCAGTTATTAGAGACTTTCCTCACTCAGATGTCTTCAGCTCGTGGTCTTGCGGTAACATTTTCGCTTCCCACGCACGGGGTCCCGGGTTCGATCAGGGATTTTCCCTGCCTCGAGATGACTGGTTCTTGTGTGTCCTTCATCGTCATTGACTCGCTAGCCGCCGAAATGGCGTGGACTAAAAAGGACTTTCAATACGGCGGCCGAACGCCCACGCATGGGCTTTCCCGTCCAACGATGCCATAGGATCATTTCATTTTCATATTTACTAAGTAACAAGAACTTTCGAGGATAAGTAATTTTGATGCTTGTTTTGTCTAACAGCATGTATGATTGCGTAATTTCTTAGAAAGTCTACTGCTGTGCATTACCTCCTTTTTGATCTTGTTCATCAGTGAACGGATGCACCTGTTTCTAAGAGCGCTGTGTTAATTGTAATGCACTGTAGATTTCCAGTTTTGTCGTAGCAAGTCCGGTGCTATAAAGAGTTGTTAACGACATAAATATCTTAACGATTATCTGCCAGAAATGCGTGAATTAATAGTTGACATTATTTTAGCTACATCCATTAGCGTAGTAGAATTACGATATCTGAAACAGAATTTCGTAAGGCAACAATGAATGAATGCATGAAAACCAGTTCTTGACAGGCATGAAGCCATCAGAGGGGCTAAAGCGTGAAGTGTTCGCCTCAATACCTACTTGGTCAGTCATTACCTGCAAACTTCTGCAACTGTACGCTAATAATGCTGGCGGAATTCTTGGCAGTGCTTATCAGTAGTAGGGCTGACTGCAGTTCAGGACAGCCTGCAGTCTTGCCACATCTACTCCAAGGTTAATGTCAAGTTCACCTCCTTTCCTGGCCCTCTTACCACCCCCTACCTCCTCTTCTCTTCTAGGCCATTAGGGTGATTTACAAATGATAGGAAATTCAAAAATAAGGAATTGGGATTTCTTATTAGATGCAGACACGAGGACAGCCTGTGTGGTCAGCAGATTTATCAAAGATAGTGGAGCTAATTTATTGCCCAACTAGTGTAACTTATTAGAAAAGGAGTATAATTTATGACCCAAAAATGACTGCCAAGGATTTTCCTCCACCACCAGTCTAAAATAATTGATCTAGTTTAATTTATTTTGTGAACTGAGTCATATTTCCAGAAAGTACGCTGTTGTTAATAACATTTACAATGCGACTGCTTTGGCTTTCATGTACTGCCACAATCAGACAGGAATGTCTATATGTTTAACACATTTATCTTTATAACTATAATTTATGATACAGTCTTACTGCTGTATGTTTTTCTGAGATAACATTACCTTAAATAGTATGATATACTATCCATAATGGAGTCACTATCAAACATCGCTTCTCATGGTAAGCTCAATGCTATGACTTTACGCTGGGAATGTACAGATGACTGGAAATTAAAAACTCGACTTACCCTGATGCAGCATATACCTGTTACCTGCAGCAGGCCACTTGAGCTTAGCTTAAACTGGCAACAAAATAAAAAATATCCAGGATAACCCATTGATTATAAGTTTTAAGACAATTGTCCACAATATTCTACAATCACCGCTGTTAGAAATTAAGCAGTAACTTTTATATACATCGAAATGTAGTTAGCAGTTGCAAGTACACTCCTGGAAATGGAAAAAAGAACACATTGACACCGGTGTGTCAGACCCACCATACTTGCTCCGGACACTGCGAGAGGGCTGTACAAGCAATGATCACACGCACGGCACAGCGGACACACCAGGAACCGCGGTGTTGGCCGTCGAATGGCGCTAGCTGCGCAGCATTTGTGCACCGCCGCCGTCAGTGTCAGCCAGGTTGCCGTGGCATACGGAGCTCCATCGCAGTCTTTAACACTGGTAGCATGCCGCGACAGCGTGGACGTGAACCGTATGTGCAGTTGACGGACTTTGAGCGAGGGCGTATAGTGGGCATGCGGGAGGCCGGGTGGACGTACCGCCGAATTGCTCAACACGTGGGGCGTGAGATCTCCACAGTACATCGATGTTGTCGCCAGTGGTCGGCGGAAGGTGCACGTGCCCGTCGACCTGGGACCGGACCGCAGCGACGCACGGATGCACGCCAAGACCGTAGGATCCTACGCAGTGCCGTAGGGGACCGCACCGCCACTTCCCAGCAAATTAGGGACACTGTTGCTCCTGGGGTATCGGCGAGGACCATTCGCAACCGTCTCCATGAAGCTGGGCTACGGTCCCGCACACCGTTAGGCCGTCTTCCGCTCACGCCCCAACATCGTGCAGCCCGCCTCCAGTGGTGTCGCGACAGGCGTGAATGGAGGGACGAATGGAGACGTGTCGTCTTCAGCGATGAGAGTCGCTTCTGCCTTGGTGCCAATGATGGTCGTATGCGTGTTTGGCGCCGTGCAGGTGAGCGCCACAATCAGGACTGCATACGACCGAGGCACACAGGGCCAACACCCGGCATCGTGGTGTGGGGAGCGATCTCCTACACTGGCCGTACACCACTGGTGATCGTCGAGCGGACACTGAATAGTGCACGGTACATCCAAACCGTCATCGAACCCATCGTTCTACCATTCCTAGACCGGCAAGGGAACTTGCTGTTCCAACAGGACAATGCACGTCCGCATGTATCCCGTGCCACCCAACGTGCTCTAGAAGGTGTAAGTCAACTACCCTGGCCAGCAAGATCTCCGGATCTGTCCCCCATTGAGCATGTTTGGGACTGGATGAAGCGTCGTCTCACTCAGTCTGCACGTCCAGCACGAACGCCGGTCCAACTGAGGCGCCAGGTGGAAATGGCATGGCAAGCCGTTCCACAGGACTACATCCAGCATCTCTACGATCGTCTCCATGGGAGAATAGCAGCCTGCATTGCTGCGAAAGGTGGATATACACTGTACTAGTGCCGACATTGTGCATGCTCTGTTGCCTGTGTCTATGTGCCTGTGGTTCTGTCAGTGTGATCATGTGATGTATCTGACCCCAGGAATGTGTCAATAAAGTTTCCCCTTCCTGGGACAATGAATTCACGGTTTTCTTATTTCAATTTCCAGGAGTGTATATTAAACCTATGTGTTTGACATTAGTCAAGGTCAGGTGTGAGTTACTTAGTGTTTAACTATCACCGATTTTTTGTTTAGAACTTGAGCAATTACGCTGTGCACTGCACTAATTGTCATTCGGAGCATGGCATGAGGCATTAGAGTTGCTTCACTGGATCCAGTGCTAGGATGATAAATAATCGCGTGCCACAGTGCACTGAGAAGACTCACACCACCTCACTAGCCCACAAGCCCCAGAGAAGCAGAGACCCACCAATTTGCCCCCTGTGTCACCACAGTTTGCGGTTGGAAGGTGGGGAGTGGGTAGAGTTCAGAAAATGTTGATATATCACCCAAAGCTGTAGTCGTGCTACCTGATCCAAACCAGCCGCCACTCCCGTTCACTTTTGCCATTGCCCTCTGCCTGCCGGAGACAAAGTACCCTGGTACTTCGAAACCGGCGTATAACATACCTACTCATAAAATTTATTCAATCCGAATGCATGTGCGAACTTCCTCATAGTTTAGGCATTGAATATTTAACCTCCATTCCCTATTTTTGCTATCCTACCATTTATACCTCAGCTAATACATCTAGAAGACAGAGTGAAGTAATAGGGGAAAGGGATTCTGGATGGGGTTGCTGGAGGGGATGACCTTGACCTTGACTTTCATCTTGGGGAGACCTGGCAGTAATATAGACAGTCCTGAGACACAACCATCTGTACAAGTGATATGTTTATGCCAAGGTGTATCCACAAAACTCCATACCATTTACTTTTCTCGCTCATTTGAAAAGCTGAGTGGTCAGCAGAGCTGACTCCATATGGAGGACACATTTTCAGTTTCCGATATTGCAAGTGATTTTTTTCCTTTTTTTGTGGGCAAACTGGACCGGGTTCCACTCAGCCTTGTGATTACAACTCAGGAATTACTTGAATGAGAAGCAGCGTCTCCAAGGTCTGCAAAACCATCAACAGCTGGGAGAATGGTGTGTTGATCCCACTCCCTTCCATATCGAATCGAAATGATGCCACTGGCTAACGATAACACAGCGATTAATTGGTTACAATTGGTCCGTCTGTAGCCAGAACAGTCGACCTTTTCTTCTCACTACTTTGATACATTTTTCTTGTTCCTCAGATCCAATGAAGTATTGATGAGCTATTGACTGTTCAATGCTTTTCCTACTCTTCACAAGCGCTCAGTAAATTTCCATTATTTAGTGTACAAGCATTAACATTCTCTCTCACCTAGCTTTAGTTTTCCTTGTGTAGAAACCGGAGGCTACCGTCACTGTTACTGCAAAATTTCAGCTTGATACTAGTATGTCTTAGGTGACGCTTAAGGGTACAGATGATGGCTACTGAAGGGTAGTACCTGAATGAAGAAAACCAATTTACTTCCTCCATGTCAATTTATGAAGGAATTCAAAAAGTTTGTTACACATGTCGTCCAATGCTAAGACCATTGTGCAACAAGAATGGCACATTGTCATAACACGTCTCATGTTCTTGGTTTCCTGCAGACGCAGCTCTACTGTGATGTAGACAACAGATCCACCAAAGAACAGGTGTGAAATGGCGCAGCAGTAGTACTTTTCTGTGAAAAAAGTGTGATTTGTGCTCAGATTCGTCGTATAATTCTGACGGTATATGTACCAAATGCAAATTTGTTTCAAGCCATAGTGAAACGGTGTCTCCAATTTGACCGACGCCATACGGACGTAGGTGATGCGAATAAGGTAGGAAGGCCATCGAAATCAACCACAAACGACAATATCCAAGCAGTCGAGGAGCTGATTTGTAGTAATAACCGATTTTAGAACAATGAGGAACTGTCGATGTCCATGTCGAGGTGGATACACCAGCCCCCATCACATCACTGAAGTTAAGCGCCGTTGGGCATGGCCAGTAGCTAAGTGGGTGATCGTTTGGTTATACTGCTCGCTGTTGACAATTTCCGTTTGCCTTTACAGCACGGAGTGGGGACAGTGAGGGGGGGGGGGGGGAGGGCAGAAAGGGTGATGGCGTTGAGTACCAGATCACCAACCGTTGCTCTAACGTCCTGGATTAAATTCCAAATCTCTCAGAAAGATCTTATGAAGTGAGGGTATAGGACACTGTTGGTGGAGATAAGTGTTTTGTACGGAGATGCGGTTCCCTTGCTGCCCTTGGAGTTGAGTAGGCTAAATGCCGAGACAGGGTTCACCATCTCCCTTCTCTCATCTCCTCCAACAACATGACACTACACAACACCTCGCACAAAGCATACACACACGCACAGACTCTCTCTCTCTCTCTCTCTCCCTCTCTCTCTCTCTCTCTCTCACACACACACACACACACACACACACACACACACACAGACGCGCACACACACACACACACACACACGCACACACAGAGATTATAGTCACCTGCAGATAAGAGGCAAACTTACACGCACAGTTCTCATACCTCACGAAGGAAAAGTACCTGTAGATGCGAAGGATAGGGTAAACATATCCAATTTTGCTTTTCTAACAATGAGTCCGTTAACACAGCGATTCTGAAATAGCTCGATGATCTAGGAGCGAATTTCTATCAAAAATGGCTCTGAGCACTATGGGACTCAACATCTTAGGTCATAAGTCCCCTAGAACTTAGAACTACTTAAACCTAACTAACCTAAGGACATCACACACACCCATGCCCGAGGCAGGATTCGAACCCGCGACCGTAGCAATCCCGCGGTTCCGGACTGCAGCGCCAGAACGAATTTCTATCGTTGAGGAATAGAATGACTGGTTGAACGATTCAATCAGTACTTGCAGAGACGTGGTAACTATGTATCTGTGGCATGTGTGACAGTACACTTTAGTAGTTATAGGCTTCTAATAGCTATTCTGGAATAGTTCCATGATCTAGGAGGGAATTTCTATCGTTGAGGAATTGAATGACTGGTTGAACGATTCGATCATTTGTAGAGACATGGTAACTATGTATCTGTGGCTTGTGTGATACTACACATTAGTGGTTACAGGTTTCTGTTAGCTTTCATGGGTAAGCATTAGCCAGTTGGAATGATAGTCTATCCAATCTTCCTCAATAGCCACTGTAGTCCAGGGACTGACACTAGTGTGACTTACTGCCATAGGGAACGACGAAGGTCAAGAGATATAGAATTATTTCCATATGCAAAAAAAATGAACTTTGAGGTATAAATAGAACAAGCACACACATTCCACCATATCGATGTGACGAGTAAAGCGCAACATAAGTTTCGTCTGTACTCCAAAACCCACGCATGCTGCAAGCTGTTTCATTGCGTAATGAAACAATATAGCGACACCAGTAGGAAGTCAGATAACAACCAAGAACATTATCCATAGCGCGTAGGCTGCGCAACTTTGCACCAACAATAACATGGTTAGAGCACGACTTTTAATTGAATAGTGACACCGACTACAACTGCATACAGACACCAGCAACCATGACTGAGGTATCACCGAACAGTTTTTATGGAATAATATTATACATCTAAAAATATACCGTGTACATACATACTATAGAATTATTTCCATACGCAAAAAAATATGAACTTTGAACTACATAGAACAAGTACACACATTCCACCATATCGATGTGACGAGTAAAGCGCGACGTAAGTTTCGTCTGCACTCCAAAACCCATGCATGCTGCAAGCTGTTTCATTGCAATTACAAATTTTTTCGACATTTATATTTATTCGCGTAATGAAACCTGAGTAATGTTGAGAAATATGAGTTGTCCTATCCAAATATGGCAACCACGCAGCACACACACATTGCACTATTACAAAGAAGCAAAGAAGAGCAGTAGTAGAGTAGTATGGCACAATAATCTTAGGTTCGGCAGAGTCGTGGAGTTAGAGCTGTTCATCCATAGCTGTTTGTTCATGGTATGAAGATCCTAAGATCGTTCACACGTCCAGTGGCTGCTTGCACATAAAGAGGCAACGTAGTGATCTTTAGTCAGAAGCATTAAAAAGTTAATAAATTGGTTTGTAGATACTGAAAGTCCAATATTAGGAACTTATGGCTCCTGAGAATGACCTCATCGGGTAATTTTCCTGAGTAGACTCTGATCGAGCGATCGTTTAAGACAGTTCGGTCTCATCTTAATAGCTGTTGCTCGCTTAGCACCACCTACGAACCATGTGCAGGGTAGTATAGATGTTATATCTACGGCCGTGATGAACATTGGTCCCCAAATTACAGATGATTATCTCCCTACATTAAATACAATTGGTAATAATTCATAGGATGTTTAGATAGTTATCGAAGAACAATCGAAAGAAGCGCAGTTTAGATTTTGGCTGAATTGGGAATCATCTAGCTTCATTTTTGTTTAAATTTTGTTTTTTCCTCAGTGAAACAAACATTGTGTGGCGTGTCAAATTGTGCAACACACTTAGGATCACACTTTGCATATCTGTCTGATCGTATAACCTCGAGTAATAAAAGCACAATTATACATACGTAGTTCTGCAAATATGTAGTTCTGCAGCGGCAGCAAGACAAGCCTCTTGAAGGAGCAGAGCAGCTCCTACAAATAGGATGGGAAAACTGCGTCGAGGGGTGGATGCAGTTTTCGGCGGTATGTCAGGAAGTATTCGGTGGTGAGTCCTTGGAAGCAACATGCTTTGGTGTTGCCTAGTCATTGGAGAGTTTGAGCGTACTGTTTGAGGGTGACAGACGTTGTTCGCAGCTGCCACACTATTGACATGAGTGCGAATAGCAATTTGCAGTAACATATCGCCTTATTCTGTTCAGTTTACTTTACTATTGGCTTGTAGTGCTGCTGTAAATGGGATAGCAGCTCACAACGATAGGTTTCTAATGCGACAGCTGTACAGCCTCTCCATATACAACGAAGAAGAATCGAAGAATCAGATGGGACTGTATATTTTAGGAATCTACCTGGGCTAATTAATAACATCATTTTTAATACGTCGCTCGGGGCTTAGGAGCAGTATCAGCGATAATGAAGTCCAGAAACGGATCACACCTTATGAGTATCCTAAATTAATTAATTAGTGTAACACCAATATCATTTCCTAAACCGCGAGAGCTGTCCCGAATACAAGCAAGTTTTCCAACAACCCTAACCCCTCGATTTTGGCTAGACCGTAGCCAGAGCAACAAGCATTGTGGGAATAAAACTAGCTCATATTTTTAACATCAGTTTCTGATTTCGTTTGTTTGCTGCTGTTATATTACGTTATACATATATAACATTTACAGGCTTGCAGTAGTAAATACATAAACAAACCACATGAATGCTATCGTGAGTGTATTACGTTCACAAAGTCAACAAGAAACAGTTGTACAGAATGCGAAAATGGCTGCAGGAGAATAATACGGAAAGATGAAAAGTCTACGTCCTGGAAGTATTTCTTGGCCCACCGGCTGAGAGTAAGCAGAAAGTAATTCTGGATTCGAAAAGCTGCAGAACAAATTTAAAAACAAAATAGTTTTTCCATGTCATTATTGCACATCAAAGTCACTAGAGTATCTTCCGTTTCTTTCGTATCCATGTATTTTTAAAGAAATAAAATTCGAGGTACTTCTATAATGTCCTCGAGCATTTGCCAAGATCCGCGAATGTTACGGAGTGTTTTCAGTTGCTCTAGAGTATTCTGGAATCTTGTAAAATACAACTTGGAGACGTCAAATATCGCATTGATCAACAGTCCGGCAATATCGTCACAAATAAATAATTGGGCTACGTCGTAAAGACAGGGTAGCAACTCATCGAGAAAGTGTTTCCGGTTAGAGGGAGAACCCCGTGGAAAAATTGTTCTGCGATGAACGATTTTCGCAACAAAAAGTGACATAGATCAATGAACAAATCACTGAATAAAGAAAATAAAACTAGTCGAAGAAAATGAAGACGATAAACCGAAGCGAAATCGTCAACCTTGAAATAGAATTCCTAATTTCACTCAATTTTCACAGTATTCCGTCACAAAAGAAGCTTTCTAACATTGTAGAAACAGAAATATTAAACGGAAAAGAAAAGAGGCAGTTAAGTATTCATACCTCATAATCCATTCATTTGAATTAACTTAATCCTTTGGAAGGATGAAATTGCCGCTAAGTTTAGAGCGCATAGGCTAAAACTGCAATGCGGCAGAGTGAAGCAGTGCGGGGTTTCCTTGTGGTCTAGGGCGCCTTGCCGCTGTTCGTGCGGCTCCCCCCGTCGGAGTTTCGAGACCTCCCTCGGGCATAGACGTTTGTGTTGTCCTTAGCGTAAGTTAGTTTCAGTTAGATTAAGTAGTGTGTAAGCCTCGGGACCGATGACCTCTGCAGTTTGGTCCCAAAAAAACTTACCGCCACAAAAATTCCGCAGAGTGAATTTAAAGGGAAAGTGCTTCTCGCACTGCCAACTGCACGTAACGTGTTCCCGTGTTGGACAATGACAAAACTTATTCGTCTTTGCACGCGAAAGCAAAACGCCACATATAGTTTATAACAATATTTTTAATACGTTAGATGCTGCACAAATGAGATGATTAAGTGAATCTTTTATGAATTTAGAAAGTAACTCGATAAAAATACGAAACGATGTCAACAACAAAGAAAGATAATATACCAAATCACATCAGATATCTGGAAGAAATAGTGAAGTCGTATTGAGGGCAGTATAGGGTGTTGACTGCTGTATCCACCAACGGAAGGGCTAGAATAGGACGACGGAACAAGCAAATAATCCTAATAAACATAGGTACAGAAATCAATGGTTTGTCCGATACGACTTATTCACATGTGCATTTGCGCAAAGGTTTTAATACCGCTAGTGTCCAAGGGTACTTATATGCTGCAGATTATGGTGAACGGGTGCGCATGTACCATATGCGTAATGGTGCACCAGCACGTGGTCGCCGGCCGGAGTGGCCGTGCGGTTCTAGGCGCATCAGTTTGGAACCGCGTGACCGCTACGGTCGCAGATTCGAATCCTGCCTCGGGCATGGATGTGTGTGATGTCCTTAGGTTTACGTAGATCTAAGTTCTAGGGGACTGATGACCTCAGATGTTAAGTCCCATACTGCTTAGAGCCATTTGAACCATTTAGCACGTTGTCACGTGGCTGTTCGTGGATTTTTCTTTAATCGGTGTTCTGTATGGTGTCATGCAGCCTGCCGCGAATTCGTCTCCTGTGCCGATCTCTTCATCTCAGAGTAGAACTTGCATCCTGCATCTTCGTATATTTATTGGATATATTACAATCTCTGTTTTCCTCTGAAGTCTTTGCCCCCCACAGCTTCTTCTGGGGCGTTATACTCTGAGATCTTAAAACATGTCTTATCATCCTGGCCTTTTTTCTCGTCAGTGTCTTTCATATGTCCTTCCTTCTCCTATTCTGCGGAGAACCCCCTTATTCCTTATTTCAACTTTCTTCTGTAACACTACATGTCAATCGATTTGAGTCTCTGCTGTTCCAGTTTTCCCACAGTCCATGCTATACAGTGCTGTGTAGCAAACGTGCGTTGTCAGATATTTCTTCCTCGTATTGAACCCTATGCTTGATACTAATTTTTCTGGTTCCATAGGCTATATGCAGTAAAATGAAGCAGGCAAAAAGGAATACAAACGTCTCAAAAATGAGATCGACAGGAAGTGCAAAATGGCTAAGCGGGGATGGCTAGAGGACAAATGTAAGGATGTAGAGGCTTATCTCACTAGGGGTAAGATAGATACTGCCTACAGGAAAATTAAAGAGACCTTTGGAGATAAGAGAACGACTTGTATGAATATCAAGAGCTCAGATGGAAACCCAGTTCTAAGCAAAGAAGGGAAAGCAGAAAGGTGGAAGGAGTATATAGAGGGTCTATACAAGGGCGATGTACTTGAGGACAATATTATGGAAATGGAAGAGGGTGTAGATGGAGATGAAATGGGAGATATGATACTGCATGAAGAGTTTGACAGAGCACTGAAAGACCCGAGTCGAAACAAGGCCCCCGGAGTAGACAACATTCCATTAGAACTACTAACAACCTTGGGAGAGCCAGTCCTGACAAAACTCTACCATCTGGTGAGCAAGATGTATGGGACAGGCAAAATACCCTCAGACTTAAAAAAGAATATAATAATTCCAATCCCAAAGAAAGCAGGTGTTGACAGATGTGAAAATTACCGAACAATCAGTTTAATAAGTAAACAGCTGCAAGATACTAACACGAATTCTTTACAGACGAATGGAAAAATTAGTAGAAGCCGACCTCGGGGAAGATTAGTTTGGATTCCGCAGAAATGTTGGAACACGTGAGGTAATACTGACCTTACGACTTATCTTAGAAGAAAGATTAAGGAAAGGCAAACCTACGTTCCTAGCATTTGTAGACTTAGAGAAAGTTTTTGACAATGTTGACTGGAATACTGTCTTTCAAATTCTAAAGGTGGCAGGCGTCAAATACAGGCAGCGAAAGGCTATTTACAATTTGTACAGAAACCAGATGGCAGTTATAAGAGTCGAGAGACATGAAAAGGAAGCAGTGGTTGGGAAGGGAGTAAGACAGGTTTGTAGCCTATCCCCGATGTTATTCAATCTGTATATTGAGCAAGCAGTAAAGGAAACAAAAGAAAAATTCGGAGTAGGTATTAAAATCCATGGAGAAGAAATAAAAACTTTGAGGTTCGCCGATGACATTGTAATTCTGTCAGAGACAGCAACGGACTTGGAAGAGAGTTGAATGGAATGGACAGTGTCTTGAAAGGAGGATATAAGATGAACATCAACAAAAGCAAAACGAGGATAATGGAATGTAGTCGAATTAAGTCGGGTGATGCTGAGGGAATTAAATTAGGAAATGAGACACTTAAAGTAGTAAAGGAGTTTTGCTATTTGGGGAGCAAAATAACTGATGATGGTCGAAGTAGAGAGGATATAAAATGTAGACTGGCAATGGCAAGGAAAGCGTTTCTGAAGAAGAGAAATTTGTTAACATCGAGTATAGATTTAAGTGTCAGGAAGTCATTTCTGAAAGTATTTGTATGGAGTGTAGCCATTTATGGAAGTGAAACATGGACGATAACTAGTTTGGACAAGAAGAGAATAGAAACTTTCGAAATGTGGTGCTACAGAAGAATGCTGAAGATTAAATGGGTAGATCACATAACTAATGAGAAAGTACTGAATAGGATTGGGGAGAAGAGAAGTTTGTGGCACAACTTGACCAGAAGAAGGGATCGGTTGGTAGGACATGTTCTGAGGCATCACGGGCTTACCAATTTAGTATTGGAGGGCAGCGTGGAGGGTAAAAATCGTAGAGGGAGACCAAGAGATGAATACACTAAGCAGATTCAGAAGGATGTAGGTTGCAGTAGGTACTGGGAGATGAAGAGGCATGCGCGGGATAGAGTAGCATGGAGAGCTGCATCAAACCACTCTCAGGACTGAAGACCACAACAACAACAACAAGCTAGCTGCCATGCAGAGCACTGGGATTCGACTGCCAGTACTCCGAGGATGTTTTTCTTGGTGGGACCCCTATGGAAAGTAGTGCACTCAGCATCGGGGCCGGCCGCTGTGGCCTAGCGGTTCTAGGCGCTTCAGTCCAGAACCGCGCTGTTACTATGGTCGCAGGTGCGAATCCTGCCTCGGGCATGGATGTGTCTGATGTCCTTAGGTTAGTTAGGTTTCAGTAGTTCTGAGTTCTAGGGGACTGATGACCTCAGAGGTCCCACAGTGCATAGAGCCATTTGAACCAGCAACAGGAAGCCAACTGAGGGGCTACTTGACTGAGAAGTAGAGGGTGCAGGACGCAAAAACTGACAACTCCTCAATGACGCATCCAATTACGCTACTGGCAGACGATGACATGATGCTAGTATACTTCTTTGCTTGTGCTAGTCTGCTTTTTATGTCCTCCTTGCTTCATCCATCAAACATTATTTAACTTCAGAGATAGATTACTTTGTGATCACCAGTTTTTATGTTCATTTTCTCACTGTTCTCATTCTGCAGCTTCTCATTACTCTCGTCCTTCTTGGCTTTACGCTTAATCCATATTCTGTACGCGTTATGCAGCTCATTCCGTTGAACAGACATTGTACTCCTTCCTCATCTTCACTGACGGCAGCAATGTCATCGCTGAATCTTGTCATTCATATCTTTTCTCCTGAGTACCGGTCTCACTCTTGAATCTTTCTTTTACTTTTGTCATGGCTTCTTCGATGTATAGATTGAAGAGTAGGGGCGAAAGACTGCATCCCTGTTCTACACCCTTTTAATCCCAGCATTTTCTTCTCGGTCTTGCACTCTTATTGCTCGCTCTTCGTTCTCGTACATTATACTCGTCTTTCCCCGTAACGTACCACTGTTCTCCTGAGAATTTCTAAAATCTTGCACCATTTAACATTGTCCAACGTTTTCTCCAGGCCCGTTATTCTTCTTTAGCCGTGCTTGAATTCGCAACGACAGGACTGCCTGTATGGCGCCTTTATGTTTCCTAAAGGCAGACCGATAGCTATCTAACAGATGCTTAACTTCCTTTCTTTTTTCTGTATATTATTCTTGTCACAAACTTGGACGTACGATCTCGTAAGGTGACTGTGCGCTAGTTCTCGCACATATCTGCTCTAGCTATCTTCGGAACTGAATGCTTGAAATTTTTCCCAGAGTATGATGTTAAGTCGCTAGTCTCACAGTTTCTACACACCAGCTTCAGTAGTTTTTCTGGTTTCCACTTCCCACAATTCAGATTCAGTGTTATTTATCCGTTCTGTCTTATTTAATTTCAGGTCTCCCGAAGTTTTTTAAGCCCTGAGTCTAATACTGGATCCCATTTAGACTCTAATTTCTTCTTCTGTCAGGTCAGCAGTCAATTCCTTCCCCTCATAGAGGCCTTTAGTCTACTCTTTCCACGTCACCATGTACCGATGCGCGGTACAAAATATTAAATCGTGCGACAAAACGGACACAAAACAACGTAACAAAGTAAAAAAATAAATAAAAAATAAAAAAGCTCTAAAAATGCGCGTGCAGTTAGCTACCATAACGGTAATTTATAATGAAACTAAATAATAATGGTACAAACAGACTCTATAAGGTAACTGTATAGAATTTTTGTGGTAATTAATAGTTCTTTTACTCGCTGGTGCAAGAAATCAAAAAGACCAGGGTTGTTACTCATTCTCTGTTCTAGCCTCGAAGCTAACGCTCGCTACCGCGGCCATTTCGCATTGTAAGTTGTAAATTTTAAATAATATATGGTAATTTATGCTGATTGTGCATTTTTATTTTATGTGCATAGTGACTTTTATGCAGAACTAAAGATATTATTTGTAAGCTTTTCAGCATCCGGGATAAACAACAAGAACGGTCGAACAAGCGACCATTCTTGGCAGACATCTTGCGTAAGAATAATTTCATTGCGTTCCTTCATCAACGGACGCTTTAGAAGGCCTCCACCATACTTATTAAGGAAAGGAAAGTGAACATATTAATTTATGTCGTATTAAGGTAAAAACTAAACATTCATTTCGGTGCAGACATTGGCCGCTTCTCGGCGAAACAAAGATTATTAAGTTTAAAATAGTAAAATCCTTTCTTTAATTCAAAGGTTTCTTTTAATTAAAATATCGCTGCAGTAAAGATATCCTGCAGCAGTATTTTAATGTTATAACAAGGAATACAATCCTAGATTATGTTCAAGTTTCTTTCCTTTTTTTTCTTTTTTGTCTGTATGAACTCGCCACTTAGACATCAGTTTTAACAAATTCTAAAAGCGCCTCGTGCACTCCTACATTAACAAGGCGGTTAGTTGCGCGCTGTTAAATAACACTGGGCAATATAAAAATAATTTTTGAATGTTTCGAGCACTTCATGGGGAAATTCCTACTAATTTTGGGTTGATAAAAACAAATATGCCAATGAAAAATTTTTATTATCTCTAGTTTCTATGATATGCACAAGGTGGAAGTATTACATATTAACGGATTGAGAGAAAAGGATACATTTTAATTACATACGTGCTAACAACAATGAAAGTGCATTTGATTTTTTTTTAACTGGTAATTACATGCTAAGAGTTCTAAATTCCTAAAAAAGTACTTCGCAGATGGTCGTGTCTGAATAGAATCATGTGGTGGCCTATTGACTTCGTTGTATTTTAGCTTGCCTCTTGTAATGGAGTTCCGCAGAATCCCTACACAGAGATCAACAATAATCCGCAAGCACTAATTCATTCCAAAGGCCCTGATCTCTTGGTTCCATAACAGAAATGTCCTGATGGAATCTCTCACCATGTTCATCACTAACAGCTCCACAACTAGGAGGGAAAAAGTCTTGGTGGGAGTGGAGGAAATGGATTTTAAGGGACATGTTGATCCAAGGTTACGGTTTTTTTGCAGGAGCACTGTCACGAAATGCTTGTAGTTGTCATCTCTTTTGTTGCCTAAAAATCCGTGAACAACACCCTTGAAGGCCTTCAAAGCTTCTTTTTCTTTCTTCTCCAAAACTTGGTCAACTGCAGGATCCTTTACAAGTTCTCTTACTTGTGCTCCGACAAAAATGCCTTACTTAACTTTTGCATCAGTTAATTTCAAAACTTTCTCTCTTATGTACTTAAAGACCCGTCCTTCTCAGTTCATAGCTTTGACAAAGTTTTTCAACAAACCCAGCTTGATATGCAAGGGTGGAAGAAGAACGTCTTTTGGGTCCACAAGAGGCTTGGCAACATTTCTCTCGCTAGGGTGAAGATTTCTTGCAGGCCAGTCTTCTTTAATATAATGCAATTTCCTATCTCTACCGTCCCACGCACATAAGAAGCAGCAATGCTTTGTGTACCCCAGTTGCATTCCTAAGAGTATGGCAATGACTTTCAGATCACAACGGATTTTCCATTTGTGTTCATGATATTTAATTGAGTCCGAGAGAGCTGTCATATCTGCATATGTCTCCATCATGTGAACAGCATGACCAACAGGAATAGATGAAAGAAGGTTCCCGTTGTGAAGTAGCACAGCTTTCAAACAAAGCTTGGAGTTTATGAATAGCCTACATTCAGTTGGATCATGGTTCAAATTCAAAGATTTCATCAAGCCATTAATGTCGCAGCAAACAACAAGATTATTTTTCTTCTCAAAAAAGGGAATCAGTTCCATTTGACGTTTTCTGTACTGTGAGATTCTCACATCACTTTGGAGAAGATTCCATTGTTGTACTCGAGACCCTAGAATTTCTACATTCTCCTTTGACAGGCCAAGGTCTATAATGAGATCACTCAATTCCGCTTGACTCAGTCTGTGCGGTTTATCATCTTTTTCCTCAAAATCAGGGTCATGGGATGTGGAAGGCTTGTTTGGTTCTTCTTGCTCCACACTGTCTTAATTTTTTACACCAAACAAACAATTTTCGGGTGCAGTAGGGACTGGTAAACTACAGGGTGTCCAGAAAAGGACTCCCTGATATCAAAATTAAATAACTCGAAAACAAAGATCGATAGAGGAATGCAGTAAACGGTATGTTTATTGTGAAAGCTGTAAGAAGTTTATACAGCAGTTTGAAATAATTGTTACAAAAGCTGCTAACAGATGGCGCTGTACGCCGTACGGCTCATAAGTGAAATAATCGTATGAAAACAATCTTTGCAAACAATCACATCACAATATTTTCAAAATGTTCACCATTGTCACTACAGAGGTGGCGCAAATGAAGAATGAAATTCACCATCACATTTCGCAGTGTCTCAACCGAAATGAATTCACATGCCACAGAGATCGCCGATTCAAGCTCGTCCGGAGTGGCTGGATGCTTCGTGTAGACCATGTCTTTCACTGTGCTCCGCGAAAAAAAGTCACAGGGAGTCAAATCCGGCGAATATGGAGGCCAATTCACGCCTGCACCAGTGAATTTGGGATATTCCAAAGCAATGACTCGATTCCCGAAGTATTCCTCAAGAAAGCGAAACACTTGTTCGGTCCGATGTGGTCGGGTTCCATCTTGCATAAACCATTCAGTACCTGGTCGATCCTCTAACGCTTGCTGTGTGGCGACGAATTGTTCCAAAATTGCAACGTAACGTGGACCAGTGACCATTTCTCGAATGAAAAAAAGGCCAATAATGCCTCTGCTGCATACTGCAGCCCACACTTTAGAAGAATACGGGGGTTTCGCTTCACACCAATATGGCTTTTCGGAACCCCAAAATCGCCAGTTCTGCTTATTCATTTATCCATTCAGGTGGAAGTGTGCTTCATCTGTAAACCAGATGCAGCCAACATCATATCCTTCACTATCAATCATTGTGAGCATCTGATTGGCAAAGGCAACCCTTTGTTTCACACATCGTACGGGTATGGCCTGGTGCGTTTGAATTTTGAATGGAAACATGTATAGGCTCTTTCTCAGTATTTTCTGCGTGCTGGAACGCTTCAAACCAGTCTCCGATGCAATTCTACGGACGGATGACATTGGATTTCGCTGAATAATTCCAGAAACTGTGACGATATTTTCAGGCGTAACTGCGGTTTGCCTGCGGCCAACATGCCCCACTAGATCATCAGTTACGCTGCCTGTTCGTTGAGATTTTGCGAAGAGCGTACGAATGGTTTTCGCATCGGGTCCTTTTGGAACATTAAATCGTGCTTTAAAACTTCGCCTTGTTGCCGTAGGACTCTCTTCTAACCTGTGGTACTCTAGCACCAGAAAAACGCGTTGTTCTATGAAGTACATGGTTTTAATCTCTTCCTTCGTTACGGTAACCTCCTTTCACGTTTCTATTTATACTAGGCAGTACGTATGGAGATTACAGCGCTATCTGCTAGCAGCTTTTGTAACTATTATTTCAAACTGCTGTATAAACTTCTTACAGCTTTCACAATAAACATACCGTTTACTGCATTCCTCTATCGATCTTTGTTTTCGATATATTTAAGTTTGAAATGAGGGAGTCCTTTTCTGAACACCCTGTATCTGAATGTGGAATGGGTCGAATAGCAGATGGAAGATTCGGGTACTGAGCTGTTATTCTTTTCTTCATAGACAATCCCGCCTTCATAGGTGGAATCAGGCAGAAATTGGAGTCATCTGTATGGTTTGTAGGCTCCCGCCAAATCATCGGCACAGTGAAAGCCATAGATCGTTTCTTCTTTTTCAGTCATTCTCGCAGTGTAACTTAACATGCGTTGCAACACATATGTGGAGCCCAAGACTTATCCTGGTCCCCTACTTTCACACCGAAATAATTCTGATAGGCAGTCTTTACAAGAGGCGTCAGATTGCGCTTCTGTGAGAAAAATGTTATTTCACCACAAATATAACAAAAGTTATTCATCATATTTACACATTTTCGTGGCATTTTTACAAATTTTACACTAAAAAAGCACTCGCGAACCAGAAATTGGGCATTAATTTGAGTAGAAACTACATGTAATTCACAGTCACAGCAACAGTGTCTATGTTTATGACTTACAAACAGCTTAAGAGCATTTGTGTTTTGTTATTTGACAGGTGTGCCAACTCCCAAAAAAATTCCAACAAATTTAAAATCTTCACTCTAAAAAATGAAATGTCACTTTATCTTCAAAACAAGAGCTAATCTGTCATTTCTATGGTCATTTTTGAACTCAGCAGATGGAAATACATGTAAATTAACTATTTTTAAGACCGAAACATTTTCATTGTTGCCCAGTGTAATTAGAGCTCAGAGAACTATTTTACGAAAGTATAGATTCCGGTCCCCCATATTATCACGATTCTCTCCTGTGTCCACTCCGCCACATTGCTCTATTCAAGCTCTTGCCGGGCGTAAAAATCAGTAAGGTTAGGCGCTAAGATCTTCTTACACTCTTTTCGTCACATTCTTTGTGTACACCGTAAAGTATACTTAAGACGGTGTCCGGAACTGAGAGGTAGCGGTACAAATGGCGCCCAACGTGGGGCTCGACTAAATAGATATTGCTGTTCGTTATTCAACTTACAAGTCAGAAATATTGCTGTAGTGAGTACAATATTACTGAAAAATTAATAGTACCGAATTATGTTTATGTACGTATAATAACAATTTTGTACATTTTGTAATGCTGTACATGTCTTGTTCCATGTACCTATAACAACTACAATCCATTACTGAGCACGGAAAATAAATAATCCGGGCTGCTGGACTGGGACAGACTGCAGCTGCCATAAGATTATTGTACAAAATAGACTTCGAAATCTTGATGTCGAGTGACGAGTAACAGAGATTGCTTACCAAGGTATGGATACGACTGCATGAGCTCCCAAGTTCAATATTAGAATCATTAGGTAACTCGGGGCCATGCAGAGAGCTTACTGATTAAATAAAGTGTGACACTCGGTACTTTGATAAGTGCAACCGGCTACATTAGTTTTACAAATGTGTTTGTCTGATTGCAGTGTTAAAGTGCAAGTGTAGCCACATTCTTTCAATTGACGTAGATATTTTGTGTGATAAGCTACACAAATAGCTGTGTGGCTGCAGATCGTTTAAAAGTTGCATACATGAGTAATTTCAATTTTTCTTGCCAAGGAGCTACAAGTGAGTTTCTCAGTGTGAGTTGCCGGCCGCGGTGGCCGAGCGGTTCTAGTCACTACAGACTGGAACCGCGCGACCGCTACGGTCGCACGTTCGACTCCTGCCTCGGGCATGGATGTGTGTAATGTCCTTAGGTTAGTTAGGTTTAAGTAGTTCTAGGGGACTGATGACCTCAGAAGTTAAGTCCTATAGTGTTCAGAGCCATTTTTCAGTGTGAGTTGGTTAGGACAGAGTGTATTATTGTATGTACCATGTATTTGTTTGTGTTGGACTAAGTGGTGTATTTTTCTGTTTTTTGGCGATAACAGTATTAATACAAGTTTTGTTAAGACACGCAAAGAGAGAAAACTAGGCATGGACGACACAACAGAGAACGATGACGACTCTGTTTCAGAAATCCACAATTTGGAAACTGAACAGAGCAATTTAGAGGAAATATTGCCTGCTGCTAGCTGTCAACAGCTGGAACAATAGACTGGCGTCAGCTCAGCTGACGACGCAAACAAAACAACATCATTTGTAGACACAGCTGATGTGCTGCCTCAGCCAGCACCGACGAACGATTTTCTGGCCGTGTTGCTGGTAAATCTCGGGTTGAGAGAACAGGAAAGGGAGAAACGCGAAAAAGAGGAACGTTTAGACAGAGAGAAACGCGAGAAAGAGGAGCAAAATGGTTCAAATGGCTCTGAGCACTATGGGACTTAACTTCTGAGGTCATCAGTCCCCTAGAACTTAGAACTACTTAAACCTAACTAACCTAAGGACATCACACACATCAATGCCCGAGGCAGGATTCGAACCTGCGACCGTAGCGGTCGCGCGGTTCCAGATTGGAGCGCCTAGAACCACTCTGGCCGGCAAAGAGGAGCATCTCGAAAGAGAAAAGGCTCTAATGGCTTAAGTGAAGAGTATATTAGAAATAGAGTGTGCGGAAAATGAACAATCGATAATCAAGTTAAAGCTATAGTAACAGCAGATCGCTTAGAAAGAGAGGAAAGAGAAAAAGAAGAACGCTTAAAGAGGGAGGAAAGAGAAAAAGCGGAACGCTAGGAAAGGGAAAGGAAAGAAGTGGAACGTGATGAGCGTTTAGTCGGTAGACTAACCAGATTTTAGGTGAACGAGATGTAGTAGTACGTCTTCAGGGAGATTTAGATGGTCTGCGGGAACAAGTTTCCGGATTGGTAATACAAAGCAAAGGTATTCCACCAACTTAAACTTGACGAGAAGGTAACCGAACTCGACAGGGGGCAACAAGCACTGGGGGGGTCAGGTGAAAAAGCTAGCTAAAAATCTAGGTCAAATAGCTGACACTGTAGAAACAAAAATAGAAAAAGAAGTAACGAATGCGCTGCAGAGATTAAATATAGGTGTTGAGTGCGAGAGTCAGGACTCGAACGCGCACTTAAACTCTGAACTAAGTGAGATGCAGCAGCGCACTTCCACTTTATAAAGGGAAAGTGGTCGAAGGGAACAAGATAGCCCTTCACACATTAGTATCCGGTAAGGAAACGTGCCTGTGAATACGTCAAAGGGTGAGCAGTTGGCTTGCAATAATGGTTCAAATGGTTCTGAGCACTATGGGACTTAACTTCTGAGGTCATCAGTCCCCTGGAACTTAGAACAACTTACACCTAACCAACCTAAGGACATCACACACATCCATGGCTGAGGCAGGATTCGAGCCTGCGACCGTAGCGGTCGCGCGGTTCCGCTTGCAATAATGCCAAGCAGTATAGCCCGTGCAGTTATGGGAGTATTGTTGGTGCGACAGATGTGGGTGTAGTGTCAGCTGTCACACAGGTGAAACATGAGGAGTCGCTTATTAAGCACAGGCAGTTCCAAATGTTCACTGACGAATGAGAGTCAATCCACCCAGCAATATTTATCAAGGTTTTTAGAAATGTTTTACCTCTTTCGTGGGCAGAGAAACAGAAAATACAATTCGTGATTTCTTTTAAAAACGGAGATGCAACTCTCTGGGCAATTGAGGCTGCAGAGAACTGTCAGGCATACTCAGGCTTTGAGAAGATGTTTTTAGCTCACTTCTGGTCGTCATGTGCACAAGAACGACTCAGAAAACAGGTGTATAACCCCGAGCTGTTCAATCTCCGGCGATGGCGATGCAATCTTCGAAAATACTTCGAAAGATATTTAAATAAGTCAAGATACTGGGACGAACTCACGCGTCCGAGAGATGTATTGGGTATATAAAGGGCAAGTTACCAATTTCAATCAAGGAAAAGCTTGTTCATGCGCCTGATACGGACCTCGAACAATTTAGGGCCATATGTTTATTAGATTTAATACAAGAAAACGCCAGGCAAAACGAATAGGCAATGGTGGGCCAGGATCGAACAGTAGTAACAATAAGCAAAGAAATCCGAATGGAAACAGTCCCAGAAAAGGTGGAAAGAATAGAGAAAGGGATTACCACGGCGACCACAGTGGCAACAAACAAAATAGTCACCGTGGTTCGGCTGGGTACCAATACAATGGAAGCAGAAACCGCTCCTCCAATGAAAACGAAAACGAAAATTTTAATTGGAAACTGAGGAACGAAGGAAGTTTTAACATTTCCTTCGCTAACAAAAATATGCGAACTGCAAATGAGCAGTGGCACAAATCTGGCCCTGCAAATTGGCAGATACGGCAGGCTTCCAACGACCGGAACGTGCCAGTGTTTTGGAGTGCCGCTGCCACCTACGCAGCATCATTGGACACCACAAACGCCATCTGTCTCCAAACAGCGACAACAGAAACAAAATAAAACAGTACGCATTGTGCAAGTCGTTGAAGAGCCGTAACCCGGGTGTTCGGGGGCGTTAAACTCCAACCGACCTATGTAAGCCTTCCACATATTGTCGGTATGACACAGGGAGAAGGCAGGCAAAGCGTGCAAGCATTCATGATGAGATGTAGTCAAGGTAAAAATACTCCAGGAGGAATAAATTGCTGAACCGAGACAGACACAGCAACAAAAGGTTGAGTTAGTACAAGCTGCTTTTAAGGCACAGATAAACGGAATACCCGTTACTGTCATTATTGATACAGGAGCAAATGCTTCAGTTATGGATTACGAATTTTATAAATGCGTAGACCAGGTTAAGAGACTGCCAATCTTACCAGTGCAAAACTGTACAATCGTTGGGGCCATACGTGGCCGAGTGCGGATCATTAAAAATCAGGTACAGGCCGTCATAGACTAGAAAAGGAAGCGATGAAATGCTCATTCTTGGTCGTTAGGAACTTAGCGGTATTTTGTTGCCTGGGTTTTCACAATTTGCGTGAGAGGAACGCAATGATAGACCTCTCTTGAGCGACATGCACCTTGAAAAACCTCAATAAGGTTATTGAACTAGCACTGATAAAGACTGCTGCCACATACAACAGTTACTGTAGGCAGGTTCAGGTACATGTAGAAAATGACTGCTACAGGGGGACTTACAATGAGATAGTCCATGATACCGAATCTGAAACAAAAGAAATAAGACAAGGTATTGAAGTAAAGCTGTCGGAATCGAGTAACCAAAAGAATGAAACGACTCACCTGTTAAACAAGCACAGCCAGTTATTCTCCGAGAAACCTGGTATAATAAGTGAATACACTTATGACATGCAAATTAAATCACATGATACGTTTCGCCGCGCCACGTACTCCGTGCCATGGGCTAAAAAGCAAGTCGTGGCTAAAGAGATTCAACGAATGCTTAAATGGCAAATAACAGAACATTCATTGTCGCCATATAGCAGCCCTCTGCTCGCAGTCGCGAAAGCAGATGGAAGTATGCGGTTAGTGCTGGATGCCCGAGACGGTAACAAAATCTTCATGCCTGTAAGAACCCGACCTCAAATGAAGATCACGAAACAAAAGTAGTTACAGTAGTGTAAGGTTATTTCATTAATTTTATGTTCATTCTTGTATTTTTCTTGTGTGTCTGTATTGTAAATATGTGTATGAATGTTTATGTGTATTTATGTGTCTGTTTATGAAAGCAGGAAGTGAATTACTAATCAGGACAGTGTGCTTAGTGTAAATTTCATAAAATCACAATGTGAGTAAGGAAATGTAGGCAATTTTCATGGTCCATAGGTGCCTCTATAAATCATAGACTAATTTCAAAGAACTTTAGAATAAGCATAATGACAAAATTGTCAAACATAAGTATCACGGTGGAAGGTATAAACCCTTCAAACGTTAGATATTTGGGAGTAACGTGCTTGGATCCTGTTATCAGAAAGCAAAGTAAACACTAGAGAATGAATCAGTGTTCAGAGCAAATATGATGGTTAAATACACTGAACTGACCAATTGGTCGAACTTTTTGCGTAAGGGGACACTGGCTACATGAATCCTACCTAAATATAAAAGTCTTTTACCGTAAAATATGTAAAATGAATGCTACATAACGTATAAATGAAAGAGTTTTTAATGGACTCTTCACACGTACAACGTACAAACTGTGTGCGAAAAGTGCACTTTAAGTGTCGAATAATGTGGACGTTAAAGCAGCGATAGTAAAAGGTCAAAACTTTTTAACAAACAAAAGAAAAATTCACGAACTGTGTATGTGGAAAAAGTAGTGAGCAGAACCACAGCAAGGAACAACTACGATACACAGAAAGGACTGTAAATAGTACGTAAATTTATTGCCACAGTCCTTAGCGTGTGGAAATGTCTAAGAATTAATGCGAAGTTTCACGTACGAAATAGTTATTTGCAGTGTACAAAACTGTTTAAATATCACATGCATTAAAGTGTTTGATGTACGGTCAAACTGCGGAATCCGTATACGGCAGTGAGTAACGTGAAAACACGGAACACCTGGACGGTTAAAGTGACAGGTGGACCCACATACAACAGAAAATCCTAACGGAACACGACGACTGTAAGAACGCTCAAGGAAGTGGAAATACAGTGCGTGTGTGACGGGAGGTGTTGACAAGCGATGGGCTGTGCATTTTATTAACCAGTGGGACAGTATAAGGCTAATCCTAAATGTTGTAAAGTGCTGGGCTAGTGACATTCAAAACAAAGTACATAAACAATCAACAAGACAGTGACACGTGTGGCTAAAGAGTGATTGTGAACTAATTGAAACATCTTTTCAGCTTATATGTGCATATATCTTCATGATAAGAAAGCTGATGCGTGGTGGACATGTTTCTGCTTGCCTTGGGGTGGCGCGATGGCGGAGCCGACCTGCCGTCCAACAGCTGATCAGCGCGCGGTGGTCGGGGCCCACTGCTGCAACAACGATGCTCAGCTGGTTCGGCGCTCAACGACCGTCGGCAGGGGGCGAGTTCCTGATCACTCAGCACCGAACAGCAAAGTCAACCGATTACAATTTCCTAACAAACCATCTATCATACTGTAACCTAAATTATTGATATATTCTGCAGTATTGACTGCGAGAGACATGAATGAAAAGGTTTTTGTGCCGTGTACAGGGTGTTACAAAAAGGTACGGCCAAACTTTCAGGAAACATTCCTCACATACAAATAAAGAAAAGATGTGATGTGGACATGTGTCCGGAAACGCTTAATTTCCATGTTAGAGCTCATTTTAGTTTCGTCAGTATGTACTGTACTTCCTCGATTCGCCGCCAGTTGGCCCAATTGAAGGAAGGTAATGTTGACTTCGGTGCTTGTGTTGACATGCGACTCATTGCTCTACAGATTTTCTGTGAACGTTTGGGCAGGCATTGTTGGTGATGTCTTGATTGGGCCACATGTTCTTCCATCTACGCTCAAAGGAGCACGTTATCATGATTTCATACGGGATACTCTACCTGTGTTGCTAGAACATGTGCCTTTACAAGTATGACACAACATGTGGTTCATGCACGATGGAGCTCCTGCACATTTCAGTCCAAGTGTTCGTACGCTTCTCAACAACAGATTCGGTGACCGATGGATTGGTAGAGGCGGACCAATTCCATGGCCTCCACGCTCTCCTGACCTCAACCCTCTTGACTTTCATTTATGGGGGCATTTGAAAGCTCTTGTCCCGGTATCAAATGTAGAGACTCTTCGTGCTCGTATTGTGGACGGCTGTGATACAATACGCCATGAAACCGCGTAGAAAGGGAAAATGTTCTTTGTAACAAAATGAATGTAAATTACCAACCATTGTAAACTGTATATATATACGCATATGTGTAAAAAGCAAAATAGACGTAAAGTGGTATGTGTCTAAAAAGCAGAAGAGTGAGAAGTAACATGTGTTATTATAAAAATGGTATGACTATTCGCAAACCACAAGTGTTTTTTGGCCCATCCGTACCAGAGGGCCCTTGTACCGATACGCGGTGCAATATATTAAATCGTGCGGCGATACGTCGGACACAAAACAAAGTAAAATAAAAATTGTAAAAAAAAACCTCTGAAAATGCGGGTGCAATTAGCTGTCATAACAGTAATTTATAATGAAATGAAATAATAATGGTACTATAAGATAACTGTATACAATCTTTGTGGTAATTAATTGTTCTTTAATCGCTGGCTCAAGAAACCACAGAGACCAGATTTATTACTAAGACGGCTATTTCGCATTGTAAGTTGTAAATTTTAAATAATATATGGTAATTTATGCTGATTGTGCATTTTTATTTCATGTGCATCGTGACGTTCATGTAGAAGTAAAAATATTACAATATTTGTAAGGTTTTCAGCATGCGGGATGAATAACTAAGCCACAAACTTGCGCGATACAATTACACCGCTGCTCTAATAATTTGGTGACATTTGCCGTTAACGGAGGTTATTTTCACTTTTCGACCTTCATATACATAGTGCAAATGTGAACAACTTCATGCCCCCGTCGGAGGTTCGAGTCCTCCCTCGGGCATGGCTGTGTGTGTGTTGTCCTTAATGTGAGTTAGTTTAAGTTAGATTAAGTAGTATGAAAGCCTAGGGACCGATGACCTTAGCAGTTTGGTCCCATAGGAACTTAGCACAAATTTCCAACAACTTCATGAACAAGTTGGCTTATTGCTGCGTCAATAGAATACGGACGTACCGGCTTCAAATGCACAGGTCGATATACGGACTGTCCTAAGTAGTGTGTTTCCTTATTTTTTTTATAGAACAGGGCCTCGTGAATAACGGTTTGCATCTGTGTGGGCTTGTTGCTCGTGCTCCACACATGCTCCCTGTATGTTGTACCATCACATCACTAAAGTTAATGTATAGTTCGGCAGCTATAGCCGTTAAAAATTATTTGCGTGTGTCAGAATAGTTTCCACATTTTCCGCTACAATTAAGCGGAAAACAAATTTCAATATATTTACCCGTGCAGGATGTACCTGGGATGGCCTGTCTTAATCGCCTCACTCTGTATGCAGAAAATCATACAGGCACAGTAGTAGTTTTACGACCTGTAAAAAAGTAAACGAAAAGAAACTAAAGTTTTGTATGTGGAACTGTAATTCAGCATCTTTCTTGAAGTTTTCTTGGTGTACTGAATACTCTACTAGTGGATAACATATTATCACCAAAGACTCCGCAACTGTTCAGATTTATTAAGATGCTTGTTATAACAGTTTCAGTTGCAAATAGTCACATTTACTAACTAATTTCCATCACATGTAATGACCGTCATCGCATTTCACTAATCACGGGTTGTAAGAAGTCAAACTTCCATGAAAAGGGCATAACCAAAGCTGTAAAATAAAGATAACATTCTAAAATGTTAAATGCCATGGAATGTTGTTACAAGCATAGTACTGAGCTGTTACCTTTATCTTACGACTTTGACGAAGATCTTTTCAGGGAATTTAGACTTCTCATAACTCGTGATTAATCATACCCGAAGATAATCATTGTATGTTGTCGAAAATGGTTATCAAGGGTAGCTATTTGCAACTGAAACTGTTACAAAAAATATTGTGATTGGTATTCCATGAGGTTTCGGGAATGTATCTGGATGACATGTACATCTTGTCACGATACTTCGGCTGTCAAACATTCAGTCATCTTCAGATAAGTCTTTTACACTGTGTTAACCACTGTACTGAAAATTTCTGAATAGCTGTCATTCGAAATATCGTGACGAGATATCGACATCATCCGGTTGCAATCCCGAAAGCTGATGGAAGACTTAAATACGACCTTACAGATTCTTCCAGATATCTGATGTGATTACTGGCAGCTCAGAATACAATCTTAAATCCTCATCAATTCGGCGTCCGCTGCTGGGAGCAGCTGTACATAGACTCGATCCAGAAATTTCCCTTTTCCCCAAGTTGTTATCTGTTTAGGGGCCTATTATCGTGAGGTTATGCTCTGCATGCCATCCGTAGAACTTGTGTATTTGTTGCTTCTGATTCTGAAAACAATTTAGGTTCATACGCGTGCTAGGCTAGAACTCACAGACAACATGGAACCGTGAGTGATGACCCCATCGTAGATACACGGCGCACTGCACACTATAGCTCACATGATGGAAAGGGGAATGCGTTTGCCTACAGCCGCGCCGCTTCTCTTGTTTGCGCAGCGTGATCCGTGTTTGCTGTTTTCGATACACAGTGCCTGCTACGGTATCTCAGTCGAATGGCTTCGAATGAAGTTCTTAAGGGGATTGGTATATGCAGTGCATGTTGCGGTGGAATGTATTAACAATAAGAAGACAAAGGAAAGAACGTGAACCTTTCCAACATAATTCTACTATTGTAACTGAATGAAAGTTGTGCATCTACTACATTTTACTTGGAAACCGTATAACTTTTAGATTGATTACAGAGACTGATATACAATTGCCTTAGCTACTGTAGTTTTGAATGCAATATAAAATGGTTCAAATGGCTCTAAGCACTATGCGACTTAAAATCTGAGATCATCAGTCCCCTAGACTTAGAACTAGTTAAACCTAACTAACCTAAGGACATCACACACATCCATGCTCGAAGCACTATTCGAACCTGCGACCGTAGCAGCAGCACGGTTCTGGACTGAAGCGCCTAGAACAGCTCTTCCACAACGGCTGGCGAATGAATATAACTGCGTAACTTATATGCGTGATGCCAATTAATGTAAACAGCGTCTGACCATATGTAAACGATATTGAATGTAAATAATGGTTATCAGTAATGCTCGAATGGCTTTGTCATTGGACAACCACAAACAGTGGCTAACTATTACGTATTCAAAATGTGCTGTATTAGAAAAACTCATCTACTGAATTTATGTATAATTTTGCCATTGAATACTGATACTGATTTTCTCAAAAACGTTGTTTAGGCCCTACCATTTTTTCTTACTTTGGAATGGATAAGATGGTTCTACTCTGTCTCCACACTCCAAGAATGACTGGTGCTGAACTGCCTCTTTCTGAAATAAACTGCCTTATATATCACTCTACTTTTATAGTTTAAACTTTGCTCTATGATTAATTGTCCACGGAATAGCGCAAGGCGTGACAGCGCAGGTTTCACTAAATCTGTATTTCGCTTAATGTATAAGGATTCGTTCATGAAATGTTTACAAATAACCAAAGGAAAGTATTCTGCAATCATACTAAATCTTTTTAATGAGACAGAAAAGAAACTCGATCTAGCTTGAACAATAACTTTCCTCACAGCTGTCGTATACAATCATAATTATTTTACACAGAATATTTGAATTACACAAAATTAATATTTCTTTTTAAACGAAATACATTTAACTAACAATTGTGGGACGGAATTAGTATATTAGTATACTGAACACGTGACTGATAGTTTACTCTGGATACCCAACACAAAATTATTATTATTAAACACAGTGAAATCTCTACACTACAGTAATTACTCTACTAGTGTTTACTGTACAATAAACTCAATGGAAATGATATTTTTCCCAAGTTGATGCCTCCCTATAAAATGATTCCAAATTATCCTTTATTCTTAATGTTCAGTTACACACCAGAGAACGTCTCAAGTAAAGTTCCATTCTCTGTGTGGCACCTCCGCCATCCAACTCCTCACTCTATCAAGTCGCAACACACTCTCCCCTCTCAGGCCGACAACTGCTACCGGCTTCTTCCCTCACCAGAGCTCTACTCAATAACGCTACAACCATTGATAGCCACAGAATACGCTGTGTTCAGACATGAAAAGACTGTCATAGTATTATACATTCCAAATAAACTGTCAAAATGGACCAAACAAACTGACAGTTCACATGATATGAACATATTCCATAGCCATATCTCCTAATATTTGACCTTTAAAACGCAGTAAACTACATAGAAACGAATACGCTATCACTGACAAATAAAAATTTGAAAAAAGAAAATTACTCTGAAATAAACGTGAAATGCATTTCCCATGACTACATACTAAAAGTGCTATTCTCTCTCTGTTAGGGAAACACATACCTTTCTTATACAATGACGTTTAATAGCACGTCTTTTCCTGAGGGCGCGGTTAGGGATGCTGATATTAAGGGGAGGTGCCAATTATAAAATTAATTTAAAAGTGACAAGTTTGTTGTAATGATTTTCATAAGATGTTGTAAAGCCACAAAATTACTTTGCAGTGGGAAGTGGCAGTAAAAAAACTTGAGTATGACAATACTCATCATAAGGCTGCGATACAAGCACTACAGAGAACGCAACATGCGAAATAGACGTCATTTCTCAGAAATAATAGCCATGAGACTGGTATTCACTTCTTGTTGTAGCCAGACGCAACCAATAACTTATTCTGGCACATCCTTGATCTACATCTGCATCTGCATGCATGTGATGCAAACCACTTTGAGTGCATTGCGGAAGGTACTTAGCATTGCACCACATTTCGAGGTATCTCTTCATTCTAACAGTGTAACGAAACGCGCGAAGAATGATTGCTTAAGTGCGTCTATCGGTGCTGTAATTAGTCCTTGTACTCACGTGCCCTTTAGGGGCTGCACGTTCCAGGCTGAGGCAATTATACAATAAACCTGGTACGTAGGCTTACGCAGAATATCCGGCGTTTGTCCTCAGGCATCAGCCATTTCAGGGTTTTCAACATTTCCGTGACGCTCTCCTGTGAGTGAAACAAACTTGTGACCATTCGTGGCGCCATTGCTTGTATCCGTTCAGTAACCCTGTTAGTCCAGGTTGGTATGCGCTCAACACACGTCAGCAACATTGTAAGACGTGACTCGCAGGTCATTTGTAAACAGTCTTTGCAGACTGATTGTATTTTTCCGGTCATCATCATCATCAGTTATCTGCTATATTAGCAGGTCCTTTGCCTCTCCGTTTTCTGCGATCCATTGCTTCCTTCTTAAGGCTGCTGTATGTTGTACCGCCATCATGTCATCCAGTATCTGGAATCTCTTCCTTCCTCGCTTCCTTTTCCCTTCTACATAACCTTATAAAACTGTTTTTATCAGTCCGTCATTCTTTCTTAATATATGCCCAATCCAATTTCTTTTTCTTCTCTTTATTACATCTAGTAACTGTCTTTTCTCTCCCACTCTTCTCAGTACCTCTTCATTTTTTACTCTGTCCATCCAACTCATTCTTTTCATCTTCCGCCATGTCCAGATCTTAGAAGCCTCCAGCCTTTCTCTGTCTTTTTTCCTCATAGTCCATGTTTCAGCGCCATATAGAAGAACACTCCATACAAGACATTTTATGAGTCTCTTTCTGAGTTCTCTGTCCAGACCGCTGCAGAAGATTCTCCTTTTCTTATAAAACGCCTCTTTTTCCATTGCTATCCTTGTTTTGATTTCTGTGGTGCACTTCCAGTCGGTGTCTATCCTGGGTTTTTGTCCGGTAACCTGCCCATGAACCGAAGTCCTGCACGTGCTTTACCTACGATTGTGCCAATGTAAGCTTAACAGTCCCTACCACCATGAATTTTCACAGGCCGGTATTTTTATGATTTGGTTGATTTCGTTCGTGACTCATTGATATTGTCGTAATCGCTTCGTGAATGACAGTGCACAGTAGCAATACGTTCCAAAAAGCCGTGTGCAGAAATGCGATGTTTCAGAGAGACGTATCTCCACTTCTACTGAACACGAAAATAGGGGTTCAAATGTTTTGGATTGCCCTTGACCTAGCGACCATTTGCATACACATCGGAAGAATGGGCGTACTGTAGCTATCTTACAGTGCAGAGTCAAAATTTAAACCTTACACACTTCCTCGAACTCGGGCAAATCGAGCAAATCGGTTGGTTCTTTTGCATTACGTGTGGTATATGGTAAACCTTTGACGGCTTACAAAAGCAGCATTTGTTCATGGGCTGATCCTGAGAAAAGCTCTACAAACTATTATTTTTGGGTGCTATAAGTCCCAATTGTGCGGATAGCCACAGCTATAATTCCTCTTGATAACAGTTTGCTAAAATTTTTATCCTGTGTTTTGAAGATGATATTGTCGCAGAAATTCTACACTTTTTTCCATATCATTATACGTTACCGAGATCCAGAGGTTCAAAGTTACCGTACTCAAAGAAAATACCACAAAAACCTTTTTTGCCAATTTTGCTAAGTGGACCGAAATTATGTAAGTAACTAACCGTTGCTAATAGCTCAAATTTTTCTGTAAATTGATTACAGTTCATCTAGAAATAATTTTCCAGTTTTGGAACATCTGTATCCGTTATCAAGAAACTTGCGAGAAACCACGACTTTTGTGTACCAGAGTTACCAATTGTGAGGAAGACCATTTCTATAATTTATATTCATGGCAAATCATAGCAGTTTTTACCATACGTTCTTAAGGTAATGTGTACGGAAACCTTGAAATTTATTCGCTGTCATTACCCTTACCCAAATCCACCGGTTCGTAGTTACCGTACTTAATACACGTAAAACGTGCACATAAGATGCGGTATGAGGAGTAAGTGTAGTTTCAACTGACGTAGTTAACACATGGGAAGTGTTCTGGGGTCACCGAATTATGTTTACTCAGCATTTCTTGCGAATAAAATTTTATGACTCACTGTTACTCAATAATCGGTTGAGGTATGGTGGAGACAGTCACAGTGGAAAAGAAAGAGAAAATGAGACAGTGTAAGTGAGAGAGAAGACATTTGCAGTGAGGTATACTGTATATCAATACGAGAAAAAGGAGACAATGGGAGAGGAACATATGTTGACCGTGGCAGTGAGTGGGTGATGCTGAATATGAAGGATTAGCTGCAAAGGGAGCCTGGGTAAAAGGTTTTAGAGTGTCGGGTGTTAAAAGAGCGCAAATATGATCCCGTTCGAAAATTTTTGATGAGGAACGTGGAATGAGGATTGAGACAATTAGTTCTTTATTTTTCTGTCAGAGTATTTTAACGAGGAACATATCCGCCTTGTTTGTGCTCTGACAGGAAAATTTTTCCGCTGCTAGCATATTGCATTTTTCGCATTTTGTGAAATTCACTACTTAATCGTGTTTGTAAATTGAAGGGGATCACTGCTGTCGGCTGCAGTGGGACATTACGAGGAATCAGCGGCGACGAGCGAAAATGTATACATGACAGGGGTTCGAACGCGCGTCTCCTACTTCCTAGGCAGGTGCGTTAATCACTGCGCTATTCGGGACACAGCGTTACTTTAACTGTGCGGACTATCTCGGCACGCCTTACGGCCGATCCACATTCCCACCGCCGGCAGAAGTGGCCGTGCGGTTAAAGGCGCTGCAGTCGGGAACCGCAAGACCGCTGCGGTCGCAGGTTCGAATCCTGCCTCGGGCATGGATGTTTGTGATGTCCTTAGGTTAGTTAGGTTTAACTAGTTCTAGGTTCTAGGGGACTAATGACCTCAGCAGTTGAGTCCCATAGTGCTCAGAGCCATTTGAACCACATTCCCACCGAGCGCCACTTATCCGCAGTCCGTGTCCATTATACTCACTGTGCGATGCTCTGAGTTCGCACAGGAGATCGGAGCATTTGTGCATCCGCGCTGAAGAAAGTGGATCCAGTGCCCAGCTAAGCATACAAATTATATATGAATGCGTGGTGTCCATTCTTTCGGAAAGAACAGACACCACACGTTCATACATAATACGTTTCATTCGATCAGGAATCGTTGCGTTCAACGACTGTGAAATGATTACAACCAGGGATGAACCTAACAAAAGTTGTCTATCAATCTGTATTTTGTTGTAGATCTGCCTACATTTAAGCTACAGTATAGCCATCATGAGTGCTAAAAGGAATCAGAGACATAGGAAACGGACACTAGAATTGATTACATGAGGCAGCATTAAGCAGTTATACAGATTAACATTAAATGTATTCGCCATTGGGAGTTAGAACTACCGTCAGCTGTAGAACGGAATAACACAATGAAAATTTGTGCCGGACCAGGACTCGAACGCGGACTTCCTGCTTATCGCGAGTGGTCGCCTTACCATTTGGCCATCCATGCATGACTTACGGTCAGACCCAAACTTCATATGACATTAAGCAAGCGTCTATGACCCGTACTCGTACATCCATTATGTGTATTCCCGAACAGCTCAGGCGTTATATTTGAAAGTCGCTTGCCCGCTATCGGCAGATAAATACGATATTGCAGTGCCTGCATCATTCTGATTACGATGCAAAGTTCCTTTCGACATTCATGAATGATTACACCCTCTTCCACACTGTCCTTGAATACACTAATACCTCTGCCCTATGCTCGCCCCTAGTTTCCTCCTCTCCTCTCCACCCCTCTATCTCCTCTCCTCCCCTCTCTGCTCCTCTTCTCTCCTCAGACATAAACACTCCCATCATCACACACGTCATCACACTCATCCTCTGCTCCAAACGCAAGACCACCTCTGGTCACGACGATGTCACCTACCGCCACTTCAATGAATTCCCCCGCCCCCTTCCCCCCATCCTTCCTGGCAGCTCTTGCTACCCTGCACAACATCCTCCTCTCCACTGGCTGACCTGTGGAAGACTTTCCGTGTCCTGCTGTTCCCTAAACCCAACCTCTCCCCCCTCTGAACCTCTTCCTGTCGTTCCATCTGCCTCACCTTCGTGTTCAGTAAGGTCTCTGAATCCATTTTCTCCCATCGTATTCATCACCGCCTTAACCAGCACTATGTCCTTCCCCTTACCAACTGTGGCTTCCAGCCCTCTTTCTCAGCTGACGACCAGCTCCTTAACCTTACCTATCTTCCTTCCCTCCAACTTAACTCCAGTCACTCCCTCAACCTCCAGATTGCCTATGACCTCGCCTGGCATCTTGGGGCCCTCTTGCACCTATGGTCTCCCCATCAATTCCGTCCGTCTCGTTCCTTCCCTCCTCTCCCATCGTCCCTCCTATGCCAGCTCCTGTACTTTCTATTCCATGCTGGTGTGCCCCAAGGCTCCATCCTTTCCCCTGTCTTCTATCTCCTGTGTACTGCCGATATGCTCAAACCTCCCTGCCAGTTCACCTCCTCCAATTTGCTGATGACACCACCTTCCTGGCCCTTTATATTACCCTTCAACAGTCCCAACGTATCATTCAAATATCGACCAATGACTCCCTTGTAGCAAACCTTCCAAGACCCAGGCAATCATCATAGGTTGTACCACCCACTCATTCCAGCTTCACGATTTTTACTTCACCATTTATGGTCGTCCTATCCACCTCACCCTGAAATACCTTGGCCTCACCCTCGACCATCACCTCACCTGGACTCCCCATCTCCTTACAATCCAATACAAAGCTCAAAATAGACTCTTCCTCCTGAAATTCCTGTCTGGCCAGACACGGGGACTGCATCCTTCCATCACACTTGACATCTACAAATCCTTGATCCAAACCATCCTTTGTTACGCCAGTGTCGCTTGGATTCCTGCCCCTCCCAGATTCTACAAAACCCTCCAATTCCTAGAACTCTATGCACTCCGCCTCGCCTTCTGTATCCACCTTCCATCCCCCACACAAATCCTCTACGATGTCATCCCCTTCTCCTATCTCCTTCTTTTCCTTGAACACACCCACAAGCTGCACATCATCTGCAGACTTGATCCCCCACACTCCCTGGTGTCTTCCCTCCTCTCCAACCCCAGCCCATTGCTGTCTCTTTACTATGTTGTCCTACCCTCTCTCCATTCCAAACCCTCCACATCATTTCCCAATGCAACGTCCAGCACCTACCCCTCCCAGATGATGAGCTTCACCCTGATCCCTACCCCTCCTACCAACTCTACCCTACCTTCCACTCTAAGCCTCCCATTTCCTTCCCCTGAGAGGTTTTCCTCCATCCTACACCCCCTCCCTTTCCTTCTGTGTCTCTGGGCTCCCTCCTGCCTTGTCTTCCTTCTTAATCTCCTGCCCTGTGCGCCTTCTGCCTCTTGGTGCACCCGTTGACCACCTCTTTCCTCTTCCTCCCACTCTCTCCAGCCCCGTGCACTGCACATTCCTCCCCTTTTTTCCCTCCTCACATACCTCCCATCCCTCAGCAGGTCGCTGCCAGTGGTTTTTATTCTTCGTGTGTGCTCCGTCGTTTATAGTGTTTTTTTTTAAGTGTCTCTCACTCTGTGTGTTTTTATATTGTGGCCAACTTTTAAGTTGTGTGTGACTCTAGTGTATTTTAAGTGCCTCACAAATTGCCAGTTGTGTTTCTTGGAACTTCATGTTGACATTTTTAACTGTATCCCAATGAATTTCTCCGTGTTAGTGTATATTTTAACTTCCATTACCTCCATTTACTGTGTTTTTAAATCCACCTTTTTTCGCTCTTTTTATGTATGAGGTCCCCTTTTTATATTTTTCAGACCATGAATCAAGCAAAAGTAAGTTATTTTGATCAGCTATTGGCCACAATCAGTGCTCATATCGTAGCTGTAGTTGTCTTACGCCCACATTCTCTCTCTTGTTTGAAGTGACTTAAATATTCCTTTCTGCCTTGCAAGATCACGCACACGAAAAACAATCGTAGGGGGCAGGGCACATCCAACGTCTCTTAGCACGATGAATAACTTTCCAACCAATTTAACATCCAGGTTACCACTCGGCAGAATTGTATGAGAATGCGTAAAGGTGTTGATGTTAATAAATGTTGAAACAACTCTCTTGGTACCTCTACTTTCCAGAGGTCCTTTCATACCCACACATTTCCTCCTGAAATCCGGGTTGGTCGGCGTTGACGACAAATTCGTTACTGAAAAATGGGATAAGTTTCGGACAGATTCCGCAGTTTGCTGTGCATCGTCAACTTGACGCTTTGTTTGAAATTTTGTTATCTTACGTCTTCCAGTTCTGTAACACAAGTTACGCAACTATCCACTGCTTTCCTTGAAATCATGTAATATATGTCACGCGCAGTTTGACGTGCATAACGTAGTAGGCCACTATCACACACATCCTGTAGATTGTATCCAGATTCTAGAATCGCGCAAACACCTGTTTTTCTAACAAGTGCGCCTATCCTCCCTTGAACATCCGTAGCTCTTCTGATGCACTACACGGTCGTATAGCTGTGGTCTTATTCCAAATCCGTTCGTAAATGTCTTTTTGCTATGCTGCGGATCTTCCATGTACGTAGCTGTGTTTAGTACCAGCTGCTTGGACAACAATTTTCCTTTACTAAGTTTCGTTGGAGACGAAATTTGCGGTTCCCTGTCCGACAATAATGATGAACCAAGTGGATGAACACCTATTTCAATATCAATTTCGCTTCTTAAGCACGTACTGTCATCATTGTACTCTTCATGTACCTTATCCGCAAAGTCAGGAGTATACGACACCACACATTCCACTGAATCATTTTGCAGGAACGCTAATGTTTCATCTGCTGTTTCTTTCTCTCTCTACGAAATTCTTTGGGTTCCTTTTTGACGAAAGGTCAACTTCGGCAACCGTAGTTGTAGATCTAATACAATGTTTGCATTGTTTATCGCCGCCATTGCTCTGCTTTGTATCAACACCAGTAGCACTGTACCACTGTTGTGAGTTACTTGTCGACTAAGCAGTTCAACTATGCAAATATATAAGAAGAGTACCCAAATTAAGAAACACAGTATGCAGGAAAAAAATTCTCTCTTATGTTTTTTCTGTATGCTGGGCAAACTTGTTACAACGAGATTTTCTAAAAGTTTCTATGAAAACGCCTTTTCACGGCTATATAGACGACTACTGTATTCGCCTACAGGCATTTGCGCTTTGCAGTTCAAAGCCGTCAAAAAGGCTGCCAGGTGTCAGGGATTTCCTTACGTTCACTCGACTGTAGGAGTGTCTTAGCACTAAATAATAAATGGATTAAGACTTCATGCATGATCCGGCATTTTTTCACACTTCTCATTGTTTACGATATCATGTCTTTTAAATTATTTGTCGCATAATGATATATTTTTATAGGCTCATTCAGGGGCGTATGTGGATACAGTATGCGAAATACGCTGCGAATAGGGTTAGTAGTAAAGAAGTATTAGCCGGCCGGGTGGCCGAGCAGCTCTAGGCGCTGCAGTCTGGAACCGCGCGACCGCTACGGTCGCAGGTTCGAATCCTGCCTGGGGAATGGATGTGTGTGACGTCCTTAGATTGGTTAGGTTTAAGTAGTTCTAAGTTCTAGGCGGCTGATGACCTCACAAGGGAACCTCCCCATCGCACCCCCCTCAGATTTAGTTATAAGTTGCCACAGTGGGTAGGCCTTGAAAAACTGAACACAGATCGATCGAGAAAACAGGAAGAAGTTGTGTGGAACTATGAAAAAAAATAAGCAAAATATACAAACTGGGTCGTCCATGTGTAATATAGGCAATATTAAGGGCAGTCCCAGACGAGGAGCGCCGTGGTCCTGCTGTTACCGTTAACAGCTGCGGACCGTGAGGTTTTTGGTTCAAATCTTCCCTCGATCGAAAATTTTAACTTTTTATTTTCAGTTTATGTGACAAACTCTTATGTTTTCATCACTTTTTTTGGAGTGATTATTACATCCACAAGAAAACCGAAATCGGGCAAAGTAGAAGAATCTTTTTACCCATTCGCCAAGTGTGCTAGTTAGGTGGGTCGACAACATATTCCTGTCATGTGACGCACATGCTGTCACCAGTGTCGTATAGAATATATCAGACGTGTTTTCCTGTGGAGGAATCGGTTGACCTATGACCTTTCGATCAAATGTTTTCGTTTCCCATTGGAGAGGCACGTCCTTTCGTCTACTAATCGCACGGTTTTGCGGTGCGGTCGCAAAACACAGACGCTAAACTTATTACAGTGAACAGAGACGTCAATGAACGAACGGACAGATCATAACTTTGCGAAAATAAAGAAAGCAAAGTTTTCAGTCGAGGGCAGATTTGAACGAAAGACCTTTCGTTGCACAGATGTTCACGCTAACCACGGGACCACGGCGTTCCTCACCTTACATTGCCCTTAATATTGCCTATCTTACGCATGGACGACCCAGTTTGTATATTTTGCTTATTTTTTTCATAGTTCCACACAACTTCTTCCTGTTTTCTCGATCGATCTGTGTTCAGTTTTTCAAGGCCTATCCACTGTGCCAGGTTATAACTAAATCTGAGGGGGGTGCGATGGGTAGGTTCCCTTGTCAGAAGTAAATTCGCATAGTGCTCAGAGCAATATGTACCATTTTTTTGATGTGGTAGTTTTTCAGGTATCTCAGTGTTTATGACGCCATATCTTCTCAACTACGACAAGCAGGTGATTCTTACCCCTACAGCTATTGTTGCCTGACAGTAAGGTATATGAGTACAAAGATTGGTTGAAATCGGTCCAGTAGTTTAAGAAGAGACGAGGGACCAACAAATATACATCCATTTTTTATAATATGTATGTATGTTAAAAACTTGATTGAATTTTCTCATTTTAAGAAGACAGAAGGAGCGATGTGCTTTACTTGCTAAAAATATTCAAAAGTCAAGATCGCATAGAAATTTCTTTATGTAAATAAAGAAATATTTATGCGATCTCGTCTTTGGAATGTTAGATGGCGCTGGACAGAAAAACGTCAGTGACTGCGCATGACAATCGTGTATAATAGGAGCTGTAATGAGAGAGAGAATCAGATGCGCAAGCAGTCGCAGCATGTTGACGTTACCTGAAAAGGCGCTTTTAGTGAAGCTGTATTATCAGAATGGGGAATGTGCTAGTTCAGCGTTACGATCCTATCGCCATAGGAAGGGGATTTGAACAGGTAAATGTCCGTTGACAAATGCAGTTGTGGCAAGAATGATTTCGAAGTTCGAAGCCACGGGTTGTTTAGACGATAGACCCCGTGGTGGCCGACCGAGCACAAGGCGTAATGCTGTTGAGACATTTGAGGAAGAAATGGAGACTGTTGCGGGTTCGTCTATGCACGGAGAAGTCAGCGCTCGTGCAGTCGCACGTCGCACCGGCATTTCATACACTTCTGTTAGGTTGGCACTTAAGGGTACCTTCCGATGCTATCCGTACAAAATCCATCGGCGTCATGAACTGTTACCTGGCGATTTAGTGAAGCGGAGGGCATTTGAGGTGTGGGTGTTTCAAAAGATGACGGAAGATGACGATTGGTTGAGTAACGTGTTGTGGACAGACGAAGCTCATTTCACACTCCGAGGGTTTGTCAACGACCACAACTGCAGAATTTCGGCTACTGAAAGTCCTAGAACTGTCGTGGAAATCCCATTGCATGACGAGAAAGTCACGGTATGGGTTGGATTTAGCACATCTACCGTTATCGGGCCTTTATTCTTCGAGGAAATGCGTGATTCTGGTTTTGTAACTGCTACCGCGACGGGTGAGAGGTACGACGATATGTTACAGAATCGCTTCATCCCCAGCCTGGCTGATAAACACAAGCTGTAATGTACGATGATTACGCAGGATGGCGCTCCACCCCATATTGCTACACGCGTCAAAGATCTCTTGCGCGCGTCGTTTGGTGATGATCGTGTGCTCAGTCGCCACTTTCGTCATGCTTTGCCTCCCAGGTCCCCAGACCTCAGTCCGTGCGATTATTGGCTTTGGGGTTACCTGAAGTCGTAAGTGTATCGTGATCGACCGACATCTCTAGGGATGCTGAAAGACAACATCCGACGCCAATGCCTCACCATAACTCCGGACATGCTTTACAGTGCTGTTCACAACATTATTCCTCAACCACAGCTATTGTTGAGGAATGATGGTGCACATATTGAGCATTTCCTGTAAAGAACGTCATCTTTGCTTTGCCTTACTTTGTTATGCTAATTATTGCTATTCTGAGCAGATGAAGCGCCATCTGTCGGACATTTTTTGAACTTTTGTATTTTTTGGTTCTAAGAAAATCCCATGTCATTCCAAGCGCTGGCCGCAGTAGCCGAGCGGTTCTAGGCGCTTCAGTCTGGAGCCACGCAACTGCTACGGTCCCAGGTTCGGATCCTGCCTCGGGCATGGAAGTGTATGATGTCCTTAGGTTGGTTAGGTTTAAGTAGTTCTAAGTTCTATGGGACTGATGACCTCAGATGTTAAGTCCCATGGTGCTCAGAGCCATTTGAACCATTCATTCCAAGAATTTGTGTCAATTTGTACCTCTCTATCTACATTATTCAGTGATTTATTCAATTTTCAAATTTACACTGACTTTTGGATCACCCGGTATTATAAAAGAGCCCAGAAATAATTACTGTGAACATTATGTAGCAAATGTAGTGCTCACCTACTAGCAATCATTTTAACTTACCCTCAGTCGAAGAACATAGCAATTCAAACTGAGATGATCTTGTTGCCGCAGTATTCAGAGCAGTAACAGAATTTTCCTCGCCCTGCTTCTTATTTGCTGCAGTTTTTCTTTTCGCGTGATGTACGGCAAAGAAAGCCCGAGAATTTCGCCCTCCCCTCCCCCCCCCCCCCACCCACTGGGCATCCGCGGTCTCGGCCGCGCCGCTCTGCTGGACAAACTTTTCCAATACTCTGGTGGGAGGCGCCGCGCGCCGCACAAAAGGCGAACACTCCAGGCCGATGCCGGCCGCGGCATGCCTCCCTGGCGGTCCACTTTTATGCAGGCGAGGCTCGGGCAGGGCAGGGCAGGGCAGGGCAGCGTAAATAACGACACAGGCCCCGGGCGCCTCCTGCTGTAGCGGCGTATACAGTCGCCGATCGAGGTGATAAATCCGGGGCCGGAGTAAGCGATCCACCTGTCCGCGGCATTCCGCCATCTGCATTAGGGAGGGTTGCTCCCTGCCTCCTTTCCTTTGCCCTTCCGCACGCCCTCCTGGCAAAGACTTACCCCGTAGCAGACCGCTGAGTTATGGGCACGCTGTATCGCGTCAAGATTAATGTCTCCTGCACATCGATCTGTTTCACGACCACGGTTTTGCGTTTTACCTCTCAATATCTCAAGCTTCGAGAGACTTTACTTACTTACGGAAGATGGGCTACTGTCACATGATTTTCTGAAGTGTCAGATTCCTTTCATATTACGCATTCGTTTTCTTCCTGAAAGAATCCGCTCTTTTTAGTTTACGTAATAAGGTGCTCCTTCGGATACCTCCAACATCGCTCTATTGTTTCTGCTGCACGTCTAACCTTTTCTTGCTAGCTTTCTGTCCTAGTATCTCCGTATACTATCACGGGTGCTCATCAGGCATCCGAAGGTTAGCTGGTTCATTACGATTTCTTTTGATGTTCCTTTCTTGCGTATTTTTCCTTGTTTCTTCCAGGTTATTTTACTGATCTTTGTATTAATTCTCTGAAAGTAGGCTTCCGATGATGGTTTCTTCGTCCACAGCTACCATAATGGTGGATTAAATAGTAATGCGTCCTGTGTTATCAAAAATTTAATAATGAACATATATTCTATTGTATTGTATGTTAACCGGGGTCCTAGAAACGACGGAGAGGCTCCATCCCCGCCGCAGCCGCAGTGATCCACAACCCCACGACGACTACCACAGTCCACTTCACCCCTCCGCCGCCCCACACCGAACCCAGGGTTATTTTACGGTTCGGACCACGGTGGATTCCCCCCCGCGCCAGGGAACGTCTCATACCAGTCGAGTGTAACCCCTATGTTTGCGTGGTAGAGTAATGGTGGTGTACGCGTACGTGGAGAACTTGGTTGCACAGTAATCACCGACATAGCGTAACTGAGGTAGAATAAGGAGAACCAGACCGCATTCGCCGAGGCAGATGGAAAACCGCCGGGCGGATTCGTGCCGGGGACCAGGAGCTCCTTCCCGCCCTCAATTAAACATATAACAGCGAAATTAATTGTTTTAATAAAACACAACAACTAAAATATTTACAAAAATAAGTTATATATGTTTCATTTACTTCTAAATGAGACGTATCCATTGTAATACACGGTTTTTATGAAAACTTACTATCTTCCTGTTTAACCTTGCACATAAAATAGAATTTTTTCTAAATCCAATACCAACAAAAATGGGTTTTGCCACATGCGTACACTAATGCTTGTGGAAGATATTTGTCGTTCATTTGTGACAAATTAGCTCACTACTTCTTAACTGAGTATCAAAGATGCATTCCACTGAAAGGGTATTTGATATGATTAAAAAAGAATTGCGAGAACCTGAAGGCATAACCTTGACATCACACTATCATGAGGTTCTGAGCCCTCATGGTACGTGTATGGTTGTGTGCAAGGACTGGAATGTGTACAATTTCACGGTCACTGCTAACAGATTAACAAAAGAGAAGCTACCATTCAAAATGTCTGAAGTGAGAGTTTTTGTTTTTCCGAAAAAACGAAGGTAGTGCCATCAGCAAAGTTGAAACAAAATTCTTTTCCTCCCCGGCCACTGCTGAGCAGAAGAAAACAAACGTAGATAGTATGAAGGGCATTGATGAACCAACTCTAATAAAAGCTGGAAACCATGTGCGTGTCAAAAAACCTGACGATATAAACAAACTAGATAGAAATTTTTTGATACGTCATTGGAAGAAACCCTAGAGCTCTATGGAAAGACCCTAGAGTATTGCGTTGAACATGGCAATGAAAATAATGAAGTATAGTACCTTAATGAACGACTTTGTTAAATTCCTATTTGTTCAGTAGATTAAAAGTACTGAGTGAATGTAAAACTCTCGCTAATAAATGATTGTGAACTGAATGATGTCTCACTAGCAACCTGGCGCTGTACCGGACTCTAACACCACACCTCGAGTCATCTGTCTTCCTCTCACTTAGTAGGTCGCTCCCTGGTGGGTTTCTACAAAGTTGGCTTCAGAAACTGATTTTCTGCTGTCCTGCTATTCACAGAATGATCCGACTAATCATCATTAATAGTGATAATAGCTTTAAAATCTTGTCACAAAAATAACAGATACGTTTCAGATGAAAAATCATTCATCTCTAAACACACACCATAGCAAGATTCAGCATGTCAGTATTGTGGATCTTCTGTTGGTGTTTGAGGATGGAAGTTCGTTCTTTTGGAACTTGCCAGATTAAATGTGTCCAGGTTATAACAGTGTTAACATAATTAATGCGGTTTCCCCGAATCATTATTTTAAATTGTTAAAAAATAATTGGAACGTTCAACGTTCTAACGAACGGTGAATAAAACTGACGCATGATTTTTTTAAGACTACTGAGGAAAGAAACTCTAATCTGTCTTTCGATTGTTGTTTTACGTACTGTTCCGACTGCAACACGATTTTGCTGCACGAAACCAAAAACACAGTCGTGATGTAAAAAAAGTTGTTGCTGATCATAGAGCTGGCGTTGATACTGCATTCTTAGTTACACATCTCGCTGAAGTAATCTTATACAGGGTGTTACAAAAAGGTACGGCCAAACTTCCAGGAAACATTCCTCACACACAAATAAAGAAAAGATGTTATGTGGACATGTGTCCGGAAATGCTTAATTTCTATGTTAGAGCTCATTTTGGTTTCGTCAGTATGTACTGTACTTCCTCGATTCACCGCCATTTGGCCCAACTGAAGGAAGGTAATGTTGACTTCGGTGCTTGTGTTGACATGCGACTCATTGCTCTACAGTACTAGTATCAAACACATCAGTACGTAGCATCAACAGGTTAGTGTTCATCACGAACGTGGTTTTGCAGTCAGTGCAATGTTTACAAATGCGGAGTTGGCAGATGCCCATTTGATGTATGGATTAGTACGGTGCAATAGCCGTGGCGCGGTACGTTTGTATCGAGACAGATTTCCAGAACGAAGGTGTCCCGACAGGAAGACGTTCGAAGCAATTGATCGGCGTCTTAGGGAGCACGGAACATTCCAACCTATGACTCGCGACTGGGGAAGACCTAGAACGACGAGGACACCTGCAATGGACGAGGCAATTCTTCGTGCAGTTGACGATAACCCTAATGACAGCGTCAGAGAAGTTGCTGCTGAACAAGGTAACGTTGACCACGTCACTGCATGGAGAGTGCTACGGGAGAATCAGTTGTTTCCGTACCATTTACAGCGTGTGCAGGCACTATCAGCAGCTGACTGGCCTCCACGGGTACACTTCCGCGAATGGTTCATCCAACAATGTGTCAATCCTCATTTCAGTGCAAATGTTCTCTTTACGGATGAGGCTTCATTCCAACGTGATAAAATTGTATATTTTCGCAATCAATATGTGTGGGTTGACGAGAATCCGCACGCAGTTGTGCAATCACGTCATCAACACAGAATTTCTGTGAACGTTGGGCAGGCATTGTTGGTGATGTATTGATTGGGCCCCATGTTCTTCCACCTACGCTCAATGGAGCACGTTATCATTATTTCATACGGGATACTCTACCTGTGCTGCTAGAAGATGTGTCTTTACAAGTACGACATAACATGTGGTTCATGCACGATGGAGCTCCTGCACATTTCGAAGTGTTCGTACGCTTAATGGAAAGTAAGCGTTTCCGGACACATGTCCACATAACATATTTTCTTTCTTTGTGCGTGAGGAATGTTTTCTGAAAGTTTGGCCGTACCTTTTTGTAACACCCTGTATAACTAACTCCAGTAGAAAAATTATCTGTAGTTACTTGAACGTCTCTGAATACATATACAGGTCGACTCAGTACGAATCGAATCGAATTAAGAATAATTTTAATGACATACGGCGATGATTACGTGAGGTTTGCTACTTTTTTTCTACATTGTGCAAAAGTGCTGCTCCTCCATGTTTTCCTTCCGGGCATATTGGACTGTAAATTTCTTACCCTCGCCCAGAAGGGTCGGCGTCTGCCGATGTTGACTCCGCAAGTGTGCCGGTCGGCATAGGACTGTAACAATCCTTTATTACTGCGCAGACAACGGAGGTGGGAAATGAGATTTTTTTGCCAGCATCTGGTGGCCTTCAGGTGACGCCAACGCTTAGTGGGAGTGGGTGGGGGCGCTAATAAAAGTCAGGCCAAGTGCGTCAGATGGCGATGGCCGCGATCCTGACTAACGAGCAGTCAAACGATTGTTTGAGGGCTCCCTGTCTGCTGTCTGTCCGCCTTACGAGCGCAGCAGCTCGTAATTACGCCGCCGCGGAAGAGACGAAGGGTGTCGGCTGCAGCAGTCGACGATGGGCGCCACCTCTCGTCGTAAATCACTGGCCGCCCCTCAGCGGCACACCGTGGCTTTTTCTTGTTTCGTGGATTCGGAGGAGCGGTTGGACCTTGAGTCACAACAGTCAACAAACACAGTCCATACAATGTGACTTTGATTGTCGCTGCTAGATCGTTAGTGTGAGTTCTAAGCACTCTTAACCACACACACACACAAACACAACAAACACACACACACATACACACACACACATACACAAGGAGAGACAGAGAGAGATACATATCTGGAGTATAAATGAAGCAGAGTGTATGTGTGTAAGTCCGAGATATCCTCCAGTACCTCTAGATCGATTTCAATAATTCTGCATAGAGAAACAGGCCTCATGTATATCGGCACTGTGGGACTTACAACTCTTTTGCAGGAGTGGAGATATTTTCCTATCCTATGGGTTGTAGATAGGCTGCACTGCATGGCGAGTACATTGTTTGGGAATGGTATTGGCCTGCCAAATCAACAACCAGCTCAGCAGGGCAGCATACATTTCAAGTACAACAAAAGGTAGTTTTGGGCCCCCATGTGTATAGGGCCCTGCATGACAGGGGTGTTGTGTTGGAGTAGTTTCGGCATGGTATATCGACCTGCTTTGAATGGCGTCTTGAATAACAAGGCAAATAAATGGTTTTCGAGCTCCTAATGTGTAACATTCAATGCATGACAGCCATGTTGAGGGATTTGTATCAGCTTGCTTCGTTGAAATGTATTGCTTGAGCATGGCTGGGGACAGGGTGAGGCAAATAGAGGAGGGGTTGGACAGAGCGAGGGGAATAGGATATGGACAGAAAGATAGGTGGAGGGGAAGGTGCATGAGGCAGGTAGAAGTAGTAGATGGGTAATGGACAGTTGAAAAAGGAAGAGAGAGGGGGGTGGGCAGAAATGGTAACAGAGAGGGAGATAGGATCATATAGTTAGAGGGAGGAGGAAAAAGATTAGGTCAGAGAGGTGAGGTGCTGGAAATGGACAAAGAAAGGGTAAGGCATCAATGAAGAGACAGAGAGAGTGAGGAGGACGAGATGAATATGGGTGTGGGAGGATGAGATCGACAGGAAGAGAAAGGAATAGGTGGACATATTGAGGGGGTGAAGGAGGCGGTGCATTCAATATCTTTGGTGAACATATGCACAGATGAATATGTAAGGAAAAGGCTAGCATTAAATAAGGGGATTGGCAGTGCCAGCTGCAAGAAAGAAATTAAATTTATTGTAAATATTTATTTTAACAAACAAAAGAGTTTTGACCATGGCTATACACGAATAATTTACAAATTACTTTTACTACTTAAATAAAGTAGTAATTTACGGATTGTTAGTGGAAAAAGGTTCTCAGGATGGTTATTAGGGCTATAAATGTGGTTTAGTAATAAAGGAAGGAGGTGGCAGGTGGAAGTTGATCGGAATGCTACAGTGCAAGTCTTTTACCGTTGCTGGTCGGCCTATTTGCAGTGTGGCAGAATGCACACTGCAGTCAGCTTGGCAGCAACTACAGGTGGCAGTGTTGGGATGGCGTGCAGTGCATGTATTTATGGCTCTGACCAGAGTTGGATATCTTGCAGCACTGTCAGTGATGCTCAGAAGACAAGTGTCATCAAGGTCTGTATCAGGTCTGACGTCTGTAAGTGAAGCGTTCACTGTCGTCTCTAGCTAATAAGTGTCCCTTTTTACATCTCACAATCAAAGTCCTCTCAATAGGACGATCTTTTCACATGCTCCGGAACTGTCTCCTTGGTAATGGTCATGTACTCAAATGGGAAGTTCATGTTCTTCTTCTGCCCAATGAAATTATTTTCAACATGTTGTAGACTATTTGGTACAAAACAGAAAGACAACATACAAGGAGCAAGGAAAGCGTGGGTTGAAGGTATTACCCTGCCTGGCAAAACGGATATCAGTCCTGTACATTAAGAAATAAAATCATGTGTCCCTTGGCAGTGTGTATTGGTCATCTCCACTCTCTTCAGCCTTCATTCGATTTTGAGAGCGTGTGATTGAGTCTGCGTCTCCCTAAATCACTATAATTTCTTCATGGTGCATCCATTTTGTCATTGACAGTATACTTGTATGCTTCCCCAGGTGGCGGGTGTGGAGAGCCCCACCAGATATGGTTAGCACAGGGGAAATGAAATAACTAGGGAGGACCAAATACTAACTTAGGTTCAAACCCATTTTGGACCCACTCTGGTACCCAGTGGGTAGTGATCAGCGTCTGTTCAGCACGTTGGTGCGACTGCTACAGGTATGTCTCGATCTTAGAAATTAGGTCTTTAACATTTGTGATCTCCAAAAGAGATGATCACAACAACCTTCAACTTGAAAATATCATGATGGAACACCAGGAAAAATGTCCGCGGGCCCTAGGAAATATACCGGACTTCCCTAGCCATCGGATTCTGGGGGACCAGGAACGTCATGAGCAAGAGAAGAATCGGAGCTTCCCGAAAACTCTTCACAACCACTGTACTGGAACAATCAACACAAATTCGCTGGTCAGGCTAGGCAAACGGCTAACAGGTCTTCTGGAAAAATTTCACATCAAAGTCTCGCAGAACAAGAGACGCGTTCACAGACTGAAATCACTTTAACACAGAAAACTACAGGATGTACAATGGAAAACCTGCTGTCAGAAGAGGAACACCGACAATGTTTGACATAGGACTTTCGATTCACATATCACAGACAACATCCTAGACTTCAATTCAGTATCAGTAAGAGTCTCTACAATAATCTTCAAATTAGGAAACAAGAGATACACAATCATCAATGCACATGCACCGACAAACGATCACAACAGAAAGAAATCACAAGAAGTCCAAAACTTTCTGGGAGACATGGAAGAAATGACAAATAAAATATCTGACAGACATGTTAAAATTTTATTAGGAGATTTCAGCACATAGCTAGGCAAGAAGAAGTGCAAGCAGAACACAGGCCCATATATAGCACACAAACGCACCAACAAGAATGGGGAACATCTTTTACTTTACTGTCAAAATTTTAGCTTAAAAATTACCTCAACGCAATTTCAAAAATCTAAACGAAAACTCACAACATGGAAAACGCCCAAAAGCGTGTGGAGAGAATTTCAGGTAGGTCACGTAAACGTCCCAAGCAAAAATAAAAGCGAAATTCTGAATGTGATAACATGCGAATGATTCTGCGCGTTCAACCATCACCTGCTGCAAGTAAAGATTAGGCCAATGCCAAGAAACGGATAAAATACACTGAAAAAAATTATAAGATGTGACAGAATACTTGAAGACAAAGACAAAATTATTGAAGAAATTAATCAAACTTCAATAGAAAATTCGACAGACTTCGCTATTACAATTCAGAATGCAAAGCGTTTGGATCAACGTCCTAGGAAACGAAAACATGTTGTGATCAGACCACTGGGCGTAGAATCCAGACCTGGAAGGAGTTTAGGAGCAAAAGAGGCAAGGCAAGATTTCCACAAAGTCCAGAACCAATCCTTGAAATATGTTAGAAGAGTGAAAAGGACATATGACAAAAATAGACTAAATGAATTCTAGAAGGACTTCAACAGAAATAATACTAGAAATTTCTACAGAACTTTCAGGGTAAATATAAAGGGTTATCAGCCTCTAAATATTTGCTTCAAAAGAACAGACGTGTCTCTGGGAACAAATACTAAAGGAAACTGCAAAACTCTTAAAATTATTTTAACTAACACCTCAATTGCGAGCAGCCGAAAGAAAAATTATTCGTCACGAAAACAGTACCAAACCCAGATTCACCCTTCAGTAACAGAGATAGAAGAGATTATAAAACCACTAAAAACCTCGGATCTCCAGGGGAAGACGGAATTATTTCCGAGATCTTGAAACTGAAAGACCAAACCATCACAAAGGAAATTAATGAAATTTTTACAGAAATGTGGAATATAGAGAAAATTCCACAGAAATGGAAATGTGTGTTGATTCACCCACTCCACAAGAAGGCTGACAAAACAGACCTTAATAACTACAGAGGTATCTCATTATTACCGGCCACCTACAACATTCTCTCGAAGGCATTACGCAACGGACAAGAGCCACAAGCTCATACAAATACGGTTGAATACCAAGCAAGCTTGATAAATGGAAAGTCCTGTGTTGAAAAAACATTCGTGGGCTTCAAGAAGGTCTACGACTCCATAGACAGGCAGCTTCTCCTTGACACATTAGAAGAATATGGAATACATAGAAAAACTAGGACACTCTACAACAGACACTTACAGACATCACATCCTAAATGAAGTTCATGGGAGGAATCTCAGACCCATTTGAGATACAAACAGGGGTCAGACAAGGGGATGGTCTCTCAGCGCATCTATTCAATATTGTCTTGGACAAAACTGTCAAACAATAGGAGGAAAAACTAAAGGGAATTAACTTAGGAAGAACGTGTGTAAACAAGACTATCATAAATTCCTGAAATTGGCAGATGACCCTGCGATACTCAGTAACAATAGGCATGAAGCACAAGAAGCACTTACGTGAAGTCTCTCCGAAAACGGATCAACAGGTAATGTATGACAAGAAGCAATACATTGAAAGAAAGAACAACAACAACTAATCTGTATACACAAAACACAGAAAGGTTAATAGAAGGGAAAAATTCAAACATCATAGTGAATATATACAAATAGGAGATCAAGCAAGGCACCTAACACGCAAAGAACAGAAAAATATCAAAAAGCATACAAACTGACATGGACACACTATAATGAATAAATATTTTAAAACAAGCTAAACTCAGGCACTTCAATACAGTTGTACTACCAGAAGCACTCTACACTACAGAAACGACCATAGTCGTAGCATCAGGCATCATAGAGACAGAAAAAATAGAACGTAAAATCCTCATGAAATTTTTTGGAGAAGTACACAGAGATGGTACGTGGATGAAGAGACCAACCAAAGAACTATATGAACATACAGACAGACTCACAGATATGATCAGAAAACGGCGACTGATAATCTATGGGCACAAAGATAAAATTACCAACAACAGAGTCACAAAGGGAATTTTTGATGTAGTAAATAGTTCAATCAAAAAATCAAATTGGTTTCAAGAAAAAGAAGAAGACCTAAAAAAGCAGGGATCAGTACTGAAATGATAAATGAAAAAGACAAATTCAGAAACAAAACTGAAGTAAAGGAAAGGAAGAAAGCAGGCAAAGCATGGACAAAGCAAAGGAAGGAGGAACACAGCCAAAGAATGAAGAGCTTTGGAAAGTGAAAACGAAGAAGGAAACAAGAAAAAATGAATAGTCATTTAACATTCGAACTAACCACTGACCTGGAGGCGAAAGTGTGTAATCGTAATAATAATAATAATAATAATATAAAGCGATGCACCACGTAGGAATTACCGAATGGGACGGAAATCCGTAGATGTGATATACATGTACAGACAAACCAATAATGAATACAATTTTAGAAAAATTGGATGAGGACTTGTCTGGATATACCTACCTATCTTACCCTGAAACAAACTCTTCAAAAACATATAACTTAATCAAGTCCTTTATAGCTGTTGTTTGTGCAATAATAGAGCGGACTCCTCCTTTAACTGATGACATTAAGACTTTGCATTCGTCATAGACGTATAAACTGATGGAGATGTTTTAATTTATGTCACCAGGCGGATCATTGTAAATGTGACGTTCAATGAAATTTTCTTTATGTGAAAAGATTCCACTCGCCACACGCTAATTTATGTTAATACCACACAACAAACAAGTTGTAGTGCTTAAGCTCCTCTGAAATGGAGCGAGTGATTACTTCCTAAATCCGCTATCTAGCGTGATGAAAACCTAAGTTCACACAGAGTATGATTTATAGACAGTGCACAGACTAGCGCTGTGACTACGTACTCGTATCACCACGAAACTCTTTGGTCGGCGACGGACGCACACTTCATCTGGCTGGGCAGATGACAGGCGTGGCATCCGTCCTCAGTTCGCCAGCGGCTGATTTCATCTCACAAAATGAGGTCAATCCGAGCAAAACAAGGGCTTATGAAGTTTCCATTCTGATCTCCCATACCACATAATAGCTTTTAACAATCTGAGATCTTTTTTGAGGAAAGCCCAAAGCAAATACATGACGATTTATTAAAGACTCGGCATGGTCGGCTATGGGCTCTGAAAGAACTCATAAAATTTTGACGTTCCATCTTAGTGGATGGTCTGAACACTGACGTGTGATGAGCTCCAATTGTAAATAAAACAGCCTCTGACTCTAAGGATGACTTTTAATTTCTTTAACGAATTATCGATTTTGGGACTGCCAGCCCCATCTTCAGAGGAACCTTGAAGTATAAATCTGATCCATGTTAGGTGTTATTCTTTCTGGCTGTCATCTTCGATTGACAAATGTGGGAACCCCCCGTCAGCGACGCCACACAAAATGAGAGCACAGCGGTCGTCAGCAGACTACCACGTCACGCGAGTGTGTGTTGCTACCGAAATGATTATATCGAAAGTATGACGGCGGCACAGATGAAAACTCAATCGAGCAGTCTACTCAAGCCGGAAAACCGGCATGGTACAACAAGGACTCCGTTACCTCGAGACTGGAGGGAGGAAAATATTACGACCTCTTCATGCGACGTGAACGACCAGGTTCACTTGAAAATTCTGGACGAAAAAAAACTACCTTTTCTATTTTTATTCAGTCCTAATCATTGTTTCATTGTAGATTACTAATAAAAATTTAAAACGGAGAAATACGAATAGTACAAGGGCTCTGTAGGTTTCTTGGAAACTTAATTACGTGGGTGAGTCAAATGAAAACCTTAAATTTGTTATAACAAATCGAAATTTTGCACCGTTATCCTGTAAGCTGGTAGGCGTGCTACAAACAGGTTGCAGAATGGCCCGCAGGTGGCAGCATAGGGAAGATGCACATATACCGTCGCAGTATCAGTATAAAGGTGGCCGCCCAAATTGCGACTTGCACCAGGGTCGAACAGCGTTCTGTTATTCGGTTTTTGCGTAGTGAAGGTGTGAAACCTATTGAAATTCATCGACGAAAAAATGTTCAGTACGGTGATGCTTGTTTGTCACAGCAGCAAGTCTGCGAATGGAGTTGGAAGTTTGCAAATGGTGTGACTTCAGTGGAAGATGCTCCCCGTCCAGGTCAGGCACAACGAGTTGTGACTCCACAGAACATTGCAGCAGTTGAAGCCATAGTGAAGGAAAACCGCCGAGTGATACTGAATGACATTGCAGCACGTTTACAGATTAGTCATGGGTCAGCACACCACACTGTGCATAATGTGCTCCAGTTTCACAAAGTGTGTGCAAGATGGGTGCGACGGCAGCTGACTCCTGAAATGAGAGAACGGCGTGTTGATGCTTGTGAAGAACTTCTTCGGCGCTTTGAACGAGAAGGTGATGGCTTTCTTGCAAGAATCGTTACTGGGGACGAAATCTGAGTCCACTTCGACCAACCGGAAGCGAAGAGAGCGAGCAAGGAATGGCGCCATTCCTCGTCACCAAAACTAAAGAAGTTTCGAACAGAACCATCAGCAGGGAAGGTTACGCTGACTCTGTTTTGGGACGAAAAAGTCGTCATTTTGGAGCATTACGTGCCTAGAGGGACCACTGTCACCAGTGCGTCATACACAGATCTCTTAAAAAAATCATCTGTAGCCTGCAATCAAATCAAAGTGACGTGGATTGCTGTCAGCAAGTGTCCTTTTGCAACATGACAAAGCAAGTGTCCTTTTGCAACATGACAATGCAAGGCCCCACACTGCGCGTACAACAATTGTAACAATCACAGACCTGCATTTTGAGTGTCTTCCTCATCCACCATACTCACCAAACCATACCCCAAGTGATTTCCATATGTCTGGACCACTCAAAGACGCAACGGGAGGAAAGAAGTTCCGTTCTGATGAAGAGGTACGCCACGCGGTGCATCAGTGGTTGCGCGGACTACCAAAAGAATTTTTTTCTAAAGCAATTTATGCACTTTGTAAGCGCTGGAGGACTTGCATTGAGCGTGGGGGAGATGTTGAAAAGTGACACAGATTTGTACCATTTCAGCACAATTAATAATATTTAAAAAATATTTAAAGTTTTTATTTGACTCACCCTCGTATGTACATGGATAATAATAATTATTTATTGTGGCCCAATGGTCCGGTGCAAATGGTAACTGGGTAAAGGGCACCTACAGTGTCAGAAGGAATCCGAACCACGTGTTGTTTCTGGCGACTCCTCGCATCATTCAGTGGTGAAGACTAGGTTAAATATGCGCAATCCGAGAGAGATTCGATCCCGCGACCTCTCATATTCAAGGCACTCGATGTACCGGTAGCCTACAAGGCCCGACGCATACATGCTTCTACGAGCGTTGAATGTAACGTAATGCCTCCATCTTCATTAATTGGGTTTGGATAGGAATATTTCAATAAATCAAACGCAGAAATAATCCTTAGAATGTGATCTTTAATTACCAGTATTCACTTTTCCACACAATCACCAGCCAATAGGATACATTTCTGCCAACGATGAAAAAGTTTTCTGAAGCCGTCACGGAAGATGTCGACACTCTGTTTCCGCAACCACAGTCTAACATTTGTCTCAACGTCTTCATCAGAAGCATAATGATGTCCCGGCAGATCGGCTTTCATTATCGGGAACAGATCGAAGTCAGACGGTGCTCAATTTGGACTGTATGGAGGATGCCGTACGGTGGTGAGATTCAGTCTCTGAAGTTCTGCTGTGGTGGTACGTCTAGTGTGTGGTTTGGCATTGTCATGCTGCAGGAAAACATTTCCCTTTTCCTTTCGGACTCTTGTTAGCCGTTGTTTCAGAGTTCGTAGCGTTGTGATATAACGCTCTGAATTTATTGTTGTTCCACGATCAAGGAAATCAACATGGATAGCACCATCTGCGTTCCAGAACACTGTGGCCATGATTTTTCTAGCTGAGGGCTGCACCTTGAATTTCTTTTTCTGGGGCGAGTCTTTGTGTCGATATTCCATAGACTGACGTTTCGTCTCCAGGTAATAGGGTACCCATCGTGCACAGATCTTCCGATAGGCAAGCAAAGCAACAATGTGACCCACACGTTCTTGTTAAATGCGTATTTTGCGTGCAGTTTCTCTCTGAGTGATACGACGATCGTCCTGAATCAATCTGTCAACATTTTGCTTGTGAAACACGGTAGTTGCTATCACAGGACGTCCAACTCTTTGTTTGACACGCAGGTCAAATGTTCCCGCGTCAACATCTTTAAACTTACTCACCCAACGGCACCCAGTGCTGGCTCAAATGGTTCAAATGGCTCTGAGCACTATGGGACTTAACATCTGAGGTCATCAGTCCCCTAGATCTTAGAACTACTTAAACCTAATTAACCTAAGGACATCACACACATCCATGCCCGAGGCAGGATTCGAACCCACGACCGTAGCTGTTGCGCGGTTCCAGACTGAAGCGCCAAGAACCACGCCCAATGCTCACATAAATACAATCACCATAAATTGCTTTCATTCTCTGATTAATCCCCTTTGGAGTGACACCTTCTCCTGTCAAGAATGCAATGACTGTTCACTGCTTAAAACGCATAGACCGACCGTCTGCGCAGGGTTCCATATTTTACACTGTAACAATACAACCGTTCAATGCTAAGGCTTCCCATCAACTGGAGCTGTAGAGAAGAGGCTACCGAACAATCCAGTACCTGCCGCATACCAATGCTACCAACTGTTGAAGAGTTACGAAGGTGGTCGCATTACTTTTCAGTCAAACCTCGCACAATCAGTTAGTCAGCTTTTGATGAGTGACTTTGCGAGTATCCCTGCCAAGGGATCTTAGACCTCATTATTTGACACAAGTTTCATCTTGATATCTCTACCAGTTCCTGCATTGGCTTAAGAGCGGGAAGTTAAAAAATGTTCAAATGTGTGTGAAATCTTATGGGACTTAACTGCTAAGGTCATCAGTCCCTAAGCTTACACACTACTTAACCTAAATTATCCTAAGGACAAACACACACACCCATGCCCGAAGCAGGACTCGAACCTCCGCCGAGACCAGCCGCGCAGTCCATGACTACAGCGCCTTAAATAGGAGCAGAAAGTCTTTAGATCATCATGGAGCCGTAGGCCTTAGTACAGGACCTAAATTTCGTTTGGTACCCTTGCCTGTTACTGAAAAAAGTCTTTTAACAGACGGACAGACTGTCAGACGCACAACAAATGAAAAAGACATACAATTTTTTTGTGTGAAATAACTGCAAATAAACAGTTTTCGGACCCTTTCCTTTATTTTCATTGTGAAACATTGCTTCTTGCCTAATCATATGACTCTACATCTAAGGGAAGTACCCTTTACTTTTGACGAGTGAGTTTGAGAGTACCAAAATACGTAACATTCATGGCACTATCCTTAACTGCAGTGAAGTAGAAGCTTAAGTTATTTACATCGCCAAGGGAACGTAGATATTAGTAACTGACATTCATTTCAACTTGATGCGTCTACCAGTCCCTGAGCCAAACTTTTCTTAACAGACGGACAGAGAGACAGACACACTGACGTACAACAAAGTAATCCTAGAAGAGTTCCGTTCTTAACGAATGAGGTAGGGAACCCTAAAAGTATGAATGATTAATCGCTTATACGGAGAAAGGCACACATAAAGGAAATTTATAGTTTTCATTTTTCCTTGTCTTAAATTCAACGTATGTATCGATATGGTGATTAGAAAAGGCATTAAGATTTTGTAAGGCAATCGAACTGACTCTCAATAATGATAACTATTCTGATTACGAATTCCCATGTCTGGTTAATTGTGGTGCATCCGCAGCTATGCATTTCATTTTCTATAATAGTAAAATTGAGCAGCGACAGTTTTAAGTTATTGACTGTCAGACTGGTTTTGATGCTTTACTACTCTGCAATCAATCATGTGCAAATGACAAAAGTTTTTTTTTTAAAAAAAACGAAAGTGTAATATAATTATAAACGATTTGCAACAATGTTTTCCTCATTTTTGTAAATTCAATAGTGTATTAACGTAAGACATTTTTCCATGTATTTGTGCAATAAGTGTTTCAATATGAAAAAAGAAATTTTCTGTAGTAGAATTACTCCAACCCACTCATTTTAATAGTGAAGCATTGCTATACTTACGTATACGTGTGCCAGTGAACTACATACTAGAATATACTCTCTACTTAAGTGTACCTGCTCCGATGAACTGCACACTAGACTATATTGTTCTGACTATAATTCAGTTTTTAAAAAGTTAAATGATTAACTTGTATGACATGAATAATTTTTGTCCGACGAAAAGAATAGCCTTCAGCATACAAAAAGTTTCTCGTTTCCAAAATAATGTATGCTGGTATACGTACTGAACAGTGTTGGGGAGAAGAGGAATTTGAGGCACAACTTGTCTAGAAGAAGGGATCGGTTGGTAGGACATGTTCTGAGGCATCAAAGGATCACCAATTTAGTATTGCAGGGCAGCGCGGAGGGTAAAACTCGTAGAGGGAGATCAAGAGATGAATACACGAAGCAGATTCAGAAGGATGTAGCGTGCAGTAGTTACTTGGAAATCAAGAAGCTCACACAGGATAGAGTAGCATGGAGAGCTGCATCAAACCAGTCTCTGGGTTGAAGACCACAACAACAACAACGCACATGTAAAAATGGCACTACTTCAATATTAGAGTGAGCTTTTAGGAACAATGTTACTATAGGAAACTGCGTATTCTGACTTTTATACACTTAGTTCACAAACACAAGAAAAATATTTTTAAACGTTACTACTTTTTTGCTTATAGATAATTCATAGTAGAGCGACACAGCTTGGAAGTCGAAGTGCTAATAAACTTCAAATGGTTGTAGATAATTTTCGGATTTCATTCCTCTACAAAAAGGGAATTATATTGTTAAATGAATTCTAACGAAATAAAAACCAATGTGGCATGTCTTTCAGCATATGAAATTTCTAGTTCGAGCTCCTTTATTCTAAAACTTTTACGCTGTTTTGACTCTGACTAATGTCAGTTATTTAGCGAGCTTATCTTACAACATATAATGTTTCATAAACAGTTTTCCCAAAAATGGAGTAGACAGTACACAGTCTACTGCCTCTTTCGCATTTTTTTCTTTTCCTCCCCCAGATATTTGTTGCTCCTCTGCACCTGCTGATTTACACATACAATAAAAAAGGACCCCGCGTAGCTGGCACTGCAGCATCAGTTGTACTGCTTTCCACAGGCCGCATTTCGTTCGGCCGTGCCTCGCTAACTGCTCGGCTGTAATCGCAAGCCGCGCACAGTTTATGGAGCTTACTTGAGTCGAAAATGTGGACGCTTATCTGCGCTCTGCAGCGTTTTGTTCTGTTTGTGAGGAAAGTTGGAGAAGCGCTACTCTGCACCAACCAAGCACCCTGACAATAGCCGCTATCTTTTCGCGTACGCATTCCGTAAACGTTGAGTTCGAGCCTTCAGCTTCCTTACGACCACTGAAGAGGTAACTGGGAAAAGACGTACCCACTGCTAACGCTCTCACTTCGAGGCATTGTAAAAAGATTTTAATAAGCGTCTTGTGATATTTTGGTCGTCGGCCTCGCTTGTACAATTTGGTAACACTACTGAGTCAATAAGAAAAATGTTAAACAAAATCATATTCGATAGCTTTAAATTTTAATTAATCTTGTTTATAAACTAACAACAGTTACTCAGTAAAATTTTTACTGGTGTGTAACTTCTTCAGAATTTCCAAAACAACCCCCGACAGTACATATACTTAAAAGACGACTGTACGTATGGGAATAACTTTTTAGAACATTTCTCTCACTGCTTTATGAGACGAAGTCTGTTGAACCAGAGACTAGGGTTGTGATAAGGCCTGTTCCAGATGAGCTCTACAGGCCATTCTGTGAGCTGTGTAGTTGCAAACAAATATTTTCTCTATTCGTTGCATATCTAACGTGTGGCCTTCAGCTTGCGTCTCGTTGAGAGGGGGCTGTAAATAAAGCATTTTCTCGCCAGGTGAAGATGAGTTAATTAAAGTTTAATTCTCGTTGCTTCACGGCAAGTACATAGAGGAATACTGCAAAATGTGTCATGGTTTCTATAACTTTTGTAACTATCCCTTTCCTTTGTACTAACCATGTATTAAATCTAAAGCCAGTTTAGCACTATCATGGTTACAGAACTACAATTAGTTGGCGTTCACGACACCTGTACTCTGATGACAACTTGTTTAACTTCTGACTAGTAATTCAAATCAACATCCTTGCATCTCGAAATCTTTCTTGAGAACCTTTTGTACTATGAGTTTTCCCCTTGCTTATATAACTATGTTTAACGTGTGATTTCGTATAGTATGCATTTTCAGTAATACATGATCACGTAACATATACACGTTTTCTTCAAATCCCTTACATCAGACTGTCTAAGGCCGGTAGATCATGTCGTGCGGAAGAACTGTTCTGGCGTAACGACAAGTGCCACCATGAAGATGAAGAACGTTAGGTAGAGAAGGCTGTGAGACGACGTCAGCCAATAGTACGCTGACTATAACCCATGTCACGCAGGACGCCGCTTCCCGGCATAGAGCCAGAGCGATAGGGAAGCATGGAGATGAGGTCTACCTCTGCATGCGTGGTGGCAGAGAGTGGGCAAACTAAGTCCGCGTTGCCGAATTGTGTTGCAGTGGACAAAAATTATTTGCCTTTGGTACATCATACTATAAGGTCAAATCTCAGAGGTAATAACACATTTTAAAATCAATTTTGATGGGTCGTCTACAGGAGAGATATACTTCACGTCTTTGAGGCTCTGTCCACAGCTCCACAGCAATCGTCTGTATGACGTTACAACAGCTGACGCCGCTATGTGAAGAGATCAAGTACAATTTTTCTCAAAACGACGATTGTCTAGCGACAAGATAATCGAAAATGACTGCAATAAGTGCCATTTACTGCGATTTGGGATATATTGTAAGTAAAAACGTAGTTTATAACACAATAAACTTCAAACTCAAACCGAAATCATTACATTTGTTTGACAACTGCCTCTACTTCATATAATTTTTTGAAATGTGTGTAATACGCCTGTGTGGATGTGGTTCACTATGCGTAAAAAAGAATTACTGGTATCAAAGACTAGAGCAAAAGACTATCGCAAAAACTGTCAGTAAGTTATAGTATTTTTCGGTGACAACAGGCATTATGAATTTAAAGTAATTCGTTCGACATTAAAGCGGGAGAAAGCATTAATGATCCATTGAACAAGCAAACGATTAACCATCTTCTGTGAATAACGGAGTGTTGACCGATAACGTTGAAAACCACCGATATGTCGACAGGTAACACTCCTTTTCATTTTAAGGCATTTTCCATTTCGTACCTTGAAAATGACAGGGGTTTACTTGTCGAAATACTAGAGTTTTTGACGAATTTATCCAGTCCCATTCTCGCAAGTAGTTAGAGCATTCAGAACGCTGGAAAAACTTAACTTCTCCTTGCGCAATGTGTTGAACATTATAGTTTGAATACTTCGTAGGCTACATATTCCTAATCGACAAAAGCTAGGAAGACATTGTGTAATAGGTACGCAATTGATAGTTTGAAAGATTATTAATACACTTTGTTTCAAAGTCTACATTGTAATACCATGTGCTATCCAAACCAGTTGATTGTAACTTTGGGATGACAAGTTGAATGCTTTTATCCATCTTGATCCTGTTGTCAAAGTCTTCTTTCTGAAACTTTTCACCATGCCACACAGTGTGGCCACGCTGTAGGAGTTGCTGTCTATTGCTTCATGCACAAGCATTTCAACGTCTGTAATCTTAAATGCTCCCCCCCCCCCCCACCCACATAGCTTGTAACCTGTAGACAAATTAATTCTAACGGATTATACTGACAGTGATATATGGGTGAATGCAAAGCTGTGAGACCACATTCATGTGCAAGAAAGTCAAATTTGTACATTCTGTCATGTGACTTATATAAATTAACGAGCTGCAGGAGTTGAGCATGAGTCTCGCTTATATTGTCCGGAATATTTTTGTTTTTCACTCAGAGCACGATATCCTCTTTTCTGGTTCTCATACTTGGTCTTTTCCCTGTAACAGCTGAATGAGAACTGGCACTGTAATTACAGTGATCGACTTTGAAGGTAGGTATGGCAACAATTATCCAGTGAATCACTGACAGCGTTCATTTCCGAATGGTAGTCATTGTTGTTTTTCTTACACCTAAATACTAGTTTACTCTCACGAACCAAATCAGAAGAAGAGCTAGCATGCAAAATAAGTATCGGAGAACCTATTGCTGTTGAAGGTGTTTATGGAATATTCTGATTAACCCATGTTTTATTAAGACAATACACTGTAGAACTACCTCCTTCTCTTGCATCGTGCATCTTAATGAAGGACGTGTTTCGTGCTGTTTCTATATCACTTCTTTCAATTAAAAACTCTCTTCCTAATATTTCGAAAACTGATGTCTTTTAAAATTCTTTGCGTTTTCGAAGCGCTACCTTTGAAGCCAATTTGCTCAGGCGTATTTGTAACAAGTTTTTGTGATGTGTCGTATTCCCTCCTTATATATATGTCAAACATGAAGCGCTTTAAAACATCATTGTCAAACCCGTATATTTGTGTTACAGGTGATATCTTGCGATTTCGATGCTTCCCATGCGACACGAAAACAAATTTTCCGGAGGTTTCTACAGCTACAACATTAATTTTTGTTTAGTGTTCGCTGTACAATTCTCTTGCCGACACGTGCTTCTGCAGTTCGTTGTTGAGTCTTCAACATGTCTCGCTTTCAGATTCACAACTGAAAAAGTTATAAAATCAGGACATAAACCACCATGTCTGCTTGTGAAGCGTCTGTATCCCCATCTACATGATTACTCTGCAGTTCACAATTAAGTGCCTGGCAGATGGTTCATCCAATACCCTCAAGCTATTCCTCTAGTGTTCCACTCTCGAACAGCGTGCAGGAAACACGAATACTTTAATCTTTCGGGCGAGCTCCAATTTTTCTTATATTATGATGATGATCATCCTCCCTATGTAAGTGGACGCCAACGAAGTACATTCACTCTTTGAGGAGGAAGTTGGTGACCGAAATTTGATGAGAAGATCCTTCGACAAGGAAAAACGCCTTTGTTTTAATGTTTGCCACCCCAATTCGCGTATGATATCCGTGGAAATCTCTCCCCATTTCGTGATAATGCAAAAAAGAGCAGCCCTTCTATAATCTTTTTCGATCAATCCTATTTGCTGGGGATCCGCAACCGGACAACAGTACTCCAGGAGAGGGAGAAAGGGGTGGCGCATGTAGTCTCTTTACTAGACTTGTTCCATTTTCTAAGTGTTCTAGCCCGGCCGAAGTGGCCGAGCGGTTCTAGTCGCTACAGTCTGGGACCGCGCGACCGCTACGATCGCAGGTTCGAATCCTGCCTCGGGCATGGATGTGTGTGATGTCCTTAGGTTAGCTAGGTTTAAGTACTTCTAAGTTCTAGGGGAGTGATGACCTCAGCTGTGAAGTCCCATAGTGCTCAGAGCTATTTGAACCATTAAGTGTTCTACCAATAAATCGCAGTCTTTGGTTTACTTTCCAAACAGCATTATTCATGTGATCATTGCAATTCAAGCTATTCGTGATTGTAATCCTTAAATATTAAGTTGAACTTACAAAGTTTAGATTTGTGTGTTTTATCCTGTAAACATAAATTTGGCGGATTACTTTTAGTGTCTCATTGGGATGACTTCAGAATTTTCAGTATTCAGAGTCAATTGCCAATTTTCTCACCATACAGATATCTTGTCTAAAGCGTTTTGTAATTTGTTTTAATCATATGATAACTTATAAGACAGCATCATCTACAAATAGTCGAAGAGAGTTGCTCAGATTGGCTCCTAAACCGTTTACTACATCAGGAACAGCAGAAGGCCTACAACACTTAATAACAAACGCCAGATATCACTTCTGTTTTACTCGATGATCTTCCATCGTGGACTACATACTGTGACCTTTCTGAGAGGAAATCACGAACCCAGTCGCACAACTAAGATGATACTCCATAGGCACATAATTTAATTAAAGTTGCTTGTGAGGAATTTCACGTTTATTGTCATCACTTGACATGTTCATTTGGAAATCACACTAAAGGGTTTACAGATACATATGCACAGCTATGCCGCTACAAGAAAATAACGTCGACATCTGAACGAATAATTCGGTCGCACTGTGAATGAAACTGCTTTGTTACTAAATGCGGCAACAGCGCAGCATGCGGGAGAGACATTCTCGCAGTCTAGTTGGTGAATTGCGACTAGCCGCTAGGAGAGAGAGTGAATCTTATTGGCTACTAGCAATTAATGGTGGGGGATGCGCAGAATGGCTGAAAATAGGACCGCCTTTCTACATGACGCGATCTTTAGGATGACATAGTGACGCGCCGCCTAGCTGCGGCTGCGCTAGAAGACGGACTAGAACACTGGCACTAGAAGAGCCGCTCTAGAAGAGCCGTGACTTGTGATCCATATCAATTACTTACTTGGAAATTGTATGCTTCGAAGGACACTGATTATTTGCTTGTCGCCGATTGGTTGCTACACCACTTCGTACATGCGTATTATCAATTCAGTTAGTGTAATAAACTTCATTAATATAATTTGCTTGCATGTTGTCTAGTCATCCAAGAAAACAGCTCCATAGGCAGCCTATAAAAGACGAGTGGGCAGGATCCTACAAGAACATTTGTTAAATGCCTTAGGGCAGAGCGTGTGCCTTATGTGAAGCCTCTAATCCGGTAATGAAAGGGTGTAGCCTAGCAAAATTTGTGTTTGATTTTTCACTTCTAAAATACTTTCTCCACTTAAAAACCATCATTCTTAAGATTTTCTTATTGAAGATCAAAGAATTAGGTAGAAAGTAGGACATCTAATTCGTAGACTCTGATAGTCCAGTGAAACGTTGCTGGACCGGGAAATACGCACAGAAGGACACCTGGCATCGTCAGGAAGCGTCAGCTAACATTTGGCCCCTGACATAAATCGTTTCTTCAACACAACGCAATATCCCGCATTTTTCCTCTCATGGTTTCACAAAGTTGTAATTACGAGGAGCGTAAGTACGAAAGCAAATTTTTTTTTCTGAAACAATGTGTTTCTTTTTTCAGGATTCTAATAGACGATAGTACTGCCCACTCTTTTGAATTCAAAACCCTCCTTTCAATGCGACTGCTTTACGCCACTTTACTGGAAAGCATTGTACACCCGTATGGTACCATTCTACTGGTCGACGTCAGAGCCAACGTCTTGGTGCAGCACAATTCCCCCATCATCCACGTACTGCTTCCCGCGGAGTGCATTCTTCACTGGGCCAAAGAGATGTAATTCGGAAGGTGCGAGATCCGGATTGTAAAGTGTATGAGGAAGAACAGTGAAATGAAGTTTTGTGAGCTCCTCCCGGATGCGCTGACTTGCGTGAGGCTTGGTGCTGTCACGGAGGAGAAGTTCGTTTCCATTTTAGGTGATGAACGCGCTGAAGTCACTTCTTCAATTTCCTGAGTTTAGCACAATACACTTCAGAGTGGATCGTTCCACCACGAGGAAAGTCATCAAACGGAAAAACCCTTTAGAGTTTCAGATGACCTTTGCCAAAATTTTACCAGCTGAGGGTGTGGCTTTGAACATTTTCTTCAGAGAAAAGTTGGTGTGGCACCGCTCCATGGATAGCCATTACGTTTCCGGGTCGAAGTGATGAACTCATGTCTCGTCCAACGACTCACCGAGTTTTTCTCACTGCCATGTCACCGTAGAAATTCTGCAAGCTTCCATGAATATTTGAGGTGTTCTGATTCTCCGCCAAAAGAAACTGAGTGATGGTTTCATGCTTGGAAAGCACCTCCGTTACAGACTTCGTTTTGAAGCCTACGTGTTGCTTCATCACCTACCGGAATTTAATGAAACCTTAGGGACTGAAAAAGGAATATGCTATGATGTTCCACTTCAAGTTCCTCATTTTTTCAATCAAAACTGACTGAGAAAAAAACATATTGCAGTACTTATTCAATGTCCCTCGTATGTACATTTTCCAAGGCACGCAGGCTGCGAGAGGAAATATGAGAATATTCACTTTGAGCGTACTAGGAATTTCGTCATTGTGCCAATCTATGAGATGCAGAAGAAATAGAGCACAGATTTTTCGCTGCTCATAATCAGATATCCGACTGAAAAGTTTTCAGCTTCGTGGAGTAATTCTGGCAGTAAATTGATATTATAGTCAAAGTTCAATTATTTCATCAAGAAATACAATAAGCACATTCAGGAAATTTCAGATTGATATCAGATTAGAGTAAAAAGCTTACAAGTACATTATTTAATTTTAAATGCATGCTCTAGCAAGAATCATTATCTTGTGTTTTATCTAATAGTAGAGAGACAATAGAGTCCGGCCTAAATTCTTCAAACTTCCACAGCCAGTGTCGGTTTCATTAAAATCCTTCTGGACAAGCTCGCCTGTCATATAAAACCCTAAAATGACAAGCATTCTAGCCGCATTGCAGGAACCTTCCTCAAGACACAGATTAAGTCCTACGACCTCCTACTGAAACATCGACAGTTTAGTATTTGAAGGATTGCATGTGACGTCGCAACAGTAAACCGATTCCATTTTAATAAAACAAAGTTCGTTGTTTGGGCTACTGTGCTTGGTGCCGCTGCAAACTCTCACATAGAAGTTCTCATTACCCAGCAGCAGACTACCTTTGTCAAACTGACTGCATGTTGTGAGTCACTGTACCTGTACGAGATGTTTCACAACATGTTATTTTTATCGACTCATGACTTCAGGACAAGTCGTCAGTTATATATGGATAGATCAACTATTAACAGCTTTACCTAATGATAACAAGCTTCGGAATCTGATTGTCGGTGTGTCTAACGGTTTTCATCTGTCAAGAAGCAACAAACCTACGTACACTACACAAGTAAAGTATTCGTTGTGTAGACAAACTCTTACGCTAGGGCTCCATAATTTCTGCATCTACATTTACATACATAGTCAACAAACCACCATATGTTGCATAGCGGAGTGTACCTCTTACCGACAATAGTCATTTCATTTCCAATAATAGTGATTTTAGGAGTCAATAGTCCTAGGGCGGGGAAAAATGATAGTCTATATGCCTCTGTATGAGCCCTAACTTCTCTTTTTTTCGTGGTTCTTACGCAGAATGTATGTTTGCTGTAGTAAAGTCCTCCTGCAATCTGCTTCAAATACTTCTTCTCTTATTTTTCTCAACAGCTTTTCACGAAAAGGACGTCTCTTCCAAGGATTCCCATTTGAGATCACAAAGCCTCCCCTACTACTAGCATTTTGATCGAACCAACTAGTAACAAATATAGCAGGCTGCTTTTGAATAGCATCACTGTCTGTCGTTGGGAACCAAAACATCATAACATTACCCAAGAATGGGCCACACCAGCATCTATGTCCTGTCACCCTTACACATGAACTAAATCTTTCCAAAATTGTCCCAATAAACCGAGGTCGATCATTGACCTTACCTAAAACATTCCTTGTCTTCTCCATTCCCGTCCTTCTCCAGTATCCTTTCTTTCAGAAGTGCTAATCCAGCAGTGTTTACTAGACATCATCTGGTAAGTTTGGAAAGTGTAGGAGAAGCAATAGCAAACTTCAAGCTGTGAGAAGAGGTCGATAGTTGCTCTTGGACGCCTCAGTCGGTAACAGAGTTCACTCTGAAAAGTGATTTTTTAGGTTCGAGCCCTGAACAGAACGTAATTTCAGCCTGTAAGGAATTTACGGACGCCATACACACCTTTGGAGTAGGATATTTCTGGAAGTTCTAGCTCACTTGACTCAGTCCTGCCTCTGCCCAGGACCTAACCAAGTACACAAATAACGTACTATAATCCAATTTTTCAGGTGTAGCTCACTTAGTTTCATTAAGAAAACATCTGTTTTATAATAAATTATTCATAAAATGAAGATAAATGAATTTCTTTTTCTATCACTTTCGCTTGTTATAAAATAATGTATTTTTCTCTCAAAAGATGAATGTAAGAAAGTAAATTTAATATATTTTTATAAAAGAAAAAAAATTTAATTGATTTTCACAAAGAATAATTCATTTTAAAATTTTACTGTTTCACCAGTTCAGTATATTTAATTTTAAAAGGTGAATGTCAGTAAATAAATAAAAATTGTTCTATTCCTTACCTAAAAGTTTTCTAATTCTTTCTTCTTGAGTAGCCATAACATTTTTATACACTGTTGATTGTACATTTATTTAGTGTTTTCTTTTACCTACAGTTCTACATCATACACATATATAACTTGAATTTCCTGATAAGATACACATTCTTTCCAAATCCAACAACATCCGTTATTTTGATACTTACCTTTATGAAATCCATTAATATTCATTTTATTCAAACAGCCACCATGTAGCTTCAGTTGTTGCCTATTGGTCATTTAAAGATTGTAAACAGTAATAGGAAAACATAAAATTATAAAAAAAAATCACAGAGTGAATTTCAGATTATGAAATTCATTATTTCTGTCTTTAAGTTTCTTAATTCTTTTATATTTTACTTTCGTTTGTCCCTTTTCAATTAATCGAAAATACCAATCAGCAATTATTTTCGAATATCTATCTGCTAAAATAATCTTAAGCTTATTAAACTTATTATCCATACAAATTGTTTCTCTATAACTGGTATCTAAATAATTACTTTCAGCAATATTATGTAAAAAATTTATGTTTAACTCCCTTAAGTTATTAATCTCTTTGGAAATACTTGTGTTGTTGAGCTCCTTGGTTACAGTTTCCATTTATATAGAGAAATTTTTATTTTTTATATTTACAACTTGTGATGTCTGTGTGGTAATGTACCTATTTTATTTTCCAAAACATATATTTTATCATCACGTTGACTCAATGATTTCTTGTTTATTTTAAGTGTGTAGATTTCATGTTTTTCACTGGGTATCATATTACTTTCTCTGTATTGTTCTCTAGTATAAAACAGACAATCTTTATAATTGTCTAAGCTTATTCTATTTCTAATAATAGGTTTATTAAAACCTCTAGATTTTTTCTCTATTTTGTCACCAAATTTATAAGAATAGATTTCTATACGTAAGCCAAAAACGTCTTCCATTATTCTTTCATTGCAATTGTCTTTCATTTTTCATATAACTTTCCTGCTTACATATTGAATGTCATAAATATTATCTGTTGGATAATCACTTCTATCAAAGCAATATCAATCACTAGCTTTGTATATTCATAAATATCTTCAGTTTAAATGTTGTAAACGTAGCTGACCATGTCATCATCACACAATTCACACTTTCTACATATTTCTGTCTCATTATTACATAGTAAAAATCATACATCAATTCTTTAGGTAAATCTAGTATACTCATACCACCATTAAAGGGTTTATTCATATGAACAGCAACAAGATATTCAATGAATTTAGTTCTTCCTTTAAAGTTTGGCTTAGATATAAATTTATCACATTTACCTCCATTGGCACTAATTTTATATCCTTGGTATTTCTTATGGTTTCCATCGTTTTCCCTAACACTGATTTATTCATGAATTTATAGAAATACTTTTCAATATCATTTTTGAATTTATTTCTCATATCCATACTAAAATCTACACATTTCATCAGCCAGTCTCATTGATTGAACTTTGAGACTTTATATGTTTTTAATATTTTCACTCCAATAGAAACTGTTTAATCTTTCTATAATGAACTACATAATTATATTTGTCATTCAGACTAGTCAACAACTTGCTTTCTGTAGTTCCTGGTACAATTATATTTTATGGAGTTAATGTTAAATCTTTATGTAATTCTTTTTGATGTACTAAATCTACTTCAAAAATATATCTAATTTTAGTAGGACCTGATATTTCACTTATTTTTGTACATTCAAAACTATTTGGTTCATCTCATTCAGATCTATCATATGATAAACATTAACCTATACCATAAGCATATAAACTGTTCTGATATAAATATGTTAAAAAGTTCAATATCCTTTTAACATGATAATCTCTAACATATTTATTGTTTGCTTTGACCCATATTGTACAACACTGTGATATTCCACCTCTTTCCCCCCCACCCCCAACCATTAAAATCGTATCATAATACATAATAAATGTATTGGTTGTTTAGTCATTCTCAACACTGAATTCCAACATAAACCAGGTGCACTAAAATACCAAAATGGATCAAAATCATAAGCTTTAATATAAGTTTTTTTTAAATTGTCAAACACATCAGTTAATAATACAGCAGTTTTAAGAAACAGATTATGGTCTTCACCATTATGAATAATATTACATTTTCCCAAATTAATTTTAAAGTATTTATAATGTTCATCAATTATTTCACACTCATTCAGTTTACTGTAAAATTCTTCCTTTGCTGGTAAATGTGTCTCTTGAAATTTTTTCTGAGAATCATATGAACATACACCTTTTCTGATCACTGGATTGAATAATTCTTCTGAGAAAAATTTTGTAATATTTTTCCTCTCACCCTTTTTCAATTTTTTTAAAAGTTTGTCTGGTGAAGAGGCAATAAATTTAAATGTGTCAATAAATTTCATTTTCAAACTTTCTGTGCTCTTACCAAAACTAATAGATCTCTCTTCATTATTTGGTATTTAATATATTTCTTGTTCATCATAACCAAATTCTTTTCTAATCAGATGTCAATCATATCCAGATAAATTATGGATATAAACTGATACAAAACTAGTGTGTTTTCGCTGTAACTTACAATTATTACACAATGTATTTATAATTTTCTGGTTAAATGACCATGATGATGAACCTTTTTATTTTTTGTAGAGTAATGGCATTTACACAATGTACATTTTTTCCATCTTGCATATCTTGATTATTCTCCAGGAGTTAATGGCCTCATTTCTTCAATTTCAGAATAACTTCCTCCAATTTCTTCTACTTCTTGTTATATACACACAATAAATTTGTAATGGCAATTTGGTCCTGTATAAACAACAGTATCTTCATAATGTCCCTCATTTTTGTTATTTTATTGTATGCGAATTTTCTGAATTCTCCTGACAATTGTTCATCGTTAATAACAAACATTGTAAATCAGCATTAATAACAAATGGAACTTTATGTGCATATTGGTCATTTTTACAATGAACATATGTACCTCCTTTTAGCACTTCCACTTTTAATGATTTGTTAACTAAATGGCTACATTTGTGATTATCTGATTTTCTTTACTAGTAAAATGGAGTGAACATTAAATAGAAATAAATTTTGCTTTTATATGTTTACTTCAATTTTTTTTTACAAAAATAATGTGAATAAATTCCATTCCTTCTGATAAAGATGATTTACATGTTTTTCTGACTTATTTTTGTAATTTTTAATGGATGCACATGACATTTTCCATCAAATGAATAAATATAACATATACATTAATACTGCTCTCTTTTGGAGTATTATCAACTGCTACAGGAATTCAAAATATTGAAGTATCATTTCTAGATGACCCTTTTTATATTTTGTATCATTTACTTTATTTTTATCTCCAGGATGTAATGACAATATTATAAACCACAGAAAAAATTTTTGTCTCTATGTTTTACATTAATACATGCTATTTTACTTTCCATTTTGTCTTGTAAATCAATGTAAGATGACCCTCTTAATGGAATATGTCTGTTAATTCCTGATTGTAAATCAATAATTCTATTTAATGACTATTATGATCTATGCACTTGAAAATTAGATGTTCCTGAAAATTCTTTCATTTACCATTCTTAAATTTTTTAATTAATTCTCTTTCATTTGTTATCATATAGTTTTCTGTTTGATAATTAAATTCCATAATACATCTATTTCTCTCCATTAGTATTCACAAAAACCTTTAAATTTACTTTCAGACTCTGATGTTTTTTAGATTGGTTTTCAAGTTTTTTATGATTTTCAGTTTTACTGCAGCCAAGAACTGATTAGGTTCAATTGAGTTTATATTATTTTCAAAATTTATAGTTTGTAAGCTGTCTGTAAATGCATTATCAACTAGATAATCATGAACAGTTCTTCTGTGTCCTGGTTTCTCAATCAAATCAGTAAGAAGAAATCCAATTTTTCACCATTACTTCTTTTTTTGATTCACAAACACATCTATAGAAAATGGAAATATTTCTTACAGTGGTTTATTATCATTATTTCTATAAATTTCACCATCACTTCCGATTATATGATAAGGTAATTGTTTCCAAACACTTCCACCCCACATTAGATGATGTCTACTAATAAATCTAATTGTATCAACTTGATTTAATTTAATATAACCTCATAAATTCTTTTTTTACAGCAATCATGAAGCTCAACAACTGTGAATTTCTTCACTTGGTCTTCCTACTTACACAAACAAAATTTATTGGATTTGAAAAGAATAACTTTCAAAATTTCGACTAGTAAAAATTCTTATTTAATAGATATTTAAATATTAAATTTGAGAGGATTTTGCTTTTTTATTTTTTATATTCCCAAGTACATTTTTATACATTTGTTATTATGGTGATGTCTATGTGAATCACTACACTACAACAACTTTTAATGTCTTGACAAGCTTTACATTTTTGTGTATTAGTTTCTTGGTTTAAATAATTATTCATCAGTAACAATATTTTCGAATGTTCTTTGCTGGGAATTCGTTAGAAGTTATTTTTATAGTTCCATTTAGAAATATGTTTTCCACATACATAAGAAATTTATTTACTGTCGCAATTTTCTACAGGATGCTCATTTACACATTGTCTACACATTGTTCTGTATCCTCTTTTGTACGTTATGTGTTGTAAAATTATCAGTTAAATTTTCAGTGTTACACTAACTTGAAAATTTGGATTTAGCAGAAGACTGCTCTAGTTGTTGAACCTGAACAATATATAGAAAAAATTCTATATAGAAAAAATTCTATTAGGAAAAAAATCAGAAAAATGTCCTCCCTAAAATGGAATCGATTATAGGTATATTCAACAACAAGTTTACATATAATAATAAGTAATTGTTAATAATTATTCATGAAAAAATAGTCTGTGGTTTAAACTCAAAGATAATTGTGATCATTTTGAATATTCTAACGTAGATATACTATTATTAAAAACGTAAATCCCATGATAAAAATAATTTAGTGTATTGAAAAATATCCCAAACATTGATAACTACAGCCTCATAAGTGTTCTTTAATAAGAGAGTTATAACTTCATTAGTACAAAAACATAGAACAAACACTTCGAAAAATCTAATAGAGTAGCTCTTTAGTGACTGATTTTGAATCAAATTCATTGTTATAATGAAACAAGAAGTTACTAAAATTATCATTAATTGTTTCAAAAATAAAAATTTGAAATACAGTTCGTTATTGTAAAGTACAAGATTGATTTATATTTTACAGAATACAGAATTGCTGTTGAATATGATGAAATAAACATAATGTTGACACAAGAAAGGAGAAGATATAAATTCATAGAAGAGCAATTGAGTTGTAAATTTACTTGATTTAATCTTAATGAGGGAAATTTTAAATTTTGTGATGTCATCAATAAAATACATAAAAAATAAAATGAGCAAAGGTGTATAAATAAAATGAAAATAAAAATCTAATAAAAATTTTTATTTTAAATGGAGTCAGTTGTAAATCTGATAAACAACAAAGTTACATACAACAATACTTAACTGTTTATGATGAATGATAAATAATTCAAGGTTTTATCCAAATCAACTTGGTGATCTTTTACGATATATTTGTCCTAGGAAAGCAATTCAAGACTTTGTTAACGAAAAATTTTGTAAGTAACCATTTGAAAATTTTGGTTTTCCCATTTTAAGAAAATCTAAAATTAAAAAAGAAGTAAAAGAGATCTTGAGAGGTCAAATAACTGACATAGAAAATGTAAATAAAATTCGAGAAGATGAGATTCAAACTTAAAATGGAGTACTTGATAGAGCCAGTACCTGAAACAAATGAAGAAGTAAATAGTTTTTACCTTATGTTGTTCCTCAAAGAGATAATGAAAATTTAAAAATAAGGACTGTTCTTTTGAAATTATATATACTTATTACATAATTAGAACTCCACAAAAAATTTACAAAGGACAATATAGAAATGTGAAGACTGACAAGAAAATTGTGAAGAAATGTTAAGACTTAATTACAATCCTAAGTCATTAAAACTATATAAATGAATGATAGAAGTTGTAAGAATTATTTATTGGAATAATTATTTTAATATTTTTAATAATGTCACTAACAAGAGTTGATTAATGATATAATAAACCTAGGCATACCCTAGTGAGTTTATATTTTTAATAACATTATACATTTATCTGAGAACATTTTTGCTATTCCAAATTTTATTCATGACAAATTTTATTTTCAGCTAATCCTTTACTATGGAATATTGTTAATATATCAATGTATTGACAAATATCAATCAACCAAATATGTCTGATTGTTATGTTTGTCAATTTCATTATTAAACTTTTACATCTCTCCTCAGGTAAATGTAAATGTTGTGTTACTGAGGACTCCTGTTGGGCAGACAGTTTGCCAGGTGCAAGTCTTTCAATTTGACGCCACTACGGCGACTTGCACGTCGATGGGGGTGAAATGATGATTAGGACTGCACAACACCCAGTCCCTGAGTGGAGAAAATCTCTGACCCAGCCTGGAATTGAACTCGGGTCCTTAGGATTGACATTCTGCTGTACTGACTACTTAGCTACCAAGGGTAGACTCTTCTCACGAGAACGTATATCTGAATAATTTGAAAAATGTAAAGTTAATCTTTTTATGTTTGGGAAATAATCATCAACAACTTTTTATCAAATATTTATATGTCTTATCTCTACTCAATTTTATTTTATTTGGGTTACTTCAGAATGTAATACTGTAATTGCATAGTTTGACAAATCAACAACATCAAATTTTTCACCCATATCATTCATAATAATCTATTTTCCATTTAAAAGATTCATGTTGTCTCTTCATATGTCTTTTTGCCAATACTTAATTTACCTCCATTGAATTCAACTGGTAAATTACCAGCATGTTTAAATATACCAGCTGCAGTAACTTCATACCCAAGTCATTTCTTTTTATATGAAATTTCACATATAGATGAAAAATGATGCAAACTTACTATATGAATGAATATGTTGTTGAGAACCATATTTCTCATTGTGTAGTGGAATAATAAAGGGATATTTAACATGAGTTAAGTGAAGAAAAATTGCAGTGAAATTCTTCAACCGATGTAATGTAACCTAACAGTATTGGTGTATCATTCCTCATAGGTATGTTATGTGCAATGTAGATGCACCAGCACATTGTATTCTATTGTACCTAACCAATTGAAAATGAGTCTTTTTAAAGCTAATTCTCGAAGTCTTCGTTGCTTTTCTTGGAGATCTGCTAATCGCACTCATCATATTTACCTTAAAAATAATTTAAAACTAAGAACTGATTTTTCTGCTGGAGACAGTACATGTATTCTCATAATTGAATATATTTCACATGTACGTAGTTCTTCCTTGAACAACCTTTAAATGAGCAAGTATGCAGATTAATAAAGATATCAAAAGATTGAAAAATAATGACATTGTAAAACCTAGTTCGCATGAAGCGTAAAATTTAATTATTACTATTCAGAAAGTGAATGCAAAACCTCATGAATAATACAAAGAAACTTCCTTCAACTGACATGTGTGTTTAAACAGCCACATATTAGGAAAGATCGAAAAACAGCCCCACAGTCGTACAAACGCTTGTAAAATTAATAATCGCAAAGATGCTGAAACAGCGACATGTATGTTCGAATAAACAAAGCCAAATTAGATATCGGTCCCCAAATATTCTAACGTACAAACTGGCATTGCGCCCGTGAAATACGCCTACAAGATGCCACATATAAGCAAAATTGAGAAAACATCTAATACTTATACACATGCAGTGCGAGCCAGCAACCATTGCACCTCATTCCTTGATGCTGTAGCATCGATGTGACCATTTCAGTACAATGAGACAAAAGATCTAAACTTAGTAGTTTCGTGGAAACAAGTGAGGAGAGCTGCTCACGGCGGGCAGCAGAAGATGAGAGAATACATTTTAGCAGCAGTCCATGGAGACTCATCATAGGGTGGCTAAAGTCATCACTTGCAGTTACCAATCATAAATACAGGTACTCTAGCAGATGGAAATATTGACTATAGTGTCTTTGAGCCATACAAATACTCTGCAACTCACATAGGAATATGTGGTATGAAGGTCATCGACAGCAGACAGCTTTCAGTGTGTTTCTATGATGTTTTCTAAAATCTTAGTCAGCGAAAACAAATTCTGTATTTAGTTTATGAATTAAACCACCTGTTTCTTGCTGAAGTATAATAATCACCCTTACTATATCTGCCAGATGGCACATATGCTATTGAAGGTGTTGTTCCATATGCAGATGACGTCGTAGTAGTTGTGTCTGCGGACTCCACGGCGAGACCTTAGGAAAAGGCGAACAAGGTTCTGGTTCAGATGCATCACTGGTGCAAGGGTGACAAACTAACTATAGTTGTTCATAAAGCCACATACATGCCTCTGAATGGATAACTTTCTCGTGCCAGAAATCATTCCCTGAGGTTCGACGAAATCCCTCTAAAGCACAGCACTTTTAGTTGACATTTAAGTATATTTCTAGAAGACAAAAGAAACTTCCTAGAACATGTAAAATCTGCTAATCGGAAAGCGTCCAAAATTACGCTTAAGATGGCCCGTGGCGGCACTGCTAACTATAAACTACCGTTGCATGTGTTGTGGTCATATCACGAAGCTATCTTCAGTGCATAGTGGCCATCGCTGCCAGCTTCTAGGCGCCTCATCTTCCACTTGACATCTACAAAACAATACAAAATTCAGTGAAGCCTGATTCTGAGCCTCACCGATGCCTTTCTCCTTATACCTGCCGAGGGTTTGGTGGTGATTCTCGGGATATGTCCGATGGATATCGTGGTACGTTACAGGGCATCGCTGTGTGGGTTGGGGCATGAAAAGTATGATCAGGTGTACGAGACCACAGGAACTCATATTACTGATCTTCTTCTACTTTTCCCTTGTGCCTTTGTCCGGCATATGCGCAGGGTCGGCATGGTTATGGGCGGATGTGGCATAGATAACTATAGAGGTATCCGAATGCCCTTCCTGACGTCACCCCGTTGGATGAGATGATGATGATGAAGACAATAATGATGATGAAAACAACACATCACCCAGTCCATGAGCGGAGAAAAGCGACGATTCAGCCGAGAATCGAACTGTGGCTCCTTGGCATGAGAGTCCCTTGCGCTGACCATTCAGCTATCAGGGCGGACAGGAGCTCATGTTACTGATAAAAACATTAACGAGCCTGGAAAGTAGATGAATGGCAGTCTGACTGTAACGCTAGCAGCACTGCAAGGCAGTATACAGCATATTCCCAAGCATCAGGAACTGGGTCAAATTGCGCTGCATTGCCCTTTCTAGAGGTATGCTGCACCTATTAACTGATCACTGACCATATACGAAACTTCTACACGAGCAGGATGTAGCACACCAGGCTGGGAATGTGGATAGGGAGGTTTAGTTTTCAGACTCACTCAGGGAGAGAGAGGATGCAGACAACTAGACTGCGATTTGCAAACAATTGTAAGTGACAAAAAGGTGTGGACGACAGTTAATGTGATTGCTCTTCTAATATCTAGATAGCAACTGATTAACTCTCAGGCCATAAGATCAAGTGGACGCTCTGAATACGAAATTAACGTCAACGTATCACAAAAACTAAAAGGTATCAGATCGATGATATAATGGTAAAACAGAGATTTAGGAACCAGGTTTTAAATTGTAAGACATTTCCAGGGGCAGATGTGGACTCTGACCGCAACCTATTGATTATGAACTGTAGATTAAAACTGAAGAAACTACAAAAAGGTGGGAATTTAAGGAGATGAGACCTGGATAAACTGAAAGAACCAGAGGTTGCAGAGAGTTTCAGGGAGAGCATAAGGGAACAATTGGCAGGAATGGGGGAAAGAAATACAGTAGAAGAGGAATGAGTAGCTTTGAGGGATGAAATAGTGAAGGCAGCAGAGGATCAAATAGGTAAAAAGACGAGGGCTGGTAGAACCCCTTGGGTAACAGAAGAAATATTGAATTTAATTGATGAAAGGAGAAAATATAAAAATGCAGTAAATGAAGCAGGCAAAAAGGAATACAAACGTCTCAAAAATGATATCGACAGGAAATGCAAAATGGCTAAGCAGGCATGGCTAGAGGACAAATGTAATGATGTAGAGGCTTATTTCACTAGGGGTAAGATGGATACTGCCTACAGGAAAATTAAAGAGACCTTTGGAGAAAGGAGAACCACTTGCATGAATATCAAGAGCTTTGATGGAAACCCAGTTCTAAGCAAAGAAGGGAAAGCAGAAAGGTGGAAGGAGTATATAGAGGGTCTATACAAGGGCTATGTACTTGAGGACAATATTATGGAAATGGAAGAGGATGTAGATGAAGATGAATTGGGAGATATGATACTGCGTGAAGAGTTTGACAGAGCACTGAAAGACCTGAGTCTAAACAAGGCCCCCGGAGTAGACAACATTCCATTAGAACTGCTGACAGCCTTGGGAGAGCCAGTCCTGACAAAACTCTACCATCTGGTGAGCAAGATGTATGAAACAGGCGAAATACCCTCAGACTTCAAGAAGAATATAATAATTTCAATCCCAAAGAAAGCAGGTGTTGACAGATGTGAAAATTACCGAACTATCAGTTTAATATGTCACAGCTGCAAAATACTAACGCGAATTCTTTACAGACGAATGGAAAAACTGATAGAAGCCAACCTCGGGGAAGATCAATTTGGATTCCGTAGAAATGTTGGAACACGTGAGGCAATACTGACCCTACGACTTATCTTAGAAGAAGGATTAAGGAAAGGCAAACACACGTTTCTAGCATTTCTAGACTTAAAGAATCCTTTTGACAATGTTGACTGGAATACTCTCTTTCAAATTCTGAAGGTGGCAGGGGTAAAATACAGGGAGCGAAAGGCTATTTACAATTTGTACAGAAACCAAATGGCAGTTATAAGAGTTGAGGGACATGAAAGGGAAGCAGTGGTTGGGAAGGGAGTGAGACAGGGTTGTAGCCTATCCCCGATGTTATTCAATCTGTATAATGAGCAAGAAATAAAGGAAACAAAAGAAAAGTTCGGAGTAGGTATTAAAATCCATCGAGAAGAAATAAAAACTTTGAGGTTCGCCGACGGCATTGTAATTCTGTCAGAGACAGCAAAGGACTTGGAAGAGCAGTTGAACGGAATGGACAGTGTCTTGAAAAGAGGGTATAAGATGAACATCAACAAAAGCAAAACGAGGATAATGGAATGTAGACGAATTAAGTCGGGTGATGCTGAGGGAGTTAGATTAGGAAATGAGACACTTAAAGTAGTAAAGGAGTTTTGCTATTTGGGGAGCAAAATAACTGACGATGGTCGAAGTAGAGAGGATATAAAATGTATACTGCTAATGGCAAGGAAAGCGTTTCTGAAGACGAGAAATTTGTCAACATCGAGTATAGATTTAAGTGTCAGGAAGTCGTTTCTGAAAGTATTTGTATGGAGTGTAGCCATGTATGGAAGTGAAACATGGACAATAAATACTTTGGACAAGAAGAGAATATAAGCTTTCGAAATGTGGTGCTACAGAAGAATGTTGAAAAATAGATGAGTAGATCACGTAACTAATGAGGAGGTATTGAATAGAATTGGGGAGAAGAGAAGTTTGTGGCACAACTAGACTAGAAGAAGGGATCGGTTGGTAGGACATGTCCTGAGGCATTAAGGGATCACAAATTTAGCATTGGAGGGCAGCGTGGAGGGTAAAAATCGTAGAGGGAGACCAAGAGATGAATACACTAAGCAGATTCAGAAGGATTTAGGCTGCAGTAGGTACTGGGAGATAAAGAAGCTTGCACAGGATAGAGTAGCATGGAGAGCTGCAGCAAACCAGTCTCAGGACTGAAGACCACAATAACGAGAATCACAGAAACCGTTCCCTCAATCACAGATAACCATAATCACATACAGACTTATTTTTGAGAAATTTTAAATACGTATATAAATAATACGAAGTAAAAAGAAAAAAGAGAGCTATGACCAACCACAGGGGTATGTGCAGACTTCAGGATGGCCGAGGCACGCACATATGGGCATAGGCGATGTAGAATAGTGTAGCATCAATACGTTTAGACATAGGTAAAGTTGTATTTGGATGGCAAACCTCGAGTTATTCCAAGGCTGCCAGTGATATATCTAGTAATATAAGATGGAATTTACTCACTTACAACTTCAGCGAGTTCCTTTCATTTTATAATATTTTTTTATTGACCCTTATTTTCTATGTTCTGTTTTATTTCTGCATTAATATTAGCAATGGTTGCTCTTAATATAACTTATTACGGTGAACATAATATAAAATACGTTGTGTTATCATGATTATTGAAAATGTGCAACCATTTTAAAGTTTGCAAATAGTGGTCTAAAATTCGTGGCAATAAATTGAACTGAAAGGAAAATGTTTTCAGGACGTTAAAAGTGGAGTCGTAAAATAAAGCTTAAATGTAGAAACTGTTTTCAACATATTCCCTTAAACCCTTTTCTGTTGGACCGTGACTGTAATTTAAAATCCAGGCGAATTATTAAATAGGTAATTGTGCATTCAGACAGGTTAATATTCTCTATTCCGTACAACTACCCATCAGTGATCTGACGGAGAGGCTGTGCAGCAATCTGCTGCTGTTTATTAATGATGCCTGTGGTAAACTGGAAGGTGTAAAGTAAAGTAAACTAGTGCAGATGAGTAGGAAAAACGATCCCGTAATGTTCGAATGCAGCATTAGTAGTATACTGCTTCACACAAAAACGTCGATCAAATATGTAGGCGCAACGTTGCAGAGGGATATGAAGTGAAACGAGCAGGTAAGTGCTGTAGTAAGGAAGGTGAATGGTGAACTTCTCTTGATTTGAAGAATTTTAGGAAATTGTAGCTTATCTGTAAAGGAGGCAGCATATACGAGGGTTGTCCAGGAAGGAATGCACCGCATATTTTTTTCTCGGCCGAAAACAACTCTACGAATCCGAAACGTTACGTGAAGTCTCCTGAGTGAGCGTGCCAAGTTTCCGTCACTTCCGACAGATAGCGTAGCTGCAGGACAGTTTCAAAATGTCCTCTGTAGGTGACTTACGTTACAAGTAATGTTCCGTCATTGCATTTCTCACTGTAGAGAAAGAAACTATGGGGATTATTCACAAACGCTTGTGCAAAGTCTATCGAGCATCTGCTGTCGACAGAAGTACAGTTAGTCGCTGGGCACGGAGGGTGAAATCAACAGATGGCGGTTCGGAAGACCGTCACGATTTGCAGACCATCAAGGGCTGTCACACCTGACATGTTGCAGCGAACTGATGTTGTCATTCGCGAGCGCAAAAGCATTACATCTCGGCAGTTGGAGCTGCATCTGTCAGTCAGCACAGTGAAGAACTGGCTTCGCCACCAGGACAAACGCTGGTACCGATAGTTCATACGCGTCCTTGTTTCGCCCTGTAGGAAGGCTATAGAACGGGATGGAGATTACGTGGAAAATTAGAATGTGTGGATAAAGCACCATTCTTTCGTGTGTGTAATTCTCATTATGTTCAATAAAGAATTGTTGAAGAAAAAATGCGGTGCATTACTCTATAGGCAACCCTCTTAGGTCTTGTTACCGGTAGGTTCGGTCAACACGAGAGTCTTATGCAGATGCTTCGTGAAATCAAATGGGAATCTCTGGAGGGAGGATGAAATTCTTTTCGCGAAATACTACTGAGAAAATATGGAGAATGGGAATCTGAAGTTGACTGTATAGAAGGATTCTTCTGCTGCAAGGTAAACTTCGCGTACGAACCGCTAAGATAAGATGTAAGAAATTGAGGCTCATACGGAGGCATAAAGAGAGTCGTTATTTCCTCCCTCTTCTTGCGAGTGTAAAAGGAAAGGAAATAACTAGTGGTGGTATAATGTATAGTGGTATAAAGTACCTTCCGCCACGGTGACTTGCGGGGTACATCTGTAGATGTAGATTTAGATGTAAGAAACATGAGGAGGAAGTTGTCGGGCTGTACCGTTCTAACAGGAGAGTGTCGCACGAGATGCAGCGACCTCTCCCTAGCACGGCGCCGCAGAAGACGGTGACAGCACAGGACAGGAGGCTATCGATCAGCTAGGGTCTGGGCCGCCCCCGCTGGACGGTGTTGGCGTGTGAGCCTCGACACCGGCGTCTTGGGAGGCGGAGGCTCCGCCCCCGACAAGGGCCTGCACTCCGAGTGTGCCTCTGGGCCGCTCTGCGGACCCGTACCTCGTACCGCAATTTCCAGCACTCCACCTCCACTTCCCCACTGCGACGTGATGCTACAAGCGCCCTCATTAATGGGATGAGTAATACAAGATTAATTCATTATTAATCTGTCCTGTAACTTGTAACGTCTTTTCCCGCATGAAACATAGATTCAAAATGAACCGATTATTAGAGTTAAAGGTGGATAAATGGGCCCCCACTTTGTTTTTTTTTATATAACACCTTTTATTTGTAGTATAATCACCTGAAATTAACATATAACATTTCTCTAGTACGTCCTGCAATAGTTACAACATGTTTTGGTTCTACTTTTTAATATTTAAAACAAAATTAAATTTTTTTAATGATAGTCTGCATTTTGTTGCGTCAAGAATTTGTGCTGGTAATATGGGCCCCAAGGTAGTTTGAAATAAAGAGAAACAAAAATTTGAAAAAAAAAATTTTATTTAATTTTTGTGTATAATGAAAGAAAGATTCACTCTGAACATTGTTAATTAGTATACTGGTGGGATGATTTTAACAGCCTACGCCTAGTCTATTTACAATAGTCAGACACATAAGAATTTTTTTCGCATCCAGCGCATTCGTTGTGAGCCCACATCTCACAGGCTATACACTGGACCCAAAGTTCACCTTTTGTGTACTTTGAAAAAACCCCTTCACAAAATAGACATACAGCGTCGTCAACATCAGGGACAGAAACACAAAGTTGAATGTCTGGGAGGGATTCTCCCGAATCAAAACCTAAACTTGCCTTTTCACCTTCTTCATCTGATTCATGTTCATACACTAACTTATTTCTCCTACTTGTTCTAGAATTTGGTTGTTTTTCATTGCCGCCGTTCTTCATTGTACTGCTCCTTTCTTTTCCGTCTTGTTTCTTCTTAGTTTTCTTATTTTGCTTTTCTTCTGCCTCTTCTAGTGACGTTTATAAGGAGGAGAAGTTACAACAGCACAAGTAATGGGTTTAGAGCCTTTGTTTGTCAATTTTCTTTTTGGTCTTGGTATCGGCAATACGTCTTGGGGAGAAACATGACCAAAACGTTGTTGGGAAGAGCATCCTGAGGGCCCAGCATCTGCCAAGTCTCTTACAGATAATGTAGTTAATGTCGATGGTGTGCCAGGATGAATGCATTGAGATGATTGACTTGAAGGCTTGTCCTTAGGAGTTCGCCCTTTACTGGCTTCCAGAGCATCTAGAGTCCGACTTTGAACGCCAATATCTTCAGAGGGAGCAAAGCCAACATCATTAAGCACTTTGCGATTTACAGGAAAAATTCCTGTGACTCTGAAGCCTGAAATGGCTATTTCAGCTGTTTGACATTTCAGGAATGCATTCCCAAGTATCTCAGCAATTCCGTTTGGTCCAAGAGGCCTATTGTTGTGCAGCATCCATTGCCTTATGCAGTCACTATAACGATTCTTAAGGGGTCCCATGAAGCTCCTATCTAGTGGTTACAGCTTGTGTGTAGTGTGCGGAGGCAAGCTAACTATTGTAACATGGTGTTCACGAGCTATATCAATTACGTCAATATTCTTTGTATGGTGGCCATCTAAAATAAGCACAATAGGATCATCTTTTGATGGCTTTGTTTTAGAGATAAAATGGATTAACCAATTAGTGAATAGGTTGCTCTGAATCCAACCAGAGGGATGAGACCTTCCTCTAGAGCCAGGCGGAGCCCCTTTCATCAGTGTATCCGTCATATTTTTCCTGGGGAAAATTAGCAATGGTGGGACGAAAGTACCAGACGCGCTCATGCACAACACACACGTTACAAGTTATCCTCTTTCAGCTGCAGATAATGCACCAACTTGCCTGTTTCCCCTCAGGCCGATGACACGAGAAATTTTGCTTTGTACGACACTAAGGCCTGACTCGTCTACATTAAAAACTCTGTCCGTAGGATATTTGTAGTTACTGAATTGTCGGCAGCGTGTTTATTAAACCCATTAGCATGTGAAATCAAAGTTGCGGATGGCTTCCAAATAGACAGAATAATTTTGTACAGTGACATAAAATGGTCAAACCAAGCTCGACCAGCAACTTCGCCCTGTACAAATGGAAGAGGGATTTTATTTCTTGTGCAAAGCTGGTAGACCATGCGCCTGACGTCATTTCTGGTAAGGCCGTAGAATTTGGATTCCATAATGAGAAGATACTTAACCAGTTCGTCCTCAAGTCTCTGTGGTAAAACCGGTGAACGGCCCAATTTAATATTAAGTGTTTCTTCTACCGGTTTATCGATTCGTGAAAGTAGGACGAGGGACGGAATACTCTTCAACCGCTTTTTTCAACCCCATTTTTTTCTCTTTAGTAGCTACAATAGCATTTGCCATAATTGCTTTGTCCCAAGATTGCCGTTTCGATTTTTTTAGGGGTACAAGATGCCTTCGAGGCATCTGAAACTTAAAGAGTAGCAATATTTGTAAATGATCCCATAAAATCTGGTTGACTTTACGGGGCCCATAATACCAGCAGCAAAAGGGGCCCATATATCCACCCTCGCCATCTTGGGAAAAACGATTTTGCCTACGGTTAGTTTGGTTCGCAACCGACGTTAATTAATGTAAAACGGCGTCCCAACAACAAGCCAAATACGTACCTTACCTTACTTTTACTAATAAAATGTTAGAAATTTGAGTTTTATTCAAGTAAACACTAACCTTTCAAACTTTTGACGATAGTGAAAAAATTCACAGAACAGCTATCCACAAACCATGACAGCTACTACACTGCGCACTCTACAGTGAAGTTTGGCAACTATTTCTAGTAGTTCGTGTGCTCTCCGCTAAAATTCGTGGCCTGTACTTCCAAATATGTAGGGGGCCCATAATACCAGCAGGGGCCCATTTTTCCACCTTTGCCTCTACCAAATGCGACAACTTCTCAAAAATTGAAAATATAGATTTTGTTTGTTTCAGCATCTTGGGACGTTGACTTATCGACTGTAATTAAAACGGGATGCTGTCATTGGCTTGATGCTTGCATTGAGCGGATTGATTTCCGCTATTGTTTCTAAATGTGGACAACTCTGGGAGTTGTCACGTTTCTGAAGCAATCGTGTGGCAGGCCTAGAATCATATGCGACCAATCACTGGTTCTTGTTGTAAACTTTGAATAACTATACCAGAGACACACAGTCCAGTCACTTTACTGTGGGGAACTGTCAAAAGCCTGACTAACCACTGAAAGACGTGAAGGAAGGGCGTCACTAAAGTTCTAGCAGGTACCGACAGAGATGCTGAGCTGTGACGACTCCAGTGTCGTGTTCAGTTGAGCTCTGTTTCACGGCAGAGGGTCCATGGCACGAACAGCCTGATCTAAGTGTTATGACAGATTTTCCATTGGGTTCAAAATGGAGCAGTTTGGTGGCAGGAGTGTATGGTTATTCGTCCACGAGACTCAGAGGGCCATAGACACGGGTTCCCAGGTAGATGCCGTGTTTCTTGACTTCCGCAAGGCGTACGATACGGTTCCCCACAGTCGTTTAATGAACAAAGTAAGAGCATATGGACTATCAGACCAACTGTGTGATTGGATTGAAGAGCTCCTAGATAACAGAACGCAGCATGGCATTCTCAATGGAGAGAAGTCTTCCGAAGTAAGAGTGATTTCAGGTTTGCCGCAGGGGAGTGTCGTAGAACCGTTGCTATTCACAATATACATAGATGATCTTGTGGATATCATCGGAAGTTCACTGAGGCTTTTTGCGGATGATGCTGTAGTATATCGAGAGGTTGTAACAATGGAAAATTGTACTGAAATGCAGGAGGATCTGCAACGAATTGACGCATGGTGCAGTTACTCGCCGGCCGCAGTGGCCGAGCGGTTCTGGGCGCTTCAGTCCATCTATGATACTGAGATGCAACATAGTTGCCTCGCCCCCTGTTTTCGAAAGCGGCATTTCGTCAGGCACAGTATACTTTAATTACCTTTGAATACGTTATGGGAGTGGCAGTGATCAATGTCTTACAAATATTCACTATTACAGACAGTCTTGATCACGATTTGTAATTATTAAGGTGACCGAGAATCACTACAGGAGTAGTGATTCTCCAGCTGAAAGAGGTTCCTACTCAATGGTCTGAAGATGACCACAGCAGTGGTCGAAACCGGTCACCTTAATAAATATATATTGTGATCAAGACTGTTTGCAATAGTAAAAAAAAAAAAAAAGAAAAGAAAAAAATAGTATACTTTAACCAAGGCGGCACGCGAACAGTTTTAAACTTATTCGTTTTGTAATTGTTTCCACCCTTGGCTCGAAAGGTGATCATGCCCTTTTTGGACGTCAAATAAATCGCTTCGCTTCCGTGTTACCACAATGACTGTACTGTTTTCACCGTCAGTATGGATGCATGAACCAGGCCTCTGTTGTGGAGACTATGCGCTCGTTGAAGAAGCACCGTTGGCAGCCCCTTCTTTCATCTGAGCGGTCACTTGCTCAACAGTTGCACGTCTGTTTGCCCATACACATCTCCGCAGTCGTCCTACACACCTGTTATCTATGCTCCATGATGCACCACAGTTTCCTCGGCTAAGGTTTTGGATTGCGGCCTTATGGAAATGCATTCACCCTTGGCGCGAAAGCCAATGTTGATGCCCTTCTGCACTTCAGGTACAACACTCTGTTTCCACATTACGACAACGGCTGCACCGTTTCCCGTGTTCGCCTCACGTTTTATATTTTCTCCACCGATAGTACTGCCAACAGCCGTTTGCGAGAGGTTATTGTACGTTGACTTCGAACATAGGTGGTGGACTGGACAGTGTGTATGTCAGCACACTCAACAACAAATACTGTCTTTCCTCTACTCAGAGTCGCTCTCTCTCCTGCGTTTACAAATAAAGATTGTATTTCATAATACATATTCTGTTATTTGCATTTTACTAAAATCTTCAGCAACACAATTAAAAGGGTATCAATGAAAAACAAGAAACGGTATGATTACAATTCTGCTCAAATAACATCACAAAGCTTGAAGTATTTTCACGTCCCACTAACAGATGGCACTGTTTACTACCTTTACGACAAACTGGCCCATGTACTGAGACGTTAAAATAAAATTACATAGTAAACAGAGAGAGAGAAGAGAGAGAAAAAAACAATTGTATCTCAATGTCTCGAATTTACTATGTACAGCCTCCAACGCCTCCACCTTGAGCGTCCGGTGATTTGTTCACTCACGACCTGTACACAATAGTGCTTCATTCTGCCCTCCGGTGTTATCCCGAAGGCTTATAAAAGGTTTGGTAACATTCCTTCTCTTGTGATACTTCAATCTGCCATGAGAACATGTAACGGCGTGTACTTTTTCACTTAATATGGACGTGTGATATTTTTCGATCTCCGTGTTGGCCAACAAGGTAGGAACTTCATTTCCTCTTCCTCGTTTGCTCCTTTGTCGTTCACTACTTCTCCAGTACTCCTTCATCTTCTTCCCACGTTATTTTTTCTTTCTTTTCTATATTGCTCCTCATTTTTGATTTAGTTTGCCTTGAAAGCTTTCTAAATCTGCTAGTAGTATATTATTCTTAAAAAATTTCTTTTTGTAATTTCTGACTCCTTGACGTTGTTCTTTTCCAGTTCTTTTCTCATTTATGTTGTCCATGCAATTGTAGAGTTCGGTTCCAGATGTACAGGAATGTTTGTTTTGTTAGCATTTCCTTTATTATTCCGTAGAGATGTCCTAAGAATGTAAATCTTCGCTTTACCATTACCTCTAGTACTTTCTTTATACTTAAGTAGATAAGGCCTACAACTTATTTTTCAACCATCTGTACATAGGCTGCATAATATTATGCTACTCACTGCGACTTAGAGAGAATTTCCTTCGCTGCATTCAACACAGATCGGCACTGCGGTCGTGAGCAAAGGAAGAAGGGAAGATCAGGGTTCAATCTCGAGTTAGCCACCGGGTCAATAGGGACGGATTATGGAAACAACAATTTTTATTAAGGGTACTACACGAATTACCATTCCTCATCTTATGTATTGCGAAATTCCTGATATAGAAGTACAATGGCGAAATGATGTTGGTTGATAATAACGGCGATGTCAGTTCCCTTAATAATGGATGAAACTTGAATGAAGACTGTTGATAGAATTTCCGTTGCCGCGCAACGGAAGGTCCTTGACCGCTTAATAAGCATCTGGTGCGTTGCATCGAGGTTGTAAGCATATCAGATAATTGGTTTCATTGGCTCCCATTTTATTTATCGTCTTAAGGGCAATTCAAAGAGACGTTGATCTGTCACAAAGTTTGAAACATTATTGGCTCGCACGCTTCAAGACAGATCGATGTTGCACAGTAGATGGAAATCGTTTGCCGGAAGGTCCTTCACTTCATGTAATCGCGGAATTCAGTACGGTCTCAGTATGATCTGTCCTAGAGATTTTGCTCCTGTGGAAATATCTAGAAGCCAGGTGTGCCTCACATATTCTACAATCATCACGGGTGAAGTTGAAAAGAAGTTTCAATAAAAATTCTTTTTCATACATCGAGAATCCCAGAATCTGCAGAAGAAACGCTTTGAAAACGGACGCGAAATGCAGTAGATCTTTACAGTGGCACACTCAAGGCAGCGAGTGACACGTAAATGCAATCTAAAATGTCACCTTATCAGTAGCATGCTAACTACATCTAATTTCCTACTGCAAACTGTTTATTTATTTACATTTGAACTATATTTTTATGGCCTAAGTTATCAAACACGCTAGCTTCTCATTGTCTCCACCAGCTGTAAAATATATCTTCTTGTATTTCTTGAGGTATGTTGACGATTGCTTTTTGCCTTGTCTTTGTTGCTCTATTCCCTTGTGTGTAAAGTACAAGATTCCGTCCGCTGCAGTGGAAGAATATCATTTGTCTTTCTTTCATTCCGTAATTCTGTGACTCTTACTGTTGAAATTACACATCTGGCAGAGAGTTAAAATACCAGAAAAGTTACTGGCGTGGACATGGCCCGTTTATTAACCCATTGTAGCAGAAAGTTTCCCCATACATTATCTCTTTTGAGCGCAGTTCGCGGCTTTACTGCTCCCCTGAGACGTTTACAGAACTACAGCATTTATTAAAGATGGAGTGAACTCTTATTCAATCCGTAAAAGAGTTCTGCTGCACACCAACATTAACAGAAATACGTATCTCTAGTAAACAAACATTCAGAATCTTTTTCGCTTGACTCACTGAACATAAAAGTGGGTTAGACTGTCAGCTAGAGCACACCGCTAGTTCCTGCTACTAATAAGGCGAGTACACCGATCGCTTGTTACATATTTTTACGAGCTTCAAACAGGAGCGACATATGTGTAGTTACTAGTTTATTTTTGTAATTGGCCGGCTGGAGTGGCCGAGCGGTTCTAGGCGCTACAGTCTGGAACCGCGCGACCACTACGGTCGCAGGTTCAAATCCTGTCTCGGGCGTGGATGTGTGTGATGTCCTTAGGTTAGTTAGGTTTAAGTAGTTCTAAGTTATAGGGGACTCATGACCTCAGAAGTTAAGTCCCATAGTGCTCAGAGCCATTTGAACCATTTAATTTCTTGTGTGTTCGAGTGCTTATTAGGCACAACCTTTTATTTCAATAACAGTGTAGTGTACAGTACCGCCTTTGTTATCGACCGGTGTACCGACCCTCGTATCGTACAGGCTTTTGTTTGTTTGGTTAGAACAGCTCAATGCCAGTTAGACCATCAGTGAGAGAGCACTTCGATTTCCTACTGCTAATAAGGCGAGTACACCGTTCGTATTTTGCATATTTTTATGGGCTTAAAATAGGAGCGACTGCAGTAATGGACAGGAACTGTGATTGTTGTGTACAGATGTGAGCTGAGTTGGAGGCCCTTCGCTCACAGCTCCAGGCTGCATTGGCTTCCGTGACACAGCTGGTGGCTGCTGCCAAGGGGCGTCACTGTGGGGCATCGAACGCGGGGAGCGAGGGACACTGAGCACGTCCCACGTTTCCTCCGATTGGTCCACTGCTGTGACTGCCCCGGGTACTGCCTGCACTGAGGTTGACCCCTCACCGATGGTTGAGTTGGAGATCATTCCAAAGTCTGGCAGGCAGCAAAATACTTTCTGAGTGGCCGATCGTAGGGCCTCCCCAGCTCGTTTGACGAACAGGTTTCGGGCGTTATCTGTGGCTGACGCTGTCTCTGAGCCGGATGCAATCGTCCACCCTGTTGCAGAAGAAGCTTCTAGGCCCACAAGGTCTGGGCATTTACAGAGGGTGGCTTTGCTGGTAGTTGGGAGTTCCAACGTTAGGCACGTAATGGGGCCCCTTAGGAATATGGCTGGCAAGGAAGGAAAGAAAGCCAGTGTGCACTCCATGTGCATTCCGGGGGGTAGTCATTCCGGATGTGGAAAGGGTGCTTCCGGATGCCTTGAAGAGCACAGGGTGCAGCCAACTACAGGTGGTGGCTCATGTCGGTACCAATGACGCGTGTCGCTTTGAATTGGAGCAGATTCTGTCTGGCTTCGGGCGACTAGTGGAAATGGTAAAGACTGCCAGTCTTGCTTCCGAGATTAAGGCGGAGCTCACCATCTGCAGCATCGTCGATAGAACCGGTCCTTTGGTGCAGAGCCGAGTGGAGGGTCTGAATCAGAGGTTCAGGCGGTTCTGTGACCGTGTAGGCTGCAAATTCCTTGACTTCCGCCAAGGAGTGGTGGGTTTCTGGGTTCCGCTTAATAGGTCAGGAGTCCACTACACACTGGAGGTGGCTACACGGGTAGCGGGGGCTGTGTTGAAGGGACTGGGCGGTCTAAAAGTTGGCCGGTAACACACAGTAAGGTATCGTAGTTGTAAATTGTCATAGCTGTGTTGGGAAAGAACCGGAGCTCCAAGCCCTAACAGAAAGTACTGAAGCTCAAATAGTTGTTGGTACAGAGAGCGGAAATAAGTTCAGGCGAAATATTTTTCAAATGATCTAACAGTGTTCAGAAAGGATAGATTAAATACAGTTCGAGGTGGAGTATTTATTGCTGTCAGATGTAGTTTGCCTTGCAGCGACATTGAAGTAAACAGTTCGTGTGAAATAGTATGGGTAGAGGTTATACCTGATAATCGGACTAAACCATTAATTGGATCGTTTTATCGACCCCCCGACTCAGAAGATATAGCTGCTGGACAGTTCAAAGAAAACTTCAGTCTTATTTCAAATAAGTACCCTGCTCATACAATTATAGTCGGTGGTGACTTCAATCTACCCTCGATACGCTGGGAAAATGATATGTTTAAAGCCAACGGCAGGCATAAAACGTCATCCGAAATTGTACTGAATGCTTTCTCAGAAAATTATTTTGAACAATTAGCTCATGAGCCCACACGAAGCGTAAATAGTTGTGAAAGCATACTTGACCTTTTAGCAACAAATAATCCTGGAATACAGGGATAAGCGACCACAAGGCAGTTGCTGTTAGGCCGAATACCGTAACGCCTACAACCATCAAAAAGAAACGCAAAGTATATCTATTTAAAAAAGGTGGTAAAAAATGCTCTTAACGTCTTTTTAAGAGACAGTCTTCACTCCTTCCGATCTCATTACGTAAGTGTAGAAAAGTTGTGGAATGTCTTCAAAGAGATATTATCGACAGCAATTGAGAGATATATACCATATAAATTAATAAGTGGTGGTAATAATAATAATGCCGTGTGACGAGGGCCTCCCGTCGGGTAGACCGCTCGCCTAGTGCAAGTCTTTCGATCTGACGCTATATCGGCGACTTGGGCGTTGATGGGGATGAAATGATGATGATGAGGACAACACAAGACCCAGTCCCTGAGAGGATAAAATCTCCGACCCAGCCGGGAATCGAACGCGGGCCCCTGGGATTGACACTCTGTCGCGCTGACCACGCAGCTACCGGGAGCGAACAGTGGTGGTACTGATCCACCATGGCGCACAAAACGGGTCAGATCGTTGTTGCAGAATCAATGAAAAAAGCACACCAAATTTAAAAGAACGCAAAATCTCCAAGATTGGCCAAGTTGTACAGAAGTTCGAAATATAGTGCATACTTCAATGCGAGATGCTTTAAATAATTTCCACAACAAAATTATGTCTCGAAATCTGGCAGAAAACCCAAAGAGAGTCTGGTCATACATAAGGCACACCAGTGGCAAGACGCAATCAATACCTTCACTGCGCGATAACAACTGTGAAGTCATTGATGACAGATCCACTAAAGCAGAGTTATTAGACACGGTTTTCCGAAACTCCTTCACCAAAGAAGACGAAGTAAATATTCCTGAATTCCAGGAAAGAACAATTGCCAAGATGAGAAACATAGAAGTAGATATCCTCGGTGTAACAAAGCAGCTTAAATCTCTTAATAAAGGCAACGCCCCCGGTTCAGATGATATACCAGTCAGGTTCTCTTCAGGGAATGCAGATAAAATAGCTCCATATTTAGCAATTATATACAACGCTCGCTCACAGAAAGTTCCGTACCTGAACACTGGAAAATTGCTCAAGTCACACCAATATCCAAAAATGGAAGTAGGAGTAATCCGCTGAATTACAAGCCTATATCACTTACGACGATTTTCAGTAGGGTTTTGGAACATATACTGTAATCGAACATTATGAAGTGCCTCGAAGGAAACAATTTATTGACACATAGTCAGCACGGATTCAGAAAATATAGTTTTTCTGAAACACTACTAGCTTTTTATACTCATGAAATAAGAAGTGCTATCGACAGGGGATGTCAAATTGATTCCATATTTTTAGAGTTCCTGAAGGCTTAGGACACCGTTCCTGACAGGCGTCAACAGTTTGGTTAGAATACCAAACTGTGTGCCTACGGAGTGTCGCCTCAGTTGTGCGACTGGATTCGTGATTTCCCGTCAGAAAGGTCACAGTTCGTAGTAATAGACGGAAAGTCATCGAGTAAAATAGAAGTAATACGTGGCGTCCCCCAAGGAAGTGTTATAGGCCCTCTATTGTGCCTGATCTGTATTAACGATATAGGAGACAATCTGAGTAGCCGTCTTAGATTGTTTGCAGACGATGCTGTCATTTACCATCTTTTAAAGTCATCAGATGATCAAAACGACTTGCAAAATGATTTAGATAAGATATCAGTATGGTGCGAAAAGTGGCAACTGACCCTGAATAAAGAAAAGTGTGAAGTTATTCACATAAGTACTAAAAGAAATCAGCTAAATTTCAATTAAGTGTTAAGTAAACAAATCTGAAGGCTGGAAATTCAGATAAATACTCAGGGATTACAATTACAATTAACCTAATGTGGAACGATCACATAGATAATATTGTGGGTAGAGCAAACCAAAGACTGCGATTCACTGGCAGAACACGTAGAAAGTGAAAGAGATTGCTTACACCACGCTTGTCCACTCTATTCTGGAGTACTGCTGTGAGGTGTGGGATCCTCATTGGGTGGGACTGATGGATGACATTGAAAAATTACAAAGAAGGGCAGCTCGTTTTGTATTATCGCGAAATAGGGGAGATAGTGCCACAGACATGATACGTGAATTGGATTGGCAATCATAAGAACATGGCATATTTCGTTGCGACGGAATCACCAGTTTTCTCCTTCGATTGCGAAAACATTCTGTTGCCACCCTCCTACATAGGGAGAAATGATCATCACGATAAAATAAGAGAAGTCAGGGTTCGCACAGAAAAATGTAAGTGTTCGTTTTTCCCGCGTGCCGTTCGAGACTGGAAGAGTAGAGAGATAGCTTGAAGGTGGTTCATTGAACCCTCTGCTAGGCACTTTATTCTGAATAGCAGAGTAATCACGTAGATGTAGACGTAGATGTAGAAAAGCAAAATAATTATCAAAGAAGTTTCCCGCGATATCTGAATAGTTTTGACTGAATTCTTCCACAACCTCTAGGACGATGAGGATGTTGTCTCCATAATCATTCGTTAATATTACTTAACACTTCTCTAAGTTTTCAACCATATTTCGTTAAAGGATTCCAGACGTATAATAATGGAATCTCGTCCTTGAATGTCGCACACGCGTTTAATTACTTCAGTGCTCGTCTTGATAGTTTGTCGTATAAACTGGTCAATTGGCAAGGAATCAATAAGAGGTGTCTTGGAAACGTGATGAATAAATGAAATTATTAAATTGCTGGTGCTTTATTCACAGAGTAATGTTGATCACTAGACATGAGTTATACAGGAACAACAGCTAACTATGTTACACACTTTCCGTAACCCTCTCAAGGCATTAACTGACCATTGAAAAGAATTAACCGCTCATGTGACTCGAACAAATATACACATGAAACAGGAAATCTTTGAAAAAAGCAGCCACATCTCACCTATTTTAAGAAAACGAACATGTAATCATAATAACGATTTTAGTAGCTCAGGATACATCCAAAACAACAACCATTAAAACCTTGTAAGACAATTTCTCTACCCTCTCATTAATGCTGCAGTACAATCCAAGTGTTACAGAAATACAATGTAAGGACAATATAAAAGCTGTCAAAGCAAACTACTGAGTATCTGTGCTAATAATCGTGCAACTATAATAAGCAAACGAGTGTAATATATTAGATCTGGTAAATTTCTTAAATGCAGAGCGAAAATTCAAATTGCCACAGTTCCAGTTGTTGTTAATTTCCATCTTCCGTCTTGAATGTTTCAAACGAATACGACGTGCAGCTGCTATTTGGTAGCTACCTAGACTGCGTTAGCGAGACACATGCCGTTCAAGAAGGGCAAGAATTAATTGACTACTTAACGAAGAAATTTTATTTTGAAGATTTTGATATCTGATCATACCTAACTCGTATTTCATTCAGAAAATTTCTGCACTAGTGTTTATTACTATTTATTGTGCCTAGCAGTCCATTTGGTGTTATTCAAGAAGAGTAGGTTATGTGTCAGAACCGAGTTTCACCTTCTTCCTCTCAGTATTATCACACAATGAAAACAAGACTTCGCAACATATTATAGCCACTACCCTCAAGAGATAGAATTAAGGCATAACTCTCATACATCAGCTGGAAAGGTTTCTTATGTATAGAGACAGAAAACCTCTTCCTATTCGATGGCTGTATCTCTTCCTTGGGTTCTACCAGCCGTTAATACCATATCTCTCATTTTTCCTTTCTTTTAATAGCAGTAGTAGGAGGAACGCAAAGAGAAGTACGTCTCCATTAGATGGTACCAGACATAAGCCGGCCGGAGTGGCCGTGCGGTTCTAGGCGCTAAAGTCAGGAACCAAGCGACCGCTACGGTCGCAGGTTCGAATCCTGCTTCGGGCATGGATGCGTGTGATGTCCTTAGGTTAGTTAGGTTTATTTAGTTCTAAGTTCTAGGCGACTGATGACCTCAGAAGTTAAGTCGCATAGTGCTCGGAGCCATTTGAACCATTTTGAACCAGACATAAAGCTATTGTAACCGAAATCGGTAAAATTAATGTTTACAAGATTCTTGTTATAAGCAGTAAAAATTTAAAAGTGTACCACTTTCCTTACAAAAGAGAATATCTTACTCTTCTGCTGCACAACTTCCTCAATTTTCTCAAATTTTGTTGAGAAATAAGTTTCGTAGAAGAATCTGAAGATGTTTAGGTGTGTTCCACAGGACATATTGCGCAGTTCCGTGACCGTAAATGAAATGAAGACCTACAATAACATTAACGAGCTGAAGTAAGAATCACAACTGTAGACGTAACTTTACGAATCCTAGCCAAAGAAGGAGAGAAATGTTTTGGCCGATGGAAAGATGATAACCTATGCTCTGTGGAATCCCTAAGAACCATTCTTTATAGAGTACTAACGCCACTTCAGAAATGTATTTGACGTCTATGGTGCTTCATTACTAGAGTTTCTGAAAGAGGATTTGATTTAAGAACAACCAAAACGAGAAACCAATAAATAATTATATATTCAAGTCAGTACTGCTCTAGTAACGACAGTGAAAATCAATCAGTAAGGAGCATTCCAGATAATTCTTCATCAGCATATTCTTTTGGTATAGCCGCAGGTATAGCCAAAGTATGAAAAATTCCGTTGATGGATAGAATCACTCAATAGCGAAGAAGCAACTGCCTCCATCACGAATGATACTGCGCAGCTGTTCAGCACCTACATTTACCACAAAAAATAAGAGTTTCACCAATTCAAATATTCAACTATCGCACGAGACTAGCTATACTGAAAAATTACACAGAAATTTGTACTAAAATTTTAGCTAACTTATTAACCCATGCATGTAAAATATTGGCAAATTATCAGGATACGTGGATGATCAACAAATGCTAAGTTTTCAGAACAGTAAATAAAACAAATTAAGGAACCATTTCCTAAGAAAAATTCTCTTTGTTTGAGTGTACGTAAGAGGTGGAAACCATGATTGTTACATAAGTTGTGGTTACCACACTTGCCAGGACATGGAACTGCATCAGTAAGCTGAACAAGGAAGAAGAAATCTTTATTACAAAAATAGCGAACTTCTTGTAACATCATACATTGGTAAATCCGCACAAATCTAACCCAACCGTAATAATAATCAGCTGCCACCATATGCGTCGATACTTTCTGCATTCGCGACAAAAATTTCAGCCAAGGTAAGACATCGGCTAAAGTACTCGTACTTCATTAAGCACTGGCAATGCTCACGATTGATACCAGCAGAAAGTTTTGAATTTTGAAACACATACACGGGTCACAGACTCATGAAAACATATACTGTGGATATACACTCAAGCGCCTGAGAAACTTGTATAGGAGCGTATTCAAATACAGAGATATATAAACGGGCAGAATAAGGCGACCCCGTCGGCAACGCCTATGTAAGACAGCAAGTGTCTGGGGCAATTGTTACTGCTGCTACAGTGATAGGTAACCAAGATTAAAGTGAATTTGAAATTGGTATTACAGTTGGCGTACGAGCAATGGGACACAGCATCTCTGTGACAGCGATGAAGTGTGGATTTTCCCGTACAAGCATTTCACGAATGTACCATGAATATCAGGAATCCGGTAAAACATCAAATCTCTGACATCGCTGAGGCCGGAAGAAGATCCTGCAGAGAATCGTTCATCGTGAGAGAAGTGCAACACTTCCGCAAATTGCTGCAGATTTCAATGCTGGGCCACCAACTAGTTCGAGCATGCGAATGATTCAACGAAACATAATTGATGTTGGGTTTCGAAGCTTAAGGCCCAGTCGTGTACCCTTGATGACTGCACGACACAAAGCTTTACGTCTCGACTGGGCCCGTCAACACCGACATTGGACCGTTCATGACTGGAAATATGTTGCCTGGTCGGACGAGTCTCGTTTCAAATTGTATCGAGCGGATTGACTGTACAGGTATGAAGACAACCTCATGAATCCATGGACCATGCATGTCAACAGGGGCTCTTCAAGATGGTGGAGGCTCTGTAATGGTGTGAGACGTGTGCAGTTGGAATGATACGGGACTCTTGATACGTGTAGATTCGATTCTGAGAGGTGGCACGTACGTAAGCATCCTGTCTGATTACCTGCATCCACTCATGTCCATTGTGCTTTCCGACGGACCTGGGCAATTCCAGTAGGACAATGCGACACCCCACACGTCCAGAATTTCTACAGAGTGGCCCAGGAAGACTCTTCTGAGTTTAAACACTTCCGCTGTTCACCGAAATCCCCATACATGAACATTATTGAGCATATCTGGGATGCCTTGCAACGTGCTGTTCAGAAGAGATCTCCACCCCCTCGTACTCTTACGGATTTATGAACAGTCCTGCAGGATTCGTAGTGTCAGTTCCCTCCAGCTCAACTTCAGACATTAGTCGAGTCCATGCCACGTCGTGTTGCTTTACTTCTGCGTGCTCGCGGGAGCCCTACACGGTATTAGGCACGTGTACCAGGTTCTTTGGCTCTTCAGTATGTACGTAAACACAATATCAAGTCGGATTTTCGAAGCAGACATCTACGTTCAGCCGTTACACGACAGACTTACCCTCTAAGTCGAACACGGAGCACAGATTGTACGAGGTGGGTTACGAGATGTATTGCATATTCAGTAGGCCACCTTACTAAACTGTAAATGTGCTCAAGTATAACCCGCATCTTTTACCCCATTCACTTCAGTATTGAACGTTGTCCAGTGCAACTACATACTGAGGCAGTGGAGGGGTTGTGTCGTGTGCAGAGCGTTGCGGTTGTACAGCGCGAAATGCGCCCTGGAAGAGAGGGCAATTTCCGCGTTCCAGGCACTAAAACTTTACCCCGATGGTTAAAACAGTGGCCTTAGATTCATTTGGTAACCACTGTGAAGCGCAAGAATCCGAAGACGATAACACGAATTCCGGAATATATCCAGTGAGTTCATGAGGCTCTACAACGAAGCCCACAGCGATCCGTCCATTGCCATTCTGGAACACCATGCGAGTTTTCGGTAGTGGTTGGAGCATACCCCTAGGATGTCCATGATCAAACTCTCGTGGCCAACAGAGTGAGGAACCGCCCCAAATGATCATGCTAATTAATTTAGAATAAGAACAGTGTTGCACAATGGGAAACGTATTTAAATGAATAGCAATGGTGGTGGCCAAATTAAGCATAGAACAAATGGCTGCCACAAAACTCACATTGACATATTAATGGCACGAAGGGGCTTCTTGATATAAAGGGATAAGAATAGTCAGTGTAACAATTGGACTTATTGTCTTTAAACATGAGAAATACCCACTGATACATAAAAAAGCATTGACAAGCGGGGATTATAACGCTAAAGTATAATCTCAGCGTACGTGAATGTGAAGATGAAACATGGTTACGCTAATCGTTTGCAGACACGGGCAGTGACTCTATGAATTATTAATTAGATATACAAAGGATACAGAAAGATAGGGGCGAACGCCATAATATTGCCAAAAATGAGCACTGAGTGCAAGAAGCTGGATGCATAACATTATGATCGCATACTCGACTACTGAAGGAAGCGTATCAACTTCGCGTCTGAACGACGGATGTGCTTGCGACGATAGCCCGTCTTACCAAAGCGCAAGCAGCGCGAGTAAAGTAGCCGATGGCAGCAGAGGTTGGAGAATACGATCTCCACCCTCTCTTTGTAATTATTGCGAGCTTATGGAATATCGTCTCAGTTATGTGACAGGATTTGTGATTTCCTGTCAGAGAGGTCACAGTTTGTAGTAATTGACGGAAAGTCATCGAGTAAAACAGAAGTGACTTATGGCGTTCCCCAAGGTAATGTTACAGGCCCTTTGCTGTTCCTTATCTATATCTATGTCCTTTGGGAGACAACCTGAGCAACCGTCTTCGGTTGTTTGCACATGATGCTGTCGTTTATCGACTAATAAAGTCATCAGAAGATCAAAACAAATTGCAAAACGATTTAGAAGAAATATCGGAATTGTGCGAAAAGTGGCAGTTGAATCTAAATAACGAAAAGTGTGAGGTCATCTACATGAGTGCTAAAAGGAACTCGTTAAACTTCGGTTACACGATAAATCAGTCTAATCTAAACGCGGTAAATTCAACTAAACACGTAGTTATTACAATTACGAACAACTTAAATTGCAAGGAACACGTAGAACATGTTGTGGGGAAGGCTAACCAAAGACTGCGTTTTATTGGCAGGACACTTAGAAAATGTAACAGACCTACTACAATAAGATTGTCCATCCTCTTTTAGAATACTGCTGCCCAGTGTGGGATCCTTACCAGATAGGACTGCCGGAGTACATCGAAAAAGTTCAAAGAAAAGAAGCACGTTTTCTATTATCGTGAAATAACTTAGAGAGTGTCACAGAAATGATACAGGATTTGGGCTGGAAATCATGAAAAGAAAGGCGTTCTTCGTTGCGACGGAATCTTCTCACGAAATTGCAATCACCAACTTTCTCCTCCGAATGTGCAAATATTTTGTTGACACCGACCTACAAAGGGAGGAACGATCACCACGATAAAATAAGGGAAATCAGAGCTCGTACGGAAAGATACAGGTGTTCATTCTTTCCGCGCGCTGTACGAGATTGGAATAATAGAGAATTGTGAAGGTGGTTCGATGAACCCTCTGCCAGGCAATTAAATGTTATTTGCAGAGTATCTATGTAAGTACAGACATTCTCCCAGTAGCAGAAAGGCTCTTTTCATCGGTCGTCTCTCCCGTCCTCTCCTGAAACCTTTACTGTGAAGCATACTCATTCCAATCCTACAGTGAAGTCATTTTTATACGAAGACTATAACGAATTATTTACTCTCCAAAACCCTAAAGTGAAGTGTTCTCTGTCTGGCTATTTTGGAACTTCACAGTTTTTGGTCGTAGCAGGAACTCGCTGGCCAATGTTGGGAAGGATTCAAAGTGCCAACCAGTAAAACTCATGTGAAGATGCTAAACAATATCCCACTATCGTATAGTATCTCTACGTTGAACCAATTAGGTGTGGACGAAGGCAGAAAACTATCACTCCATGGTACAATGCTGAGAATGACCTATAGGATGGTGTGCACGTTGACACAGTGAAAAAGTACGGGCTCTCCCGAAAATGATAGTATAAAACCGAAGGTTACTCCGAGACATCACAACGAACATTCAAACGCCTTGGGGCAAGGCACACCTGTCTAGATACCTCTTACCTTCTACCTAGGCTTCTCAAAAAATCTCTGTGTCTTTCGAGAGAAAACCGCGTGTTCTGTAACACCTTTGGAGAGCAGACTGAAGGAACGAGAATGCCAGTCTGGCCACCTGCACCTGCGCCCCTGGGTAGCGCTCAAAAGATTTGTAGTGGCAAAGTCTTCTTAAAATGACTTTTACATCACACATCCATCTTGTAATCTTTCAGGCATTTGAAGCCTCAACCATTTACATAGTAAAAGCAGAAAAAGAGACAGTGAAAGACACAGTTTTAATCTGCCGGGAAGTTTAATAGGCAAAGTAAGATTAATCTTATTTCTTATATCACTTCCATGTATTGAGCGGTTCGTTTCAAACAGATATATTAAATCAAACTACACGGTCCCAGAGACCTTTTCAAGTCTCAGACATCTCTGATGTATGTATACAGACTGAAGCGACGAATGAAAATTAGTATCAAAGCTGTGATTCTACTACGGCTCTCCTGCTCGATAGGCAGATGCGCTAACTGCTAAGCTGCCCGGGCTGTCATTGTGGCGTCTTTATAATTGAAGGCTCGGCACATATTGATCCCAAGAGTATGTTCTGTGCGTCGCTCATACTTTCCGATAATTGTTACTTTCATAATAGAAAATTCAATCTCAAGCGTCCATGACTGAAAGAAAGACACGTGAGGCTGTGATCAGGAAAACGTAATTTTGTGCCACTTACGCTTATACTGTAATTCCGTCCTATTGCCATTGGTTCTAGTTAGTATTCCAGTCGATAGATTTGCCACATAACTGCGCATTTGCTGAGACCGTTAGTCGTGGAATCCTAATTCACTTCTTCCGTTATCTGGGCAACGAGCATATGTACCATTTTAGAAGACATCATTGTCGTTCCGACAGATTAAATTATGTATTCACAAAGTCCACTGGTGCAATTTAGGCAGTAGAACACTTCAAAACTTTATTGCTTTAGCACATGTCAAAATTTAATAATTCCAGGCACTGTAAACATGACTAAAGCACGAAATGTTCTCTGTATTCTACTTGAAAATGGTCAAAGTCCGAACCCGAAATTGTGGAGACACTATATCAATAATATGAATAGTCGCAAGTCACAACAATGTCTTCTGCAAAGTCTTATACGTTCATGAAGCCCACCAAAGAAAAGATAATAATGTGCACGTTCCATGGGCCAACGAATAGCTAAAGTAAAATGTTTATTAACAAAGGAGGATGCTCCATCTCCACCTTCTGTAATACTTGGCGGACTGAGTAGCATAGTAGTCCATGGGAATCGGTTATACCCGAAATTGTTCTGCCTCGTACCGGAAAAACTAATCACAATTTGGTATATAACTCGACAAACTGTAGCAACTAAATTTGCAAAATATTTGGGACACTCAGCTTCATATACTTGGGGTAAATTATCCAACTTATAGTGCTAAAAAAAGCCAACAGTTCACCTGGAATGGAAGTAAAAAAAATTAGTATCCCGCAACGGAGAACTAAAACACCACTATATAATAATTAAATTGCAGGTATCCACCAGAAGGCTCAATAATTGGAGGCAGATCACTAAACATGACATACGAAAATAAGAAGGAAAAACATGAAAATGTTTGCTGGACATGTAGTATTTAGATGAGAAGGAAATTTCAGGAATGACATATAGGGGAAGTTTCAGATTCTTCCAGGAAGAGACGATAGAAATTCTATGGTCACGTGTGCAGAATGAATTACGACATGCTGAACAGAAAAATGCATCGTAACGTGATCTTCTTTAAAGTTAAGAACAGTCGATGTGTGCCCTATCGTGTCTTAGAGAGCAACCTAATGGATAACTGTACATCCCTTAGCGCACAATGTACCAAGAGGTCTCAACGCAGAAAAACGGCTTTATCATCTGATATATCCACAGTGAATATCGGGTCATGTTGGTATATGGAGTAATGAAATCACAGACCAATGTGCGAGACAGTGCAATAGCTTTTTCCTATCGAAATACCCTGACTGTATGCTGTCTTTCAAGGTACTCTCGCCTACAGAGTAATCGTGGCTTTGGACTCAGGATCGGTTCGAGAATATTTTTCCACACAAGCGTCTTTTCATTGGGCGCCTCCCTCCATCCCCACTTTTCCTTTCTACACTATTACCCGTATCAGTTTTTGTTGCTAATTGTTATACACACTGTATACAAATCTTACAACCTTACTTGACGCCCTAAGCAGTTGATAATAATTGTGACACGTCCTGTATATACAGCTTACAGTTGTGCATCTGGCGTACCTGTCAGCTTAGGCCTTAAACCAACCCTGCTTGGACCATAGTAACAAAGGCGCGTGGTACAGGGCGATGCAACAACGTACCACACGCCACTCTTCGTCTGTTAGATGTGAGCTGACGAGACAACAAATCATTCATATTAACAACTAAGAGCAGATAACATGAGTACTTCTCAACCTTTACATGTTCTCTGTTCACACAGTGATTTCTTCCTCACTGAAGATGGCGTGTACTGTTATTAATACCGTTTGATAAATACAGTAATCTAAAACCATTTACAGTAGAAATATTAACGAAATAGGTCAAATTAGTGTCTTGAAGTGAAAAAGATCAGTCTTTTGAGTGAGAACAGAACAGAATTCCAACAAGAAAATACACATTACATACGAACGCAAAGTAGAAATGATAACACTCGTACAAGTAACGATAAGTGCTGACAGACTAGAAGACAGTAAATCTCCTAGTTCAGGGAATACTAGCATCTAGCTCCTAAGAGTGACGCTCGATATTTTGTGCAAACCCTTGCAGTAAGATTTTTACATTCTTAAATGACCATCAGCCTCTAGAACGGAACAAGGTCATTATACCATCTGTGCTTGACAAAGAAAGTAGAAAGTATCGTAGAAAGGGATATAAGTCTAGCACATTCGGTGACTAGGCTCTACAAGAGGCGTTAAAAACAGAATTTAGGAACATTTTAAGGAATCAGAAAATGAAAAAGGATTCAGGAGCAGTCTTGGGTAGTTCGTATTTTCACGCTAAAAAATCCTTTGGATGTGCTAATGCTGAAGAGGGAAGTGTATGCAGACATTTTACAGCACTGTATATTCCATACAACAGACGAACATTTCTGAGAGAATTACTTATCTGTATCAGCATGACAGTGCAACTTCTCACAAAGCAGTATCTGGGAGACTATGGTTAACGAACAACGGTATTCCTAAAATTGACTGTGCTGACGAGAGTTCCGACCTGAACCTAAAGGAACACATTTGGTACGAGCGAGAACCTCGACTTCACTCCAGACCCCCAGTGTACAACGTTGCTGCCTTCCCAGGTTTCGGCTATCATCTTCCCACAGACATTCAGACACCTCATTGAAAGAGCCGCTAGCAGAGGTCAAGCTGTCATAACAGTGAAGGCTGTACAGATCCCATATTAATATCCACGAACGGATGCCCGGGTACTTCCAGCCAGTCTACAAGGTACCGTCTTCGTCCGTATCAGAAGGAACATCAAATTTTGTTAGCCTTCCTTATCTATCGCTATGTATAGTTCAGAATATGTGTAACCTGGTTTTATTTTAAAAATCACGTTTTTTATTATAATGTAATTTGATTTTACGTAACACTCTGTATTTTATATTTTCCTAGTGAGGTCCAGTAAATGTCCTGTTTGTCACAACATGTCACATATTTGAAATTGGTCTTGCATGAAGAAAAATTGGTCTCAACGTGTCATATATCCTAAATCGTTTTTAGCTGAAAAAGAATGGTTGCTTGAAACTGCAAGTTTCAGGAGACTGGCTTCACAGGTGACACGACGCATGACATATATGCATTCAGAAAGGTTGTGAAGCATTACTGTTTTGGAGACAAACCAGGATCTGAGAGCAAGAGAAAGAGAAAAAAGGACGTGAGATGAACTTCAGCGAGACCATAGTGCGATTTTAAAACAAGAGGAAAGCTAATTGATCAGGTAAATAAGTTCATAGGCGTTTTTCAGTTTGGTATAACGACGTTAAACAGTACATTAATGGGACCAGCAAACAATTATTTGAAAAAGGTAAATGAGACTGTTAGAGACACATTGTTTCCATGTGCAAGATACAGTTTCTATAATGTTCACATCAAGGTATTTTGACTGTTTGATTTTGTGATGGGCCGGCCGGGGTGGCCGAGCGGTTCTAGGCGCTTCAGTCTGGAACCGCGCGACCGCTACGGTCGCAGGTTCGAATCCTGCCTCCGGCATAGATGTGTGTGATGTCCTTAGGTTAGTTAGGTTTAAGTAGTTCTAAGTTCTAGGGGACTGATGACCTCAGAAGTTAAGTCCCATAGTGCTCAGAGCCATTTGAACCATTTTTGAATCATTTTGTGATGTTCCTAAGACTGCATCACCACTTGCGTTTCTTCCAGCGGAATTTGAGGTGAAAAAAAAAAAAAACAGAAGAAACAGAACTGAGGTCTAAGTGAGGGTGGCCTCACAGCGCCGGAATTCACGCAGCTGCTGAACGGGCGCATCATATTTCCCAGGTCGCACGCAGCAAAATGCACCACGGCGAACTTCTCAATCAATTACAGCTGCCCTGTTCGTGATACAGAGCAGTTGAAAGCTCTTCTTAGAGGCGTGGAGTTTTGTGTTGACTAAGGTCATAAAAGGTTTTCGCGGAGGGCGAATGCCTCGCCAGCCACAAACACAATGGAAAAGGTATACCAAAAGGACTGTTTGGAATAAGTTTCGATTGTGGCAGATTTAGCGCCTGTGCGTAGATTTTTCTCCGTATGTCAGTTGCTTTGAACAAATTTTCATCTCCTCCACGTCCCTAGCCTCCCACATCAGTCTATAGGAACAGTAATTGCTGTCTCTCACAGCTCCTAGGACAACCAAAACGGACTTTTTATTGGGTTGTATGAGCCAGACATGTTTCGACACCTATGTGTCATCTTCTGTGGGTCAAAAATAGCTGCAGTATCAAAGAGACATAACAACCGCACACATAGATGAAATAGAAGCCACTCTAAGGATTATAACAGAACAGGACTACTTCCCTTTCAAGAAGTTCTACCTACAAAAAGATGGCCTACCAATGGGCTCACCCATCATTGGTCGACTTGCAAACATATTTCTAAACCACGCTGAAAACAAAATATGTGGATGACTTCATTTGCTTGATTGATGAAACAGATACCCGAATAAAACAATCACACAGTGACATGAATACAGTTCATCCAAACATAAAATTCACCACTGAGACAGAAGAGGAAATGAAACTTAATTTCTTAGACATCACCATACACAGAATCAACAACAAACATAATTTTGGAATTTTCGGGAAACCTACAATCACAAGTACAACCATTCACATTAACTCCAACCATCCCCACGCATGTAAACTCTCAAGTTTCAGACACATGCCACACAGGCTCAACTGGACAAACTCAGCTACACACAGGAACTAAACACAATACACGAAATAGTCAAAGAGAATGGGTACAACATACAAATGATAAACGAACTGAAAAATAAAATTTAAAAAGAAATTAAAAGAGAACAAACCATGAACAAATTACCAGTCACGACAAAGAACCAAAAACACAAACTCCACACAAACACAGGGTACAAGGATCACCCTACAAAGAGTACAGCATGCCACATAGGAACATGCAGTAACAAAAACGTCCATAGGGTGGGAAACATTCTGAAGAAACATCGGCTACAAATATCATCCCTCACTAATGACACAGTACAGAAAAATCTAAGCATTGAGAACACCTCAGCAGACAAATTCTCCAAAGCCGGAATATATCAGTTAACCTGCAGTTCATGACAGTCGGTCTACGTAGCCCAAACATGCAGGAATTTGCAAAGGAGGTACTCTGGACACCTCAGAGCCTTAAAAAGTGATAGTACACACTCCACTTTTTCATATCACCTAATACAAGAAAATAACATAGAGACTGATTTTAAGATCCTCAGAGAAAGCAACAGTCTCTATGAAAAACTCACAATAGTGGCAAGCTACACATGTAAAAAGGAACAATACAAGGAAAGACAGTCCTGAATGAAAATACAACACTGTGTAACAAAACACTGTTTTGAACACTCAGTGAACTATACAAAAGCACCTCTCCACATAAAACATAGCACTGAAACAGCCTTATAAAAATTAATAAAAATTAAAAATAAATACTTCCGTTTTCTCGGTTCCCTCTCCAGCTCTCTCTCTATCTATCTATCTCTTATTCCACACACATACACACACAAACATACGTATTACATACATTCAGCCCTCTCACTGCAGCCACACCACACCAGCTCTGACGAAACATTCAGAATTAGCTCAACAACAAACACAAGACCAACGATGAACAAGTGAGCAGAGGCAGTAACGTAACACCTCTCACCGAGAATGGAGTGAGAGGTTTTCTGCTCATATCACATTTCGCCACATTTTGCGAAAGTGCATGTGAAGTGAATTAGTGAACGAAAATTGTGAGGAAAACAGCGTTGAAACACTGCACTGAATAGCTGCTTATCGAGACACCAACCAGACACGCAACAGGACGAAAATTTAAGTACAATAACGCACCTAACCTCTACCCACGAAACAGTTATTGATAAATATGCATTAATTTTCTTCATAGCTAGACTGCATATGAGATGCTGTCTAAAAACGATGAAAAATGCAAAAACAGGTGGATAATAATGCACTTCTTTTATCGGCTTAATTTTAAGGTGAGCGTCTAAACAAAACAAAGTAAATGGCACATATTGTAACTCTTAGGCCTATAGCAGTTTAATTATTAAAGATTTCATATTGTATTTTACAGAAATAAAATTTGTCCCACAGAAGATGACACATAGGTGTCGAAATATGTATGGGTAAGTACCAAAATAAACTAACTGTTTTTGCAATACGCTGATTTTCAAAACAACCCAATTTTAAATCGCAGACACGGAAGAACATCAAGAGGAGCTTGAAACCTTAGTAAAATGAGAACTTTTTATAGTTGAAAAATTCACATGCTGATCCTCAGGGTGTTTTGTAATCATGATGTGTTTCCCATCAGCAATGAGAGAAATTTACCTTTGCCTCATACTTTTGACAGATTTTGATCCAATCTTCAATTGTAGGTTTTTTCATGAACTCTTTTCTGAGCTTCTCCTATATAGCCACAATAATTATCACGAATAAGACGTGCAGTCGAAGAACGACCAAACAGAAACACGAAGAGAACAAATGAGTTTCTTGATGCCAGATTTCTGAAAGTTATGTGATAATTATAATCAGTGTATTAGAATGTACATAAATATTATTTTAGTTAAGAATATACAGAAACGTTCGAAAAACAAAAGGGATGGTTGACTGAGAACCTTAAAATTGCAGGAGGGCAGAAATGGAGATGCAGTAAAGAATAAGACGCGTTATCTGTATAGCAAGCAAATAAGCTTTCTCAACTCATGTTTTCACGTAAGAGAGTGGGTTATTGAGATGTATTAAAAATTTATGTTGAATGTTTCGCTAGCCTTAATCAGTGCAACAGAAAAAGTACTTTTTCAGGACAAGAGGAAGTAGTGAGGAGTCAGTTCCAATAGTTGATGAAACTGCACCTTTTCCAAATGTTACGGCTTCACCTTCGGCTGCGCTTGTCTCAAGGGGTCCGGCATGTGTACTTGGCCGTGTGGATGGCACTGCACGGCAGTTTTTCCTACTGTGCATGATCACCACACTCGATGTAGTTCCCTCCACGTTTTTTCCAGCTCAAATTCCGCTGGAAAAAATGCATGTGGAGCCGTAGCCTATGTCATACCTTTACGTTGAAGAATTATTTTCCAAGTTGTAGGACGTCCTCTGTTATGACACATACATATAATCTGCGGAAAGCGGAACAATCGGACAGGGAGACGACGCCAGACGCCACTGGAGCAGCGTGTCTGTCCAGACCGCAGCTCCGCCCCCCATCGCCCTTCCGCTCTCCCCTCCAGGAGACAGGGGCTGCGTCACGCGCCACGCAGCACTCGTTTCCCGCATCCGCGTCCGCCCCCTCCCATAAACACTTCGCAGTGCTGGCAGTTAGGCTGCTACCACCCTCGCCACCACCACCACGACACCGCCAACTCGGAACGTGTATTACGCAGTGTCTCACTTCCCCGTCACGTATTTCCCCGCGGTGTCTAGAAAGAAAACAAAATATGCTGGCGAATTCACGCACCTATAATTTTGTGGTTTTGAGAGGGTACGTGCAAGAAGCAATCCATACTGCCTTCACGCGAAGATTGTTGGTAGAGACGCAGCTGTGTTAACTCTTTTTGTATAGTATTGGAGTTCTGATTAACTGATTACACAAAGTCCAGTCACATTAATGTGATCACCGACTATAACCGACGACAACGTGCCATAACCAGTCACAGACGGCAGTGACAGCACTAGCAGTGGTGGGTATATAAAGAGCATTTGGCCAACAGTTTGGTCGTTGCCGTAATGCGGAAACGGAGCGATTTATCTGACGTACAGGAGGGAAAATCATTGACTTTCGGAACAAGGTGAAGTGGTCAAAGTATACCGTGCGTGCCAAAAGTGCTCTATCCAAAACCGTCACAAAGGCAACTTAAAGCACCACGGACCATATAGATGGCTGGAATGACGATGGCTGGAGAGATGTATATCGACGAATGGACATGCAACTGTTGAGCAACTGACCGCCCAGATGAACCAACGGCCCACCAGCAACTCAACGACAGTTCAGCGGACGTTGTTTTTTATGGTGCTCCGTAACACGCGCCTGGTTCTTGCGTCCATGCTGAGTGCTGTACAGAGGCGACGAACGCTGCAACTTGCACGCCAATACCTAAACTGGACGTGCACTGGGTGGCGACAGGAGCCATTTCAGATGAATCCATCGTACAGAGGGCAGTAGGCCTTTAAGGCGCGAAATTTCTGAAAGCGAACACCCTAGCTGGAGGAGGTGCGTCGTTGTCTGGGGTATGTTTTCGCGGCATTCCCTAGGCGATCTCGTCATTCTGGAAGGCACAACGGATCATCACAAGTGTGCCTATATCCTTAAGGACCACGTCCACTCCTACATGCAGTTTATGTATTCTCGGCACGATAGAATCCACCAGCACACAATGGAACGTGTCACACAGCTCGCGGAGTACATGCATGGTTGGAAGAGCACCAGAATATGTTTACATAATCCTCTAGCCATCAAATTTCCCGTATTCACACCCAGTCGAGAATCTGTGGGACAACTCTGTGGGACAACCTCGACCTAGCTGTTCGCTCCATCGACCCTCAAACGACAAATCTGGCGCAGCTGGCCACGCCAATGGAGTCGGAATGGTTCCACATCCACGTCGCTACCTTCAAGAACGACACTGATTCTCTCCGAACGTGCCACAACAGTTCGTGCTCTAAAACATTGGATTTTGACAGGTTATATCATTAATGTGACTGGACGGTGTATTTACACTACTGGCCATTAAAATTGCTACACCAAGAAGAAATGCAGATGATAAACGGGTATTCATTGGACAAATATATTATACTAGAACTGATATGTGATTACATTTTCGCGCAATTTGGGTGCATTGATCCAAAGAAATCAGTACCCAGAACAACCACCTCTGGCCGCAATAACGGCCTTGATACGCCTAGGCATTGAGTCAAACAAAGCTTGGATGGTGTGTACTGGTACAGCTGCCCATGCAGTTTCAACACGATACCACAGTTCATCAAGAGTAGTTCAAAATGGTTCAAATGGCTCTGAGCACTATGGGATTTAACTTCTAAGGTCATCAGTCCCCTAGAACGTAGAACAACTTAAACCTAACTAACCTAAGTACATCACACACATCCATGCCCGAGGCAGGAATCGAACCTGCGATCGTAGCGGTCACGCGGTTGCAGACTGTAGCGCCTATAACCGCTCGGCCACCCCATCCGGCCCGTGAAGAGTAGTGACTGGCGTATTGTGACGAGCCAGTTGCTCGGCACCATTGACCAGACGTTTACAATTGGTGAGAGATCTGGAGAATGTGCTGACCAGGGCAGCAGGAGAACATTTTCTGTATCCAGAAAGGCCAGTATAGGACCTGCAACATGCGGTCGTGCATTCTCCTGCTGAAATGTTGGGTTTTGCAGGGACTGAGTGAAGGGTAGAGCGACGGGCCGTAACACATCTTAAATGTAACGTCCACTGTTCAAAGTGCCGTCAATGCAAACAAGAGGTGACGGAGACGTGTAAGCAATGGCACGCCGGGTGATACGCCGATATGGCGATGACGAATACACGCTTCCAATGTGCATTGACCACGGTGTCGCCAAACACGGATGCGACCATCATGATGCTGTAAACAGAACCTGGATTCATCCGAAAAAATGACGTTTTGCCATTCGTGCACCCAGGTTCGTCGTTGAGTAAACCATCGCAGGCGCTCATGTCTGTGATGCAGTGTCAAGGGTAACCGCAGCCATTGTCTCGGAGCTGATAGTCCATGCTGCTCCACACGTCGTCGAACTGTTCTTGCAGATGGTTGTTGTCTTGCAAACGTCCCCATCTGCTGGCTCAGGGATCGAGACGTGGCAGCCATGCGGATAAGATGCCTGTCATCTCGAACTGCTAGTGATACGAGGCCGTTGAGAATCAGTACGGCGTTCCGCATTACCCTCCTGAACCCACCGCTTCCATATTCTCCTAACAGTCATTGGATCTCGACCGACGCGAGCAGCAATGTTGCGATACGATAAACCGCAATCACGATAGGCTACAATCTGACCTTCATCAAAGTCGGAAACGTGATGCTACGCATTTCTCCTCCTTACACGAGGCATCACAATAACGTTTCACTAGGCAACGCCGGTCAACTCCTGTTTGTGTATGAGAAATCGGTTGGAAACTTTCCTCATGTCAGCACGTTCTAGGTGTCGCCACCGGCGCCAACCTTGTGTGAATGCTCTGAAAAGCTAATAATTTGGTCATCTCAGCATCTTTTATCTGTCGGTTAAATTTCGCACGTCATTTTCGTGGTGTAGCAATTTTAATGGTCAGCACCAAAATATGTGGTGAATTGCTTTGGGTTGCCATCACACGTAAAAAAATGAAACAAGGAACTGCATTTTGTCGAGTTTACTTAATGCAGTGTGAAAACAATCCTATAAACTTTGTTTATCAGAGAGCCAAGAAAAAGGTGCTGCGTGTCACAATAGCATATAGGGTGTCCCATTTATCTTGACCACCCTAAGTAACTGTTTGTCCAGATGCAAATTACAGAATGTTTCAATCAAATGTTCTTCAGCCGTCAGGTGGACATCAATCAGCATAATTGTCTACGTTGTAGTTTTGTTTTTTAGAAAGATATGAACAGCGGTATGACTTTCTCACATGGCACCCTGTATTTTTTATTCGGTAATTCCTTTCCTCTCGTAAAGACCTATTCAAAAATGTATCACTGTGTATGGCTCTGAGGACTATGGGACGTAACATCTGTGGTCATCAGTCCCCTAGAACTTAGAACTACTTAAACCTAACTAACCTAAGGACATCACACACATCCATGCCCGAGGCAGGATTCGAACATGCGACCGTAGCAGTCGCGCGGTTCCGGACTGAGTATCACTGTGTACCATTCACTGAAACACAACGTTATTAATTACATAACACAACATCTCTGTATTTTCCTGTCTTTTGTTTGAGAAGGAACATTAATCGGTAAACAGTACATTGGAGAAGAAGTTCGGGTTAGCGAGGATCTGCTGCTGTGCCCACTGACAGAACTATACACGATTCTGAAAATCATTCGCATGCAATTCTTGATGTAGGTTGTACACGGTACGGATGGAACCGGTAACGTGTACGAATACGGTATACACTGGTTTTAGGAATGCCAAAGTCGTGTTCAAGCAGTCGTGTGCTCCGATGTGGATTCATAGCAACGGAAGTGAGAACAGTAACTTCGGCAGCTTCATCTGTGCGAATACCACGACGATTCCGTTCTTCTGGGTTGAAACTTTCCGTTTCCTGAAGCGTCGCAACAATACGAGAAAACATCCATCGGGAAGGTGGGTTCTTGTCAGGATATCGCTCTCTGTACAGTTCCGCTGCCTGCGTAGCATTTCGCCTACCTTCAACAACAACAACAACAACAAAAGAAACGTTATATCGATGCAGTTTGTAGGAAGCACAGCCTTTACTGTATCCCTACTCTACACAACAATATTTAAAAGGTCTAAACTACTGTACTAAATGTACCCGTACATAAGAAAACAGTAATGAATTACTGTTCTGCTAACTTACATTCCCCACGGATGAGTAGCATTTCTACCTTCTCTTCGTTGGTGTACATTCTACTCACACAACACTTCAAGTGCCGATGGTTTTCGGGATGAGGGGTGTGCGCTCTACTTATGTTTACATTCGTCCTCTGTCAACGTCAGCATGTGGATGTGTTCCATTACCCCGAGTACCTGCAGTAAGCGCCGGGAGCGTCAACGTCAATGTTGTATTATGTAATTAATAACGTTGTGTTTCAGAGAATGGTACACTGTGATACGTTTTTGCACAGGTCTTTAGGAAAGGAAATGAATTACTGAATAAAAAATACTGGGTGCCATTTAAAAAAGTCATACCGCTGTTCGTATCTTTGTAAAAAGCAAAACTACAACGAAGTCAAACATCCTGATTGATGTCCCCCTGACGGCTAAAGAACATTTTCCTGGAACATTTTGTAATTTGCATCTAGACAAACAGTTATTTAGGGCTGTCAAGATGAATGGGATCCACTGTATACTTTTGAAACAAAGCCATATGTTCTGACTTGAAAAGTGACAGTAATAGTTATATCACGACGAACAGAAACTGATTATTATAGCAGTTTTAACACATCCGGTAGATCATACTATCACAAGGTGTCAGGTACATCCATAGGTGGTAAGACCATAGTTAACATAGTAAAATAGCAAAGTTAGTGGTAAGTATGCTTCACGCAGTCCACAAGAGGTAATATTAATTCTGTTGTCAGGATACATCCCATGTGTCGTGGAAAAATTACTTTTGTGTTATAGATACTTGCCACAGGCCTTTAAAAACCGTTATTGGAGGTATTTGTATATCCGAAAGGTCCTGAAAGGAACAAGAGAAATTTACGGCTATTAAAATCTGTATTTCACAGCAAACCGGAACTACAGCTGGCGAACCACCACTAGATGCTAGCGGCTAGCAGAGATGATACGACGTACTATCATTTATGCACTAAAGAAGTACAATTTGTGGCAAGTATACTCCTCAAAGTCTGGGAAAGGTAATTCCGTACTAAGTAGCCAATTCAGAAAACATACCAGTAGAATGTACTACTAAATTAGTACCAAGAAGTAGAAATTCAACCTCTTGAATTTTTTATTTGTTTTGTTGACTAGTTCTGGCGTATCTCTAAAGCAATAACAAAACCCGAGCTAAATTTTACTACCTTCTGTTTTATTTTATATTTTTTGCATATCATGATCGCTGTGGCCGTGGGCCGTCGACTGAAGAACGAGTTCCCACACCAAAGTTGACACCTCACAACGGAACCACTAGGAAGGATAGTTGCTACCTGACGCAGCAACGATTGAGAGACACCAGTGAAGACAAAACGTCAAGAGATTCCATAAATCGCCGTGCCGGATGAGTGCTTGCGTCAGACTGCAGTGCCGTTCAGCCACTCTGCATTCATCCCTTCTGACGACAGAATCGTCTTACCTCAGATTCAGCAGTGCGAGTGTTCGGAGTGGGTGGGATTCTAGAGTGTGACCAGGGCTTGACTACTGTAAACAGCTTCATGCAGATGTAGCTTTGAGTAGTCATGCAGCGCAAAATAGCGCTATTGGAAGCTGCATCGAACCAGTCTGCGAAATGAATACCGCAACTAAAAGAAAATAACAGTACCCTTCTTGCTTCTGTTAACCCCGGGACTAGATATGTACCTGAGAAAAATGCCAAGATGTATCATGATTTGAAGTCTACATCGCTCTTAGGTCCTCTTATAACTCAGTAGGTGAACAGTTGAATGGACAAGAGAAGTTAATGGCAAACCATTTCCAACTGGACCATGATAACTGATAGACAAATACTTACTTTCAGTCTTCTTCTGCATTTTGGTGCCATCTGCTGATCGCACTTCATGACGACCTTTCCACTTCAGAGCACAAATACCGAATGATCATTATTGGGCGACAGCAAAGCAGAGGGTGAAAGGGCTGTGAGGGGTGTGAGGGGGAGGGACGAGGATAAGAACAGAGAGGGACGGTGGGGTGGATCGACCTTGAAGGCGACATGCAAAATTGCATCAGTTCTAATATACAGTGTCTCTCGTTTTCCTTAAGATAGTGGCTATGAAAATCAAAAGCCATGGATTATGTTCAGAAAGTCAGTTTATTTATTCAAAAGAGTGTCCCCTGCATCAATACGAAGCTGAAATTGATAAAAAGTGTTTTAAAACAATCACTGTAGTCCTTTCTACGGAACTGCATTTGGTACTGCAGAAGAGTTTTCTTGAATTTCGTTAATTGCGTCGTAATAGTGTTCTTTCACTGTCAATTTCAATTTGCTAAACAACCAGAAGTCGGCTGCGGCCAAAACCGGCGAATACAGGGAGTGATCCCGGACTGTCATCTTCTTGCTGGTGAAAAATTCTAACAGAATATTCGCTTTGCGTGCTGTGGTGTTGTGAGGAAGAGCGACCAGGAACCTGTCTCTTGGTATATTACCACACAACTCCATCACCATTTTACGATGAGTGTCATATATTCGCGGCCTTCTGCACGGCAGTTGTTGAAACTTCAAGGGTAGTAACGCTGCATCTCACCGCGAGATAACATTGCAGTCTGGAATTTTATGCACGCAGCCCTAACAGAACTGGGGCACATTTTATATGAAACTGCAAAAAATGTCCTGACGGACGCTGAGTCAGTGTCTTGCCCCAGAAATGGTTGCTGTTCATGTTACACTTTAATGATCTTAGTGACAATATTAATAGTAACACCAGAGTTTGTGAAGATGAAATACTTATCTATAACTAAGTGCTGTCTGAATGTAGCTGCACAAATATTTGATCGGGTTATGATAAGATTCCAAAGTGGTGCATAGATTGGCAATATGCTTTGTGTGTTCAAAAATATAGAACTGTGCGCTTCACAAAAGGAAGAACGCTGTCATTATAATATAAATGAGTCACAACTTAAATCAGGTCAACTCATACTAATACATAGATGGTACTGATGTGGAGAGATATCAAATGGAATGATAACGTAGGGACAGTCGTAGTAGGGCAGGTGGTAGATTTCGGTCTACTGGTAGAATACTAGGGAAATGCAATCATTACACAAAGGAGGCTGCTTACAAGTAACTCGTGGGACCCATAACATTGTTCCAGTTTTGGAAACAATATCAGACTGGACAAATAAGATATACTTACTGTATACGGAGAATGGTAGATTTGTTTGACACGTGGGAGAGTGTCATAGAGAACCAGAAGTAACTGAACAGGCAGATTCTTCAAGAGAGGCAAAAATATTCCCAAGAAAGTCTATTTACATCGTTTCAGGAACTGGCTTTAAATGATGACTTTGTGAATACCCTAAAATAGTGTTTCGCTCCCGTACTGATCGCGATGACAAGATTCCATTAATCACGGCGTCCACTGAGGCACTTAACCAATCATTTTACCGAGATACCATATGCGAATAGAACGAAAAAGCCTGAAAGCCAGTACAATAGGGCGTACCCTCGGCCGTGCACTTCGCAGTGGTGTTGAGAGTATAGATGTGGAGCGGGGTGGAGATCTCTTTTGAACAGCACGTCGCAAGACATCATAAACACGGTCAATAATGTTCATGTCAGGAGAGTTTGATGGCCAGCGTAAGTGTTTATATTCAGTATACTCAGAAGAGTGTTCCAGAAACCACTCTGTAGCAATTCTTTTGTATGGGGTGACGTATTGTTCACCTGGAATTGCCCAAGTCTGTCGTAATGCATAATGGACGTGAATATATGCAGGTGATCAGACAGGTTGCCTACGTACGTGACACCTGTCAGAGTCGTGTCTAGACGTATCAGGATTCAGATATCACTGCAACTGCACACGTCCCACAACATTACAGAGCCTTCACCAGCTTGAACAGTCCCCTGCTGGTATCCAGGGTCAATGGATACATGAGGTTGTCTCCATACCATTACTCGTCCATGCGCTCGATACCATTTGAAAGGAGACTCGTCCGACCAGGCAACATTTTTCCAGTCATCAACAGTCCAATGTCGATGTTGATGGGCCCAGGCGAGGCATAAATGTGTCGTGCAGCCACCACGCTACATGAGTGGACCTTCGGTTCTGAAAGCCCATATCGATGATGTTTCGTTGAGACTTGTTTATGGCCCAGCAAATTGCGGAAGGGGTGCACTTGTGTCATGTTGAACGATTATCTCCAGTCGCCGTTGACCCTGTTCTTTTCCCGGCTGCAGCGATGTTGGAGATTATACATTTTGCCGGATTTCTGATACCCACGGTACACTCGTGAAATGATCGTACGGGAAAATCCTCACTTCGTCGCTAGCTCGGAGATTCCGAAGATGCTGTGTCCCATCGCTCGTGCGCCGACTGTAACACCACGTTCAGACGCACTTAAATCTTTATAACTGACCATTGCAGCAGGAGTAAACGATACAACAACTGCTCCAGACACTTGTAGTCTTATATATTCTGCCTCTTTACACATCTCAATATTTGAATACGCATTTCTTTGACGCTTCAGTGTAGATGTGAGGAGTATTACGTACAAAGATTATTTGTGTCAGAAAATGTCGAGGCTGAGTATGTGTTTCCAATTGTATCTGAATGTATTGATGTTTGTTCAAATGGTTGAAATGGCTCTGAGCACTAGGGGACTTAACATCGGAGGTCATTAGTCCCCTAGAACTTAGAACTACTTAAACCTAACTAACCTAAGGACGTCACACACATCCATGCCCTAGGCAGGATTCGAACCTGCGATCGTAGCGGTCGCGCGGTTCCAAATTGAAGCGCCTAGAACCACTCGGCCATTCCGGCCGGCTATTCATGTTTGTGTTATTTTGCATATATATATATGGATGTGCAGGATTATGCACATGTGTACATATGAGTGTCGTTCCAATAGCTGTGCACCCATTTTATGGCATTAGCTCTGGAATCAGTCTGTTTTCATCTTTAACTATTTGTGTTTCGGTTGCATCTCTTGAACTGCTCAAACATTTAAGGAAATTTTCGAGTGATCTGTCTGTGTTATTAATTACTGTGCTACGTGCCAGCTTAAGTGATGAAAGTTAACGTATGTACAACACAAATTTTAGCTTTCTTTTCTTGATACTCTTCACGTTTTTGGTTATTTTTAAATCATATTTTCGTTGTATATTCTGAAAGACAATTCCAAATGGTTTTTATTCAGTTCATCGTGTTTAATGACATTTTTGTAATATCTCTTGTTCTGTTTAGTAGCTGAATTGTTTAATTTGAGGTAATATCTTTTCTTAGCTCTTCATTCGTACAGTGTCTTTGCTGTATGTCTTTGTACCGTGGTTAAATAATTAACCCTTTGGCCATGGCGTCTATGTCGGTATAAGATTCTTAACAGGATCTGATATATTTGACCACTGTTTTACAGTTTTTGTACTTAGAAATGTTATTCTTATTATAAGTACTTCCCCTTTCTTAGCACATCGTACAAAGATTAAATACAAATCTAAAGGTAATATTCCAGTATTTCACTTACTCATATCCATTAATACGCACATATTCTACATCTTGTCATAATATTATTAACTATAATGTAGGTAAAATAACTGTTAGGGATTGAAGAAAATGCTTTTGGTCAGTTCACTGTATTGCCATGATAAGTATATTCAAAGACATTTTTGAAATGAATATTTCTGTTTATAATGCCCTTCACATCAACCTTTTAATATCGTAATATTCCATAAGTGATTCGTTTATTTGTTGCTTGAATAAAAAGAGGTTCTTTGAATTCCACCCTGATCATTGTCACCTCTCTCCAAATGATAGATTTTATTCACTGATGTAACGTCTTAATTTGAATGAATCTTCCTCGAAACGTGTTGTCTCATTTCAGTTCGTCAGACACATAAAATTATTATTACTATACTATTATTTAAAAAATCAATCCAAATGTTTTAAGGACTGCATACCGCAAAAGCAGCAATTTTTGTGTGGAGAATTTTAGGCTGCAGGATTTTGGATTTCGTAGTTTTATCTCGTAATATTTTCCAGTTGTCGTGGATGACAGTTATGCTCTTGTTTCTGCCCACGCCCGGGTTCCCGGGTTCGATTCCCGGCGGGGTCAGGGATTTTCTCTGCCTCGTGATGACTGGGTGTTGTGTGATGTCCTTAGGTTAGTTAGGTTTAAGTAGTTCTAAGTTCTAGGGGACTGATGACCACAGCTGTTAAGTCCCATAGTGCTCAGAGCCATTTGAACCATTTTTTTTTCTATTAGCTGATCGCAGCTTTGGCTTTTAATTACTCTAGCAGAGCGAGTGATGGCCCAATTTCTCTATGGTGCGGCACATATGTGCTTCGTCGGCGAACGACAGGCTGTTGTGCACAACCGGCGGGAATAAAGCCACGTCGTTTGAAAAGGCTCATTTGCGCTTTAGAGCGCCGCTTTCATGTATCAGGCCGTGTGTGCCCTCGTCAAATCGCGCCAGCTTAGCGCAGAACTGGTCTTTAACGACGATAACGCGAGTGACATTATTGGCCATTCCACGAGGATCGGCCTGTGATGATCCTGGCGTTTTAACAGCCGACGCTTCTGATAGCGAGGCAACCAAAAGCACTCTGCAATACCACGTTAAACTGACATCTGACGGTCATAAGAATTTCATCTTACGGCCATCTGCCATAAAATATCACGCTTTGAGTGTACCGATAGAATGTATTACTCCACACACGATATACACAGATTGTTAGGGGTACAACTGCAGATGTTTTTACTGGTGTCTGAAGATAGCTTACTGAACAACATTACATCAATACTTACTTCATTTCCAGACTGATAACTACGCTATGTGGTCAAAAGTATCAGGACGCCCCTAAAACTTTTAATATTAAGTGCATTGTGCTGCCACCTACTGCCAGGTACTCCATATCAGCGAACTCAGTAGTCATTAGACATTGTGAGAGAACAGGACTTCGGATGTGGTCAGGTGATTGGGTGTCACCTGCGTCATACGTCTGTACGCGAGATTTCCACACTCCTACACATCCCTAGGCCCACTGTTTCCGATGTGACAGTGAAGTGGAAAAGGAAAGGGACACTTGCAGCCTAAAAGCATGCAGGCCGACCTCGTTAGTTGACTGACAGTGACTGCCGACAGTTGAAGAGGGTCGTAATGTGTAACAGGTAGACATCTATCCAGATCATCACACAACAATCCCGAACTGCATGAGAATCCACTGCAAGTACTATGACAGTTACGCGGGAGGTGAGAAAACTTGGATTTCATGGTCGCGCGGCCGCTCATAAGCCACACATGACGCTGGTAAATGCCAAACGACGGCGCTTGCCGTAAGGAGCGTAAACATTGGACAATTGAACAGTGGGATAACGTCGTGTGCAGTGACGAATCACGGTATACAATGTGGTGATCCGATGGCAGGGTGTGGGTACGGCGAATTCCTGGTGAACTTCATCTACCAGGGTGTGTAGTGCCAACAGTAAAATTCGGAGGAGGTGGTGTTATGGTGTGGTCGTGTTTTTCATGGAGGGAGCTTGCACCCCTTGTTGTTTTGCATGGCAATATCACAGCACAGACCTACATTGATATTTTCAGCACCTTCTTGGTTCACATTGTTCAAGAGCAATTCGGGGATGGATGTTTCATCTTTCAAGACGATCCAGCAGCCATTCATATTGCACGGCCTGTGGCGGAGCGGTTACACGAAAGTAGCATCGTAACATCCCTGTAATGGACTGGCCTGTCCAGAGTCCTGACCTGAATCCTACTGAACACCTATGTTTTGGAACGACGACTTCGTGACACGCCTCGCGGACCGACATCGGTACCTCCCGCAGTGCAGCACTCCTTGAAGAATGGGCTCCCATTCCCTAAGAAGCCTTCCAGCACCTGATTGAGCTTATACCTGAGAGAGTGAAAGCTGTCATCAAGGCTAAGGGTGGGCCAACACCATATTGAATTCCGGCATTACCGATGGGGAACGCCACAAAATTGTAAGTCATTATCAATCAGGTGTCCGGATACTTTTGATCTTCTTTTTCTTTTGCTGCTGCTTATCCATTAATGGATGTTGGCGACCACATGTTACATCTTTCTTCTGTGAACCGCAGTATGTAATAGCTGGTCTACACTTCTTAGTCCTGTCCACAGCTTTATATTATCGAACCAGGATGTTCTTCTTCGCCCTTGTCTTCTTTATCCTTCAATCTTCCCTTACTTTTGACCACATAGTGTATAACCATTAAATGTAATGGGGCTTAGGCTGGTAATTGCCTGCAGGTACATGTGGCATCAGCAAGCCATTAATGATTCTTTTCCCGGGGCAGCACATCAGATATTGACGTGTGGACGAGTGGATGCAAAACGATCAATCTCTAGTGATATACACAAAACGTGAAGAAAAATTCACGCACTCTATGGTGCGATTCCTCACACCAGCAATACAAAAATATTTCTCAGAATATTTCGTCCTGCACATATTTCCGGCAGTAAATGGACGTTGAACATTGACAGTCTGGCAACACTGTAATCACATGTGCTGTAACTACCCCTGTCAGTGTGAGGTAGGAGTGGTAAGATTGGTTCAATGTATAGTGTTTTGGATTGGCATATAGGTGGTCGAGGGTTTTATTCCCGGTCGAGGCTTGTTTGTTTTTAATTTTAAATTTCATTTCGCCATACCATGCTGTAGTATACACCGTTTCTTAACCTACATGTGTTCGACATTTACCTAGTACACGTTTGTAAATTATTTGAAAATCACATTGCTAGCCCTACTGGTGACGTTAGGCCACAACTAAATGAAATGGATCCGAACGTGGCAAGAATGATAGTTGGTACTAATCGATATGGGGCCATTGGGGGGGGGGGGGGGAGGGGTATACGGAAAACAGATTCGGAATCTAGTAGATGCAGTGGAGTGAAACAATTCGCGTCCACAATGTGCAAAAGGCTTCTTTAAAAGCTGACCAGTGAAAACGATTGTACTTACATTTCTGTGAGTGCAAACGTTTCGTAGATGACCCACTGTAACTCCTGTATGACGATAAAATCATTAGATACCGTGCAATGCACACTACATTTAGCAAATAAAAACAAATATGCCTTGATAGAGAATGGAACCCTAGACCTCCTGTATGCTAATCCAACACCTTATCCACTGCACCAACTGCACAGCACTCGTGCGTTACGCTGACAGAGGTAGTTACCGTACATGTCGTACTGTGTTGCAAGACTGACAATCTTTAACGTCCATTCACTGCCGGAAATATGCGCAGGACGAAACTTTGTGACAGACATTTTTGCGTTGCTAGTATGTGAGGAATCGCGCTGCGAAGTTCGAGTGCGAGAATTTTTCTTCGCCCTGTACGTATATTGGGTGCCCCATTTATTTTTCTCACTCAAAATAACTTTTTCGTGGTGCGTTAAAAGAAAAGTTGATCAACGAATGTTTTTTAACATCATTTGGTAGTTCTTGCTGAGGGTATAGGTTTTATGTGTCCCCACCGATGTAGAGATACATTTGTTCAAGAATATACTCAGTCTCTCCAAGAGCTACTCAAAATCGCATCACACTGTATCGTTTTATGTACGAAACTAATAGCTACGGAAATGATAAATAATACATAACTTGTGTAATTTAAATATCGCTTCGGTGCATTTCATTAACTAAATAATTTTACCTCTTCAAGGCACATTTGAACATTTTATGGAACCGCGAGACCGCTACGGTCGCAGGTTCGAATCCTGCCTCGGGTATGGATGTGTGTGATGTCCTTAGGTTAGTTAGGTTTAACTAGTTCTAAGTTCTAGGGGACTAATGACCTCAGCAGTTGAGTCCCATAGTGCTCAGAACCATTTGAACCATTTTTTGAACATTTTACAAATAAACAATAAACATTGAATGCAGCAGAACTGCACTGTACGGAAATTTGAACTTGTTATTGCACAATGCCGTTTTACAGTACTTATGACAATGCAGAAGTATTATGTCCCTTTGTACAATGCCCGTTTGTAGTAACTTCTACTGTGATACTACCACTACATGAAAAACGGAACGTTTACATCAGATGCTCAAAATGGTGATGATTGGCATTCATTCAGAGGATCACCCTGTGGGTGAAGGACGCCCTACACTGTGCTATTATTTCCTCTGTGATGGCTGTATAAGCATCAATAATGCTTTGCTGAATGTCCTCTGGTGTTGTAGGAATATTTTGTATGGCTCAAATGGTTCAAATGGCTCTGAGCACTATGGGACTTAACATCTATGGTCATCAGTCCCCTAGAACCTAGAACTACTTAAACCTAACTAACCTAAGGACATCACACAACACCCAGTCATCACGAGGCAGAGAAAATCCCTGACCCCGCCGGGAATCGAACCCAGGAACCCAGGCGCGGGAAGCGAGAACGCTACCGCACGACCACGAGTTGCGGACGAAATTTTGTAAACAGCATCCTTGACTGCTCCCCACAGAAAAAAATCCAATGGTGTAAGGTCCGGAGATCGGGCACGCCAACTTACTGGCTCACAACGTCCAATCCTCCGAGGGTATTTACGGTCCAGAATCCGTCGTACTCGTAAGGAGCTACGTGCGGGGCATCTATCATGCTGATACCACATGACCATTCTCTGATTCAGAGATACGGCTTCGAACAGAACAGGAAGACTGTGTTTTAAAAATCGAGCATATTCTCTGCCACTTTTGCTTGCCAATTATAAAGTTAGTCCGATAATGGTACCTCCAATAATTCCGCGCCAAACAGTCACGTTCCATGGACGTTGATGCTTTACCTGTCGGAGCTATCGTGGATTGCTGATGGACCACTAACGCATAGTTCTCATATTGAATTCCATTGTTGGAGAATGACGCTTCTTCGGTAAAAAGAAGATCTCAGAAGAAATTAGAATCAGCCAGAAGTTGTTGCTGAGCCCACTGACAGAATTGAATGCTACTACTGAAGTCATTTCCATACCCCAAATATAGTATTTCAGATGCACTAAACACGTGATAAAACATCATTAAAAAGCTGAAACACAGACCTCTATAAGGAATGTGCCCGTATATATATATATATATATATATATATATATATATATATATATATATATATATATAGAGAGAGAGAGAGAGAGAGAGAGAGAGAGAGAGAGAGTTATAAGTCTTTAGACTTACCTTGTACTACTCTCTCTTATTATCTTCTGATATATTTTTCATCTTGACGCACAAGTTCCTCCACAGCTTTTCTGTTTCCCATTCCTCCCTTGCCGTAGTATATTTCTCTCTGTTGCTCCTTCAAGCTCCACGTTCGCGATTCCTGATCTTAGTATTACATGTCTATATTACGAAATGGCTAACATGCTACGTGATCCCAATTGCATGTTTCCTATCTAACGACTTCAAGGGCAATAAAAACTGAATTTCCACTATTTTACATTATTACTGACAAAGTATAAACTGTCATAACCTACTCATACAGAGGATCTTACATAAATGGTTTAACACAGGAAGACAAATGCTACAATCAAAAACTACGTTTATATCTCTACGCATCGTGGCTCAGGGCGCACAAGTTGCTCAGATTATGCTAATCTAGTATTTGAGAACGAGATCACTTAGTACTTGCAGCAAACTTTACAAATGATTTTAAACCACTCCAAAAATTTCTATCGGTGACACATCCACAAAATGGTGAAAGAAACAAAGTTTAAATGTCGAAATGTGTGTGGAATCTTATGCGACTTAACTGCTAAGGTCATCAGTCCCTCAGCTTACACACTACTTAACCTAAACTATCCTAACGACAAACACACACACACCCATGCCCGAAGGAGGACTCGAACCTCTGCCGGGACCAGCTGCATAGTCCTTGACCGCAGCACCTGAGACCTCTCGGCTAATCCCGCGCGGCAAACAGAGTTTATTTGCTCCCTACATTTTCGCTGTTCACGTGGTAAAACTTCAGTGTCAGACGTGAAATTTTGCTTTATTACTTCATTATTACTAACCTCATTCACAAAAGTCTTGCAGACAGTATGGAATATAGAAATTTCATTCTTTACTAAATTGTCATACACTTCTATACGTGAGTTCGCCAAACCTCTTGTTCCGCCAAATGTAGCAATACATGGCTGTTTGCAGAGAGACAATAATATATATAATTACAGTATAATTTATTTTTTGTTTATTATTATTAGATGTTTAAGTAGTCTAAAAACGACAAATATACAGACGATAACCATCAATTCTCTGAGATACAATAAATATATGTTGCACCTGCTAAATTACTTCTTGTGCATGACACATCTCCAAACTGACCAACTTATTTAGATCAAAAATAGCAACCGCCACACCTTCAGTATCATTGGGTTTCCGGAGATATTCTTAATAATATTGACGGTCTAGGGGCCGTGTTTTGGGCTTGGATGCCAAAACTCAAGAGCGCGAGCGTCTGCACGTTTCCTGCTCGAATATGATGCCCTTTGTGTTTCGTCAATCAAGCAGGGGAAATATGACTTACAGTTAAAATTAGGTGATTTCTCAAATGTGGTTCCCTTTCACAATTGGATGAATATCTCATTTTTTCTGCCCACTTTCAGCTAAGACGAAACACAAGCAGGTTACCAGGGTCAATAAAGTGCGAACTAATCTCAGTCTGAGCATGTTGGGACAGTGTACGCCGCTCTACATTAACATTTGAAAATTAATATTTTACGGAATAGTGTAGGTAGAGAGGTAAAAATTTACAGACATCCTTGAAATGACACGGTGTCTTATTAAAACTAGAAAAGTGCACAAAAGCAATAATTAGCTTCACAACTGATTTTTAGCAAGAACGATGTTTCTTATAGGGAATGCACAGCATGTCGCCCGTCATTCATCAACAATACCTGTAGTTGATGGGAAAAGTTACGAACAGAACTGCAGCAGATATGGTGAGAAATTGCCATTGCCTGTAGTCTTAGCATTCGTGATGAGGTCAGACGATCACGGTAGACTTTCAATTTGAGGTAACCACAGCAACCACGGATTTAGATCTGGAGACCTGGAAGATCAAGCATGACGGAAGTGGCGATGCTCATCAAACGACGTGTGTAGGAAATCGTTTACAACTGTAGCAATATGGGGTGCAGCGAGATCCTGCATAAAAGTCGCTCGTGCTAGCAGGTGTTTATAAGCCAGGCAAGGGATGAAGCGATTCTGCAACGTGCCCCAGTACCTCGCGACTGTCACTCTGGCACTTGAAAATGCAGCACACCGCATCTTTAGCGCCATCTGTTCTTCAGAATTTGCACCCGTTTTTGGTTGCAATAAAATACAGCGTCACTTCAGACGTGTGTATCAATATTTACCTCTCTACCTACATATTCCGTGGAGCTGCATTTTCAAACGTTAACGGATTTTTGGCTCAGCCTGTACATAGCAAAGCTTGGCCAATAAATGCCAGATGATATAAAACAGTTTGCATTTGTCTCCGACACAAATCTTATTATGAGATGGAATTTAATATAAATTATTTAGTAAATGTAGTAACCCGTAAACAATAACATTACATCAGGGCTCATAGAGAGCAAACTGTCTTTCAATAAAAGAAAAGAAAATGGATAAACGCACTTTCTGGCAGATGATTTTCGTAAAACTGGAAGTGTGCTCAAATATTGTTGGAAGCATTGTTAATAAAATTTCCAGAAACAGATTTTTCCAAATATTGTGCAGGTTTTTGGTCTAGTTTCTTCACCTAAATAATAATGACCACTTCTACGCAGATTTGAAACTCGAAGAATGTTTTACTTTACCATCACTCTATTAAACCAAATGGATTCATATTTAGAAGCAACTCTTTACATTCAGAAAGAATGTTTATAGCATTGAAAATGTGCAGTCGTCGAATAAAGGTGTGAGTTCACTAACTTTGCGCAGGTCGTTATTCACGAGACGTGCAAAGCTATTTCTGCCATTTATCTCACGTGGATTATGGTTAAGGAACTGGGCATTAAGAAGAGAATCACAGCATTCACTCAGTGGGCACTAAGCAGGAAAAATATTGGCACTTGGTCATCATATTCTTGATAACTATACAGAAATGTGTGCACCCTTCTGTAGACTCCAGATTAGACGGGCTCTCAGAACAACAGGAAATCTAAGTTGCAATGCTGCCTACGGTCACGTTTCTACAGCTTTGCTGAAATGTACCCCACAATATTTTAGTGTAATGTTGCACTTTTGTTCTTGTGGTCTTCAGTTCGAGACCGGTTTGATACAGCTCAGCCACGCTGGCGTATACTGTGCGAGCCCATTCCTCTTGGCACAACTACGGAAAACTACATCCATATTACACTACTTATTGTAGTCAACCCTTGGTCATTGAAATCCCCTCCCTCCTCGTGTATACACGAATGCAACTAGTGTTTTATGTGTGATTGTTCTCTCTTGTGCAGATGTTTTATTAAAATTATTTTAAATATAGTATTGCCACTTTAACGAGTGAGTAGTTTTCACTTATATGATCCAAGCCGGCCGCGGTGATCTAGCGGTTCTAGGCGCTCAGTCCGGAACCGCGCGACTGCTACGGTCGCAGGTTCGAATCCTGCCTCGGGCATGGATGTGTGTGATGTCCTTAGGTTAGTTAGGTTTAAGTAGTTTCAAGTTCTAGGGGACTGATGTTAAGTCCCATAGTGCTCAGAGCCATTTGAACCATTTTTTATATGACCCAAAGGGAATAAATTTAAAAATTAAAGATTATATTGACTTATATACCTTACGGGGAGTTGAATAACATGTGTTAGGGAATCAGTAAACAAAGTGTATGCATTGGAAGGTATCGAATTAGAGACAGGAAGTGACCAAATCGAAAGCGCTTATTATTATGCTATTCTGTAATCACTGTAAACTGTTTGGGCGATATTCTGAACCAATTACACCTTTCTATTCTTTAACGGGGCTTTAAAACATTTTTGACGGGACCTTCGAATCCATGATAAGGACAATTTCATATTTTGCAAATTGGTATTTCTTGTATTTTGCAAGAAATTAGGGAGAATATGCTAAATGTGGAAAGCAAGACTGTCGGCACCAGGAATGTTCGCTGATTTCGTTCGTAAGTATCGTTTAATGACAAAGTATTTGCACTTTGATGATGACTATTTATAATCCATTTATCATCTATTCCGAGAGACATTTCACTCAAAACGTCGTCAGAAGTGATGCTCTTGTAGTCCAGTTTTCACTGTTTGTCCCCCCCTCCCCCGCCGCCCCCCCCCCCCCCCCCCCCGCCACCGCCTTAATTCATCCGCTAGGTGGATTAACGACGAGGGCTGGCGAGACTGCTAGTTGGTTTCCCACAACGAGCTAGGCGATTACCGGTACCAACGTCCGGTCTCATTTACAGTGTGTACGCAGACATTTCAAATACTTTCTCACTCTTGATCATGATCATGAAGTTCACTCCAGACGCAGACACTGCTTCGGTGGTGGTGTAAGAATAACTGTCACTAATACAGTCAAAACCACACAGCAAGTGAGGACCTCCGAAGAAGTACACCAAGCAGAGTTTCTTAATCCTTTTGCTGCTTTTGTTAGGCAAAAATGGGTTATGTGTGGTGCCTCCTTCTTTTATCAAATAGAAAGCTAAAGCTAAAGGAAAGATGAGTTGTATTTTTCGTCATTCCGACAAAAAATGAAGTCATTAGAAACGTAGCACGAACTCGGAACAAGGAAGAATGGGAAAGAAAATCGGCCGTGCCCTTCCAAAAGCATGAGAAAAAGCATCATTAAGCGATTTAGGGAAATCACGGTAACCGAAATTGGGATGGCTGGACGCTGATTTGAATCATCGCACTCCGAGTTCAATGTGCTAACCATTGCGCTAACTAGCTCAGTAATAGTTTCCAGTATCATTCGTTTTCTTGACCCGTTCATGAAACATTAGAGGCAGGGAATTTTCCATAATGCGGAGAAATAGGGATACGCACGTAATGACACGATACTACACTCATGCTCATAAATTAAGGATAATGCTGATACATGGCGAAACAACGCTCTGGGGGACAGTTTTCGGGTTTATATCATCTCGGGGTATGACAATGCGATGCATTTGACCTGCGGTCGTCGCACGGTGGCGCTGGCAGCAGTCCACATACGCAGTTGGTGCATTTCAGAGCACGGAGCAGCGAATAAGTGTGCAGACGTTTTCAGGCGTGCTAATGGTGACTGTATGTTGAAAATGGCTCAAAGGACAAATATTGATGACGTTATGAGGGGTAGAATACTAGGGCGACTGGAGGCTGGCCACACGCAGCAGGTCGTAGCATGGGCCTTCCGTGTGCCACAAAGTGTGATCTCAAGATTATGGCAACGATTCCAGCAGACAGGAAACGTGTCCAGGTGCTACAGTACGGGACATCCACAGTGTAAAACACCACAAGAAGACCGATATCTCACCATCAGTGCCCGCAGACGGCCACGGAGTACTGCAGGTAGCCTTGCTCGGGACCTTACCGCAGCCACTGGAACAGTTGTCTCCAGACACACAGTCTACAGACGGCTGAACAGACATGGTTTGTTCGCCCGGAGACCTGCAAGGTGCTTTCCACTGATCCATGGTCACAGGAGAGCCCGTAAAGCCCGCTGTCAAGAACACAGTACCTGGTCATTGGAACAGTGGTCCCGGGTTATGCTCACGGACGTGTCCAGGTATAATATGAACAGTGATTCTCGCCGGGTTTTCATCTGGCGTGAACCAGGAACCAGATGCCAACCCCTTGAAAGGGAACTGTATGGAGGTCGTGGTTTCTTGGTGTGGGGTGGGACTATGATTGGTGCACGTACACCCCTGCATATCTTTGACAGAGGAACTGTAACAGGTCAGGTGTATCGGGACGTCATTTTGCACCAGTATGTCCACCTTTTCACTGGAGCAATGGGCCCCACCTTCCTCCTGATGGAAGATAACGTACGGCCCCACCGAGCTGCCATCGTGGGGGAATACGTTGAAACAGATCAGGCGAATGGAGTGGCCTGCCTGTTCTCCAGACTTAAACCCAATCGAGAACGTCTGGAATGCTCTCGGCCAACGTATCGCTGCACGTCTTCAAACCCTTACGACACTTCAGGAGCTCTGACAGGCACCGGTGCAAGAATGGGAGGCTATACCCCAGCAGCTGCTCGACCAACTGATCCAGAGTATGCCAACTCGTTGTGCGACCTGTACACGTGTGCATGGTGATCATATCCCATACTGATGTCAGGGTACGTGCACAGGAAACAATGGCGTTTTGTAGCACATGTGTTTCGGGACGGTTTTCTGAACTTATCGCCAATGCCATGGACATACAGATCTGTGCCGTGTGTGTTCCCTATGTGCCTATGCTATTAGCGCCAGTTTTGTGTAGTGCCCGTTGTGTGGCACCACATTCTGCAATTATCCTTAATTTATGAGCATGAGTGTAGATAAGCTCACTGGACAAAATATTATTCACTCCGTTAAAAGACCACACTGGTCATTAGGCAGCACTGTGGATTACAGAGTCCTGCATGACCGAGCTAAGCGAGTACAAAATGCGAGATGGGGTAAGCACAGTCCAATTAGGTACGCTGCCTGCCTTAATTGTTATGGCCAAGCATAGAAGTCAACACCGAATCCTAGGTAATGTCTCAGTCCTTAGACTATATTCATGCGCAACGACAGATAGCACGGGATTCTCATTCGTGGTGTGTCCGTCTGTGATGGTGCAGCGTGAGGAAGCCAGTATAGTAAGACTGAAAGCAATGCGTAGACATTAAAGTGTCGGGATAGCGTAAAACGCGAAATATGGAAGAAATTTGGTTGCAGACAAAAACAGCAGATTCACTGGGTACGTTTCGTGCATAAACGGCTCTATGTTACTGTGTTTGTGGTTGGGAACTACTCATTTAAAAAAGAAGGTGGGTGTACAACATTCCACACTGACACTGCTCCTTCAGGGATTCCGATAGTAATAATAATAGTATGAAATAATGTAAGAGCAAAATGTGTTGCATTGCCTGCAAAATATATAAGACATTATAATGGTGAAGTTTTCGAAGAACTAGGCAAAGAATATCTAGATGGACATTATAGAGAAGTCAGTGTTTCAGATTTCGTGCCACATCCCTCTGCTGTAAGCAGACATGTCAAAGTACATGTTGATGCTATCTGAAACAGCATAATGCCTTCTGTTATTACGGTAGTTACTAATATAACATCTAATGCATCAGCTGTTATGTTGGCGGATTTTGCATAATCAGATACTTTATTTGACGCTTACAGCACACCATGTAAACCGGAATGATCTGTTGTAAATTATGTTTTACTTACAACTAAATTCACGGGCGTTAAAAAGACGGAAGCCAATATTAAAAATTTAATAGAAGAGAGTATGGCTGATTGAAAGATTTCGTCGGACATGTTGCAAAATTTTGTCTTTTTCTTTGACCAGGGCGCCAACACAATAAAAGCTTTGGAAAATCGTGAAAGGCTTCTTTGTGGTGCTCATTCCATTAATACAGCTATTAGCCACATTTTCAGCGATGATAGATTTTTGTTAAATGACGGCCCGAACATCGCAGAACAATAAATGGTCGAAGATTCGTTGCTTGGTACATGCAGAAAAATGATCTTTGCTTATCTTTGAAACAACAGGACAGTACACACTAGAACAACTTGTACAACATGCTGGAGTCCTTGCACACTCTGTAGAACGAAGTTGTTGCATTAGTGACGGAAAAGAATTCTGCTTACAATAAATGGCTCTAAGCACTATGGGGCTTAACATCTGAGGTCATCAGTCCCCTAGACTTAGAACTACTTAAACCTAAATAACCTAAGGACATTACACATATCCATGCATGAGGCAGCATTCGAACCCGCGACCGTAGCAGCAGTGCGGTTCCGGACTTAACCACTCGGCCACAGTGGCCGGCACTTCTGCTTACAGATTATAGGGATATGATAATGAGCTACCGGGAAGATTTGCAGATTTCCTGAAACCAGTTATAGAGGTGACAGATGAATCAGAATTCGAAAAAGAAACTAAAATCGTTGATTCTTCTTTAGTTTGACAAAAAATTGTAATGAAACATTCCGACGCAGAGACATACAATACCTTAAAGTTTGCGCCAAAGATTAAATTGAGAGGAATTTAGAATATAATCTCTGTAATGTTCATATTGGATTCTCTTTTGTTTCATATTCTAAGAAGAAGTTAAGATACACTCTCTGCTGTTACCTTTTAGGGGGTGGACGTAATTTTTGGTGTATGTGGACAGACAGCCATCTTGTTAGTATTTATGGTTTGTGCGACGAGCAGAGTAAGTCTTATTGTCTTGTGAATAAAAAATAGTGACAAGTGTCTAAGTTTTATGAGAATTATTTAAAGCGACGTAGCATTGTATTCCCTGGTCTCCACGATCTTCGTGAAGGAAACCGATGCCGACTTAGGAAGATACACCCAGCCAACAAAGAGAAGACATCGATGGCGACTAATGAATTAATATTGTGGTCGAAGGACTAATTCTACGTCTAAGGTGAGATAGCTATAATTTTTTCTCTTTACAAAAAATCAATAATTTTTTTTATTTCTTTCGCCACAAAATCTACAACTCGTTAATTCTTGTTTGGTTTTACGACCAATCTGCTTCGTCAATGAATATGGCTCTGAGGTGAGTTAAACTGTTGGAGTTACAAAGTACTGTTTCAGTGTGATACGAGGGCAGGATAGATTTGTAATTAAGTAGCATAAATGATGTATGCTGACATATATGTATTTGTTAACGGGGGATACAAGGAAATAAAAACAGAGCCCTGACTTTTCTACGTGAGAACGTTTTAATTACTTCCGAACATAAAACTGCTACTTTCCTTGTGCCTTCTTTCCGTGATGTGACTATGGTCGACGTAAACGTAAAGCAGAAAATTCTTCGCAGTGTGCGTTACAAATACGCTATTTTTGCAAGTACCATCGTTTTTGTATAGTTAGTGCATAATGTAGTGTAGCCAAACGGAAGTGTTTTAATTCGTATAATATTTCATCAGTGTAAAATAAATTTTCTTTGAGTATACCATCCCGCAGTTCTTTTATCACCTCTCTCTGTGCTGTGTACTGACTTAGAACCTTCGAGTATAGTGTCATCGTCACCCAGGAGAGACATCGTTTCAAGGACGGGAAGAATAACATAATCTCCGCTGCGTACGAATTGGAACTATATTTTAGTCACGTTAAAGTGGTTTTGCAGACATGAAAAGGATCTACACGTAATGGCTGTAGTTACATTACGTAATTCGTGTATCCCGGTAGCAAGTGCAAGTAGTAAACGCTGCTTTAGATTTTAGAAACGTTGGTGTATTGTTAACAAATCTGGGCAACCGTTTAAATCTACACAGCGTCAGTGATCTACTGGCCATCAGCAGTAACTGTAAATTTTCTTGAAGTGAAAAGTGTGTAAGTTACAGCTGTGAATGTAAACGTTCTTCGTAAGTTTCCTTTATACAATTAGTCACCTCATAGACGTCATGGATAGTATTTATTTAAAGTACATGTAGTTTCCTACTACCGACAAGCAGAATAAATCTATTATTTGGAACGATTCTTTTTCTGTGCTTGTACTGAATAACAAATTATTTTCCTCGTACTGTATGAAGTAAACTGTCACACATAACCGTTCCTGGAAGCATTACTTTTTTGTTTAAAAAAAAGGGAGACAGAAAGGAAGAAATAAAGAGAAGAAAGAGATAGACAGAGAGAGAGAGTGAGTGAGAGAGAGGCGTTTGATTCGTGCACTGTGGCGAGGTATGTGGTGGCGAGGCGTGGGCCATGTCAACGATAAGTGATTATGCTTAGTTATTCGCGTATCCAGAGTCCAGACAACGGACACGGAGCGAGTATTTGGCAGAACTGAGTAATGTGGGGCTGTACACGAGCGGCTCGGTCCTCAGCGGGTGAGCCATAACCGATCAAATGTAGAGCGCTGCAAAACACTACTGCAGACGGTGTTGGTATCAGGTGGTAATTTCATTGTTCACCGTAGGCGTGAGTCCTTGCAGTAGATGCACTTCCTGCGATCTGTTGTATGCTCAAGGGTTGGAAAGGTTAGACCCAAATGAATATTAAGCACCATTCGTAAAATGCTTAAGACAGTTTATTTAAACTAGACTCAAATGCTACCTTCAGAGAGTATTTAAAACAATATTAGTAATGGTAGAAATATTTCTATTAATACAGAACAAGAGCACTTAGCCTTCGTTAGAGCTTTGAAATAAGAACGGAGCAGTTATTCTGAAGTGCTAATGGAAAACTAGCGTCCAGATTAAATGTAATTTAACAACGATTATTGAATAGTCTTTAGAAGTTACGGGAATGATTAATTAACTTAACTAATCAGAAACCCAAAAGTCGAAAATTAAAGTTCTCCAAGGCTTGCACCAAAGTTAAAATAAAATTTCACCAACAAGAGCAGTTACACAACAGGAGCGATATCACAAATACAGCAACATCAGAATTAGTGCAAATCGCTTTAGCCGTCCAGATGGGAGTATACTATCATGTCTGGAGCCGAAAAATCAACCGAACTGACACACTGATCTTAAGACTATGCACAGGAGTCGAACATGTCCAGAACCCACAGAATACTACCTTAGAAATATACATAACAATTAAATACAAATTCAAGACTGACCGCAATATCGGGTGTGAGTGCAGCTTAGGACACATCGATGAAACAAAATCTTCAGGTGAGGGAGCTAAGAACGCAATGAATAATTAGTGTTAAGACGTTATTGCCTCTCCATCCCCGGGAATAGTAAACGAATCGCGATTTGCTCCAGAAAAAGGTCAAGTTAGACTAATAACAAAATTTAACACGAGAGAAGAGGGCACGTAAATGTAGCAGAAAGTGCCAGAAAATTTAAGTAGGCTCCCTCACACTGCTCTTAAAGTTTAACAAGCAATCCCTACGACGAATGAGTTAGTAATCTTCCGGTTAACTTGCACTTTAATCTTCCCGCGAAAAGGAAACAAGTTAGATAACATAGCAGCCACAATCAAGTAGGCCCGCAGGGTTACTTACTTTAAGATACGCAAATACAGCAGTAAAATCAATACCAACATCACTAATACCTTACACAGAAAATAACCATCAATGTTAATACCATCACGACCCGCAGGGTAGCCGGCCGCTGTGGCCGAGCGGTTCTAGGTGCTTCAGTCCGGAAACACGCGGCTGCTACGGTCGCAGGTTCGAATCCTGCCTGGGGCATGGATGTGTGTGATGTCCTTAGGTTAGTTAGGTTTACGTGGTTCTAAGTCTAGGGGACTGATGACCTCAGATGTTAAGTCCCATAGTGCTTAGAGCCATTGGAACCATTTTTGAACCCACAGGGTAACGTCCAGGTAGGCACGGGCATTATGATCGTCATGCATAGAACACCTCAGAGTGGATACAAGTACCGCTAATCCGGGAGTACTTACAATACAAGGATGCTCGCAGAACCACAATATAGAACTTTGCCAAACATCGGATACCAGCAGTACAACTAGCGACCGTTATGATTCTAGGGAGAACCGTTACTCCGCAGCCATGAGCTAGCCGTCGAATTAACCCGCACCGTCCACCACATAAGTGCAGCACAGAAACGGAACCGTAGTTCGAATATTTTCCACACCAATCATGGCCCCACATGACTCTTAGTCGGCGTTGAAGACAGCTGATTTGCACAACGGCGGCAGAAATGTCAGCGGACGTAGTTCTAACAGATCACACCTCCAACAGCCGGTACTACTGCAGATAGACCAGACACTTCGGCCGTTCGGACCGCTTTGGTCTGTTCCAACCAGTCGTCCCAACAGGTACCCCACAATACTCCGCGTCTTGTGTGACGACGACGTCTTCTATCGGACCCAGGAATCTAGGAAGTCAGAAGGTCACGGGCTAAAACTGATCCGCTTCAGTCCGCAACCGCCACCCAGTTCCCTCCAACTGGCCTCGCGCCATTCTGTCAAAGCCCACTTTTCCAGCACACGCGCGCCTTCACGCTGATGCGTACCGCGCGCCAGAATCTTTGCCTCAAAGACGTACTACAATTTATCGGTAAATCGTGGAACATCTCAGCACCGAAGTAGTGTATATGTGCCCTTTGGTTGTATAGATCAGCACATTGCGACGAGTCATCGTGTAGATGTGACACAGTGGGAGAAACGAGGTATCGCTCGCTGTCGTGTCCATAACCACACCACGAACTTGTTATTGTATCAACGGGGAGTGTCGAGCATGTCTACAAAGAACGGTGTACCATTTACAGTCTTGAGATGTGGCTTGGTCGTGAAGTGTTCCTAAATGATTGATACTGGAGACAATTATAAAAAATGGTTGTTTCAAATGGCTCTGAGCACTATGGGACTCAACTGCTGAGGTCATTAGTCCCCTAGAACTTAGAACTAGTTAAACCTAACTAACCTAAGACATCACAAACATCCATGCCCGAGGCAGGATTCGAACCTGCGACCGTAGCGGTCTTGCGGTTCCAGACTGCAGCGCCTTTTAACCGCACGGCCACTTCGGCCGGCGACAATTATCAACCCTTATCAATGACAAACGGTTTCAAATCCGACATGAATTCCTGCTTCCAATGAATGCAGGTCATCTCAACTAGATTCCGAGGTAACATTAAGAAGTAAACTGCTGCAGAGGACATGCGGAGTAGGGTACCTCGCAAGAGGCCATTTTTGAAAGAAGCACTTGAAGCCTGACGTCTGGAATGGACCTTACATCACAGAAACGACACAGTAGTTAACTGAAGACGTGTAATTAAATAAGTTGCGATTTCTCCTCTTTTAAAGTGATGCCAGGTGACGAGGTGTTTAAATCACAGTTAGGGAACATACCATTTAGGCCAGAAGTGGTTCTGTAATGATTCTGAGGTGTTTTTCGTATCATTACTTGAGCTCCCTCATTCAGGTCAACATAAACACGAAACAGAATGTTTATTTCAACATTCTTTATGACCAACGCTTGTTCTTTCTTAATCTGAGATGACGACGGCATCATTTGCAAGATTTTGCGCGAACGTTTTTTTTTTGACGACTGCTTATTCGCATACATTCAAAAAATGTCTGAGACTACTTAGAGTAGTGGGAGAATGGAAGTAAGCAATACTGGTAATTTCGTAGTTCTCTGACAAGTAATCATCCGTCGATAACTCCCTTCGCTGGATATGGCATACACGAAGAAAATGGTAGAGTCTCTTCCTCCCCTGCCTGAAGCCACAGCCAATGCTCGAGGCAATGGTACGTATCATCAGCATGGAGCTGTCTGGAGGTGAAATATGTTTTGTCCAGTGCGTTTATGTAAATAGAGTATGTGTTCAATGAACCTGGACACCAACATGCAAACTAGAATAGACTTCTAGATGCCACGAGAGATGGACTGGCCAGTACAAAAAAAAAAAAAAAAAAAACATGGGCAGTATCATGTTGTCAGTAGAGAAGCGGTAACAGCAGACTAAGTTGGCAGGAGAGTTCAGTGACTGCGAACGTTGACCAGTCGTTGGATGTCATCTGACAAGGGGAGGTCGCCAATTGTGAAATTCAGATTCGATTCATACTGCGCATAATAAAAGCTCATGGCCAGAGGTATAATGTGGCAAAGCACCAAGGTGCACTTCTCAGCCGTTGTCGAGAAAATCGACAGTTAAATGAAACCGTTGCGGTGAAATACTCTCTACGATTACTAATTTTCTACACCGTCGTGGTGCGGCGGTAAGCGGTCGGCTTCGTAATCCGAAGGTCGTCGGATCGATTCTCGCGCCATGCTACCGTTTTTTTTAGTATTTGTTTTTTGTAATTCAAATATATATATATATATATATATATATATATATATATATATATATATAATCCCCGGCAATCAGTTGCAACAATTATGCATATAATAAGTTGTTGAAAGTCGTTTGTCGTGGAAAAACTGGCGACTTCGAACATCATTATGTTTTCCGCAAACAAAGTTGTATTTCACAAATGTTATTAATTATCTTCATAATGTTAACCACGTATAGTTAACGGAAGACGTAGAAACGATATTCCGAAACGAATAGCGTAAGTCAAACGTTCGAATTAGAATAGAGACCCCACGAATACAAACTTGCTGTGGCAGGTATGAAATATAAACTCCGTTACTCGCTCGTTACACTTGAAGGACAGATGTTGAATGGGCCGAAACGAGCCGCCGCATAACAGCGTAGTTGCCTGCTAACTTATAAAGAATGTAGATGCGGTCCCTAGCGCAACTTATAACGTCGAAAATCAGTGCGGACGAGAGAGCTTTGGTACACCCTGTTAAACAAACGGAAAAAATGGAGGCGGTACAATTGGAGAGCGATCCGCCTTCACCAACATGCATAAGCAATTCATTAATATATATATATATGAATTACAAAAAACTAATAATAAAAAAAATTCATGGCGCGAGTTCCGAACCGGTGACCTTCGAATTACGAACCCGAGCGCTTACCGCTGCGCCACGACGCTGTACAAAATTATTAATCGTAGAGAGTATTTCACCGCAACGGTTTCTTTTAACTGTCGATTTTCTCGACAACGGCTGAGAAGTGCATCTTGGTGCTTTGCCACATTACACCTCTGGCCATGAGCTTTTATTATGCGCAGTATGAATCGAATCTGAATTTCACAATTGGCGGCCTCCCCTTGTGAGTAACAAATCCATCATGGACACTAGAACCAATCTAAGGCCGTACAAGTCGCTGTTGGTGACGCAACCGTGAAATGGAAAAGCGAAATAACAACTACAGGCAAACCGAGACCAAACAGACTTCATGTACTGACGGATGGGACTGGCAGTCCAGCCAGTACGAATGGGATCAAATGGTCGAGCAGCTCCTCATAAGTCACACATTTCTGTCGTCAACGCTAAGTGGCGCTTGAGGTGGCTTCAAGAGCGACGCCAATGAACAGTGGATGACTAGAGTGATTTGGAGTGATTAATCACGCTATACTGTGTGGCAATACAATGGAAGAGTTTGGGTTTGGTGAATGCCTGGAGACGGTACTTGCCGTCATGTGTACCACCAACAGAGTAGTACTGAGAAACTGGTGTCACGGTATGTGGGTGTTTTGCGCGGTTAGGGTGTGGTCCCCTTATTACGGTGAATAAAACGCTAAATGTGGTACGATATCAAAACAATTTACAACATTATTTACTGCGTACAGTAGAGAAGTAGTTCGAAGATGATGATCATCATGGCAGCGCCCCCTGTCATAAGCCAGCATCTGTGAAGCAATGGTTTGTGGACTATAACATGTCTGAAATAAGATGACCTGCCCGGAGTCAGGATCTGCATCCATTATAACATTTTAGCATGAGGCAGAACGTGGACTTCGCTCAGCGTACAATATCACAACCTACAGCACTACCCCGAATGATGCTTTGTTAGCATTTCTAGGAATCTGCCCACGGGACTTGGAAATTAGGTAACAGGAGACCCTTACTGTTTAGAGAAAATCAATCACATCGAAATACGAAGGATGATTGGAACTGAAGCCAAAAGCGAGTACATTAATAAAAGATCGCGTATTTCAACTGTAGCAAAATGAATGGGACGCTTCAGGATCACGCAGGAAAATAAATTAATTTCTCCCTAACATTAGGGTGAGACTAAAATCGGGATTTCTTAACCTATCGAGTGGGTAGATTCACTGTCTGACTGGCCTGTATACCAAGTACCTATACAAAATCAAAAATGAATGAATGATAGCTGTGCCTACGGCAGTGTGGGCATTCCAGAACACACATTGTGGGACTGCGTGCTGTGCGAAGACGTGGCAGACAGCGGCCGTCAGTCATTAAGGATGTAGGATCCCAAAACTGCCTTAAGGACAGAGTCGACCTGGCACATCTTGGACGATACTAAAAAAGCAATATCCAGGAAAGACAAGGAAGACTTCACGAGGCATTCGCCCAATGTCAGCACGCTGCCATCCAGGCTAGACAACAAACCGTCCTGATGGAGAGACGACAACTGAGATCGGCGACCACCGAATGAAATAGTTTGTCAGGAACTTTGGTTGTTCCGGTGCAAGTGATCATGGAAGTGCGGACTTTAAGACGTAACGTGATTAGTAGAATTGCTTATTACAGTGGAAACGTTACTGGCATGCCCAAGAAATCCAGCAGACAATGGCTGTTGACCAGCGTAGTATGAGAGTGTATCCAGTAGCATAAATAGCCATTTACAGATTAAATGACCCAAAATAAATGAAAAAAAAGAGATTCTGTAGTTCTAATCGTAGTATTAGTATTTGAATAACTGGTTAATTTTTTTTATTTTAGTTTTGTAATAGAAAAGTAGCTGTAGCACTAAAAAAAATAAGTATGAGGTATAACTAGATAATATAGGGTGACAATTATTGAACTATATGAAAAAAACGTAAATTAGTTACGAACTGCGGCATTCACACAGCTTTATTCAACATGTAAACGACAGTACAGATATTCTGATTTCGGTTACAATATGTTAGATATGCCTGCCATCATTATCAATGATGTCGCGCAGACGAATAGCGAAATTCAGCATTACCTGCTGAAGTATCGGAACATCGATGCTGTCGATGACCTCAAGAATGGCTGTATTTAGCTCAGATAGTATTGGGGTTATTGCTGTACACCTTGTCTTTAATATAGCCCCACAAAAAACAGTCACATATGTTCAGATTCTAAGAATATGGCGGCCAATGGAGGCTCATGCTGTGGCCTACGGGTACCGCAGAGCCCGAATGCTGTCCCCACCGTGCTCCTCCAGGGCAGCAAACACACTCCTGCTTCGATGGAGTCGAGCTCCGTCCTGAATGAACCACGTCTTGTCGAAATCCGCGTGATATTGGATAATGGGGATGAAATCATCTTCGAAAACTTCACGTACCGTTCGTTAGTCACCGTGCCACCAAGGAATACCGTACAGATTATTCCATGACTGGAAATTGCACATCACACAGTCGCCCGTTCGGGGTAAAGAGACTTCTGGATCGCGAAATGCGAATTCTCAGTCTCCAAAGTCAGTTTCACTTATTCACGAACCCATCCAAATGAAAGTGGGCTTCGTCGCTAAGCCAAACCACATACTAGTTCCCATCATGCCCTGTGGCCAACCACGCAGTTTGAACGTCCTAACGCAAAAGTTATGACGATTTTATTCCATGTAGTTCAATAATTGTCACCCTGTATATAGGTTTATTATTATCCAGAGAAATGTGATTTGTATTGCCTACATTAGCTTTTCAGATAGTAAGCTATAATTTTGAGGAATAAATAACTCATAATGTCCTATGGTTCCGGCTCTGGAGCAAGAATGGGCCGAAATTGCTCCACAGACTTTAAGACACGTCATGGAAAGTGAGCCGTGCACAGCTCGTGTTCATGCCATTTTTTATTTGTCACCCTCTATTACGGCGCTGCCGCCTCTTTCCTTATTCCATTTACTGGCATCACTAACTTCCTGCCTTACTTACCCATGAGCGGCAGCAGCAGCGCATATCGATAAGTGCACTGTCGTACCATCTCTGATGCGACCGACAGTATTTACGGGTCGTTGTGTGTCTGGCAGTCGGTTGTAGACGGACCAGCAGTGCAGTCAGGAAGCAGCAGCAGTGAAGTCGGGGCCGGAGCGCCGGTAATTCGCGGATAGCCAGTGCTCGCCGACCGTTGGCAACACACACGGTCAAACGGAGGGAGATTGGAGCGGGACGACCATTGGTTGGTCGTTCGGTTGGTCGTCTAATCAGCCGACGTATATTTGGTCCTTTCACCATTTCCGGGTCTGGGCAGTCGGTCGGTTGGCGTGGAGCTGCAAGGAAGTCTGTCGCACGAAGTCGGGCTGGAGCCGCTGGCGGCGTACCCGCGCGGTTGTAGTGCGAGTGCTACGAAGTTCGTCGCCCACCGATCTGCGACATGAAAGATGTGTCCTCACTTAACCTACTATCGAGCCTCAACTGTTTATATTTCTTCGTTTGATCCTGGTTGGCGCTTTTGGGACATTCCTGCGAGCAACAACGTGTGTGTGTTCAAGTCATCTATGATTCCAGTGGAGTGGAGTTTAACTTAATTAATTCCCTGTTATTGAAGTTGACCAGTGGTATCTTCTGTCTTGTGGCTGTTTGCGTTCCGGTTACCTGCCCTGGTCATTGACGTAATTTTCTATGTTTCAAATGGCTCTGAGCACTATGGGAGTAAATTTCTGTGGTCATTAGTCCCCTAGAACTTAAAACTGGTTAAACATAACTAACCTAAGGACATCACACACACCCATGCCCGAGGCAGGATGCGAACCTGCGACCGTAGCGGTCTCGCGGTACCAGACTGCAGCGCCTAGAACCGCACGGCCACATCGGCCGGCGACGTAATTTTCGGTAGTGTATTTTCCTTGTCGAGTTGTTGCTGTCCAGCGCGGCATGTAGTTCGACAGCTGAGATGTTGTTGGTCGTTGTGGGCGCCAGTATTCTGTGTGTCGTTGTATTGAAATCTTGTGGTCGTTTTGATGGTTGCGTGGAGCGGAACTGATTTTGTTGATTGGTCGGTTAGCTGTCTGTCGGTTGAGTTGCCTTCACATTAAGAAGTTTTTGGACAGGCTGCCTGCCTCACCTAAACGGGCGTTAGTGTTACAATCTGAGGCCAATCCTTGGAAACTTCTGAGCGCTGTTTCTTGTGTGTTACATAGTAGTGTCCCTGATTGTGTTTTAGCTACCAATATCTCTTCAATTAATGTTCTTGTCTTGCCATCAAGGCATGAGATTGTTATGCTTTTGGATGGGGCCTTCAGTCGAATTTTGCAGAAATATTTTTAGATAAGGCCTTCTGCCTTTTGATTGTGACTCTTCTTAGTGGTTAATGTGCGGCCTCCAGCCAAGTTCCATTAAAATTAAATTGCTAAGGCCTTCAGCTTGTTTAGATTGAAAATTTAGAAAGTATTTATTTTTAGGTGAAACCTCCAGAACAACCTTGTATTTCTATTTCTTTGTTAGGCCTTGTATCTTGGAATTTGAGTGTGGCCTTCAGCCGATCTAAAGTTAATCAAAGGAGGTCGATTAAAGTTATGCGTGCTTTGCACCTTGTTGTAATATTGTGTGTTGGTAAATAAAGCTTGTATCTTGAGTGCAACTAACAGCAACTTATTTTGACCCCTTTCCATAACCTAATCCGCTCTATCCTGGTAGCCCAGGCTTTTCAGAAAGTGTCCCTAGATCACATAGTTTACATACACAGAACAGCATAAAAAGTACTGATGAACACTCGTATCTCAGAAATAAACTCCCATTTGCAGTCTCGCTTATCACAAACATCTATTTCCCTGTTAGGTGTAATCAGTTGAAAGCACAAACTGCATAGGAGGAAATATTTCTCGGTATTCACACAAATTATAAAAATGAATGTACGTATGTAATTTCTTTATCTCCTCCTAAACCATTGGGCCGATTTCAACCAAACTCAGTACACGTATTCCTTCCTGTCAGGCAGCAGTCGATGTGCTGTAAGAACACCTACCTGGAATAGTCCAGGAAATATGACGCCCTTAACAACGACACGCGTGAAAAACTGACGCATTGTGCTTGGCCTTTAAATTTACTACTTGCTTGCTACTAACTCTGTTCGAAACACGTTTGCCAAACACTATCTACATATGTCGCTCAATGTACCTACACAATTATATTATTACATGACTCTTAAATAATGAGATATGACGTCGTCGACATTGAGGTGCTTAAAAACTGCTGCATCATGCATGTAGCTTTATTACGTTTATTCTTTACTACTAAGACACTCCTACAGTCAAGGAAACTCAAGAAAATCCCTGACACCTGGCAGTGATTTGACTGTCTTAAACTGCGAAGCTATGAAAAGGGGTTGCCGTAGAGATGTTTACAAAATCGCATTGTAGACGTGCCAAGCAGCTGCGCCCAGCGTAAAAAAACTATCTGGGATCTTTTTACGACTGTTTCATAATTTCAAACCGAGCGAGGTGGCGCAGTGGTTAGCACCCTGGGCTCGCATTCGCGAGGACGACGGTTCAATCCCACGTCCGGGCATCTTGATCTAGGTCTTCCGTGATTTCCCTAAATCGCTCCAGGTAAATTCCGGGATGGTTCCTCTAAAAGGCCACGGCCGACTACCTTCCCCGTCCTTCCTTAGTTCGATGAGACCGATGACCTCGCTGTTTGGCCTCTTCCACAAAACAACCCCCAATCCCCTCATAATTTCAAAGGTGTCGTCACAAATGTATGGAAATGAAATTTTGTCGATATTACACTACAAACAAGTTAATTTCATGTTTTCGTTTCTAAGAAAAAATTGACAAAATGAATACCCGAGCAATACCGGGTTTGTCAGCTAGTATTCTGTATTATAAAGATGTTTGTTCTCTGCAGCAACGAAAAGCACGCGTTCGGCGTTCATACACACAGGGGTGGAATGGCGTTCTCGCAATAAACGCACAGCACAGCGCGCCGTCCCGTGCGGTGATCGGGCCGGGCAGTTTTTGATTAACGCAGCGGGCCGCAAATTTGCGGTTAGGCGGCCGGGCGCTGCCAGCCGCAGCCGCGATTCGCCTGTCAATCGCACAATGGCGGAGGTTAACGATCCCCGTGCGCGCTAATCGACGTATCGTACCGCCAATACACAACACCCAAACACTCCCGCCGTTTATGGGACAGCCAGATGGGCTCGCATTAGCCGCCCGCGCTGCGGCAGGAAAACAGGTGCGACTCCCGTGTAAAATACTGCACGCGGCCCGCTTATATTTCTGCCGTATAATGTCACCAGGTGTGTGAGCACGCACGCGCGTCGGCAATAAATCGTACCTTCTGTCGCACACACCGTGCCCTTGACGGCAATTAGGTCTGTACAGAGACCAGAAAAAATGACGTGAACATATAGCGCCCGTCCACAAAGTTCCGTGACTGATTTTATTCCTGTCGTAAAGGCAACGCCACAGAAGTAGCTTCGGCGGCAGTGTGAACTACGAAATGCAAACAACGGATGGGCGTTAGACCAGTCAGTTGGGAGCAGGCAGTGTTAAGTAGTAAACACGCGAGCCAGCCGGTGTGGTCGAGCGGTTCTAGGCGCTTCAGTCTGGAACCGCGCGGCCGCTACGGTCGCAGGTTCGATTCCTGCCTCGGGCATGGATGTGTGTGATGTCCTTAGGATGGTTCGGTTTAAGTAGTTCTAAGTTCTAGGGGACTGATGACCTCAGATGTTAAGTCCCATAGTGCTCAGAGCCATTTGAACCAGTAAACACGCCACCGTTCTGTGTCAGCGTAGTTGGGTCACAATTCGCAATGAGGTAACGAACTGAACGCATCTAAATCAAGTGTCCAAGACTACCCAGAATGTTCTGCAGAAGAGAAAAGTGTGTTGACTTTTGTCCTACACACCTAGACTCCCGAATAAAAATGACGACGCTTGGAAGCATGCATTGACTTATTTCAAGCAAAATGCGGAAAATTCTTTTCTGGCAAATATCTCAACAGGTGAAGTGACTTGGTGTTATCAATGCAAACTTACTGCAAAACGAATGAGTGAACAAATTCAGATGAAGGATCAAACCTTTGACGATATCACCGGCCTTCAACCCAATATGAAGCATCACTTGAACAACATCCACTGAAAGACTTTTCAGAGAGTTTCTCTTGCTTGTATGAAAGATCTGTGTCTTCTATTCAAATGGGGGAGACGATGGAGAACAATTTAATTTTAAAACCACCGTCTTAACTTTTCTCTGTTTTTTTTAATATTATTCTGATCTGAAAGTTTTGGTCTGATGGTCTGTAGCTCAACAGAATGGTCGGTATAAATTTAAATAGTGTAAACGGCTGTGTAATCGATTGGTGATCCAATCTCGTTATCTTACAACGAACTAACTGAAGTGTGTTAGTCAAAGTAATTAATTCTACACATGGGATTCAGAAGTAAACATAATGAAATTAAATGTACTGTTAAACTCAAAATCAGTAAATCTGTACTCATACTATAACGCAGCACCTTCATTCAAGCAAACAAAGTCAGGGTTAACAAAATTAAATAAACATGATTCCATGCTAATTAATACAATTACAAAAGAAAATAATAACGGTTTTGGGGAATAATGCATGCTCTCAGAAATTTATACAGTCACCCGAAATGTAATGGCGTGTCCAACCGAAGCGTCTCACGCAACAGTGTAAACAAACTAACCCCCTAACACACATACAGCTACAGTCATATTTTTCTGTAGGGCCTGCTGAGCTTCTCGACCAATCAGAACAAAGGATATTTATGACAGCTCCGGGCAAGTGTCATATAATGGTGGTCTGAAAGTCTGTCCACTATACTCGTATAGTTTAAATTACTTATTTCACAAAAATCATAATATGCGGAACACGCAAATGTACTGAATGACTGCATGACTGTTATTTTACAAATTATCAGAGAAACTGTAGGCAGGGATGTGGAGCAAACACAGCGTATTATGTTAATATTATTGAGACAATTACTGACAGCCTCGTCGATAAAGGCAATACTGTAACGGAACAACATTTTACGAAAAACAGAAAACACATAATATTCAACTATTGTTTCAGGTAAGGGTACTACATCGCCGCTGTCGCAGCTGTCATCGGGAGTTTGACGTTGTGATATTTCAGTTCTAAAGTAAGCACAATTTGAACCACCCGGCGCGGATGCGTTCATGGCGCATATTTGTCAATACGAAGTCTGCTCAGTGGCAAAGTTGTTCCAGTTAAGTGAGTGACACGAAAGCATTCGAGGCTTACTCGCATCAAAGCACACTCCGCATAATGTTCAAATCTAAGGTTTTTCACACTTATTGTTTCATTAGCGACCTACCGACATGAGTCCCCTGCACACGCGAAAACTGTTCATCCAGGAATGAAAGCACACTGTAAGCCGTCAACCGATACAATGAGCCATTTAGTAGTTACAATTACCTGCACCATTTGGGCCAATCGAGAGACGGATCACTCCCCATGAATCCAGATACGGAAATTACTCTGTGGCGCAATGGATAAAACGTTATGAACAAAATGGTCCTACTAAATAAGTTCCATTGTTGGTTCTTACAAAAAGCATTAAGGGCTTAATTATCTAGATAATTTCTATGGAAATGAAGATCTTAGCCAATTTTGACCCATATTTATTGCAACTACTCCTTGAAAGATTAGATAAAAAAGAAAGCAATAACTTCGTATTAGTGTCAGCAAGAAATTAGAATGTGAAAGGAAGCAAGAATTATGAATAAGCCGTGCGCGGCTCGTGTTCATGCCGTTGCTTGCTTGACAGCTTCTCTTTACGGAACTGTCGCCTCGTTTCTTATTCGATTTACTGGCGTCACTAAATTGCTGGTTTGCCTGCCCGTTAGTGGCAGCAGCAGCGCGTATCGAAAAGAGCACTGTCGTATTATGTTTGAAGCGACCGCTAGTATTTCCGACTCGTCGTGTGTCGTGAGTTCATTCGGGATGGAGCTCGAATGAGGTCTGCACAGCTAGTACTCCCCCGACCGCTGGGGACATACATGCAATGTCCGACGGAAGGGGACTTGAGCGGGGACGACCGTTGGTTGGTCGTTCGGTCGGTCGTCTTATCGGACGACGTGTATTTGGTCGTCGACCGCTTATGGAAACTTGTGTGGGTAGACTTGTCATTTCTCCTTGTTGGTCCACGGTGATTAGTTTTAGGATTGTCGAGTTCTTGGTGCAAGTGTTTACGTGCAGCTGTGTGTAGCTTCTGTGATTTCCACTGAACAGATCATGCTGTCTGGGTACTAGACTAGCCAGGTGATCGGTTGCGGTAGAAAATAGCGTGTGTGTGTGTGTGTGTGTGTGTGTGTGTGTTTTCTCGCCGTGTTGATACTGTCCGTCACGGCGTGTAGTTCAACAGCCTTGTGTTTGTTCATATTTTTCAGTGGTTATTGTGCCTTGGCTGTACTTAGTTGCCCATATTTGAAGACGTAGTGTTGGTGGTATCTTTCCCCTCGCTGACGTGCCGTTGGTCGGCGGAAGGGAATTGATTAGGTTGTTGCTCTGTCCTTCAACCGTCTCTGGGTCGGGTTGCTATCTATTTATTTAGTACACGCTTGGCTGCCTGTCTCACCTAAACTGTTGTTAGAGTTTCCTCCACAGACCGACTCTTGGAACACTTCTGAGCACCACTGTTCCGTTGTTTGTGATGGTGATTTTCTTTTGTCACAAGTACTGTACAAGGCCTTTAGCCGTGTATTAATTTTGTCTCTTCTATGTTCAGTATACGGCCTTCAGCAGCACTATGTGTGAAGTATTTTAAGATTAGGTTTTCAGCTGTGTTTTATTTAAAATGTTTGTTTGCTTTGTATTTAGACCTTCAGGCACGTTTGTTTTAAAATCTGTGGCTTTCAGCAGTAGTGTGTAAATTCCTGTCTGTAAGGTTTCTCTTTAATTATCTTGAATTCTTAAAATGGCCTTCAGCCATACTGGGTAAATGCTTATCTTAAGGTTTGTCTTTAATTATTTTGAATAATTGTTTGAGCCTTCACCGGTCAAGATATTTCAAGTTTTCTTACGATGGTTTTCTGTTGTACTGTGTAAATGCTTGTCTTTAAGGGGTGCCTTTTATTATGTTGAAATATTACTGGGCTTTCAGCCGAGGAATTAATTTAAATTTTCCTTAATGTGGCTTTTAGCCGAGATTTGTAAATGCTTGTCTTTAAAGAATTTCCTTTGCTGATCTGAAATTATATTTGGGACTTAAGCCGAGAAGGTATTTTAATTTCGCTTAAGTAAGGCCTTCAGCCGTTTGTCTAAATTCTTGTGCCTTAAAAGGAATTATTTAAGGATATTTTAATTTTACTTAACTAAGACCGTCAACCGTTTCTCTAAATCCTTGTGTTTCAAAAGGAATTATTTAAACCTCATTATTGAGAAGTTACTTCGGCCCTCAGCCGTGAATTGATCCTTGTTGTTTTAAAGAGAAAACTGTGCATTGCGTTTTCGAGGAATAAAGTTGTGTGTTCGTGTAACTAACAGTAACTGGTCTTGGCCCCTTTCCACAATCTGATCCGCTCTGTCCTGCGATACCGGGTTTCAATGAATATTGAAACCAACTTAAATCAGAGCTAGATAAGTTTGCAAAAGCCGGCAAGAATCAAGTGCTGTCTTGAAACTGTATAACCGTCGATGGCCGTGCCAGTAAGATACACTCCTGGAAATGGAAAAAAGAACACATTGACACCGGTGTGTCAGACCCACCATACTTGCTCCGGACACTGCGAGAGGGCTGTACAAGCAATGATCACACGCACGGCACAGCGGACACACCAGGAACCGCGGTGTTGGCCGTCGAATGGCGCTAGCTGCGCAGCATTTGTGCACCGCCGCCGTCAGTGTCAGCCAGTTTGCCGTGGCATACGGAGCTCCATCGCGGTCTTTAACACTGGTAGCATGCCGCGACAGCGTGGACGTGAACCGTATGTGCAGTTGACGGACTTTGAGCGAGGGCGTATAGTGGGCATGCGGGAGGCCGGGTGGACGTACCGCCGAATTGCTCAACACGTGGGGCGTGAGGTCTCCACAGTACATCAATGTTGTCGCCAGTGGTCGGCGGAAGGTGCACGTGCCCGTCGACCTGGGACCGGACCGCAGCGACGCACGGATGCACGCCAAGACCGTAGGATCCTACGCAGTGCCGTAGGGGACCGCACCGCCACTTCCCAGCAAATTAGGGACACTGTTGCTCCTGGGGTATCGGCGAGGACCATTCGCAACCGTCTCCATGAAGCTGGGCTACGGTCCCGCACACCGTTAGGCCGTCTTCCGCTCACGCCCCAACATCGTGCAGCCCGCCTCCAGTGGTGTCGCGACAGGCGTGAAAGGAGGGACGAATGGAGACGTGTCGTCTTCAGCGATGAGAGTCGCCTCTGCCTTGGTGCCAATGATGGTCGTATGCGTGTTTGGCGCCGTGCAGATGAGCGCCACAATCAGGACTGCATACGACCGAGGCACACAGGGCCAACACCCGGCATCATGGTGTGGGGAGCGATCTCCTACACTGGCCGTACACCACTGGTGATCGTCGAGGGGACACTGAATAGTGCACGGTACATCCAAACCGTCATCGAACCCATCGTTCTACCATTCCTAGACCGGCAAGGGAACTTGCTGTTCCAACAGGACAATGCGCGTCCGCATGTATACCGTGCCACCCAACGTGCTCTAGAAGGTGTAAGTCAACTACCCTGGCCAGCAAGATCTCCGGATGTGTCCCCCATTGAGCATGTTTGGGACTGGATGAAGCGTCGTCTCACGCGGTCTGCACGTCCAGCACGAACGCTGGTCCAACTGAGGCGCCAGGTGGAAATGGCATGGCAAGCCGTTCCACAGGACTACATCCAGCATCTCTACGATCGTCTCCATGGGAGAATAGCAGCCTGCATTGCTGCGAAAGGTGGATATACACTGTACTAGTGCCGACATTGTGCATGCTGTGTTGCCTGTGTCTATGTGCCTGTGGTTCTGTCAGTGTGATCATGTGATGTATCTGACCCCAGGAATGTGTCAATAAAGTTTCCCCTTCCTGGGACAATGAATTCACGGTGTTCTTATTTCAATTTCCAGGAGTGTATATGAAATCCGTGTACGAATGACAAAATGTGGTCTGTCATGGATGTGCCATGGAAATTCTGATCAGGTGTTAAATCACCGGACCTAATCAAGATTAGAAGCAACGGATCGAAAAATGCCTGACTGCTTTCCTTCCAGGGTAGCATGTGCTGAAAGATAATCTCACCGTTGTTGATGAGTTAGGAAACTGAGTCCTGCATGCGTTGGAGTCTCCTTCCAGCCGCTATTCATCAGCCACTGTGTAACGGGCTGACCGTCAGAAAGGCATATCAGGCTCTTGCGATGTGTCTGAAGTCAGAAGGTCCATTTTTACATGTCTTCAAGGTCCAAGTATCAGCTTCCGCGTCTCCATCCACAGTGTCCACGTTATTATATCTTTCCCATCTGCTCTGCTCATAACCTATGCCAGATAATATTCCACCAATGAGAAGGATTGGTTGAATATTGGCCAAAGAGATATTTTTTAAAACAGCGGCCCGACGTCCTACCTAGCAAATATTTTAAATATTATCCAATGAGCTTCTTCCTGGCGAATACAATTCTGAGAAAACTGGACACCAAACATCCACTTTTCGCATATATTTTTATGTCGCCTGCGCTGTTTTTGTGCGTCTAAAATTTCTCGGAAATTGCGTCCTGAATTCACACTTGAAGCTTTTTTTTTTCTGACCTAATGAGTTAACTTCTCGCCTTGCTTTGCGAGAGGGAGAAACTCTCATTCTGTGTAGAGTGGCATCCAGCTGTCACACGTTCTCCCCTCCCCTCCCCCCGCCCCAACAAGGGGAGAAGAAAAGACTTCACACTGGTAAGCAGAGATGAATATCTCCACAACCAGCCCGGCACATTCAGGGTTTCTGAGAAGATCGTCACCGGCAGAAAACAACGTTCTACAAAACCGTTCCTTTAGGACAGGGGCTTGTAAAAATAATTTATTCTGCATCGAGGGAGCACGCAACAGTCCGACAAGGTGTCCTGTAAACTGCACACAGTAAAATCTGCACCCAGTGAAATTTGCACCCAGAGAAGGTCAAGAAGGGTCCATTAATTTCCTCCCTCCTCGTCCCAGCTCCGCGACTTGCCCGGCAGGAAGAAGTGCCAAGGGCCTACCCCGGCCCGCCCTTCCTTTTTTTTTCGTTACGACCAAGTTTTCAGAAAACATTACAGTCTATACCCGTGGACCAGCATAATGTGCATAAAATGCGTTGTTACTCAAACGAAAAGGCCATTTTCGATGCATACGGGGTGAACCAGAACTGCACAGACAAAATTTCAGAGGCTGTTAAGGGATACTTCGCAAGTATTTTGGTATAAGGGACGTGTGCTCTTCGGTGGCTCATTACAGACAATTCCATTTAGTTTGATATTTTTGCTTTGTATAGGTACCGAATTGCGCAACAGTGAAAATGTCGACAGTACCCACAGTGTGTCTTGTTTGGAAACAAAATTTTCCCATTCACTGACGGTACTTGCTATTGACAATAGTATGGCCAACTTTAATCTTGCTCCTCAATCTTGCGTTCAGTATTGCTCGGTCCAGGCTTGGGATGGTTTTTCCAGCTGTCTTAGTTGTACGGTAACAGTGACACACAGCAGCATGGATGGGTTTACTGACGAAAAATCGGCCAATATATACTTGAATATCTCTGGTCTCTCAACTGCAGATTTTTCAGCGCTCATTTCCCTTTAGGACTCTGTATCTCAGAATGAACAAAAATGGACTTGTACCAGCATTGAAAGAAGCCCTTCATATAAAATTTTTACTTAACGCATTTTCATTAGATATTAAAATAAATCTTTTATAAATTTATAAACCTATGTTCATTGAATCATTTAATAACCTTTGCCTTATACAGTATTGGGGTAAACCATCTTGCCCCCACCTGCGTACCCCATCTTGCCCTCACAATAGGACAAACCCTGAAAAAATACAATAGAAAGATTTTTTGGTCCCAAGTTTTTTTATTAACTCTAGAAATACTGAAGTTTAAGGTGGAATACCTGGTATTTTTATTGAGCATTTTGTACGCCTACAAAAAATTGGTAAGTGCTTAAGTACCCTGTCTTGCTCTACTCTCCCCTAGCTCCTCAGTTTGCCGCATAACGTCTATGTGCACCGCGCTTGCCTACAGCTCTCAGCAGACCGGATGGTCACCCATCCAAGTGCTAGCCCAGCCCGACAGCGCTTACCTTCAGTGATCTGACGGGAACCGGTGTTACCACTGCGGCAAGGCCGTTTGCTGCAACAAACACTGCCATAACATAATTCGAGGTTAACCCCATCATCTTTCCAAAATGACAATATAGAAGTTTTGAGGTAAATATACATAATTCACAAAGTAGTAGTACTCTGCCTAAACAAGTCCTGTGGCCTGCACATTTCATTCGAAATGGCTGATCTTTATATTGTGCCTATTGCACGACGGACTACTAAACTGTATCGAGCATGTTGTATTCTTTACACGCACGTAAATAGCGATCCTCAAGATACGGCTAGCCACATCTGTGGATGAAAATGAAGGTGCTACAAGGAGACAGCTATTTCAAATCAACAGAGCAGATGAAAGAGTGTGCCAAGACAGAATAAAATTATTTTAATATCTATGTGTACTTACGTTAAAAGTTCATGTATTGTCATTTTTGTCTGATGATAAGGCTACACATCGCAACATGTGGCAGGATTAGATAACTGAAGCCTATTAACGAAATATTGCGATTGTACAGGTCTCTGAGAAAACTTTTCATAATTTTTAACAAACATTCACTGTCCAATAAGAATCAGTACATCTCTAAAATATCCACAGTTTACAGAGACACGAAACGGTGACAGGTCTCCTTTCTAGAATCGTGAAGTCTCATCCATCAGCAAAAAGATTGCGATACGAAAGTTTGAAAAATTGTTTCCTAGCCGTTAACGTTCCGTAACATCCTCATTTAAATCGTGAACTATTCTGTCCAGTGTTTCGTTTTAATAGTATTCTGCCGCAGTTTCGCTTGGGCGTTTCTTAATGCAAACTGCTACGAAACAGAATCTTACAAATGCAATCCGGTCCACTTTAAAATTTAAGGGCGTTAACTACGATACTTTAAATGCAAACGGCCCTTGGAGCGCTAACGGAAAGAAGAGGGACAGACGAGACCGTATTCTGGACGCTGGAGCCTACATCGATATGTGCCTTTTATCTGCCATTCACTATCGCACATTTTATTGCTATCGTTATTTTATTCAAAGCGTCTGCACAATGGGTAAGGGAATGTTCGTCTTCTCGGCATCTGTCCAATGCAGTAGTACAGTCTGTTACAGCCAAGTATAGCGCCCGTCTGTGGGCTTCTCAAGACAGTACCTTGATAAAGAATACACGGAAATGCCACATGGTATGTAGTTTATTCCATCATAGCAGTTATTTTCGGCACTTTAATTTATATCTAAAATTAGGGTGAAATACTGAAGATAAAAGGGGGAATGTCAAAATTTATTTTGTTAGGCATCACTCTTGGTCAGGAGTAATCATCTTCTAAATGTTACAGTTTCTCTTAACTTCTGTGATTACTAAGAAAAATTGGAGAGGTATTCTGACTAATGCTAGTCACCATCATTTTATATGTTTCCAACCAGAAATGTATCAACACTTTTTGTGCTATCTTCAGGAGACTCATTTTCTTTCTGCAGAATTTATTTATTTACTTATTTACAGGTCCGGTTCCGTAGTACCAAACTGAGGAGCACATTTACAAGGTCATGGACAGTGTCAGTACATGGCATTACAAAATAAAAGTAATAAGAGATGAAATAAAATGTTTACGAATAAAAAAAATCAGCCCATAAGTTTAAGTAAACACAATCAACTACATAACATAAGAATCAGCTGAATTTTTCAAGGAACTCCTCAACGGAATAAAAGGAGTGACCCATGAGGAAACTCTTCAGATTCGATTTGAAAGCGCATGGATTACCATTAAGATTTTAGAATTCTCGTGCTCGCCTATTGAAAATGGAAACAGCAATATACTGCACACCTTTTGCACAAGAGTTAAGGAAGTGCGAATCAACCGCAGATTGCATTTCTGCGTGTATTAACTGAGTGAAATCTGCTGATTCTTGGGAATAAGCTGATATTGTTAACAAGAAACGACAGTAAAGAACAGATATATTGAGAGTCCAACGTCAAAATACGCAGACGAGTGAAGAGGTGTTGACAAGAGGTTCGCGAACTTAAACCATTTATTGTCCGAACTTCCCGTTTCTGAGCCAAAAACATCCTTTTAGAATGGGAAGAATAACCCCCAATTTGTAAACCACACGACATAAGAGAATGAAAATAAGCAAAATAGATTAATTTTCGTGTCGAACGATCACTTACTTCAGATACCATTCGAATAGTAAAAATGGGAGCTAAGTCTATGAACAAGATCCTGAACATTGACTTTCCACGACAGTTTACTATCTGAACACCTAGAAATTTGAACTGTTCAGTTGCACTAATCATATGCCCAATCTCTGAAGTTAAAGCGTCGGGTTTTGTTGAATTGTTTATCAGAAACTGTAAAAACTCAGTCTTACTGGGATTTAGCGTCAGTTTATTTCTTACAAGCCATGAAATTTTTATTACATGTTAACCTCTAAAGAAACTTTTAGTACAAAATACTTAGTTTTGTAAAATAACTGGCTATTGTTAAATTTTTCGTATGAATTTCCATATAGCACAGAGGTGAGGCACAATGTCTCTGAGTTGAGGTATTCTATGTTACTCATTTACGACATGTCTGAAACTTCTGATTTTATAATAAATTTAGAAATAAACTTGATGTATAAATTTGTTTACATACACCGCATGGAGGAGGTATTCTTCGTTTTACCTACAATTTTTGATGTTGTGGTGTCTTTTCCTCTGTGTGTGTGTGTGTGTGTGTGTGTGTGTCGTGGTAAGACGCTTGTTTCTTTCACTGTTGTCGATCAACCTGCAAATCCTGCTATTTGTTCGCCACAAACGATGTTGAAACATATCTGGGTGAAAACAAAGCAGAAAAACCGGTATCTTGCATAAAGCGGAATTCCTCTCCAATCTTTATCAGATGATTACAAAAAATCTTTGTGTTTATGAGGTAACGTCAAGTAAAGAAGAAATATTATTTTACTATGCGTCCTTCACTCTAGTACAGCGATTACGATATCTCCGCAAGTCAGGTTTTAGTAGCTTTGTTTCCCGCTGTGAAAAAGTTAATTTGTCACCATTTTATTTACACAACAGTTTTACGCTGGTTGAGGACGTATATCTTCTGTAATATTTCATTATTTTAGCTGTCAGTTTACCTGCTAGGGTTCCATTTTCAAAATGCAGGGTGTCCATAATTAAAGTTCTAGTTTCAAAACACTGTAGAAAGAGAACCACAGCTAAGAATGACGTGAGATTTTAACAGTAAATTTTTGGCGTAGGGGAGAACTGTCATAGAACAAAAAAAGTTTAACGAAAATTTTATCAATAGATGGCGTTGTAAGCATCTTAACGTATATGGGGTCAGCTACAAACAACAGACTAATCGTAATAAGATGGCTATAGTTTGAATTGCACATTACACAGCCCGTACAGTTCAATCTGCGTGACCGCACTAGTTCTGAGGCCAAAAAGCCCATAAGAAGCAAAATAACACAATGTTTTAATGGTCTGGAAGCAAAAGCCTCACAAAAACCAAAATGACGTCGGTTTCTAATTTTCGTGGGACCGGCGCTAGATATGTTCAATATGTTGTCCAATGTCGCAAGTTGAAATCGAGAAACAGCATGTTCCACAGCATACCAGAGTGTTCAGAGTCACGTTTCGAATGTTTTAGAGAATACGTGCATTCAGCTCAGGTACTTACGCAATTGGAGACTGAATACCACATCTTGCAGATACACCCACAGTTAGAAGTCACACGGATTAAGATCACGTGATCTGGACAGCAGGCTGCAGGGAAATGACTCCTGATAACTGTAGCATTTCGGAAATGCCTCTGCAGCAGTCGCTTTACTGGCGGAGGAGCAGCATCTTGCATAAACATTATCCTAGCTGTATATTCTCGCTGCTGAAGGTTCGGAATGAGGTTGGGGCGCAAAAGATTCTTATAGCGTTTACCAGTGAGGGTATAGGTAACAGAACCCGCAGGATTCATCTTCTCGAAAATGACGGCCTTACGATAAATGGTGCCATCAACCCGCACCACACAGTCACCTTTTCAAAATGAAGTGGTACCGGTTGCTGTGTTTGCGAAATTTCTGTTGCCCAAATTCTGCAGTTCTGCGAGTTGACATGTCCTTCATCTGTCCACAGAACTTCCATGCGACCAATAAATTCCAGAGCGAGCATTTGTCTTTCTGGCAGGAAAGCAGGAGCCTACTCCTGAACTTGGGTGATTTCGTATGTATAGCAATGCAGGATATTTCACAGAATTTTATACACCGTGCTTGCAGGCATGTCCCGCGTTTGGCTAATTCCACGTGCACTGCAAAGCATTCGCGTCGGTTGTCTGCTGCCGTAGCCCATTAACGACAAATTTCACCACACTGTCCTAATGGAAACGTTTGTCGTACGTCCCACACTGATTTCTCTGGTTATTTCACACAGCGTTGCTTGTCTGTTAGCAGTGACAGCTCTATGCAAACACCGCCGCTCTCGGTCGTTCAGTGAAGGCCATCGAACACTGCGTTGTCTATGGCGAAAGGTAATGCCTGAAATTTGGTATTCTTGCCACACTCTTGACGTAGTGAATCTCGAAATACTGAATTCGCGAACGACTTCTGATAGTGTCCGATGCGTCTAGCTCCAACTACCATTCTGCGTTCAAAGTATGCTGATCTCCATCGTGCTACCATAATCATGTCGAAAACTTTTTCAAATGAATCACCTGAGTACAAATGACATCTCTGCTAATTTACTGCACCTTTATACCTTGTGTACGAGATCTTACCACCATGTGTATTGAGTATATCCCTATCCCATAATTTTGTCACCTTAGTGTCCAGAAATAGGTGACGATGTGTACTAAATATTCTTGTACTAAAATTATTATTGGTAGAGGCACAGTTTTCTTTAACTTCTTTACTTCAGCAACGATATTATTAACACAACATTAACACAACACCTAATACTTTAGTGGGTCGTATTATTTTCAGTACAATTGTTAGCAGCGTATTAACTATTACAACAGTGTTAGCTTCTCTACTGCTGTAGGAAATATGAGCTACTCTATGGGCCACAACATTTTTACTACTAGGTTTACTGTGCTAACTACTCGCTGCACATGCTATTACTGATATTGTATAAAGTCTTCATAATCAGATTGCATTGTCAGATCGTATTCCAGGACGTGGCGGTTCCCGACCGTCACGGCGATTGTCCAGTCTGCGCCCCGGAGGGATGGGGTAGGTGCGTGGAATGTTACGCTATCTCCTAACACTTACTGGTTCTCCCTTCTGTATTCTTACAGACCTTTGATGAGACGTAGCTGGCGAGACTATCGATAATGCTAAAGGTATTTTGCTCTCTGATCAGGTGGTAAGTGTCTTTGTTCGGTAATTCTCCTCTGAGTTCGGCGGCCACTTCGTCAAACAGGGGACACGAGGGGGTAGGCCGCTTTCCGAACCGGCAAAGATATGCCGGGTACGCTCCATGTCCCGTGAGGAAGTGCAGTAGTCCTTTACTTGGATTAAAATGTTTGAATCATAATTGTTCTCTGATATTAGGCAGCTGGTCAGCCCTTCGTCCAGTATCTTCGTTGTCACAGTATTCTTGCCAAAGATCTCCCCCCGTTGTTTTGATAGCAAACTTGTGCTCTACGCGAACCCCCAAAACTTATTCAGTCTTGTCGAATTTGCCTTTCTTGACCCAGTACCCTGCTGACTGTTCCCTTAATTTTAAGTCCAAGGGACACAGCCCCATGAGTACCAGCAATACCCCCCCCCCCTAAGGAGATGTTCTGTAAGCCCCAACTGAACACAAGAGCATGTTACGCTGCACCCTCCTCAGGGCCATAGCAGGCATGACCCGCGTGAGCCTGTGTGCCCAGACTCCTGACCTGTGACCCACTATTGATTTTAGAATGGTGTTGTGGTACAACTTAATGTAACTTATGCCAATCGCAGTTAAGTTACTTAGCACTTCTAAGGACCTCTGGGTCACTGTGTCGTTATGCTGGGCGAAACACCATTTTTCATCAATGACAACACCCAAGCATCGGTGTTCTCGGTGCCGAAACACTGATGAGCCCTCGATTCGAACTGTCAGATTCCTACCTAGCTGGCCATTTAATAACAAGTAGGTTGACTTGTTGGGTGCTACCTTCATTTTGGTTTCTTGGTACCTTTGTGTCAAGATGGTCATTACCCTTTCTACCTTGGACTCTACATTTTCGCGGCTGCGGCCACCTACCAGCAGGAGGAGATCGTCCGCGCAGGCTATCGCCTGTAGCACATCTGCAGAGTTCTCCAAGCTGTCCAGGAGAGTCTCCATGTTTATATCCCAAAAGAGTGGTCCCAGGACCAATCCCTGTGGACACCCCTTCCTGATCCTTTTGCCAACACTCACGCTAGGGGACGATAGTCAGACCTCACTTCCTATACAATAGCTCCTAAGAGAGCCATATAGCGGCCCTGGACACTCTTTCTCCCGCAAGCAGGAGAAGAGCGAAGGCCACCACAGGTTGTCAAAGGCGCCACTGATGTCTACCATGATGCCAACTATGTACTTGTGTGGGGACGACCCACACACTGCTAGGGCAGTTGCGTCAGACGCAGATCGCCCAGATCAAAAGCCAAATTGATTGTCGCTCATCCCACACAGTACTCGATGTGCTGTCAGTCTGTCAGTCAACAACTGCTCTAGCAATTTTCCCAGCAAGTCCAAAAGACAAATCGGCCTGTAGGATTTAACTTCTTTCAGATTTTTATCATGGCTCATCTTGATGATGACAACATTGGCCTGCTTCCAGGTGGAGGGAAACATCCTTAATCGCAATGCCTCATTGTATATTAGAGGTGTTACTATTTGAGGAGCGAGATATTGTACCACCTCCACTAAAATGCCGTCTGGTCCTGGGACCTTATCTCTCTTCAAAAAATTTAGTGTGAGCAGCCACTTCTTCCTCAGAGAAGGGGTACACCATGCTGTCGTTCGCATATTTTTTCCGATCTGCCTGCCTAATTAGGCGCTGCTCCTCTGTGTCCTCATGGTCGTTGTCGTCAGGGAGCAGAGATCGTAGGAGGACCTCAGCAGTATCTTGCCAGGATCCCGTCATCCGGTTCCGTCCCTGACGGTGGGCAGCACCATAGGTGACCGGACTTTTTCCCTCACGAGCTTCTAAGAGGCGTCCCAGGGACCCATAGCCACTTGGCTCAACACATACCTGTCCCAGCTTTGGAGCCTAATTGTCCTAAGCTCTGCTTTGGAACTGCTCCTTAGCATCTCGATATATTTGTAGTCATCGCCGTTTTTCCTCCCAGACGACACTTCGCTGTTAATACCTCCTCGCCCTTCTGACAGACTGAAGCATCTGTCCTAGTTCTGCAGACTACGCCGACGGTGAGGCCGCAACGGCTCTCCTGGTTTGTGCGGCTGCCCTCACTGCCCTAAAGAGCGCACCACCATTTCTTCGGCGTGTCTGTCTTCGTCACCTTCCGGCCATATGGGGGCGTCAAACTCTCTTGCCACAGGCATCACCAATCTGTTTGTTGTAATTAAGCTGCACTTCCCATCCTATGTCCCAACGGCATGTCTTTCCACCTATATTTGGCGTTATATCGAAGTTGGTGCTCTCACCCCCTCCGCCAGTGTTGGGGGGCGGGGGGGTGAGTGGAGATGGGTTTCCTGGATTATTGGAGTTGAGGAGCTGTAGGGAAATAATAGTTTCCTCCATTTCCCGCCTCTTTCATCCCAAGTGCCACTGTGCCAAAGGGAGGATTTAGTGTTCACATCCGCCACCACAACGATCTTGGGCCCCCTTAGTCCCGTGGGTGCCTGTACCGGTTGATCAAGGCATACGTCTATGTCTGTTCCATATTGAAAGTACATATTGACTAAACACGTGATCTGTACCAGCGACTGGAGCTCTACTACGTTGCAGTTGACAAAAACATTTCATGTTGATACATAAGTGTATTTAATAAAAGTGACTTGATATTAATAACCAACAAACACAGATCCAATGAAACGCGTATGAAAAACGTATAGTTTACTGGAATTGTATCTCGCATTGTTTACTGAAACATGTGCATGAGCCGTTCACCACTTTCATTACACTGTCAACCACCATGCCGAAAGTCTCTTGGAATAGACAATTAACTGATTTCTGCATTCAATATCCCTAAACGGTAGTCAAGCTATTGGCTTCCAAACCTGATGACTTTGCGCACCAGAGAAGTATGTAACGGTACATGTATCATTACAACACTAGATAATATCTTTATTAACTAAATTTCGATCAGATAATTGTTCGTCTTTATACATTATAATTTTGAAAAGTAATAGTTGGTACTGCTGAGGCAGTGGTCCGCTGGCACTGAAAGAGGTGCTATATGAGACACACCTGGTGTGGAAGCTCATGCCATCTAGCGGTTGCAATTGTGCAATGTGGTTGTAAAAATGCTTGGGCCACGAATCACCATAACATGCTACCACCTCACCCATTGCGGAAATGGAAAAAAATCAAAGTTACACATTTACTAAAGTATATTAAGAAATAAATAAATATATTATGTTCTGTTTGATTCGTTGAAAAGCGTGTTAAAATGACTGTAAAATTACGTATTGTGTATTGTAAACAGTCATAGCTTTAGAAATAACTACCAACTGTTAAGAAGATTCCCGCATAATAATCTGAGTGGTGGCACCCCAACCCTTTTTGAGAGGAGATAGCTCTTAAACTGTATTGCCTAAGTGTTCCGTAGTATGTGAGCATAGTGCACGTGTTTGCTCTGACTTATTGCAGACTAAACATCCAGCTGTATTGTGGATCATGGGGCTTTGCAAGCTGCAAGAGACGTATTCCTGACTATGAATACAGCTGGGGATCCTGTAGCATTCAGAGACACAAACAGAAAGCTGTCACAACACTTTTCAGTAACATTTGTTAGCGAGGTTTAGACATAGCTCGTCAACACGCAAAATGCAGCAGTTTTGTTTGGTCTGTGCTGCGACATGTAATTGTCTTAGACGCCAACATGGTTTAATAATGAAATTCGGAGGATGCTGAAGAATCAGAGGCTCTTGGACTCTTGTTTCAAAACGTAAAGCACAAATGACGGCAAGCGGAGGTTAGTAGAGGTTCTGACGCCTGTGAAATGATCTAAGCACGAAGCATACAACAACTACCATCAGAAAAAAAGATCTGGTAGAGAACCCAAGGAAATTCTGGTCTTACGCAAACTCTTTAAGTGAATCTAAGGCTTCCATTTGACCCCTTGTTGAACAGTCTGGTGTGGCAGTTGAAGATACCAAAACGAAAGCCGAAGTTTTAAATTTTACATCAAGAAATCGTTCACACAAGAGAATCGTACAAACATACCGTCGTTTGACCATCGAACACAGTTCTGTGTTGATGACGTAGTAATAAGCACTCCTGGAGTACAGAAACAAGCTAAAGATTTGAATCTGAATGAATCACTAGTTCGATTTTACAGAGAGAACTCTACAGCATTGGCATTTATCAAAGTTGCATTTATCGTGAATCTCGCCCAGCACAAAGCTCCAAGCAACTGGAAAAAGGCACAGGTGACTTCAGTATATAAGAAGCGTAAAGCAACGGATCCGCTTGCTATTTTCTCACGTTATATACTGAGAACTATGGATGATGGGCAACAGGCAGATTTCATATTTCTAGATTTCCGGAAAGCATTTGACACGGAGCCCCATTGCAATCCGTTAACAAAGGCACGAGCGTATGTATTAAGTTCATAGATATATGATGGGCTCGAATACTTCTTGAATAATAGAACCCAGTATGCTGTCTTCGACTGTGAGTGTTCTTCAGAGGCAAGGGTATCGTGAGGAGTGCCACAGGGAAATGTGATAGAACCGCTGTTGTTCTCTATATAAATAAATGATTTGGCGGACAGCATGGGTAGCTATCTGCGATTTTTTGCTGGTGATTCCGTGATGAACGGTAAGGTGTTGTAGTTGAGTGACCGTAGGAAGACACAAGACGACTTAGACAGTTGGTGTTATGTATCGTAGCTAGCCCTAAATATGGAAAAACGTAAGTTAATGCGGATTAGTAGGAAGACCAAACCTGTAATGTTCGAATATGGTATTACAAGTGTCCTGCTTTAGACAGTCAAGTCGTTTAAATATCTGGGCGATATGAGATGGAATGAGCATGTGAGGACTGTGGCAGGGAAGGCAAATTGTCGACTTCGGTTTATTGGGAAAATTTTAGGAAAGAGTTGTTCACCTCTAAGGGAGACCGCATGTAGGACGCTGGTGCGACCTGTTGTTGAGTGCTGCTCGAGTGTTTGGGATCAGTACCAGGTCGGATTGAAGGAAGCCATCGAAGCAATTCAGAGGCGGGCTGTCAGATTTGTTGCCGGTAGGTTCGAACAACACGTAAGTATTACCGAGATGCTTCAGGAACTCAAATGTGAATCCTTGGAGGGAAGGCGACTTACTTTTCGAGAAACACTTCTGAGAGTATTTACAGAACCAGCATTTGAAGCTGACTGCCGCATGATTCTACAGCCACCAATATACATTGCGCATAAGGACCACGAAGATAAGATATGAGAAATTAGGGCTCATACTGAGTCATGTAGATAGTCTTTTCTCCCTCACACTATTTGCGATTGGAACAGTAAAGGAAATGACTACTGGTGGTACAGGATATTGCGGAGTATCTATGTAGACGTAGTTTGTCTGAGGTACAACGTAAAGTGGACTTCGACTTGGAAAACAGAATTAGTAAAACATATAAATGCCTTGACATAATTGGAACTGCGAGCTCAGTAATAATATATTTGTTATTTATAAAGCCAATGCGTACCTAATCTCCTTATTTATTTAAAAATCAACCTCCTTATAGTTTCAATGTTTTAAACCAAATATTTTTACAGTGATAATAACTGGCATTTAAGTGAATACAACATTCGCCAACTCTGACATTTTATACATAAGTTATAAACCAGCGAAATTTCATAATGGATGCTGTGTGTCACTTTTACTGTTGAGAAAAAGAAACCACGAGGTAAGGCGAAACTTCTACTTCTTTTCTTCAGAGAACTGTGGTGGCTTCTGCTAAGTTACTTCAACTTTTTCATACCTTGCTTGAAATATTTTTGTAGTGTTTAAGCTAAATATTTCACCACCGCAGTAGATAAGCATCTTCATTGCTCATCATGTTGCTTATTAAAAGTTTAGTGTGTAAAGTTTGATGGAAAGTTTTGTGCGATTTAAAGTAATTCCATATGTGTGAGTATAGGCACATTAATATTAGACATTCACGCAAATTTAAGAACTCCACGTTGAACGAACTTCCTGTACGTTCGTCACCTCAGAGACAGTTAACATTAAAATTACTAGTTTTCCTCTACTATCATTTGCTGTTGACAACGGTTTACTATCATTTAAGCTATCTGGTGTAGTAGATTTAAGCTCTCAGTGATCAGCTATTATATAGTTAAGCATCTACTGCACGCGACTGTCTCCCTAACTTATTAGTCGGATTACCACACATGGTTATTAAGACAATAATTATTATATCGTAATTCAGATAAAATAAATTGAACTAAAGGGGACGTTGCATGTATTTTTTTATTTTCATGTTCCTGAAACCAGTGTTGGACAATTACAGTAATATAAGCCACTTCTCATCACAATGGAAGGGACAGTTCGTTACTGGAAACAATGATACATGTTTGAACTTAGGTGATGACCTAAAATATTTTCCTACAGTACACCAGTTACATTCCCAAAGAACACATTGAGAAGCATGCTACGATAGGCCAAATCATCGCTTTGTATCTGAAGTATCCTTCGCAACGAGAATAAGGAGGCGTGTGGTCTACATTTCGCCTCGGATTCTCCACATGTAAGCACGTCTGTTTTCTAAGTAGCTAACCTTTACACGAAACTGTTCATGTTTTACTTAAATTCAAAAGAAACATGCCGAAAGAATATGTAGCTACAAATAATTGGCTTTGCACATAGGCCATCATGAATTTAAATTTATCCATGTTATATGGATGTTGTTTGAAGTCTGCGACTGTATTATAGGACTTTGTCGAATAATTTGACACTGCTGCAATCACTTTTTACTAATCTTTTAGTAGCACAATGCGTACATTATGTGAATAGCATGATTAAGTAACATATATTAATATGTTTAGTTACATTTTTGTTGGATATTTCATTTTCTGGCACACAGAGCACAGTAACAAGTCAATCACAGCTTAGCATTTTCACAAACGTCTGTTTACAACTTTTCAAAGAGTTTTAATATCTAAGACTGTTTACAACTGTCAAGGGAGTTATGAAATCTAAGCCAAACTGTTTACAGTTTCAAAGACAGTTATATATACCTGTAGTGAAGATGAAAACTTTTATCTAGAAGTCACACGGATACTTAATGAAAACTATTCTGTCACTGGAGTAAACACTTATTGTTGGAGAAGGTTTGGAAGAACGTAACATTATTACTTTCAAGTTTACCATTTAATGATACATCTCCATGTGCTGTAACATGAATGAAGATTTCCAGTTCTTCATATAAGTCCATTTGGTGTCCCTTATCCTTTTTATGTAATATTAGAAGATCATTCGCAGTATCATGGAATGAGTGGCCTGTGTCATTTATGAGGGTGGCTATTGCTGATCTATTGTAATTGTTAGTGGATAGGCATTTATGTGTTCATTATATCTCATTTGTAAGTCTCTCCCAGTTTGTCCTATATAAAGGAATCTACAGGTATTACATACTATTTTATGGATGCTAGCTTGTGAGTGTTTACAAGTCTGTGTGTGTATATTGTGTCTCAGCGAGTGTTGCAGTTTGTTGTGTGTTGTAAAGGCAATGTTAATGTCGTGTGGTCTGAGAATGTTCGCTATTTTGTAGGAGAGTTTGCCTGTGAAAGGTGTGCAAGCCGTGGGTGTCTCTTTCATTTCACGTATGGAAGGTGGTTTATTATTGTTTTTCCGTTTTTGCGTAAGGTTATCAATTAATACTTCATCATAGCCATTTGCTGAAGAAATTTGTTTTAGTATGCTGGGCTTATCAAGATGTGCATATTTATCTATTGGTATATTGTTGGCTCTGTTAATTAGTGCTATGTATGCAGCAAGTTTGCGTGTTGTGGGGTGACAGGATGAGCTGTGTATGATGGTATCTGTTGTTGTTGCAGATCCCTTTATATAGGCCAAACTGGAGGAGACTTCCAAACAAGAGATAATGAGCACTAACAATTACAACGGATCAACAATAGTCACCCATATAAAAGACACAGGCCACCCATTCCGTGATATTGCGAATGATCTTCATATATTACATAAAAAGGATAAGGGATAGCAAATGGACTTATTTGAAGAAGGAAATCTTCATTCATGCCACAGCACATGCAGATGTATTAATAAATGATAAGCTTGAAATTAGTAATGTTAACTTCTTCAAAAACTTTTCCAACATTAAGTGTTTATCCCATTGAAAGAATAGTTTTCATTACGTATCCATGTAATATTCTCCATATTCCCAATACATCTAAATAAAAGTTTTCATCTGCACTACAGGCATACATTCCTGTCTTTGAAACTGTAAGTAGTTTGGCTTAGATTTCATAACTCTCTTGAAAGTTGTAAACAGTCTTTGAAATTGTAAGTAGTTTATCTTAGCTTTTAAAACTGTTTGGAAAGTTGTAAACAGACGTTTGAGAAAATGCTAAACTGTGATTGACCTGTTACTGTGCTCTGTGTGCCAGAAAATGAAATAGCCAACAAAAATGTAACTAAACATATTAATATATATTACTTAATCATGCTCTTCAAATAATGTACACACTGTAACAGATTTATCCTTCCAGACAGGTTTATTTTTCGATTCTTAACCCCACTGGCACACACAACTAATGTACATAACCTATCAGCTTATGTGTATGTAACTTAATAAAGCACCTGATGATCGCAGCATTCTGCCGAAATGCGTAGTGCTAATAATATATTAGTGAAAAGTGACTGCAGCAGTATAAAATTATTCCACATAACATGAATTTTTGTGAGATTGTTAAGATCAGTTAGTTGTATCAGTAAATGGAAACCGATGATTGTATATTCATAGACTGAAACTGCATGTTAATAGCACGTTCTTGACAAATAACTGATCGATTAAACCATGATCCTCATAGAATGTTAAATGCATTTTCCATAACGTGTACTACCAAAGAGTAGCGGTTACGTTACACCCAAAATATACAGAAATTTAAAACTAATTCAATAATTGTTGTTAACTTTTATTAACAATACACCTTTGAAATAGGTACTGATGTTAAGTAAAGTGCAGAACTAGAAAATAAGTTTGCAGTATCAACACATTTTTTATTATCTGTACACAGAGGGATGGGTGCTTTAAGATCACCGCAAAAATACAAATGTAATTAATTGCCGTTGATTTTTATTCACAATATTTTATTTAAATACATGTACAAGTGTAACAAGGGTCCGGAACCTGGGAATATGAAAATTAGATTTTTTGCAGAAAGTCACATTCATTACAAAGACTTAGATTTATGGGTAAAGTTTTACTGAGAAATTTAAAACGATTGTGAAATTTTGGAATACGAAATAATTACAGCAATAAATGTTTTTTCAGATTTTTAAAATATAAAAAACATGATCAGATTATAGTATTTTAAAAAGGTGGGAGTCAGGTAACCTGCCACGCACCCCCCCCCCTTCCCCCCTAATCCCTGCCCCCCCCCCCCCTCACCGGGCCCTTTTCTTTGGTACTGCGAGGGTTAACACACTGTAGTTTTCTGTAATAATGTGCTGTGAAACCTCTATTACAGAAATTGACAAAGTAAAATTGCAAAGATTTTAACCTGCTCTTCTCATATTCAGGGTTGTTGTTGTTGTTGTTGTTGTGGTCTTCAGTCCTGAGACTGGTTTGATGCAGCTCTCCATGCTAATCTATCCTGTGCAACCTCCTTCATCTCCCAGTACCTACTGCAACATACATCCTTCTGAATATGCTTATTCATCTCTTGGTCTCCCTCTACGACTTTTACCCTCCGCGCTGCCCTCCAATGCTAAAGTTGTGATCTCTTGATGCCTCAAAACATGTCCTACCAACCGATCCCTTCTTCTAGTCAAGTTGTGCCACAAACTTCTCTTCTCCCCAATTCTATTCAATACCTCCTCATTAGTTACGTGATCTACCCATCTAATCTTCAACATTCCTCTGTAGCACCACATTTCGAAAGCTTATATTCTCTTCTTGTCCAAAGTACTTATTGTCCATGTTTCACTTCCATACATTGCTACACTCCATACAAATACTTTCAGAAACGGCTTCCTGACACTTAAATCTACACTCGATGTTAACAAATTTCTCTTCTTCAGAAACGCTTTCCTTGCCAGTGCCAGTATACATTTTATATCCTCTCTACTTCGACCATCGTCAGTTATTTTGCTCCCCAAATAGCAAAACTCCTTTACTACCTTAAGTGTCTCATTTCCTAATCTAATTCCCTCAGTATCAGCCGACTTAATTCGTCCACATTCCATATCCTCGTTTTGCTTTTGTTGATGTTCATCTTATATCCTCCTTTCAAGACACTGTCCATTCCGTTCAACTGCTCTTCCAAGTCCTTTGCTGTCTCTGACAGAATTACAATGTCATCGGCAAACCTCAATGTTTTTATTTCTTCTCCATGGATTTTAATGCCTACTCCGGATTTTTCTTTTGTTTCCTTTACTGCTTGCTCAATATACAGATTGAATAACATCGGGGAGAGGTTACAGCCCTGTCTCACTCTCTTCCAAACCACTGCTTCCCTTTCACGCCCCTCGACGCTTGTAACTGCCATCTGGTTTATATACAAATTGTAAATAGCCTTTCGCTCCCTGTATTTTACCCGTGCCACCTTCAGAATTTGAAAGAGAGTATTCCAGTCAACATTGTCAAAAGCATTCTTTAAGTCTACAAATGCTAGAAACGTATGTTTGCCTTTCCTTAATCTTTCTTCTAAGATAAGTCGTAGGGTCAGTATTACCTCACGTGTTCAAACATTTCTGCGGAATCCAAACTGATCTTTCCCGAGGTCGGCTTCTACCAGTTTTTCCATTCGCCTGTAAATAATTCGCGTTAGTATTTTTGCAGCTGTGACTTATGAAACTGATAGTTCGGTAATTTTCACATCTGTCAACACCTGCTTTCTTTGGGATTGGAATTATTATATTCTTCTTGAAGTCTGAGGGTATTTCGTCTGTCTCGTACATCTTGCTCACCAGATGGTAGAGTTTTGTCAGGACTGGCTCTCCCAAGGCTGTCAGTAGTTCTAATGGAATGCTGTCTACTCCCGGGGCCTTGTTTCGACTTAGGTCTTTCAGTGCTCTGTCAAACTCTTCACGCAGTAGCGTATCTCCCATTTCATCTTCATATACCTCCTCTTCCATTACAATAATATTGCCCTCAAGTACATCGGCCTTGTATAGACCCTCTATATACTCCTTCCACCTTTCTGCTTTCCCCTCTTTGCTTAGAACTGGGTTTCCATCTGAGATCTGAGCTCTTGATATTCATACAAGTGGCTCTCTTTTCTCCAAAGGTCTCTTTAATTTTCCTGTAGGCAGTATCTACGAGGGCTATCCACAAAGTACATTACGTTTTGCAGTTAAAAATAAATAAAGTATTGGAATTTTTTTATTATATACAGATGAAAGCCACACTTAAATACTACTTTTCTACATAGTTGCCATTTAAATTAAGGCACTTATCGTAGCGATGGACGAGCTTGGAAATTCCTTCGTCGTAAAATTCGGCCGCCTGCGCCTTCAACCACGTAATGGTCTTTTGGGTCTGAAAAGGTGTGATTTTTGTGGATTCCTGGAAAGAGGCACTACAATAAACTCTCAAAGGTATTTCCAAACTCTGCACAACCTCAGAAGAGCAATGCAAAACAAGCGCAGGGGAAAGTTGGGCTCAAAGATCTTGCTGATTCACGACAACGCCCGGGCCCGCACGGCAAATGCCGCTCGTGATGTTCTCGAATCTTTTAAGTGGGAGTTGTTTCCTCATCCGCCGTACAGTCCCGACCTGGCACCGAGTGACTTCCACTTATTCCCAGCAATGATGAGGTGGTTGGCGATGCAGCGTTTAGATGACGACGCACAGCTTCAAGAAGAGGTAACCACGTGGTTGAAGGAGCAGGCGGCCGAATTTTACTACGAAGGAATTTCCAACCTCGTCCATCGCTACGATAAGTGCCTTAATTTAAATGGCAACTATGTAGAAAAGTAGTATTAAAGTGTGGCTTTCATCTGTATATAATAAAAAAAATTCCAATACATTATTTATTTTTAATTCCAAAACGTGATGTACTTTGTGGATAGCCCTCGTATCTTAACCCTAGTGAGGTAAGCCTCTACATCCTTACATTTATCCTCTAGTCATCCCTGCTTAGCCATTTTGCGCTTCCTGTCGATTTCATTTTCGAGACATTTGTATTCCTTTTTGCCTGCTTCATTTACTTCATTTTTATATTTTCTCCTTGCATTAATTAAATTAAATATTTTTCTGTCACCCAAGGATTTCTACTAGCCCTCGTCTTTTTACCTACTTGATCCTCTGCTGCCTTCACTACTTCATCCCTGAGAGCTACCCATTTGTCTTCTACTGTATTTCTTTCCCCCATTCCTGTCAATTGTTCCCTTATGCTCTCCCTGAAACTCTGTATAATCTTTGGTTTAGTCCGTTTATCCAGGTCCCATCTCCTTAAATTCCCACCTTTTTGCAATTTCTTCAGTTTTAATCTACAATTCATAACCGTTAGATGGTGGTCAGAGTCCACATCTGTCCCTGCAAATGTCTTACAATTTAAAACCTGGTTCCTAAATCTCTGTCTTACCATTATATAATCTATCTGATACCGTTTAGTATCTCCAGGATACTTCCATGTATACAACCTTCTTTTATGATTCTTGAAACAAATGTTAGCTATGATTAAGTTATGCTCTGTGCAAAATTCTACCAGACGGCTTCCTCTTTCATTTCTTAGCCCCAATTCATATTCACCCACTATTTCGTTTCATTCTCTCCCTTTTCCTACTGTCGAATTCCAGTCTGCCTTGACTATTAAATTTTCGTCTCCCTTCACTACCTGAATAGTTTCTTTTATCTCATCATACATTTCATCAATTACTTCGTCATCTGCAGAGCTAGTTGGCATATAAACTTGTACTACTGTAGTAGGCATGGGCTTCGTGTCTATCTTGGCCACTATAATACGTTCACTATGCTGTTTGTAGTAGCTTACCCGCACTCCTATTTTTTTATTCATTATTAAACCTACTCCTGCATTACCCCTATTTGATTTTGTATTTATAACCCTGTATTCACCTGACCAGAAGTCTTATTCCTCCTGCCACCGAACTTCACTCATTCCCACTATATCCAGCTTTAACCTATCCATTTCCCTTTTTAAATTTTCTAACCTACCTGTCCGATTAAGGGAGCTGACATTCCACGCTCCGATCCGTAGAACGTCAGGTTTCTTTCTCCTGATAACGACGTCCTCTTGAGTAGTCCCCGCCCAGAGATACGAATGGGGGACTATTTTACCTCCGGAATATTTTACCCAAGAGGACGCCATCATCATTTAACCATACAGTAAAGCTGCATGCCCTCGGGAAAAATTACGGCTGTAGTTTCCCCTTGCTTTCAGCCGTTCGCAGTACCAGAACAGCAAGGCCGTTTTGGTTAATGTTACAAGGCCAGATCAGTCAATCATCCAGACTGTTGCCCCTGCAACTACTGAAAAGGCTGCTGCCCCTCTTCAGAAACCACACGTTTGTCTGGCCTCTCAACAGATACCCCTCCGTTGTGGTTGCACCTACTGTACGGCTATTTGTATCGTTGAGGCACGCAAGCCTCCCCACCAACGGCAAGGTCCATGGTTCATGGGGGGTGGGGGGGTGGGATATTCAGGGTATTCGAAAAAAAGTGTGTCGCAGAAAAACTTACTGGCCAGAATTAGAAAATAGGTCAATAACAATACGCCCAGAAACAAAAATTTGTTGAAATATGAACCGTCACATACAATAACAGTGATCTGTCTGAGAATTCTACACGAGGTGCTCAGTGTGTTTACGACTCATTCTTACACAACGTTCATTCATGTCTCTCAAAGATGCACGGCCTAACGTAAACATAACCGAATTAAATAATAAAACACTGCACCAGTTACATTTTTTCCCGTATGATAGAAACTATTTGTTTTTCTTGAAAACAGCGGCTCAGCCACACGGTAAAAGCCATTATCAGCTGGTGGGCGCCAAGCCTTTAGCACGACTGTTGCAACAACAGTGCACTGTGAGGTGAACCAAGCCGACAGCCGCAATTCTCGCAACACAGCAGAAAGACAGGGCTCTTCCATGACAGGCCAAGCGGTTTCCATACCGCTGCGCTACTGATTTCCAATTCTTTAGTTAACTGGGGGCAATGCAGCCGCATAACAAATGAGCTTCTGATCCGTATAAACAACCGAAAGTCTTAGCAGGGGATATTCGCAGTCTGGCAGTCCCTACGATGACGAGAGGACGATGCCAGGCACGGGAGAGGTATTTGGTCAGAAAGCAGCCGCCATGAGGATGGAACCCCGCCACCACGAAACCGTCTCCTAGCAACAATTCCTCCTCTCATGATCTGGAGCCTTCCTACTGTTGGACGGCCTCCAGGTTCACTCCAGCAGCAGCCAGGCTCCTGCCTGTATGGCAGCAGATTGGTGGGGGCAACCTGGCGGATCCCCTGCAAGTATTGCAGCAGACATCCGTACAACTGGCTCCTTCCAAGAGCAGGCAAGTTTTGCGTAACTGCTGCGCACACCGGTGAACGGATTAGTGGGCGTTAGCATTGTTGAGCGCAGCAGTCACAGCCAGTTCTTGGTCAACAGCTGGCCACCGCAGCGCACCACAATACAGCCATCCGCGCCACGCGCTAAATCCAGCTCCGCCGCTGCTCCGAACCACCTCAGGTGTTGTAGCACGAATCTTAATAAAATGTATGACATTCTGATAGTTTTTTCCTTATCTATCAATGACCTGTACAACCACTACCCCCGCCCCCCTACCCGGCCCCGCACAGAAGAGGCTGTTCACCTCGGCATGCATAACGCGATCCATTTCAGGAATTTATTCCCATTTTCAAATACAGTTATTTACTACATTAATTACTGACGACACGGTTGCAGTATACAAACACCAGCCTATCTTCAGTTTATGCTACTTGCATGCGTCTTACGCAAGTCTAGCATGTGCTCTTTGTCAATTGTCAATGGCTTTCAGTGTCGTAGAAGAGAGGAATCCGAGGTGTAAAAGGCATCTGAAACAGATGTCTACAGGACCAGACCATTGCTCGTTAAACATTCGTGTCAGGGACTGTTGTACAGGTGCTGTAAAATTAGGTGGTGGCCCCTCCTGCATAAATCCGTATCCACTGTTCTTTAACAATAGCTTGGGTAATTCATCGTACAGGAACTGGTGTTAAACAGCACCTCGTAACTTTTTGGTAATCTATTTGAGCCTACATTTCCTGCGAAATAGTTCATATTAAAGTGCAAAAGATGTGATGCTTGCATGATCGCTTGACGGTTTCCTTCTGTATACATTTAATGTTGTGGGAACCTACTATCAGATCGTGGGTGAATCTCACCTCACAAGTAAATAGAGTGAAAGCAGTAACCTGCTGAATTTCGCTGCTGGAGGCCACTGGAAGAACAGTAATTTCACAAACCGAGTAGTGTAGCGCTGTGATGAGAAGTTGGACTGAATTTGAAGAGAACGGCCGTTCGTATTCCCATCTAGCTATTCCGATTTCTCGTGTTTTCCTACGCCGCTAAAGGCATGTGAATAGTAGGATGGCTCCTTTGAATGCTTTCAAATGGTTCAAATGGCTCCGAGCACTATGGGACTTAACGTCTGAGGTCATTAGTCCCCTAGACTTAGAACTACTTAGACATAACTAACTTAATGACAGCACACGCATCCATGCCCGAGGCAGGATTCGAACCTGTGACCGTAGCAGCAGCGCGGTTCCGGACTGAAGCGCCTAGGACCACTCGGGCACAACGGCCGGCTAATTGCCTTCCTTATTCCTTCCCAACCAGAGATGGTGCGGTGTCCCTAATCAGCTCGTCATCGATTGAATGTTAAACCCTGACCTTCCTTCCATTTTAGAGTCCTGTAAATCAACCTGTATAAACGGAACCACACGGAGAAAATCTTAGGCTGCGAGGCACCATTATTGATCGCCGACATCAAGACAGCCATCACCACAGAACGCAACATTCTCGACACAATTAAAATTACGCATATGTGAGCAAGTATTTGTTTCTGATGTAACCTCTCCACAAAAATTTTAAAAGGACAATACTATATAGAAATGCTAATGGACATTGCGCTAAGTGAAACCTCTCCACTGAAATTTTAAAGACAGAAATAATAAATGAATAGGAGCCAAACGTAACCTCCCTAGCAATTAAATTTAATGACAATAAAACTGATAATCGCAATCTGACCCAAGTATAAGTTCGTCACGAAAATAATGAAAGTCAATTCAGTGATAAGAAAATCTCAGTAAAAATGATAATTCAATTAAACCAAAATATCTGTCTTTGGCCCTGTGCAAAAATCAGAATTAAATTCTTACCTCATTGTAACTGCTAGTCAAATTTCTGCTCTTATTCTTGCGCACGGCTTGGAGGAACTGCATTGCAAATAATAATATTCTTTTTTTTTTATTATTTAACTGAAAACTGAAACTTTTCTTTAAGGGAAGTGGAACGAAATAGTTACTTCAATTAAATAAAATTTTTATGTAAAATTGCTTTTGAAATCAAAATTACTATTGGGGGCACTTGTTGAAAATTAATTACAATAAATAAACTTTACATTATCCGATGATTATCTTAAGTAACAGTATACCTCATTCAGCATCTTGACCAGTGTTGCCGACAGACTACATCACACAACCGCACTGGGCTGCTACTACTGACCGACTGCTCTGCATGACGACTACAAGCATACTGCACTGCACGACTACTACTAACAGACTGCTCGTAACACTCGCGCGGTCAAGCGCATACTAACCACGATAATAGGCTCTCTGGTCAAAGATTTTAACGTGCCTCACCATCGCTGCTACGTTACATACGTGTTTCATAACCCTCCATTGGGGGGGCAAAAATTTGGCAGCGATGGTGAGTCATTTGGACTTGCCATCGCAAGAAATTTTTACAATTTACAGAATATTCAAGTTTAGTACATAAATTAAATGTTGTGCACACGCACCGAGTACAAAATATATCAGACAAAGACAGGATGTGAGTACAAAACATAGTAGTAAATCAGAAAACTGTATATACAAATTATTTGACAGAAAACTAAGTGCACAGGCACTGAAGAAATTCTTTAGCATATTCAGAACAAATAAACGGACTGACAAAAAAAATCATACATACTGAAGTATTGAACATACAGAATGAGTACAAATCATATTGAAAAATGAGAAAAGTGCACAGGCACTGAAGCTCAATAGAAAACATATTAACACCTAACATAAGTGCACATGCACTGTAGTTCAGAACATATCATTAAAATAAAAATGTATATACAATATAAAAGACAAGAGTGCACATACTGTACTTGAGAACAAATCGAAAAAATGTCTTTAGCATTTTGGCAATAAATAAACATAATAGCAAAAAATCATGTCGACCAGTGACATAAGTGTACTCGCACTGGAGTTCAGCGAATCAAAAAAAAATGTATAACCTATGAACATAAATAATGTTAACAAAAAAATGATTTTCACTATGTGACAAGAATTAGGATAGGAAGGGGAAGGATTGCATCATGGTTGTAGCACTTTAGATTGCACACAGCTGTTCTGAAAGTCCATATCTTTCCACAGAAGTACAACACCAAGTGACACAACTTGAAGTTCTTTTCCCATCAGAATTTATCAGTGTAGCCAAAACACTGAACTGTCGTAGTAATGTTCCATGTTCTCATTTTGGCAGTACACTAGGTACACCAAACAGTGGGACCACAATAACGTCTTCATCGCTCACGGTGGTGGACAGCATGTCGTGTCAACACCACGCTCCTACAAGGCACACCAACGTAGAATTAGTGCAAAAACCAAAGTTAGTGCTCCATGATCACTAGGATAAACAGGACAAATGGACATTGCAGTAATTCAGGGTAGTTAGCTCATGAGGTGAAGGACATTAAGTCACATAATATTGACAATTACAGTCTTCATTAGTAGTTTTCGGCATTCATATCCCAGTTATTGAACATTTCTGTACCAAGTATGTAGTATTACAGAAAAATGTTCATTAATTGTTTTACATAGAATCAGTAGCCTTCTTTTCCTAGTTACAAAGCATTATTAAATAATCGCATTCTTTTCCAGTTACAAAGTATAGCATAGTTAATTAATCATTTGTCATTTCAATATAGTAAGAATCATTAGCCTTCTCCTAATTACAAAGCATTATTAAACAGTCGCATTCTTTTCCAGTTACAAAGCATAATTAAGAATCATTAGCCTTCTTCTAATTACAGTTAATTAATCATTAGTCATTCCAATATAGTAAGAATCATTAGCCTTCTCCTAATTACAAAGCATTATTAAACAGTCGCATTCTTTTCCAGTTACAAAGCATAATTAAGAATCATTAGCCTTCTTCTAATTACAGTTAATTAATCATTAGTCATTCCAATATAGTAAGAATCATTAGCCTTCTCCTAATTACAAAGCATTATGAAACAATCGCATTCATTTCCAGTTACAAAGCATAATTAAGAATCATTAGCCTTCTTCTAATTACAGTTAATTATAGTCATAGCATTAATAATCATGGGCATTTTAAGTAGTCTCATTACAATAAACAGTGGCAGTTCTTAGCCAGTTACAAAGCATTATTTTATATATATATTTTTGTCTCATTAAGAAGTCATTACTCAAGTGACATACTATTCAGAGCTAATCAGTATTACTCAGAACTTTCTCAAACTGGTATCACTACTTGGGACTGGTAATACATTTTTTTTTTTTGTTAGCAATGCATTGCGTTGGGATCGATAATTAATTGCTGAGGCATAACACTATTTGCTTTTGACCTATTGCTGCAAATGGGGATAGGTAACGTCATTCGTCATGAGTCAGCTGTAGCAAGGTTATGTAACAAGGCAGTATATGTGATCACATTTATAAATGATAAACACAAATGGGTAAAAAATAAAAATGCAAGTACTAGAACAGGTATAATAAGTAACAGGTTTAGTATCATGAAAAGCTTCTCCTGAAAAAAAATACAAAATGGATTATTGACCTGAAGGAAGAAACGCACACTATGCTGAAAAGTAGTGAACTTCGAATTAACAGGTAGTGAAATGTGTATAAAAATGTGTTCCATAGCTGTCCTTTCCAAAACTTTCCGTCATCCTACTATGCAATATAACGCCTGCTGTCAAAGCAAACTGCAACAAATACTTAAATAACTACATAGCATAAATACATAACTTCAACATTATCCTCATCTATAAAGAAAAAACTTCATTATCAATCACTTCATTATCCATATTATCATAACTTCATTATTATCATCACCTGTAAAGAAAAACTTCATTATTCATAATACCATATCCTTCATCATTATTCATCAGCATTCATTATCATCTGCAAAAAATCACTTCATTACTCATTACATAACTATTCCTTATCTCTAGCATATTTCATCACTAAAACTAAGATGTGTAGTTCTGTCTGACAGCCTGCATCAATCACCTTGTATTCTGAAAGAAAAAAATAGTTAAGACTGCTATTCTACGATGAGCATAGTATATTCTTGTTAATGCTTGTTAATCCTGATCCATTTACTCTTCCTCATAAAGTTATTGCATCTTCTTTCGTTTATTCCGTAGGTGAAATTCCCATTTCTGTTGAATTTATATCTTATACGCATCATTTCTTTCTGAAATTGATGAACAGAGATTAATGTCTTGCATTTAAATCATATACCCACTAAACAATGACTGGTTTATGATAACATAATTAACCATACAGCATAACATGACAGAAAACGTAATGTGTCAAAGAAATTGACAGTGTTCAGATGCAAAAATGTACACAGAATAATACAATGCAGCAGCAAAAAACGTAAAACAATCACGATCTTGAGGTGTCATAGGGCAACAAAAATGTCAAAGTCAACTGCTGTGTGTTATATCTTAACTATTTCACAGTGCATACAAACAAAACTGAAAACAATCGTACATAAAAAGACAAAATGTGACGTTCGTTGTGTTCAGCTTGTATAGAGGCGAGAATTAAAGACTTTAATGGAGAAAAATGTAACGAAATTAACATGTCATTAGATAACATTGCATAATTAGTCATAAAATACGTAAGTGTCTCTGAAAAAATATGCACGGTCTGATGTGTAACGACAAGAAAAACGACCTGCTAACCTTACCTTGCCGGGCACTTGCCAAGAAAAAATACGATAATCATCAGTAATTAGTCATGTGAATATAGTTGCATTAGTAAATGGTATCATAGTGTGTTGAATCATAAAGTGTCTTCATTCAATAAACGGTTTAATGTTTGAGATATGGTGGTTGCCTTTCGATTTTCTGATTCTCAAAGTTTCGACGTGTACAACATTGGGATGAGGGATGCTGCGAATCCGATATGGACCTGCGTATAGAAGTTCAAATTTACTGCACTTACCTTTTAATTTACTGGATAAATAGTGTGTACGTACTAATATCTTCTGTCCAACGTGAAAGTCGCGGCGTGTACAAACCTGTTTTTGCTGTCTTCTCCGGCGCTCTGCGGCACGTTTGATGTTGTTCAGCGCAATGTCAATTATTTCGTGGTGTCTTAGTCGACGACATTTAGGGAAGTTTACTAATTCTTTAATTTTGTTTGGTGGTTCAACGTTTTTCAGTATAACAGACGGAGATAGCATAGTGGATTCATTTGGAATGGAATTAATTACATCTTGGAATGAGAGTATGTGTGTATCCCAATCAATATGTCTTTTGTGGCAGTATATTCTACACAGTTTACCAATTTCTTTCATTAATCTTTCACAAGGGTTCGAAGAAGCATGGTACTTGGATATATAAATCGGAGAAATGTTTCTGGCTCGTAACATGCGTGTCCATACGCCACATCGAAATTGTGACCCATTGTCAGAAATTACTTTCATCACATGCCCTACATGAAATAGAAAGTGTTTTACAAATGCTTTCGAAACAGTTTTAGCAGTAGCTTTGCGTAATGGAGTGAAAGTAACAAATTTTGAAGTGAGCTCAAGAGCAACAAAGATGTAGCAAAAACCTTTGTTAGTTCTCGGAATCGGACCAAAAATATCTACAGCGGCCATATGTCTTAATTTAACAGGTATAATGGGATATAATGGAGGAATATGTGAAGTGGTGTCTGATTTAGCTTTCTGGCAAATTTTACAAGACGCTAAAACTCGTCGTATACGTTTCTTCATGTTGGTAAAATAACAGTTCTGTCTCAGTATAAGAAAACATTTTCGTGCTCCGTAATGTGCGTAACTTAAATGAATGTACCAAATTAATTTGTTAACCAGTTCGTCAGGAATGCATAATAACCAATTGTTACTGTCAGGATGAGAGCGGCGAAACAGAATGTCATTGCGCACAGTGTAATGGTTTCTAATCGTAACATTATTCCTATCTTGCCAAAGGTGTTTAATTTCTTTCCACACATTGTCTTTATTTTGCTCTTGTGCTATGTCCTGTAATGACGATGAAATAAAAGTTTCAAATGCAACTTGCTGAATGTACATGACACTGAAATTTGTTTTGCAGAAGTTGGTTGCTACGTCTTGCTGATTGTTGCCGAGAGAACGCGATAGTGCGTCTGCTATAACATTTTGTGTGCCGGGAATGTGGGCAATCGTAAAATTAAATTCTTGTAAATATAGTTTCCATCTACTTAACCTGTCGTGAGTAAATTTAGCCGAAAGCAAAAATTGTATCGCTCTGTGGTCTTTGTAAACGGTGGTATGTCTGCCATAAAGAAAGTGCCGAAATCTCGTAAAAGCCCATACAACGCATAATGTTTCAAGTTCTGTGACGGAATAATTTCGTTCAGCAGGTGACAGAATGCGACTTGCAAATGCGATGTTTTTAATTACTGTTGAACCATCTTCTTCAATTTCCTGAAAAATGTGTACGCCTAAAGCGGTGTTAGAACTGTCGGTGGCAATGGAAAAATTTCTAGTAAGGTCTGGGTGCGATAAAAGTGGTGCATTCAACAGAGCATGTTTCAGGTTCATGAATTCAGAATGTGCTTGCTTATCCCAAGACCAAATAGTGTTTTTACCTGTTAATTGGCATAGTCTAGGCGTGTCTAAAGCAGAATGGTGAATAAATTTACGAAAAAAGTTAATTAAGCCCAAAAAGCTGCGTAATTTCTTCTTTGTCGTAGGAACAGTAATGTCACGTAGAGCTTGAAGTTTTTCCGGATCAGGTGCAATGCCTTCTGCTGAAATTACGTGTCCAAAAAATTTTATAGAAGTTTTGCCAAAATGCGATTTACTGAGGTTAACTGTAAGTCCTTGTGCATGGAAAGTTTGTAACAGTTGTTCAAGAATCAGATTGTGTTCAGACCAGTTAGCTTCTGCGATAAGAATGTCGTCTACATACGTCGTAATTCTGTCCTTAAGTTCTGTCGGAAGTATTGTGTTCAAACCGCGAATAAAGGCTGCTGAAGAAATAGTTAAGCCGAACGGTAATTTGCAAAATTGATAACAGTCGCCAAAACAAAGAAATGCTGTGTATTTTCTACAATTCGGATGAAGTTGAACTAGCCAAAATCCCGATTTCAAATCTAATGTAGAATAAATAGCAGTACCGTGAAATTTCTGTAGAAGTTCCTCTAATGTCTGTGGTCGATCAGTTTCATTAATAATAATGTCATTAATGTGACGTGAATCAAGTACAAGGCGAAGTGAGCCATCTTTTTTCTTAACAATATGCAACGGGTTTATGTACGGACTAACTGCCGGTTCTATAATTCCTTGGTCGAGCATGTCCTGCAATTCTTTTTTAACTTGTTCTCTATGAATATACGGAATAGGATAATGCTTAGCTTTAAATTTATCGTGCTGTTTGACTTGAAATTCATACATAAATCCGGACATAGTACCAGGAACATTGTCAAAGACTGGAGCTTGCTGTAAAAGAATTTTGTATAATTGCGTTCGTTCGTCGTCTGTAGTTGCACTGCTCTCTTTAACCTTATCAGAAATCATTTGCATTACGTCGTAGTCAACTTCGTCTGGAGTATTATAGTTGTGTACGTACGTATCTGTGAACAATGTGGGATTACAGGCTATGTTACGTGTTGCGGAAATGACCTCTGTGCGGTTAATTGTTTGCTCTTCCGCAGATAGTGAGTGCTGAAATTCTATAGCAAATTGTATATTTTCATCCTTTAACATTAAATAAAAATTCTGAAAATTAATGACTGCGTCGTGTTGTACCAGAAAATTCGTACCTAAAATTATGTCTGTTGTCAATAAAGGAACAATCCAAAAATTAGAGTGGAAAGTATGACCTCCAATACAAAATTATAAATGCGTCTGTAATTTAACGTCTACACCTTTACTCGATACTGCTCCCTTCACTTTTGTTTTGCCTAAAGGTAATGTCGGATAGGTATTCTCTTTATTACACTCGTTAAAAGTCTCCTCGTTTATTACTGATATAGGTGAGCCGGAATCAATTACTGCTGAGAATTTCGATGAACCAATCTTAATTTCGATAACAGGATGTGAAATGGTTTTCTGAATAACTTGTCTTTCCTGCAAGAGAGTGTCTCTGATATCGTCAAAAGTAATTACATTTTCGTGAACAACATTTTGCGTGTCTGAAGTAGTGCTTGTATTATTGGAAGATGCGATCTGTACAGTATCTAGTCAGATTCTATCTGACGTGTTATTATTATTAGGAGGATTCTGTGGCATTTCGACTATTTGAACTGTCCTATTACTTCTTCCAGACGTGTTACGCTCTGGATGGTACCTACTGTCGGGTTCATTCATGAGAATAGGTTCTTGTGTAAAATTTTGCTGTTGGTATGTCCGACTGTTGTTAGATGTACGCTGAAAATTGTTCTCATTATTTTTACGTCTGTCGTAATAGTCATTCCTATACGGTGTATTGCGATAGGAATTGAAATACTGCCTTCTTTGTACGTAGTTGTTTCCTTGCTGACGTACGTTACTATTTGTTGTATCACGGACTATACGTGCTCGCGGCGGAACATTAAAGCCTGGTTGACCTTGTGCATTACATTGTTGGTTATGTATGCTAACCGGCTGGTTTTGATGTTGTTGTTGTGAAACACCTCTATTGTTACTAAAGTGTGGTTCCTGTTGCTGAAAATTTTGACGATATTGATAATTAAAATTTTGGCTGTTATTAGAATTTTGGTAGTTGCCGTTCCTAAAGCGTCTGTTATCTTTCCTATTGAAATTACGTGTCTGATCATAATTGCTGTACTTTTGTTGACCTTGGTTATTATAAGAAAAGTTTTTGTTTACAAAAGAAGAATCAGATTGCTGTACTTCCAAGAGCTGTAAAAGATCTCTGAACGCTGAAATATTTTCTTTTTGCTGACCTGTTAGAAGTGACACTCGTAATGACCGTGGTAATTTGGAAATGCATAATTGTATAAGTGCGGATTCACTGTACGGCTCACTTAGGTACTGGTTTTGTTGGACCATATGCTCAAAAAATTGCGTCACACTGGGAAAATTTGAGTTCTCGTAATTCGGCAAACTAATTAACTGATCTTTAATTCCGCGCTGTGTCGTCTTCGACCAGTACGCTGACAGAAAAGCATTCTGAAACTCTTCTACTGAATAGCATTGCCTCGCGATCGGTCTCATACGAGTTGCCGGTTCGCCTTCCTAAAAACTGCAAATAAATTCAAGTTTATGTGTTACAGCCCAAGTCGGTGGAAGAGCAAAGCTAAATTGTTGAATCCAATCCAGTGGGTGAATCTGCGTTCTATCGTTTTTGAAAACCTTAAACTTTCTCACTGACAGAAAATGTTTGTAGTCGAAATTATCATCTCTGTGTGATGGAACAGGTTCAGGATCGTAAGAGAATCTATTGAACTGTGGTTGATCGGAATCTAAGTCCCGTACTCTCTGTAGATTACCCAAATTATACGCGCTGCGTGAGTCTGACACATGTTCATAAAGTGGCGTCTGTTGTGGCATGTTATTAACTGAAATGTTTTTCATCTCTGTTACTTCTTGTTGTAAATTTGATAACTTCCTACGTAACGTGTTGTTAGATGAATCGATCTTATTAATTGTCTGCTGTAAATTTTGAAATTCAGGTGTTTGGATAAATGAAACCGGTGCAGTATCGTCTGATTTATTGTCATTAGTATTTTCGATAACATCAATACGACTGGCCAATTCATCACATTTTTCAGTCAGTATTTTAACCTGATCATCGGTTTTAGAATCAGACGCATTAATCTGTTTTTGCAACTTACGCGTAGTTTCGCTCAGTTTTTTAACATCAGCTTTGATGACATCGCAATCCTGTGTTAGATCTAATTGTTCGAATCTGTCTGTCACTGTTTGAATATTTACTGTGTGTGTATCTGTTTTTGATTTAAGATCAGAAATTTCATCACGTAATTCCGCGTTCAACTGTTCTATGGTATTAATTTTGTCGGACACTGTAGTAATATTATTGTCTACATACGTCTTCGCTTTCGCGAACATTTTACGTTTGTCTTCTTGTCTTTGTGCAGTGATTGTTTCCATGACTTGTCGTTTTACTTTGTTTTGATCCTGAATGAATTTGCGGAAACGCGTATCACTGTTTTGTATGTGAAGATTAAAGCGTTCGTCAATCTGAGTATTCTGTTGTTCGAATTTCGCGTCTATCTTTGCGTCCATTGTGCGCGAAAGTTCTACCGTCATTGCTTTAAACTCGTCCCGTAATTGTGTAGCTTTTTCAGAGCATTGTTTAGCGACTCCGCTAATTTCGTCTCTGAGTGTTTCTGTTGCGGCTGTTCGCATTTCCCTTAATTCTTGCGCAACAGACTTAATTTCTTCGCTATTTTTTTGTGAACAAGCCTCAATTTCCACGCGCAACTGTTCCTTAGTGTCGTGACACTGCGCGGCAACGGCTCTAATTTGTTCACTAAGCTGTCTGGAATTGTCGTCTAATTTTGCATTTAAGTGTTGTTTGAGATTTTCATTATCTTGTTTGTTCTGTTCCCTAAGTTGTTTAAAATCTTCACTCTGTTGTCTGACCTGTTCACTAAGTTTGTCTTGTTTTTCATTCTGTTGTTTGTTATCTTCCCTAAGTTGTTTGACATCTACACCAAGATCGTTCTTAAACTGTAGCATTATTGTCATAAATTGATCCAAACTTAAAGTAGCTGTTGCATTCTCAGTACTCTGTGATGGAGTACATGCAATTGTCCCGCTTTGTGTGACCATTTGGTCATTCTGCAACTTACAAAAAGGATTATCAGTCGGATGTACACTGTCAGACATTATTTCGGAATTAAATGGATCCGTCATACTCTCACTACACTGACCATTTTCATTCGAAAAATTTGTCTGTACATTACTTGGATTTTCTAAATCGGGTGTGTTAACCTCGGCAGCGCTCATTACTATAGAGCGTCCCGCGTCATCAATTGTCGTCAAATTAACAGACGAGACAATTGAGTTCGTTTGTTCATCATTAAGGTAAAAGTCATCATTAGTGGTTGGAATGCACTGATTGTTAGTGAACGCAGGATTGTCATCATTATACTGCGTGTCACAATTACTATCGGTCACGCTGTTTAAGTCGGTAGTCTCATTCAAAATACCTCGCGATACACTATTCACAGTCTTTCGCGGCATTTTTGCTATAGTCACAGTTTTTCACAAAATAAATAAGCACAATGCAAAAGCAATACACAAATACAACAGAGCAACGAATTGCCGTTGACCTGTAGAAAGAAAGTCACAAGTTAATAAAAGCGTAGCGCCAAATCCTAATTATATCTAAGCAAATAAGAGCAGATATCTGACTGTTGTTCAAAAGACTCTCAACGAAATTCGATCCTGGACTGGGTGTCGCCAAGTGTAACCTCTCCACAAAAATTTTAAAAGGACAATACTATATAGAAATCCTAATGGACATTGCGCTAAGTGAAACCTTTCCACTGAAATTTTAAAGACAGAAATAATAAATGAATAGGAGCCAAACGTAACCTCCCTAGCAATTAAATTTAATGACAATAAAACTGATAATCGCAATCTGACCCCAGTATAAGTTCGTCACGAAAATAATGAAAGTCAATTCAGTGATAAGAAAATCTCAGTAAAAATGATAATTCAATTAAACCAAAATATCTGTCTTTGGCCCTGTGCAAAAATCAGAATTAAATTCTTACCTCATTGTAACTGCTAGTCAAATTTCTGCTCTTATTCTTGCGCACGGCTTGGAGGAACTGCATTGCAAATAATAATATTCCTTTTTTTTTATTATTTAACTGAAAACTGAAACTTTTCTTTAAGGGAAGTGGAACGAAATAGTTACTTCAATTAAATAAAATTTTTATGTAAAATTGCTTTTGAAATCAAAATTATTATTGGGGGCACTTGTTGAAAATTAATTACAATAAATAAACTTTACATTATCCGATGATTATCTTAAGTAACAGTATACCTCATTCAGCATCTTGACCAGTGTTGCCGACAGACCACATCACACAACCGCACTGGGCTGCTACTACTGACCGACTGCTCTGCATGACGACTACAAGCGTACTGCACTGCACGACTACTCCTAACAGACTGCTCGTAACACTCGCGCGGTCAAGCGCATACTAACCACGATAATAGGCTCTCTGGTCAAAGATTTTAACGTACCTCACCATCGCTGCTACGTTACATACGTGTTTCACTGAATATGTATTCACAGAATTTTTTTGTCCTTTTTAATTCGTGCTGTCTCCTCTAAGAATGTGGGGTGGTTTTTCTTAAAGGCTCTGTATAAAATCAATTTACAATACACAAAGGGGTCCTGTATTGGGTTCTGGACCACAGACTCCACATTCTACATCCTACGAAATAATAAAAACAACTCGCACTGTGTGTATGTCAGTCCGTAACTGGTCGCCCAGAAGCAGAATAGCATCTGCTGTGCCATAGTGGATGTGTTCCCTTGTACTGTATACATTGCATACATTGCAGTATGTGAATTTAATTTGTCGATGATTACAGAAAAAATGTGACACTCCCGACAAAAAAACCTGCAACGCCCACAAGGACTGCGTACGGTGGCATCAAGCTATAAAATGTGCACACTAAAACCACACTGGCGGGTTGTAGTGTTAGTAATCGCAACCCTGCGGAGTGCAGCCCGATCGCAATTTTTGCTATCGTGTACGATTGGGACGACTAGGGACCGTTCAAAACCAATCGACGAAATCTAAACATGATCCGGAACAGCAAAGGGTACTTACGTTTTTTCAACCCTCCTGTCTTCGGAGGGTGATTACACAGGAGTGCAACATCAACATGTGCCTGAATAAAACAGTTCAGCAACACTCTGCGAGCCACTCACATACCTTTGTTGAGCACGTTGAAACACGTATGTAACGTAGCAGCGATGGTGAGGCACGTTAATATCTTTGACCAGAGAGCCTATTATCGTGGTTAGTATGCGCTTGCCGCGCGAGTGTTACGAGCAGTACAGTAGTAGTCGTCATGTAGAGCAGTACGCTAGTAGTCGTCATGCAGAGCAGTCGGTCAGTAGTAGCAGCCCAGTGCGGTTGTGTGATGTAGTCTGTCGGCAACACTGGTCAAGATGCTGAATGAGGTATATTGTTAATTAAGGTAATCATCAGATAATGTAAAGTTTATTTATTGTAATTAATTTCCAACAAGTGCCCCAATAATAATTTTGATTTCAAAAGCAATTTTACATTAAAATTTTATTTAATTGAAGTAACTATTTCGTTCCACTTCCCTTAAAGAAAAGTTTCAGTTTTCAGTTAAATAATTAAAAAAAAAAAAAGAATATTATTATTTGCAATGCAGTTCCTCCAAGCCGTGCGCAAGAATAAGAGCAGAAATTTGACTAGCAGTTACAATGAGGTAAGAATTTAATTCTGATTTTTGCACAGGGCCAAAGACCGATATTTCGGTAAAATCGAATCATCATTATCACTGAGATTTCATTAGCACTGAATTGTTTTTCATTTTTTTTGTGGGAGCTTACACCAGAGTCAGATTGCGAATTTCACATTTTTGTTGTCATTAAATTTAATTGCTAGGGAAGTTACGTTTGGCTCCCATTCATTTATTATTTCTGTCATTTAAATTTTGCTAGGGAGGTTATACTTAGCGCAATGTCCATTAGCACTCTTAAATAGTATTGTCTTTCCTTTTAAATTTCGGTGGGGAGGTTACACTTGGCGACACCCAGTCCAGGATCGAATTTCGTTGAGAGTCTTTTGAACAACAGTCAGATATCTGCTCTTATTTGCTTAGATATAATTAGGATTTAGCGCAACGCTTTTAATAATATTGTGACTTTCTTTCTACAGGTCAACGGCAATTTGTTGCTTTGTTGTATTTGTGTGTTGCTTTTGCATTGTGCTTATTTATTTTGTGAATAATTTTGACTATTGTTAAAATGCCGCGAAAGACTGTGAATAGTGTATCGCGAGGTATTATGAATGAAATTACCGACACAAACAACTTTACCGATAGGACATGTAACACGCAGTGTAATGATGACAATCCTGCGTTCACTAACAATCAGTGCATTCCAACCACTAATGATGACTTTTACCTTAATGATGAACAAACGAACTCAATTGTCTCGTCTGTTAACTTGACGACAATTGATGACGTGGAGCGGTCTATAGTAATGAGCGCTGCCGAGCTTAACACAGCCAATTTGGAAAACTCAAGTAACGTACAGACAAATTTGTCTAATGAAAATGAACAGGATACACAAAGTACGACGGATTTATTTAATTCCGAAATAGTGAGTGACAGTGTAGGTCCGACTGATAATCCTTTTTGTAAGTTGCAAAATGACCAAATGGTCACACAAAGCGCGACAACTGCAGGTACACCATTAAACAGTACTGAGAATAGAAATGCTAATTTTGGTTCGGATCAAATTATGACATTATTGCTGCAAAGAATTAACCAAATGATGGAAAAACAAGACAACAGTAGTAAAGATTTCAAACAACAATTTAGTGAACAGAACGAAAATTTTAGACAACTTAATGAACAGGTCAAACAACAGAGTGTAGATAACAAACAAGATAATGAAAAACTCAAACAACACTTAAATGAAAAACTTGACAATAATGCCGAAGATCTCAAACAACTTAGGGAACAGAACAAACAGCTAAATGAAAAATTAGACGACAATTCCAGACAGCTTAGTGAACAAATTAGAGCCGTTGCCGCGCAGTGTCACGACACTAAGGAACAGTTGCGCGTGGAAATTGAGGCTTGTTCAAAAAAAAGTAGCGAAGAAATTAAGTCTGTTGCGCAAGAATTAAGGGAAATGCAAACAGCCGCAACAGAAACACTCAGAGACGAAATTAGCGGAGTCGCTAAACAATGCTCTGAAAAAGCTGCACAATTACGGGACGAGTTTAAAGCAATGACGGTAGAACCTTCGCGCACAGTGGACGCAAAGATAGACGCGAAATTCGAACAACAGAATACTCAGATTGACGAACGTTTTAATCTTCACATACAAAACAGTGATACGCGTTTCCGTAAATTTATTCAGGATCAAAACAAAGTAAAACGACAAGTAATGGAAACAATCACAGCACAGAGACAAGAAGACAAACGTAAAATGTTCGCGAAAGCGAAGACGTATGTAGACAATAATATTACTACAGTGTCCGACAAAATTAATACCATAGAACAGTTGAACGCGGAATTACGGGATGAAATTTCTGATCTTAAATTAAAAACAGATACACACACAGTAAATATTCAAACAGTGACAGACAGATTCGAACAATTAGATCTAACACAGGATTGCGATGTCATCAAAGCTGATGTTAAAAAACTGAGCGAAACTACGCGTAAGTTGCAAAAACAGATTAATGCGTCTGATTCTAAAACCGATGATCAGGTTAAAATACTGACTGAAAAATGTGATGAATTGGCCAGTCGTATTGATGTTATCGAAAATACTAATGACAATAAATCAGACGATACTGCACCGGTTTCATTTATCCAAACACCTGAATTTCAAAATTTACAGCAGACAATTAATAAGATCGATTCATCTAACAACACGTTACGTAGGAAGTTATCAAATTTACAACAAGAAGTAACAGAGATGAAAAACATTTCAGTTAATAACATGCCACAACAGACGCCACTTTATGAACATGTGTCAGACTCACGCAGCGCGTATAATTTGGGTAATCTACAGAGAGCACGGGACTTAGATTCCGATCAACCACAGTTCAATAGATTCTCTTACGATCCTGAACCTGTTCCATCACACAGAGATGATAATTTCGATTACAAACATTTTCTGTCAGTGAGAAAGTTTAAGGTTTTCAAAAACGATAGAACGCAGATTCACCCACTGGATTGGATTCAACAATTTAGCTTTGCTCTTCCACCGACTTGGCCTGTAACACATAAACTTGAATTTATTTGCAGCTTTTTGGAAGGCGAACCGGCAACTCGTATGAGACCGATCGCGAGGCAATGCTACTCAGTAGAGGAATTTCAGAATGCTTTTCTGTCAGCGTACTGGACGAAGACGACACAGCGCGGAATTAAAGATCAGTTAATTAGTTTACCGAATTACGAGAACTCCAATTTTCCCAGTGTGACGCAATTTTTTGAGCACATGGTACAACAAAACCAGTACCTAAGTGAGCCGTACAGTGAATCCGCACTTATACAATTATGCATCTCTAAATTACCACGGTCATTACGAGTGTCACTTCTAACAGGTCAGCAAAAAGAAAATATTTCAGCGTTCAGAGATCTTTTACAGCTCTTGGAAGTACAGCAATCTGATTATTCTTTTGTAAACAAAAACTTTTCTTATAATAACCAAGGTCAACAAAAGTACAGCAATTATGATCAGACACGTAATTTCAATAGGAAAGATAACAGACGCTTTAGTTACGGCGACTACCAAAATTCTAATAACAGCCAAAATTTTAATTATCAATATCGTCAAAATTTTCAGCAACAGGAACCACACTTTAGTAACAATAGAGGTATTTCACAACAACAACATCAAAACCAGCCGGTTATCATACCTAACCAACAATGTAATGCACAAGGTCAACCAGGCTTTAATGTTCCGCCGCGTGCACGTATAGTCCCAGCTCCAACAAATAGTAACGTACGGCAGCAAGGAAATAACTACGTACAAAGAAGACAGTATTTCAATTCCTATCGTAATGCACCGTATGGGAATGACTATTACGACAGACGTAAAAACGATGAGCACAATTATCAGCGTACATATAACAACAGTCGGTCTCACCAACAGCAAAATCATACGCAAGAACATATTCTCATGAATGAACTCGACAGTAGGTACCATCCAGAGCGTAACACGTCTGGAAGAAGTAATAGGACAGTTCAAATAGTCGAAATGCCACAGAATCCTCCTAATAATAATAACACGTCAGATAGAATCTGACTAGATACTGTACAGATCGCATCTTACAATAATACAAGCACTATGTTGTTCACGAAAATGTAATTACTTTTGACGATATCAGAGACACTCTCTTGCAGGAAAGACAAGTTATTCAGAAAACCATTTCACATCCTGTTATCGAAATTAAGATTGGTTCATCGAAATTCTCAGCAGTAATTGATTCCGGCTCACCTATATCAGTAATAAATGAGGTGACTTTCAACAAGTGCAACAAAGAGAATACGTATCCGACATTACCATTAGGCAAAACAAAAGTGAAAGGAGCAGTACCGAGTAAAGGAGTAGACGTTAAATTACAGACGCATTTATAATTTTGTATTGGAGGTCATACCTTCCACTCAAATTTTAGGATTGTTCCTTTATTGACAACAGACGTAATTTTAGGTACGAATTTTCTGGTACAACACGACGGAGTCATTGATTTTCAGAATTCTTATTTAATGTTAAAGGATGAAAATGTACAATTGGCTTTAGATTTTCAGCACTGTTTATCTACGGAAGAGCAAACAGTTAACCGCACAGAGGTCATTTCCGCAACACGTAACATAGACTGTAATCCCACATTGTTCACGGATACGTACGTACACAACTATAATACTCCAGACGAAGCTGACTACGACGTAATACAGATGATTTCTGATAAGGTTAAAGAGAGCAGTGCAACTACACACAACGAACGAACGCAATTACACGAAATTCTTTTACAGCAAGCTCCAGTTTTCGACAACATTCCTGGTACTATGTCCGGCTTTATGTATGAATTTCAAGTCAAACAGCACGATACATTTAAAGCAAAGCATTATCCCATTCCATATATTCACAGAGAACAAGTTAGAAAAGAATTGCAGGATATGCTCGACCAAGGAATTATTGAACCGGCAGTTAGTCCGAACATAAACCCGCTACATATTGTTAAGAAAAAAGATGGCTCACTTCGCCTTGTACTTGATTCACGTCACGTTAATGACATTATTATTAACGAAACAGATCGACCACAGACATTAGAGGAACTTTTACAGAAATTTCACGGTACAGCTATTTATTCTACATTAGATTTGAAATCGGGATTTTGGCAAATTCAACTTCATCCGAACTGCAGAAAATACACAGCTTTTCTCTGTTTCGGCGACTGTTATCAATTTTGCAAATTACCGTTCGGCTTAACTATTTCTTCTGCAGCTTTTATTCGCGGTTTGAACACAATACTTCCGACAGAACTTAAGGACAGAATTACGACGTATGAAGACGACATTCTTATCGCAGAAGCTAACTGGTCTGAACACAATGTGATTTTAGAACAACTGTTGCAAACTTTTCATGCACAAGGACTTACAGTTAATCTTAGTAAATCGCACTTTGGCAAAACTTCTATAAAATTTTTTGGACACGTAATTTCAGCAGAAGGCATTGCACCAGATCCGGAAAAACTTCAGGCTCTACGTGACATTAGTGTTCCTACGACGAAGAAACAACTACGCAGTTTTTTGGGCTTAATTAACTTTTTTCGTAAATTTATTCATCACTCCGCTTTAGACACGCCTAGACTATGCCAATTAACAGGTAAAAACACTATTTGGTCTTGGGATAAGCAAGCACATTCTGAATTCATGAACCTGAAACATGCCCTGTTGAATGCACCACTTTTATCGCACCCAGATCTTACCAGAAATTTTTCCATTGCCACCGACAGTTCTAACACCGCTTTAGTCGTACACATTTTCCAGGAAATTGAAGATGATGGTTCTACAGTAATTAAAAACATCGCATTTGCAAGTCGGATTCTGTCACCTGCTGAACGAAATTATTCTGTTACAGAACTTGAAACATTATGTGTTGTATGGGCTTTTACGAGATTTCGGCACTTTCTTTATGGCAGACATACCACCGTTTACACAGACCACAGAGCGATACAATTTTTACTTTCGGCTAAATTCACTCACGACAGATTAAGCAGATGGAAACTTTATTTACAAGAATTTAATTTTACAATAGTTCACATTCCCGGCACACAAAATGTTATAGCAGACGCACTATCGCGTTCTCTCGGCAACAATCAGCAAGACGTAGCAACCAACTTCTGCAAAACAAATTTCAGTGTCATGTACATTCAGCAAGTAGCATTTGAAAACTTTATTTCATCGTCATTACAGGACATAGCACAAGAACAAAATAAAGACAACGTGTGGAAAGAAATTAAACACCTTTGGCAAGATAGGAATAATGTTACGATTAGAAATCATTACACTGTACGCAATGACATTCTGTTTCGCCGCTCTCATCCCGACAGCAACAATTGGTTATTATGCATTCCTGACGAACTGGTTAACAAATTAATTTGGTACACTCATTTAAGTTACGCACATTACGGAGCACGAAAATGTTTTCTTATACTGAGACAGAACTGTTATTTTACCAACATGGAGAAACGTATACGACGAGTTTTAGCGTCTTGTAAAATTTGCCAGAAAGCTAAATCTGACACCACTTCACATATTCCTCCTTTATATCCCATTATACCTGTTAAATTAAGACACATGGCCGCAGTAGATATTTTTGGTCCGATTCCCAGAACTAACAGAGGTTTTTGCTACATCTTTGTCGCTGTTGAGCTCACTTCAAAATTTGTTACTTTCACTCCATTACGCAAAGCTACTGCTAAAACTGTTTCGAAAGCATTTGTAAAACACTTTCTATTTCATGTAGGGCATGTGATGAAAGTAATTTCTGACAATGGGTCACAATTTCGATGTGGCGTATGGACACGCATGTTACGAGCCAGAAACATTTCTCCGATTTATATATCCAAGTACCATGCTTCTTCGAACCCCTGTGAAAGATTAATGAAAGAAATTGGTAAGCTGTGCCGAATATACTGCCACAAAAGACATATTGATTGGGATACACACATACTCTCATTCCAAGAAGTAATTAATTCCATTCCAAATGAATCCACTATGCTATCTCCATCTGTTATACTGAAAAACGTTGAACCACCAAACAAAATTAAAGAATTAGTAAACTTCCCTAAATGTCGTCGACTAAGACACCACGAAATAATTGACATTGCGCTGAACAACATCAAACGTGCCGCAGAGCGCCGGAGAAGACAGCAAAAACAGGTTTGTAGACGCCGAGACTTTCACGTTGGACAGAAGATATTAGTACGTACACACTATTTATCCAGCAAATTAAAAGGTAAGTGCAGTAAATTTGAACTTCTATACGCCGGTCCATATCGGATTCGCAGCATCCCTCACCCCAATGTTGTACACGTCGAAACTTTGAGAACCAGAAAATCGAAAGGCAACCACCATATCTCAAACATTAAACCGTTTATTGAGTGAAGACACTTTATGATTCAACACACTATGATGTCATTTACTAATGCAATTATTTCACCTGACTAATTACTGATGATTATCGTATTTTTTCTTGGCAAGTGCCCGGCAAGGTAAGGTTAGCAGGTCGCTTTTCTTGTCGTTACACATCAGACCGTGCACATTTTCCATTTTTTTTGTGTGTATGATTGCATTCCAGTTTTGTTTGTATGCACTGTGAAATAGTTAACATATAACACACCAGTGACTTTGACATTTTTTTTTTTTTTTGCCTTATGACATCTCAACATCGTGACTGTTTTACATTTTGCTGCTGCATTGTGATATTCTCTGTACATTTTGGCTTCGAACACTGTCAATGTCTTTGACATATTACGTTTTCTGTCATGTTATGCTGTATGGTTAATTGTGTCACCATAAACCAGTCATTATTTAGTGGGTATATGATTTAAATGCAGGACGTTAATCTCTGTTCATCAATTTCAGAAAGAAATGATGCGTGTAAGAAATAAATTCAACAGAAATGGGAATTTCACCTACGGAATAAACGAAAGAAGATGCAATAACTTTATGAGGAAGAGTAAATGGATCAGGATTGGCAAACATTAACTAGAATATACTATACTCATCGTAGAATAGCAGTCTTAACTATTTTTTTCTTTCAGAATACAAGGTGATTGATGCAGGCTGTCAGACAGAACTACACATCTTAGTTTTAGTGATGAAATATGTTAGAGATAAGGAATAGTTATGTAATGAGTAATGAAGTGATATTTTTGCAGATGATAATGAATGCTGATGAATAATGATGAAGAATATGCTATTATGAATAATGAAGTTTTTCTTTACAGGTGATGATAATAATGAAGTTATGATAATATGGATAATGAATAATGAAGTTTTCTCTTTACAGATGAGGATAATGTTGAAGTTATATATTTAGGCTATGTAGTTATTTAAGTATTTGTTGCAGTTTGCTTTGACAGCAGGTGTTATACTGCATAGTAGGATGACGGAAAGGTTTGGAAAGGACAGCTATGGAACACATTTTTATACACATTTCACTACCTGTTAATTCGAAGTTCACTACTTTTCAGCATAGTGTGCGTTTCTTCTTCCAGGTCAATAATCCATTTGGTATTTTTTCCAGGAGAAGCTTTTCATGATACTTACTAAACCTGTTACTTATTATACCTGTTCTAGTACTTGCATTTTTATTTTTTACCCATTTGTGTTTATCATTTATAAATGTGATCACATATACTGCCTTGTTACATAACCTTGCTACAGCTGACTAATGACGAATGACGTTACCTATCCTCATTTGCAGCAATAGGTCAAAAGCAAATAGTGTTATGCCTCAGCAATTAATTATCGATCCCAACGCAATGCATTGCTAACAAAAAAAAAAAAATGTATTACCAGTCCCAAATAGTGATACCAGTTTGAGAAAGTTCTGAGTAATGCTGAACGGCAATGAATAATATGTCACTTGGAAAATGATTAATTAATTATGCTATGCTTTATAATTGGGAAAGAATGTGATTGTTTAATAATGCTTTGTAATTAGAGGAAGGCTAATGATTCTTAATTATGCTTTTTAACTGGAAAAGAATGCGACTGTTTAATAATGCTTTGTAATTAGGAAAAAGCTAATGATTCTTACTATATTGAAATGACACATAATTAATTAACTATGCTATACTTTGTAACTGGAAAAGAATGTGACTGTTTAATAATGCTTTGTAATTAGGAAAAAGCTAATGATTATTACTATTGAAATGACAAATGATTAATTAACGATGCCATATTTTGTAACTGGAAATGAATGTGACTGTTTAATAATGCTTTGTAATTAGGAAAAGGCTAATGATTATTACTATTGGAATGACAAATGATTAATTAATTATGCTATGCTTTGTAATTGGAAATGAAAATGCTTTGTAATTAGAAGAAGGCTAATGATTCTTAATTGTGCTTTATAATTGGAAAAGAATGCGACTGTTTAATAATGCTTTGTAATTAGGAGATGGCTAATGATTCTTACTATATTGGAATGACAAATGATTAATTAACCATGCTATACTTTGTAACTGGAAAAGAATGCGACTGTTTAATAATGCTTTGTAATTAGAAGAAGGCTAATGATTCTTACTATATTAGAATGACAAATGATTAATTAACTGTAATTAGAAGAAGGCTAATGATTCTTAATTATGCTTTGTAACTGGAAAAGAATGCGACTGTTTAACAATGCTTTGTAATTAGGAGAAGAAGGCTACTGATTCTATGTAAAACAATTAATGAACATTTTTCTGTAATACTACATACTTGGTACAGAAATGTTCAATAACTGGGCTATGAATGCCGCAAACTACTAATGAAGACTGTAATTGTCAATATTATGTGACTTAATGTCCTTCACCTCATGAGCTAACTACCCTGAATTACTGCAATGTCCATTTGTCCTGTTTATCCTAGTGATCATGGAGCACTATATTTGGTTTTGCACTAATTCTACGTTGGTGTGCCTTGTAAGAGCGTGGTGTTGACACGACATGCTGTCCACCACCGTGAGCGATGAAGACGTTATTGTGGTCCCACTGTTTGGTGTACCTAATGTACTGCCAAAATGAAAACATGGAATATTACTACGACAGTTCAGTGTCTTGGCTACACTGATTAATTCTGATGGGAAAAGAACTTCAATTTGTGTCACTTGGTGTTGTACTTCTGTGGAAAGATATGGACTTTCAGAACAGCTGTGTGCAATCTAAAGTGCTACAACCATGATGCAATCCTTCCCTTTCCTATCCTAATTCTTGTCACATAGTGAAAATCATTTTTTTGCTAACATTATTTATGTTCATGGGTTATACATTTTTTTCGATTCGCTGAACTCCAGTGCGAGTACATTTGTGTCACTTATCGATATGATTTTTTTTTTGCCATTATGTTTATTTGTTGTGAAAATGCTAAAGACATTTTTCGATTTGTTCTGAAGTACAGTATATGTACACTCTTGTCTTTTATATTGTATATACATTTTTTATTTGATGATATGTTCTGAACTACAGTGCATGTGCACTTATGTTAGGTGTTAATATGTTTTCTACTGAACTTCAGTGCCTGTGCATTTTTCTCATTTTTCAATATGATTTGCACTCATTCTGTATGTTCAATACTTCAGTGTGTATGATTTTTTTTTTTTTTTTGCCATTCTGTTCATGCTAAAGAATTTTTTCAGTGCCTGTGCACTTTGTTTTCTGTCAAATAATTTGTATATACAGTTTTCTGATTTACTACTATGTTTTGTACTCACATTTTGTCTTTGTCTGATATATTTTGTACTCGGTGCGTGTGCACAACATTTAATTTATGTACTAAACTTGAATATTCTGTAAATTGTAAAAATTTCTTGCGATGGCAAGTCCAACTGACTCACCATCGCTGCCAAGTTTTTGCCCCCCCAGTGGAGGGTTATGAAACACGTATGTAACGTAGCAGCGATGGTGAGGCACGTTAAAATCTTTGACCAGAGAGCCTATTATCGTGGTTAGTATGCGCTTGCCGCGCGAGTGTTACGAGCAGTACAGTAGTAGTCGTCACGTAGAGCAGTACGCTAGTAGTCGTCATGCAGAGCAGTTGGTCAGTAGTAGCAGCCCAGTGCGGTTGTGTGATGTAGTCTGTCGGCAACACTGGTCAAGATGCTGAATGAGGTATATTGTTAATTAAGGTAATCATCAGATAATGTAAAGTTTATTTATTGTAATTAATTTCCAACAAGTGCCCCAATAATAATTTTGATTTCAAAAGCAATTTTACATTAAAATTTTATTTAATTGAAGTAACTATTTCGTTCCACTTCCCTTAAAGAAAAGTTTCAGTCTTCAGTTAAATAATTAAAAAAAAAAAAGAATATTATTATTTGCAATGCAGTTCCTCCAAGCCGTGCGCAAGAATAAGAGCAGAAATTTGACTAGCAGTTACAATGAGGTAAGAATTTAATTCTGATTTTTGCACAGGGCCAAAGACCGATATTTCGGTAAAATCGAATTATCATTATCACTGAGATTTCATTAGCACTGAATTGTTTTTCATTTTTTTTGTGGGAGCTTACACCAGAGTCAGATTGCGAATTTCACATTTTTGTTGTCATTAAATTTAATTGCTAGGGAAGTTACGTTTGGCTCCCATTCATTTATTATTTCTGTCATTTAAATTTTGCTAGGGAGGTTATACTTAGCGCAATGTCCATTAGCACTCTTAAATAGTATTGTCTTTCCTTTTAAATTTCGGTGGGGAGGTTACAACGTTAGAGATGTAACTTAGGAAATTTCGACACCCAATCAACTTGGTGGCTTCTGTAGCACCTGAGGGCTAGGCAACCTCTTCGACGACAGTTGGGAGGGGTTTGTCTGCCTTCAGGTGCAAGATCCTCTGCGAAGCTGAACTGGCATAGAAGTGCCTTACAGGCACATTTTTAACGTGGCATCGAGGGAGTTGCCGAACTGGAGGGTCTTAGAGGACCCCTTTGCCGTTTTATTCACGCACATGTTGGTACTGCATTCCCGCGTGATCACGCTACTGGAGGACGGAAAACTGGAGACTTGAAAAGGCGTAAGTACAGTTCGCTGATTCGCTTCACCTTCGTATTCTGTCGAATGGTTTTGAATGGTCGACAGTTCTTCCAAACTGCACACAAGAGCTAAAATTGCGGTTTTGCTGGACTCCAGAGTGTTGTGATCACGTTCAATGTTGATGCAGCCCCTTAGTATGCTTAGAGAACCTTAAGTTTAGCAAAAACCACAAAGCGAAGTAAAGAACAAGGGATATGATATTTCCTACAGTGAAATTTACGTTCACGCTGTGAATAGCGCTGTTGCACGATGCTTTCTGTGTGTACATTCAACTTATCAGGCAGAAATTATTCACAACAGAAAAACTACTCACAATTCTCACAAATGTATTACGTTGTGTCACCGTTGGAGTGGAATGTTACCCACGTTAGTGCGTAGCACGGCTTTGAAACACTTTTCCTATCGTAGATCGCTATCCAGTAAAACTGGAACAGAACATTTTACTGCACACAGTATACAGCGATATTACGCGATTTCTATCGCGAAGTACAAACAGAAGCATAATTTGTAGAATTTGGTGAGTTATTCAAATGAATGCGTACTTTAACAAAAGAATCATAATATAGATAAGTACTAATGAAAATAATTACATTTAGGACGTAATCACGGATGAATTATTAATTGAAGCGAGAAGGAAAGAAACGGAAAATTATAACAGAATATCTGTTAATCGAACCAACTCCGTGAAAATCGCAATAATAATAATAATACTGTAACTGATGTATCTCACATCACAGGACACACTTAATAAAAACAATAGGTATATGATCCACCTCCCTGTAGTGTACATGATACTCACAAAATGTCTCAACAGGTTACAAAAAAAAGTAATACAGGCTTTATACAGATTATATACAATTGCCGCGTCCGCCGCCCCAGGGTCAGAGTAGATGGCTGTCATGCAGGGTACCCGAGTTCGATTTAGGGTACTGCTAAACATTTTTCCTCAATCGGAGGACTGGTACGGGGTTCCCTCAGCTTCGTGATGTCAACTGAGAAACTTGCTGAATGACAATCAGCGGTGGTTTTTACGGTCTGGAAAATTGGCAAAACGGCCTGGAGAGCGGCTTGCTGATCGAATGCCACTCAATACCGCATCCACTTGACACCGTAGGGTGAAGGATGACACGGCAGCCGGTCGGCATCCCTTGGGCGTTCAAGGTATGGACGAGGAATACGTCAAAAATATACACCTGTCGCACCAACGTCATCGTGCCGTTCCTGGTCATTCCCACTTCGGTTCTCCACTTGCTATCTGCAACGATACTCCAGTGTTTCACTGGAGCATGGGAATAATGCGTCTGTTTGAAGCTTCCTTCTTTGCTGTTAAAAGTATTGTCACGATCCTGATTATAACGACTTCTCTGAATAAATGGGCGTGGAATCTCTTCCCCAGAAAGAGACAAATTTTATTATATGGTCAGTCTCACACATCTCTAGGTCTGCCTCCATAGATTTCTCATTATTACTCAATACGCATTGTCGTTTACGCTCAATGATCGTCGCATAGTAATTCCAATATAAACTCTTCCACATGTGCAAGGTATGCCGTACACTCACAGCCAACGAGTCTTCTTTATCCTTTGCAAATATGAGACGCTCTTGAGCTTCTCGGTCGGTTTGTGCACAGTTTCTACACTGTGTTTGAGGAATGTACGGTTGTTTCAGGCCGTCACCCTGGAATCGTCTTCTTTTTTTTTTTTTTGAGCCTTTCTTTTCAGCCATCAGTCTTCTGAATGGTTTGATGCCGCCCACCACGAGTTCCTCTCCTGTGGCAACCTTTTCATCTCAGAGCACCTGTAGTACCACGGAAGTTATTCTCTGATGTCTTAACAGACGTCCTATCACCCTGTCCCTTCTTCTTGTCAGTGTCTTCCATATATTACTTCCTTCGCCTTTTCTGCGGGGACCCTCTCTATTCCTTACATTATCATTCTACTTAATTTTGAGCACTCGTCTGTGCCAAGATACCTGTTCTCATCTGTTCCGGTGTCCCCACAGTCGATGTTTCACTCCCATATAGTGCTGTGTACCAAATACACAGTCACAGAAATGTCTTCCTCAAATTAGGACCTGCGTTTCATACCAGTAGACATCGCTTGCAGTGCTAGTCAGCTTTAGATGTCCTCCTTACTGCGTCCATCATGGGTTATTTTCCTGCCTAGGTAGGAGTAGTGCTTAACTTTGCCTCCTACATGTGAGTTAAAGAGCATTTCGCTCTCATTTAAATATATGGCCGAAAGAGTCAGCCTTCTGGCATTGTGAAACGAACACTGTCGTCGAGGACTGTGTGCCACAAAGAGCGCAGATTCACCACGAAACGGTGAAATTCACAGGCGTCTATTGTGTGAATGAGGCCTAGGCGCTGTAGGGTGCGAGTGAGACAGACGAGAACCTACGTCATAGGGAAACCCCGTAGAAGCCGTTTGTGACCAGGGAGACGTAGCAGTGTTAAATATCGAGGATCTAAGATCGGCCATAAAGGGAAACATTTATGAAAACTATCTAATTCTGTACTAACTCAGGGAATGAAGCCACAGTAATTTTAATCTACCATCCTTCACAAATTTTCATGGTGATCCCAATGAAACTTGAATATTGATCATATCTGTAATAATTTAGGATTTACTGTTAAAGCGAAATTAACAAGTTTTGTAACAAAGACCTGAATGCTAAAATCTGAACGATTTGGTCGATCTTAACTATCGACATTTCAATAGAAGCGCATCATTAAAATGACAAATGTTGTACATATAAACTCTGTAACTTCATTTGTTTAAAAGATATAGTAAATTTAAACTGTCAGTATTATCAGTTAAGCATCAGATCATCGTTTCCTCCACATAAAAGACATCGAACGATGACTCCAGGACACCTTATTGAATCATTAGGAAATAGAATATTAGTTGTAAAGTTTAGTGCATAATACTTACTTTTGTTCTTTATTTATGTATCAGAGAGCACACTGGTGCAAGGCTACTGGCAGTGACATTCAAAGTTAAGAAGGAAATTGGTATTACGTAAAAAAAATTAACGTTTATTATGTAATGGGTATTATTGTTATTTTATTTAGAACATGAAAGTGGTCAAGCTTTGATTATTTAAATATGTTAAAATGTAAAATAATGTAGAATAAGCTGAAGCCAATCAGATGGACGGCTTCAGGAAAGGGACTGTACGAGTCAGCTGGGCGAGGATATTCGGCGCGCGAGAAAGGAGGCTGGGGACGGGCAGAGGGACAGTTCAGACTGAGAAGCGAAAGCGGACAGTCAGTCTTTAGGTAACTAGGAAGTAAAACAACTTAGAAAATTTCACCTTGTGTGGTATCACGGGACCTTAGTCTCTGAGCGGTGAGCATCCGCGCGCCTGGTGTGAACTTTAACTTTTCGTGTAAATATCGAAGTGGAGTATTGTATTTCGCGTTGAGATTGTGAATGATCGAACTGTGCCAAATGGATATGCCCTCGAGTGTAACAGTAACTCTAAATACGACCACTTTCGCTATTAATTTGCTTTCTGAATAAACATGATTCTATCCAAATCGCAACTGTGTCTCCTACATCATTTATGGGCCGTAAATTTAACTCCTGATATTATTATTAATGTTGTTATATGTTATATTAACTTTGATTTTCATACAATTGCGCAAACTTTCCATCAGCCAGACAGTTTAACCAAAGGGGTCACAAGTGTCTAATTTCGGGCGTTTAATGCGACACGTACGGTTCAACCATTAGACGAGTTTGAGCCAAGATATTTCGACGAAGAGGAACCGCATGTGACCCCAAACATCTTAGGGATTTTAGCTCTCATACATGATCTCCAAATGTGATTTTAAGTATCTGGTTGTCGTCATGTCTGCTACTTCTCATTACTTTCGTCTTTCTTCGATTTACTTTCAATCCATCTTCTATACTCATCAGACTGTTCATTCCGTTCAAAAAATCGTGTATTGTTTCTTTACTTTTGTTAGTCTTCTTATTCAACTGTTGAGGTACCCATTGTTCCTCTGAACACATTCTAAGTGTTGCATCTGTCGTTCATGGTGCTGTAGCTCATATAGGGTATAACAAAATGCTAAGGCGAAACACTGACGAAAAATTTCTTCCACACAAAGGAATGAATTGTTTTGTATGGACATTGGTGCAGGAGCACTTTATTTCCACGTCAGGGCTCATGTCCTTCTTCTAGTCATAAGCACATTAATCTCGGGCAGCACACTGAAAAAGGAAGTACCAGCATCATATTAAACTTTTTCTAACATCAAATATTCAGATAACACATTATATTTGCTTACAATGTACAGGAAGAAGTTATTTTTCGGTTGTTCCCATTGAACGAAGGTAATGTTGACACGTGATTCAATTCCTTTCCTGTGTCGACGTGCGACAAACTTCGTTGCTCTACCATCATCAAGCATGTAGAATTAACTATTTAGTTTTCATCACGTACTTGGCTTCTGGCACAGTGAAATGGAAGTGTGCTCAAACACAGAGTTGGCAGACGCTCATTTTCTGTAAGGATTAACTAATGGAAATGGCCGTTGCCCTCAGCGTTTGTGTCGGGAGAAATTTCCAGGACTAGCGTGCCTGGGCAAGATAAAGTCTGAAGAAGATAATCGTCTTCTTTGGGAGCGTGCGTGTGACTGTGATAGGCCAAAAAAAGAAAATAGAAGGGGGCACAGCAAGGCACTGAAACTGGAGGAGAAACTTCTTCGTGCTGTTGACAACAACTCTAGTGTCAGCGTAAGACAACTACCTGCAACAAGTTATTTCGGGCACATGACTGTCTGAAGAGCGCTCCATGAGAACCTGTGGTATCCATACCATGTACAACGTTTGCAAGCTCGATCAGCAGCAGATTTTTTCCCATGGGCACACTTCACTGAATGTTTCAATCAACAGTGTGTTAACCCTCACTATAGTGCAAACCTGCTGTTGACGTATGAGGGCTTCGTTTCATCGCGATCCAGTTGTAAACTTTCACAGTCTACACGTATGGGCTGTCTTGATTTCTCATGAAATTATGCAATCACGTGATCATCTACGATACTTTGTCAAAGTTTTGGGCCGTCATTGTAGGTGACTGTTAAGGTCTCATGTTCTTTGACCCAGGTACAACTGAGAAAGTTACCATCCAATAGAAACTAACCTGTAATGTGATAGAAACTAACCTGTAACCTGGAAACGAAGTGTTTCCGGACCCGTGTCCATATAGCCGAGGGTTGGGGCAAGAGTCTTTGCAACTGGCGGGAGAAAGTGACATATACAGAGGGAAGGAGAAACTGTGAATTACGTGTGTGGTCATTGAAGAACAAGCGAACATTGTGCCTCACATATTTGTAAAAGTAGTATAATGAACAATACTACCTTCGTAGTGCAGAATAATTACAGCACTGGACATGACCAAACCGGGTCTAAAGGCCGTCATATAGTCCTCTGCAACGGTTACCACACGCTCCCAATGATTTAGGAGGAGCTGAATACCATCTGCGTCACCATTTGCTGCCCCATATCTGGACCGGGAGCTGTGTCACACATCAGTGGAAATGTCCTCTCGTGACGCAAATTGCCTACCACGTATTGGTTCCTTTATTTTTCGTATGAGATCAAAGTCACAGGGTAAACGGTCATGATTGTACGGCAGATGCTTCACTTGTTCCCATCACCAGCATCGCAGTTGCCGTCGTACACATTGTACTTTATGTGGTTTCTTGTTGTCGTGCTGTGCGATAGCGCTATCCACTTCAGCGCCTCCCACATCGTTAACAACGAACGTTGCAGAGGTCTGCAATGAGGGCCATCAGACTCAGAAGCACGTCAAATGCATGTGTGCTGTACAGTAATCATTTTTCACCAAGAATCCAGTATTGTCCTGCACACTACCGAAATATACAGGGTGTAAGTGCTGACATTTATTTTATGTATATATTTGAAGACAGTAACTTGTTCTCGAAAGAACAGTTACTGCTGATGACCGTGCAGCTTTTCCCTGGAATAAATGATGACTAATTGACAACCTCAGCTGCCGACAGGTCTTATTGTTATACCTCGATGTGGACAGCTGAAAATGTGTGCTCCGACCGGGACTCGAACCCGAGATCTCCTGCTTACATGGCAGATGGATAGAGCGTCTGCCATGTAAGCAGGAGATCCCGGGTTCGAGTCCCGGTCGGAGCACACATTTTCAGCTGTCCACATCGAGGTATAACAATAACACCTGTCGGCAGCTGAGGTTGTCAATTACTCATCATTTATTTATTTTATGGCTGGGGACGTTGTACTGAACAGCACGACACCAGCGTTTACGTCATTTACACTCTAATAATTCTAGCTATTACAAGTCGTATGTCCTTAGGTTGAGTGGCACCTTCAATTCCACTGACGGAAGAAAAATATCGCAACATCAAGAAGGAGTTGTGCGACTTAAACGAAAGTTGGTAGCTGTGTTTCTACTTCTGAAAGATGATATCTTTACAAATTTCACGCCAGTCACATGAGAGTAGCGTTAATAGTTACGGTATTATGATGCACATCAGGTTTCAGATCGGACGCGGTATGTTACTCAAGAATGCCTTTAAGGCGGTAAAGTCACCTTTATCAGAACTTCACTGATTTTAAACGAGGTCGGTTATTAGTACTGCGAGAAGCTGGATGTTTCTTGTGAGATGTTGCAGAAAGAATTGGCAGGATATAGCCACTGTACGTGATTGGTGGCAGCGGTGGCTACGAGAATTTACGGTCACAAGAAGACCCGGCTCGAACGGCCAGGTGGCACTACCGAGAATGAAGACCATCGTGTTCGCCGTATGGCACTGGCGCATCGTAGTGCATTTGCAGCAGTAATTCGAGCAGCAGTTGGCACCACTGTGACACAACGAACTGTAACAAATCGGCTAATTCAAGGAGAGATCCACGCCATAATCTGAGTAACGTGTGTTCCACTAACCCCAAAACCACTACCATTTGCGACTTAAGTGGTGTCCAACGAGAGCTCATTGGAGGGCAGGATGGAGGTCTATTGTGTTTTCTGGTGAATCCTGGTTCTTCCTCGGCACCATTGATGGTCGTATCCTCGTAAGAAGGTCAGTTTTACGCCTTCAGACAACTTGTGCGTGTGCTAGACACTGAACCTATGCCGCCATTCATGAACACCATTCCAGGGGGGGGGGGGGGGAGGGGGGGCGCATTCCAACAAGATAACGGTCGCCCACATAGTGCTGTTGTTACCCAACGTGTGTTCTTTTTAAATTACCAGTCTTCTGACCGTTTTGATGCTACCCGCCCCGGATTCCTCACCTGCGCCAACCTCTTTATCTCAGAGTAGCACTTGAAATCAACGTCCTTACTTATTTGCTGAATGTATTTCAGGCTCTGTCCTTCTCTACAGTATTTACCAACATGTTTAACAGAGTGTCGACATGCCTCCTTGGCCTGACCGATCACCATATCTTTCCAGTCGAGCACATATGGCACATCATCACACCACAACCCCAGCATCATCCACAACCAGCATTAACAGTACTTCTAACGACCGACCAAGTGCCACAGGCATGGAACTCCATGCCACAAACTGGCAGCCGGCACCTGTACAACACAATGCATCCACGTTTGCAAGCGTACATTCCATATTCTGATGGTTACATGGGTTATTAATGTACCAGAATTTCATATTTGCCTTGACACCTCGCTCTTATGTTAAACTGCAATCTTGCAATGTTAATCACTTAAATATGCTACCTGATCAACCGTATTCCTAACATGGCATTACTGTACATTAATTATTTTTTGGTGTTGCGGTTCGGTTTTTTACGTCAGTGTTCATTGGCAAGAGTAGAGTAGCGCTCAACCAAAATTTAGTTTTGATATACTACATAAATGACGTACTAATGACAGCATAACAGTAATAATTGTATCATTGGTAGGGAAAGAAACGAAAATGGAAATGTGATAGAAACGGGGTGTCACTGACTTCTCTTTGTCATTTCTTCTGCATATAATTAGAACCGAACTTCGTTTAGTGTTCGTCTACTGTGTTTTTTTTTATTCTTACAAAATATAAATTGCATTTTATAAGTAATAAAATTAGTAGATTGTGTAACTTCTGTCCTATTATGTAACCGAAGCAACTGTTTGTGATGCAAGTACAGTCTACAAGCACAAACATAAAAAGATGTATATAATTATTGTTGTTATTTTGTACTCAAAAGGGTGTTCTTCATCATTATCAAAGGCAAGAGTTTCCTATTATTATTCGTAAGTCCGAAAGTTGTCTGTAAGTAACATTCTTTGGCTACTGCCTTTATTCCGCACTATGCGCAGAGTCAAGTACGGAATTGGCATGGTTAATTCTAAGGGGTGGCCAGATGCCCACCCCATACCCCCTGGGACGGAATTAGTGTACCCCAGCTGCCTGCGTTTAGTGTAGATCGTGAAATAATGTAAATGTGTTTCAAATGTTTGCGAGTCGCGTAACTGAGGCGGGACGTGGGGACCAGACCGGCATTCACCTAGGAGGATGTGGCAAACCGCCTAAAAACCACATCCAGGCTGGCTGGCACACCGGTCGTCGTCGCTATTCCGCCTGGCGGATTCGATCCGGGCCTGGCGCGCCTACCTGAGTCTAGGAAGCAGCGCATTAGCGCTCTCTGCTATCCTGGCGGGTGTCTGTAACTAACATACACGTGTTACATACAAGCTCGGCGAGGTACTGAAGTGATGTTAGAATTTCTTTGCGGTGTTTTTTAATTTTCCATTTCTCTGGGGTAATTGCATTTTCTACCATTGTATGATAAATCTGTAGTTCTTTGTATTTTTTGTACAACATCCTCGCTTTCACGTAACAAATAAACAGTTTTCGAATAAAACTTGAATTAAAAATGACAACTTTATTTTGCTATAAACACTGTTTATTTTTAAGTAACAGAAAAGAAGATAACTATGTACTACAAAAATGTTCTGTAGGTTACGCAGCCCTTTATATATACTCACTCAGTTCCTAGACAGTTCATCACTTCCTGTTTCTAGGGTAGTGCTGTAAGAGACTGATCGCATTTGCAGACAAAGGGATCGAAATGAGGTAACGCCTGAGGGGTATGCAACACACCTAATCTTTAGATAACGCAGTGACGATCGTAACAGACCATGGTTAGTGATGATAATCCACGGCGATCTTACAGCTATAGGCAAGAGCAATCTATTAATGTTTATTTTCCTCTCGGCAGAAAATCAGGTGTTGAACTGTTGACATATGGATACAAGACAGTTGGTCAATATTGAGAAGTGTAGTACTCTTAGTGGAAGTGAAAGTGAAGAAGAATTACAGGACTTATTGAACTGAATGAACAGTATAATCAGTACAGAATATGGAATGTGAGTAAATGAATAAAGACGAAAGTTCAAAATGGTTCAAATGGCTCTGAGCACTATGGGACTTAACTTCTAAGGTCATTAGTCCCCTAGAACTTAGAACTACTTAAACCCAACTAACCTAAGGACATCACACACATCCATGCCCGAGGCAGGATTCGAACCTGCGACCGTAGCGGTCCCGCGGTTATAGACTGTAGCGCCTAGAACCGCTCGGCCACCCCGGTCAGCAAAGACGAATGTAATGAAAAGTAGCAAAAACGGGAACTGCTACAAACTTAACATCGGAATTGGGAATCTCAAAGTAAAAAAATTACAGAATTTTGGTACCTAGGCACCAAAACAGGGAGCAGACTAGGAGTGGCCAAAAGCGTATTCCTGGCCAAGAGAAGGCTGTTAGTAAGGAACACAAATCTTAATTTGAGGAATAAATTTCCGAGCATGTACGTTGTGTCGTAACGGCCCGTTATCAGTTAGAGGGACCGCACAAGAAACAAACAAGGTGGGCTGCTGACCTCTCTTCAATAGTTCAGATCAAAACTTCGCGAGTGGATGTAAGCATCAACAGACTTTCCTCATAAACACGGCACTACTTCGTGAAAAGCCATGTGACGGAGATCCACCAATTGGAACTAATGTGACTACGTGTAAGACTTCGCTGAATCGGTGTTATAAACACGCCAGCAGAGTCAGACCGGCAGTTTGTACCAACGGCTAGGACAGCTCCGGCCAGTACCTATGCAGGCTCTAGCCTAGCAGGCACTCGCCATAGACTTTAGTAGTAATTTGTATTTGGTTGGGCGTAACGCCACTTTGTAATTTTGTTGAGTAGTATTTTGGTTATTATTTCTTTTCATCGTCTTGTACTCTTATCTGGCTTTTACCACCACAATAATTGTTGTGCTTCTTGTTGTTCCTGCTTTTGGAAATTAGTGTACGCCATGAAGGCGTTTAAGTTAAATAAACAGTATTCAAACTTGATCGTTAGTACTTTCCTGCCAACCGCAGGACACTACACTTTGGGAGCACACGACTGAATGATAGTTAAATACGAAATGTGAGAAAATCGGAACACAAGAAAATTGAAGAATTTAGGATATAGTGGTACAGAATAATGTTGAAAATTAGGTGGACTAATAAGGAAAGGCATCAGGAGATTCTCTCGAATCGGTGAGGAAAGGAATATGTGGAAAACACTGACAAGATGAAGGGACAGGAAGGCAGGACATCCGTTAAGACATCAGAGAATAACTTCAGTGGTACTACAGGGAGATCTAGGGGGTAAATACTGTAGAGGAATACAGAGATTACATGCAGCAAATAATTGAGGATATAGGCTGAAACTGTCACTCTGAGATGCAAAAGGTTGGCACAGGGACGAATTCTCGGCGGGTGGAATCAAGCCAGTCAAAAGACTGATAACACAAAAAAAGTCCACTTAGGGGAGACCAGGGCAAAACGATCTCTTTAAGAAGTCCGTCCATTTACTCTGGGTACGATTCAAAAAATTTTATAAAATCCATTGGGTTTTGCACATATTTTACTTGTTATTTAACTTACTTATAAAATTTTGAAATGTAAAAGAAGTTTAGAATAAATGCACATATAGTTTTTGTTGTGGCGTAACAAGACAGCTACGCCACACTGAAGTAGCCGAAAGGCACGCGTAATCTCACTTAGGCTAGATAGAGGTCTGAAACAGGATACGTAATGAATGGTAGCAAGAAAAGTACGTAGCTGCTATTACTTAACTTTTAATCCTTGTTGTATACATCGTTCTTGATGAGACATTTCATACGATAACTATCAAACTATGTAAGGCTAATGGCGCCATGCTAGGTCGTAGCCATTGACTTAGCTGAAGGCTATTCTAACTGTCTCTCGGCAAATGAGAGGAAGGCTTCGTCAGTGTAGTCGCTAGCAAAGTCGTCGTACAACTGGGGCGAGTGCTCGTCCGTATCTCGAGACCTGCCTTGTGGTGGCGCTCGGTCTGCGATCACACAGTGGCGACACGCGGGTCCGACATGTACTAAATGGACCGCGGCCGATTTAAACTACCACCTAGCAAGTGTGGTGTCTGGCGGTGACACCACAGTTTTAATGTAAAGGATCATTTTGTCCCTGGTCTTTGGGGTAAAATGATCCCCTGGCTTATAATTTGCAGTTTACTGCCATTATTTGTAATTTTGTTTTTTTTAGTAAATTAAATGCATATGTTATTCAACTACTAATGTGCAATGTAATTAGATAACATATTATTTTCCATAAATGCATTTAGTTAAGGGGAAACTAAATTCTGATTCCCCAATCATCCTTTGATGGTTTTGCATGTTTGCACAAAATGCTGAAACCAATCCTCGAACGCCTAGAGTCTCATCCATTCACTAGAGTTACAGGCAAAAATAGTTCCAGGCGGAGCTCCATCATTTAACTCTGCTTTCATCCTTTTTCGGGAAAATATGAGCATCGGTGGAATGAATGTTCCTCCAGCAGACACGCATAAAAGAGCTGTATTCGACTCACCACGCTCGCCAGTCACAATGCGCCCTACTTGTAATCGTCCCTTCTTCGCCAAAACTCGTGAATTACTAGATGAAACTGTTCCAATAGAAGTTTCATCGACGTTAAAAATTCTGTGAGGAGAATATGGCCGATCAGAATTTACATCCCCAAGAGTATTGAAAAACTTCGTCACTACAGGCCGATTGAATGTACGAGATCTTGCGGCTGATGTTGATTCTGGAACTCTGAGGGAGGGCTCTGGATGCCGTCGTCGAAAACCAGCTAACCAATCATCACCAGCCATACCCAGTTCTGTGTTAAAAGGATGTGATATACTATTTTTCTCTGCTAATTGGAATGCTAATGGCGCACACCTTCTGTTGTCAGACCATAAAATCTTATTTCCGTATCCATGAGATGGTTAACCAGTTCCTCCTCTTGGCATTGAGTGAAAACAGGGTTATAATATCCGAAGACTTTCTTACCTTGCACAGCAGATGTATTTTTTCCTGTTTACTTTTAGTGCCATTCTAGGGACATTAAAATTCCTACTTGCTGTTTTTACAGGCATTGCATTTTGAACTGCCTTAATGGCGTTGTCCATATTGCCAGAACATCAGCTTTGACGATCAGTTTTCCGAACGTAAGTTCGCACCATATTTGAATCTGAAAATTGAAACACTTAAATGAACAATCCCATGGAACTGAACAATTAAGGATGTCGTTAAGTAAACGCATGCATAAAAATATATGTTGTTGTTGTGGTCTTCAGTTCTGAGACTGGTTTGATGCAGCTCTCCATGCTACTCTATCTCGTGCAAGCTTCTTCATCTCCCAGTACCTACTGCAACCTACATCCTTCTGAATCTGTTTAGTGTATTCATCTCTTGGTCTCCCTCTACGATATTTACCCTCTACGCTTCCCTCCAATACTAAATTGGTGATCCCTTGATGCCTCAGAACATGTCCTACCAACCGATCCCTTCTTCTAGTCAAGTTATACCATAAACTTCTCTTCTCCCCAGTCCTATTCAATTACTCCTCATTAGTTATATGATCTACCCATCTAACCTTCAACATTCTTCTGTAGCACCACATTTCGAAAGATTCTATTCTCTTCTTGTCCAAACTAGTTATCGTCCATGTTTCTGTTCCATACATGGCTACGCTCCATACAAATACTTTCAGAAACGACTTTCTGACACATCTATATTCGATGTTAACAAATTTCTCTTCTTCAGAAACGCCTTCCTTGCCATTGCCAGACTACATTTTATATCCTCTCTATTTCGACCATCATCAGTTATTTTGCTCCCCAAATAGCAAAACTCCTTTACTACTTTAAGTGTCTCATTTCCTAATCTAATTCCCTCAGAATCACCCGACTTAACTCGACTACATTCCATTATCCTCGTTTTGCTTTTGTTGACATTCATCTTATAGCCTCCCTTCAAGACACTATCCATTCCGTTCAACTACTCTTCAAAGTCCTTTGCTGTCTCTGACAGAATTACAATGTCATCGGCGAACCTCAAAGTTTTTACTTCTTCTCCATAGATTTTAATACCAACTCCGAAATTTTCTTTTGTTTCCTTCACTGCTTGCTCAATATACAGTTTGATTAACATAGGGGAGAGGCTACACCCCTGTCTCACTCCTTTCCCAACCACTGCTTCCCTTTCATACCCCTCGACCCTTATAACTGCCATCTGGTTTCTGTACAAATTGTAAATAGCCTTTCGCTCCCTGTATTTTACCTCTGCCACCTTCAGAATTTGAAAGAGAGTATTCCAGTCAACATCGTCAAAAGCTTTTTCTAAGTCTACAAATGCAAGAAACGTAGGTTTGCCTTTCCTTAATCTAGCTTCTAAGATGTAGGGTCAGTATTGCCTCACGTGTTCCAATATTTCTACGGAATCCAAACTGATCTTCCCCGAGGTCGGCTTCCACCAGTTCTTTCATTCGTCTGTAAAGAATTCGCGTTAGTATTTTGCATCCGTGACTTATTAAACTGATTGTTCGGTAATCTTCACATCTGTCAACACCTGCTTTCTTTGGGATATATAAGTAGCCTTATTTATATGTAATAGTTTATTAATGGGGTAATATGATCCCTACACGATCATTTGGCCCCAAACCCTCGTCCTGCACCAACAACAACATTGCAGGAGAACGGCATCTTGCATGCTAGCAACAATGCGAATACAACTTCCTTATAAACTGCCTTAACAGTCGGAATATTTGTGAGTCGCTTTAGAGGCACACAGTGTGACATAAACAATTATCGATTTAGAACTTACCTTAGATCAACAGTGCATAAAACGAAATTTTCTTCTGTAAATCTTGTTGCAGAACACACTGCGGAACTGTATCACTGGTGTAACCTTAGACTCATGTGAGCTCTTAATTCACGAATTGTCCGCTGCATGGAAGCACTAACTGTGAAGACAGAGAGTGTGACCGTTATGCCCCAAGGGATCGTTTTGCCCCAGTCTACCCTACTGGTGAATTTATTAACACGGAAGAAATATCAGGTCGTAAAATCTGTCATATGCATGTGGGATTAATGTTCGATGGAGAGGAAAAGCAACTAAAACGCTGATCCGTGTACATATTAAGATATCACATATGAAAATATGTGCGCTTATACCTGTTATACCCCATATATGTCAGGTACAATGTTCGCGTGTTATTCAGTGACGAAATACACTGCTGGCCATTAAAATTGCTACACCACAAAGATGACGTGTTACAGACGCGAAATTTAACCGACAGGAAGAAGATGCTGTGATATGCAAATGATTAGCTTTTCAGAGCATTCACACAAGGTTGGCGCCGGTGGTGACACCTACAACGTGCTGACATGAGGAAAGTTTCCAACCGATTTCTCATACACAAATAGCAGTTGACCGGCGTTGCCTGGTGAAACGTTGTTGTGATGCGTCGTGTAAGGAGGAGAAATGCGTACCAACTCGTTTCCGACTCTGATAAAGGTCGGATTGTAGCGTATCACGATTGCGGTTTATGGTATCGCGACATTGCTGCTCGCGTTGGTCGAGATCCAATGACTGTTAGCAGAATATGGAATCGGTGGTTTCAGGAGGGTAATACGGAACGCCGTGCTGGATCCCAACGGCATCGTATCACTAGCAGTCAAGATGACAGCCATCTTATCCGCATGGCTGTGACGGATCGTGCAGCCAGGTCTCGATCCCTGATCAACAGATGGGGACGTTTGTGAGACAACAACCATCTGCACGAACAGTTCGACGACGTTTGCAGGAGCATGGACTGTCAGCTCGGAGACTATGGCTGCGGTTACCCTTGACGTTGCATCACAGACAGGAGCACCTGCGATGGTGTACTCAACGACGAACTTGGGTGCAGGAATGGCAAAACGTAATTTTTTCGGATGAATCCAGGTTCTGTTTACAGCATCATGATGGTCGCATCCGTGTTTGGCGACATCGCGGTGAACGCACATTGGAAACGCCTATTCGTCATCGCCATACTGGCGTATCACCCGACGTGATGTTAAGGTGTGCCATTGGTTACATGTCTCGGTCACCTCTTGTTGGCATTGATGGCACTTTGAACAGTGGACGTTACGTTTCAGATGTGTTACGACACGTGGCTCTACCTTTCATTCGATCCCTACATTTCAGGAGCATAATGCACGAATGCATGTTGCTGATCCTGTACGGGCCTTTCTGGTTACAGAAAATGTTTGGCTGCTGCTCTGGCCATCACATTCTCTAGATCTCCCACCAATTGAAAACGTCTGGTCAATGGTGGCCGAGCAACTGGCTCGTCACAATACGCCAGTCACTACTCTCGATGAACTGTGGTATCGTGTTGAAGCTCCATGGGCAGCTGTACCTGTACACGCCATCCAAGTTGTGTTTGACTCAATGCCCAGCCATATCAGGATCGTTGTTACGGCCAGAGGTTGTGGTTCTGGGTACTGATTTCTCAGGATCTATGCACCCAAATTGCGTGAAAATGTAATCACATGTCAGTTCTAGTGCAATATATTTGCTCAATGAATACCCGTTTATCATCTGCATTTCTTCTTGGTGTACCAATTTTAATGGCCAGTAGTGTATGTAGTTCCCATCTCGTTGTTTCATCTGCATATGTCGTTTTTCTGGCTGGTATCTGCAAGGGAAAAAAATAGTAGCAATGGCTTTTACTCCAGGCCACGTATTTTCCTCTTCTACGCTTGAGGAATGTTTCCTGAAAGTTTGGACATTCCATTTTGCTACCCCATCTAGTTACGATCACGCCGGATTGCAAATTATCACACCCAAGGTCTACGCCAAGTCATCCATTAGTAGGAGAGATATGTTTCGTTAACATGAACATGTGGTGGAGGACTGGCACCACCACCAAGACTCGTGGTAGGAGTTTCAATTTTTCGAGGTGATACGTAAAACTTTTAGACAGGCTATCCTACACTGTGACACTTAACGTTGGTAAAATGTATTCCAGGTTCAGTTTCAGGCCTCTTGTTTCACCCTACGCTACAAAAAACCAAAGCCGCTCGTCTCTCGGACCCTGGGGAGTCAACTGGCGCGCGCCGGCCCCGGACAGCACAGACACATAAACAACAAGACGCCCGGTTCCCGCCAGCCGCTGCTGTTTAGGCACTTTTCCGGCTTTTTATCGCCCGCCGCCCCTGTTCCCTCAGAGGAGAAACAGTGTTCCGACAGCGCAGGGACGACCCGCCCCGCTGTTCTGTTGCTCCGCGTATCTCATTAACTGGTCCGTAAAGGGAGTCTCATTTGGCCAGTTTAAATCTTATTGCCAATTAGTCCGGACGACTTAGTCTGGCGACGGTCTTAATATTAATAAGACCCTTGATGTTTTAATTATGAAGGTAGCGCGAAAGGCTTCGCACGGCAGAGGGAGGCAGCGTGCGGCAGCCACTGTCGGGAGGAACTTGATCAGGCTAACAGGGGGAAAAAAGAGGTATCTGACTTGAAAGGGCGACGTTGGGCGGTCGCGCAGCCCATTAGTGTGCCTGTACAGGGCATGAGAAGGGACATCTTACATGGTTCACCTTTAAGCGAGTGTCTTTGATGGGCCGGATCTGTGCTTTTTTACTAGGCATATCTTAACTCTGAGCTGGAAGCTACTGCTTTTCCTTGAGCTTCATCGATTCATCGGGACACAGTTATCAAGAACAGCAGCTAAAAAGTTAACTGAGTCTTGTTGACAATGTTGACATAGAAAAAGAATTAGGGAGAAACATCGACTATGACATCTCCAGTGTGTACAGGAGACAGAAGGATGGCAGATAGATTAAGGTTTAATGCATGGTCGACAACGAGTTCATTAGAGACGGCTGGAGACTGTGATGTCGGTGCCAATTCGTTACGTCATATACAAAAGGAAATTACATATATATTTTACATATTTTTATTTTCAATTTATCAGCATGGTTCTTCCTCTCAGGGATATTGTCTTTTCTTATCACTTTTACTTACGTGCATAAGTAAATACGAAACGGGTTCTGGAAGGGCCTCAGTTATTCATGTACCAACTTTAGATTTTGAACGTGATGACTAAAATATAGTTGCCGTTAACTGAATTGAATGTAATTTTGTTAATTTCTATTTATTGATTGCAAATCAAGGCTCGAGAGAATTTCGATTGTTGCCATGGAGCGGACAAGATAAAACTTACTGAACTCGTGGAATCTGTATAATTTAAAAAATGAACTTTAGCGTACATTAATTATCTGTTGCAATTTAAAAAGGTTCTTATAACGAAATCTTTCGCATTTACAGTTACTGTTAACACGTTGAAAAATAAATTAATACTTCGGCGCGTAATGGCCGACCAGAGGCTGCATCGGAAGATGAGCTTCTCGCAGCGCAAATTACTGAAAAAATGCTTACTAAAAATAGTTAGCCACTGCGAGCGTTTGAGATGACAACTATTACAAAGAAATTCATTTTGTAATAATGATAACAATTTTATTTTAGTAATAAATACGAATAACGTACATAAAATATGTGTAGCCGCTCAATGGCTGCCTTCCGTACCACGAAACAAAACAGTGGGTGTACCACAAAATACGTCCTTCCTCCTCGGCCGTACAATCGCGTCTCTTTCGATCCTTTTTTATTTTCATAGACATTAAATTAACATGCTACTCTTAAATTATCGCTGCGTATCAGTTGTTTCAAGAACATTAACTGTATCTTTTACACTAATTATATTCTTAAAATACTTTAAATGCGACTTACAACCGATAAAAATGTCAATATTTATGAGACGTACCGTCACAAGACCGTTCTGGAAAGCAACTCTAGGCAGGATATAAGAATAGTTCCAGCGATCGTTGACTCTGAAAGTCCTTAAAATATTTAGAGGCACAAGTGTACGCCTTTGGGGAAGCCGTCTTGGGTGCTATGATGTACTCACTCTGCAGCATGGGAATTAGTGTCCAAGTAGTGTGTCAGTTTCGATAAAGTCCAGAATTTAATCTCTTAAAATGGAGCATAAATGACTGTGGTGCAGGCTCTACTGTTTTCCCAGGACTCAAAGTTCCCTACAAGTTACGACACACCAAATACAGTTCCGAGCCACAAACAAGGGAGAAGCAAAAATAACCAGAGAATTTAACGTACCTTTCCACATGAAACTATATTTTCCAATAAATGATTTGCCTAGCTACAATCAAGTATACTTCATCCTTTTGTATGACATGAAATGTGATCATAATTCATCCAAGTACATCCGGCATTCAAACTGGCAGCTTACAACAATCCCGCTAATTAAAGGTCCACTGCGCTCCTACTCTTCTCAATTCTCAGTCCGAAGTAAGTTCATTGTTCACGCAATGTTCCACATTATTTCCGCGGAGTTTTACATCACGAGTCAGAGATAATCTGTCTCTCGCAGTAGAAAGGAGTCTCTGAGCCGTATAAATAACTTACTCGGTTACGAACGAACAATTGAGTTATTTGTAAAAACCGTTTCACTCAATCGGAAGAGCACGGAACGGAGTCATTTGGTCATAAATTGACAAGAGTTGTGAGGTTTACTGATATGGTTTATTGTCTTGAACACGATTTGGCGGGTAGGCCCATGTGTCAACAATATGCTTTGCTGGGTACGCACGGCAGGCCGTAGATGGCCGAGCGGTTCTAGGAGCTTCAGTCTGGAACCGCGCGACCGCTACGGTCCTCCCGACATTGCATTGTTTCCAGAAGGAACGTATTTTCAGCGTCAGTGGCGTGGATAACAGGAACGACGGTCCATTACATACATCGAGACATACATGTAAACGTACGGGATTACTAATAATAACTCTCTTTTTATTTTTTTAATGTTGATGGGTGTCGGAGGTGGCCCCACTTTGACTTTAACAATTCCTGCTGCAGCGAAATTCCTTCCAGGACCATGACGATATAAGGACACTATGGTTTTATGGATAATAAAGATTTCTATTTCTTCTACCTTCCTATACCCAATGGGCACGATGGTGGTACCTTCATCGTGTTTTGGAGCGGTCGTCGCAGAGTTGAGAAAAAAAGAGAACGAAAGAAAAAGTGGCTAATGCACTTGTCTAGTTGCCAAGAGAGGAAAAAAACTGGTAAGGGGTGAAGTGGTCGCACTAAGGGTTCCGCGTTCAAACCCTATAGATGACAATTTTTTAACTGTTTACGTGTAAACTGTTACATGGGAGAACATTTTCCTGACAAGAAAAAAGATTTTTCGGAGTTTGTAGCAATGTTCTTTCGGCAGTCTGCTTTCGCTCCATTAGTTGAAGGTAGCAATCCTACAAAGTATGTTTGTATAGATGGGGTGGTGTTCCGTCACCATGTCCGACAGAACAACACATGTACTTTATAGGTTTGCTGCTTTCAGCTAACGAGGCGAAAATAGGCTGCCAAAAACGCATTGCTACAACCTCCGAAAAATCCTTTTACATTTTAGGACAATGTACTCCCATAAAACAGTTTCATGCGTAAACAGATAAAAGAAAATTTTCATCAGTCAGCTTAGAACGTAGGACTTTTGGTGCGATGACTTCGTGCTCTACCAGCTCAACTCGCGAGGTCTTCGAAGAATCACTCATTGTTCTTATGTTACTTTTCATTACAATTTACGCATGTTCTACTGGACGACACCACCTAGCACGAACTGAATCGGTGTTTTCGTGGATACTCTGTTGAGGTACAACTTTTGGTCCCCGTCTGAGAGTCTGGCTTTTGGAGGTTTGGGCGTTTGCGAAAAAATGAAGAGACGCACCTCATTACCATTTATTATTGCAAGTCGATTCTCCTTTCAGATTCACGGCCTGTGCTTTTCTTCCTGTCCAGCTTTAGTATTTAAACCTGCGAAAACGATATTAATATTTCTGGCATTAATGTTTTCCAATATTCTATACAGTTCTTCATAAAACTCACTTTTCTCCTCGTTGTTACTTACGTTTGTTGGTGCCTACGCATTAAAAGGTGTTAAATCTCCACACTTATGCCTTGTAGTGAGGCATAATGTCTTCTTGATGTTTGCACTGGAGCTCTTCATTTTCTTACCAAACGATCACTCACCCACAAACACCATTCCACGTTCCTGAAAACATAATATGAATTGAATGAAATGAAGATGCCAGGCTGAGATTCGTAGGAACACTCTTATGGAAACGCAATGCATTCGTGAAAGAAGTGTCTAAATAAACATATACTCCACTGATTCTTCAGTATTTCTCATGAGTTTGATACCATTACAATGTTGGTTTAATAGGAGAGAGAGACAAGATCCAACGAAGTGCGGCACGTTTCGTCACGGGCTCGTTTAGTGGATGCGAGAGCGTTAGATATAAGCTGAACAGGTTCAACGCTGTGTGATGGTTTACGGATTGTAGATGTAGATGCAGATGTCATTAACTAGGAATTCAATTAAAACATTGGTTACATCCCGTTACTTCTTAAATCTACCGTCTGAAAGACTAGAAGCTTTTGATAGTGCAAATGGAAGATTATCAGTACGTAGTTGAATGTATCTTCGACCATTTGAACAGAAATGGCATATCCTGCTTAGTACTGGTAATGAGTATTCGGTGCTGTGAAAATATATTGGTTATTGCTGGAAGAACCAACTCACGAGAAGTGTGAAACTCTGAGTGATGAAAATGGCGATCTTTGTCTATCTCTCTCTCTGCTATTAAAGTTACGGTTTTCTAGAATGAAATTTCATTCGAGAAACATCCCCAGGCTGTGGCTAAGCCATTTCTCCGCAATATCCTTTCTTCCAGGAGTGCTAGTTCTGCAAGGTTCGCAGGAGAGCTTCTGTGAAGTTTGGAGCCGGCCGGTGTGGCCGTGCTGTTAAAGGCGCTTCAGTCTGGAACCGCGTGACCGCTACGGTCGCAGGTTCGAACCCTGCCTCGGGCATGGATGTGTGTGATGTCCTTAGGTTAGTTAGGTTTAATTAGTTCTAAGTTCTAGGCGACTGATGACCTCAGAAGTTAAGTCGCATAGTGCTCAGAGCCATTTGAACCATTTTGAGAAGTTTGGAAGGTAGGAGACGAGGTACTGGCGGAATTAAAGCTGTGAGGACGGGGCGTGAGTCGTGCTTGTGTAGCTCAGTTGGTAGAGCACTTGCCCGCGAAAGGCAAAGACTCCGGGTTATAGTCTCAGTCCGGCATACAGTTTTAATCTGCCAGGAAGTTTCTTACGGTTTTTTGTTTGAACACTGTCTCGAATTTTATTTTCCGCGAAATATAACGCAACTGGAAGATGTAAATTTGTGTTAAGGACTTACGGGATCAACCTGCTGTGGTCATCACACACTATTTGATCTAATTTAAACTAACTCACGCTAAGGACGACACACGCACCCATGCGCGAGGGAGGACTCGAACCTCCGACAGGGGAGCCGCGCGGACCGTGACAAAACGCCTAAGATCGCGCGGACCGTATTTAACGCGTCAGACCGCTTGGCTACCCCACGCGGCTCGGAAGATGGAACATTATGTGGATCTTTTATAGTGTCGGTTATGATATAAATGAAATCTGGTTTTACCACGTTATATATGAAATACAACAATGTAAAACACGTGTCAATTTTGTCGGAGGAAAGGTTTTATTTATACAGTTCTCCAAAGCGGTAATGTTTTTAGCGTTACCTTCTAAAGGATACACTGAAATACCGAGTCCCCATATAATTCTTTAACAATTTGCCATATTGACATTATTCAATTTCCGATATTGTGTTGGAGGCTGCAGATATTTACCGTGGCCTGTCGCAATATCTATAATATGCAGTGAAATGAGAACGAGACAGATGGAAAGAAAACTGTTCATTATATCAAAAGTAAACCCTGTGACTGTTGATACATTTGCGCCACTGTAAGGAATGACGGTCATTGCCTTCGTGGAAACCTTGATTGTACCTCTTCCTCCGCAGCAAATCGACCGCCATAAATGTCTTTCTTCAAGGCTCTAGGGATATTTCAATCACATGGGGAGAATAGGGGCTGTATGACGATATGTAATGGCTTAGCCGGCCGAGGTGGCCGAGCGGTTCTAGGCGCTACAGTCTGGAACCACGCGAACGCTACGGTCGCAGGTTCGAATCCTGCCTCGCGCATGGATGTGTGTGATGTCCTTAGGTTAGGTAGGTTTAAGTAGTTCTAAGTTCTCAGTGACTCATGACCTCAGAGGTCAAGTCCCATAGTGCTCAGAGCGATTTGAACCATTTTTGTAATGGCTTACCAGGAAAACTTTTGCAGCAGACTGGAAACAGCCTGGCAAAGTTTGAGTTGGACCACGTAGTCCTAAGGTTGTTTTGACAATGCACACACACACACACACACACACACACACACACACACACACACACACACACACACAGACTTTCAACAACACACATACAGCCAAACAAAAATCTAGTGAAAGCAAAAACTGCAAAAACTAGCAACACTTACAAAAACAAACGACACTCTAGAAATGCAAAATTGCAGCTTTAGTGTCATGTTATGAAAATACAGTGACCGTTGAAAAAATCAACAGCCATTTACCTAACGGAAGTTTTATTTCTCGCTCGGTTTCAGGCACTTAGTGCCCTTCTTCACAATTACCGCACGACTAGGGTCTATGAAAAATACACAGATGTACGTATGATATTATTGTAGTCTCAACTGAAGTTGTAGTAGGGTGCATACACATGTTTAGTTTTGAAGCTCGTTAGTAATACGATAGTTCTAAGCTTCTGAAGACAGGTACTCGAGGCCTGAGACACGTATAGAAATTAAAATATCTTCTGTGCAACTGGCTCCTGATTTTTTTCGGCAGCTACTCTTGCCGATGCTACGTATGGATAAAGTGGTAAAAACACAGCGAGTACAAGAAAAATTGGAGACTTCGAATCGATTTTCCACATGAGGGGAAGCTGCTTGTTATTCAGACAATGAATTAGAAGCTCTTCTTTAAGTGCATTGTGATGAAGGAGAAACACGCCTGGTTACATAAATACAACAAATAGTCATAATGCAGCTTGCGAAAGCTGTTTTTCTTGTAAACTACTGCAATTTATATCTCGGAAATATTTAGAGCCGAAATAACGAAGGCAGATTGCAGTATCATCTGCCATCTCCACAGAGATCATTAGAGATGGAACACAAGCTCAGATTACGAAAGGACGGGGAAGGAAATCTTCCGTGACCTTTTCAAAGCAACCATTCTCGTATTTGCCTGGAGCGAATTAAGGGAATCATGACATATCTAAATCTGGATCGCCGGATGGGGACTTGAACCGTCATCCTGCGGAATATGAGCCGTCGTTTGACTCCAAGGAAAATGTTGCGGCAAGATGAGCGAGTTTTCTACTTTCCAGACACACACTTCAAAAATAAGATCCACTCACTGGAAAAAGGTGGACAAATTTTTATTTGCGTAAAAGCAATTTACGTCGGAAAAAAGAACTTGTTTTAAAATGGGAAGTGCAATCTCTCGACGAAAGGAGAAAAACTTTTCGCCTTGCCATCGTATCACACGTTCCTCACATCGTCACCTCACTTCCGACTCGCCACAGCGCGGTCTTTCTCTCGGCAACGAGGCGCCTACGCTGAATGTGGCGGCAAGCGCTGAGCCCGCAGTCCTGATAGGCTGGTGGAACTCCCGGGAACGGCCTTCCTCTGGAAGCGGACCCGGGCCAGGAAATGGCCCGTGGGGGGCCCCCGCGGCGTGAACGATGCCCGGACACTGGGCGCCACAAAAGAAACCCGCCAGCAGGATGACAGAGCCATTCAACAGTTCACGGCCGACTTCCCCGACGATAACTCTGCCCGCAGGGGTAATATACAACTCGCTGCCGAGGACATCTGCGCAGTGATCGCTTCTCCCAAGTGGGAAGGACGCTATCGAGGAAGCAATTTTGCTTCCAGTGGCTATCCAACAGGGAAATTTCCCTGGAAACTTCGTATATGCTCTAGTGTGAAGACACGCGTCCGTGTCAATTTCAAGGAGCAGTCAGTATTTAGCATGGAACAATTACTACTGATGAAAGAATGTAAAGGAGGTATGGACAATCTCTGATGAACCGCGGTACTAAGGGAGCCCATACGATATACTATAGGGGAACGGGGGAGGCAATACATGGGTGAAGTACTTTTTAATATTTTGAAAGACGGATGGCACTTGCAAATAGCCATAAGAATGTTCCATTTCTATCCTTGCAAAAAACCCGCGTAATACCGACTTTCAAATCATTGTTTTCAAAGGAAATCGTCTCAGTACACTACATTCTTACTTTCCGTGAGAGATAGGGTGGCGTGGCGTGGGCGGTGGGGGGTGGTGTGGGGGAGGGGGGGAACCTCGGCCCCTCCCTGTCCCTGTGCTTGGTGCTTGGGTACCGTATCCGGGGTCTGATTCACATACTTAAAGCTGGCGGGCCAACTAGTCACGTGAAGCGACAGTAGCGCTTCTAGCGAATAAAGTCAAAACTACAAAGAACGTGCCACTTTTTAAGGAATAACGCAGCGATGTGAACAGCACCACTTTCCCGACACGCCTCACAACTTGCGTTTTTGAGTGTACGTTCATTTTACGTTCACTTCATCTTCAGATGTTTGCGTTTACTTACGTGTCTTGATCATCGGTTATTTACGACGTATCATTGTTTACGACGTATTACAATCGATGTCTTAAGAACTTCCATCGCAAAATTGTCAGTAAAGAAACAATGATCAGGGCACATAAACAAATATAAACACATGAAAATGGTGTGCCAGTCATTTTGAAATGTCATCATGGTAATATAAACGGCTGTGAAGGCAACCGGTTGCTACTGAGGCCGGCCGGAGTGGCCGTGCGGTTCTGGGCGCTGCAGTCCGGAACCGCGGGACTGCTACGGTCGCAGGTTCGAATCCTGCCTCGGGCATGGATGTGTGTGATGTCCTTAGGTTAGTTAGGTTTAAGTAGTTCTAAGTTCTCGGGGACTGATGACCTAAGATGTTGAGTCCCATAGTGCTCAGAGCCATTTTTTGGTTGCTACTGATCCATTACAAATCACCCTTAGTTTCAACAGTTGCCCTTTGCAGTTTTGTAGTATATTCACAACGGAAGAATTATCTACTACTGCAAACACAAGAAAGAATGTAAAAAGAAAATACGATAACGAGGAAATCCCAGACAACAAACAATTGGGAGTAACTATTTGAGTTTTGACCACAGGCGAGCCTTAGTGTGTTTGAAATGTGGTGCGTTAATATCCACACACACTATTAGCAAGCAAGCATTTTTTTTAAATATTTGTCCAAATATCTTTCTTTGCTGAATCTTCCTGGCAGATTAAAACTGTGTGCCCGACCGAGACTCGAACTCGGGACCTTTGCCATTCGCGGGGAATTGCTCTACCAACTGACCTACCGAAGCACGACTCACGCCCGGTACTCACAGCTTTACTTCTGCCAGTACCTCGTCTCCTAACTTCCAAACTTTACAGAAGCTCTCCTGCGAACCTTGCAGAACTAGCACTCCTGAAAGAAAGGATATTGCGGAGACATGGCTTAGCCACAGCCTGGAGGATGTTTCCAGAATTAGATTTTCGCTCTGCAGCGGAGTGTGCGCTGATATGAAACTTCCTGGCAGATTAAAACTGTGAGCCCAACCGAGACCCGAACTCGGGACCTTTGCCTTTCGCGGGCAAGTGCTCTACCAACTGAGCTACCCAAGCACGACTCACGCCCGGTACTCACAGCTTTACTTCTGCCAGTACCTCGTCTCCTACCTTCCAAACTTTACAGAAGCTCTCCTGCGAACCTTGCAGAACTAGCACTCCTGAAAGAAAGGAGTGCTAGTTCTGCAAGGTTCGCAGGAGAGCTTCTGTAAAGTTTGGAAGGTAGGAGACGAGGTACTGGCAGAAGTAAAGCTGTGAGTACCGGGCGTGAGTCGTGCTTCGGTAGCTCAGTTGGTAGAGCACTTGCCCGCGAAAGGCTGAGGTCCCGAGTTCGAGTCTCGGTCAGGCACACAGTTTTAATCTGCCAGGAAGTTTCATATCAGCGCACACTCCGCTGCAGAGTGAAAATCTCATTCTGGATCTTTCTTTGCTGTCTTTGAAGGCCTTTTGGTGACAAATGCATGGGTTGTTTCTGTAACATTAAATAAATGAAGCCACTATTTCTTTATTCATTTTAAAAATCTAAAGTCTAAATCGGTCGAACTTATCGGCTGAATCACGCAGAAGCCAAATTGCACAAGTGCGAATAATAGAATGGTGAATATCCAAAAATGCGTCGTGGGTGGAGTTTCAGGGCTGTTGTTGAAATATCGATATATTGATACTTTCTACAGAAGGTGTGAACATGTAACGGTGATATTTCTCCCACGATATATCGATATATGAACATCAAAGTGTCAATTTTTGTTTTATATTAAATTTCTTCACTATTTTCCGTAATTATTTGAAGCTGTTCTTTTGAAATTATAGTAGAACATTATTTTACTTCCGCTGCGTCAGGGAGTCTTTTTACTTATTGAGCTTTCATCATGTCCAATCTTTCTCTTTGGCTGTGTGAAGTAAGTTTTGTTTTTCTTTTTCTTTTGAGTCATCAGTCTTTTGACGTGTTTGATGCGGCCCGCCACGATATTCTCTCCCGCGCCGACCTCTTCGCCTCACAGTAGCACTTGCAATATACGTCTTCCATTGATTGCTGGATGTATCCCAGACTCTTTCTTGCTCTACAGATTTTGCGTTCTACAGCTCCGTGTAGTACCACGGACCTTATTCTCTGACGTCTTAATAGACATCCTATAATCCTATCCCTTCTTCTTGTCAGTGTTTACACATCTTTCTTTCCTCTCCGATTCTGTGCAGAACCTCCTCATGCCATACCATATCAGTCCACCTAGTTTTCGCCATTCGTCTGTGGCACCACATCTCAAATTCTTCTATTCTCTTCTGTTCTAGTTTTCCAACAGTCGATGTTTCACGTCCATACAATGCTGTTCTCCAAATGTACACTCTATGAAATTTCTTCCTCAAATCAAGGCTTATGTTTGTTACTGATAGGCTTCTCTTGGTCAGGAATGCCCTTTTTATCAGTGCTAGTCTGCTTTTGGTGTGCTCCTTGCTTCGTCCGTCGTTGGTTATTTTACTGCCTAGGCAGCAGAATTCCTTAACTTCATCTACTTCTTGACCATCAATCCTGATGTTAAGTTACTCGATTTTCTCATCTCCGCTACTGCTCATTACTTTCGCCCTTCTTCAATATACTCTCAATCTATATTCTGTACTCATTAGGCTGTTCACTCCATTCGGCAGATCATGTAATTCTTCTTCACTTTCACTCAAGATAGCAAAGTCATCAGCGAATCTTATCACTGATATCCTTTCACATTGAAATTTAATTCCACTTCTGAACCTTTCTTTTATTTCCATCATTGCTTCTCCGATGTAAAGATTGAATTATGGGCGAAATACTACAACCCCTTTCTTACACCCTTTTTAATCCGAGCTTTTTGTTCTTGGTCGTCTCTTATTGTTCCCTCTTGGCTGTCGTACATATTGTATATTACTCGTATCTCCCTATAGCTTACACCTATTTTCCTCAGTATTTCGAACATGTTGCACCATTTGACGTTGTAAAACGCTTTTTCCAGGTCGACACGTCCATGAACGTGTCTTCATTTTTCCTTAGTCTTCCTTCCATCATAAATCGCAACGTCAGAATGGCTTCTCTGGTGCCTTTTCCTTTTCTAAAGCCAAACATCGTCATCTAACACACTCTTGTAAGCAACTTGGATGCAGGAGCAGTTAAGCTGATTGATCTATAATTTTCGCACTTGTCAGCTCTTGCAGTCTTCGGAATTGTGTGGGTGATATTTTTCTTAAAGTCAGATGGTATGTCGCCAAACTCATACATTCTACACACCAACTTGAATAGTCGTTTTGTTACTACTGCCCCGTGCCGGCCGCGGTGGCCGTGCGGTCCTAGGCACTTTAGTCCGGAAACGCGTGATTGCTACGGTCGCAGGTTCGAATCCTGCCTTGGGCATGGAGGGTGTGATGTCCTTAGGTTAGTTAGGTTTAAGCAGTTCTAAGTTCTAGGGGACTGATGACCTCAGATGTTGAGTCCCATAGTGCTCAGAGCCATTTGAACCTTTTTTTTTTTTTTTTACTACTGCCTCCAATGATTTTAGGAATTCGGACGGAATGTTATGTATCCCATCTGGCTTATTTGATCTTAAGTCCTCCAAAACTCTCTTCAATTCTGATTCTACTACGTGATCCCCTATCTCTTCTGAATCGACTCTTCTTTCTTCTTCTATCACAAATCTTCCTCTCATTGAGGCCTTCAATGTACTCTTCCCACCTATCCGCTCTTTCCTCTGCATTTAGCATTATAACTACCGTTACCTTCTTCATATTACCACCCTTGCTTTTAATTCCACCGAAAGTTGTTTTGACTTTCCTGTATTCCGAGTCAGTTCTCCCGACAATCATTTTATTTCGATTTCTTCAAATTTTTCCTGAAGCCATTTCGTCTTAGCTTCTCTGAACTTCCTGTTTATTTCATTCCTAAGCGACTTGTATTACTATATTCCTGCATTTCCTTTAACATTTTTGAACTTCCTTCTTTCATCGATCAACTGAATTATTTCTGCTTTTAACCATAATTTCTTCGCAGCTACATTCTTTGTATCTATGTTTTTCTTTCCAATTTCTATGATTGCCCTTTTTAGAGATGACCATTCCTCTTCCACTGTACTTCATGCGGAGGTATTTCTTATTGCTGTATCTATAGCCTTAGAGAACTTCAAACCTATCTCGTCATTCCTTAGTACTTCCGTATCCCACTTCTTTGCTTACCGATTCTTCCTGCCTAATCTCTTAAACTTCAGCCTACTCTTCATCACTATTACATTGTGATCTGAGTCTATATCTGCTCCTGGGGCCACTTTGCATTCCAGTATCAGATTTCAGAATATCTGTCTGACCATGATGTAATCTGACTAAAACCTTCCCGTATCACCTGACCTTTTCCAGGTGTACCTTCTCCTCTTGTGATTCTTGAACAGAGTATTCACTGTTACTAGCTGAAATTTACAACAGAACTCTGTCTTTTTGCTGTCTCATTCCTTGTCCTAAGCCCAAATTCTCCTACTCATTACATTACAACTTCATTTCAGTCCCCCATGACTATTTGATTTCCATTCTCCTTTACGTAATGTATTATCCTTTCAGTATCCTCATATTTTTTCTATCTCCTACCACCCAAATAGTCACAGTAACACACTCTCTGCCCTACTTTCCCATTCACAACGAATCCTATTCCCGTTATACGATTTTCTGTTGCTGTTGATATTACTTTATACTCATCTGACCAGAAAGTCTAGTCTTCTTTGCATTTCTCTTCACTCACCCGCACTATGTCTAGACTGCGTTTTTGTATTTCCGTTTTCAGATTTTCTAGCTTCCCTACCACCTTAAAGCTTCTGACATTCCACGCCCCGACGTAGAACGTTATCCTTTCGTTGATTATTCAATCTTTTATTCTTATCAGACCCCCCCCCCCCCCCCGCGACCCGAAGGAGGGCTATTCCGGAATCTTTTGCCAATGGAGAGATCATCATGACACTTTTTTCAATTACAGGCCACATGTCCTATTGATACACGATGTGTGTCTTTAATCCAGTGGTATCCATTGCTTCCTGCCTCTTCATGCCGTTGGTCATTGCAGAATCTTCCACCTTTAGAAGCAATTTCCCACCCCAACGACAAGAAAGTCTTTGACAAGGCCACTGGCAGAATGAGAATGATCTCCTATACTGGAGGTCTTCGGCCGCCAATGCTGATGATTAATTAAAATTTAGGTGATGGCGTGTTTCGAACCTGGAAACGAGAAAGTTTAGATTACTAATCAAAAACGCTATCAGAGTGACTTCATCATATGAAACTTCAGTAGACCATAGTCAAATCATCATGTAATATAAGCTGCAAGTGGGAGAAAAAAATTAATTATGATAACAAAATAATAAGAGAAGGAGAAAAGAAAAAAAACCAAGAACACAGCCAAAAAACCACCGCCAACCTCTCATGTTATATATACACATTTCTTTTAGTTTTTTTACATTTTTAGTTTTTTGTATATATATATATATATATATATATATATATATATATATATATATATATATATATATATATGTTTTTATTTAGACTCTAAAAGCAGAAAGACAAACGAATCAGATTATATTGTAAATAGCAAACAAAAAAAATTTCAAATATGATTTCAAGGAGTGTATACGCTCATGTGTATATATATATTTCATCTATTCACATTTGACAATAGAACTGGAGCAACACTGAGTCAAAACACTGGACAAAACGAGCAGGTAAACTAGAACAAGCCGAAGCAAATCAGATGGGAAACACATATAACAAGGAAAACAAATGTCATCAAAAAAATGAAATCAACCAACACCTTGCCGACGGAAAACGAGATCGAACATCTTGGCGAAGAGATATCGATATCGAGGTCTTCGCAAGCATGTCCAATGACCGTGATCATGTACTGCATGAAGTTTTTATCTTCCCTCTCGCCTTCCAAAACATAATGAACGACGTGTCCCAGTAGCCACATAACGGTCGCAATATGATGTCGGTAGTGTATAAAGTCTTAGAAGATCGAGTAAGGAAGGCCAATTGCGTCCTAATACAAGACCAATTTGCCATATGGCTTCCACAAGTAAAGCGATGTCGAATCGCATCTGCAGACGTACAACGTCTACATAAATCCGTGTCGCTAAGACCAATGCGGAAAAGTCGCTCGTTCTTTGAAATCAAGTTATTCACTACCTTATACCAAAAGGACGCTAAGCGCATGGGCAATATCGGAAGATTGATATTGCACCAAACTGTCTCCCAGTTTGTTTGCGGCGATTCTCTTTCAACGGAGTTCGGGCAAGAGACTGCTTTCCAACGAGTCCGTGGGAATTTCATGATGACGACGGGTCTCCATAAAAAGTTAGCACACCGCAAGATAGAAGTCACGAATGTGTTGTAACTTATAATTTATGCAACCGGCATCAATAGGGGGTTCAAGACAAGCAGGACGGACACAGAGAAATAAACGAGACGTGAAAGTGAGACGTTCTTGAGTAATGATCATAAAACGGTACGTCACATTTGCAGCATCTACGTCTTCCTTCGGATGTCAGCCAGGCCCAACGCCCCAAAGGAACGAGGCTTCGTGACCACCTCAACCGTAAGCGAAAGATATGTCTTTTCCATAAGAAGCGACCAGAAAGTTGCTGTAGTTTCTCCGCCATCATCGAGGGAAGCTTTGCATCAGACATACGTAGCCAAAATTCGAATTTCTGGAGAACAGTAAGAGACCGCCTTTCATTTTCTAGTAACGTTCCCTGTATTTTTTTCGTAGCAGACTTCCAGTTAAGCGTCGCCATTTTTAATGGACAACGATCATTGATGATACCTAGAGACGTATGCCGATCCACCACAGTAGCCCACGGAACAACGGCGTCATCAAAACCTCGCGAAGTAGGAAACCTGCATTTACCTTCATTAAGTAGAGCACCTGAACTCCGACAATAATCGTCAAGTACAGTCTTCAGTCGAGGTATCTCCGCAGATTTGCGGAGTAGAACCAGCACTTCATCCGCGTATGCACGAACAGCTATAGTCTCTCCGGAATGCGTCCAACCTCTCAGCTGGGGTGGTAGCATCCGAAGTAGGGGCTCCAGAGACAACAAAAACAAAGTTATTGACAGCGGGCTCCTTGAGGCACTCCCCGACGGATATTTATCGGGGGTGTCAGTTGGCCATTAACAACCACCGAAGATGAAAAACCCGTGAATAAATTTGAGGGCACTCGCCATGTGCCAACAGTAAAACCACTTGCCTCCAGAATCCGAAGCAAAAAGCCATGGTTAACCCGATCAAATGCCTTACCAAAGTCTAGGAAATCAAGGGCACAAGGGACGGACGCGACAGCAGCAGCCAAAACTAAGCGACGATACTCGACTTGTAAGGTGTCAGGCAAATCCAACACCTTCCATGAAAACCCTGACATGATAAGCAAATCCAGTAGTATGTCACATAGCTCCGAATAAATCGTGACATTAAATTAAACAAAGTAATACGAGTAACGAGAGAGCAAATGGAATAGCACAGACTAACACAAGAATGCCTACATGCATGTCATACCTTCCCACCGTGAGACAGACGCAGTTCCGGCGGGAGAAACGAGAACAGAAGCCGTGTTAAGCTGAAGCTGAAGGCCCTACGATAAGGGACGGACACCCACGTCGCCAGCTAACCGCTAGGACCACCCCCCAGCCCATGTTAAAAGCTAGAGCCCTCCAGAAGAACAGTATAGATCTCACGATAACACTAAAAGGACCACACCAGCTGCAAGTTTTAGCGTGAGAATTTTTCGCGTCTCTGTTACGTTGCAAACTTTAAAAACATTGCCCCACCACGAAAAGTATAACGTTTCTCATTGGATAGACAAAATTTTTGTAGGCAGAGCTGAAGGTTAACATTGAGAACCTGATTGTTCAGATGAAAACACAGCCAGATAGTTTTTTAAACCAACTTCGGTAAATTGTAGTAAGGAGATGTTAGGAGAGAGTTGCTTCCGAGACGGCGAGGTGAGTGGAGCTGTGCTGTCCGCCGCCCCCTGACGAACACCTACAAGGTAATGAACGCACATGATGCCGCATAAAAGCGCATAAAGCTTCACTCAGAACTGCAGAAGTCTCATCTGTTACACCCCCTTTTTGCGTAATACTAGTGTCGGTTGTCAATTAAAGCTCATGGTGTTCACATTTGCTACTTGAATTAAAAATATGAAACGCCATGATTTTTCTGTTATATAGTTATTGAGAAGCCACATCAGCCACTGTAATTTACGACAAGTTAGATAAGTAATTAAAGATAATTGAGGGTCACTGTAGACCATTTTGATAGTTTTCTCTTTTGTGAAACTTAATTTAAACCTAGATTATAGATGTGATATGGCATAGGTCATCCTGCGATCCATTGTAGAACTTGGAAACCCATTCAGGGAATATTCGTTCACATTTTTGTTGAACGCAGTTGGTTTTTAACATCCTGTATTAAAACATTTCCTTTTATCAATAGTGCAATTTATAAACAATGTTTTGAGAGTAGAAAAAAATTTCCAATGGTAAACTTAACTGCTTTTTCGACGTTATTTTATCAGCTAACTAAAAATAGGAAAGCCTTGAACCCCTTACACTAAATTTAGTTAGTATTAATATTCTTTTACAGGGAGTGCAGTGGAGCTGATGCTGAAATCATTGAGTATTTGGTTATATCATCGCTAGTCTCACTGAACTCTTCTGAACTCTACATGTCATGTGTGGTCTGGCGTCTCCTTACCAGCAACAGGTCCCAGGTTCAAACTAGTCAATTCCCTAAAAAGCACGCTCAGAGCGTCGTTGCGCGAAAGTGGTAGGGAGACACGATATAGAACAAACAGACACCACGCAGAACGTTCGAGACTACAGAAGTAAGAATGCTACAGCCAGATACGCAGCTTTGATGTTTGGCAACAATCATCTCCATCAGAGCCGACATCCTGCTATTAACTGCAGTCGCCACAGTCTTATAATCAAAGTTTAACAAAGTAATTGGGTGAAAGCTATCAGGAGAAGCTGGTCCAGGTCGTTTCGGGATTAACAAATTTTTCTCACTTTGATAGAGGTTGGCACCACTCTACCCTGCAACACTTCGTTCAAAAAAGTCGTAAAGGCAGCACCCCATAGCGGCCAAAAGCGCAGTTAAATTCCTTAGGAAGTCCATCCAGACCTGGAGACATTTGAGAAGGCGATCCCACAATAAGTTTGTAAACTTCCTCAGGGTCGCACTGAACTCATCGACGTCGTAGATGTCTTCATAGTATTGGTGTAAGACTCGCACTATATCTGCTTGCTCCGATACGAAACGTCAATTATTTGTCATGAGAGAATGTACACAAGCCCTTCGGCGACGGGTCTGATACCGAAGCAAATGATATAAGGAAGTCAGTGCTTCCGTCACCAGTGATCGTGGTATGGATCGCATTTTCAACCCTTCCATTTTCACTCTTTTCAAGGTCAACAATTTAGCCTTTACACGCCTAACATCCGCTATTCGTAGAGGGGCGTAATACGTAGCATCATAATATTCACGCAGGATCAAATAGTAATATTTTTAAGTCCTCCGAAAGTCTCGCGCTTTGACAGCACAAAAAAGCATCAGAGTTTGGATGAGCCACAGTTTTGCCAGCTGTGTCCACCAGTCAAGGATAGAAGAGCACTTCCCAGTGGACCGGAGATTTCTCTCCCACACAGTTCGCATCACGTCATCGAGAAAGGAGGCAGCTAGGTGAGCGACGTTTAACATCCACGGAGTGCGAAACATTTTAACTGGTTGCTGTTCTAGATTAATGGTCATAGTCACAGCACAGTGATCCGTAAAGGAAGCTGGAATGACTTCAAAATTAAGAATGCAATAGTGTAGGCAGTCGGATAAGAAAAACTTACCTAATCGGCTACTAGAAGTCGCAGTTTAGTGTGTAAATTTAACTAACGTCGGGTATTTACATATCCAGAGGTCTTTCAGGGCCTAAGGAGCGGACAAATTCATGTAATTCACGACAGAAATTAAAATTTGGAGATCGATCTGCAGGACGCAACACACAGTTAAAATCACCAAACCACAGAATATCCGGAGGACTCTTACGTAACAAATGAACAATATTCTCTTTATAAAAACGCGAACGATCCAGTGCCAGAAGGAGCATATAAAAGAACAAAAGTAATATTAAAAAGTTGACAACAAAAAATGGTTCAAATGGCTCTGAGCACTATGGGACTTAACATCTGTGGTCATCAGTCCCCTAGAACTTAGAACTACTTAAACCTAACTAACCTAAGGACATCACACACATCCATGCCCGAGGCAGGATTCGAACCTGCGACCGTAGCAGTCGAGCGGTTCTCGACTGCGCGCCTAGAACCGCTAGACCCCCGCGGCCGGCAGTTGACAACATATGCCCCTGCCAGAATCCAGCATTTCCACCTCAGCTATAGGAATGCCTTCACGAAATAATAAAACGATCCCCGTAGAATATTCAGGTGGTACATTAAAGATCACACGAAAACCAGGGAAGGACAAATGCCTAAATAACACCTCCTGTAAGAAGACTATGTCCGCACGTGAATCATAAATGAACTGACGTAGTGAAGGTGATCGCAATTCTGATTCCATACACTGAACGTTTAAGGAAAGGAACATCTGTTCAAATGGCTCTGAGCACAATGGGACTTAACTACTGAGGTCATCAGTCCCCTAGAACTTAGAACTACTTAAACCTAACTAACCTAAGGACATCACACACATCCATGCCCGAGGCAGGATTCGAACCTGCGACCGTAGCAGTCACGCGGTTCCAAACTGACGCGCTTAGAACCGCACGGCCACACCGGCCGGCGGAACATCTGTTCTTGGGTCATTGATCACAGCTATACAGGGATGTACCGAAACTTACGAGCAGAATTAGGTAGACAGCTGAGAGTCAAGCTCCATTGCGGAATCCACAGAGGAATCAGACAGCGGGGACCAGAACCCCCGTCATCGCAAACTTTTTTCTTAGATTTCTTACGTACCACCGCATGGTCAGGTTGTATACGCTGTTGCTGTCGGCTACGTTGCATGGCGGCCTTTGTAGACGGAAGTGTGGGAGGATTCATAGGCATAGCTTCCTGCCACTCCGAATTAGGGTCATGTAATGCAGTTCCATTCAGTAAGACGGAAGCGTTCTGTGGGACAGCCAGCCAATGCAACAGGTGATACTTTTTCTCCTCGGGTGTTACTGTAGTCGACAAATTCAGGGAATCGTCGGCGGCTGAAGACGAAGGAGCAGGAGGACATTGCATCGGCTGAGGCTGTAACGGAGAAGGTTGGTTGGTTGTTTGTTTGTGGGAAGAGACCAAACAGCGAGGTCAACGGTCTCATCGGATTAGGGAAGGATGGGGAAGGAAGGGGGCCGTGTCCTTTCAAAGGAACCATCCCAGCATTTGCCTGGAGCGATTTAGCGAAATCACGAAAAACCTAAATCAGGATGGCCGGACGCGGAATTGAACCGTCGTCTTCCCGAATGCGAGTCCAGTGTGCAACCACTGCGCCACCTCGCTCGGTGTAACGGAGAACACGAAGACGAAGAGGAGGACCCCACTCCCTCTCCACACATAGGCAGCTCAGAAGGAGCCACTTCACGAACAGGAGGGATGGTTGAGATAACTTCTTTACCACTCACAGTACCACGGACGGGAGGTATCGTAGCATCGAGAGGGGCAGGGGACACAATCGATGTGGAGGAGGCTCGGGCAGAAGGCACAGCCAAATCCTCACTATCCCCATCTTGAGTGTGACGTCTCTTGTTTGTCACGGTTACAGGTTCTATCCTGGGGGCAATAGGATTCTTAATCGGTCGCCGAAGTAAAAGCCGAAAGTCATTGACACGATTATTGGAACTGATTGTAAGTTCATTATGATCCGAAGCAGAAGTAGATCCGACGGCGGGAGGGGAAGGAACAAGATCAGCAACCGTCGATTTGCGACGCTGCAATAATGGCGGCTTTAATACAAAACGCCTCCGTGGGCAATTAGACCGAACGTGTCCACTTTCATTAGTTAGGAATCAGTATACATGACACCAACGCGATAACCACACAATAGTAAATGTGACGGAATACAGCGTTTGACATGCATCTCCACGGAACGAATTCCACTGTAACACTGTAATCTGTCTTGAGTAAACCAGCGTTCACGACGGACGTTTTCCACGTTGACATAAGGAGTTAATATGTCCTTTAGAAAGTTGTCATCAACTTCCGGCGGGAGGTTGAACACTCGAACATTGGTATATTTGATTTCAGCATCTGCGAGAGACACCAAACTAAAGGAATTATCACGAAGCTCGAACGGAACTCGAGAACCATGTCGCGAAAGTAATCTTTCAACGTGAAGGGGATCCTTAAATCACACATACTCATCTACATCAAAATAAGCGGTGTGGACCTGATCGGAATTCACATGAATTGTATCGACAAGGCAATCGTGGATTTCTAGAGACCCGGACTGCATGTGTATCGTTGTTTTATCGAAAGTAGAGCTCACACTACCTTTTCGTGGAACACACGTGGAAACCATGGTAGCCATCGCGGAGCGGCCGACACCGCTGCAAGTAGACGGACACAAACAGACTGCAAGGAGGAGCGGAGGCGCTACGACTCCCTCGGCAGACAGAACAACAATAAAGAGAAGTTCACACAAGCGACGCTGCGGCAAATGAAATAAACAAGAACCCTTCTGCTCGGCACTCGAGGCGGAACCGTCCCCCTAGACCACGGGTGCAAACATATGTGGCACAAAAGAAGAACCCGATTGCACTGTGGAATGGCAGTATGAATGGAATATCAAGATTTCCAATGTGAAGAAGTAGCAGACTAGTTGCATTAAAATACAATTTTTAACGTAACTAGCTTGCTATTTCTTCACATCGGCATTCCTCAAAAACAGTTGCTGAACATGATAAACAAAAATCTAAAAGACGAGGTTAGTCTTTGCAGTGGGGAAATGCTGACGTAATCGGCGCTCGGTGCTACCAACGGAAACTGCAACATTTAGCGTCACCACACATGTTCTACACTACAACTGCTACGTCTCTAGCGTTGGCAGATAAAAAAAAAAGAAAAACAGGGAAATCGAAGCGTTCCAGACAAATACGAGGCCTGTTCAGAAAGTAAGCTCCGATTGATTGCCAAATTGAAACCACAGTGAACATCAGAAATGTTTTACTTGTAACAATTAGCTACACCTTTCAGCTACTTCTCTACGTAGTCGCCGTTCTGACTTAGACTTTTGTCATAGCGTTGTACCAACTTTTCAATAGCCTCATCATAGAAGGCAGCCGCCAGTGCTTTCCGCCAATTCTCCACGCTGGCCTACACCTCGTTGTCTGTGTCAAAATGTTGTCTTCAAAGACAGCGGTTCATGTGACCAGAGATGAAACTCAGGGGGAGACAATTGCGGACTGTATTGTGGGTAATCTCACATTTCCATTTGAAAACGATGCAGGAGCATCTTCATTGCCCCTGCAGAATGCGGCTGAGAATTTTCTTGAAGAAGAAACAGCACGACAGTTATGTAATGTTAGCTGCATAGCTTCAGGCGAAATTTCTCACCAGGCCCTCGTACTTGGCGGCAGACACTATTTTCTAGACATCTTTACGCACTCACTGCGAGCTCAGAAATGAGAAGAGCGACGTGATGCTAACTGGGGTTATACTAGATACACTACCCAACACATCTGTGCAAAGCTTTATCGGATTTTCATAGTCGTTTCCATTTCGCGACCGATCGGAGCTTACTTTCTGAACGCCCCTCGTATGATATGCGACGAAACCCAACGACGAACACATCGGACACTTTTTATTGTGCCAATTACATGCAGTTACCACTGTTTGGAAAGTCTTTATTCATAACCGTGAAGTGCGTCGTTTTCGTTTCAATTCCTGCTCTAAGGGGGATACACAGGCTGCTAGCTTGCTGATGTACAGAATACCAAGTAATAAATCAATACTTAAATATGCAGCTCTCAAACCGGCTGTTTATTTACAATGTGAAGCCGATTTTTATCGGCAGTTACGTTGATACTTTCTCCGTCGATACATTTATACTTTTCCGATATATCGTGATTTGATAATTTTTTAAACACTGATGTATCGGATTCCCGATATCTTTAAAAATATCAACAGTCCTACGGAGCATAATGCAGGGCGTCTCATTCTCACTCGAATTTCTTCCGCTGGCCGTATTGAGAGCTATCACGGACGGGCCACCTGCCGCCGGTTGCCTATCCGTGCTGTGAAGAATTGAAGATTCACGAGCGGTAGTCATAAAGTTTTTGTTATCAAATCTAAATATTACAATTCAGTAATTAGTTTTGTCTGATTGTTTAAGGATACATGTCTGCAATGGGTGCACACGTAGAAAGTCCTGTGCCACAATGTCTTACCAAGTTCTGAAAAGAACCAAGACAAAACAGTACAACTCAGTGAAAAAGTGCAGTAATTTTAAAGGGAACAAGGCTGCGACGATCCGTACTGAGTTGGTGGAAAATATACTGCGTCAATACTCCACAATATGCCGCAGTGATTAGGTGATGCAGACGCTTGCGACGTTATCAAAGATGCCTGAATAACGAAGAACGAAGCTGTAGACCATCTTGCGGGAATGGTAAACCTTGGTGCTCAAAGACCAGAAAATCACAACCAAGCAATACAATAATGATGATGAAACTGCGGACCGCATGTTGCCCGAATCAAGTATTCACGTGTCCCACAGTTCTCGCTGTAAATTATAAGCATCGAACAACCAAATTCTAAAATATCAACTAATTTTAAGAGCTTCCGAAGAATGTGGTTTTCCTGCTCATAAATGCTTATAGAGATAGTAGCATTTCAATGTGTGCCTAGTTTTAATTGACGTTTTTTAATTCAGCTGTGAGCAAAGTAAAGTCGTCTGCTTAACTAACGAAAAGATGAATAATTAGCACGGCCCCTGTGTTCTTAAAGGATGTGAGAGAAGGGGGGTCTTTTATTGATTTTCTTCAAGTACTCCCAAGTCAGAAGCGGGTGCGACCTGTATCGATCAGCTGCTGTAGTGAACATTTCGAACAGAACTAATATTGACTTGTGAATGCGCAGTACAGAGACGGTCGTCTTCATATGAGGTATGTATTTGTACCAAGAAATATGAGAGCAATTTAAGGCTGTAAATTACAACGCAATGACATTAAAAACATTTAGTAAACATGAGTGTGTACCGTAACGCATAATGCACTTAAATATCAGTACAGTTACTGTTCCCAGAATTCATTGTTACACTGCAGCAGAGTGCGCACTGATCTGAAACTTCCTGGCAGATGCAAACTGTGTACCTGACTGGGACTTGAACCTGGGATCTTTACAATTGAAAATCCTCAGAAATTTCACAGCGACGACAGTAATCGTAAACAGCTTATTCAGTCTAGTGGATCATATGTTGTTCGTTATCGCTCATAGCCCCCAGCTTCATCAAGCCACCTTCGAACACACACTGCGACACGATGAATGAGAACACCCAGTCCACTAGACAGAGTATACTGGCTAAGATTACTGTCATCGTTATTAAATATCAGAGGATCCATATGAAGGAAAAAACGTTTATTTATTTTCGATGAAATGAAATGGCTCTGAGCCCTATGGGACTTAACTTCTTTGGTCATCAGTCCCCTAGAACTTAGAATAACTTAAACCTAACTAACCTAGGTCATCACACACATCCATGCCCGAGACAGGATTCGAACCTGCGACCGCAGCGGTCGCGTGGTTCCAGACTGTAGCGCCTAGAACCGCTCGGCCACATTGGCCCGCTATTTTCAATCGCTACCCTGTTTTATGTATTGTAGAATTGGTCTGTATCGTAATGTTGTACAGACGGAGATTTATATATTTAATGCAGTTCTGACCCAACTGAGTAACTTTTCATCTAGTTTTATTTAGTCCAGGTCAGAAGTGACAACAGAAAACTAAGAGTAACTACAGTATGAATAGGTTTCCAAATGTGAGTTACGTAGCTCCTCCTACAGTGATAGCAACCACATTACAGTACTTCCACATTGATGTAGATGTCTATAAGAAAACATTTCCTCTCATATCAAACCACAGAAGTTATGGCCAGCGGACTTCCCATGTTAAGAGAATACAACATGCAGTCTGTTCAACAGAAGATAAAGCCATCTATGGGATACCCAAAATCCTATCATATAAACTGCATGGGATGAAAAAAGTAATATAAGATTAGTCAACAGAAAGCCTTGCCTTCTTCACCCTGGTGCTGATATTTGTTGGTTCAAATGGCTCTGAGCACTATGAGACTTAACTTCTGAGGTCATTAGTCCCCTAGAACTTAGAACGACTTAACCCTAACTAACCTAAAGACATCACACACATCCATGCCCGAGGCAGGATTCGGACATGCGGCCGTAGCGGTCGCGCGGTTCCAGACTGTAGCGCCTAGAACCGCGCTTCCACCCCGGCCAGCGTGATATTTGTATCATCGAGATGTATGTCAGCATTTTTTTAAAACTTGACTCCACAACGTTCCAGTGTGCTGTGGGGAATTTTAGGACTGTAGATAGCTGTTCATAGAACGATACGTAGATAGTATTATTACCTGCGCTGTGTCATGGAAACAAGCCATGAGAATTCCTCATAGCTGTCCCAGGTAAATATATGGTTCATGCAGAAAGGGTGGTTGTCGATAAAAACATCACATCTTTTCACACCGACAAAATGATCAATGTTCTGTGATGCATCATATTGTTGAATAGTGTGACAGTTGCTACTGCAGTATTTATTTAGCATTTTATAGCAATGGAAGGTGGTCATACATTGGTGTGCTCTGGAATAATATTTTAACGTCATTAATTTATAGTTGGAATAATGTGAAAAAATCTTTGGAATGTGTTCGTACAATGGATGCTTCTGATGTGGATGTTCCAGCCGGTCCTAGCGGTGTTCAACAGGATTACGGGAGAACAGAAATATGGTGAACTACGTTAATGGTGAGAGCAATATCGTCAGATTCAAACTCTACGACTATAAAATGTAATGATCATGTGACTGAAAGTGTCATCATCTTGGATCCTTAAAATATGTAATAACGAGTGAAATTCAGTGTGTAATGTGTGGCAGAGATGTGTTTCAGCTGCCGTAAAGCTATTCTTGTAGGAATATCCATTAGATTATCATACTTATTGCGGAAAACAAAATTCATATGTTCTCAGGCAGACGTGATAGTATGTATAATGAATCACAGACATATGTTTCAACTTGTAGAAAAAAATACTCATTTATTACAAATTATTATCACATTCACGTTCATCTACAATACTCTCCACTGAGTCGGACTCGGACAATCCATTCCTTAGTTATAAATCACAGCTAAAATCAATATATTTTTTTTTGAACGACGGAAATTGTACTTGTATTGCAACTCTCTAAAACAAACAGCACAATATTCATTACATTTTTTCATGTCCTCTAATGCTGAATTTTTCAGTACACGCGCTAAATTCATTATATACATAACTCTGTCTATGGGCTGCTATGAAATCACTCACAGCCAACACATAGGCGGTGCTGTGTAATGCCTCACATAATAGCACCAAACACATTCTTCACATCGTCACCAAATGTATGTATCTGATTTGCAGCGAAACGCATTGCTTCATATAATCCTTGGAAGTTTGTAATATATTGGTTTTTTTGATAATACACAATATGTTGTCATACAATCCAATAGCTTAAGTTCCGTGCTGCTGAAAACACTTACTACTGAGGCGCTAAGAGGCTCACCGCTTGTGAAGATATTTATGTCACTGTTGACATCGTCTGGTCTGATCTTGTTGGTTAATTGAATCTCATTACAAAACAGTTCATTGCACAAACAATACCATCGTATTTGCGTGAGTTGGACTCTCCTGTGGTGTACCACATGCTCAGTTTCCTACACCACGTGCCATGCCAGGAGAGCTGCCAACATGGACACACTGCGAATCACAATCGCTCAAATGAAATGATCTCATGAGCAGCAACATCACTCTACTACTAGGAGAGCTGGAGAATTTTTATATTTGCTTGTAGTTGTAGTACCCCCGCCCCCCCTCCCGTCCCATTCCCACCACAGCTGCTGTTGTCTGCTTCTGAGTACCTACCCAAAGTCTACTTTACCGTGTGTAATAGGCCTTGGATCATTCTCGATGATATAGAATTTCTTGTATGTGAAACAAAACAAAAAATTAATATGAGCCATAGCTCCACATTAGTGCAATGTTTGTGTATGTGTGTGTGTGTCCACTGTATCTACCTGTAACATTTGATTCATAGGTCCTCAGTTGTCTAAAAGAAGTAGGTTAAATGTACCCAGTCTACACACACTGTAAAGCACTTGTGAATTTTTTGTTTGGATATAGGACTTTCTTCCAGAGATGGATTATCGTAATATTGCGCGTGAAGTGTCGTAGCGCTTGATATATGCAGTGTATTTCAACTTAAGTGAGACAGCGGAGTAGTGTAGTATATATAGGGACTTCATATTCCTTCATTCAGTAATACAGGTATGCATTGTGTGATACACGCTATTCGAATTGTTGTTATTCAAAGCAATACTGCGATGTGCTTTGATTGAGTTAACGCTACAGCGTGGGAAATGTAAGTACTCCATTTGTTTATAAGAAATAAATTTTCTTTTTTCCATGATGGAGAGAATATTAAAACATATTTTAATCAGCTGGACGATAATCGGACTTTTTATTAATGTTCGCTAGTACAATTTTCCCCCATGTTGACCATGGAGTAGAACTAAAACAGTGCAACGGTATTATCACTCCAGCGCAAGAGTCGGGTATCACATGATGTTGCCACACGTCTTGGATGTGCTGCTTCACAGACACACATGCGTCGTGCAGTGTGTAGGATGAACATTTATAACAGTATATTATTGGCTCAGGTGGCTCTGAGCACTATGCGACTTAACTTCTGAGGTCATCAGTCCCCTAGAACTTAGAACTACTTAAAGCTAACTAACCTAAGGACGTCACACACATCCATGCCCGAGGCAGGATTCGAACCTGTGACCGTAGCGGTCGCGCGGTTCCAGACTGTAGCGCCTAGAGCCGCTCAGCCACTCCGGCCAGGCAGTAGATTATTAATTTTTAACAAAGAAACATAACGATGGTATCCCAGTGGAGTGCGTTATTTTTGAAACAAATAATTCGCAAACTTTGACGGCTTATTTTGAATGATTTCTTCCTCTGGCTTACTGCATTGCTGCTGTCGGAAGATGGGGTGGTTGCTAACTGCATGGATCAGATGCCGGTGCCCTGTGTATGTCCCAGTCAAGGTCATCACATACATGGCGCGAGACATTCATTGCTGATGCTAATATCTCAACAGCAAATGCTGTTTGATATCTTCCATCTTCTACAATTTACATGTGGAATTCTTAGCTCTGTGGTCCTAGATGTCCCTAAATGACGAGATGTGCATCAAGTAGATTTGGAAGGACGCCTGTTGAAAAAAAATAGACGGTTTGTTTACAGAAGATCCAGCACACTGCTCTTTTGCTTAGAATTCAAGTGTTATTCAATCACACGCCTTCCATATTGTCTTTTGACTGCACAGACCACTCACTACTTCATTTTTTAATAACAGCAGCGTTCAGCACAGCGCACACAATAAGTACTGCTCATTGTATGAAAACATTACATTTTCAGTTGTCACCATCGCAAATCAATATACTCGACAGTCAAAGCACATATATTTTCAGTTGGTTGTGAACCATTCCTTGTCTTTTTCTAGTTTCCAGTATCATTGCAGGACCAGTTGGTTATTGCAAATTTCTTATGACCAGGATGCTTCATCCACTCTGTAACGGTAAGGACTACACAATTATATTGAACAGGCGACTTTTTAGCTACACTTTTCTTGCTTATAAACTTCTACTTATAGAAGGGCATACGAAGTCACCTAAGTAAGATTCTATTTCGGTACCCACATTTAATTCATCTTCTTCTTGCGCTAAGCGATGGTTTCTTCTGATGGGTGAGTTGATGGTGGAATTGATGGACGTATGGCTGACACCTTTGTCGATGGTTTAGTGCATGTTGAATTTCTGGACTGTAACACATTAAATTCCTAAACAGGTGCTCCTATAGAAGAGTGCGCTCTCTCTTGTTTAATAGTTTTAAGTTTGTGGGAAATCCCATAATATGATTAGGATGGTCGCCAAGTATCAAAACGCGGAAGAAAACGAACAGCAGCTCAGAATGACCTCAGATTTTAAAAGCGTATTATGGGACAAGAAATTTACGAAAATGTGTGTAACACATGGAGCTGTAAGCGTCAGAATATGCACATCAACAACACGTGACGTACGGCTGTTCCTCAGTCTGCGTCCGACACGCGCAATGTGACTGGCTGCATGAAAGATCGCACGCTGCTGGTAAAGCTCTTTGCATAACGGGGACTGTGCGCCAATAGATTTGCAGAAATTCCAACACTCAACACAATGAAAGAAGACAATGGTCCGATATCTGCTAAGAGTATGGATAAAATCATTATGAATATCGAAAAGACAGGTTTTTTGAAATGCGTTTTGGCAGAGGAGGGATAGCAGTTGATCCGACGTCTGTCGAAGATCTAGCCACAGCATTGCAGGAGGGACCGACCGGTGGTGTGCAGACTTGCAGTTCACGGTGAATCCGAACGTTGGAAATGCCTGCGAACACGCTACCTAAAATACTACGAAATATCGCGCCTTGCCTCCCATACAAAATCATCGATGTTCAGCAGTTGCTTCCTGCTGATCTGCCAGCATTACAAACTTTCTCTCTGGAATTTCTTGCTCGCATGGAATTCGACAGTTAGTGGCCATGGAATATTCTGTGGACAGAAGAAGCCCATATTCATCTCCATGGGCATGCCAATACGCAGAATTGCATAATATGGACAACAGAAAACACACGCTCCCATCAGCCGGTGTCTCTTAATTACGCAAAGACGACTTTGTGGTGCGGGTTGTCGGCATCATTTATCGTAGGGCCGTGTTTTTTTGGGATGATCCCTGCTGGCTCTGTTACCAGTAACGTCACTGGAAAGGACATGAGAGTCTCTTTGGCACCAACGTCATTGCAACCCTTCAACAACGTGCACGTGTGGGTAGGATCATCTTCATGCAAAATAGCGCTCATCCGCACATTGCGCAGCCAGTGAAGCGGCTGAGGCAGAGGCTTTTCGGAAATTGTAGATTTGTCAATCGTCATTTTCCTACAGGCTGGCCGTCCTTATCACTCGATCTTAATCCGTGTGACTACTGACTGTGGGGTTATCTCAAAGATGTTGTGTTCAGTGCTCCAATTACAAACGTAACTGACTTCAAGGCCCGTATTGCGTAACATTTCTCGAACGTGACCACCGACACACCCTGATCTGATGTGATGTGTGTGGAAAATATTGTTTCTCGAATTCAACCTATGGCAGAAAACGGTCGATAGCATATTGAACGTGTCTTGCGCCACACTCACGACAGTTAGAAACTGATCTCATTTTGCTTTTTATGCAGTTTTTTACCCCAGGCCAATTAAAAAGCGATTCCATCTTCCTTTTATGCGGTTTTTGGCCTCAGGACCATTAAAACGGTTTTCCTCATCCCTATTACCTTCCTGTGGTAGATGGGCTTACGTAACTGTGACACACTTCTTGACTGCCAAACTTGTACAGTAATGCACATTGAACAAACCACAATCGTTGTATTGTGATTCATCTACCATTTGCAGCCCACTACCCTTACGTTAAGATACAGTGCCAGCCATTATCAAAATTTTCATTGAAACTTCCTGGCAGATTAAAACTGTGTGCCGGACCGAGGCTCGAACTCGGGACCTTTGCCTTTCGCAGGAGAGCTTCTGTAAAGTTTGGAAGGTAGGAGGCGAGGTACTGGCAGAAGTAAAGCCGTGAGGACCGGGCGTGAGTCGTGCTTGGGTAGCTCAGTTGGTAGAGCACTTGCCCGCGAAAGGCAAAGGTCCCGAGTTCGAGTCTCGGTCCGGCACACAGTTTTAATCTGCCAGGAAGTTTAATATCAGCGCACACTCCGATTCAGACTGAAAATCTCATTCTGAAAATTTTCATTACTTTTTTTTCCATAACGTTTCCCCATGCGTCAATAGCGTGCTGTTGAAATTTGAAGTCTTTCTGAACGCTGTTTTCCTTTCTACAGTGTTTTCAAGCTGGAACCTTAGCAATGGACAGCCTGTAGAATTATTTTGTTCCTCCTGACTGAGTTGCTGTGGTCTTATCTCCAGCACGCAATAACTGGTGCTCAACGCGCATAAACATAACCCAACAACTATTTGTCTAATTCATTCAAGGCTGTACACATAGTGGAAAATTATGAAAATGAAATACAGCAGGGGCATGGACGTGTTTGTTAATCACTGGCGTGGAAATACACTAAAGAAACAAATATTTTCATTTTCGTAAACACAGTTAGAAATAGTTTTCACCACAAGAAATAAAACTTGCGTTATACGAATCATTAAGTTGAATGTTTGATCCCTTAGTTGGCAGGTAGATTAGAAAATTTGAAAAGGGAAATGGATAGGTTAAAGTTAGATGTACTGGAAATTAGTTAAGTTCAGTGGCAGGAGGAACAGCACCTCTGGTCAAGTGAACAGAGAGTTATAAATAAAAATCAGATGGGGATAATGCAGTAGTAGGTTCATCAATGAATAAGAAAACAAGAATGTGGATACACTATTAAGAACAACATAGTGAACGCATTATCGTAGTCAAAATAGATACAAAGCCTACACAGATCATAATAATACAAGATTATACCCCAACTAGCTCCACGGATGATGAAGAGATTGGAGAAATGTATGATGAGATAAATGAAATTATTCAGATACTTAAGAGAGACGGGAATTTAATGGGGAACTGGAATTCGATAGTAGGAAAAGGAAGAAAAAGAAAGGTAGTAGATGAATATGGACTGGGGGAGGGGAATGAAAGAGGACGCCGCTTGATGGTAGAACTTTACACAGAACATAACTTAATAATCCAAGAAGTTAGTTTAACAATCATCAAAGAAGGTTGTATACGTGGAGGAGACCTGGAGAACCCGGAAGATTTCAGACGGTTTACATAATAATGAGACAGAGATTTCGGAAACAAATTTTAATTTATAAGACATTTACATGTGCAGATGTGGACTCATCACAATTTATTAGTTATGGACTGCAGATTAAAACTAAAGAAATTGCAAAAGTGTAGGAAATTAAGGAGATTGAACCAAAGTTTACTGAGAATTTCAGAGGGAGTATAAGGCAACAAGGGAAAGGAATACGGTAGAAGAATGGATAGCTCTAAGAGAAAAATAGTGAAGGCAGCAGATCAACTAGGTAGAAAGACACGGCACTGTAGGAATCCTTGGATACCACTGGAGATATAGCATTTCATTGATGAAAGGAGAAAATATAAAAATGCAGCAAATGAAGCGGGCAAAAATAAACGAAATTTGCAGGAAATGGAAAATGGCTAGTGAGAAATGGATAGAGGAAATACGTACAGATTTAGAAGCATGTTTCACTAGATGAAAGAGCGATAACACCTACAAGAAAATTAAACAGGCATCAGGAAAAAGAGGCAGTTATATGAATATGAAGAGCCCTGACGGAAACCAGTTCTAAGCGAAGAAAGGAAATCTGACAGATAGAAAGATTATATATTTCTCATTCCATTTATTCAACGTGCTTCATTACAGTATTTGTAATACCACATGTTTAGATATCAAGATACATAAAGAAGAGTAATTATAACGAGTTACAGTAGTATGGATGAAAAGTATTCACAATAGAAAACTTATATAAGGTTTCCATGTAGAACATGATAAAAATATACCAACAGCTGTACTCACTATAACATCCACGATGTATATATATATATTATTACCAGTGGAATATGAACGTGTGGATAATATTCATTCAATTATGTAATTATTTCTTAAAAAGGTGACAATTTTGTAAAACAGAGACAATATTTGTCTCACATTCTTTGTTAATCTATGTCATTCTTTTCTTTTGTTTTGTATCCTTTAGTTGTCTTCTTCTGATGTACATCGCCGACGCAAGACGCGAATCAATTTGAGGTCTGTTAAATGAAAAATATTTATTGTAAAATTATTGTACTTTTATGTTCATTTGCTGGTAAAAACAAATAGAGCCCAATGCGTTAAGACTATTTATGATTACTTATTGAAAATTCACTTCCTCTTTTAATTATAATTTTGTATTAATTGTTTTATCATAGCCGCAAGAAGCGCAGCCATTGTTAGTTGCGATTATATAGCAAATTCGTCTGTACTTGTAGCTGAAAATAGCATGGGTTTGTGTTAAACTAATTCGCAAAAAATTTAATAATTCTTTTTATTGGTGGCATCAATTTAAATGTTTAACTATTTATTGGGAAAAGGAAAATCTTAATTAAAAAAGAAATCCTCTATCTTTTGTTGGCCTCCATCTTAACTTTTATTACAGCGGCAACTTTACATTACTTGAAACTGCAAAGAATATTACGACGTGTAGGAAATAAATGTGCACCGGTGGTACTGAATTCTATTTATAAAAGAAAAAAAATTAATCGAATCAGAGTGTATTTTCTAAGAGCAGTGCTGATGGTATTTATTGTTGAACAAGATTTAATTGCTGATGTATGAGGGCAAAATTAAACTACGGACGAATCACGGAGAAAAACAATTTTTAGTAGCATACGTCAGTGTTGTGTGCGGGTGGTATTCTGTGGTTCCTCTTCATGATCAATTTGCTAAGAATTATTAAATCCATCGAAGACAAAAAAACATTATAAAAGCTCTCCTGTACGACCTGTACTTTTAGTGATATGAACACAGCTTACAGTCAACATTATTACACTACGTCAGGTGGAATTCTTGTGCAATTTGAACAAAATAATTATCCGGGTGAAGTTTTAGTTTGAATAATGCATTATACATGTGTATAATATTGTCAGTATCATTTGCGAAATCAAATCAATGCAACTGCTAAAAAAAATCATAGTGACTTCAAACCACAGAATACTATAGGGTATCGTATCATCCACATTCATTACACTTGTCCATGTTGATGATACACAAAAACCGCCACACTGGCGCCCGAACAGGGACCACCAATGCACATTTGTTCATTTAATTGAAATAATTTGTAATTTATTACAGGTATTCGTATGAATTGTTTTTCACGATCATTGACACCTGTCCACCGAGTTGCTGTTTACTACTATTTCAAGAGCTGGTGCGACAGACAAATCAAATAGAGCACGGCTGACCATTTCAGAAGCGCACAAAGTTAAGACCAGGGACCCATCTTTTCTTTGTTAAAGTTGCAGTCACATTCCGGCGACATTCGTTCCATTCAACATAAATTCAACACCAGCAGCCATAAGTAGTAAAGTTGCAATAAACCGGCTGCGAGAGAGTTACTGCTTCTCTACACAGATCTAAAGAGTTTTCAGTGATAATATATATAGACTTGTTGTGTTATATTGTGTATAAAATGGTTAGGCCAAGGAAACTGGTTAAACCTAGCGAGGATACGGAGGCAGAAATGATATCAGATCCTCCTGTAGAAGAATCTGTTCACATTCCTACTCAGTCATTAGAGAATTTAATTACCGATGACAATTTTGTAGATGATGTTCCGAAAGGGAGTGAGACTGAAGAGCTGCTGAAGCAAACTGGCACTTCACCAGTCAATCAGTTAGAAAATAGAGACACTATTTGTACAGACCCAGGGGCACAAGTGCACAACGCACAAGCTCTGCCGTTGCAGGATACGTTAACAGCATTATTCGAAAAATTTACTACCCAGCAGATGGAAAGGAAATTAGTTGAAAATATCAACATCAAATTTATTAAAAGAGATGAGGAAATTGTCCGCCAGATCAATCAAACTTTAAACGAACGGGATAGTGCAATTACTAATCATGTGAAACAAGAGTTCGATGCAGTGAAATCCACGATCGAATCATTAGTGAAAATTCCAGTTCAGGTTAGCAGCCTTCAAACTGATGTGGATAATCTTGAAAATAGATTCAAAGCTCTAACCACAGCTGTGGAAACATTGCAGGAAGATATTCCTTCCGAAATTCATAGGCAACTCAAAACCGAGATAGCCAGAGCGATGTATCCTGAAAACCGTAACCCACACTACCAATCCACATTAGAGAGAAACTGTTCAATGTTACAGACACCGACTTAAAAGAATTTCTTTCTGTAATTGATTCCTTGGATCTTGTGCAGGAGGACGCCAGAAAAACTTCTGATGTCACCAGCAATACAAACAGTCCGAACGGAAAGAATTCATGGAATTCAAACAAGGTAAACAGGGGCGAAGCTAGTCCTAAACAAAATAAAAATAAATCTTATGTAAACAGCAATTACAACAATAACAGTAGCAGAAACCAATACAACCGAGACTGTGGTTACAACGATAATAATAACAAGGATTATAGGAAAGCCGGAGAATACCAACAGCCGAATGGTAATCCAAGGCATCATCACAATCAGAATTCAAATTTTCATAGTGACATTAATAACCGAAAAAGACGGAATGAGCACAGACCAGACAATCCGTACAAAGATAAGCCAAAGAATATGCGCAGAGATATCGAATATTGGCGGCAATCAGGACCAAGCCATTGGCAACCGTCGCAAGGTTCTTTTAATACAGGCCAGCCGGTAAACTATGTCCAAGCTATTCCGATGTCAAACAGCCAATATCCACCGTGGTGGGATACAAGCAGGCCATCTCCAACTACAACAGAAAATTCACAAAATGTGAAAATAACACAGGTACCTTCTGATACCAAACAAAATTCACAGAAGCCGACAAACCAATTGCGGTCCCTGTAGGCCTTCTCCAGGCGACCGAGGACAACAAGGAAGGCAATAGGTCGAAGAAGCACAAGATAAACGTGATCAGGATGGAAATAAATTAGAAGATGAGCTATATCAAGAACCTGTCATTTCTGATAAGGTATAAAAGGAAATAATTCAAGCAAGTGTCACCGGGAGTATAAATGGGATACCAACTACAAATCTGCTCGATACAGGTGCAAATGTATCCGTAATGAATATGCAATTTTTCAAGAAGGTTTCGCCACTAGGAAAATTACCGATCTTACCCGTCGCAAATTGCAAGGTTATTAGAGCATTGGTAAATAAGACACAAACCATAAAATTCCAGACACAGGCGGAAGTTACCTTAGGAAATGATCGCTTGACATGCACGTTCCTATTGATAGATAACTTATCCGTACCAGTGGTACTTGGACTTGAGTTCATTCGGGAAAAGGAAGGTATAATTTATCTTGCCCGGGGGACGTGTGATCTTAATCGCCAACAGCGACCGATAACTTTGATGTTGAATCGGGAGTTCGGTCCAAACCTTCCGTTAATGCAAAAGGTACACCTTTCTGTCAGTAAACAGAAGATGTTAATGTTGAACCAAGAGCACCCGCAGATACGTAGTCAAAACCGAAATAACGATGTACGCAGCGATGCGAATGACATAGTGGCAACAATACAAGAAAAAATAAATGAGACAACTTTCCTTAATACTTCTGAGGCTAAGCAGTTGACCGATTTATTGTCTGAATATCATGAAGTATTCGTTGAACAACCTGGTATCACAAAAGATTATCAGTATAAAATGAATGTATTCCCGCACAAGACCTATTGTAGAGCTGCTTACTCGTTTCCCTGGACTAAGAAGAACGAAGTCATGAAAGAAATACGCAAAATGCCAGTTTGGGAAGTAATTGAAACATCTGATTCACCATACAGCAGTTCTCTATTAGCAATTACAAAAGCAGACAATAGTATACGCCTCGTCCTCGACGCGCGAGACATCAATAAAATTATAGTGCCCGTGCGGACGAGACTAGAGAATTTGGACGAACAAATCCAGAAGTTCTTTGGAAAGAAATATTTAACCTCATTGGATTTGCGTTCTTCGTTCTGGCAAATTTTGCTATCAGAAGAATCTAGGAAATACATAGCTTTCGTATTTGGAGGGCGGAGCTATCAATTTCGCGTCCTTCCGTTTGGATTGAACATCAGTGCTGGGGTTTTTATAACAGCATTAGATGACGTGCTGGGACCTCAGTTATTAGATCGAGTCACAGTGTATGTGGACGATCTACTGCTAGCAACAGAAATGTGGGAAGAACGCCTAGAATTAATACGAGATGTGTTAGACAAATTCCAAGCAAGAGGGGTGACAGTAAATTTAAAAAAATCTAAATTCGCTGGAGAAGAAATCAAATTCCTTGGACATGTAATATCACCGCAAGGAATAAGACCAGAACCTAGCAAATTGGAGGCAATAGAAAATTTTCCACGCCCACGCACGAAGAAACAGCTTAAAAGTTTTATTGGATTGGCATCTTTTCTCAGAAGGTTTTTAACAACTCAACAACTTAATAGCGAAGCAGTATTGGGTTTACTAAAGAAAAACATACAATGGTGTTGGACCTCGAAATGTGAAGAAGGTTTTCACAGCATCAAAAGAGCACTTATTAATGCACCAGTTTTACACCAACCAGATATGTCAAAAGATTTTTTATCGCAACTGATGCATCAAACTGTGGGATCGGAGCATGTCTCTTTCAAACAGAAACCATCAACAATAAACTCGAGATCAAGATGATCGGTTATGCAAGTAGGATTTTAACTAAATGAGAATGTGCTTACACCGTGACTGAACTTGAGGCACTGGCTGTGGTGTTTGCATTTAAAAAATTTAGATATTATGTTTATGGGAAACATGTTAACGTGTTATGTGATCACCAAGCTCTGAGTTTCATGTTGACATGTAAATTACTACACAGGCGGTTAGCTTGATGGATTCTTGCTTTGCAAGAGTATGATTTTGAGATCAGACATGTTCATGGACCAGATAATATTATTACTGATACGTTATCGAGATTACCAGAAGGGTTACCAGCATTTGCAAATCTAGTTGAAAATTCAAAAGAGAACAAAATTCTACTTATGAAGGACAAAGCAAATAGGCAAAAATATTTAGCATTCTGGAAAAAGCTGAAACAATGTCAAAAGAAGGATCCGATGTGGAAAAATATCAGGAACACATTGAATCAGCAAGTTGATAGTGCTTTCCACAAATATTACCAGCTGAATGATGACATTTTATTTTCCAAATCTGACCGTCCTAATAGTAGATGGCAAGTATGCATTCCATCAGACCTGCTCGATGATTTAATCTGGCTGACGCATCGGGCATGGGGGGCACTTCGGTATTAATAAATGTTGCATGAAGATAAGTCAACATTGTTATTACCCTAATTTAAGAAGAACCTGTCATATTTGTCAAACGGCCAAACCGAGCAATATTTGCAGGGAAACTGAGCTGCATCCTATTATAGCAAAATATCCGCGACAGATGGCAGCCATCGATATCGCAGGACCACTACCAACTGCCAGAGAAGGAGTAAAATACGTTCTTGCAGTATACGATTTATTTTCCAAATATGTGAAAATGTACCCACTTATAGCATCGACTGCCAGCACTATTGCAAAAAGACTAGCAAGCGATTACTTCAAATCTGTCGGTTGCCCATCCATTGTCATAACAGATAATGCTGCTTACTTCACTGGTGAAAGATGGAGAAACTTCATGAACGAACATAATGTCAACCATAATTTAATTTCACGCTTTTCACCGAGTAGTATCCCAGTTGAAAGAATTTTCAGGGAATTCAACAGATTTATAAGAGCGTACGCCCACAACAGGCATATTAAGTGGGTGGAAAAACTGAATAGTTTCATGGAAGCCTATAATAATTTGTCACACATGACAGCTGGATTCACACCTCGTGAATCAATGAATGAAGAGGAGGATGTAAAAAGCCAATGGTTTAAACCGATTCCGAATATTGAAAATTACCAGTAGAAGCTTATTACAGCGGAGATCCGCAAGACGAAGTTTGATAAAAAAACTCACTAAAACCCAACAATACTGTGTTGGAGAATTGGTATTATTGCGGACACATCCCAAGGCATCAATAATAAAAAGAATGAACAACAAGTGGCGATTACTGCATGAAGGACCTTATAAGATAGCTAACATACCACATGAAGGGTGCTACATACTAGAGGATGTGAATATAGGGAAGAGGAAGGGGCTATATTGCCATAAAGACATGAAAAAATATTTGCAATAAAATGTTAGAATTTACAAAGGACTAATAAGAGGTGCTAATGTACCGAACATTAATAAATGTGATGTTTAGTTTTAGTAATGCAATGATATTATACGTTTGTTAGTTTGTAGATTTACACATCAAGTGTCACAATATAATATTCTTGAATTATTTGTGCAAGGAATAAAAAATCTCCACGATAAACACATTTTAATAAAAGAAATCAGTATCTTCATAAAAGTTCACTTAAATATTATTGTATTAGACATAATACATTTTGTTATATTTTTTGTAGCGTACATATCAATGAAATCATAAAATATTTTAAATGAGATTGAGTCATATAGTCCCATACATGCAACGAGTGTACACATTTCAATATGAAGTCATATAAAATGACTCAACAGGGACATTTCGGTAAAAAGTAGTCAAAAATGGATCTCTGTCCCAAGAAATGATAAAATATGTGTATTTGCCACGAACATGGAAATGTACTGTTATCTCGATTGTTCGAGAATGATTCTAATGATCACAACAATGTAGCAGATTCCTAAAGTTTTATAGTGTATGATGTTTACGTAACTGGATAAAATTTTGATCTTGTTATTCAGTCATTGTAATGCAAAAATATGTGCAAATGTACAAGACCTCTTCTCACGAAAGGTGTCGTTCGCGTATAGACTGTGTGTAAGTATTATGGACATGTACTCACAGCAATCAGAAACTTGATCAGTGTCTTACAAGAACTGCACAAAAGTCTAGTGGACACTGATTTATTTAGCTAAAAATGTGAACAGTGATAAACAGTGATCAATAAACTTTAAGAACACTCATGTAGTGTCGAAGGTAACAGCAATGCTATAGAGGTTAAGTTCTGTTGCCAATATTAGCAGTTAAAAGGAACTCGTGACCTCCAATAATTCGATTCGGAGCGTCTTTGCGGGTAAAATATTATGGAACTGACTGTAGAGCCAGCCGCGTCGCACAAAAACAATGCAACGCAGCCTTCGCAGCGCGTAGCGAGAGAGAAAGTGTAATCACATTCTCCGAGTATACACAAAGCACTCTACGGACACGTGTGTGATTAACAGTGCCGTGATTGAAATGTGCATTTTGTGATGAATTCCTAAATGAATCACTACATTGTATTGAACAGTGTCAAGATACAGGACAAAATTAATTCCTCCTCTGTGAATGCGATTGACATGGGCACTAACAAATTTTCTCCACAGGATGGTAAGACTGTTTATCTTGTCACTGACACATGTATTTTGACATTTCATGTACCCGTCTTGAAATGAATGACGAGGCACAAGAGGATGCAGAGCTGCTGCAGGGGTAGTTCCGGCCGGCAGCAGATCGCAATCACGACGCAGCCGACGGCAGTTGACGCTACGCCGACGCAGCCAGGGACGGACCGGCGGCAGTCACTACCTGGCTTCGTTCCGACGTGTCGACGTGGAAGAAATTTTCGTCATACACAAGAAATATATTAAAACTGTTAAAAAAATCATAAAACTCAATGTATTTCGCACATACGACAGAAACATAAATTCGTGTTCCAGTTTGTACAATCTCAACTATGTCAAACCAGACTGTAAATAGTAGGTGAAAGTATTGTCTTGAAGCCCCTTGGACGGTTTTGATCCCGGTTTTCCGATTCCAGCTAACCCGAATCGGGGGGGGGGGGGGGGGGGGGGGGGAGAAGAGGGGGAATAAGATAATCCGGGAAGTATCCGAAGCAATTTCCGAGGCAATACAGTCACGGAGTTTTTTTTATTGCTCAATTCAAATACAGTTTTCTGTGACAAGTTACATTTAAGTCAAATATTCGGACATTAAAAACAATGAATCTTCGTGGATTATGTGGACTGATAAAAAGAAGGGTGATGAGAAATAAACATGGTGAATAAATAATTTTTTTTATTAGCCCAAGGGGCAATATAACATCCACGATATATATATATATTTTTTTTATGAGTGGAATATGAACGTGTGGATAATAATTATGTAAGACAGAGACAATATTTGTCTCACATTCTTTGTTAATCTATGTCATTATTTTCTTTTGTTTTGTACCCTTTAGTCGTCTTCTTCTGATGTACATCGCTGACGCAAGATGCGAATCGATTTGAGGTCTGTTAAATGAAAAACATTTCATGTAAAATTATTGTACTTTTATGTTCATTTGCTGGTAAAAACAAATAGAGCCCAATGCGTTAAGACTATTTATAATTACTTATTGAAAATTTACTTCCTCTTTTAATTATAATTTTGTGTTAATTGTTTTATCATAGCCGAAAGAAGCGCAGCCATTGTTAGTTGCGATTATATAGCAACTTCGTCTGTACTTGTAGTTGAAAATAGCATGGGTTTGTGTTAAACTAATTTGCAAAAAATTTAATAATTCTTTTTATTGATGGCATCAATTTAAATGTTTAACTATTTATTGGGAAAAGGAAAATCTTAATTAAAAAAGAAATCCTCTATCTTTTGTTGGCCTCCATCTTAACTTTTATTACAGCGGCAAATTTAAATTACTTGAAACTGCAAACAATATTACGATGTGTAAGAAATAAATGTGCACCGGTGGTACTGAATTCTATTTATAAAAGAAAAAAATTAATCGAATGAGGGTGCATTTTCTAAGAGCAGTGCTGATGGTATTTATTGTTGAACAAGATTTCATTGCTGATGTATGAGGGCAAATTTAAACTTCGGACGAATCACGGAGAAAAATATTTTTTTGTAGCATACGTCAGTGTTGTGTGCGGGTGGTATTCTGTGGTTCCTTTTCAAGATCAATTTGCTAAGAATAATTAAATCCATCGAAGACAAAAAAACATTATAGAAGCTCTCCTGTACGACCTGTACTTTTAGTGATATGAACACAGCTTACAGTCAACATTATTACACTACGTCAGGTGGAATTCTTGTGCAATTTGAACAAAATAATTATCCGGGAGAAATTGTAGTTTGAATAATGCATTATACATGTGTATAGTATTGTCAGTACCATTTACGAAATCAAATCAATGCGACTGCTAAAAAAAAACAGAGTGAATTCAAACTGCAGAATACCATAGAGTATCGTATCATCCATATTCATTGCACTTGTCCATGTTGATGATACACAAAAACCGCCACATCACAACAGTAAACTTGTGATATGATTATATAAGATTTCCAGCTAAAACATCATTTTTAAAAAGAACTTTTAGTAACATGAATATTCATATACTAGGGGAAACGTCATTAATTACAAAATTTGTGAAATTCATTCAATTATAGCTTTACCACAACAGGTTTGTCTTCTGGCCAGCTGCCTCCCTTTTCTGTAATACTCTTCCTTATGGCTTCTCCCTTTGTACTAAGTTCATGACGCACCCATAGCAGGTGGTCTACTGTTTGATCACCCTCTCCGCACGTACAAGCAGCACTTGCAGCTAGCCTGAACCCAAGGTTGTAAGACATTAATTTTCCATGATCGGTCAACATTGTTGTAAGATCAGATGAGTGAGGTAACTTTATGGAAAGACGATGCTGAACAGTCTGAAAAATTGTCTTTTGTGAGCTCTCCTTTTGTACTTTCATCCCCTTTTCATTTGCATTTTTCAATCGCAATGCATTTTAACTACCTTCTGATGACAGACGAAGAGATTTTGTAGTAGCTTTCTGTTGCGTTTTCTCGAGTTGCTTGTTTGGCTGGCTTGTTTGGCAGTTCATTCCCAGGCGTTCTTAGTTAAGACGCCACTTCCTCTGCCACAGTACCCTAATTTTGTTTCTGAACTCTTCTATCAAATATATATGATTCCTGGAATATTTTAATGAATCTACCGTAATTCTACTATTCATGCGTATTACAGCTACCATTTTAAAAATTTATCTTGTAAGTTCTCTAGTTTCTCTAAAGCTCGCAAAATTGCTAGTTCTTCTGATTAGTTAATGCGGCACCCAGTCTTTAGTATGTACTTTAATTGATAAGCAGGTGTCTCATTAACAATTATTACCTTCCATTCTCTGAATAGCTCCCATATCCCTAAAGGATGTACCTTGAGTTTATAATTTTCTTCTGAAGTTACTGGATAGGGTGTCTGCTTGCAATCTAAAACAGCGTGTATAGAATGGATTGCGTGTTCAATTTTAGCAATTATGTATTCTGCAGCTACAGCCTGTAATTTAATAATTATTGGCGTAAGGCCTGTTAGAATGCACAATGCTTCCATAGACGTCGTTCTGTAAGCCTTAGCAATCTTTAAATTGATTAAGCGCTGTGTTTCTCGAATAAAGTTACATTTTCTCTTTAGTGCGTGATTCCACACAGGTGCAGCGTGTGGCAATATTGGTAGTATGGCATCTTCTCCAGCTGACCTTTACTGATATAGGCAAAGAATGAAACTTAAAGTTGGACCGAGCGAGGTGGCGCAGTGGTTAGCACTCTGGACTCGCATTCGGGAGGACGACTGTTCAAATTCGCGTCCGGCCATTTCGGTTTTCCGTGATTTCCCAAAATCGCTTCAGGTCATTGCCAAGATGTTTCGGTATATTGATAATTTTTAATTATGGACCGTCTAACAACAACTGAATAAAACACAAATTTATTGCCATACGCTTTTCGCCCTTATTTTCTGCAAGGCATCATCAGTGGCTTGGAACCTGTATATATGTTTGCTATTCAATTTACAATTTGGTCACTGTACATATAGGCTATAAACAGTTCTGGTGTTTGGTATATCCTATTAAGTAGTACTGTTTTGAACTGTACTTAAAGACAGCGTGGACGATTTCCTACATATTACGCTCCTGTTGCATTTTTGGTGTTGTTCTTCTTCTTATGAATCCAATTATCGGTTTTTTCGCGCATTCCACAGCACTATGCCCTGAATACTTGTTTCGATGCAATGTTTTGGTTTCGGTTGCCGACTGTCAAGTGTTTTTGCCAAAGATCGAATATTATTGCCAAACTTTCGAGTGTAATTATTGAAGTATCTGTGATCTGTTCGTGTATGTATTTGTGTTTGTATGTGTGTGTGTGTGTGTGTGTGTGTGTGTGTGAGTGTGTGTGTGTGTGTGTGTGTGTTTTGGTGTGATATAAGTTTTTTGCTGTGTGTGTGTGTGTGTGTGTGTGTGTGTGTGTGTGTTTTGGTGTGGTGAAACGAAACAAGGCCCCGGAAGTATACAACATTCCATTGGAACTAATAACGGCCTTGGGAGAACCAGCCTGACAGAACTCTACCATCTGGTGAGCAAGATGTATGAGACAGGCGAAATACCCTCAGACTTCAAGAAGAATATAATAATTCCAACCCTCAAAGGAAGCAGGTGTTGACAGATGTGAAAATTACCGAACTATCAGTTTGATAAGTCACAGCTGCAAAATACTAACGCGAATTCCGACATCGGCGAAGAACAGTTTGGATTCTCAGAAATGTTGGAACACTTGAGGCAATGCTGACCCTTCGACTTATCTTAGAAAATAGGTTAAGGAAAGGCAAACCTACATTTCTAGCATTTGTAGACTTAGAGAAAGCTTTTGACAATGTTGACTGGAATACTCTCTTTCAAATTCTAGAGGTGGCAGGGGTAAAATACAGAGAGCGAAAGGCTATTTACAATTTGTACAGAAACCAGATGGCAGTTATAAGAGTCGACGGGCATGAAAGGGAAGCAGCGGTTGGGAAGGGAGTGAGATAGAGTTCGCCGATGACATTGTAATTCTGTAAGAGGCAGCAAAGGACTTGGAAGAGCAGTTGAACGGAATGGACAGTGTCTTGAAAGGAGGATATAAGATGAGCATCAACAGAAGCAAAACGAGGATAATGGAATGTAGTCGAATTAAGTCGGGTGATGCTGAGGGAATTAGATTAGGAAATGAGACACTTAAAGTAGTAAAGGAGTTTTGCTATTTGGGGAGCAAAATAACTGATGATGGTCGAAGTAGAGAGGATATAAAACGTAGACTGGCAATGGCAAGGAAAGCGTTTCTGAAGAAGAGAAATTTGTTAACATCGAGTATTGATTTAAGTGTCAGGAAGTCATTTCTGAAAGTATTTGTATGGAGTGTAGCCATGTATGGAAGTGAAACATGGACGATATACAGTTTACACAAGAAGAGAATAGAAGCTTTCGAAATGTGGTGCTACAGAACAATGCTGAAGATTAGATGAGTAGATCACATAACTAATGAGGAGGTACTGAATAGAATTGGGGAGAAGAGCGTTTGTGGCACAATTTGACAAGAAGAAGGGACAGGTTGGTAGGACATGTTCTGAGGCATCAAGGGATCACAAATTTAGCATTGAAGGGCAGCGTGGAGGGTAAAAATCGTAGAGGGAGACCAAGAGATGAATACACTAAGCAGATTCAGAAGGATGTAGGTTGCAGTAAGTACCGGGAGATGAAGAAGCTTGCACAGGATAGAGTAGCATGGAGACCTGCATCAAGCCAGTCTCAGGACTGAAGATCACAACAATAACAATATATATATAAATTTGTGGGCTGTGTGTGTATGTGTGTGTGTGTGTGTGTGTGTGTGTGTGTGTGTGTGTGTGTGTTTGTTTTGTGTGATATAATTACTTTATTTTTATTTATTTATGTATCTTTTTGTGGGCTTTGTGTGTGTGTTTGGTGTGATATATTTTTTGTGGTGAGTGTATGTGTGTGTGTGTGTGTGTGTGTGTGTGTGTGTGTGTGTGCGTGTGGTTGCGTTTGTGCGTGTCCAGAAGGTGAAGGGGGAAGAGTTTTTTTTTTGCTTTATCTTATCATTGCGTGTCCAGAAGTTGAAGGGGGAAGAGTTTTTTTTTTTATCTTATCATTTCCCTTATTAAGTGTAGTAGACGCAAAAATACATTTACATTTTAAATGCGAAACCACATGAACACCAATACACAGTCCATTCACGCTTAGTTATCCTAACAGAGACAGAACTACACGAAAAAGAAGAAATGCTCTTGGAAAAAGGTTTGAAACACTGCACCAATAACGAAGTGATCAATCAATACATACAAAATCTCATAGTAGAAAGTGAACACATCCTTACACGTGAAGAACGACAAAATAATTATGAAATAAACATGGGACTGACAAGAGAACTAGTAAGAAGAAATAAAAGGCATAATAAAACAAACATACCAGACACACAATAAGAACAACCAAACACAAGCAGCCACTATGAAAAGGTTAACACAGAAGTTAACAAACAATAACAAAATTAATAACAAGAGCAGACAAGGAAAATGTACTCATGGATAAAGAGCAATACATCACAAAAGCCAATGAATACATAAAAACCAATGCCATACAAAAACTGAAGTCAGATCCAACTATATGATTCCAGGCAAACGTGAAACGAACACTGAACAACATTGAACACACACTCACAGACAAACAGAAATACTACATAAGACAGAAAAATCCACAAACACCAACACTTCGCAGTCAACCAAAAGTACATAAAGGCGGAACGCCAATGAGAGCTGTTACGAACTTCAAGAAAGCCCCAACATACCACATAGCCAAAAACCTCCAAAAGTTAGTTACAAAACGCTATAAAATAGAAAACACAGTGATAAACACAGGAAACCTAATAGAAAACATAAAGAAGATACGTGTACCACACACAGCATCACTTATTTCATTCGACATAGAAAATATATATACCTCCTTCCTTATCACAGAAACAATAGAAATCATAGAACAAAATATCTTATCCCACAGCAGCCTCACCACAGACGCAATAAAAGAAATAACAGATATGCTCAGACTGACAACTGAACAAGACTACTTTTAGTCTAAGGAATAATATTATCTACAAAGTGATGAACTTCCCATGGAATACTCAACATCAAGAACATTAGCAAACATTTTCATGATTCATCTAAAAAGTTAGATATTTGAAAAGATAACCACTAATAAAAGTTTCAAAATCAAATATTGGTTTAGATATGCGGATGACATTATTTGTCTGGTAGATGAGCTAAGTGAAAAAATAGATGAACTCCATTTGGAAATCAACAAAGGTCATCAGAATATAAAATTCACAAGTGAAAAGGAAAATCAAATAAATTTTCTTGACATTACAATAAAAAAAGAAAATGGAAAACATACTTCTAACATCTTTAGAAAATCAACAGCCACAGACACAATAATACATTCCACATCCAACCATCCCCACAGCCAGAAACTTGCAGCACTAAGACATATGTTACATAGATTAAACAGAATCCCACTGAACAAGAGAAAATATGAACAAGAAATGAGTACAATCATACAAATAGCTAGGAACAATGAGTATGACACACATGTAGTACACAGGCGCAATCAAAAAAATAAAAAACACAAATACAAAACAAACACAATATTTCCAGAATACAAGAGAACTCACAAACTGAAAACTTACAAACACACTCAACAAACACAAACAATGACAACACCACACAGAAAAGAACCAGATGGTACACCATGACCTACACACATAAACTGTTACACAGAGTTGCAAACATCCTAAAGAGACAGGGCTTCCAAATAGCATATAAGTCTGGGCAAACCCTCCAATCACACGTAAGCCAGCTACCAAGACGGACAAATTCCAACAATCAGGAATATATAAACTTGAATGTCAAAGTTGTGATGCAGTATACATAGGCATGACATGCAGGAATTTTAAAACATGATACAAAAAACATATCAGATGTTAGAAGTGCGAAACAAACCATTCCACATTTGCAGAACAGTAAAACACCATAACCATCATCCTACAAACATGGAACAAGAAATGAAAATAATGAGAATAAGCAAATATGATAAAAGTCTTACACAAATGCAAGAAAACTTCGACATTCAGAAAGCCATAGCTGAAAACAAACATGTGATAAATGAACAAACACACATCAGCACGGGCTCCCTACTACACTTAATAAAGGAAATGATAAGATAAAACAAAAAAGCTGTTCCCCCTTCACCTTCTGGACACACACACACACACACACACACACACACACACACACAGCCAACAAAAAAATATATATCACACCAAAAGACATACACACACACACACACACACAAAGTCCACAAAAATAAATAAATAAAAATAAAATATATAATTATATCACACCATAAACACGCACACACACACACACACACACACACACACACACACACACACACACACAAGCGCAGGCCATATATATCACACGGCGAACAATCTTTCTTGATATGACCAACACCTTTGGAATGATGACATACAACGTCATCCATTGTAATATATACTCTGAAATATTTTCCGTCATAGGGGATCTGTATCGTGGCTGGTACTTTGCTTAAGTCGTCGAATACGCATTGAGCAGCGTGACGAAATGATTTTATATGAGAACATCCCTGAACCATGAAGCTAGTTGGAATATCTCTGACATTCCCTGCTATACGTCCCCAATTTAAACATTTTGTTAACTATTACAGCATTATTAATAAATGGAAATACATCAGATAAAACAATTCGCGTTACTGGTGTCATTGTCCTTTTAAAGCACAAATTACTCTCTTGCACTAATCAAACTACATATTCAACAGTTCTTGCAAAAATACAAATGTTGCCTCAAGTTACGAGAGAGAAATGCGTAATACGCGAGAAATTATGTCACTTACCGATTTTACAGTCATCTATTGCGCTAATGGGAATAGTGATGACAGCTTTCAGATGAGGTTACATTATCGCTATAAATAGAAGATTGCTGTTTTGCTGGGGCAGGTGTCTGTTAAGGCGATTCAGTCGTGGAAGTTTCAATAGCACGCCTATTTCCACGCACCTTCGTGGCTTCGCTGTTCACAACAGCTGACTGTAGCGTCGCGCTGTCACTATTTAAGAAGCTCGCCATGTCGCCGAAGCTGCCCTATTTAACTCGATTACACATGAGCCGCATCCTCTATGCTACAGAATTAGACAACAGTGATTTGTGAATTAGACTATAACACAGTCAAGTTCACGAACTGTTGCTTTAACCCTCTGTTTGAAAGACATTTGCATCAGCATACAGACACACGTGTTTATGTTTGTTGCTCGTCAAAGATACTCTCCCGAAAGAGTATATAGAGAGTCTATGCAAGGCATATGAACTTGGAGGCAATACAATAGAAATAAAAGACGATGTAGACGAAGATGATATGGGATACCACGAGAAGAATTTGACAGAGTACCGAAAGACCTAAGCGGAAACAAGGCTCGAAGAGTAGAAGACATTCCGGTGGAACTACTGGCAGCCTTGGGGGAGCAAGCCATGACAAAACTCTACCATCTGGTTTACAAGATGTGTCAGAGAGGTGAAATACCCTCAGATTTCAGGAATAATGTAATAATGCCAATTACAAAGAAAGCAGATGATGACAGACGTGAAAATAACAAAACCATCAGTTTGATAAGTCGTGGTTGCAAAATACTAACATGGATTCCTTATAGAAGACTGGCAAAACAAGTAGAAGCTGAAATCTAGAAAGATCAGTTTGGATTCCGGAGAACTGTAGGAACACGCGAGTCAATACTGGACATGCGACTTACCTTAGAAGATAAGTTAAGGAAAGGCAAACCTTCGTTTATATAATTTGTAGACCCAGAGAAAGCTTTTGATAATATTGATTAGAAACTGTGTTTGAAATTCTGAAGGTAGGAGGGATTAAATACAGGGAGCGATAGGCTATTTTCAACTTGTACAGAAACCGAAAGGTAGTTATATAAGTTGAGTGGTATGAAAGGTAAGCAGTGGTTGAAATGGACATGAGATGGGAATGTAGCCTATCACCGATGTTATTCAATCCGTACACTGAGCAAGCCGTAAAGGAAGCGAAAGAAAAATTTCTAGTAGTGATTAAAATTCAGGGAGACGAAATAAAAACTTTAACGTTTTCCGATGACATTGTAATTACGTCAGACATAGCAAAGGATTTGGAAGAGCAGTTCAACGGAATGGAAAGTGATGAAAGGAGGCTATAGTTTGAACATAAGAAAAGCAAAATAAGGATAAAGGAATGTAGTCGAATTAAATCTGATTATGCTGAGGGAAATAAACTAGGGACCTATTTGGGCAGCAAAACATCTGATAATGGCCGAAGTAGACAGAATATAAACTGGCGGCAAGAAAACTGTTTTTGAAGAAGAGAAATTTGTTGACATCGAATACAGATTTAAGAGTTAGGAAAACTTTTCTGAAAGTATTATTATGGAGTGTAACCATGTATGGAAGATAAACGTGTTTGATAAACATTTCAGACAAAAAGAAACTAAAGTCTTTTGAAATCTGGTGCCACATAGAAATGCCTATAATTAGGAGTGTAGAGTATGAATTTAATAAGGAGCAACTGAACAGAACTGGGAAGAAAAGAAATACATGGCACAACCTGACTAGAAGAAGCGATCGGTCGGTAGGAAACATTCTGAGACATCAAGGGATCACCAGTTTAATGTACGAGGGAAGTGTGGTGGTTAATGGAGGTAAAAATCGTAGAGGGAGACCAAGGAGACCAAGAGATGTATACAGTAAACAGATTCAAAAAGATGTAGATTGTAGTAGTTAGTCAGTGATGAAGACGCCTGCACAGGATAGAGTGGCATAAAGAGCTGCATCAAACCAGTCTCAGGAAAGAAGACTACAACAAGAACACTAGAAGATTCAAACTTAAAGATAGGGAATTTACGATGCAAAATAAGTATCCGTCTGCATACTGCACATAGTATCTCGTTGTTCGTGCTTAGGAGACCTTCTTTTCCTCTTTATAACCTCTTGCATTGTCAGTCGTCGTGGATTTCACCAGAGAAGTTGTTGTTTGTGTTGTAATTTCACATCGCTCTTCAAGTAAAGCGTTCTTTAGATAATTTGCATTGGATATCTGATGGTTCTTAATATTTTCATCTAGTAAATTGCACGAATTCTCTACTGCCTTAATGTGTAGAGATTGTGGTGGTGTCGCCATCCAGCGGGGACTGTTTTACACCATGCATAGCTTTGCATCTAGAGCTTCATGTTTTGAATCATTATATTATGTGAAAATATATCCCTCAGATGCGACTTCGAAGTCAGGGCCAACGTCGACGTCGGCGTCTAGGATGGCGTTCGCACGTGATGCGGGTTTCGCAAAACTCTTATCATCAGAGGGATAATTTTTGGAATTTAACACAAAAATTGATAAGATAATCATCTCACGACAGAACACGGAGTTCAAATGGTTTACATTGAAAGAGAGCAAATGGGAGTCCAGTGGGATCTCGATTAACATTGCACGACCTCCCCTTCTCCCTCTCTTCCCCTCCCCTCTCCTCTCCTCCCCGACCCTGTCCTTACCACTTGGGGGCAGCAGTCTTCAATAAAGCTGTAATACGAGACTTGTCAAAAAGTGCTACCGTATGCGATTTGGGCTCCTTCTGCCACGGCCCCTGTATTAAAACACAACTTTGTACCTCCATTCGATGATGAATTGTAACTACGATTAAATTTAGCGCAACGCCAGAGCAACAAGTGTCATCGTACTTGGAGACTTTATAATTTATCTGTGGTAAGTACAGAAGTAATGCAACTGAACATTTCATAGAACGAGACAATAAGCTGGAAAGCCAGGTATAATAAAGCTTGCCGGGCAGCACTGAAAATATACAATTACTACGAGAATACCGGTAGTCTTATCTGGTAGAGATTGGCACTGGATGTACTTTATATTTATTTTAGGGTTTAAAATTAGTAATCCGAATCTTTAAAACTGACACGTGTAGCAGATTCATCGAACAACAAAATTCTAGACTCCCAGATAAAGTTACGACAAAAGGGACTTGTTATATTAGGACAACCACTGTTTGGATTATTGTTCTTTTCTTTTCTTAGGTAATTCAACGATGAGGGTATACTAACGAATGACAGCTTCTAGTTAATGAAGCAATAGCCATTCCTTTTATTGACGAGAAATATACATCAACTTAAAATGTATTCCGCATAGCTACATTCATATTTACCATGAAATATTTTTCAAGAAGTATTTTAACTGATAACTCATTATCTCTGATGCTGAAGCAAGAACTAAAGATGCTGCAGTCATGGACTGTACGGCTGGTCCCGGCGAAGGTTCGAGTCCTCCATCGTGCATGGATGTGAGATTTTGTCCTTAGGATAATTTAGGTTAAGTAGTGTGTAAGCTTAGTGACTGATGACCTTAGCAGTTAAGTCCCATAAGATTTCACACACATTTGAACACAAGACAAGACCTAAAAAAAAGTCACCGCTAAAGTAAGGGTCTGGAAATGGCAGTTCTGTCTTTTATAATGTCTAATAGCCAGCGCATAGAATAAAAATGCCTACAGCGATGTTTGATACTATGCATTCCATCTCAATAAACAATCAAAAATAGGGAACTTGCCGAAAAAAATGGCTTGAAATAAATTAATTCGTTGTAGACGGATGACTTGGAATAATGATGTGGACTCTTGTATAGCCAGACTGCGGAGAAAACTTCCACTGAGACGAAGGCACTATGAAAAAAATGTGAGATGACACTTTCTCTTTGAGGGCTGGACTTGATTAAAATATGGAGACATCGTGACCGAGATCCGTTTTCATAAGCTTCGTTCAAATTAAGTTTACTTTGGTTTCATACATAGGAATTCCATTTATGCGGTCCGTCTGTTTGCTGGATCTCGGGAAAAAACAAGCAAACTAACTGTCACCAGTATAAAGTTCCATGTCCATATTGTTGGAACGCAGAGGCGCTTATAACACGAAATGCTCTGTTAAAGCAGCTGTCAATGCTACAGAAACTGGTCCCGAGTCTGAACTCCCGCTACGACCATATAATTCTGTTAGAGAACTAATAATTCAGTTTAGCCGACCGAAGCCAGTTTGCCTCTCCGCCGTGTCTTGGGTCGAGGTGTGATTGGGGGAAAGCTATAATTTGCGGAATAAAGGCGTTATTGACCAAAGTTCTGCGACTCTGACGCCCATCCCTGTTAGCCGAATTAAGCCTCGTTAATGACGGACCCAAGGCGACGCTGCTGGAAGCGAATAATTTGACCAATTGCCGAGTTATCTCCCTGATTACTGCGCCAAAGGGAAAGATATACTAGTATGGCCCATACTTGAAGCAATTAACTACTGCGTACTCATCTGAAAATAAATTACTTGTCTACTGCAGAGGGAAATATTCGTTTGCCAACATACTTCGATATTTGAGGTTGAATGCCCAGAATGCTTTCCCTAGCTTTCTCTACCCATTTATGACAATTTCCAGGTGATCGCCAAACTAATTACAAACCTATTTCGCACTCAAAAACTACATCTACCTGCATACATACATACAAACATACATACATACTCCGTCAGCTATCCTGTGATCCGTGACGGCGGGTACCATGTACCATTACTAGCTATTGTCTTTCCGGTTCCACTCGCAAACAGAACGAGGGGAATGCGACTGTGTGTATGCCCCCGTAAAAACCCTGTTTTCTCTCATCTTATCTTAATGGTCCTTACGCAGAATGTACGTTGGCGACTGTAGAATCGGTCAGTGTTCAGATTCAAATGCCGGCTCTTTAAATTTTCTCAGTAGTTTTGCTCGAAAAGAACATTGCCTTCTCTCCAGCGATTCCTATTTGATTTCCCGTACCATATCCGTAATACTTGCTTCCTTGTTCGAACCGTCTGGTAACAAATCTATCAGCGCGCATCTGAATTGCTTCATTGTCTTTCTTTAATCCGACCAACTGCTGATCCCTAACAAACGAGCAGTTCTCAAGGATGCGTCGCACTAGTATCATATATGACCTCTCCTTTACAGATGAAACACACTTCCCTAAAATTGTCTCTACAAACCGAACTCGACCACTCGCTATGTCCACTACAATCCTTGCATGTTCGTTCCACTTCACATCGATTTACAACGTCTTGCCTAGATATTTAATCGAGGCGATTGTGTCAAGCAGGTCACTACTAATGCTGTATACGAATGTTATGTAAACAGGCAGAATACGGCGCTGCGGTCGGCAACGCCTGTATAAAACATGTCTGGCGCAGTTTTTGCATCGGTTACAGCTGCTACAATGGCAGATTATCAAGATTTAAGTGAGTTTTATCGTGGTGTTATAGTCGGTGCATGAGCGATGGAACGCAGCATCTCCGAGGTAGCGATGAAGTGGGGACTTTCCCGTACGACCATTTCACGAGTGTACCATGAATATCAAGAATCCGGTAAAACATCAGATCTCCGACATCGCTGCGGCCGGTAGGAGACCCTGCAAGAACGGGACCAACAACGACTGAAGAGAATCGTTCAACGTGACAGAAGTGCAGCCCTTCCGCAAATTGCTGTAGATTTCAGTGCCGGGCTATCAAGTGTCAGCGTGCGATACATTTAACGAAACATCGTTGATATGAGCTTTCGGAGCCGAAGGCCGATTCGTGTACCCTGGATGACTGCACGACACAAAGCTTTACGCCTCGCTTGAGCCCGTCAATACCGACATTGGAGTTTTTGACCGGAAACATGTTGCCTAGCCGGACGAGTCTCGTTTCAAATTGTATCGAGCGGATGGACGTGTTCCTGTATGGAGACAACCTCACGAATCCACGATCTCTGCATGTCAGCAACGGAGTGTTCAAGCTGATGGAGGCTCCGTAATAGTGTGGAGCATGTGCAGTTGGAGTGATATGGGACCCCTGATACGTCTAGATACGACACTGACAGGTTACACGTACGTAAGCATCCTGTCTGATCACCTACATCCATTCATGTCCGTTGGGAAATTCATAAGGACAATATGACACTCCACACGTCCATAATTGCTACGGTGTGACTCCAGGAATACTCTTCTGAGTTTAAACACTTCCGCTGGACACCAAACTCCCTAGGTGGGAACATTATTGAGCATATTTGGGATGCCTTGCAATTTGCTGTTCAGAAGAGATCTCCACCACAGCCCTGCAGTATTCATAGTGTCAGTTTCCTGTAGCACTACTTGAATGTAGTCGAGTCCATGCCACGTCGTGTTGTGGCACTACTGCGAGCTCGCGGGTGTCCTACACGATACTGGGTGAATGTACCAGTTTCTTTGGCGCTTTGGTGTATATTCCTCCACTTCGACACTAATACATTGATATCCTTTTCTTAACGACGCTACAATGTGAGCTGAAAACTGCTCTGAGAAGAAATAGTGAAAAAAATCTTCATTTGGGTAGGTCAGAAATATTGATGGTTACGTAAAACTGGGGAAGAAACCAAGTACTTTTTGCACTTTTCTCATGTTATCCAACACTTTGCGATGTCTTGCATCAGTCAGATTCAATATGCGTGCTAGTATTACTAACTTTTAGGAGTTCTGTGACAAAGGCTGTCAAATCGCCAAATAATAATTTTCAGGTGTTAATAGATCCAAACGGCCCCTAAATTTACACAGATGTTTCTAAAACCCTATCCATCAATTTCACTGGTTGCGCCGTTATTCGACACAAATCAAACCAATGTCGAAAATTCTCCTACTTACTTATTTAAAAGAAAGGTTTCCGCCTAAAACAAGCATCGATTTTCGAGAGACATACAGGATATCTGAAACTGTATTTTCCGGTGCGTATATTTCAATTTTAGAATCAATTTGGAATAGCAAAGTCAACTGCTGTATAGCGAGACATTGTACAAAGAAGAACCAAAAAATAAATGTAAGGAGATTTCTTCCTATTATGAGCTGCAGCTTGAACCACTGACTTGGTGAACATTTGAGAGGAGTCCTTGAACATTAGGAATACTCCGGTAGTTTCGCATGTTGGTCTTGTGACAATGGTGGAAAGCAAATTTATAGAACGTTCGACATAAAGCATGAAGTACTGTGCTGCTTCTAGTGCAAGTGATATTCTGTAATGTTTCTGGGAATTACTCTAACAACGGAACCTCCCCATCGAACCCTCCTCAGATTTAGTTATAAGTTGGCACAGTGGATAGGCCTTGAAAAACTGAACACAGATCAATCGGGAAAACAGGAAGACGTTGTGTGGAACTACGAAAAAAGTAAGCAAAATATATAAACTGAGTAGTCCATGCGCAAGATAGGCAACATCAAGGAGAATGTTGGTTCAGTAGCGCCGTGGTCCCGTGGTTAGCGTTAGCAGCTGTGGAGCGAAAGGTCCTTGGTTCAAGTCTTCCCTCGCGTTTATAGTTTAATTTTTTATTTTCAGACAATTATCAAAGTTCAGGTACTCACACATAATCAACTTCGCTCTCCAAAATTCCAGGATATGTTTAGATTTGCTTGGACATAGGCAGGATTTGACAGTCTACACACGGAAAAACTTGAAAACGTTAAAAACATATGTTTTGACAGAGCACAGGGAAAACTGTGCGACTGTTAAACTGTTGCAGTCATTTGTTGCAGTTTATGTGACAAACTCTTATGTTTTCATCACTTTTTTGGGAGTGATTATGACATCCACAAGAAAACATAAATCGGGCAAGGTAGAAGAATCTTTCCACCCATTCGCCAAGTGTACAAGTTAGGTGGGTCGACAACATGTTCCTGTCATGTGACGCACATGCCGTCACCAGTGTCGTAAAGAATAAACCAGACGTGATTCCCTGTGAAGTAATCGGTTGACCTATGACCTTGCGATCAAATGTTTTCGGTTCCCATTGGAGAGGCACGTCCTTTCGTCTACTAATCGCTCGGTTTTGCGGTGTGGACGCAAAACACAGAAACTAAACTTATTACACTGAACAGAGACGTCAGTGAACCAACGGACAGATCATAACTTCGCGAAAATAAAAATTTTCACTCGAGGGAAGACTTGAACCAAGGACCTTTCGCTCCGCAGTTGCTCACGCTAACCACGGGACCACGGCGATACTGAACCCACCCTATCCTTGATGTTGTCTGTCTTCCACATGGGCTACTCAGTTTGTATATTTTGCTTACTTTTTCATAGTTCCACACAACTTCTTCCTGTTTTCTCCATTGATCTGTGTTCAGTTTCTCAAGGCCTATCCACTGTGCCAACTTATAACTAAATCTGAGAGGGGTGCGATGGGGAGGTTCCCTTGTAAGATACGGCCGGCCACGGCGAGCCAACCATGCGTGCTGGTTGCGCGGGTTGAGTTCGGGCCAAGGCTTAGGCTGCCTCGGATTTTCTCGGAGCTTCTTGGAAGTATTCGGTACAGCGGGACATTTCATTTAGTAGGTGTGGGATGTTTCGATCGACACAACCCTCTTCAGTTCGGCAGTATCGTGCTGTCAACGGTGTTTACCATTCGCTACTTGTTCATGGTATGAAGGAGTTCCACAGTAAACAAAAAGAGGCAGACTAGTGATGACTCGTCATAAAACTTTAAAAACGAATGCGAATGACAGTAGAAGGATGAGACACTCAATATACATCATACAATCGCATAAGCGACACGTCCTGCAAATTTTATATGAAACGTTACAACACAATGCAGAAAGAATGTAAGAGTTTGTTGACAATGAAGGAGAAAAATTACAACTATAGACAGACGGGATTCATTGTTCTGTACTGCAAGAAGCACTTTTGCCAAATTTGCAGGCGTACAGCACATTGGTGGTTCGAATGGTAAAGTTTCTGAAGTCGCACACATTATTCTACTGTCAGTGGCAACAGTTTTCACCGGCCGCTGTGACCGAGTGGTTCTAGGCGCTTAACTCCGGAACCGCGCTGCTGCTACGATCGCAGGTTCGAATCCTGCCTCGGGCATGGATGTGTGTGATGTCCTAAGGTTAGTTAGGTTTAAGTAGTTCTAAGTATAGGGGACTGAAGACCTCAGATGTTAAGTCCCATAGTGCTTAGAGCCATTTGACCATTTCTGCAACAGTCTTCGATGGAACTGAACAAAACGTATTGAGACTTTGTACAATATATTACTGCAAAGTACGGTGGCTATGTCAAGATCAATGCCTGTACTGATTTTTAGATTTAAAACACGCTATTTAGCTTACATTTTGGGGCAATGTACCTATAGGTGGTTAGTTTTTGCTATGATATAGTGATATTTTAAATTCTACCTACAGGTTGCGTGGATGATTTTCTACATATTACGTTTCTGTTCCATTATGTAGAAAATCGTCCACGTAACCTGTAAGTAGAATTTAATATATTATTACATCATAGTAAAATCCAACCACCAGAACTGTTTATTACCTATAGGACCATTGCCCCAAAATGTAAACTAAATAGTAAAAATATCTATATATTCCAGGCCACTGAAAATCCCTTGCAGAGAGTAAAGGCTGCGCGGGATTAGCAATTAAGTCCCATAAGATTTCACACACATTTGAACATTTTTAGAGAGTGAAGGCAAAACGTGTATGGCACGAAAACTGTGATTCATTCAGTTGTCAGACGATCCTAAAAGTAAAAATTATCAATATACCGTAGTATCACATGCAACTGAGGAAGCCACAACTACAAAAGTTGAAGATGTAAATTTTTTTCTGTCTTGATAGGAACGGATTTAAAAGTGAGGAACACATTCCAGTAAACACGGTCCACTTCCCCAAGCCCACTGACGTCAAAGAAAACGTGAGGTTTTATCAATGCATTGTGGCCTTGACGGAATGGCCAGGATAGTTTCGTAAAAGTTTTGAGAGCACTGCCTGTCTTGGATCCGTTTTCGAGCAGTTGAGACCGTTTGCTGTTTCATTGAAAGTGCTCCCGTGCATTTGTGTACGTAACTGACTGATTTGCAAGATGTTTGCCGTTTTAACGGAAAATGTTTTTACGTTAAAATTGTCCCGGACGTCTACATTGCTTTCCTCAGGCGGACTTTCCACGTCTCCATAATGAGGTTCCAAAAGTGCTACAATTCTTCGATCAAAATTTGTATATGAGGTCTTTCTCTCGATTATGGTACTAAACTGGTCACAATTTCGTGGCATCCTGAGTGCGAAAATACGTGGAATTGTCTGTGTTCTCCGTCTGTTCCATCTTCTTCTGTAGTGGTCAATCCAAGGATTGGTTTGCAACAGCTACAATGGCAGCTTGTCTCCATTCTGTGCGTCTTTCAGCTTTTCTCTTCATTTCTTTATAGGTGTTACATCCCACATCTTTCACGATTTGATCCATGTACCTCAGTCGTGGTCTTCCTCTTGGTCTTTTTCCCTTGACATATCCCTCTATGATTGTGTTCAGGAGTCCTTTACGTCTTAATAGAGGCCTGTAAATTGCGCTCTTCTTTTAACAATGAAACTCGAGGAGCTTCTCTTCTCACCTGCTCTTTCCAGAACCACTTCGTTTGTGACCTTGTCGATCCATTTTATTTTGAGCATGCGTCTATAGCACCACAATTCAAAAGAATTTAGCTTCTGCTGTTCCTCTGTCCCGAGAGTCCATGTTTCACACTCATAGCACGCCACACTCCATACATGTGATTTCAAAAATCTTTTCCTGGTTTCAAGGCTGGTGCTCTTAGATGTTAATATGTTTTTTTCTTGTTAAAAGCAGCCTTTGCTTGAGCTATTCTACTTCTCACTTCTGCTTTGCTCCTTCCATCCCTGGTAATATTACTGCCCAGATAAGTAAATTTATCAACTTGTTCAAGCAGTTCATTGTCTACATGAATTTGGACTTTCACTTGATCTTCTTTGTCGCATGCCATTACTTTTGTTTTTGCTTTATTAATTCTCATATTATATTCTTCACCCATAACTTTATCCATTCTATTCAGTAGGACTACAAGATCTTCTTCACTTTCAGCCAGGACAGCTATATCATCGGCATATCTTATCATATCTATTCGTTGACCATGAATTACTACACCTGTCTGTGAATTTTCCCTTACTTTTTTCAGCGCCTCTTCAATGTATACGTTAAAGATAACAGGGGATAGTGCGCAACCTTGCCGGACATCTTTCCGTATCTGCACCTCTTCTTGTTTTGTCCGTCCACGGATAACTGCTGTCTCGTTTTTGTACAGGTTCCATATAATTTTTCTATCTTTATGGTCTATTCCTACTTTTTTGAGTACCTCAAACATCTTATCCCATTTAACAATATCAAAGGCTTTCTTTACATCTACGAAAGCTGCGTATATTTTCAGGTTCTTATCTAGTCGTTTCTCTGTTATTAGTTTTAGAGCAAATATTGCTTCTCTGGTTCCTCTATCTTTCCGGAATCCAAACTGGTCTTCGGAGAGTGTAGCTTAGACTTTTTGTTCTATGCGTTTTAGGATAATTGAGGTTAATATTTTAGAGGCGTGAGTAACTAGGCTGAGTGTCCTATAATTTTCACATCTTGTAGCATTTGCCTTCTTTGGAATGCGGACCATAATGTTTTTCTCAAAGTCTGTAGGAATTTTACCCTGCTCATACATGTTCAAAACAAGATTATACAACTCCTGATTCAGTTTTGCTCCTCCAGATTTCAGAAGTTCGGCTGGGATACTGTCTGTTCCATATAAAAATTATATTCTGTCTTGAGTGCACCAAAAATACGTAACACTGAAATTCGTTTTGTTTGTGATCTATGTTGTTGAAAACACTTAGGTGATAGAAGTCATGGGATACCGATATTCACATATACAGATGGCGGTAGTGTAGCGTAAACAGTGTACAAAAGAACTGTCATTTGTACTCACGCCATTCATGTCAAGAGGCCTCCTACGCGACTATGGACGCACGACTGGAGTTAACAGACTTTGAACGCTGAATGGTAGTTGGAGGTAGACATATGGACATCCCATTTCGAAATTCGTTACGCAATTCAATATTCCGAGATCCACAGTGACAAGAGTGTACCGAGAATACCAAATTTCAGACATTACCTCTTATCATGGACAACGCAGAGGCCGACAGCCTTCACTTAACGACCGTGAGCAGCGACGTTTGCGTGGAGTTGTCAGTGCCAACAGACAAGCAACACTGCGGGAAATAACCGCAGAAATCAATGTGGGGCGTCCAAATATGGTATTAACGGACTATGGCTCCATACGACCGGCGCAAGTGCTTTGCTAACAGTATGACATCGCTTGCTGCGCTTCTCCTGGGTTCGTGATCATTCCGGTTGGGCCCTAGACGACTGAAAAACCGTGGCCTGGTCAGATGAGACCCGATTTCGGTTGGACTCAATTTGTTAACGAGGCATTGTGCAAGCTGATGGTGGCTCCACAATAGTGTGGGCGGCGCTTACATGGAATGAGCTGCGTCCTCTGGTCCCACTGAACCCATCATTGACTAGAAATGGTTATCCGTTTATCTGCATGGCAATCCTCCACAGGAATACTTGTATTGTAAGTAAAATCGTCTTTCTTGCTGCTACTTTCTTTATTTTCACCAGACGCGTTTCGCCTTTTTCGTACTCGAAGGCATCTTCAGTGGGATGTAGAACGATGCTGTTTTGTTATTTTTAGATTGTCAACCAGTTCATGTCACGTTTTCTACGTGAATTATGTAATCACTTACAGTTTGTTGGCGTCTGTGTTTCCTCTCATCTGGTTTGGAGGTCGCACTACCACTTCGTTTCTGAAATACAAGCACAATTATGTATCCCGAACTTTTTCTTTCATACTGTTCGGCATGTTTCTCCTTCTTCTTTGAGGCCCTTCTGCCACCATTTACAGCTATTTGTTCGAACACTGCGCTTTTCACGACATAAATATTGTGAGTTAATTATGTGTTTCCTCCTGTTTGATGTGTTTACCTAAATGTTCCCAACCCAACGAGGCACAGGTTGAAATCTAACCTCTATTCATATTGTTTATATCTGTGTGTACGTGTATGTGTGTGTGTGTTTATATGTGAGTTAGGGAGGGGATGGTTTCGGTGGGCTGATGGTTTGAGTTGTAGAATGTTGAATATGAATGTAATAGCTGCTACAGGGTGGTTGAAAGCTTCGGTGATAACGTTGTTTGAATTCTCATTTAGATCTTCTGTGGAGGGGTTCATGGACAAGCGAGTGAGAAAGTGTTGGGTGGCATTATTATTATTATTATTATGCTTTGGAGTGTTATTATTCTGTTTACCAGTGTCAACAGTGCATTGTTCAGCATGTGTACTTGATCATTTAAGAGGTTTTCCTGGACACAATTTGCATTCGTTTATGGAATTGATATTTCTAAACAACGGTGGACTTTTTATGGATGAGAAAGCGCCACGTTTCCAGACCACAACTTGCAACTGGTTTGAAGAATATTCCGGACAATTCGAGCGAATGATTTGCTCCCCCAGATGGCCCGCCATGAAAACGATCAATCATTTGTGGGACGAAAACCGAGAGATCAGTTCGTGCACTAAAACCTGCATCGGTAATATTTTCGGAATTACGGATGGTTATAGAGGCAGGATGGCTCAGTATTTCTGCAGGAGACCTTCAGTGACTTAGTGATTCCGCGCTGCGCCGAGCTCCTTAACTACGCCGGAAAAGGGAGGTCCTACGCGATATTGGGTGATATCTCATGAGTTTTGTCACCTCAGTGTGACACCAGTTCGTGTGCATTGGAGTGCCATTTAAGTATCGCGCGTTCACAGTTTTTCCTCTTCCCCCTTTTCATATTCAGACAGCGTGGTGTGGCAGGGGAGGAAGAGTGCAATGAAGTTGAGTACCATGGCAATCATGCCAGGATATGCCTTACTAGCAGAATTCTTTGCTGCACTGCCCTAAGACCTTCGTTCACCGACCCCAGAATTAGCAGTCACCTTCTGATAAGCCTAATAAGAAGTACTTTTTTGTCGATTGGCGGTTTCGATAAGCATGGCTCCCATCTTCAGATCTCGATACCGAAACCGGTAATCAGAAAAAAACATTAATTACAAGCGATATTCGCTAAGATGTACACCTTCTCTCAAGTAATTATTACGGATCGTCCCTTACTGCTCAGGATGAGTATAGTAATAAATAATAAGAAATTGTTTTACTTGAAATAGCTACATGGCTCTTTCCGAATGAGTACTGTGAACAATGTCTGACCTGATCACGGTAAGTATCATATATTGTTATTGTTGTTCTGGTCTTTAGCCTGAAGATCGATTGGATGCAGATCTCTTTTGTGTAAGGCTCTCTGAGTAACTATTGCAAACTACATTGGGCAGCCAAAATCTTAGACCAAAGTCCAGCAAGAGAGTGAATGCTGCCCGGTGGCGTTGCGGGCATGATAAGCAGAGACGAATGGGGAATAATTTTAACAATGACACGGGATGCAGGTAGGGAAATCAACTAACATGAACAACTTTGCAAAAGGAAGGTTTTCCTGACGTGCATAACCAACATTTCGTATATGGTGAAGCTGGTCATCTGTTAGTGTAGTACTATGGAAAGAGATTGAAAGGGTGTTGGTCGTTTACACCTCATCACAGAACATGGAAGTCGGAGACTTGCCTGCTCTGCAAACCAAGGTTAGTGACCGTGACAGATCGGAGGACAGAGTACAGCCCTGGTGCAGGCACAAGTGTTTCGAAGCAACCCGCGCAGTGGACGCGTTGGACATCGTCAATTACGATTGCAGTGGACTCGGAATCATTGAGATTGGGCTATGAATCAATGTAATGTGGTCGGGTGATAAGATCAGTCGTACTAGGCACAGGTCACAGACAAGAATTGTTTGATAAATCTCTTAAGACTTTTCGTATATTGCCGATAGTTCCATTTCGAAAGATATTGCTATTCCGAAAAAAAAAATGTCGGCGTTATTGCAATAAGGAAAAATGTGAAGATGACTAGAAGTCGTCCGAATGTATACTTCCTGAATTTTGCGCATCACGAAATAAATCGACTCTAGGGTCTGTTGAGGCCAAACAGGGTATCAGGCGAACGATATTTTTTCCGGTAACAGTTGTTTAAACCGCATAGAGCAGCTATCTGCAATAAATCATACTGGTTGTCGTTTGAATAGTAATGTCTATCAACAAACTGTAGGAGACCTGTGTTACGAACAACTTAGGTCTGAGAATGGATTGTACAGTCGTGCTCAAAAGTATCCGAACGACCTGAATTGCATTTCGCCAGATTCGCATACAACCCTCATAACGCAGCTGTCTAGCAGGTCATCTAATCGCTCCTCGGTATAGTCGTTTGACTATTGAAAATGGTTCCAACAAAACACCACTAGAAAACATTGCTCTGTATTGCAATAACTCAAGATGCAAAGTAATACCACGATACTACAAAAATCAGGGAACACCTTATCACAGATAAGACTTTCCTTAAGGCTTCTAAGCTCACATTTATTAGAATAAATGACATGCCAGAAATGTCACCACCCTCATTATAACGTCAGAAAGTTATTGCACGTAGTAAGTTCGTTGAATTCATGATTTCCTCTTCAAAGTAACACATCGTACTTATTATTTAACACAAAATGACATTAAAATTTTATCTTTTTCACGAGATTCTAGTTGTGAATGTGTATGAACTTCAAATGACACGGCGAACCGTCTCGTTCCTCAAATAGATTCAGACCCAGGTCATGCAGCCTAAGCAAAGATTTCGTGACTGACGGAAACTAACAGTCATTCCTGACTAGGCATACAGAGATACGTCGATTTTAGACAGTGTCAGTTAGGAAATATCAACCTTAATTACATAACAAACATTTTAAACGGACGCGAATTCCTACCCAGCATCTATTGTCCCTGATAACGAACTACGAGAGACGTTAAATATTACTTCTTCATGCGTAACTTACTTGAAATGCCATGAAGTAAAGCTTTGTGTTGGTCAGGGATTCGAACCATGAATCTAATCGGATTGTTATAGAAGCACAATCAACTGTGACATATCGGATTTTCTCGGCAGTAGCAAGATGTTTTAACTGAAATGACGAGACGAAATACTAATTTTTTCCTTCCCAGGACTCCAACCCGGCACCTATCGCTGTTATATTCTAGAGAAAACGAACGTTAAATATGGGTTTGTTACACCAGCAGCGACATGTGAGCATTTTTGAACTAGAAATAATATGACGAACAGTTCAGTGTTGACTGGTAATAGAACCCCACACACATCGTTGTTGACTACACACAAAGAGACATCAGCTACCGAATTTTTCTCCACCAGCAGCTCGGTTGTCATCCTTGCACTTACAGTGATCCTGCAAATAGTTCTGTGTCTCACTGAGAGTCAAAAACGTCAGATATCGTTAGTGTTGACAACGAATGAAAATACATTCAAATCAAAATTATTATCCACCAGCAGATGGGTGTTCTCATGCTAGAGCTTGATATCCATATTGAAAACTTTAGTGCCGGGCCAGGATTCGAACCCATTCACGCGCAATATGTGGAGATGTTGAGGAATCTGCAGTTTTGAACAAACAACAAATTGTAGTCGAGCTGTATTGTCACGAAGGGATCAAATTTCGCGTTAAGGGCGGTCTGAGTTGCAGTCCCAGTTCAGAACCAATTTTATCGACATACAGAAGCTCAAATAAAAGATGAAATAAGTGTCCTGTGACCCTAGATAGCGTTTGTTTCGTCAGTAAAATAAATAACTATTATAAGACAGGTTACTGGTGATAGAGTTTCTACATGTCGCCACTCCTGACTTTATTGTGGTTCAACCTAGTGTCTACTTGGCAGAGAAGGAATATCATATTTATCTGAATTTCAGATCACAATGCCATTACACCTTCTTCACTTGGCGTAGCCAGAAGAGAACAGAATCTATCTCTCCCTACCAAAAATCATCGGTAGAAATTGCAATCGAACCCACACCATGACTATATCAATCTAGCAGCAATCCAAAAGACCACCAAATCCTCTTCCCTGTGGCTAATTTTTCTATTGTAATGCCGTTGCGCCACACTGGAAGAGAATTCTGACACACAGGCTACCTGTAGTGGTTTGCAGCATATTCAGTACATTCATTTACTCGGTCGACCGAATCGCCATGAACTAGCTACCTCGGCTGCCCATTGCATACATTCGACTCTATTTTGTAATCACCGAAATAAAATCACGTACCTGCCATGTACACAGGACTGCCAATAGTGTAGGATGCAGAAATTTAAGCAGGAAGTGTTCCTTTCCACTTGAGCTACTCTATTGCGCTATCTGTTTGTTGAACACGTCGTGCAGTGCAAAAGAAAAGCTGTAACTGTCTGTCTCTCAGAAGTCTACATCAGGTCATATGCATTATCTCACAGCACTGTGGAACGCGGAAGTACTGGAGGAATTGTTCTTGACTCCTGGAGCTGCTGTGGTTACTGTTGAGCTAGTAGTGTAATAGTAAGTCTAGTGCACAATAGACATAACGTCGCGAGTTCAAATACATTCACTGCTACATTTTTTAAAACGCAATTCTACTGTCTGCTGACGTTACCAAATTAATGGAACTTTGAACATAATTTCCTTCACTTCTCAACCCAAAAAAGTCGCATGTGGAAAAAGTGCACACTACTCTGACATTTTGTTCTTTTCAGGTTTAATAGACGGCAGGCAGCACATGCATCTCGAAACTTTTGTATTACATATGTGGAGAGCGCATCGTGCCAAAATACGTCAAAAAGTATTTTCTGCATTAGCTGCCGTGTGGTACTGGCATTTTATTCTTCTTCAAACCTTGTTTTACAGCTTTAACTCAGAACAAGTTTCTACATGTAATCAATAAACTGCATGTGCATTGTCAGACTGTTATAGATAACATCAGAGAATTCGCATATATCGTTGATGACTAATTTCTCTCTCATGTTAACTAATGTTTTAACAACACTAAATGTAACCGTACGAAAATTGTGCACTGTATTATAAGAAATGAAATAAAACTACCCACGATAACATTACGACGATAGTCTGTTTCAATAAAACTGAGTATCTGTACACAACTGTGCCTCTACCGGACCAAATTAATAAAATACTACTCACTTAGATTTCGATTGGGTCTGTGTTTAATTGGTATACCGTGTCATACTCAAGAGGTATGCAAACGTAGCATTTCATAAATAAAGTTACGTATTCCGAGAAACCCAAGATTTGCTTGTCAGCAACAGAAAGAGGCATTACCTGTTGTGCAGCATTGTAAGTTTTTCACAATTGCACTATGAGCCGAAAGTATTTTCTTGGGCTTCCCTAATCGATGTTTGATCTGACTGCTTGTAGCTCTTTCACAGAAGGGATAAAAAGGCCACAGTGAGCGAGACTGGAGCCGCAAACCAGAACAGACTCTTATTTACAGATCAGCATGTTACCACAGACCCACCGAAGTGGTATGTGCCTAGGACTCGTGTTACGAGACCAATGGTGACTATAACTCGTAAATCGCTATTTAAAGGACAAGATTAGTTGGGATTTCCACGTGCAACGACTTTCCTGCGCCGAAAATCGTAAATTTACAAACTTTTGTTACACCTCAAGCGATAATAACTCAGATTATTCAATGGAAATTGCAGGAAAAATTACGTGAACTTTGAGGCCTAATTCCGTGCACACCAGGAAGTAACTCGTCGATGACAGAGTTGCCAAACATACCTTGCCTTGTTGCCAAATCTCAGTTACAGTACCGGCAGGAAGAAGACGATCCGATGTGTTCCTACAGAGGGCAGGGAAGTGACCATAGCTGGCATCTCAAAAATGCGGATGGCACGGCCTGGAATACGTAATGCGTCTGATTCGCACTTCTGTAACTAGGTTTATGGACTGGAGCGTAGTTACTAATAATAGTCAGAACTGACTGTAAACTAAGCATCATAAATCAGTAATTGTCATAGTTGTTTTATATTTCTTTCGTAAGTGTACTCAAAACTAAGAAACTCCTTTATGGACGTTTTCCTGCCAGGCCCATAGTCGAGCACAACAACAAATAAAAATAAAAATCAATGTTTGTTTGTGTGTGTGTGTGTGTGTGTGTGTGTGTGTGTGTGTGTGAAGAGAGAGAGAGAGAGAGAGAGAGAGACAAATATAAAAAAGAATGAGAGAGAGAGTAAATGGTATGTAAAGAAATCTTTCATTAAAATGTAAATTGACACGTTTCACATCATTACGAAATGTCGTATTCATGATGTATGGAACAAACATTAATCGAATCAAATCCAATCTAATCATATTGCTGACTAGCCATGAAGAGTCATGAATTACCGAAATTTTTTCCAGTATCAGTAACCAAATGTAAATTTGAAAATAAAATACCACAGTTTTTGTAATAAACTGGGACTCCTATCAAGAGTCTTTCGTCTCTGTTAACTAACCACGAAAGATGTCTGATATACCTCCAGTCAGAAGTTACAAAGTGTGCATGTATTTAAATATGAAGCGCATGATGTGAAGTTCTGTGATGGAGATCTGTACCCAACACGTAATCGGATTGTTAACTAAATAACATCAAATCTTATGTATCGGTTTTTCTTGCCAGCGGCTAGGTGTTTGAATCTAAAATAAGGATACAAGATTTTGTGCAAGAGCAACAATCGAACTGCACACCTACCCTCCCTCTTTATCTTCCACGAATATAGCTTAAGTATCAATTGGTTGCTCACCAACAGTAAGATGTGTGCGTGTTTGACCAGAAATAACGACACCTATTGCGAATGTTGGCAACACATGAACAGACATTAAAAATGCATGTCAATTTTCACTAGCAGACCGGTGTGCACGTGATAGGGCTTGATATGAAATTATGAATATTTTTGTACTGGATCAGTATTCGGATCCGCATACTTACCTTTGGAGGAGACCTAGAGAAGATTGCAGTCTTGGGAAAAGGAACGAAATGATTGAACTATACTGTTCCGAGAGATTCAGATCCTCAAGAGAGGAGATACGAATTAAAATCGCAGTTACCACCAAATTTTCAACGTCTGTAGATCAATCAAGTACAAGTAAAATAAGTGCCCTGTTCCTTTAAGTGGCTATCGGTTCATGAAATAAAATAAAACATTATAATGCAAGTAAGTTTACGCTGGTGACAGTATTTCTGTTTACCACGACTTTCGCCTAAACCGGCTCTGACCAGTTGGTTATGAAGGAACGCGATGTTTAATGCGGATTCTGAATTGTAACGATTTTCTCTTGAGGTTAGCAGAGGTAAAGAACCCTGTAGCAATACATATCGCTAGTACAACGAGATATTACCTATCAACTATCCTTGCCTTACCTCACAAGACGAACATAGCGTCACCGAGCTGATATTTGAAATACATTTCTGTTTTCTTTCTCTGTCTCTCTTCCTCTCTTTTTATTACTCTCTTTCTCTTACAAAATAAGTACCATACGTTTTGAAGAGGAAATCACGAATACGACGAACTTACTACGTGCATTACCTATCTGACGAAATAATGAGAGTGTTAACATTTCAGGTATGGCATTTACTGTAATAAATGTGAGCTTACAAGCCTTAAGGACAGTCTTATCTGCGATAAGGTGTTCCCTGATATTTGTAGTATCGTGGTATTACTTCACATCTTGAGTTATTGGAATACGGAGTAATGTTTTATAGTGGTGAATTGTTGGATCCATTTTCAGTAGTCGAACGACTGTACCGAGGAGCGATTAGAGGACCTGCTAGACAGCTGCGTTGTGAGGGTTGTATGCGAGTCAGGCGAAATGCAATTCAGGTCGTTCGGATAGTTTTGAGCACGACTGTACATGCACTGTTGAATTTGGGGAAAGGCGGAGGGGGGGGGGGGACAATGCGGTTGTCTCCTTAAAACATGCAGCGTCGTTCAGAAGGTTGCGCACAAATTCAAAAATTGAGGAGCTGATAGTGGAGTCGACATACAACACCAGTAAAATAGGAAATCGTGGTTTCGGAAATAATCCTGAGCCACTGACAGATTTTGAATTTCAGCATCAACAAAGAGAATCGATGCACATGAGCCTTATGTTCAGGAAAGATGATGAACTGTTTATTCAACAATGTTGTACTTTACTCAGGGTGTTCAAAATGGCGACTGATACATGATACATTCAGTACATACTAACACGCGTGTAAAAATTTCTTGTGCATTCTAGCAAGTATTCCAGGCATCGCACGAGCCTTGTCAAATTTGTCAAATGCTGCAAGTATCCTGGCGACAAGTGTTCCTTCTTCTGATACTACTGGACATTAAAATTCCTACACCACGAAGATGACTTGCTACAGACGCGAAATTTAACCGACAAGAAGAAGATGCTGTGATATGCAAATGATTAGCTTTTCAGAGCATTCACACTAGGTTGGTGCCGGTGGCGACACCTACAACGTGCTGACATGAGGAAAGTTTCCAACCAATTTCTCATACGCAAACAGCAGTTGACCGGCGTTTCCAGGTGAAACATTGTTGTGATGCCTCGTGTAAGGAGGAGAAATGCTACCATCACGTTTCCGACTTTGATAAAGGTCGGACTGTAGCCGATCCCGATTGCGGTTTATTGTATCGCGACATTGCTGCTCGCGTTGGTCGAGATCCAATGACTGTTAGCAGAATATGGAATCGGTGGATTCAGGAGGGTAATACGGAACGCCATGCTGGATCCCAACGGCCTCGTATCACTAGCAGTCGAGATGACAGGCATCTTATCCGCATGGCTGTAACGGGTGGTGCAGCCACATCTCGATCCCTGAGTCAACAGATGGGGACGTTTGCAAGACAACAACCATCTGCATGAACAGTTCGATGACTATTGCAGCAGCATGGACTATCAGCTCAGAGACCACGGATGCAGTTACCCTTGACGCAGCATCACAGACAGGAGCGCCTGTGATGGTGTACTCAACGACGAACCTGGGTGCACGAATGGCAAAACGTCATTTTTTCAAATGAATCCAAGTTCTGATTACAGCATCATGATGGTCGCATCCATGGTTGGCAACATCACGGTGAACGCACATTGGAAGCGTGTATTCGTCATCGCCATACTGGCGTATCACCCTGTGTGATGGTATGGGGTGCCATTGGTTACACGTCCCGGTCACCTCTTGTTCGCATTGACGGCACTTTGAATAGTGGACGTTACATTCCAGATGTGTAATGACCCGTGGCTCTACCCTTCATTCGATCCCTGCGAAACCCTACATTTCAGCAGGATAATTCACGACCGCATGTTGCAGGTCCTGTACAGGATTTTCTGGATACAGAAAATGTTTGACTGCTGCCCTGGCTAGCACATTCTCCAGATCTCTTACCAACTGAAAACTCTGGTCAATGGTGGCCGAGCAACTGGCTCGTCACAATACGCCAGTCACTACTCTTGATGAACTGTGGTATCGTGTTAAAGCTGCATGCGCAGCTGTACCTGTACACGCCATCCAAGCTCTGTTTGACTCAATGGCCAGGCATGTCAAGGCCGTTATTACGGCCAGAGGTGGTTGTTCCGGGTAACGATTTCTCAGGATCTATGCACCCAAATTGCGTGAAAATGTAATCACAAGTCAGTTCTAGTATAATATATCTGTCCAACGAATACCCGTTTATCATCTGCATTTCTTATTGGTGTAGCAATTTTAATGTCCAGTAGTATATATATTGTTGTATTTCGGCAGATATTTGCAATTTTGTTTTCGAAACATGCAGCTAGAATCAGCCCAAACAAATACTATTCATCTCATGCGACGCCCAGTGTCGACGGAAAGCATAAGTTTGCTTCACGTTACAAACATAATAGTTTTTAAAATAGAATTTTACGTGTACGATGGAGCGGTCCCAAATTACTCTAGTGCGATTCTTCTTTTATCAGTATGTATTAACACGGACAATGAAACGCGAAGAACAGACTACCCCGGCAGTGGCACCACCGCCTTGGTCGGGGCTGACAGTTACCGCTATGCAGCAACGTAGCTCAGTCGTTGCTGGAGTACTGCCTGTGAATTCGGCAAGCTCCTTTGTGTATTTTTGATTACAGTCATAGATTTGCGGCAAGAGGATTCATAATTGTGCGATATTTCTTGTCGCGGTAAGTAAACCACGAATGTGTATGATTTTAGCTGTGATTTGAGTTATGTCTGCAATATTTTTGTGGTGTGTCTTTCTATATCAGTTATGCCATTATCTCAGATGAAATATCAAAAGACGAATTTATGACATCTCGGACACTGAGAAGAAAAATAGCGAAGTAGCGAAATAATTTGGTAATGCACTGTAGCCATGGATATACTTCGCAAAGACAGTTGCGAGAGTCTTCCAGGCAGATAGAACACATCCACTAAGAGCATTTCTCCTCGCTCTTGTAGTTTCTTCTGCGAAAGCTAGTAATAGAGAGTCAAAATACTCTATTACTTAATAGTTACGGCGCCCTTGGTCTTCGTTTCTAGCATATTTATGGATACCTTCTCGAAAATTTTCCCAGCCAAATAACTTGATAGCTATTTTTCATCTCCCAATAGCTGGTATATGTATAGATTCAATGCAGTAATTTATGGAAGTAAATGCTTAATTATCTCTACCGATAATATAAATTCGACTATGAACAATCGATAAACATTATTTTCCTCTTTAAGTACCTCCCCCCATGGACCATGGACCTTGCCGTTGGTGGGGAGGCTTGCGTGCCTCAACGATACAGGTAGCCGTACCGTAGGTGCAACCACAACGGCGGAGGGGTATCTGTTGAGAGGCCAGACAAACGTGTGGTTCCTGAAGAGGGGTAGCAGCCTTTTCAGTAGTTGCAGGGGCAACAGTCTGGATGATTGACTGATCTGGCCTTGTAACACTAACCAAAATGGCCTTGCTGTTCTGGTACTGCGAACGGCTGAAAGCAAGGGGAAACTACAGCCATAATTTTTCCCGAGGGCATGCAGCATTACTGTATGATAAAATGATGATGGCGTCCTCTTGGGTAAAATATTCCGGAGGTAAAATAGTCCCCAAATCGGATCTCCGGGCGGGGACTACTCAAGAGGACGTTGTTATCAGGAGAAACTGGCATTCTACGGATCGGAGCATGGAATGTCAGATCCCTTAATCGGGCAGGTAGGTTAGAAAATTTAAAAAGGGAAATGGATAGGTTAAAGTTAGATATAGTGGGAATTAGTGAAGAGCCGGCCGCTGGTGGCCGAGCGGTTCTGGCGCTACAGTCTGGAACCGCGCGACCGCTATGGTCGCAGGTTCGAATCCTGCCACGGGCATGGATGTGTGTGTTGTCCTTAGGTTAGTTAGGTTTAAGTAGTTCTAAGTTCTAGGGGACTTATGACCTCAGCAGTTGAGTCCCATAGTGCTCAGAGCTATTTGAACTATTTGAATTAGTGAAGTTCGGTGGCAGGAGGAACAAGACTTCTGGTCAGGCGAATACAGGATTTTAAATACAAAATCAAATAGGGGTAATGCAGGAGTAGGTTTAATAATGACTAAAAAAATAGGTGTACGGGTAAGCTACTACAAACAGCATAGTGAACGCATTATTGTGACCAAGATAGACACGAAGCCCACGCCTACTACAGTAGTACAAGTTTATACGCCAACTAGCTCTGCAGATGACGAAGAAATTGATGAAATGTATGATGAGATAAAAGAAATTATTCAGGTAGTGAAGGAAGACGAAAATTTAATAGTCATGGGTGACTGGAATTCGTCAGTAGGAAAAGGGAGAGAAGGAAACGTAGTAGGTGAATATGTATTGGGGCTAGAAAGAGGAAGCCTCCTGGTGGAATTTAGCGTAGAGCGTAACTTAATCATAGCTAATACTTGGACTCTGACCACAATCTATTGGTTATGAACTGTAGATTAAAACTGAAGAAACTGCAAAAAGGTGGGAATTTAAGGAGATGGGACCTGGATAAACTGAAAGAACCAGAGGTTTTACAGAGTTTCAGGGAGAGCATGAGGGAACAATTGACAGGAATGAGGGAGAGAAATACGGTAGAAGAAGAATCGGTAGCTTTGAGGGATGAGTTAGTGAAGGCAGCAGAAGACCAAATACGTAAAAAGACGAGGGCTAGTAGAAACCCTTGGGTAACAGAAGAAATGTTGAATTTAATTAATGAAAGGAAGAATATAAAAATGCAGTAAATGAAGCAGGCAAAAAGGAATAGAAACGGCTCAAAAATGAGATCGACAGGAAGTGCAAAATGGCTAAGCAGGGATGGCTAGAGGACAAATGTAAGGATGTAGAGGCTTATCTCACTAGGGGTAAGATAGATACTGCCTACAGGAAAATTAAAGAGACCTTTGGAGAAAGGAGAACCACTTGCATGAATATCAAGAGCATTTATGGAAACCCAGTTCTAAGGAAAGAAGGGAAAGCAGAAAGGTGGAAGGAGTATCTAGAGGGCCTATACAAGGGCGATGTACTTGAGGACAATATTATGGAAATGGAAGAGGATGTAGATGAAGATGATATGGGAGATATGATACTGCATGAAGAGTTTGACAGAGCACTGAAAGACTTGAGTCGAAACAAGGCCCCCGGAGTAGACAACTTTCCATTAGAACTACTGACAACCTTGGGAGAGCCAGTCCTGACAAAACTCTACCATCTGGTGAGCAAGATGTATGACACAGGCGAAATTCCCTCAGACTTCAAGAAGAATATAATAATCCCAATCCAAAAGAAAGCATGTGTTGACAGATATGAAAATTGGCGAACTATCAGTTTAATAAGTCACAGCTGCAAAATACTAACGCGAATTCTTTACAGACGAATGTAAAAACTGATAGAAGCCGACCTCGGGGAATATCAATTTGGATCCCGTAGAAATGTTGGAACACGTGAGGCAATACTGACCCTGCGACTTATCTTAGAAGAAAGATTAAGGAAAGGCCAACCTACGTTTGTAGCATTTGTAGACTTAGAGAAAGCTTTCGGCAATGTAGATTGGAATACTCTCTTTCAAATTTTGCAGGTGGCAGGGGTAAAATACCGAGAGCGAAAGGCTATTTACAGTTTGTACAGAAACTAGATGGCGGTTATAAGAGTCGAGGGACATGAAAGGGAAGCAGTGGTTGGGAAGGGAGTAAGACAGGGTTGTAGGCTATCCCCGACGTTATTCAATCTGTATATTGAGCAAGCAATAAAGGAAACAAAAGAAAACTTCGGAGTAGGTATTAGAATCCATGGAGAAGAAATAAAAACTTTGAGGTTCGCCGATGACATTGTAATTCTGTCAGAGACAGCAAAGGACTTGGAAGAGCTGTCGAACGGAATGGACAGTGTCTTGAAAGGAGGATATAAGATGAACATCAACAAAAGCAAAACGAGGATAATGGAATGTAGTCCGGGTGATGCTGAGGGAATTAGATTAGGAAATGAGACACTTAAAGTAGTAAACGAGTTTTGCTATTTGGGGAGCAAAATAACTGATGATGGTCGAAGTAGAGAGGATATAAAATGTAGACTGGCAATGGCAAGGAAATCGTTTCTGAAGAAGAAAAATTTGTTAACACCGAGTATAGATTTAAATGTCAGGAAGTCGGTTCTGAAAGTATTTGTATGGAGTGTAGCCATGTATGGAAGCGAAACGTGGACGATAAATAGGTTAGACAAGAAGAGAATAGAAGCTTTCGAAATGTGGTGCTACAGAAGAATGCTGAAGATTAGATGGGTAGATCCCATAAATAATGAGGAGGTATTGAATAGAATTGGGGAGAAGAGGACCTTGTGGCACAACTTGACAAGAAGAAGGGATCGGTTGGTAGGATATGTTCTGAGACATTGAGGGATCACCAATTTAGTATTGGAGGGCAGTGTGGAGGGAAAAAATCGTAGAGGGAAACCAAGAGATGAATACACTAAGCCGATTCAGAAGGATGTAGGCTGCAGTAGGTACTGGGAGATGAAGAAGCTTGCACAGGATAGAGTAGCATGGAGAGCTGCATCAAACCTGTCTCAGGACTTAAGACCACAACAACAAGAACAAGTACCATTACTAGTTGAATGATTTTGTAGAATGACATTGGTCCATATTTCTCTGTATTATTAACAAATGACACGTCCAATTAAGTCGCGCAAATAGTCATTTGTTGCTGAAGACTCATTCCAGAAGACCAATGAGACGTCCATTCCTGCCTCTTCATATCTCACTCGGGCAAACATTAGGAGTTGCTTGAAAGCTCTGTCTGCTGTATCAAGTAGCCCCTTATATTCCGATTTCTCTGTGCAGACAAATTTATTACGAAAATATCGATTTTACAATAACGGGGAGTGCTCGTCAGAAATCAGTGCACTTTCGCTTTCGGAGTCAAGTCATGCTAAGCGTATCAAACACGGCGAACACATTACAATTTGTGTTGTATCATCGTCACAACATTTATATCTGACAGCGTGTGGCCCATTGCTTCCGCTGTTTGTGCTGTACCCTCTACACACGAATAACAAAGGGTAGAGAAGATGTTTTAGAAGCGCCGATTCAGAAGCAGTGTTATTTGACGCCTTGCATTTTGCTCCTTCGTCACTCTTAATGTAAAGTCATGTAGCTTTCTCGTGGGTTACACATGTTTTCCGTCTGGCATCTACAACATTGTCCCTCGACGACTGTAATTAAAAGATTCTTCTGCTTCGAACTATCTCACTGCGTGTGATGTCTGTAATGATTCTGAAAGGAAAAAGAAAATAACCCACACAGTTTAACGCGAAGCCATTGGCGACCTTTACTTCTATAGGGAAAATTTACTGCTGATAAATGGGTACTTTTTTATTTTCTTTGACGTAGCTATGAGTAAACATGCGTTAAAACAGTCGAAGCATTTCTCTTATCCTTAAGCCATCAGGTGCCCTATGATGCCTTAATGTTTTAAATAAAACTTCTTCGACATACTCGATATATCTTCGTCAGAGCTGGTTTGTTCGATACGTGGGAAGTCGCAAGCGCTGTCATTGTGAAGTGCTGTTCACGGGGATTCTTTTGGGAGTAGAGGGATGTAAATACGAAGCGCTGCCCATGCTCTTGCAGCACTATATTACAGTAAGTCGGAGTGGAATTGTTTTCCTGTGTCATAACTCAAGCAGTCGGATGACGATAAATGCACCTGAGTTGCACGCAATATTGTTGTCGCCATGGTTAAATGATATGCAGTTTAATTTAATTACTTCATACCGGTGTTAGAACGGCACCCTCTAAAAGCCCATGGACAAAAACTTGCTGACCCATCCATTCCTACCAGGGTAATACCCTAGCTCTAATTATCCATCTGTCGGCAAGATTTTAATCAAAAACCTCCCCAAGCTTGCTTTTGTGAAGATTCTTCTGCAGTATTGACAAACACAAGTAACACGATAGGGCACCAACTATTTTTGTTTGTTTGTATGTATTAATTATTTTTATGATTTTTTTTTTTTTTTTTTTGTAACGGGAAGGTCGTTCTCTAACCATCCGTCGCATAGTGCGTGAAATGTGCTCGTGGTGTAGCATTTTCTGCACAAGAGGTAGGAAGATTAGTATTTAAAGTTCCGTCAACACGAGATGATTAGGTACGGAGCAAAAGCTCGGATTAAGGAAAGATTGGGAAGGAAATCGGCCGAGTCCTTTCAAAGGAACCATCCCATATTTTCTACTGGAGGTCCGAGTAACTTCCGCGGCGCTGATGGCATTGTTTACTTTCTCGGAACTCTATACCAAACGTAAAGTTAAGAAGGTTGTGTATAAATCACTTCAAAGTGAGCAAGTTGTTAATCACCTGTATTTAAATTTTACAACTGTTCGCATATGGACGTAAAGTAGTGCAATACGCTATCCGTCGATTTAAGTTGTCATGTCATTCATTGTGAAGTCACCATCGGGTAGCGTGTTGATGCAGTATGTATGGTCCTCTCACTTTTACAGTGCGTTTAATCATCGAACGCTAATCCGCCTTCGGGCAAATATATAAGAAAACTTGTTAGACGTAATATAAGACGTGAAGTGACTTTTGACGGGGCCAGGCGCCCAGCAAGGTGCTGACGTGAAATGTGTTATTGATAGAAACGGCTTGCTATAAATCAACTAAAAACGGCATACTGGCAGATATTCACAAGACAGGTCACCCACAACAGAATGTTAAGGAGACTTCATCCCTTCATTCGTTAAATACGACTACACGTCCTGAAATTGCAAAGAACTTTGTAACCCCAGAACTCTAGGTTTACAAGACTTGATAGAAAGTAACATACAAAAAGCAATGTAAAAGCCCTTTTGTGCATCGTCTCGAATATAACTGAACACCTCTGCTGGTACCTAAGCGATGATAGGTCACAGAAACCGCAATGAAATACTAGCAATCGCCTCAAAGTATAGTGCTCCGTGATAATCAGCATACTGTCTCTCGGTTTAATCTACCTTTCCTACTGTTAGTGCGAGGAGGCTCTTGAAGTGCGCTTCCTTTAGCATAACCCAGTTAAAAGACCTGCAAGAGATAACAAAGGAATGGCGGCGTTCCGCCTTTTAAATTCATTTAAATTTATTTGTCAGAACTTATTTCTATTACAAAACATTACATCTGGCACCAGAGCGAGAGGGCTTTTGCGTCAGAGTAGTATCGTAGTCTAACGCCTAGTCGTAACACTTCTGTTCATTTTTTCATACGTTGAGACAGCAGCGCTCCAAGTGGACAGAAAGCTATCCCGCATAGGTTACAGGGTTTGAACAGTAAAGTTTATACTGATTTGTATTGGGTACTAAGTAAAAATGACACCAGATTTGCCTTTCTGTGGTTTCCTAAGATCCCTGGAAGGTGTGAAACGGTACGTTACAGCGCAGCTTATCTGCAATTCTCTTTTAACGTACAGCTATTTACTGAACAATTTTGTTAAAATGTGGGTGTATTTCCAGCCTGACACAAACCAACACAATTCAACGCTGCAAGAGAAATTTTAGAGTGAGTCTGGCGATATGAAGTTCAGTCATTCATGAGGAAAAGAAGTATGCCTGACTTTGTAATCTTGCTGCTGACATCTACATCGACATGGAAACTCTGCAAATCACATTTAAGTGCCTGGCAGAGGGTTCATCGAAGTACACACGGTGCTTCCATGGAAGGAGCGCTAGATCGCAGCGCCGCTTGAAGAATGTCAGTTAAAAATTACAACCACTCGGTTAACTGCCCATAGAGAGCTGCCACTCGGTCGTCGCGAAATTTTTTGTTGAAATAAGTTCTTAGACACGAATTTAGCGTAGCTGCGGCTAAGGTTACATTCACGCTGCAGCCTCGGTTGTTCGTAGATGGCCAGCGTAGGTCGGCGATGATGAAACAAACTCATTCAATCTAACCGACACATTTTACTTACTCCATCACTACTCACCCCTGCTGTCCGCTATGATCCTCATCAGCTGAAGATAGAAAAATGGTTTTAGTTAAGAGACGCGACCATTTCCGGTCGTCCTGAAACATAAGGTGCGACTGGCTGTTCGAAAGTCGTTCGAGCTGTGCCGCTGTTTAGAAGACTGCTCCTCGACTACGCAGTTTCTTGGATATTAGACATGTACACCTACATTCGTACTCTGTAAACCACTCTGTAGTGCATGGTAGAAGATGCTTCCCATTGTAGCACATATAACACAGTTCAGTCACATTTAATGGGACCACCGCCTATTTTCGACGTCAACGTGCCATATCCCTTTACCGACGGCAGGTGGCTGCATTAACAGTTGAGTAAACAGTGTGTGTGTTGCGCCACGGGCACGGGCTTAAAAAAAATATAAAACAATAAAATAATAATAGCTCTAAGCACTATGGGATTTAACATCTGAGGTCATCAGTCCCCTAGACCTAAGGACGTCACAGACATCCATGCCCTAGGCAGGATTCGAACCTGCGACCGTAGCAGCAGCGCGGTTCCGGATCCATGGGCTACAGATGACATAGATGAACAACAGCTCCGGAGATGTGAACTGCGGAAAAGACGTGCAGCTGCTGAGCAACTGCCACCCCAGGTGAACCAAGGGAATAAACCCGTTTCTCCTTAACGACCGTTAAGGGGCTCCGGAACGCCCTATACTTGCAATGTTAAAATAACGTTTATAAATTACATCTTTCCTCACAAAGTATAGAGGTGGGAAGTTGAACTTTTTACAGATTATTTATTGGAATATGGGCTACAACTTAACACAGGGATTTTACAAAATTTTAGTTCAGTTATTAAAGATGATTTTTTTCAATTGTAATGAAAATTCACAACATTTTTTTGCAATTTTTTATTTATATATTCAAAAATATACAGTTTTTTGGAAAAAGGCTGTGTTAAATTAGGCAGAAGGTACTGTGTGACATTTACTGAAAGTTTGAAACAAATATGTTTGGAAGATCCTTAGAAAACATGTAATTAGTATGAGAAAATAAAAGTTTTGGGAATCGAGCGACAAAGGTTGGATTAACTTTTTAGTGCATTCCAGGTCCATAGGATGGATTATCTTCATCCTCTGCAAACTCCTCCTCCAGCTTCCTCTTGTTCCTCCTCCTGTTTACTCTTGCTTGTATTTCTAGACTCTTTACAGCCCTGTCTGCAGCCCGAAGGCGTTCCTTGTCTAAAGCAAGCATCGCTCGTTGTTGTGTTCGTAGATTTTGCTACCATTTTCTTCAGTTGCAGTTACTGCAACACTGTTCCAAAAGGTGGTAATGTATGAACACTTATCACATTTCAGTTGTATTTCACTAGCAAGACCTAAGTGCTTTATTATGGAGAGTTCTAGACCAACTTCACTACAATTAATACATCTTACACAGTTTGAAAAAATTCCTTTGAGAACCGACATATCAAATATTTCATTCACTTCCGATTCGCCCATAAAACATTCATAGTTTTCACTCATTGAACCAAGCTTCTTCTGTGAAGTATTTTCTTTCCCACTTTGACTGCTATGGGCAGGTGTACTTGAGAGGTTAGGTTCACTCACTTGGTTATCGTCTTTATTGTTTACAGTAATAACACATACCTTTGGGTTTCCAACATTTCTCCTTTTCTTAAAAGCCTTCAGAGGATTTCTAATAACTTTACTATTACTCATTATTATACTTCAACAAAACAGAGACTCAAGAAACAGAATTAATTACGAATATTTTCGAGATAACGACAGAGTAAATAAACATGAAACAATCGACAATCACACCAGCGATATATATTGAACCATCACAGGTTAGCCACAACACATTCTTTATCTCACATCACTAAAATGTACCTGATGAACACGGACGTTAATAATAACACCATTTGACAGCAGTTTAACAGCGCCACAGTGGGTCACGCCCATGTAGAACACATTTCAAAAAAAATTTAAAAATAGTTGTAGTCTTCGGAATTGAATAAATTATATATCTTCAAAAATGGCTCTGAGCACTATGGGACTTAACATCTTAGGTCATCAGTCCCCTAGAACTTAGAACTACTTAAACCTAACTAACCTAAGGACATCACACAACACCCAGCCATCACGAGGCAGAGAAAATCCCTGACCCCGCCGGGAATCGAACCCGGGAACCCGGGCGTGGGAAGCGAGAACGCTACCGCACGACCACGAGATGCGGGCAAATTATATATCTATTAAAAGGTAATAGTCTACAGATTCAGAAAACGCAAAAAAGTAAAAATTGAACTTTTCAGGATTTTGAGCCTCTCCGGAGCCCCTTAAGTGAACATTGCTGCGAGTGAGGCTCCACAGCAGGCCCCTATTTCACGCATCCATGCTGACCGCTGTTCATCGGCAACGAAGGCTGGAATTTCCGCGCCAACACCACAACTACACGCCGGTTGTGAGGCGACAGACTGCCTTTTCAGATGAATCGTGTTTTATGTTCCATAGCACAGACGGCCGTTGGGGTGTACGGTGTGAGATATCTGATCCCTGAGACAATCGTCGGAGGAATCCAGGCCGGAGGAGGGAGCGTTGCGGTCTGGGGATGGTTTTCGTGGCTTTCCCTGGGTGATCTTGTCATTCTGAAAGGCAGAACAGATCAACACAAGTGTGTATCTATCCTTGGGACCAGGCCCACCGATAGATGTAGTTTGTTTTTCCTCAGCGACATGGTAGCTACCAGCAGGGCAATGCAACTTGTCACGCAGCTCGCAGTGTGCCTGCGTGGCTCGAAAAATACCAAGATGAGTATACTGTACTCTCTCAACACAAGTGTGTATCTATCCTTGGGACCAGGCCCACCGATAGATGTAGTTTGTTTTTCCTCAGCGACATGGTAGCTACCAGCAGGGCAATGCAACTTGTCACGCAGCTCGCAGTGTGCCTGCGTGGCTCGAAAAATACCAAGATGAGTATACTGTACTCTCCTGGTCATAAAACTTCCCGGATTTAAACCCAAGCGAGAATCTGGGGGACGACCTAGATCGTGCTGTACACGTTATGGGTCCTCAACCGACAAACCTGGAATTGGCTTGGCGCCATGTCACTGTAGCTGCCTATCAGGACCTCAGTGACTTTCTTCCTCCACGTTCCACAGTGGTCAGAGCTACAAAAGATGGTTATTAAGGCCTTTGACAGGTGCTTACATTAGTATCACTGGACAGCGTATCGTTTTTAGTGTTACGTTCTTAAACTGAGCAAGCGAAGAATGATTGCTTGTACGTATGTGTAAGCTCTGTAATTGTTGTAATTCTACCTTCGCGGTTCCTACAGGAACAATGTGTATGAGGATGTTGTTCATTCGCCAGCCGGAGTGGCCGTGTGGTTGTAGGCGCTACAATCTGGAACCGAGCGACAACTACGGTCGCAGGTTCGAATCCTGCCTCGGGCATGGATGTGTGTGATGTCCTTAGGTTAGTTAGATTTGATTAGTTCCAAGTTCTAGGCGAGTGATACCCTCAGAAGTCGCATAGCACTCAGACCTATTTGAACCATTTGTTGTTCATTTCTTGTTTGTTTAACATTCGTAGTAAATAGGCTTTCGCTGGATTGTTGGCTTCTATCGTCTAGCGTCTGGCTGGTCAGTATTCTTGAGCGAATGGCACAAGTTTATAGTAAGCAATCTCCTTTGTAGACATTGTATTTTCCAAGTATCATACTAACGAAATCACTAATTGGAGATAATTGTGCTTCTTAAGGGCTTAGGACATAATTTCAGGAGGGATAAGTATTTGTTATTTGTTTTTTTTTTAACAGGCACTTATTTCAGCGTTCGTGAAACACGATTATGTAGGAGCAAAGGCAGACATATCAGCACATACGCTTCTTACTGGAAAATATTAGGTGTATTAATTTTTGTAAATAAGTTTCTGTGTTTAACCTCACTCATGGGTTTTGTTCGGTAACACATGGGCACAAAAATCTACCTGTCGCATATGTAGTGAATGAAGTTGTTCTGGAGAAAAATTGACGAAATATTATCCCAAAGTGAGTAGTCCAGAATATCGCGAACGAACCACTATTATTGCCCTTGATATAAACTGTCTTGGCAGCGGAAATATTGCTGTAAATATGCGTTTCGCCTTTGTGGCCACGTCAGATTGTGTACGAAAAGAATGAAGGGAAAGTAATAGTTGAGGTACGGTCCTATCACGTACGGCCGCAATAAAATATTTAACAAATGAAACTTCCTGGCAGATTAAAACTGTGTGCCGGACCGAGACTCGAACTCGGAACCTTTAATCTGCAGGAAGTTTCAATTAGTGCCCACTGCCCTACAGATAGAAAATCTCATTCTGGAAATATACCCCAGGTTGTGGATAAGCCAAGTCTCCGCAGTATCCCTTCTTCCAGGAGTGCTAGTTCTGCTAGGTTTGCAGAAGAGCTTCTGTGAAGTTTGGGAGGCTGGAGACAAGGTACTGCTGGAACTGAAACAGTGAGGAGGGGGCGTGAGTCGTGCTTGGGTAACTCAGATGGTGTCGGTACGGTAGCTCAGCGTGCTAGCTCAGAGGGTTAGCTACCCTCTGTAACAAAAAAAAAACTGAGTCAACGGATCAACGAACAACCTGAACGAGTGTCATCTGACATCCGCCACGAACAATATGGAACAAAATGAGATAAAAAAAATATCGTTTTAAGCACTTGACCGCGGAAAGCAAAGGTCCCGAGTTCGAGTCTCGGTCGTGCACGCAATTTTCGTCGAAGTTTAAATCAGCGCACAGTCAGTTGCAGAGTGAAAAACTCATTCTCTTATTTAACGAATACTTTACGAACCATGAATTGAGAGACACTCGTAGAAATATCATGCAGTGGAATAAGCATACGTCAAGATCGAGCTAACCGGGGCATGTGCCTAGAGAATGAACACAGACTGATAAGTGAACCTTAAAATGAAAGAATAAATGAAGTCGTGGTAACTCAGATATAGCTATGGCGGCAGGTGGACTGGCCAGCGGTACGACCACTCTAACAAAATCACACACTCATCTTGCTTCACTGAGCATCGATGAAAACCAGCTATCACAGTAGAAGACGACGAGCAGGTATACAACTGAGCATTAGAGTGAGCTCAGTGTATAGTTAATCGGTGTGAACAAGTGCTACTGGCACTCATTAACAGGTTTCACACGGCAACTAAGATTTATAATAAAAATTCCAAAATTAATCAGCAGAAGCACTATGGATGAAGAACAACAATGAAATAGCGACTGCGACAGGATACACATTAAAAATTAAAGAAATTTAAAAGAAATAAATTTGCATAACGCACAGAAAGTACCGATTTAAATGTAGAACAGCAAAAGCCAAAATATCGGCTAAGTAAATATTTTAAAAACTGGTATCATGGCATCAAAGTAGTTCTGAGTTTTATTAATCAGCTGATCGTTACGCAGTTGGTCATTACAGCACACTCTTGCCTGACAACTATACGTAGGGAATAAGGCAATAATGTTTCCGCTTCAAGCCAATGGAAATTATGCACTCAGCTGGCGATTTGAAATGCTACAGGATAAGGGTTCCCGGCGAGTAGCGATGAGACAACAGCGAACTGCGACTGCGAGCAGCGATGCTGGAGCGAAGTACTTATCCTGAAGCCGTCTTCACATGGGCCATGACACTGACCTCCTCGTGCTGCTAAACGCTCAGAACGGTCCGGCTTTTGCATACGATACGAGTGCCTCAATTGCTACAGCGACTGCAGCAAACGCGAGTGACAATTCACGGCTATAGGTGAAGTGTGCAAAATAAGCAGTGGACACGAGTTCTCTAAAAAGACAAACGACTGCAGCGCTCGCCAGTGGCAGGTACAGGCTGCATCTGGGTTGCGTATCTCACTGTTGGTTTACGAAAATGGACGGCGTCTATTAAAACGCACATTTCCTCCTTTGTCCATTGCTAGTCATGCTGTTGTTCTGTCTATTGTACATATAAATAAAAACTACAGTATCCATGAACTTATAATGGGGCAAGAAAGACGTTCCTTGTCGGGCGAGTAAGGACATCAGCTTATAGAAGTTCCGTTACAAGTAGAGTGGTAATGATTTTTAATAGTCTTCCACATAAGATAATAAATTTATTTTATCGTTCTCACTTTTTTTTTCAACTCTTAAGGTTATTCTTACTTGATGACTGTTTCTATTCAGTAGCACAATTCTTATAACACGTGAAACAAACAAGTCCAAGGTATCTTACTACAAGTAGTGCAAGCTATCTTGTAGAAAAAACCAATCGAACAAACTCACTCCTGAGAGAGAGCACACATCTTATATTCACATTACAGCGAATATTGTGCACCATACTTCTAGGAAACTAATAAAAAAGTCCCAAACCTTTCAGAAAACGCCAAGATAAATAGAAAACTGTTTGTAACTAGAAAGACATTAACCAGCTGCATACCACTTCCTAACTCCGCATCTCTATTCATTTCAGGATGCTGAATTTCTACAATGTCCGACCAGGCTCTATACGCTCCCATGTCTTGAAGGCTTTATTCGCTGGTAAATTGTTAACACACATTTAATTATACCAAATTGTGCCAAGAATAATGCATTTTTGAAGTTTCTTCAGCGTGACACTGCTTTGAAAAGGGATACTTTCATTATACGTACATTATAATAATAAAACTCCGTAATCGCCAATGTGACATATCCTGTCATTTTGTTAAAACGAATCCTACCAATATCGGTACGTTTTCGAGAGATCCTCAAGGTTCTGCTGTTTTGAAAGGGCATATATTCTGAAAGGTGGCTACACTGTGCCACTGCGCCAGAGAGTGCGCCAAAGAGTACTATTAAGCCGCCTCCACAGTGCTTGTTATGAGATTGTAGAAGTCAGTGGTTGTTGAGAGTTCGTGGCAGTCAGTGCTAGTAGAGAGCACAGTGTGTGTTAAGAGCTCGTGATTGTCGTGAAGTCGGAGTGAGATGTGGTAGTAAAGAGTGTTGCTCCTTGTTTTATGCAGTTATTTGATGGGAGAGATAGCAGATGTTATTGTAATGAGTGCATTTCGTCAATATATATGAAGGTAAAATTTATAATGTTTTTTTTTTATTAATTGTCTATCTGAAATAATGTGTCACTACAGGTTCAGTCAACAAAGCATCTGGCTTGTGTTCTTGGATTAGAGTGGAATTCTGGTTTTCTTGCATAATTATAGTTTTCTAATTTTCTTTTGTCACGTCTGTATAGTTGGTATTTAAAAATTCTTGTCTTGTTGGAAAAGAACCGTGCCAGATGCATACGTTGAGTCACACTCCCACATACAGAACAGTTACATTTGTGCTTGGATTTTGTAGGTTTTTTAGTTGCTGGGGACTTAATTAATTAACTGTGTTTACGAAAATTTTCTTACATTGTTTGTTGCAGTCAGATAGCGTAATAATACTAGTCAGGGCCAACCGATTACGAGACACTGCGTAATCGGACATACAGTTACTAAAACTAAAAATATTTTCAATTATAAATTTAATTAAGCCCCCATGCACGTGGCGACCGCTGCTTCGGATCGTCCCTTGGATTCTTCTGATTGTGAAAATTGTAGACTGTAGTATTGTGGTAGTAATTTGTAGTTAATAATTGTAGTCTATTTTGCATGTGTAGATTTGGTAATTGGCATTCTTCTAATGGTATTTTTCAAAATTTAATTTTTATTGCCTTGTATACGCGTTTGACAAATTAGTGCAGTTATTTCAATTGTTCGATTGATCGTGTCTGAGGGAGACATTTCATGTGAATAGTATTGTTGGAGATAAAGAGTCATTGTGTGTAATTTTCGTACAGTGACGAATCTTTCGTATATTTTGTAAATGATTACGCGATCAATGAAAAAGGCAAAAATGATGAATAGTGAGAATAACGAAATTGTTCACATGGCGAACTCGCCAACAGAGGAAAACAGTATGGTGGATAATGAGGTGGAAAACAGTGTAATAAGTCGGGAAAACACTCCGGAACCATTTCAAAATTTTTCTCAATCGGAAAATTCACAGAATCTGAGATTAACGACAGAAGATTCTGAAATAGTATCGAACACAGATAGCCTTACAGCTGTGACGAAGGAAGTTAGTTTTGCGGGAGATGTTAGGGGCGAAAAGAATTCTGAACAATTTAATATGGAGCAGTTGATGAGTGCAATATTAAATCTGGGATCACAAATGGGAACAATGGTAACACGAATGGAAACAATGGAAACACGGATGGGAACAATGGGAACAAAGTTAGACTCAGTGGGATCAAGAATAGGGACAATGGAAACACGAATGGAAACTTTAGGATCTGAATTTAAAACAGAGATGGGAACTTTGGAAACACGGATAGATTCACGAATAGGGACATGTTTCAAAAATATGAAAGATGAATTAAAGAAAGAAATCAGGGAAGAAGTACAACCGATTCTGAATTCTCACAATAATAGATTAATTGCAGTAGAAATCAGACAAAGGGAACAGGATAGAGAACAGGAAGAAAGAGATCGCGTGATAGTACAGAAATTTTCAGAGTTAAATTTACAACGTGCACAAGATAAGGCAGAAGTAATTGAAAGAATCGAGGAATTCGTACCAAATGACAGATTAAATAACCTAACACAACAATATGAACAGCTAGCTACGAAATGTGTCAATACTGAAACCCGAGTCGCGACACTTACGGAAGATGTAAACAAACAGAAAGAAAAAATAGGTGACTTATCGGAAAGAGTTGAGGAAATTTCAGATAAATTGACAAATCTTAGTTTACATGGGGACAGAGATTCGGATGATACAGCCCCATTACCATTTGCAGAAACCGAAGAGTATCAGAACATAAATAAGCATGTTGAGAATCAGGGAAAATTTAATGAACGCGTGAAAAGAGAATTTGAGGCATTACGGAAGCAAGTCAAACAAATTGAAGGCGAAATAGTAGGAAAGGACAGTAGAAGGAACTTAGAATCACAGATAGCAGAGGGGTATGAAGAAAATAATTTGTTTCATTTACGGGATGCAACAAGAGAGCGCCAGGCGCGTGAACTTAACAATAATCGACATTCGGACTGGGACAGACGCGGTAGGTCTTTGTCGCCACGAGGCGAAAACTTTGATTATAAACACTTTTTGACTGTTCGGAAATTTAAGATCTTCCGCAACTCAAAGAATGAGATACATCCATGTTCATGGTTAGATCAATTTATGTACGCACTTCCGCCAAAGTTGCCATTAAGTCACAAACTGGAAATTATGTGCAGTTATTAAAGTCCTCAGGGGATTCACTACTCTAAGTGAATATGTGCCGTAGCGAGCATAGGGCCCCGAGCTGTAGTGGTGCTATTTCTCTTTTAGTTTTCTGGACCACTGCCTACTCTTTTACTATTCTTTGCATCTGTCAAAACAACTCTTCGACTATCAATGTATCTAGTGAGTAAGTAAACAATAACCTGATATGACTAATTTACCCAAAAGTGACTTCGAAAATTACCGTTTGGACTTACTATATTTTCTGCAGCATTCATCATAGTTTAAATGAAAGTTTACCTGTTTATCTTCGTGACAACATTACTTCTTATGCTGACGACATTCTTATTGCTAAACATTCTTGGAGTGAGCGCAACAAAATTTTGGATTCATTGTTACGTGTCTTTGCAAAGGTTGGCATTACAGTAAACTTGGAAAAATCTGAATTTGGCCGTTCTCAGGTGAAATTTCTCGGTCACATTATTTCTACAGAAGGTATTCTTCCTGATCCAGAGAAATTAGACGCTATTCGTAATTATGCTGTTCCTACTACAAAACGTGATGTTCGTAGTTTCCTTGGTGTCTGTAATTTTCTGCGACGCTTTGTTAAATTGGACGATTTGGCCACACCTCGTTTATGTGAACTATCTGGAAAGAAATCTAATTGGTGTTGGGATGAGGAAGCTCAGTCAGAATTTGAACAGCTTCGTGATGCTTTAGTTGCTGCTCCACTTCTTTCACATCCAGATTTATCTAAAGAATTTTGTTTGGCAACGGACTCATCATACAAGGGCCTAGGTGCACATTTATTTCAAGAGATAGAAGAAAACGGCGTTGTAGTACAGAAGACTATTGCATTTGGAAGTCGCGTTCTCTCTAAATCCGAAAAGAATTATTCGATTACGGAACTTGAAGCTTTGGCTGTTGTTTGGGCTTTCACAAAATTTCGCACATTTTTGTTTGGCAGACATACTAAGGTTTACACCGATCATCGAGCTCTGGAATTTCTTATGTCAACAAAATTAACTCACGGCAGATTGTCACGATGGGCGTTGTACCTCCAGGAATTTGACTTTAGTATTGTTTACATACAGGGTTCTTCTAATATTGTTGCCGATGCTTTATCACGTGCACCTATGGGTTTGAAACAAAATGCTGAAGAGGACTACAAGGAAAACAATTATTGTTTGATGTATATTCAAGGTGTTGCGTTTGAGAACTTTATCTCGTCTTCGCTCCAGGACATCGCTAAGGAGCAAAATAAGGATCCAATCTGGAAGGATATTAAGGAGAAGTGGAGGAGAAAGGAAAGCGTGGCGATTAGACAGCATTATCTAGTTCGCAATGACATTCTTTTTAAGCGAAAATCGGTCGACAACTCCGTTTGGTTAGTTTGTATTCCTGATGAGTGGGTCAATAAATTGATTTGGTATACGCATCTCAGTTATGCACACTTTGGTCCCCGAAAATGCTTTCATAAATTACGAGAAAACTGTTACTTCAGTAATATGGAAAAACGTATTCGATCTGTTCTTGCCAAATGCAAATTATGTCAAATGGCTAAGCCTCCAACGATTTCTCACAGAGCACCGTTGTTTCCCGTCATTCCAGCGAAATTAAAGGAGATGGCTGCAGTCGATTTGTTTGGTCCAGTGGTTCGTTCTACTAATGGTTTTGCGTACATTTTCGTAGCAGTGGAGTTGACGTCAAAATATGTGTGTTTTACACCTTTACGCAAAGCAACAGCTCGTTCAGTATCTAATGCTTTCATCAAACATTTTCTTAAAGAAGTTGGTCATGTTGACAAGGTTATATCAGATAATGGATCACAGTTTCGTTCTAAAATTTGGCTTCGTACTCTACACCGTCGTAAAATTAAACCAATTTTCATTTCACTTTTTCACCCTCAATCTAATGCTTCAGAGAGATGGATGAAGGAAATCAATAAATTGTGCCGTCTTTATTGTCATCAGAATCACAGAACTTGGGATCAGTATCTTCATATTTTTCAAAACATTCTGAATGAACTTCCTAATGACTCAACTTCTTTACCGCCTCTATTGATATTAAAAAATAAAGTACCAACAAATCGCATTTCTGAAATCGTTCCTTTTCCGCCTTCACGGAAACTGCGGCATTCTGAAGTTGTCAACCTGGCTCTACGAAATATTGCATCTGCGGCTGCTAGAAGAGAGAAATCAGCTAAGCGTCCTGGTCGTTCAAAATTCTTGTCAGTTGGTCAAAAGGTATTAATTAAATCCCACCGTTTGTCTCACAAAGGAAAAGGCTTGTGTCGCAAATTTTTTCTGCTTTATAACGGTCCATATAGAATTCGCAAAATTATTCATGATAACACTGTCGAAGTAGAAACTCTTAAATCACGACGCTCTAAAGGAATACATCATATATCAAACGTTAAAATTTTTGTGGAATGACATACTTGTGAGAAACTAACAGCTACATGTAAACACGCAGAGAGTACAAGGATACCGCGCTGTGTTTTGGCGGCGGCACATACTCAAAGCAACAGTGAAGTCTGCGCGCCGCACAAGGCAGTCGTTGACCGCAAACAATTGCTTCCTACGTCACGCGCCTACAGCTGATCGAGCGCTCAGTGCGAATGCACTGACAGCCGTAAACAAATACACAATCTAATTTCTCCGACTAAATTCAGTATAAAGCTATAGTGACTTGATGAATTCTGTTATTAACATTCAGTATTTTTCAGGATACGGTTCTATAAAATATTTAACACCTTCAGGTAAATTCTGTGTGTCTCCGACGTTAAGAGGACTTGCTATCGAGAAATTTTCAGGAAGAATGTAATTTTGAAGAAGAAACTAATAAACTAAAAAGGGTAACTATTAATTGAGTTTATTTTTCAGGTAACATGTTTCCACTTAGGTACGTACTTTAGACGTAATTTGCTGCTCGCGATTACGTGATTCATACTTTGTGCTAATTTCAGGTTCTATGAATTTACTTGTGAAGCGACGTGCTTGCGTACGTTAACTGATTTTGACAATGATTATTAATGAACTGGGTTGTAACTTGTGTATATTATGCATCGCTTGGCTGCGCTGCTTTTTCACTGATGTCCTATTTTTTTTAATTATGTGCCTGCTGTGCTTATTTATTTGAATTATAATTGTAACCTGATTTATTGTGCTGATGTGTTTAGGTATGTAAGTTATACTTTGTGATTTATCTGCTTGTGCCTTCATGTTTGCTTATTAAGATGACATATGAATACTTATTTGCTTATGCTGATATGATGCTAATGACCTGTTTATTACGTAAGATATATGTTTACTGCTATGCGTATGGATTACATATTTACACATTTCTGTTTTGTTGCCATAACTGCTCTTTAATTTGGTGTATAGAAATGCTGATATACTGTGTATAAACATAGAGTTTAGGTTACACTGTGGTATTAATTATAGATTGTTCGGTTGGCAGAGCCTCGTTGTAGGAATTGTGCTGCATCCACTTGTTGACATTTTGTTCTCTACTGGTATATTTACTCGCTATTGCAAGTTTTGCTTACGCTCAGTGCCATATATTTTTAAGATAAGAAAATTAACTGCTATAATTCGTCGAACGACATTAGTACAAGAAAGTCATAGAAGTCACATGAGCTGGAGGTTTTATGGAAGCTGTATAAATTTATGCTAATAGGAAGGAAGCTAACGACATGACATACCATTACGAGGTTTAGACCATTAATAATTATTAGACTGCATTTTTCGTAAGCAATTGAAATAGGAAGTGACACTTGACACAAGAAATACTCCACATGTTTGCTTCTGTTTGCCATAATTCTTGAAGTGGTGTACACACTGTGAAATATTATGATCATTCACACTCCGTAATCGTACTTAATTACTGAGAGTTATTCGAACTAAGTCTGTTAGAGGTCATGTATGCATTTCTTTGTTTATAATTTATAATGAGTAGAAAATTTGGGTCAGATGGATTACACAGAGGTTGTGTGTTGACAATGTGTCTTCGGATTGTATGGGATGCTGACTTGAAGTTGCATTAGGATTTTATCTGTACTTGTTCGAGGAGACTGACTAGAGGAAAGAGTTGTGATGGAAGTGAGATGATATTGGTGCTGAGGTTTATATTTATCGACGTATTATTGAGGTATAGAGATTATATGAAGTTGAGTTGTTATGGAAGTGAAATGATATTGGTGCTGAGGTTTATATTTATCGACGTATTATTGAGGTATGATTATTGGAGTTTTGGTGTATAAGAGGTAAAGTAAGTGAGGAGCATATTTTTTTTGTTGGTCTTATGGAACAAGGAGGATGAAGAGAGCAGACTAGAACACTAAAATAGAAGGAAGATAGTCTATACACACACTTTGTTAAATAACTAAGCAGTATATACTTTTTTTTTTGGAGAGAGGAAGTAATTGCATATCTTGGCTCACTGACAGTTGTTCAACAACAGTACATTTTGATCTGGCTTGGCAAACATTGGTCTTGACATGATGACTATGACGTTGACTAACTATTATTGACTGTTATACATTGCTGCCAGTACTAGTTGATACACATGATGAACATCAGATTTTGACAGAATTACATTTACACAGTTAACACTATTCAATTACACAGTAGTACTTAATGTGGATGAAAGATGAGTGAGTGTGTTTTGTGTGTTTTGTGTGTTTTCCTTTCCTAATCCTAACCACCTATCTCCTAAATATTATTTTATTTGTTTGTAGTGGCTTGCACTGACACCCATGAATATTATAGGTTTATTGGTATTTGTGTATTGTAATAGTTAATAGGACAATTATCTGATATCATTTGTGTGTTTGTTATGATTTGTATGTTACTGTAAAAGCATTTGTATGTGCATTCAAACTATTGTTCATGCCTTAACTGTCTGATTAGTGAAGATAAATATTCTGAACTGTTAACCTGCACTTTTCAATATGATGTGTGACATTTGGTCGTGTTTAATTTCTGCTGATGAACAGTGTGATCAGTGCTAGTGAATTTTATCGAACTGTTTCTACTGAAATGATGTTACTTCTTGCTGTCTGCACCTACTCAATATTACTGGGTGCAACTGATGAACTGCTTCTACTGAAATGATGTCACTTGTTGGTGTCTGCACCTACTCAATATTGCTGGGTGCCACTGATGGACTACTCTTACTGAAATGGTGTCACTTGTTGGTGTTTGCACCTACTCAACATTGCTGGGCGCAACTGATGAACTGTTTTTACTGAAATGATGTCACTTGTTGGTGTCTGCACCTACTCAACATTGCTGGGTGCAACTGATGGACTGTTTTTACTGAAATAATGTCACTTGTTGCTGTCTGCACCTGCTTAACATTGCTGGGTGCCACTGATGAACTGCTTCTACTGAATTAATGTGTCTTGTTGCTGGGTGTACCTGCTAAACTTTACTGGGTGCAACTGATGGACTGCTTCTACTGAAAAGATGTTACCTGTTGGTGTTCTTTTTTGTATAAACTAATCATTGAAGGCATTTTATGTGAACATTTGCATAAACTGATTTTTTGTATATTGTAAACTATTATGTAAAGTCACATGTATGAAAAGAAGTTGTATTGCTTACTGTATATCATACATTAGGTTAGTGAAAGGTCAGTGCAAAGCCAAAAATTTTTAACTAATTATGTGATGTTTAGGTATTAATATTATCTTTTATTTTTGTCTGTATTTTTGTGGACGAATTTGGTGGTATTTTCACCACCAATGCTGGCGAAAATACCATCAAATTCTGGCCTGTGGAGGAGGGGCATATGAAAGGTGGCTACACTGTGCCACTGCGCCAGAGAGTGCGCCAAAGAGTACTATTAAGCCGCCTCCACAGTGCTTGTTATGAGATTGTAGAAGTCAGTGGTTGTTGAGAGTTCGTGGCAGTCAGTGCTAGTAGAGAGCACAGTGTGTGTTAAGAGCTCGTGATTGTCGTGAAGTCGGAGTGAGATGTGGTAGTAAAGAGTGTTGCTCCTTGTTTTATGCAGTTATTTGATGGGAGAGATAGCAGATGTTATTGTAATGAGTGCATTTCGTCAATATATATGAAGGTAAAATTTATAATGTTTTTTTTTATTAATTGTCTATCTGAAATAATGTGTCACTACAGGTTCAGTCAACAAAGCATCTGGCTTGTGTTCTTGGATTAGAGTGGAATTCTGGTTTTCTTGCGTAATTATAGTTTTCTAATTTTCTTTTGTCACGTCTGTATAGTTGGTATTTAAAAATTCTTGTCTTGTTGGAAAAGAACCGTGCCAGATGCATACGTTGAGTCACACTCCCACATACAGAACAGTTACATTTGTGCTTGGATTTTGTAGGTTTTTTAGTTGCTGGGGACTTAATTAATTAACTGTGTTTACGAAAATTTTCTTACATTGTTTGTTGCAGTCAGATAGCGTAATAATACTAGTCAGGGCCAACCGATTACGAGACACTGCGTAATCGGACATACAGCTACAGCTACTAAAAAATCATTTTCAATCATAAATTTAATTAAGCCCCCATGCACGTATAAACTGATTTTTTGTATATTGTGTAAACTATTATGTAAAGTCACATGTATGAAAATAATTTGTATTGCCTTCTGTATTTCATATGTTAGGTTAGTAAAAGGTCAGTGCAAAGCCAAAATTTTTAACTAATTATGTGATGTTTAGGTATTAATATTATCTTTTATTTTTGTCTGTATTTTTGTGGACGAATTTGGTGGTATTTTCACCACCAATGCTGGCGAAAATACCATCAAATTCTGGCCTGTGGAGGAGGGGCATATGAAAGGTGGCTACACTGTGCCACTGCGCCAGAGAGTGCGCCAAAGAGTACTATTAAGCCGCCTCCACAGTGCTTGTTATGAGATTGTAGAAGTCAGTGGTTGTTGAGAGTTCGTGGCAGTCAGTGCTAGTAGAGAGCACAGTGTGTGTTAAGAGCTCGTGATTGTCGTGAAGTCGGAGTGAGATGTGGTAGTAAAGAGTGTTGCTCCTTGTTTTATGCAGTTATTTGATGGGAGAGATGGCAGATGTTATTGTAATGAGTGCATTTCGTCAATATATATGAAGGTAAAATTTATAATGTTTTTTTTTATTAATTGTCTATCTGAAATAATGTGTCACTACAGGTTCAGTCAACAAAACTTCTGGCTTGTGTTCTTGGATTAGAGTGGAATTCTGGTTTTCTTGCATAATTATAGTTTTCTAATTTTCTTTTGTCACGTCTGTATAGTTGGTATTTAAAAATTCTTGTCTTGTTGGAAAAGAACCGTGCCAGATGCATACGTTGAGTCACACTCCCACATACAGAACAGTTACATTTGTGCTTGGATTTTGTAGGTTTTTTAGTTGCTGGGGACTTAATTAATTAACTGTGTTTACGAAAATTTTCTTACATTGTTTGTTGCAGTCAGATAGCGTAATAATACTAGTCAGGGCCAACCGATTACGAGACACTGCGTAATCGGACATACAGCTACAGCTACTAAAAAATCATTTTCAATCATAAATTTAATTAAGCCCCCATGCAATTCATATGACGTAAATTATAATACGAAAACCAGAAAATACGAGTTTCAACGACTGGACGAAATCCAACATGGCGTCTTCCGACTCCGTACTGAAAATAGATATGACCTGCAGGTGACGCAGATGGCGTTCCTCCACCCCATTGGTCAACATTGAAATGCGCGTTCAGAATATTAAAACAACGTGTAAGCAACATATCGGAATAAGTAACAAAAATGGAAGTGATTTAGTTGAAACGGTTGAACAGCTTTTGTCTTTTGACTAGGCTGGATGGACACGGAAAGTAAAAGAGTCGAAGAACAAGAATTTCAAAAACCAGGATGTGATACTTATAAGTGAGGTGGCTGTTCTTTCAGGCAGGTCCGAAAGAACACACGCGTCTCATGGTACTGATATGTACATGACGAAGTTGAAATTTCGATATTAGCTTTAGCTGCAATCAGACATCGAAACAAATTCAGTGGAGACAAGAGAAAATTTGTTGCTTGAACCGGATTTCCCACTTTACGTGAGAGGGCACCTAAACCCCTTCTGCTATCTCAGCAGGCTTTCCGTCCAATCCAAATTGCCACTCTCTCGCTAACTACATACGTAGCGTCCCCTAACCATTACCCTGATTGATCGTAGTCTGATTCCAGTGAGAAGAACGAAGGGTGTATCTGGAGTGAATGATCATTAAATGCCATCAAGGTGCATATATTTACGCTCTGGTGTCTCTTCCTTCGGAGTGTAATAAAATAATTATGTATGACAAATGTTACTAGATACGATCCTGAATTTATTGCGTGTTTCGTGTTGTGTTCGTGCATATTATAGTAACGGATGTACATGTGTATGCATGAGTCTTTGTTCCGTATTTGCTCCTAAACCAATGGACCGCTTTCAGTCTAACTTGGTACACACGTTACTTAATATGAGAAAAGAAGTACTGTGGGCGTAAGAATCAGTAGTCTCTTGTTGGTGCAGGGACGGTAACATGAAGTGAGAAGGGAGTGGAAGGAAATACGAAGCAGAGAGGGAAGGGAGGAGATGGATACGGATAAGGAGGAGAAGGAGATGCTCAGAGATAAAGGAATGAGGATGTAAATTTTAATGGAAGAGGAGGAGGATAAGAATAGAGAGAGTGAGGAGAAAGATATGGATGGAAACAGGGGGTAGAAGAAGGTGGGTAGACAGAGGAGGAGGGTTAAATTAACAGGGAAGTAGGTAGGAGGTGGAAAGATAAAGAAAAGAAGGACAGAGAGAGGAGGAGAAGGAAATGGACAGAAGGAGAGGGGAGAAGGAGGCGGATAGATAGAGGGGAAGGATTAATTAGAAGGGAGGAAGAGTTCGACAAAGAGGGTGTAGAAGAAATGGACAAAGAGGAAGGAGGAAGTGTCGGACACAGGAGACTGGACACAGAAAGGAAACAGGAACGACAGGGAGAGGGGACGCAAAGGTGATGGAAAGAGAAAGAAAAGAGAAGGATATGGCAAGAGGGGAGTGGGGTAGGAGATGGTCTGGATGGATGGGGGAGGAGTAGATGTACGAAAGGTGGGAGGAGGAGACGGAGAAAAGAGGGGGAGATGAATAGAGAGGGGAAGGAAGAGATGGTTAGAGAGCGGGAGGAGGAGATGGTTGGGGAGGTGGAGATGTATAGAGAAGGCAGGAGCAGGAAATAAGGAGAGACGAGGAGTAGGAGGAGATGGACGTTCTTTTCTTTTATTTCATTTTTTTTAATTCATTAGTCTTCTGACATGTTTGATGCGGCCCTCTACGAATTCCTGTACCAGCCTTTTTATCTCAGTGTAGCACTTGCAACTTCTATCCCCAATTATTTCCTGAATGTACTCCGATCTCCGTCTTCTTTTGTGGTTTTTACCGCTTACATCGCCCTCTAGTACCATGGAGGTTATCCCATGATGTCTTAAGTGATGTCCTGTCATTCGGTTCCTTGTCATTATTAGTTGTTTCGATATATTCCTTTCCTCAACGGTTCTATGGAGAATGTTCTTGTTAGATACCTAGACTAATAGGAGACTGCCAAGTACTCATACAGTCGTAGGAAGGAAAAGTGTGCCTCTGACTGCTTCCATTGTAAGCTGAAGAACGTAAATGCGTAGGAGACTCTTTAGGCGGTCTTGTACAGCTGTAGATTTGAAAAGGTGAATGATGATGTATGAAATTACGCGATAAAGATACACTCAACTGTGAAGATCTGCGTACTAAGTGGAATGCAAAATTGAGGCCGGCGTGAAGCGAGAGACACAACATATTCTTTTTATTTAGCTGTAGAAGTTGTGCAAGTGCCCTCTTTTACATGGAGGAGTATTCACCGATACTCCGAAGAAATTGTATCGAAAACCCAATAACAGAAAGAACAGCTGTTTCTCGGAAACACCTGTTACGGAGGACAAAAATGCAGGGAGAGAAAGAATTTTTTGCACACAAAGAAACTTTCAGAGACGACGGGCGCTGCACGTGTCGGGGACGAAGTAGGTCAGAGCCTTAGTATGCCCGTCCCGGCGGGTCCCGTCTGGCCGCCGTGCAGAAAGAGGTCCCGCAGAAACTCGCAGTCAAACTCGACTGCGATCTGAATTGCAAATCCTGTTACGTGCATTTAGGTGAGGACGTGATAAAAAGATTCGCCGCTTCCGACCTTCGAGCAGGGGACTGTGGCGGAATACCGAGGGCTCCTCTGCGCCTCTCGGCGGCCTTCCGGGGCGAGGCCGAACCAGAGTTTGTGACTGCGCTATCCTCCCGAGTATCTTGTACGACGAGCCACTTCGGCGAATCTGCCCTTCCTCCCTTCGCTGCCTGCCTTACGGGGCCTCCTCCTTCCCGTAGCCGATACATAAAAAACTTGCGGAATATCGACAGCGCGTCTGAGCCGCCCCCACACCCGGGCCGTAACTCGCGGTAAACTCGGTTAGCGCCGGCGGAGGCTGTGAAGGGGTCCGACGCCGACGCGCGCCCCGCCGCAATCAGCGGAATCGAATTCGGCGCGCGAGCCGCCGTTACTCCTCCAATGGACAGCCGCCGGCGCATGCGAATACCTCGGTTAGCGGGCGCACGGGCCATTGTCTCCCGACAAAATGCCGCACAGAGTGCTTCTGCCGCTCCGACACGCAGGACGGGCCAGAGCCGCGGGCGCCGCTCGCTTCGTTCCTCCCGCAACCGAGGAAACACTCTACGACCTCCTTACGTTAAGACTGTACCAATCACACTGATACCTTCAAGCAATTATTTGTAAACTTCACCTTTCGTGTCTGAAAACAGAACTGGTATTGCCGAATTACTGTTAGCGATGTAAACCGCAGCAGCACTCGAGAACTGGATTCAATGACAGTTCCAGCTGTTAAATAAATCTAATTTTCATTCAGAAGCAACAGGGAAATCACGGCCTGTTTCACATTGTTCAAACACAGTTAGAAAATTATTTTATTGGAAAATAATTTTTTGTTTTGATATGATGCTGTATGGTTACAGTTATTTACTATGACGCATGCAGTAGAGGTGCCTTGATAATGCCGACGGGAGCGAAATTAGCTAATAGCTAAAGCATTAAATAAAGTGGTTAAAAAAAATAAAACAGCCTAAGCAGGAAATTACTTTCCCCAAGGGCAGTACCATCATCAGGAAATTGACGTGTCTTAACCTCCAAGAGCTAATACAACTTTCACAGCGAGGAATTGCAGGAAGAGAGAGAGTGGGATTGAACACGCAATTTACGAATTTCTGAAAGGTACTGACAGGTGTGTCGAGCCATGCCGACTCCTGTGCCGTGGACAGCTGCCCGAGGTTTCTCGGTTGGGGATCTGTGGTGCACACAGCCCTATCAAATGGTTCAAATGGATCTGAGCACTATGGGACTTAACTGCTGAGGCCATCAGTCCCATAGAACTTAGAAAAGGACATCACACACATCGATGCCCAAGGCAGGATTCGAACCTGCGGCCGTAGCGGTCGCGCGGATCCAGACTGTAGCGCCTAGAACCGCTCGGCCACTCCGGCCGGCCAGCCCGATCAACGTGGTCACAGATTTTCAACTGGATTTAAGTCCAGGGTGCTTGAAGACCGGTGTACTACGGTAAACTCATCGTGGTGCCCTTCGAGCAAGGCACGTACATTGTGTGTCGTGTGACACGTTGTACTGTCCTGCTGGCATATGCCATCGTGCCGATGATAAACAAACGGTATGTAGGGGTGGACAGGCACGCCGAAAATTAATGCGTGCTTTTGTTAATCCATTGTGCTTTCCAGAATCACGAGATCACCCAAGAAATGTCACGAAAACATTCCCTAGACAATAAATCTCCTTCCTCCATTCTTGAACCCTCCGATTGTTGCAGGGCCTTACACGGGAATGTACAGCTGTCCGATGGAGCATAAAACGTGACTGATCCGGAAAGGCTACCTGTAATCACTCCATTTGTAGTATTGGCTTGTAAATTTCAGCCCTCGCCGCCGATGGCGTGGGTGCTTGAACAAGGTTCCTGCTGCGGAGCCCCATACCCATCAACGTTCTTTGAACTGCTGTTAAGAAGACACTGCTGGTAGCCCCTTGGTTCATCTGGGCGGTCAGATGCAGAAGAGCTGCACTAGATTCACCAGCACGTAGCTCTGCAACCGTCGTTCACCCCCGTGCTACACTGTAGTTGTCACGCCGCCGATTTTGTACAGCACCATTTTGCCATGCAGAGTACACTTAAAAAATAGAGGTCTGTGAACAGTTTACAAACTTACTCGTTTCGAAAATGCTTCCACCTTTGGCCGAAAGCAACTGATCATACATTTTTGGACGTCAGCAAAATCACGACCAGCCCCAATCGCCATTATACCCCCCCCCCCCTTTCTCCGCCGCCGACAAGTTTTACAAACTTTGCACAACTAATGCTATCACATGCTATCTGTCAGTAGTTACTGCACGTTGACGTCAACAGTAGGCGATGGTAATGATGACTGTACCGTGTAATTCTTTAGTCACAAACTCTCAACGGTTTGATATTGTTTATATATGGTACAGTGATTTATTAGAGTTTATACGGAAATATGAAACGAAACCATAGTTTGTGCATGGAGAGACATGCCCGAAGTGTTCAAAGAGTTCAAAAGTAAATTTATGTCCTCCGACTTGATAGCAAATGTTAAGTAGTTTTGGTCTTTTGTTAAACAAGTAAACGGATCGAGGGTATCTATCCAGACACTGTGTGACCATAATGGCAGTGAAGAGGACAACAGCACAGAAAAGGCAAAAATACTATACGTTATTTTCACAGAAGGAACTCCTAATGCAGCACCACGAAGGACAAAACGGCTGATATCGAAATGCATGCTATTGGGCAGAAAAGCAAGTGAAATCGCTCATCAGAAGGAAGGTCGTTGGGCCTGTTGGCATACCTGTACCCATCTACGTAGAGTACCTGAAAGAATCTCCCCCTCTCATGCTAGCAGCTTGCCATAGGCCAGTGTAGGGGCAAAGTGTTCCTGATGATTGGAAGTAGCACAGATCATCCAGTTATTAAGAAGGGTAATCGAAGAGGCCCGCGAGCTATACGCCTAGACCTCCTGGCGTCGATCTCCTACACAATTTTGGAACATGTTATACGCTCGTCTGTCTTGCCATTTCGGGAGAGCGAAAATATCCTCTTTATGAATAAACTTAGGTTCCAGAAACAACAGTCGTGTGAAACCCAGGTAGCTCTCTTCGTCTACGAGGCTCGTAAACGGTGGATGCGGTGTTCCTTGCATTCCGAAAGGGTTACAATACACACGGTCCCGTTACATTAATGTGACCCCTTGCCAAAACCCTGAATAATCACCTTTCGCAGAGCGAACACGCGGTAAGAGATTCAGTGATGTTCTGGAAGGTAGAGACAGGGATGTAGAGCCGTGCTGACTTCTGTGCCGTACTCAGCTGCGTTATTCTTGACTGAAGATCCATTTCGGGAACACCCCGACAGAGGAAGCTCCACAGCTTCTCGATTCGTTTTAAATTCGGGGTGTTTGGTGGTCAGGGGAGCATGGTAAACCCATCATGGTGCTCTTCGAACCAAGACCGTACCAAGCGTGCTGTGTGATACGTTGCATTGTGTTGCTGGTAGATGCCATCATGAGGACGATTAACAAACTCTTTATAGGAGTGGACATGGTCGCCAAGGATACATGCATACTTGTGTTAATCCATTGTGCCTTCCAGAATGATGAGATCATGCGTCGAATGCCACGAAAACATTCCCCAAATCCCTCCTCCGGCCTGAACGGTTCCGATGACTGGTGCAGGGGTTCGGTTTCAGACGTTTCACGCCGATGAAGCATAAAACGTGATACACTTGAAAGTCCAACTGCCGCCTCTCAGCGGACGTCCAGTTGTAGTACTGGCGTGCAAAATTTCAGCCTTCGCACCTACTGACAGCAGTGAGCATTGGTGCAGGAACATAGCATGCATAGCAGTAACTTCCGTTGAAGAAATTTATCGGAGACACTGTTCGTAGCCCCTAGGTTCATCTGGGCGTCCAGGTGCTCAAATGGTGCACGTCTATTTGTCCTTAGACCTCTTCTCATCGCCGGCCGTTGTAGCCGTGCGGTTCTAGGCGCTACAGTCTGGAACCGAGCGACCGCTACGGTCGCAGGTTCGAATCCTGCCTCGGGCATGGATGTGTGTGATGTCCTCAGGTTAGTTAGGTTTAATTAGTTCTAAGTTCTAGGCGACTGATGACCTCAGAAGTTAAGTCGCATAGTGCTCAGAGCCATTTGAACCATTTTTGAACTCTTCTCATCCGTCATTCCTCCTTGTCATCTATGGACCCTCGTATACCACAATTTCCTTGATGAACATTTTCGACATCGCCATTTTGCCATGAAGGGTATGCTTTAATCACATTGGCACTCGAACAGTTCACATACGTAGCCGTTTTGGAAATGCTTCCACCCTTGGCCCGAAAGCCAATGATCATGCCATTGCATTGTGTGCGTCAGCTAAATCACTCCGTTACGGCTACGACTTCAGTGATTTCCACATGCCCCTGACACGCTTTATGTACCTACCACTGCCAGTTCTGCCACCTGCCGTCTATGAGTGGTTATTGGACTCTGACGTCGCACATGGCTGGTGGTCCCATTATTTTGACTGGACCATGCTGTTCCGCACTGCCATATAATGAACAGATTACGAGCGTCCGGAATATCAGACCGTCTTATTGGATTGAATTGTTTCTAGGAAACAGAACCCGGCTTGTTGGATAGAGGTCGTCAGACGAAAAAGTATCTTCGGGTGTACCCCAACGTAGTATTATAGGTCTATTACTTTCCTCTATATACATAAATGACATAGTACATAGCACCGGAGGTTCCCCGAGGATTTCGCGCGTGTTGTTGTTTTATACGGAGAAGTTGCAACGGCCGGCCGTTGTGGCCGTGCGGTTCTAGGCGCTTCAGTCTGGAACCGCGTGGCCGCTACGGTCGCAGGTTCGAATCCTGCCCCGGGCATGGATGTGTGTGTTGTCCTTAGGTTAGTTAGGTTTAATTAGTTCTACGTTCTAGGCGACTGATGACCTCAGAAGTCAAGTCGCATAGTGCTCAGAGCCATCTGAACCATTTTTTAGTTGCAACGCTAGAAATATGTACCGAAATGCAGGAAGACCTGTAAAGCATTCACGGTTAGTGTATGGAGTGTCAATCGATGCTAATGACACACACGTGGAACGTATTGCATATACGTCGACATAAAGCCTCATTATTGTATGGTTACACGGCTGCAGAACAATATCTGGATGCAGCTACTTTCATCAAATATCTAGGAGTGTGCCTATGGAGTGATCTGAAGTGAAACCGCCTTATAAAATTAATCGCAGTACACGCATTTGTCAGGCAGATTCACTGGAAGAATCCACACGACATGCAATTCATCAACAAAGGAAATTACTTATAAAACCGTCGTTTGACCAATACTTGGTTATTTGTCGTCAGTGTGCTGTGCATGTAAAAAATATTGAGGATGTGTTAGACGACTATTAGTTTGGCTTTAGGAAAGGTAAAGGCACCAGTGAGGCAATTCTGACGTTTCGGTTAGTAATGCAGGCAAGACTAAAGAAAAATCAAGACATATTCATAGGACTTGTCAACATGCAAAAAGCGTTCCACGATGCTAAGGATGTTTGAAATTCTCAGAAAAGTAGGGATAAGCTATAGAGAGAGGCGGGTAATATACAATATGCACAAGAGCCAAGAGGGAAAAATATGAGTGTACGACCAACAAAGAAGTGCTCGGATTAAAGAGTGTTCTGGCTTAAAAGTCCAGCGCCGACACGACGGTCTGGAACGGCAGAGCAGAGAGGGCTGTGAAGAAGACGTCAGCCAATAGTAAGCTCACCGACCCTTCTAGAACGACACCGAGGCAGCAATGGCCTCTAGGTGATAAGAACATAAGCTGCGGCATAGCTGAAGACTAGCCGTTGTAAGAGCTCTACTGCAACGACTTAGAAACTGTATTGTTACACTTGTATTAGGAGTTGCATATACTGAAAAGTCTTCTTATTTGGCAGTCGCCCATTGCTTGCGGCATCCCACTGTAAATTCTCAAAGCTAAGTATTGTCAATATTCGATGAGTAGGCAGGACACAACATAAAGGGTGTAGATAGGGATGTAGGCTTTCGCCCCTACTATTCAATCTGTACATCGAAGAAGCAATGACGAAAATAAAAGAAAATTTCAAGAGCGGGATTAGAATTCGAGGTAAAAGGGCATCAGTGATACGATTTGCTGATGACATCGCTATCCAGATTGAAAGAAAAGAAGTATTACGTGATCTGATGAAGGAAATGAAGTCTAATAAGTATGGAATATGAACTGAGAGTAAATGGAAGAAAGGAGACTGCAACGACAAGTAGCACAAATGAGAAAAGCGACAAACTTAACATCAGGATTGATCCTCACCAAGTAGATGAAGGAATTCTACTACCCATGTTGCAAAATAACCAGTGACGGACGGTGTAAGGAAGACATCAAAAGTAGACTAGCACTGGCGAAAAGGGCATTCCTGATGAAGAGGAGTCTACTAGTATCAAACATAGGTCTTAATTTGAGGGAGAAATTTCTGAGAATGTATGTGTGGAGCACAGCATTGTACAGTAGTGAAACATATAATAATAATACATTAGTAAAACATGAATAGTACTATTATTAAAGAACTTTATAGTGCAAATATCTTTTTTATGTGCTCTTTGCTTTATCCATTACGTCTTATTTTGCTTTCAAAGTGGCAGAGTTTCCTGACTTCGTCTGTTTTATGGCCCCCAGTTTTGATCATATCACATCAATAAAATGTACTTGCTATGTCGTTGCTACGTAACGCGGTAGTAGATGGTGACAGACTTCACAAAAAATTAAAATCAGTTATGTCCATTGCCATTCATTTGACGGTCACAGGTGTTAACAAGAATGTGTTACCTTTGACGTTGCATAAAATGTTAGTTAGGTGTATTATGTTTCAGACAAAAGGCATAAGAAACAGCAGATGCCAACGCGTGAAGATGCAAAAGACAAGGTCCACTGTCAGAATCCTGAATCTGGTAGCGAACCTAGGGGTGGGAGTCATCCACTGTGGACAACTCCGTGACAGTTTTTCTACGTCCATCTTTGCGATTGATGGTCTTCGGGATTTCGGCCGTTCACCTACATAATAAAATGAACACCTTCAGATATCGTTTTGATGTTATTTTACTGCATTGCAACCAGTCTGGATGACTCAGTAGACCATCTCCACATCAGCCAAGGCATGAAGATAGTGTACTGAATCACCGAAACTGGTTGCAATATGATAAAATAACACCAAAACGACGGCTGTAGGTGTTTCAGTTTATTGCGTGATTGTGTTGTTCCCATCAGAATCGACAGCAAAACAACTTCAGCAACAACAGTTCAGGTATACATGCCGAAACGACAAGCATGAAGTAGAGAAAGTAAGAGGATATCGACAGTTTAATTTACTGTCTAAAGGCAGTTGAAAATGTAAGAATCATGAAAGAATGGACCGCGATAGTAGGATACAGAGTTAAGGGTGAATATGGGCTCGGTATTAATAATTAGAGGGGGGAAAGACTAATTGAGCTCTGCAATAAATTTCACCTCGTATGGCGAATACACTTTTCAAAAATGTCTAGAGAAGAATATGTAATAGGAAAAGGCCTGGAGACACGAAAAGATCTCAATTGGCTCATATCAGTAACGGTGGTCTTCCGGGAATTGAGCCGAGTGGTTGTTTCCATATTTTGCACAGTATTTCGACGACCGACCCAGACTTCTTTTTCAGGACGTGCGAGTTTTACTGTTATGTGTACCTGCTGCCTGGCTGGAGTCCAAATGACTAACATGACCTTGATTCAGTGTTTTCCTGTTGCACGAATTGACGCTCGGACATCGGATCTAATGGTACATCCAGGTGTCATCACATTTTAAAATCTAGTCCAAAAATACATCACCTTCGCTACTGAAATGATTTCTGAGGTCGTTGCTAATGCGAAACATCTGTTCTTTGTGGTGATCGATAAGCTCTCTGAGAATACATACCTTGAACAAGTATCAAAGTTGTTGAGTTTGTTTAGAATGTTGAAATGAGTTGTCCCAACACTTACTCGAAATTTTCCAGCAATTTTTTTTAACTGTAAGTCGTCAGTCTTCTTGGATAAGTGAAGCACATGCAACGCCGCGTTCGACACACGTACCTGACTCCCGGAGCGATACGCGGACGCGGCATTACACCTAAAACCCTGGACGTTACGTTTTCATGAATATTGATCGAATTAATCGAACAAAAAACTAACATTCTTTGCAAGTTTGTCAACTAACGGTTACTAAATTTTCTCTTCAATGCATTAGGTTTTGCTTTCACTACGTAGGCTTGTTTAATAATTGTACGATTCTTGTATTTCCCATGCAATAAAACTATAAATAACAACTGTTAATACAAAGGCCGTTCTATAAGTAATGCAACATATTTTTTCTGGAAGCAGGTTGCTATTACTCAGGATTCGAATACACCATATTATTCCCCACACTTTTGGCTAGAAAATTCTATTTTTCGGCATAATCTCGATTCAATGCGATGGTCTTACGCACCCAAATGCGAGGGCCGATTTTCCCATTTTGGACCACTTTACTGTTTGACGTTGGGGCCAAAGGGTTGCCCCATCAATAACCTCCCCATCATCTACCTACTGCTTACTGCATCCTTCTTTGGGCCGAACATATGGAAGACGGATGGTGCGGAATCCGAACTGTACGGTGGATGAGGATGAATAGTCCGGTACAGTTTCGTGAGCTCCTCTCGAGCCCTCAGACTTGTGTGCTTTGTCATGTACAAGGAGAACTTCGTTTTGTATTTTTGTGGCGAAGAATACGCTAAGGTGTTTCTTCAATTTCCAGATGGTAGCACAATACGATTCAGAGTTACTCGTTGCACCATAAGGTATGGCATCAAACAGAAAAACGCCTTCGCAGTCATAGAAGACCGTCGCAATGACTTTACCGCCTGAGCGTACGGCTGTGAACATTTTCTTCGGAGGTGAGGTGGTGTCACCCCTTCACGGATTGCCCTTTTGTTTCCGGTTATGAGTGATGAATCCGCGTTCCATCACCTGTGACAAATTTCGACAAATAATTGTCTCGATTAGATACGTAACGTGGAAGAAATTCCGCACAGATGGTTCTTCATTGCTCTTTATGGTCTGCTGTCAGGTGGAGAGGAACCGTGCGTCAACACACCTTTGAGTACCCGAACTGATGAACTAGTGTGTCAGCACTCACAACAGAGACATGCAGTTGAGGAGCGAGGTGTCTGACTGTGATCCGTCCATCACCTCGAATGGCAGTGTCCGCGCGTTCCAACATTGTAGGGGTCGCAGTTGTGTGCGGTCGCTTGCACACGGCATATCGGACAAATTTGTGTGACATTGTTGCGATGATGATAGATGCCTCGCCCTACGACACACAGTGGTTTAGTTCGCTACCAGATCTCCGTAGACATTCTGCAAGAGCCTATGAATAACTGCGATGCTCTGGTTGTCCGCTAAAAGAAACCTAGCAACAGCTCTCTGCTTGGTTAGCACCTCCGTTGCTGACGCATTTTGTGGGCTACATATAGGGCGTCCACGTATCAGAACTATAGAGACTAGAGCGGTAAGATTCTACAAAGTCCCACCATGAATTTCTCCTTTTTTCAACCGAAACTGGCATCAGAAAAAACTGTGTCGTAGTTCATATTGAACGCCCCTAGTAAGAAGTCGGGCGCTCAAAATACGAGGTAACAGGTAGTGAACCCCTTGCCACAGAAAAGTAGCTGCGGAATCAAAGGTGGCTGGTTTGCACGCTAGCAGTTGAACCAGTCACATGGCATATCACATAACACAAGTAATATGGAAAACACAAAATGAGACATATAAAAATATTTAATAAATTAATACACACAGATTTTGTTCTGTAATTAAAGTCCTACTAGTTCAAACTATAACAGTCAAAAAGAACTATCTCATATAGAGAAGTTCAAACTGTTATAAGTAACTATAATTTAGTTGTCGCTTCAGTTTGAATAACACTTTGACATTCAGCGTTTACTGTCCAACGAACATCTGTTTGTAGTCGCAAGCTAAGATAGCGGCAACTGACACTCTGTGTCGGCTGCCGACAACTATAGAAATGGTCTGCGGCTGTTGCTGTGTGGCTGTACATCCATATTTATACTCAAACGGCGGAAGAAAGTCCATCAGCAATGTTGTTGGCGGATGAAGAAAGTAGTTTCTGGTTTCAGTGTCCTCTGTGGTGGCTGGCAAAGGGGAGAGTTTCCTTAACTGTACCATTTTGAGATTTTACTCATTATAGCCTAAACAGTAGGTTACAAAATTACTTACAAAATTCGATCCTCAACTGCAAGGTCTTTTGGTTGGTGTCTGATTTAAAGACTGCAAACTCTGACAATTTGAATACACTACATATAGTTTTCTAAACATCTGCATGTGGTACGAATCAGGAATCCGGTTTCCTAATTCATACCGCTGGGTGCACGCTTATAAACTGTGTCCATGAGCTTAAATAAATGTGCTAGTATAAGATTAAGCATTTGGTAATATGGTAATATATCCTCTTTCCTCCTTTCTCCACACCTGCACTCTTTGCGTTAATCAACATTTTGCATTTCATGCAGCTGCTCAATTCCTCAATTCGATATTCTTCGCACAACTCGCTGTACTATACATCTGTTTTAGGAACGAATTTCTGTGGTGCCTTTTCCACACGGTCCTCAAATTACTTCCTCTCGACAGGTGAAGCTGTAGTTCTACATTTCTAGTCATTTACTTCGGTTGGGTATTTATTTAGCGCGAACTGCTGCTCAGCTCACAGGCTCCTTGGTTAGTTGTTGGAAGTTTTGTCCAGAGCTTTCAACTAGTCTCTCAGATTTGCCGACATTTCTTGGATGTACATTGCCAGTCCCCATTTCGTATGCCAAGGCTTTTCATGAACTGAAATCACTGGGAAATCCATTTCCATCTGCAATACCCAGTGCAAGTTTTCTTACGTTTGATATACTTAAACCAATCATCTCCTCTTTAGATGTAGGAATATCAGTTTTCAGTTCGTTTTGAACTTTGTTGGATAACACTTTACCGTGGGTAAATATTTTTAAATTCCAGTTTTAATTTTAGTTTTTGTTTTCAGCATCCATCTTAACTGTTAGTTCAGGAACATTTTATATGCATGCACATTAATTTAATCCGTTATCCCCATTTACACATACTGTTAAACCTAAATGCTGTTCATCTGCGCCCATTTTCCGCAGTAGATTTCTGCTGACATAATAGGAGGCCAAATAATTTTTTAATTAATAACTTACGATAAATGTTGTTGGTTAGTTGGTTGTTTGGAAAAGGGGACAAAGCAGCAAGGTCATTGGTCCCGTCTAAGGTGGCAAAAACCAAGGGAGGAACAATACAAACAGCACGGTCCATCAAGGGGAAGGAGAAACGGGCAAAGAAAGAGGTAAAAGGAACGTTGGGGCAGCAGAAAGACGAAAGAGAAAGAATGAGGGAATGAGGAAGGGGGGGGGGGGGATTGGGGGACGGTATGAGCAGGGGCGCCCCAGAAACGCTACGTGAACTGGGGAACCAGCAGTGCCCCTGAACATTCCTGATCCTTGGACCATACCATTAAAGGACACCAACAGGGGAGGAAGACCCAAGAAAAGGAGGAACAAAACGGCACAAAAAACAGACGAAACATAAGGAGTAACGCGAGAGAAACAAGCCGGTGTGGAGGCAAGGCCAAGGCTACGCCAACGCCACCGCTACCTGACGGACTCAGTTTCCAGACGAAAGTGAAAAGACTTAAACCTGGGAGCACAAACGACTTTCGGGAAGAAAACTGAGGACAGACGTAACCACACGAGGGTTATCTGGTAACACCTGAGGCAAAGAAGGTGAGAGGGCCTAAAGGTGGGAGTAATCCAGATAAATATGGATCATCGTAAGGGGCGGGGGGGGGGGGGGGGGGAGGGGACACAACTACAAAGCAGGCCCATTGCGGAGGAAAAATCGATGGGTCAGCCTTCGGCGGCGCGGTTCTTTCCGTCCCTTTACGACGGACCAGCACCTATCTGTGAACACTGTCTCAGCAGATCATCACTAGGGAAGCCGAGTGAAACCTATTGTACTTCGACGTGAACCAGGGTGCAATTAAAGTCAATAATCTGTTTCGGAAGAAAATTTTCACACAAATGAAAGTTTGGAAATTTTGTCCTCAATTAATATATTCTGAAACGTAGATGAACAAGTGTCACTGCCAAGCCCGTGCTAGTCTTAACACAGTGACTCATAGTCCCTTTCACTCACGTTAGCAAGTTTATGGTGTTGAATTTCCCGAAAACGTAATAGCTACAAAAATACTAATTGTTTTTGATTGATAATGCTATCCAAATATTACGTCTATCGGTACCAAATGCAGTCACAGCTTTTAGCAACCGACCTGCTCAATACGCCACGCGCGATATATGTCTTGTCTCGTCACAATATTCACTTAAAAATTCCGAAATTTCTACACACACATCGGAATAATTATACCGTCACTTTCCAACACTTTTGATGTATGAAGCACTGCTAGATCCGGCAATTTATCATTTCTGTCGGAACTACTACTACACACGTCCGATCTGTTTCATGGCTAGGCTTCGACTTCTCTCTAGAATACTCTAAGTCTTATCTACCAGCAGAGAAAGGCGCGCGAAGAATATTGCTTTACCATTGGTCAGTTCACTCAACAACCAACAGCAAAACAACATTCTCCCTCGTCAATCCGCGCTTTTCATCAATAACCAATCGCAAAATAGTAAACCTAACGACTGCACTTTTTACCGACGAAATTATCTATTATGCTGAAGTTTTGCATATGCATAAAGTTATTTACTATTGTTATTTATACCTGAATTAACTTCCTCTTTACCATAAATTTACTTTACAAATCTGTTCTACAAAAATCCCCTCTCTCCATATCCATACTTCTTCGAAATGTTCCCACACTAAATCCTACTACATAACTCGTTAAACAATTATCTTCATATTAACCTTTAACCACACTCACTCATCATTCATACTGCAAAAACACATTTACAACATTTTACATACACAAAAAGAAATAATAATACTTTATGAAAATACTAGAACAGTTTATGAAAAACATTCTATTACTTTAGTGCACTCTAGTGGGCACAATCGAAACTAAAACCACAGTCCCCCTATCCAATATTGTCCTCTATAGGCTGATACCTAAACTACGTGCGCGTCCAGTCTCGCGTCACCATCTGTCACTATCCAGCTCTGAGACACATCTCCCACTTAACCGCCTTCAAGGCAGGATCGTTATACGGCGCTACTCCTCAAGCCTAGCATGGCATACACGAAGACGGCAGCGGATGATAGATTCCCACCGGTGGAGGCAGAGGGAAAACAAAATTTATAAAATTCTTCACATCATTTTTAAACATTGTGTTGCACTAGTAACTCTAACATCGATTTCTAAAGCTCGTTATACGAGCAAGAATCTCAAATTATGCCGGTATAATATCGGAAACTTACAGTGTGGCACTTTATACGACAACGCCATTTTCTCTTCGTCATTTTCCCAAAAACGAGACATAACAAATAAACATTCGTGACTGTCTGAAAAGTAAGATAATTTTTTGTATGTTCACCCATAAACAAAACATTATGCTGTCATTTACTATAGATCAGTAATTCTCTTCGCACAAAAAGTTAGATTGAAACCTTAACAAGGTCAACGCTGTCTTCAGACGAACTGTTTCTCTACATACAGAGCTCATTGTTAACAATATGCCTCCAAGAATCACGTAGTTCACGCTGGCCCACTGAATGTCCGTTAGTACAGGAAATATAAATTTTATAGCAGTGGTACACATGAGGTATAATATAGGCCACAGCTTTTCTCTTTTATTCCATAGCGTTGGGTGCATTATTCCTCGGACACCAGACATATCATGCGATCACAATGAGCAGCATTCAGCGTTCCGTTTAAGTGGCCACTGTAATTGTCATTTTAACTACTGCTTTTCTGTCTAAATAAACGAGAGAGTTTATGAAGCAAGTAAAACGAAACCGTTTACAGCCGGAGACCCTAATCATAAAACGGATATCTTAATAATACCAAAAGCGACGGACGTAAAATTCCTTGTAATATAGCGGGAGTAAAAGAGATAGTAAAAACAAGATGTCGACATCAAATGCTTGGTAGTAATGAAACTCTATTTAAAGGGAACCTTCTACTTCGCTGCTATACATTCCGGTGATCTTCGTTAGTGAGCACAATGGTGGCTTCTGCAGAATACGGCAAAAATCATTTTAGGTGAACAGTACGCAACATTTTTATATCTCTCTGCCATTACTCGTTTTACTGTACAGGTCTGTATATATAGTACAGGTACTACTATACTATATGCAGTACTACTACACTCCTGGAAATTGAAATAAGAACACCGTGAATTCATTGTCCCAGGAAGGGGAAACTTTATTGACACATTCCTGGGGTCAGATACGTCACATGATCACACTGACAGAACCACAGGCACGTAGACACAGGCAACAGAGCATGCACAATGTCGGCACTAGTACAGTGTATATCCACCTTTCGCAGCAATGCAGGCTGCTATTCTCCCATGGAGACGATCGTAGAGATGCTGGATGTAGTCCTGTGGAACGGCTTGCCATGCCATATCCACCTGGCGCCTCAGTTGGACCAGCGTTCGTGCTGGACGTGCAGACCGCGTGAGACGACGCTTCATCCAGTCCCAAACATGCTCAATGGGAGACAGATCCGGAGATCTTGCTGGCCAGGGTAGTTGACTTACACCTTCTAGAGCACGTTGGGTGGCACGGGATACATGCGGACGTGCATTGTCCTGTTGGAACAGCAAGTTCCCTTGCCGGTCTAGGAATGGTAGAACGATGGGTTCGATGACGGTTTGGATGTACCGTGCACTATTCAGTGTCCCCTCGACGATCGCCAGTGGTGTACGGCCAGTGTAGGAGATCGCTCCCCACACCATGATGCCGGGTGTTGGCCCTGTGTGCCTCGGTCGTATGCAGTCCTGATTGTGGCGCTCACCTGCACGGCGCCAAACACGCATACCACCATCATTGGCACCAAGGCAGAAGCGACTCTCATCGCTGAAGACGACACGTCTCCATTCGTCCCTCCATTCACGCCTGTCGCGACACCACTGGAGGCGGGCTGCACGATGTTGGGGCGTGAGCGGAAGACGGCCTAACGGTGTGCGGGACCGTAGCCCAGCTTCATGGAGACGGTTGCGAATGGTCCTCGCCGATACCCCAGGAGCAACAGTGTCCCTAATTTGCTGGGAAGTGGCGGTGCGGTCCCCTACGGCACTGCGTAGGATCCTACGGTCTTGGCGTGCATCCGTGCGTCGCTGCGGTCCGGTCCCAGGTCGACGGGCACGTGCACCTTCCGCCGACCACTGGCGACAACATCGATGTACTGTGGAGACCTCACGCCCCACGTGTTGAGCAATTCGGCGGTACGTCCACCCGGCCTCCCACATGCCCACTATACGCCCTCGCTCAAAGTCCGTCAACTGCACATACGGTTCACGTCCACGCTGTCGCGGCATGCTACCAGTGTTAAAGACTGCGATGGAGCTCCGTATGCCACGGCAAACTGGCTGACACTGACGGCGGCGGTGCACAAATGCTGCGCAGCTAGCGCCATTCGACGGCCAACACCGCGGTTCCTGGTGTGTCCGCTGTGCCGTGCGTGTGATCATTGCTTGTACAGCCCTCTCGCAGTGTCCGGAGCAAGTATGGTGGGTCTGACACACCGGTGTCAATGTGTTCTTTTTTCCATTTCCAGGAGTGTATATATACAGAGTATATGACGTTTGCTGTGCCTGCATGTGAGAATTTTATATTGTACACACTGTAGTGCTTTGCTGAAATGGTATTTCTGAGGAAATTAAAGTATTGGACATCATTCAGCTGTTGGCAGCAAAATTTATGGCTCCACGCCTGGGGACAGCTTGGCTGCCGACACCCTCTGTAGCTGCTGTGGTGTGCCATGTGTGGCTGCGTACACAGCACAATTAATGTTACCGATTCGGACCGCCAGTAGTCGATCGGCGCGTTTCCGGACTCATTCCAGCCACACTCCCTCGTCCGCTACTCACTCCACACTTTACTTTTGCCAATAAAATTGTCGTGATAGGCGTTTCCCCTCAAAATTAAGACATGTTTTGTATTTCGTTTGGAACGAATTAAAATTAGCAGCGTATTTTCTTTGCTTGATCTACATTCACACTTCAGTTTCCTCAAATAACTGATTGTCGCTGTACGAAACGTTCGCAACAGAGATCATTTTTCCCTTAAAGCGTATGTGAGAAGGACAACGGTAGTGTTCAACGAAATGTGAATGACAGTGGTTCTCTTCAGCTACGAGGCGTGTTTTTTAAGTAAGTACCGTTTTGAAATTAAAAAAAGAGACATGCTAAGATATCTCAATAATTTTATTTTTACATGAAAGACTGTACCTTAATCTACTTTTCTACATAATTTCCGTCAATACTGAGGCACTTGTCATAACGTTGTACCAGTTTTTGAATACCCTCCGCACAGAAGTCTGTCGCCTGACTTGTTAATCACTGCATCACCACTGTTTTGACTTCGTCATCGTCTTGAAGACGCTGACCGCCCAGGTGTTTCTTATAGTGCAGGAACAGATGGTAGTCACTGGGCGCAAGATCGGGGCTGTACGGAGGATGATCTAGAGTTTCCCATCGAAAAGATGTGATGAGATCTTTGGTCTGATTCACCACAGGCGGACGGGTAGTGTCTTGCAGCAAAACGATGCTCTTGCTCAACTTCCATGGACTGTTGCTTTGATTCTGGAGTGACGTAGGCCACCCATCTTTCATCGCCCGTAACAATTTGGCTTAATGAATCACCACCGTCGTTGTGGTACCGCTCAAGGATAGTCAATGCACTGTCTAAACGTTTGGTTTTGTGCACATCCGTCAACATTTTCGGTACCCAACATGCATACAAGTTGCGGTAATTCAAGTGCTCGGTCACAATGCCATACAAAACACTATGAGAAATATTAGGAAAGTTATCCCGCAAGGAGGTAATCGTAAAGTGTCCGTTTTCTCTCACCTTATTGCTCACTTCCTGCACCAAACTTTCATTAACGACCGAAGGACGCCCACTCCGTTGTTCATCATGGCCATCTTTAAATGCTCTCACCCACTTACTTACCATTCCATCACTCATAATGTTTTCTCCGTAAACTGCACAGATCTCACGATGAATATCGATCACTTTTAGGCTTTTAGCACTAAGAAATCTTATAACAGCCCGTACTTCACAGTCGGCGGGACTCACGATTATCGGAGGCATCTTAAACACTCAGTACACAACGTAAACAAGGAAGAATGAGACTGTAATGGCGTTAGTGCGTAGACTAAGGTAAAGGCTTTCATGTAAAAATAAAATTATTGAGATATCTTAGCACGTCTTTTTTTTTAATTTCGAAACAGTACTTACTTAAAAAACACGCCTCGTATCTCGAACTGTGACAGTGACCATTCGAGCTGGAAGCTGCATAGTAATCACCTGTTCAGTACGTGATAACAGCGGTTGGGCAGATGGCTGTAAAATGCAAACCTATCAATCAGCTAATCTCTCACATAGACACACCACCGGACAAATGTTGTACTCGAAGACACGTGAACGGAAGAGAAAGACGGGAGGCAAAGGTTCAAAGTACAATTTTGCAGATGGGGTAGAAACCACGAACTGAGCATTAACAGGTAATCGATAACAGCTCTTTTCCAAATACTGAATCTCTGATCTATTGTTTCCGGCATTTGAGCAAATTAGCAAAAAATTGTAGACAAATTTGAGGAAGAAAACGAAATAATCATACTCGACAACTGCCATAATTTAAAGAAAGTCATATTGTGGATCAGTGTCAGTCTGGATGGTGGTTCGAACATTTGCTCAGGTACTGATATGGGCTATGGTGGCTTTCCGACCGTCTTTCTACCGATCCGTTTATAGCTGCCGCAGATAAGTTGAGACTTCGGAACAAGTAGTCTTGCATCGTGGGTATTTCGACCGGAGCCTGCACCACCGCTGATTTACGCCACTCGTTCACCAGCAGCGAATGTGTTGTCACCGTCAGTCAGACAGTGTCCTCGCTGATAGCCTTTGTTTTTGTATAGCTCCGTAGGAAATAGCTACTCGAGTTCTATAGACTGTGAGTAACGGAAATAATTCCATGGGCGAATGGGATGCTGTGTCCTCTCAAGGATGATCATTGCTACTGAGTGCACAGAAAATGGGACGAGTATACGAACTGATTGTGCGTGAGTTCTGGAGTGTGTAAAGTAAAAAGGTAAGGTAACGGAACGATCCAGAGCCGTGGATCTAGTTCAGTGGTTCAACTGAACAAACACATTTTGAAATTATCTGGAAGTAACAGCTTTTTTGAAAATTGACAATGGGACTTTTCCCGACAAAAAAGTACTTGTGTTCGGTTGTGTAGAAGTGGAGAAAATCCGGCATACCAATGGAACAGCTCTTACGCACGGGACACCTGAAAATTGTTCTAAACAATTGAAACGACTTTACACCACAAACGTTGACTTTGGAAGCACATAAGAAGAAACGGGAGCAGTTGCTGTTGCTCCCAGACAAGAAAATGAAAATTCTGTGACAGATGTTATTTCCTGGAGTGAGAAGTAAAATGTCCGGGAGGTCACCGGAAACTGCAGTGCCAGAATTTGAAATCGCTACAATTAAAGCTATGAAAACAGTGAACCCAAAACATCGCTTTCCTGGTGTTTTCACAACAACCAATGCCAGTGGAAGGAAGCAAGAGCGGGGATTAACGGAGTAATACAGGGACAGAGAAAAAGTCCGTCTGATTTCCCACATGTGTGCTGTAGAAGCTCATCTCCCACCAAACAGTATTGATGGTAATAACGGAGGAAATCCCCAATAGAGGAAAGGTCACGACATTCGCAGACATGATGATCAGTCAATGGACGGAAAATCCTAGTATACCAATTGAAATAAGGAATGTTTCTTAATCAGCGGCTCAGGACCCCAAATGCTATCGAATGTTGGCATAGTAAACTAAACTCTATCATGAATTAAAACTCTCCAACTGTATACTTTATTGTATACAGGCTGAAGGAGGCAGTAAATGCTGTATCTGAAATTAAAAATATTCCATTGATCTGCCTCTTCAAAAAAGAAGAAAAAGATACATGGATCTTGACAAAATTGAAAGACATTATAATAATATACGCTGACAGGATAAAATCGCAGCACCAACAAGCAGTTGTGCGACAAAATGAAAATTGGTAAGCGAGTTTCTAGATCTAAAGGCGATGTCTATTCCAATTTCGTGTCAGTCTCGTAAAATGGTGCAAGACTTCCGAAATTGGGAGAAAAATAAGGTAACCTGTTGAGAAGGACCGGTAATATATACACTCCTGGAAATGGAAAAAAGAACACATTGACACCGGTGTGTCAGACCCACCATACTTGCTCCGGACACTGCGAGAGGGCTGTACAAGCAATGATCACACGCACGGCACAGCGGACACACCAGGAACCGCGGTGTTGGCCGTCGAATGGCGCTAGCTGCGCAGCATTTGTGCACCGCCGCCGTCAGTGTCAGCCAGTTTGCCGTGGCATACGGAGCTCCATCGCAGTCTTTAACACTGGTAGCATGCCGCGACAGCGTGGACGTGAACCGTATGTGCAGTTGACGGACTTTGAGCGAGGGCGTATAGTGGGCATGCGGGAGGCCGGGTGGACGTACCGCCGAATTGCTCAACACGTGGGGCGTGAGGTCTCCACAGTACATCGATGTTGTCGCCAGTGGTCGGCGGAAGGTGCACGTGCCCGTCGACCTGGGACCGGACCGCAGCGACGCACGGATGCACGCCAAGACCGTAGGATCCTACGCAGTGCCGTAGGGGACCGCACCGCCACTTCCCAGCAAATTAGGGACACTGCTGCTCCTGGGGTATCGGCGAGGACCATTCGCAACCGTCTCCATGAAGCCGGGCTACGGTCCCGCACACCGTTAGGCCGTCTTCCGCTCACGCCCCAACATCGTGCAGCCCGCCTCCAGTGGTGTCGCGACAGGCGTGAATGGAGGGACGAATGGAGACGTGTCGTCTTCAGCGATGAGAGTCACTTCTGCCTTGGTGCCAATGATGGTCGTATGCGTGTTTGGCGCCGTGCAGGTGAGCGCCACAATCAGGACTGCATACGACCGAGGCACACAGGGCCAACACCCGGCATCATGGTGTGGGGAGCGATCTCCTACACTGGCCGTACACCACTGGTGATCGTCGAGGGGACACTGAATAGTGCACGGTACATCCAAACCGTCATCGAACCCATCGTTCTACCATTCCTAGACCGGCAAGGGAACTTGCTGTTCCAACAGGACAATGCACGTCCGCATGTATCCCGTGCCACCCAACGTGCTCTAGAAGGTGTAAGTCAACTACCCTGGCCAGCAAGATCTCCGGATCTGTCCCCCATTGAGCATGTTTGGAACTGGATGAAGCGTCGTCTCACGCGGTCTGCACGTCCAGCACGAACGCTGGTCCAACTGAGGCGCCAGGTGGAAATGGCATGGCAAGCCGTTCCACAGGACTACATCCAGCATCTCTACGATCGTCTCCATGGGAGAATAGCAGCCTGCATTGCTGCGAAAGGTGGATATACACTGTACTAGTGCCGACATTGTGCATGCTCTGTTGCCTGTGTCTATGTGCCTGTGGTTCTGTCAGTGTGATGATGTGATGTATCTGACCCCAGGAATGTGTCAATAAAGTTTCCCCTTCCTGGGACAATGAATTCACGGTGTTCTTATTTCAATTTCCAGGAGTGTAGTTGTACAAGAGCTAAGAGGGAACAGTAAGTATAGAAGACCAAGAGCGAAGTGCTCGGATTAAAAAGGGTTTAAGACAAGGACGTAGTCTTTCTTCCTAACTGTTCAATCTGTACTTCGAAGAAGCAATAACGGAAATAAAAGAAAGGTTCAAGTGTGAGGTTAAAATTAAGGGAGAAACGACGTCAATGACAACATTCGCTGATGTCATTGCTCCTCAGTGGAAGTGAAGAAGAGTTACAGAACCCGCTGAACGGTATCAACAGTCTAATGAGTACAGAATATGGACTGAGAGTAAATCGAAGAAAGACGAAAGTAATGAGAGGTAATTGAAATGATAATAGCGAGAATCTTAACACCAGGATTGGATATCACACAACAGATGAAGTTAAGGAATTCTGCTACCTAGGCAGCAAAATAACTCATGACGGACGGGTCAAGGAGGACATAAAAAGCAGACTAGAACTGGCAAAAAGAGCATTCCTTGGCAAGAAAGTTATGCTAGTATCAAACATAGACGTTAATTTGAGGAAGAGATTTCTGAGAGTATATTTTTGGATCACTGCATTCTTTGGTAGTAAAATATGGACTGCGAAAAAGCCGGAAAAGAAGAAAATCGAAGCATTTGCGATGTGGTGTTACATAAGAATGTTGAATATTAAGTTGACTGATAAGGTGAGTAGTGAGGTGATTCTCCACAGCATCGGTGTCGAAAGGAATATATGAAAAACACAGGCAAAGAGAAAGGACGTGATGGTACGACATAGTACTAGAGGGAGCCGTAGAGGGTAAAAGTTGAAAAGGAAGACAGAGATTGGTATAGATTCAGCAAATATTTGAGGACGTAGGTTGCAAGTGCTACTCTAAGATGAAGAGGTTAGCACAGGAGAGGAACTTGGTTGGCCGTAGTCGGAACCAGTCGGAAGATTCAAGAGGAAAGATAAGAAAGCTTTGTCACAACACGGCTCTCTAACACTGTGCATTCTATGGTTTTTTTTTTTTTTTTTTTTTTTTTTCTCCACGTTCGCTTCAAATCCGCACAGAAAAACATAAACCAATGTTACTGTTACGTAGTTACTATCAAACATAATTTAAAGTGCAAGACTGAATGCCAAAACTTCAAAATAACTCTATGTCAATTTTAACGAGGGAGAGCCAGGGACGTATCATGATCCCCTCGTATTGAATTTAAAAATCATTGTTCTAACATTTTAGAAATAGGCGTGTCATGGGCAAGTATACAAGAAACAAATTCTCACAACTTTGACACTACCGTAATTTATACAATACAAAATCTTGGTTTGCGCCCACCATGACCTACAAAAGTATAAACAGCTCTTCCCTCCTGACCTGAAAAAAGAAACTTGTACAGACATTTATGCTTGCAATTATTGATTACTGTGATGGTAAGCAATAAGGCCTTTCTCAGGAAACATCGTGGTGACTGGAACTGGTTATGAATGCCTCTGTTCGTTTTATCTGTGATGTTTGACTCTTTGATCATGTCCCAACATCATATACACAACTATTCTGGCTGCATGCTGACAAGCACAGAGATTTGCATACCCACACTGTCCACCAAATCTTCCATGAGAGCAAAATCCCTTCTCTTCCACTACATCGTTCAAAAATGGCTCTGAGCACTATGGGACCCAACTGCTGAGGTCATTAGTCCTCTAGAACTTAGAACTAGTTAAACCTAACTAACCTAAGGACATCACAAACATCCATTCCCGAGGCAGGATTCGAACCTGCGACCGTAGCGGTCTTGCGGTTCCAGACTGCAGCGCCTTTAACCGCACGGCCACTTCGGCCGGCACTACATCGTTCAACCACTTTCTCAACGTCCTTCTCAGTTGCAAGAACCCGAATCCGGAATAACCTCCTGCAGTATTTTAGAGAGCTGAATAACATCTTCAGATTCAGAAGACAGTTAATGACATCTACTAAAGCAAGAATAATGTTTACCATTGTCCATGTAGGCAATCGTTACTCTTGAACATCCTTCTTTCGAACCAGATCTTCCTCATTCCCCAACATTCTGAGGAGGTGCAATCTCCTTAAATTTCCTTTCCCCAGAACTCTCTATTTCAGAAAACATCTACTTTGTATATGTATAAATTCTTTCTATATCTGCCGCCATCACGATTGTTACTATGGTCAATAGTATTACTATTGGTATCATTGTTAGTGGAAGTAGCAACAAAACTGACCGTATTATCTTTGTTAGTTCATACTCAGTGTTACTTACTTACATTGTCAAAATAGACTTTTCAATGGTGTTTATAGTTTTCGTCGTATTAAAATTGTTTGTTCTTAGACAACTACGGTGTGAAAAGGTACTGTACGTGCAAAACCCTGATCCGATGTAGGGAGGGCTCGGTGGTCGTAATCATATCAGCTAAAATAAACAAATTATCGGCGTTTCACTTATGACGACGTAAGCTTTTTCTTTCACACTTTCTACCACAGTTTAGGAGATCAGTCTAGCAGAGACCTTTTCCGTTCTGCACTTCACGATATTGTTCTTTTTCTGCAAATACAGCGCCGCTTGACATAAAAGTTTTCTGGGTATTGTACCGCGTCATAAAATATAAAACTACTGCTGCTGGAGAAAAAAACCAACGTTTCGGGCACGGTTGTAGCGGCCTTCTTCTGGGTTTACTGGTCCGTTCTAGCTATGCAGTGCCCCTTGCATTTTGTTGTTACTGTTCACTGCGCATGCCATTACGTCATAATTTTTTTAAAAAAAGTTCGTTTCATTGGTCTCTTAAGGAAGGAGAGGGAACTTTATTTTAATAAATTATTGCGAAGGAGGGAGAGCGTAACCTCTGTTGTCTATCGGCTCTTGTGTTACGTGCCATGATTGGTGGTCACCGTCGTATGAGACGATGGCTCCTGTTTACCAAATGCTGGACGTCGGCCGCGCGGTCTTGATTACTAGCAGCCAAGATTGGGCAAGCCTGAGTCCATCCGCTCTGTTCATATTATTAGGGTGTTTAAGTATTTAGATGACCTACCCGATTTTGCGTTTCGTCATAACCGGCTGCTTGGCCAAGACACAGGCTTCGCTGAATTTTTTTTTTTTTTTCCGCAGTCTTGCTGATGTTCTGCCACTGCAGATTTGTTGTGCTGTACTACACGAATACAGCGCTCGTGTTTCCGAATGCGCGTTGCTATTGGTCTGCCACTCTCGCCGATGTATGCCTCTCCACATTCGCATTCCACCTTGTACACACCTGCAGTGGATAATGCATCCATCTTGTCCATAGTGGAGTGTAGCACATCCTGAATCCTGGGACCACTATAGAAATAGCCTGCACTCCAACCCGGCGAAGGTGTTTGCCTATTCGGTCAGCAACATTTTTCACATAAGGTAAGCGCACTGTTGGCTGCAGTTTTTCTATTTCTTGTTTATCTTGCTTACTTGTGTTCGTCGACAAGGCTATGTGGCTGTATCCTTTTAAGCTCAGATGTTATGTTTTGAGCATCACTTACACGCCGCGCGCGGATTGCCAAAGAAAGGATGACTGAGTTCTGGGTGATGATAAGATTGGGCGTGCCGGTACCTGTCTGTATGTGTAGGCTTGCGATATACTCTGTGCCCCAGTGTGCCATCCGTTGTCCTGTATACTCCGACGTCTAGAAATGGAATTGCACCATTATTCTCTACTTCAAGTGTGAACCCCAGCTTCCTGTGCATGTTGCTCAAATATTCGTGAAATCTGTGTAGCTCCGTTTGGCCATGAGGCCATATAGCGAACGTGTCGTCTGAACCAGCAACGTGGGCATAAAGGAGCTGAACCAATGGCCGTTGCTTCTAAGGCTTCCATGAACATGTCGCCTGCCAGCGGAGATATGGGAGAACCCATTGCTACTCCGTCTGTCTGCTGATTGTATTTTCCTTGCCATTTGGCGTACGTTGAAGTCAGGCAGCCCAACAGACTGCACTGTCAACACGAGGCATAGATGTTAAGTCCCATAGTGCTCAGAGCCATTTGAACCATTTTGAACCAACACGAGGCGTGAGCACTACCGGCGAGTAAATGCCGTCGTGCGCTGACGTTAAGCATTTGGTAAACAGGAACCAACTTCTCATTCGACGGTGACCACCAATCACGGCACATAACACACGAGCCGATAGACAACAGAGGTTACGTTCTCCCTCCACCGCAATAACTATTAAAATAAAGTTCCCTCTCCTTCCTTAAGTGACCAATGAAACGAACTATCTTTTTTAAAATTATGACATAATGATATGCGCAGTGAACAGTAACAATAAAACATAAGGAACACAGCATAGCTAGAAAGGACCAGTACACTCAGAAGAAGTTCGCTGCAACTGTGGCCGAAACGTTGGTTTTTTCTCGAGCAGCGGTAGTTTTACACATAATGACGCGGTACCATACCCAGAAAACCCTTATGGCGACTGACTTTGGCCGCGGAATCCTACGCAATTATATCGCCGCTTCTTCTTGGTATCGTGATTGTAAATGCGATGGCGTTACAATGCTTTTTCGAGCACCTCCAGTAGTCGTCATTCACAACACCACATAAGAGCGCTCGGTTCTTCTACACCTTCCAGTCATATTAATATAACCATCGCCTACGATGAATGTCAACAATGGCTGCGGAGATGCGTATACGCGAATAGACGCATAACTGTTGTGCAACTGACCACCCAGATGAACCAAGGGGCTATCAACAGTGTCTCCTCAACGACCATCCGGCAGCCGGCCGGAGTGAGCGAGCGGTTCTAGGCGCTACAGTCTGGAAGCGCGCGACCGCTACGGTCGCAGGTTCGAATCCTGCCTCGGGCATGGATGTGTGTGATGTCCTTAGGTTAGTTAGGATTAAGTAGTTCTAAGTTCCAGGGGACTGATGACCACAGCAGTTAAGTCCCATAGCGCTCGGAGCCATTTGGACCATTTGAACCGTCCAGCAAACTTTCCTGTGTATACAGCCTGCACAGCAGGCGCGTGGTTCGTGCACCCATGCTGACTGCTGTTCATCGGTGAAGTAGGCTGGAATTTTCACGAAAATACCGTAACTGGACGTCCACTGAATGGCGACAGGAAGCCTTTTCAGATGAACCACGTAGCATGCTCCACCGGGTAGATGGCCCTTGGCGTGTATGGCGCGAAACACCCTTCAACCGGGCTGAAGTGTTATTGTCTGGGGACTGTTTTAGTGGCATTTGCTGGATGATATCGTCGTTCTGGAAGGCACAGTGGGTCAAGACAAGTATACATGGAAACCATGTTCATCCCTGCATGCATTTCATTTTTCCTCGGAACGATGGCATCAACGAGTAGGACAGTTCAACGCGTCACACAGCTCGCAGCGTTTGTGTATGTTCGAAGACATTAGGATGAGTTTACCGTACATCCCTGGCCACCAGACTCCTCGAACTGAAAATCAATCGAGAATCTTGAGGACCAACTTACTCGAGCCGTGCGTGGTATAGATTCTCAACCGGAAGCCTAGTGCCCTGGATTCGGCCGGGTTCCAGAATAGCTCAAATGGCTCTAAGCACTATGGGAGGTCATCAGTTCCCTAGACTTAGAACTACTTAAACCTAACTAACCTAAGGACATCACACACATGCATGCCCGAGTTAGGATTCGAACCTGCGATCGCAGCAACGGCGCTGTTCCGGACTGAAGTGCCTAGAACCGCTCGGCCACAATGGCGGCCAGCGGCAGGGTTTCACATCCTTGCCGGTACCCCCCCCACCCCCCCCCCCCACCCCAACCAGAACTTCACTGACCCTCTTCCTGCACGTCTCGTGCTGCAAAAGTCTCCTGGAGGGTGATCACATTAATGTGACTGGACAGTATATGTGCAGTGGAACTTTTATGGACGCAAATTTCGATGGTCACAATTACAGGACACACATGTTTCTTCCCTTCGATCCGCACCTGGAGGACCGCTCTAGTTCTGCGGAGTGCTACACAAGGGTTCATCGGAGTACCTTTTTGGCATGACGCAGTTCGGCATAAAAGGAACCATACGCGGTTTAACTGTGGGGCGGCGACGGCTTGCTGGAGATTTACGTGGCCAGGTCGCGACTCGGCTGTTGCGGGGAGGAGGTCCCTTGGCTGCTCCCCCGACGCGATTTTTGTGGCGTTCCGCGGCGCGTGAGGAACGCAGGTCGGTAAATCTCCCGCGGGAATCACCGCACTTGCCGTCAACCTGCGACTAACTGCTGGGGAAGCGGAGAGCCACTCAGCGGGTGACGGCGGCCCCTTCCGGGCCGGGCCCTGCCTTGCGTTCGGTCGCAAGTGGCGCGTAACTCGCCCGCGCTCTCCGGAAGACTCTTCCCTCATTCTATTTTTCGCAGGCGCTCCGTTTACGCCCGCACTTCCTTTACGACGTCGTAACGCCGTGCAGGCTGCTGGCTCGAAGTAAACGCTGGATAGAGCGTCTGCAGTGCGTCGCGCGACGGTTGACAGAGGGTCTGCTTCGAATACAGGTGGCTGACATAGCTATAGCCGACACATCTGGCGATGGGACGCAAGGATATCAAAAAGTAAGGTACACATGTCGTTCCCCAGCTAAGACTACTGCGCAAAAAGAGCGGCGCTTTGTCAGAGGAGAGCGCAAGTGGTCCGCTTTTCATGCAGATGCAGTTGTGCTGCCGTACGGATAATAGGGGATTCACACGGTACCAGTGAAATGGGACGGTAGCTTGGCAGCTGGAAACACACTACAAACTTGAAGTACGTGGGACACAACAATCCTTGATGGCAAAATGTCTAAATTGCTGACAAATTCACCGTGAAATCATGGCGGTATATGGATGACATACAGTTTCATGTGTTGTGGTGTCAACAATTTGACTATGGCAGCACAAATGGCTAGTAATTGAATGATTAATGTTGTAACATAATAGATATATTTTGTCTTTGTTATTATAAGTTAATTTAACTTCAGTAGAATATTAAAAGTCGATCTGTTCAGTAGTTAGTATATCTTGGCATTCCGCTGAATGCTTCATTGAATAATCTTTGACCTATTCTGTTCAGTGCATGAGTGTACCACACCCAAAACAGTCTATGGGCTTAAATGGACACAATGCTATGGATGTGCAGTTAATATCAATGATGAGCAATGTAAATGCATAGCTGAGATGGTTGTGTAAGTACTTTGTTACAGTGGTGTAAAAAGTGATGTATTTAATGTGGTTCCGCATAAACGCTGCATATTTTGATGTTACTCTCTTCGTTACATGTGTTTTTGTTCTTGTCTCGTACAGTGGATCCAATGATGGTCGGAATATGGACTGAAATTTTTCATCTCTAATTAAGTATATCTTTACAGGTGTGTATTGCATAATGCAATACATTTTTATTTTTATTGGAGCACTAAAAGCATGTCTGTGACTCTATTGTAATGTAAATCGGCAGTAATTGATGACACAAAAAATATCTAGACACTGTATAAGGATGTTTAACCAGAGAGCTACGCTGATTGTACACTAAAACCGTAAATGTGTGTTAAGTACCATAATAACTTTCATTCCTCTAATTCAAAACATGTCTCGGTGAATTACTAATCACCCAGGCGATACAAGTTCGTTCTGGTTGGGGCACAGTGGTTTGCAAGTATGCTGAAAACCATCTCTTTAAATTTTGGTGGATTACCAGTCACAGTGTATATTAGTACAAAATCGGTATCACATTTAGCAACGCAAAGAAGCCTCTGATAGTATAGGATTCTGTGTCTGTATTTCGTGTACAAGAAATCATCATCAATGGAAAGATCAATGAGTAGATGATTAAGTGCCCACCCGGTTGGCCGTGCGGTCTAACACACGGCTTTCCGGGCGGGAAGGAGCGCCGGTGGAGCCCGGCACGAATCCGCCCGGCGGATTTGTGTCGAGATCCGGTGAGCCGGCCAGTGTGTGTATGGTTTTTAGACGGTTTTCCACCTACCATGGCAAATGCGGTCTGGTTCCCCTTATTCCGCCTCAGATACACTATGTCGGCGATTGGTGCACGAACAAGTTCTCCACGTACGCGAACACCACTATTACTCTACCACGCAAACATGGGGGTTATACTCGTCTGGTGTGAGACGTTCCCTGTGGGATCCAACGGGGGCCGAACCGCACAATAACCCCCGATTCGGTATGGGGCGGCGGAGGGGTGAAGTGGACTGCAGTGATCGTCGTGGGGTTGTGGACCACTGCGGCTGCGGCGGGGACGGAGCCTCTCCGTCGTTTCTAGGTCCCCGGTTAACATAACATAACATATCATGATTAAGTTGCCATTACATTATACAGCTAATATAACTAAGACATGGTATCTTTAATTCGACTGAAGAGATCAGTTCACTAAAAAAAGAGATAAAACAACACAAAAGAGCAAGACATTCGTAATAAAGAATAATACTCTGTCTCCACTTAGCATGAACAACACTGCCATCCGTCAGAGGGCAGATATGGTTAACTCACTTTCACTCGCGAGAACGATTATTCGGCACTGGCAGACGAATGTATGTGGATCTACAGAACTCAGTTAGAGGGGTCAGGGAGGGGGGGCGGGTTAGATTCTCGTCGCTCGCCGTCAGCTGATCCACGACGGAGTGGCCGAGCGGTTCTAGGCGCTTCAGTCTGGAACCGCCTGACCGCTACGGTCTCAGGTTCTTATCCTGCCTCAGGCATGGATGTGTGTCATGTCCTTATGTTAGTTAGGTTTAAGTAGTTCTAAGTTCTAGGGGACTGATGACCTTAAATATTAAGTCCCATAGTTCTCAGAGCCATTTGAACCATTTTTTTTTTCCCAGCGTTAATACGCGATATGCACTTGAGTTCCGGCTCACTAGTTGGGTAGCTTGAGGCGCACATATCGTTCGTGACCTTTCAAAGGTAGTCTAACATTACGATCGACACACATGAAACAAAATCATCTGCTCAATGCCGCGTTGCATCATATTTGGAACGCACAGTAGTAATTCCGTATGATATAGTTTAGACAAGTCCTTCATATGTTTCTGGAGGTATGTGGCATGATACATCTACGCACAGGTGATGCAATGCATTTACATTATATTATGGGACGTTGTCTGTGGGTGCGCAGGTGGCACCTGATAGTGCTCCTAATGTATTTCAGCTGGTTTTGGTGGTCAAGACATCAACATGTACTCCTATCATGCTCGGAAAATATTGTAGCTTTGTTTCAATGACAGTTATCCCACAGAAGGCGTCATCGATGTTGTGGAGCGCCTTGCCGATGACGCGGTTGAATCTACCGCTGCCGGTATACGAACCACTGCATGCCACTTAAGCCTCTGTGCGCCAAGACAGCTCTGCACCTTACCACCGACCTGAAGGTATGACATGAGGGTCCAGCCAGCTCTGGCCTCGTCGGAGTATGAACAAAAGACCTCTACGCGCTAGGCATCCCGGACACCATTCGAAGTGAAGAAGACGTTGGTGGCTGCTCCTTGTCCACAGCATGTCCGGGTCATGCCTTCTAAGCTCGGCTTACCGATACAATCAGCGAACGTCTCCCGATCAGCGCGCATATCCACCGTACGCTATACTACCTATCCCGCAGCTACACCAGAATATTACGAGGGAACATCAGACTGCGTCAGAGATTAGGATACACTCAGAGCATTGTTTAAGCTGAATAAATGAAGAAAGAAGTATGATCACCACTGGTTTGTCTGCAGTTTCCCCACGCATCACACCTTTCTCCCAAACCATCAACGCCCACAGAAGGCTCAAGTACATCCTGTCAGGCAAGAACTTTTGCTCCATTCGCTTATCGCTATAACGCGAACAGCGGAGCTATTTCGACACTTCCGAGATAGTCATACCCCGAGGTCACCCCGAAACTATCTTCCCCTAGCCAAAGTCGCTTACATCAGAGGATTGACTGATTTACGGCCTGTTTCATCGCCAGAATGATTCCGCAAAGTAAGAGTAATGGTCACATAAACAAACAGAACCTTCACACTGCATCAAGGCCTCATAACATGAGACTTCGTTCTAGATCATTGGAAAAATGGTACTGTTTGCGTAGTTTATAAATATGCGTCTGTCTGTAAAGTGTTGTCTGAGGATCACGAAACCATTTTGGGCGTTATTGGCCTAATGAATTGACGAGACTGTGGGGCGAAGAAGTGCTTCTCATACAAAATCTGAGGGATATCCTTTGGATGATTTGGAAGATATAAGGTTGCCCTAAGTGTTGCCTAATGTGTATGATGGGAGTAATGCACGTAATGAGGCTGAAATTTTGTTTTGACAAGTCTGTAGTCAAGTGCTTGTCAGCGGACACTGACTACACCTCCATACCGTATAAGAAGACCAGGTTTATCATGGCACGCCAAATTGTTAGTTTTGCGCAGTCGGATAATGCGTCCTTAGTGAAGGGCTGGTACAACTGATAAAATAGGCCACAACTATTACTACCTGCGATGGTCAGGTGCGACATTCATTAAATCTCTTATGTATCGTAAGAACTAAGTATTTGATCGAGTCACATCAAATCAAGTGTGTACCTGTGAGATGGTGCTTGGGTACCTTGAGCAACGTGGTAACATAATTAGTTGGCTTTTGTTAGTGTTGATTTCCACCTTCTAAGACTACACCACTGGGTGGTGTTGTTGTTTTTGTTCAGTTGTCTCAATAGGTGGCTAATAATTAGGTTTAAGTTTCGGCAGCGCTTGAATAGCGCAATATCATCGGCGTAAAGAGCGATTTCCCCTTCTTTTATTTCACTGTCCCACAAAATACGCAGTTAAATTCTAATGAACTGAACGACAACTGTCCCTTTGATAGCAACAAGCGGCTTTTCTCGTTTCTTATCTCAATATTTCCCCTTGTGTTTCTAACCTTGCGTTTCCTTTCCATTATAGATCAATGGATACAAAATGTACAGGTCGAATTTATATAATGTAAAGTAGTATGTATTATTGCTAGTTTTCTGTAGAACAGCGAGCGAGTAACATTTTTACCACGAACACCACTGCGTTTAGACACGCTCGGTATATTGAGCGTGCCTCATGTCACAAAGTGCGGAAATTACACACTACTAAATTCAGCGAAGGTAATTTGAACCACATGGTGGCTTGTCTTCTCTGGCACATCCAATATGTCTCGTTATTAGTCATCGCACTTTCAGGAGTTTATAGGAAATAAACGAAAATATCCCAAGTTCGCACTTTTCCATTTTCAGTCTTTAACTAATAAAATGACTTAAGAGAAGTGCAAGTTAACTGCAGTTGTTTACAAGAAAATCGCTTTTTACATGCTGCATGTTACATTTCTCTAATTTATCGAACAAAATAAGAAAATGTTGTGTAGCATATAAAAGGTGTTTTTCTTGTAAACTACAGCCATTTATACACAGCCGCGCCGAAAATGGTCAGCACAAATCTTGAAGTTCTAGGATTTCACTCTCGCAGATGGGAAGGCTACGGGGCCATGGAACGTGGATCGGAAACGAAAGAATGTAGCGAAAACTCTCTGGGTTCTATCATCCACCGTATCAGCTACCCTGACACAGAACTATCGGATTCTTGAAAACGTTGGAAGGGGCTGGGCAACATCATTTATATGAATTGTGAAGAAGGTATGAGTGGGTTTGGCACAGTTTGCGCGTTATAGTAAAATGAACTGAGAATTGTTCTGCTGGATGTTTACGATCAAAGCGATTTGTTCGCAAGGAGCAAAATGGGATTTTTTAAGCGTTTTGCCAATCTCACATGGCTTAGAAACAGGAAAAATGTCATGATGGGAAACATAACAAAGAAGGCGGTTGTTTGCACTCAACATGAAAGTATCTCAGAAACTAAAGCGTATTTTGACAGCTATAACTGCTGATGTTAGATGTTTCAATGACGCGAGATCATTTCTGGTATCTTACCGCTCCAATAAAATGGCGTGTGTGATCACAGATTGTGATCGCCTTTTCAGCCAGGACAAAGACATGAGAAAGCAAAAACTTCCGAATTTTCTGGACAGTTACACAGTTCACAATAAGCTACCACTCTGGACAATATTAAACTTCATTTTCTTTCCCCGTGAGCAGCATTTAAAATTTACAGTTGCTCAGTAAGAGAATAAATAACGAAATAATTCAGAATCGCTGTACCACAAACGTTGTGATGATCGTAATGGACAGTACTGAAAATGTTCAGGGGCCAAGTGTGTTTTGGCATCGATAATCATAGCTGATAAAACGTGATGGTGTACTGGCAAAAAGTAATAAAAGAACTTTGAGCCAGCGATACAGCGCCAGGATGGTAATCAGGTGACACAGGGACCAGCCGAACAGTGGTCGCATATCCACATACTGCGTGTATAGCCACCACTTCCACGTCACAGCCTTCTAGTTGAGACATTATTCTTGTATTTATGACTACACCACACACTCTGCCGATATCGCCATACAACGAACATTTCCCTTTTCCGAAAGGCTCGGCCTGAAACACATATGCAGCCCTTCTGTAAATTCCGCAGGTATCAGAGCATTTGAAATGCTCCCAGACCAGCCATCAGCATTCGAAGAGATGGGCAGCGATGTGACATCGAGCCTGCGTTGCTCAGCGACCTGCCGATGAGGCACACACACCTGCCACCACCAGGACACGAACCGCTGTCTGCCACCTAAAGGTGCGTTCACGCTGCCACCTCCCTGCTCGCTGGTTCCCATCATGACCCCTGCAATGATGAATCAGACACACCACCGATGCTAGTTGCTATGGTTGCTACGACCTCTCCATGACATGCCATGAAGCTGGTTTGTGTTTCGTGACGCAACTGGCGTCTCTCTCGGCTTCGCCTTCGACGCCGCCAGCCCGCAACGCATCTGCACTTACGGGTTATTTTCAGCTCAACCCCTGCATACAGGCTGTTTTTCGCGGTATCCGACTCAGCCTCCAGAGGGTCTCCCGGAAACCAGCCAGAGGGCGCAGATCATAGCAACAGGAGTCGCTTGACGCTGGCTCGTCTTTCTGCATCTTCGATAGGAAAATTGTAACCTTCCTCCACGCAAGTATATCTGTGCGTGCGGAGCCTTCTAGGGCCATTTCCGCCTTCAACAGCCATCGACAGATGTACCACCACGGTTCGAGCACCGCCTCGGACCTTACGTCGCTTTCTCCACCCGGACGGCTGCGCGTGACCTGTGCTCCGACCCCTCGTGTCTTGCGACGTGGCCAAATAGTTCTGCTCGTGAAATAGGACTTTGAATACGTTCTTTGTTCTGAAGATAGACTTTTCGTTGGTCAAGAGAACCTAATTTACACTCTCAAGAATCTATTTTAGTTTAGTCGAAGAACAATTGTGACGAACTTTTTCCTTCACATTACCAAGAACAGTTTCTGAAGAACGTGTAAATTCTTTTGTTGTACTACACCAGAAACGGCAATTTGTTTATGCTTAAGTTTACTTGTTCAAATAAAAGAAAGTAATTACGTCTACTTGTGACCTTGTGGACGTATTCCGAGAGAGAAACACTTCAGCAACCGTCACCGTATGTGCTCAAACTTGAGCCGTAATTGGCTGCTTCAAGGTCACTCCGGCAGTACCGCATTTGCTAGCACTCCGCTCGCTATATGAACAAGACGAATGGAAATCTGGCGTTTTGCTCGCCCACATTCGCTCGAGTCCACCAAGCTCGGCCATGGCTTGCTCAAGTATGAATGCTCGGAGTGGGCGTGCGGTGATCGAACGAGGCGGCGTGCGGAGGGCAGCACTCGCAGCGCTGCTGCTGCGACCGTTTCAGTAACAGCTGTGTGTGCCTTGGCAGGCTGGGGTCGCTCCTGACATACTCCCACCAGCTGGTGGAGCTACTCTCAGGTCAATTTAGTTACATAGCAGATGTATACTCCTGGGTGGCAGTGTCTAGTCGCTTCACTATTGCGGTTCACAAGATAAATAAACAAAATTCTGAAACAGTTTGGAATTTCACAGCAAAGCTATGTGACTACCAACTTCTGTAATGGTCGTAAAGACAAATCAGGTTGCTCTTTTTTATAACACCATCTGCTTTATTGATTCGAGTTTACAAACGTGAACTTGGGTACCTAATAAATTACAAATCTAACAGGAACGAAATTGTCTCCAAATTATTCACTGGTACATTACTACAGTGAATCGACTCGTTTCGGATCAGGCCTGCTTCTTCCGTCCGCTATAAGGTTCCATGCCGCACTGAAATTGTGACTTATCCTCCTTTCTCTTTATACTACCCCTATTTTTCTCATAATTTCAAACATCTTGCACCATTTAACACTGTCTAATGCTTTCTCAAAATCGACAGATCCTATGAAGGATTCTTGATTTTTTTTCAGTCGTGCTTCCATTACGAACCGCAACGTCAGAACTGCCTCTCTGATTCCTATGTCTGTCCTAAAGCCAAAATGATCGTTTTCTAACAGATATTTAATGTCCGTTTCCATTCTTCTGTGTATTATTTTTGTCATAAACTTGAAAGTTAGGCTGTTATCCTGACTGTGAGATATATCTCGCACTTACCGGCACTTGCAACCTTCAGATTTTGTGTGGATGACGTTTTTCGGAAAGTCTGATGGTATATCGCCATACTCACACGATCTACAAATGAATAGTCGTTTTGTTAACACTTCCTACAATGATTTTAAAATTCTAATGGAATGTTATCTACACTCCTGGAAATTGAAATATGAACACCGTGAATTCATTGTCCCAGGTAGGGGAAACTTTATTGACACATTCCTGGGGTCAGATACATCACATGATCACACTGACAGAACCGCAGGCACATAGACACAGGCAACAGAGCATGCACAATGTCGGCACTAGTACAGTGTATATCCACCTTTCGCAGCAATGCAGGCTGCTATTCTCCCATGGAGACGATCGTAGGGATGCTGGATGTAGTCCTGTGGAACGGCTTGCCATGCCATTTCCACCTGGCGCCTCAGTTGGACCAGCGTTCGTGCTGGACGTGCAGACCGCGTGAGACGACGCTTCATCCAGTCGCAAACATGCTCAATGGGGGACAGATCCGGAGATCTTGCTGGCCAGGGTAGTTGACTTACACCTTCTAGAGCACGTTGGGTGGCACAGGATACATGCGGACGTGCATTGTCCTGTTGGAACAGCAAGTTCCCTTGCCGGTCTAGGAATGGTAGAACGATGGGTTCGATGACGGTTTGGATGTACCGTGCACTATTCAGTGTCCCCTCGACGATCACCAGTGGTGTACGGCCAGTGTAGGAGATCGCTCCCCACACCATGATGCCGGGTGTTGGCCCTGTGTGCCTCGGTCGTATGCAGTCCTGATTGTGGCGCTCACCTGCACGGCGCCAAACACGCATACGACCATCATTGGCACCAAGGCAGAAGCGACTCGCATCGCTGAAGGCGACACGTCTCCATTCGTCCCTCCATTCACGCCTGTCGCGACACCACTGGAGGCGGGCTGCACGATGTTGGGGCGTGAGCGGAAGACGGCCTAACGGTGTGAGGGACCGTAGCCCGGCTTCATGGAGACGGTTGCGAATGGTCCTCGCCGATACCCCAGGAGCAACAGTGTCCCTAATTTGCTGGGAAGTGGCAGTGCGGTCCCCTACGGCACTGCGTAGGATCCTACGGTCTTGGCGTGCATCCGTGCGTCGCTGCGGTCCAGTCCCAGGTCGACGGGCATGTGCACCTTCCGCCGACCACTGGCGACAACATCGATGTACTGTGGAGACCTCACGCCCCACGTGTTGAGCAATTCGGCGGTACGTCCACCCGGCCTCCCGCATGCCCACTATACGCCCTCGCTCAAAGTCCGTCAACTGCACATACGGTTCACGTCCACGCTGTCGCGGCATGCTACCAGTGTTAAAGACTGCGATGGAGCTCCGTACGCCACGGCAAACTGGCTGACACTGACGGCGGCGGTGCACAAATGCTGCGCAGCTAGCGCCATTCGACGGCCAGCACCGCGGTTCCTGGTGTGTCCGCTGTGCCGTGCGTGTGATCATTGCTTGTACAGCCCTCTCGCAGTGTCCGGAGCAAGTATGGTGGGTCTGACACACCGGTGTCAATGTGTTCTTTTTTCCATTTCCAGGAGTGTATTACTTCTGTCTTATTTGATGTTTAGTCCTCCAAAGATCTTTTACATTCTGATTGTAATACTACATCCTTTATCTCTTCCCTATCGACTCCTGTTTCTTTTTCTATCACGTCATCAGACAAGTCGTCCCTCCCATAGAATCCTTCAGTGTACTCTTACCATCCGCGCACTCTCCCTTCGGCATTTAACAATGGAATTCTCATTGTACTCATAATGTAATCACCATTGTTTCCAATTTCACTTAAGGTTGTTTTGATTTTTCTTTATATTGATTCTGTCCTTGCGACAATCACTTCTTTTTCGATTTCTTCACATTTTTGATGTAACCACTTCGTCTTTGCTTCCCTGCACTTCTTATTTATTTCATTCTAAGTAATTTGTATTTCACCATTCCTGAATTTCCATAATGATTTTTGCACTTTCTTCTCTTATAGCTCAAATGAAGTATTTCTTCTGTTACCCACGGTTTCTTTGCAGTTACCTGAACTGCCTACTGAACTGCTAATTATCATAGTATCCATAGCCTCGGGGAACTTCAAGCGTATTTCTTCATTTCTTAGCACTTCTGTATCATTTCTTTACATATTGGTTCTTCATAACTAGTCTCTTAGAGCTCAGCCTACCCCTCATCATTACTAAATTGCTATCTAAGTCTACATCTGCCCCTGGGTACCTCTGTCTGACCATGATATAATCTAACTTGAGTCATCCCGTACCCGCCAGTTTTTCCTAGTATATCTCCTCCTCTTGTGATCCTCAAATAAAGTATTCGCTATTACTAGCTGAAATTTATTGTAGCACTCCATTAGTCTTTCTCGTCTCTCGGTCCCAGTAGCAAGCCAATATTTTCCCGTGACCCGTTCTTTTATTCCTTCCGCTAAAACCAAATTTCAGCCCTCCATGACTATCGGATTTTCATCTCCTTCACGTATTGAATTATTCGTTCAACATCCTCATTTACTTTATTTCTTCATCTTCTCGTTGCGACATCGGAAATCTGTACGTTAACTGCTGTTGTCGATGTCGGTTTTCTTTCGATTCAGACGTAAATAACGCTGTCACTGACATGTTCACGGTATACCACTCTCTGCCCTACCTTCCTATTCATAACGAATCCTACTCACGTTACAACATTTTCTGCTGCTGTTGAAACTGCCCTATACTCATCTCAACAGGATGCCTTGTGTTCTTTCCATTTCACCTCACTGATCCCTCTACATCTAGACTGCGCCTTAACATTTCGCTCTTTAGATTTTCTACCTCTGTCATTCCAAGCCCCGAGTCGTAGAACGTTATCCTTTACACGCCTAACATCCGCTATTCGCAGAGGGGCGTGATCCTCAGCATCAGAAAGTTCACGCAGGATGGAATAGTAATATTTGTAAGTTCTCCGAAAGTCTCGCGCTTTGTCAGCACAGAAAAGCATAAAAGTTTGGCTGAGCCTCGGTTTCGCCAGCTGTGTCCACCAGTCAAGGATGGAAGAGTACTCCCCAGTGGACCTTGGTACGCTTCCACACGGCTCGCATCACGTGATAGAGAGAGGGGTCAGCTAGATGAGCGACGTTTAACATTCACAGACTACGAAAAAAATTGACTGGTTGCCGTCCTAGATTGACGGTTTTAATCACAGCACAGTAATCCGTTAAGGAAGCTGGATGATTTCAATATTAAGAATGCAATCGCACAGGCAGTCTGATAAGTAAAACCTATCTAACCTGTTACTAGAATTCGTAGTAAAGTATTAAATTTAACTAACGTCGGGTATTTACATACCCAGACGTCTTGTAGGCGTAAAGAGTGCACCAATTCATATAGTTCTCCACAGAAATTAAAATTTCGAGATTGATCTGCAGGACACAACACACAGTTAAAATCACCATCTAACAGAATACCCGAAGGACTCTTACGCAACAGATAAACAATATCCTCCTCGTAAAAAGGCGAAGGATCCACTGCGCCAACTGCACCGGAAGGAGCATATAAAAGAACCAATGTAAGATAAGTTGACAACCTATGCCCCTGGAAGAATCCAACATTTCCACCTCAGCGATAGGAATGCCTTTGCGAAGGAATAAGGCCGCCCCGTAGAATATTCGGGTGCTACATTAAAGATCACACGAAAATTAGGTAAGGAGAAATGCCTAAATAACACCTCCTGTAAGAAGACTATGTCCGCACGTGAATCATAAATGAACTTCCGCAGCGAAGTCACTGGCAATTCTGATTCCACACAATCAACGTTTGAGGAAAGGAGCGTCTAAGCTTGGGTCGTTGATCACAGCTATACAGGGATGCACGGAAACGTCCGAGCAGAATTAGGTAGACAGCTGAGAGTCAAGGTCCATTGCGGAATCCACAGAGGAATCAGACATCGGGGGACCAGAGACTCGGTCATCGGAACCATTTCTTCTAAGATTTATTACGCGCCATCGCACTGTTTCTGTCGGCAACGTGGCCAGGCGGCCTCTGCAGATGGAGGTGTGGGAGAGATTATAGGCACAGCTTCCTGCTCCTGAGAATGACGGTGATGTAATGCGTCATTAAGGCGGAAGCATTCTGTGGCACTGCCAATGTAACAGGTGATACTTCGTCGCTAATGTTATTCTCCTCGGGAGTTGACCGTCGGCGGCTGAAGACGAAGGAGCAGGAGGACATTACAACGTCTCAGACTGTAACGGAGGACACAAAGGCGAAGGTTGCGGAGGTGCTCCCTCTCCACACACAGCACTTCGCTAGCGGGAGGGTTGATAGAGAAAACTTCTTTGCCACTCACCGTACCACGAACGGGAGGTATCGCAGCATCGAGAGCGGCAGCGTACACAACCGATGTGGAGGAGGTTCGGGCAGAAAGCACTGCCAAAACCTCCATCCCCATCCTGCCCATCCTGAGTGCGAAGTCGCTTGTTTGTCACCGTTACAGATTCTATCCTGGTGGGCGGGGGAGAGGGGGGGGGGGCAATGAGATTCTGAACCTGTCGCAGAGCTAAAGGCGGAAATCATTGACACGATTATCAGAATTGGCTGTTTGTTCATTGTGATCCTAAGCAGAAGTAGATCCGACGGCGGGAGTGGAAAGAACATGATCAGCAACTCTCAATTTGCGACTCTGCACTAATGACAGCTTTAATACAAAAACCCTCCACAGGCAATTACACCTAACGTGTCCACTTTCATTACATTGGAAGGAGTTTCCTTCCGGCGGGAGGTTGAACACTCGAACATTGGTATCTTCGATTCCAGCATCTGCGAGTGACACCATACTAACAGAGTTATCACGATGCTTGAACGGGACTTGAGAACTATGTCGCTACAGTAATCTCTCAACGTGAAGGGGATCCATAAATTTCACTTACAACACGTACTCGACTGCATCGAAATAAGCGGTATGGAAATGACCAGAGTTCACATGAATTGTATCGACAAGCCAATCGTGGATATCTAGAGACCCGGGCTGCACGTGTCGCGTTGTTTTATCGAAAGAAAAGCTCACAGTACCTTTTCGTGGAATACACGTGGAAACCATGGTAGCCATCGTGGAGAGGCCGACGCCGCTGCAAGTAGACGAACACAAACAGACTGCAAGGAGGAGCGAAGGCGCTACGACTCACTCCGCAATCAGAACAACACTATCGAGGAAAAGTTCACACAAGCGACGCTGCGGCAAGTGAAATAAACAAGAACCTTCGCGCTCGGCGCTCGAAGCGGAACTGACCTCTTGACCACGCTTCAGAATCCATGTAATGCATAATAAGCCGGCCGCAGTGGCCGTGCGGTTCTAGGCGCTACAGTCTGGAACCGCACGACCGCTACGATCGCAGGTTCGAATTCTGCCTCGGGCATGGATGTGTGTGATGTCCTTAGGTTAGTTAGGTTTAAGTTCTAGGGGACTGATGACCTCAGACGTTAATTCCCATAGTGCTCAGAGCCCTTTTTTTGAGCCTGCATAATACTGAAGGGATGTAGTGCCTTTCGTGATAATTGAAGTCTTATTAAAATGCTTGGGTTCTCCTAACAACTCGAATAACGTTTCTGTACATAGTTCTCAATAAATTCTCCACATTTTTTTTTTCTTCTCAGAAAAGTTTGTTGTCACCACTATCATATTCCGCAATGCGTATTCTTTATAAACAAACTGTGCAGTAATAGACAGGTAGCGTATTTTTCAGCACGTATCCGTCCATATATCCGTTGTACAACCACATGCATTCACATATACGGCCTGGAAAATTCTGGGTATCGTACTCCCCCATATTTCATAGGCTTGACTGTTGGTGATACTGTCGCAGGATGGATAATTTTACATGTCCCCATCCTCAGCCGTCGTTTACAAGCTCCTGGCATAAAGCGTGAAATTCTACGCCGAATATTACTGTAAATGGACGAAGTTCTGTGGCACAAACGTATACCCATCTTTTTAACTACCATAGCTTTTACTGGAACTGGTAATGCTTCACAACTTGCCCTTTGTCTTGCTCTGTAAACATGTGCCTCCAGAATGGGGGCGTATCTATAAGACAGGAGAACAAAGCACTTGTCACAGTACATGTTTCAGACATACATAATCTCTCAAACACTCTTGCGACCACCGTCTTTCGCAGTTAGGAGTTACTATTTCGAATCAAGTGTCGCTTTTTCAGTCTCCTTCATCTCAGTTTCATGCCCCATGTCCCTATGGTGGGAGATCGAGCGGCACTCAGATAAAGCCGTCTTCACACGGACCGTGCTTTCGAACGTTATAATTGAGCGTCCCGAGTTTAACGTGCTGCTGACGGGACGTACTCTCAACGTGATAGAGGCGGTCGTAGCGCACTCCGGCTGCAGTTGCCGACTGTATCTGGCTCCCACTCACACTGTTTGCAAAATGGATGGGAGTAAAATTTCTATGTTAGCTCTAAACAACATTGTTCGAAGAACATCTGCAACTTAGCATTTTAGCAGAGGTAGAAAAAACCGCTTCAGTTGTAAATTTCTTTATTTTCACACGACCGGTTTCGGTCTGTTACAAGCCCATCTTCAGGTGTCGTAGCTGTGCTGTGGTCTCCGAGCGCCGCGTGTATCAGGTGCAGTGTGCTGCCTATGAGCGCAGAACAAGGCTTATAACAGTCCAAAACCGGGAGTGTGAAAATAAAGAAATTTACAACTGAAACGGTATTTTCAACCTCTGCTATGTTTCCTCCCTTTTCCATATGCTAGTCATACTGTTCTGTCAGTAGATTACACAAATAAAAACTGAAATATTCATGGACATGTTATAAAAAGGAATGTACCATGTCCAGTCCGCAGGGACATCGGCTTATAAAAGTACCGTTGCAAATAGTGCGACAGAAATTTATGATAATTCTCCACATAAGATTAAAAATTATTTCATCATTCTCACATTTTAGTAGAATCCTAAGGTCGATATTACTTGATCACTGTTCCTATTCAACAGCAGAATCTTTTCACCGTGTGAAGTACAAAAATTGAAACAAGAAGATGCAAAATATCTTACTGCAAAGTAATACAAGCCGTTTTTTAGATCAAGCAATAGAACAACCTCACTCCTCAGAAAGAGATCACTTATATAACATCGAATATTATAAAATAGACTTTTATGTAACTAATATTTTCTTTGGCCTAACTGTATCCTACTTCGAGATCATAATGTGCATATGAAATGTAGGTAATGTAATGAGTATAAGTACTAGTCTTAACTGCAAAGAAAAGAAGAGTATTCAGCAACCTATAACACTGGTCTTTATATTTCAGATGCAGGGATACCATGCTCTTGCGTAGTTTGCAAAATTGTTTTGATAATTTCGTTTGTTTTGCAAGTCATGTTGTAATGTTGTCGGTTTAAAATTAAATTCCTTTGAACTCGGTGATTCTGGTGTTACAAGGTAGTCCAGGAATTGACGGATAACCGGATTACTATGTTGTTTTTCTGGTGAGGGTATCGTTTTTGGCCTGGTGTCACAACTTCCTGTACCTTGACTTATTACTGTGTCCGTCTGCAGCAATGTTGGAAGCTTTTGTTGAGTCAGTTCCCAGATTTCGAGTGCGTGGCTGCACGTAAACCGATGAATCAGTGTATGCTCTTTATTTACCTATCACAGGCCAATGAATCCGCAAGATGGATAGAGTATATAGCTTTGTGCACATTAGAATCATTCCACAGACAACTTTGTACCATTCTGTCCTACATCTGACTTAAGCTGTTTATTGTGAATATTCTTCGACAATCCAGGCCAAAGGAGAAGAGGGTATTTAGTATGCATTATGTTAGAAACTGAACATTTTTAATCTGATAGTGCCATTTCTTTGCATTACACATTCTGTCTTCCTGAGGTGCGTAGCTGTTCTCGGCAGTGGACGTTCTGAGAAAGCTGAGATTTGAATGTATTTTGCCAATACTGACGTGTGTTTCTTGGCTGTCTGGGTGAACTGCTTTCTGAAGTAGACCTGTGAGGCTGTTAGGGATGAATTTTGATCTTTTAAGGACATTGTGTATTTTTAAAGCTTTGTATTTCACATCAGTATCTATTAATCCGATTCCACCTTTCCCAGCGGTTGTGATCGTGTTTTATATTTTGTCTTCAAAATATTTCCACACCACACAAAGTTTCCAGTCCCTGATAGCAGACTTTTAGCTATCGGCGCTGGTACTGTCAAAATGGACGCCTATGTAATACATTTTCTATGACATGAACTCGTTCACAAGTTTTACTTTCTAGATCGTATCGAGACTTTGCTTGGAATGCAGCTGTATGCTGGTCCTAACTTTGTTCAACATCGATCGCCAGTTGATAGTCGGCATCCTTCGTACGCCTGACACCAGATCTATCCCTAGGCCTCTAATCGTTGTTTCTGTGGGTAACCATTGTTGTTCTTCCAGCAGTAAACCTTTCCCTAAGTTCATTTTTTCGGATTTGTTACAGTTGATCATGGCTCCAGTCGCACAACAAGTGTTCAGTAAATATTTTGCGTGCGATAACTGGTAGTGTGCCGATAAAATATGCTAGGACCATCTGCAAATGCTTTACATACGATTTTCTTTCCTAATAAGATCAAACCTGGGAGTGAGCTGTTAAGTTTCCTTAGGAGAGGTTCGACCGGTTGCATATAGTGCCAAGGGTAGGGGGTAACCCTGACGGAGTGACCGCATTATATCGAATAGCCTAGTTACTTGCTTGTTGACCATGATGTTGGACTGAGCTTCTTGCAAAATAACTCTGACAAGGTGGGAGAATTTAATACCAAATTTCCTCACTGCTTTTAGTAGAAAACTATGAGAGATCCGGTCGACACCACTCAGCAATTTAATGCGCTGGAGTAATTCCTTATGTTAGTTACGTAGGCTTTCGATAAATCAATAGATTGTTACAGAACACCTTGTTTTACAGATATTTGTGATGGCTGTTATGTCTCTGTAGGTCACCTAAGGTGTGGGTTATACTGCGCCCAGGAACTGCGCAGATTCGATAATCTCCTGTTTTTCATTTCGTCCGTTAATCTTGCGTCTACTGCTCAAGCTAATATTTTATAGTCAGCTTTCATCAAGGTTATCGGCATAAGGGATTCGATGTTTGCTGGCAGGTATTTCTTGGGCAACAATACAATGAGCTTGTTGGACATCCCATGCGCGTTAATTAACTCTTCTTTCAATATGTCCCAATAAGTGAGGTAAAATTCACCTCGTATGCAATTTATACCCGGTGACTTTCCTTTCGGGGTTCTCAGTAGCCCTTCACCTATTTCCTGCTTCGGAAATTCTTAGCGAAGAGGAGTGTTGTGTGCTTCTGTCAGCACGTCGTCAATATCATCCAAAAAAACTGATTAGATTTTCTGTTCTACATCGGCTGCAGCATACCACTCACAGAAATGTTGCAGCACTCCCCTTTTCATATCAGCCTGCTGTTGTATTGTCTCGGCCGGCTGAAGTGGCCGTGCGGTTAAAGGCGCTGCAGTCTGGAACCGCAAGACCGCTACGGTCGCAGGTTCGAATCCTGCCTCGGGCATGGATGTTTGTGATGTCCTTAGGTTAGTTAGGTTTAACTAGTTCTAAGTTCTATGGGACTAATGACCTCAGCAGTTGAGTCCCATAGTGCTCAGAGCCATTTGAACCATTTTTGTATTGTCTCGTTTCTTATTTTGTGTTTCTCAATTATTTTGTTTTTTATCCTTTTCGATGTTTGGATAGGCGGTCCCTTTTGGATAATACTGTCAGCTCTGAACCTCATTTTCAGAACCTCTGGTTTTCTTCTCTGTATTGACGTTCTCTGTGCTTTAATCTTACTTGCCTCTTAACTGAGAGGGGTAGTTGTCGCAATTCTCGGAGACACATGAAATAAAATTACTCTGTACTTTTCTCTCAATCATATTTGTTGTAACCATATTGCCGAAGCAATATCCTTAACATGGGTTTTCGCATGAGGTACGCACCAATTTAATCTGCCGGGGTACTTCCTATTGTTAGTTACGCAGGCCATTCATGTTTCCAGCGTCAAATTATTAATTACTGGTCTTTAAGCTAGGCGGTATTTAATTTCCAGTATCCTTTTCCATGGTAAGTTCTTTGCTTCGTGTGCTGATTCTGGTAATGTAAACACAATGATCGTAAAAATTTACAGGCCAGACTTCTGACGTGGTGACGTTACGCACTTGCATGATATGGCAGTTCTTGTGTTATTCTGAATTACGGTTCAAAGTTTCTTTGGACATTCATGCATATCGAAAGGAACACGCATTGCGGCAACTACAGCCGTTATGAAATACATTTAATGTATTCGCAATTGCGAATAACGACAACCATCAGCTGTAGAATGCAATGCCAACAATGAAAATTTGTGCCAGACCGGGACTGGAACCCGGTTTTCCCACTTATCGCTAGGGGTCACCTTACCATTTGGCTATCCGTGCACGATTCACAACCAGGACCAAACAACCATATGTCGTCAACCATGAGTCTACAATATATATTCGAACATCCATTATGCATATTCCCGTACATGAATAAACGTAAGTTTCAGTCCGCCCGCGAGTCCTGCACGGATAGCCAAATGGCACAGTCTGCCTTTGGCAGGGCAACAGTGCGGACACGCCAGTGTTTCCATGTGCGGAGCGGGAGCTCGCCTTGTTAACATTCTGAAGTCCGTTTCTTGGCTCTGAGCACTATGCGACTTAACTTCTGAGGTCATCAGTCGCCTAGAACGTAGAACTAATTAAATATGACAAACCTAAGGACATCACACACATCCATGCCCGAGGCAGGATTCGAACCTGCGACGGTAGCGGTCGCTCGGTTCCAGACTGCAGCGCCTAGAACCGCAAGGCCACTCCGGCCGGCGAAGTCCGTTTCTTAAGCGCCGACTTACCGTCTACGACACATGAGAACTGTTACCGTAAATATACAATCCGATTTACTTTCTGCAGCGATTACGTCTGGCTCAAAGCACTGGAGGTGGAGCGTGAAGGTACCGGCGACCGCTATTATCGGAATACATTTGTCCATCGTCAGCAGCACAATATACGTTAAAATCATTAACGACGCGGCGTGCGAACGCATCCCACGTGAGAGCAACAATCAATGCCAATCGAACTTCTTGCAAAGGACGTCGTCGCGGCCCCTGGACCATACGGCACAGTACATGGCGATACTGCGGAGAAGGGGACACAGTTTCGGACATATCCTATTCTAAACGGCGGCCGATAGGTCACCATTGATCTCCGAAGCCACGTCCCGTACTAGTTACAGACCGGCGGACACTTTGCCATAATTATATATGACGGCCAGTCTCGGACTTGTTCTGGGTGCGGCAAAGAAGGCCACCTCAGGTCTAAATGTCTACAACGGTGTAGTACGCAACTTCCAGCCGCCGAAGGACCATCCACGTCGCAACCTACGGTGCTACCCGTTCTTGCTTCTCCTACTGCCTCGCAATGCCGCCCGGAGGTCACAAACGAGCCCGATCATACGATCATACCACGACGGAGAGCGCCTCGGACGGCGCGCTGTCTCCACCGGCCATCGACCGCGCTCCGACAGTGCCGACGCGATAGGCCGCTAACCCACCCCTCGGCAATACGATGGAGATCGAATCGCTCGTCGTCCCTAAGGCGGCCTTCTTGCTAGAGCGACGCGAGTCGATTCTGTCGTCGGACACGGAAGGTCGCGTAAGGAAACAACGTTCTCCAAAACGTCGCAAGCGGAGGCACTGCACCGTTTCCGGCCAGGAGGAGACGTTTCAGGTCTGGGACAAGGCCGCCGTCGACCCGAACGACGGCCCCGAATCCGCCATTGACGAAGGAGACGATGTGATCACGGCTACATTCGCCAGAGTGCCTGCATCCGACCCCCAAATCGCCACGACGACGTTGAACTACTTAGTGGACACATAACAGCGAAAATACACCAAGAGTCACTGCTCCGTCTTCTGAAGATCAAATGTACGATACACCAGTGGCCGCCTCCATGGCATGACACAACGAGGAGGTCGAGGAACGGGACCCGTTACAGAACCCTGCGTCGTTGACGCCCTCCACTAATCATTCTTTCCCCAGAACCACCTGGAGGCGAGCGGGATGATGATCCACCGCAACACCCACGCCCTTTCGCTGACGACAGAGTGGATGTTACATTGGACGACGAGGCCTCAAGCATGGTGCACCTCCTACAGACGTTCAGGCACCTGGGCACTCCAGCCGTCACAAACACAGCGGTAACAAACTTCCGTCGCCTATTACGCGTCATCCGTAACGACGTCCGCCAGAACCTCCTGCACCGCCAGGACGCACTTCAACATGTTGAGTTTCTTAATCGTCATGTGGCATCAAAATTGGTTCACATCGCGCAGGTTCTGCCTTTGCCGACGGCGATTGGGCACAATCTTCAGGCGGCCCTTGGCTATCATGTTACAGCTGGAACCATGTTTAAACTCCGTTATGAAACCCTTGTCTTGCCCGCACGGGATGTTGGTCTCAGACTGGTCAATGTCCATATGCAAGCAGCGGCCTTGTATATGAGTACCATGAGATGACAGTGGACCGAATGACGCATATCTCTAACTCGCTGCTTGCTTGACGTCCTCCTAGCTGCGTCCACCCCATCACCAGTGTCTGCTGGCCACATCTTGCCTCATTTGTCTCACATTTCGGTCTGTAACTACAGTTACAGACCTACCACTCTCCCAGGTACGCGTCTGGCCAGGACTAAGTATTTTTACGCTCTGTTATTGCCCCGTCTTACCCGTCATGTGATGGAGACCAAATATCGCTCCGTCCAGTGGCCCATTGTATGGAACACCATCCACCAGCCCTTCCTCCGTAGGAATGTCTGGGCAATGTGATATCAAACAGTAAACCGGAAATTTGTCACAAAACAACGACTGCACAACTTTGGTTTGACAGATTCCCCTCTTTGTCTCCTTGGCCAGAGACTCGACACATGATCACCGTCTGGCCTGCGCCTCTTTGCTCGACGTCTGGCGATTTGTGCAGCAAATCATTACCTGCTATCTCCGAGTGCCACTAGAGACGATCGATCCGTGAATTTTTCTATACCTGGAGAACAAACCTTTTCTCGCCACCAAATCTCGTGCAATTAGTCAGTCAAGGGGTGGGCGGTAGGTTATCTATTCCATGAGGAACCAAAAATCCCGCCTGAGGATCTATTTACGATCAGTCCATGCATCGCTCGAACACGCCTCACGTTACCGAACATTGTTTGTTAGGCATCCACTCTGTTGGGTGCCTGCAGCTGAGGGCACCTAACACCCCTCCGGCGACGTTTAAGCCGCCTATGTTCGATTCTAGCCCCGACTCCGCGGATGGGATAGCGCGGATTTTATTTATTTTTTCTTTTTGTTATTTCTTCTTTTCCTTTACCCAGTCTTTATCTTCTTCTGTGAGCATGACGTATGTTCCACATAATTTCATTATAATAGTAAAAATTACAACAAAACTGAAAATAAATGAACGACAACAAAGCCTTCCACTTCTGTTGATTCCGGTGTTGGGAACCCTGTGTCCAGAGCTCAAAAAATAAATAAATAAATGAAATAAAATAAAATAAAAAAAGTAAGATATAAGCGAATCCTGATCCAGCACAAACTTTCACTGTCGTCATTCCATTGTATAGCTGACGATCGTCCACATGCGCAACTACGAATACATTTAATGTATTTCGTATTAAGTCTTATGAGATGTAAATCCGGTCTATTATGCTCAATGAATGACTAATGACATACGTGTACATTAATGGCTCTCCCTTTGTTGCCTCCTACGTATCAAGCATATTAAGTTTCGAACCCTGTGTTTATGTTCCACGCATCCACAAAAATTTGGCTTTTGGTGTTTTTTGCTAATAGTAGAGTTAAAATCGCCACCAAATGTCTTCCATGTGTTTCACCAAACAGACCTGATTTTCTGTTTGAAAAACTCGGCCCTCGTCTCTCTATGATTGCTTCCACGAGGGGGCATACATATTTATAAAGTTTATCCCTTCTGTCTGGGGTAATATTCACTTACAGATTAACAGCATCCCAGTTTCAGCCACTTGAATGCCGTATTTTGTAAATATCGCCGTACCCGTGCTTTCAGATCTTACGAGAAACTACGTTGTATCATGTAAAACTTAATGAAGACTGTTAGTTTCGATTTCTTGCAGTTAAGGGATATCCATTTTAGCCGCGTATAAGAGCCGTTGGAGGCAGGTCAGTTTGAACTTAGCTGATATTCTGTTGATATTTGAAATTTCATAATTCGGGAAGGTCGTAAATGTCTTATGCTGTTGCGAATTAATTGTTCTTAGTTCCTGTCTCCATTCTTGTTGCTCCTGATCTGTATTTTGGATTTATATTAGACTTCGCAACCCTTCTCCTACATTTCCGCTTGGTTCTGCTTCAGCCCACAATCTCTAGCTTCTGTACTTTCTTCTCTTACGAATTTCCGCAGACAGTTGATATTCAGCATGGGGCATCATTTCTGAGTGAGACATTGCTCCACATTCAATCTCGCTGTTCTCTAGGTCACTAATCGAAGCTGTTATGGGACCTTCTTTTTTTACATCGTTTCGCCCTCTCCCCCCCCCCCCCCCCCCCCTTCGTTACTACTCGCAGAAAGTTTTCTCATTGACTTTTCAGTCGAAACTTGAGCCAGCGTTTGTGTACAACTCAGTGATGTCCGTGGTTGTTCTGTTATTTCTGAAGGTGAATCCACAGATGCTTTCACTGGAAGTATCGTCGATGTAATTTCAAGTTCTGACTCCGGAGCGCCACCCTCCGGGTCACAATAAACGACCTACAGCACGGACATTTCTGAGTCAGATGCTGTGGACTATCCTGCTGCTACTGCAGCGCCCCTTTGAGGGTCGGACTGCTTACTGTTTGTTGTCCACACAACTTTAGTGTTCGCTACACTATCATCTTCAGATACGCTGCCGCACACGCTAGCAAACACATCGCGACCGACCGCTACGAACCCCTGAGCGGAACTTGGCGTGAACCAGCACCACATGGAAACGATGTAATATCCTTCGGTATTACTTTCTACGCTGTATTGACCACGTGTGTTGTGCGACCAAACTCCTGACAGCTACAGTAACCTGCTATTAACTGACATTTAATTATAACAAACTGAACCAAGAACACAGCATTTCTGATAGATCTTCAACCTGCCATTGGCTTGAATAGTGATACTCTCTTTATACGGAAGTTACAATTATTCTTTAACCATCATTATGACGTTTCCCGTACAACAAGTCATACAATTTGTGGTGTCACCGCCAGACACCACACTTGCTAGGTGGTAGCTTTAAATCGGCCGCGGTCCATTAGTACATGTCGGACCCGCGTGTCGCCACTGTGTGGTCGCAGACCGAGCGCCACCACAAGGCAGGTCTCGAGATATGGACTAGCACTCGCCCCAGTTGTACGGACGACGTAGCTAGCGATGCACACTGACGAAGCCTCGCTCATTTGCAGAGCAGATAGTTAGAATATCCTTCAGCTAAGTCAATGGCTACGACCTAGCAAGGCGCCATTAGTAACATTGAATGTATCTATGGAGTCTCACTTATATCGTCAATAGCGATGGACCAAGAATGGATTAAAGTTAAGTATTCCAGAAGCTACGTACTTTTCTTTATAGCATTCATTACGTATCCTGTTACAGACCTATCTCTTGCCTGCGTGATCTAAACGCGTGCCTTTCGGCTACTTCCGTGGCGTGGCTGTCTTGCTACGCCACAACACAATTAATTGCGTATATTCGAGAGATCCTCAATTTGATTATGCTTAGAAATGGGATATGTACATGTGAGCTTCAAGTAGAAGCCAATCTGTACTCAAGAGTGATGGCTTGCATGTGACGTAGATGGTGTTCTTCCACCTCACTCGTCAACTTTAGAACGCTCGTTCAGAATATCTGCCATGCTAGATATCGCTCTGCATGTTTGGAAAGATTCTCAACGTGTTTTTTTCTACCCAACGACGTCATAAACTCGGCACGCTCAAGGCTCAACATTCAAACACACGTTTCATGTGTCGATGGCTTAACTATAGTAGACGGGCCGACAGTTAAAGCAACCGATGCTTGAACGAGCGTCAGGGAAGTCAAGCGCAGTTGCTGCCCCAGCCCAAAGCGGCTGTATCGGTATCTGCCGCACTACCCCAGGACAACTTAAAGTCAGCAATTCAAGCTAACAGAAACGTAAACAGGGGCAGACCTCGAATGTGAACAGCTGTACCGTAGTTAATTCCAGCAAGAAGCGAGGCTGTAGGGTAAACAGTGTAAAGGCAACAAACCACCGACAGCAGAGAGGTGCCATGTGCCAGCAGCGAGCAGCGACTTGCCAACATCGAGGATGCAACATATACGTACCCTAAGCATCTGAGCGCCAGGAAAACACATTTTGCAGCCATCCGAACAGTATGACATGAGGGTTCAGCCATCTTTGCCTTTGCTGGATTATCAATAAAGAATCTCTGCGCTCTGGGGATTGGAGCGTAACGTATCCTGCCGTCCTGACAGAAGCCACCGACTGCCACACACTCTCTCGGAATCTGGCGACGCTGCAGCACCAGCAAGCAGTAACAGGGGCTCACTGTCAGCAGCTGGGGCCGTCGCATCAGCGTTGAGCGCCATCTTTACCTGCAATTCCAGGCCAATGATTGTAAACATGCTCCAATGCAGATGTCATATTAACCCTGTAGTAGGATGCCTGGCAATTCCAGCATAAGATGTTCGAATGAGAGTCAAGGAAGTCGAGAGCAGGTGCTGCCCCATTCCAAAACGGCTGTACTGATATCTCCAGGACTTTCGCAGAACTTTCACTACCCACCTGTTCCTTCTTCGCCAGAGAATCACACTCCAGACTAGGCCATTGTAGACTATCTGGTCGAATCACCTCCTATTTCAAGAAGTTTGGATTCATCATGGAGACAGCATCATCTGTAACGCTAGGAGAGCACTTAGACGAAGAGCGACATTTAAATATTTCGTATACATCGACGATTGCGTGGAAGTCTGCGGTGCTATGACCGACGTCGAAATTTTATCTGCTTTGGGTTACAAGAATGAAGCCGATGACGAAGCAAAAGGTGTTGGAGAAGCTGAGCCGGCTGCAAATGTTACTCCTCGAGAGGCAAATTCCTTGGGAATGTTGAACTTTAGAACGAAAACAGATGGTGACGACTTTTTGCCTTTCGTCACAACAAAAAATACGCGTGACCAAGAACTCTGAATATCACTGAAGCAGAAAATACTCATTGATTTCTTTTCAAAATATAACTCGAGTTTATTGTATAATTTCGGAAAATTGCACGTGCCTTTCGTTGGAATTGTTAAACTTGTTAAAATAAAACTAGTAAAAATATCTTTTGAATGGGAGTTACTGCTTTAGTAAAGAGATAAGAATTTTATCAACTCTACAGTAAAATTTTTTAACTTCCTTCTTGTATGGAACACCCTTCGACTATTTCTTGAGTACTATTTCTTCAGTCAAACTTTTGTATGGAATTTGATGTGTTGGCAGAAGAGCCAACACCGTGTAGCTAGAGGAGGCCGAAATGCACGCTTTTAAGCTCACGCAAACTGGCGTGAGGTCTGGAACAGGACAATGTAATTAATATAGCCAATAAGGTACGTTGCTGCTGGAATACTTAACTTTAATCCATAACTGGTGTACATCGCTCTTGACGGTACATGTTTTACAATCTCAATATAAACTGGTAATGGCGCCTTGCTAGGTCGTAGCAAATGACGTAGCTGAAGGCTATGCTAACTATCGTCTCGGCAAATGAGAGCGTATTTGTCAGTGTAGCATCGCTAGCAAAGTCGGCTGTACAACTGGGACGAGTGCTAGGACGTCTCTCTAGACCTGCCGTGTGGCGGCGCTCGGTCTGCAATCACTGACAGTGGCGGCACGCGGGTCCGACGTATACTACCGGACCGCGGCCGATTTAAAGGCTACCACCTAGCAAGTGTGGTGTCTGGCGGTGACACCACAGAATTCTCACTTATTCGAACGTTTGCTGAGATCCTTAAAATTTTGATTTATCGATTGTCCACAGTAGCTTGATGGTCAGCGCGCTATCCCTCGAATTAAATACGTAAGCCAGACCCAGGTAGAATCTATGCAGTGAATCAGCGATGCACGTTTAGGTAAATGTTAGGCTTGACCCCAATTTCGATTACGAATCAGGAACAGTTAAATACAGCATAACGCAGAACAAAGTGTACACGATTTACAGACGTATGATGGACACGAGTTCCCTGTCACAGCTAGTGTGACGTCAGTGACGGTTGGAGACGCGAAGTAATTTAAATTTGCGTAATCATTAACGTTCCGTGGCGGCTTTAATTTTGGCGAGCATGGCACTCTGTTGGCTCCGCTAATTACCTGAACTGCGGATGTCGATCCTGTCATGCGTCGGGGGCTAGGGTCTTAGGTCGACGGGTGAGTTGTTGGTTTTTGTCGGACCTTGGTACTGTCATTAGCTGAAGGGCACATGGCTGGCAAGTTGTTGGTTTTGGGGGCCTCCTACTGTCCGCTACGGACCTCGAGAAGCCGCGAGTCGTTAAATAGGCCGTAGGCAAGCTTTATACCGGCTGGATTGAGGATTCACAGCGGCGAGTTGCAGGAAGAGCAGCGGAGGCCGCCTGCAGCCTGGTGAGCAACTTCCGAGCCAGCTCTGAAAACTTAAATTTTACGGCACCTGGAAGACAACCTGTACGGATTGGAGGCAATAACACCTCTGCTTGGAATCCTGGAAGTCACGGCTCCTTCTCATCTGAGCTGAGTTAAGTGTTGTTTTTTATTGGTACTTGTTATCGTAAGGGCATGTCTGTGTTAATATGGAATTAGACCTGCCGTATTACCGGACCTCCGAGTGACTGTGAGCGTGGCTATAGCTCAGTGTAACTGATAATAATTTGTAGTTCCAGGCCATATTCCATACGAGTCTAAGAGCATTCTCTGTTGACGAGCGTTCTCTGTTGTAATTTCAATTGATGATACTGAAACTGCAACATAGTCTGTGTCGACGGCAAGACACTTTTTATAGATGAGTATGCACTAGTAACTGGATTTGCAGAAACTGATATTTTGCTTGTTAATTTTAAAGTGGTTTTAAGGAGTGTTAAGCTTTAACCTTGTATGTGTAGTCACTTCCGCAATAAGTTAATATTGCCTACATCTTAGACTTTCTCGTTTATAGCCTTATTTGAGCAAATTACTGTTCCTTTCTGATGTGCGTTGGCAGGACGGTTATCGCAGCGGACAGCGCGTGGCTGTTTCCTGGGTCCGGAGCGGAGAGGTGTTTTCTTTTTACTGTTTCGACGCTTCAGTCGTCGCACGACGTCTAGGTTGGCCCCCAAAGAGGCGGCTCGTGTCGGCTCACTTAAGTAAATTCGAACGTTTCATACGTGCTACAGCGGAGTGTCGCCATTTAATTCCGGAACTCTTGATCTATTCAGATTGTGAATTCAGCAAGCACATAAGCTTTTAAGCGTACTGTGCAAGTTCAAATGGTTCAAATGGCTCTAAGCACTATGGGGCTTAGCATCTGATGTCATCAGTCCCCTAGACTTAGAACTACTTAAACCTAACTAACCTAAGGACATCACACACATCCATGCCCGAGGCAGGATTCGAACCTGCGACCGTAGCGGTCGCGCAGTTCCAGACTGTAGCGCCTAGAACCGCTCGGCCACTTCGGCCGGCATTGTGCAAGTCCGAAGTTCCTTGTCACTGCGTTTGCTCTTTAACTACTTATTTAAACCTTGCACCCCTATTGCTTGTTCTGTAGTGTATAAAGTTTTAAAACCCTTTCCTTATGAAAAGTTGAGGTTTTCTTTTTCTATCCACAGTTATTAGGTAACTCTTTTCACAGTGAAACTTCCTTGGTTTTTGCCTGTTGGTCGTCCGCTGTAATTTTCCACTTTTCTTGTATTTTGAGGAAGTGCTCATTTATTTCAGAGTCATTGTGAATGTTTCTGCTGGTGTGACCCAGTTGGGAGTCGCATTTAAATTGTATTCCTTCCCAGTTTTTCTGCATTTTGGGAGATAGTGTATTTTATTGCTTATGGGATTTTATTAAGGTTATAAATTGATAAGGGCTTTCCAGCACTCACAGTCATCAGGGAGACTTGATAGCGTTAATGTATTTTGGTTGGGCGTTGTCTATTTTTTAATGTTTTACCCATGCTTGGGAGTTGTAAGTGCCTTTAATGGCACTCATTTATAATTTATGTCACTGGTAATCTCAGTTTGTTTGAACCAGCTTGCAGTCACGTGCAATGGTTTTAGCCACTTAGGTATGTTCCTGATTTTAAGCCCTATTGTTAATGGTATAAGCTGTTAAATTTGTTTATTAATGAACTGCTCCTGTTAAAGCCCTTTAAACAATTTTGAGCGTTGTTATTCATTTTGACAAGTTTATAGTTTGTAATCATAATAATTGTTGTTAAGCAGTAAAGTTTGTTCCATGAAACAACGAATGACGTCCTTGTGGGTCCACCTGCCGTGAACTCTACCTTAAAATTATCCCAACCCTTGTAGTGAGGTATCGATGGAAACGGCAGTCCTCGCAGTACGGGATAAACACAAGGAAAGAGAAGTATATTCACTGTCGCTTCATTATCTGTCTTTACCTAGCCTGAAGCTAGTTTAATAATTGTGTCACACTGATACAAATTTATGTATGAATGCATAGTCTCGCGGCGATAACATTGAATAAAATGTTCTTGGGTTTCCAACCGCGTCAATTGCTTAAAACTGCACGAGCCTTCGGCCAATCACTCCTTGGCCATTGTCAAGTGTTACTGTCAAGTGTTATAACACTTTCGGTCAAGCACTCCTTGGCCATTGCCAAGTGTTATTGTCATGTGTTATAACACTTGACAATGGCCAAGGAGTGCTTGGCCGAAAGCTCGCGTAGTTTTAAGCAGTTGACGCGGTTGGAAACCCGAGATCATTTTATTCAATGATAGAAATTTACTTCATTGGAATCTTTTCGTATCAGACTGGATCACAGTAAAATAGATTCTTAATGTCTAATATTAAGGTCAGTAATTAAAAAGTTACACGTGATGGAAGATGAAGTACTGCTCGTCCTTTCAGCTAGGAGTGGTATAGAGTCAGTTCGTATAGCAAAGAGAGAGACGAGCACGGGCGCAGCTACGTTTCAGTTCGAAATAAGTAGTTTCTAAATCTAGTGGAGACTTTGTGCGCCCGTCGCCTTTCGACTAAGAGAGAGTATGTGATTCCGGACTACAGTTTCTGAAAGACCAATGCTGGAGCCTGCAGTGTTGCTGTTACAGGGGCCGCGAGCAACCGGGAATAGTCGGCTGGCTCGCGTGGCGAACTGCCGACACAGCCGCCGCCGCTGCTGCCGCCGCAGTCGCCAGTGCCGCCCCCGCAGAACTGCGGCGATTGGCGCGTGTGGGAGCGGCGTGACCGGCATCCCAGTACAGGCGCGGGGGCAGGGAGGCGCCACCCCACAGCAGCCCAGGGAAACAATTTGCACCCGGCACCAAGCCCGGGGTGACTTCTTCACTAGCCCCTAGGGGCGGTCAGCCCGCTTCAGATTTCCACACAGTCCACAGCCTACAGAATTCTTGAAACTGTTACATTCATACATGACTTCGTCATTCCTGTCCAGAAAGCCCAGCAGCGTCTCCAGTGAGTTTGCTTGAGCTGGCTGCGACTGGCGAGAAACTGGTATTCCTAAGCAGTTGGAACAGTCCGTAGCGACACAGAAAAGAGACGTTTTCCGTTTTCCGCACGTTCTTTCTTTCTATTCAGATAAGAAACTCTGTTAGGAACCGTTTTTGTTAGGATCCGAAGTAATATAAACACCTCAAAATTTAAACAGTTTTAACCATTTACGCCGCGCGGGATTAGCCGAGCGGTCAGGGGCGCTGCGGTCATGGACTGTGCGGCTGATCCCGGCGGAGGTTCGAGTCCTCCCTCCGGCATGGGTGTGTGTGTTTGTCCTTAGGATAATTTAGGTTGTGTGTACGCTTAGGGACTGATGACCTTAGCAGTTAAGTCCCATAAGATTTCACACACATTTGAACATATTTTAACCATTTCCTGAAGTTCGATTTATCACATTAGCTGTTAAATCTGACTGGTATTTTGTATTAAATTCTCCACAGGGCTATCAAATACCTTTATTCATTGTGACGACTGGTTTCGCATCAACTGAAGACGTATGCTCCGGTGACAGAGATTTTATTTAAAGCTCGTAGCGGAAAGTTAACTGCCTTAGGGCCACTTCCAATCATTCACATCTAATTACACACACACACACACACACACACACACACGCACACGGAACAGAAACACACAAACACAAAGCGTGCCAAGAACGATACGCCATGATTAAAACTGCATCGAACTGTGCCACAAGCAGGAAGGTGGTTGTGAGCGGCAGCAGACAAGGCAGTACTGACCGCATTGCAATCTTCCGCACCGCATTGCGGTCAGTACCGCCTAGTCTGCTGCCGAACTAAACTTCAGAATAAAAAAGAATTTTCTTCGAACACTTTTATTTTTAAAACGACGAAAGGTACATGATGCTTTGTTTACGTAGGTGTTCCATTAAATCACGAACTACTGAGTCAATGAATCGTAATGAGTCAGTGAATCAACTGGTATTGCTTATTCCTGAAACCTTGTTTTTCCAGAATGAAGAAACAATTCTCAGGGCAGCTCCTCCTCAGGAAAAAAAGCTAACTGTCCACATTGAGCCGGCCGAAGTGGCCGTGCGGTTAAAGGCGCGGCAGTCTGGAACCGCAAGACCACTACGGTCGCAGGTTCGAATCCTGCCTCGGGCATGGGTGTTTGTGATGTCCTTAGGTTAGTTAGGTTTAACTAGTTCTAAGTTCTAGGGGACTAATGACCTCTGCAGTTGAGTCCCATAGTGCTCAGAGCCATTTGAACCATTTTTTTTTTTGTCCACATTGAGGGTAAACCGTTGTTATGAGAGATGCTTCCTCCGCGCCAATCCTCTCTCTAGTGGTACTTGCTTCACTCACACCCTGCACCAACACTTAGAATCACCAAATTAAATTGACTGTACTGTATCCACAGTCTGTAAATCACTTGATTCTTCGACGCCTTACTTCTGAAGTGGCAGGAACTGGAACACTTTAGACTGTGCTCTATGTACGATCTCTGCCACTATCAGCAACAATAATAAACAATTATGATAATAATTGTGATAATATTTTAGTGCAGGCTCGACAGCAATATGGTTACCATTACGTAGTGACATTTGTGTTGCCAATTGGTTTGTTCACCTGTTGCGAAGTCAATAATGAAGCAATTTCTTGACAATTGTGGGAACTACGTACAATTCGGAGTACGTATTTTCAAGAAATGTATGCGACGTATATGTCACAACTTCACCGTCGTTAATGTAATGCACAAAGTATAAAGTATGTGTGTTGTGAGTGGACCGTGTGATGAAGGCGTTCTTTATACATTCCTTTAATGAGTTGTAGACTACAGCAAATTGTCTCACGTGTTAATGCTAGTATTTGAAAAAATGTAGTTAAGGGTAAGTTACATAAGCAGTAGTATATTACAGTCATTTGAAATAGTCAAAGTAGTAATGATCTTTTAAAAATAATTTAGCTTCAAGACGGACACATAATGAAACGCTTTTTGTTTTTACCCCTCGGAAAATTTTGTTTTTCCTCTCAGACATTAATTAAACCAAGGTAGGGAACCACTATCTTAACTCAGGTGTGTGATCAGGCTATACGATCTTACACGGCCGAGTGAACAAGTTTATTTTCTCTGGTGCTAGTAGCGCGAGAGAGTTCAGATTTTGCGTTGAGTCGGTCCTTTCTGAAACCAATGATTCCGTACCCTCATGGCGGTCGTGGGATCCCGACCAGTGCGAGCAGCGATATCTCGACAGGCTGCGATTGTCCAATTTGCCGATAGTCATTTCTCATTCTTACTCGAGACATAAAATAATTTTCTTATAAACAAAGCGAGGCGGAGTGTACCAAATTAGTATTTATTTTGCTCTCTTTGAAACCAACAGACTTTTTCACCTAAGATTCAAGAAGCGCTACTACCTCCGAACATCTTCAGGACATGGAAGGTGAAACACAGCCTTGGCAAAGGAGACATAATATATTTATGAAATATCGATGTTATTTTTTCCAGTTATATTATTGCAATCTGCAACCCGGATGCAAACCGAGAGAAGGTACTTATTTACTAACTCATTGCAAGACGACAAAATGTCCACCCCACGGCAAACGTATTCTGAAATCAACAACCATTTTGACGTCATCACCTCGCCCTCAGCTTCTCTCTAATAATCGACTGCCATAACTATTGAATGAAATTACGCTAAAGACACCAAAAAGGAGATCTGATACCTTCTTTTTCTATGAAAAAATCTTTTCAATAACCACAACAGGTCTAATACTCAAAGCAAATCCTATGATGCCATCAATTCGTCTCGATGCCCGCATTTCTGCTGACCCTCCCCTACACGTCAAAATCAGCTCCCTCCTAATTCTCAGCAAACTCACACATGTATACTACATCTGATATACAGCTACATGATTATTCGGCAACTCACAATTACATGCTTGGTGTAGGATTCATCGAACCATCTTGAAGCTACTTTTCTACCACTCCACTCTCGAACAGCGCACGGAAAGAAAGAACACTAAAATCTCTCCGTGCTGGCTCTGATTTCTCTTTTTTTATTATGACGATCATTTCTTCCTACCTACGTGGAAGCCAACAAAATATTTTCAGATTCGGAGGTGAAAGCTGCTGACTGAAATTTTATGGGGAGATTCTGCCACAACAAAAACTCCTTTGTTTTAGTGATTGCTAGCGCAGTTGACGTATCATATCGGTGGCACTTATACCCTGTTTCTCGACAGAACAAAGGTAGCTGCCCTTCTGTGAAACTTTTCGATCTCCTCCTATCTGAAGCGTATCCCACACTGCACAGCAATACTCCAAAAGAAGAAGGACAAGCGTAGTTTGGGCAGTCTCTTTAGTCGACCTGAACAAATCGCAGTCTTTTATTTGCTTTCCCCAAAACATTATCTATATGATCGTTCGTGATCGTAATCCCTAAGTATTTATTTGTATTTGCAGCCTTTAGATTTGTGTGATTTATAGTGTAACCGAAATTTAGTGGACTCTTGTTAGTACTTATGTAGGTGACTTCACACATCTCATTATTTAGAGTCAACTGCCACTTTTTGCACCATACAGATATCGTATCTAAATCAATTTGCAGGTGGCTTATATCATCTGATGACAAGGCGGTAAATGACACCATCATCTGAAAACGATCTAAGACTGTCTCCCAAATCGTTTATGTGTATCAGGAAGAGCAGAAGGCCTATAACACTCACCTAGGGAACGATAGATGTTACTTCTGTCTAACTCAATGTCTTTCTGTCATTACTACCAACTATAACCTTTCAGACAAGAAGTCACGCATCCAGTAACACAACTGAGAAAACATTCCGTAGGCACGCAATTTGACAGAAGTGATTTATGAGGAACGGCCTGAAAATCCTTGTGGAAATTTAAAAGTACGGGATCAGTTTGACATCCCTTGTCTATACCACTTATTAATTCGTGAGAATGAAGAGCTAGTTGTGTGGGCTATTTGACAGTAAATCGATTTATGGACAAAAACTAGTCAGCGTCAGAAATCATCACGCTGCTACAGTTACAACCCACCCCCTTCCAACCTGGACAATGACCTTCTTTCGGAGCTGAAGAGTGACCATAAGTTTCTTCATGGGTTGCCAAACAGCTGAAGTCACACCTTGGTGATTAGATTTCTCAGAGCTTACGAATTGCGGGTTTGTTGATTCTAAGTTTCCCCGCTGTTGTAAATGAACGTTCTTGAGATCAACTGATTTAGCGGATTACTCGAGGTAAGATGGGGTACCTGAGTGTTCGTCAGTCCAGACACGTATGCATGCAGTCTCATGAAAATTACTGTTTTCAGTTCGTAGGGAGAGACAGTCCACAGAATCTTCATCTCGGTGATGTAGGACAAAGAGCGACAGTAGATGACCGAAAACGTTGGGACAAACATTCTGATTGATAGTCACGGTAACTTGGATAAGTAGGCCCCAGAGACGGTATGAAAAACACCTGCAAAAATACAGAACCGCCTCCGGCCAGAACTACGCGCTCCACACACAGTGGTTCGAATTCCTCGTTGGATCGTTGGTGGAGACGATGCCTTTTATCGTTTGAAAAATCGGAATTCGTCCGACCACAACAAACACCCAAGTGAGCTATCGTACAGTTTAAGTGTTGTTCGGCACACTATAGACGTGCAGATACCTCAGCCACTGAGATGATACGACTGCAAATGTCATTGCTCGGAGAGCCCTTCCCAGTGTTCGCTCGGAAATAATTGAGCTGGACCTCCAAAGACGGACAGCCGCAAGTCACTTCGGGTTTGAATCCGTTTATAATTAACAAGGCGTGATACCAGTGTAGAAAAGCCAAACAGTCTTCGGTGAAATTAAAAACAAGGAGGGCAACATTAAGAGTGCAGTAGTATTAGCATTTTTGAACGCAGAGAAGAGGGCGGACGGGTGGGAGGAGTACATTGAACGCTAGGGAATTGAATGACAGGGATGACTTGTTTGACGTGGGATACATAAAGAAATTAGAGTCGATACGGAAGACATGCGGGTTCCAGTATCAGAATCGGAAGTTAAAAGCTGTCTAGAAGGTTTGAGTACCAATAAGGCGGAAGGAATACATACATTCTATCGGAATTTCCAAAAGCATTGAGGGGAGTGGCAACCAAACGACTGTTCAATGTGGAACGACTGTGGAATCTATGACAGTTGCAACCTACCAGACGTCCGCATAAACATCATCCATGAGAGCAACGGTCCATAAAAGCGGGAACTATCGTGTAATCAGCTGCACCGATGTTACTGACAAGAATAATGTACAGAATAATAAAAAATAAACATGAGAATCAGATGCCTAAAGATAAGGCTCCAGACAGGCGGTTCTCTCGCGTGTAATAGTGGAAGCAAGAAGCAGAAAAATTAAGACATGCTCAAAGCATTTTTCAACCTAGAAATAGCGTTCGACAACATAAAATGAGAGAAGATGTTCGAAATTCTGAAAACAAAAAGAATTACACTATAGGGAAAGATGGGTAATATACATTATGTACAAGAACCAAGAAGGAACAAAAAGACTAGATGACTAACAACAAAGTGCTCGAATTAGACAGGCTGCAAGACAGGATGGAGCATTCCGCCCCTACTTTCAATCTGCAGATCGAAGAACCAATCATGAAAATAAAAAATTCAATGACGAAATTAAAATAAATGTCATGATAAAATTCACTGATAACATTGCTATCCTTGGTGAAAGAGAGGAACAATCACATTATGTGTTGAGTATTGTAATGAACAGTGTAATGAATACAGAATACCAGCGAAGAAGAAGAAAATAACTAGAAGTAGCAGAAACGAGGACAACGAGAAACCTAACATCAGAATTGGAGATCACGAAGTAGACCAACTAAAGAAATTCTGGTACTTTGGAAGCAAAATAACCTACGAAGGACGGGACATGAAGGAAACAGAAAGAGAGTTGGAGGATATGAGATATGGTGCTACAGAAGAATGTTGAAAAGTAGATGGACTGATAAGGTAAGGAATCAGGACTTACTACTCAGCATCGGTGAGGAAAGGAATATACAGAACACACTGATAAGAAGGAGGCACAAGATGATAGGACATCTGTTAAGACAACAAGGTGCAACTTCCTTGGTACTAGAAGCAGCTATAGATAGTCATGCCTGTAGAGGAAAAGAGAGACTGGAATACATTCAGCAAATAATTGAGGATGTAGGTTGCAAGTGCTACTCTGAGATGAAGAGAAGGGCACAGGAGAGGATTTCGTGGTGGGCTCGTGGGGCGGCAGGTGGAATAATTTTTAGAATAAATATTTTGTATTTATGCTGTTTGCCGTTCTCAACACTGGCTCTCTAACTACAATATTGGCAACCAGAAAGTGATTAGCAAAACGTGAAGCCTGTAATTAGAATTCCTAGTGCCCACTTCATCTGAGAAATACATTTACAGCTACAGCTTATAGCTCTGAGGAATTAGGAGATTGTCTGGGATTCATAATCAAAACCCATTCTCTCTAAAATGTTCACTATATTCTGAAAGTCACAGACCAAAAAGAATCCACACAATCCAACTACCAGGGCAGTTCAGAGTCTAATGCGCTGATGCCACTATAACTGTTCAAATTAAATGTTTAAGTGAATGCTCGCCATAATTTGATGTTAATGTTCATCAAACGCCACGCTAATAATGGTAGAATGTCTGTCCTGCGGCGGCACGTGAAAATACGACATACGCTAACTAAAGATAGATCATTAACGTCATCCCAAAATTAACACTTCACTCGAAAACGATTTCATGGTTACGCGTAACCCGAGTAACTTATTACGGCATCGGAGGCTGTTTATATCAACGATACCGACGCGACGCGACTCCCGGCACAGGTGGTGCGATCAGCGTCTGGAGAGAACTGGGGCCTACCTCCTCTCGCGCAGCGTTCATACATATAAAGCCGTGGTGCGGACGGCTAAGGGAACGCCTGATCAAATCTGCTCTCCCGACTAGCTGCTGGGCTAGTAATGCACCACTTTAAGTTATCGAATAAATCATTGCTTCCTTTGCTGATGGCCGATGAAGCTCTCAATTTAAATGTAATCATAATAAAAGTCTGACGTGGCTAAGTCAAATATCTTGGGCGAGGTAATTAATTTAATTACACTACACGCAGTAGACAAGCTCTGAACTTGCCCTTTGGAGATTATTCGCTATAGTTCTATAGTTATTCAGTTGAAACTTCTCACATCTTTATGATTATAGCGGATCTCTCTTCTACTTAAATTTAAACATCCTAGCTTTATTTATTCGCCTACTTAATCTATCTTGCTTCCTTAATTTCTAAGACAAAAACCAGAAAATCATGAATTTCTACTAAAATTTTAATTTGTGAGATCCTGAATACTGTTTCTACTAAATTATTATGTAAAAGGAATCTAAATATAAAATTTTAAGTTTCTAGCTCTTTTCTGTTTCGCCAATGATTTTTACAGAAAAACGTTAAATATTCGAAAATGGTTAAAGTTATTGAACTGAGATTCAACACATATTGATTTAGTATTGCTCCTGACATGCTGGAAACGCTTCAGGTTATTTACTTGATTTTTAAAGTATTGCGCAACATTTATGACGTCAGAGCTAGTTACAGCGGACTAGGCTGGCACACAATGGAAAAACTGATGTGCATTTTATAAGGTATGATTATGCTGCTTCCCTACATCACCCTCTACTTAATTTTTTTTAATGTAAATGAAAAAATTAATTACAAAATGGGAAGCAAGAGTACAGCTTAACTCCCTATGAAAATTAAACTTGAAATGTAAACATATAGAAATATTAAAAGAAAACTTATCACCTACTTCAATTATTTAAATTGCTGGCATGTTCACTGCCACTTAAGCAACATTATCACTCAAAATTTAAGCAAAATCAATGAAACACATTGGCATATATATTGCCTTAGACATACAAATACATAAAAATATGTAAAATTATGAAAATCTTAAATCCATTAAATTGTCTGTAAATATTTTTACATACACAAATTAAAAAAAATAACACAGTTATTCATGATACATAAACAGATAATTATATCTTAGCAGTCTTTTGTAAACCTGAAAGAAAATTTCACAAATCATGACAATTTCATTTTTACACACATGGTTGTAGCAGCTTTGGCTGGCGTTCTACACTTCCATTCACAAGGGTAGAGGAGGGGAAGTTGCTATGGTGTGCATCCTTCACGTTCACTCTAAATGACATGGGGAAAGGGGAGGGGTCACTGTGAGTTGTGTCCAAGTCACCCCACACTTTCACGCAGCTACCAGGCTGCCATTATCTGGTTTGTCATGTAGAACAAACAAAAAGAGAGCCTCAGACTCTGTTTACTTAATATCTAAGGGTGGGCCACAATGAAACGGGGATATATACATTTTATCTTTCAATATGTTACTGGAACAAAGTTAACAGAACTTTTTCAATTTTACTCTCACGGTTACTTAACTGTCATAAAGTCGGTAAACAAATGGCTCAAAACGCCGTTGGTCACATGTATCCTATTTAATCTCAATTTATTATTTCTGGGCTGGAACACTGAACCAATGCTCGGTACATTCCTGACAAATCTGTATCTTATTTACTTAACTGACTCATCTTCGATTACCTTATTCTTAGAAGTAGTATGAGTATAGTTGATTAGCAGTTGTCTTCTCAGCCTCTTTGTACATGTGAGTAACTTGTGATAATAGTGCAGCTCTGAGTGTTCAAAACACACTACGTTTAGTTGATTACTAAATCCACTTATTGGTCCTCTGCTGCTGTGTCAGTTCCACATCTGCAATTATGTACTTACTTCATCGAAGTGTATTTATGCTGAGCTATAAATAATGTTTCACGTCTGCCATTATGTTACTCAATTATGTTGCTAGTGTATGTACTTATTTAACACACACTCTATTAACATTTAACGCACAGGATAGCACATTTATTTCATATCTATAGTGTATTGCAGCTGATCAGTTTGCTCACGTTGCAATCCATTTCCACTTGATTGGATGCTGAAACCACAGGTAGTCTCTCTCGACCAACCACTAAAGTGCATTAAGTAATTATGGCCGAGCGTAATGCTAAATTCCTTAAACCTATCGGACAGCATGAGCTGCTCTGTCTCATCTAACATAAGGGTACCTATGGTCGCATTCACGCCTCCAACTCATAACCTCAATACGTGTAGGTGTGTCCTGTCACACACTACACCAAATAACGGCCAGCTCCAACCTTATAAATATTTCAAGGACGTATCCTTCACGTCTCAACCACAAATACTGTTCAAATCTATTACACTCCCATTCCTAGCTACACAAGGTGAGTTTATTTTTACAACTTATCTGTGTATTTTTCATAACACTAAGCGCTCTCTCTTACTATTTATTAGTTAGCTCTAATGCATACACTAGGTCTCATTGCCACATCAGATTCTACTTATAAACGAACTTGTATATCTTTTTTAAATATTATTGTGGGACCATTTCCAATAAAACAACAACTTTGTACTTATAATATTACCAGGGTTCTATGGATACTTGTTACTCAAATACTTTTGTATCTTAATTTCATCATACTTCTCTGTTGTTTATGTCACTGTTAGGTTTGTCGCATTAGGTATTTCCTTCACTAATCGGTGGATAGAACGGTTACAGAACTCATGGCTTGATAGCCATGACGGAAAATTTTTGTATTGCAAAGAAGGGGTCGAAACTTTGGTGGATAGGAAAGATGAAGAATGAGTGAGACCTGAAATGGGAAAGAAGTTCTCACCCAGCTGGGACTGCACAGCTGCCACACTGTGCAGAGGTTACAGAACAACCTCCTCCCTACAGAATTCATTCACTACCTATGAACTTCTTTAGGTCGATCACGTTCCTGAGACCGAATAGCTTTTTACTCTTAGGGTACTCTAGCCTATATGCATTGCCATGTGGTTTTCCTATGATCCTGAAAGGTCCTTGGTATACGAACATGAATTTCTTTGTTTCTGCCTTTTTTTCCTTTGATTTTTCCTTGGTTTTGACAAGGACTAACTGACCTATTTCAAAACTGGTGGGTACAGCTTTTGCGTCATGACGCTTCTTTCTTTCTAATGTTCTTTTCCTTATATTTGCCCTAGCCCTTAACTTCTTTTCGTCTGTGGATATTTGCGTTAGAATAGGGAATTCTACCATATCTGCAATCACATTGAGTGGTTCTTGGCCAAACATCTATTCGCAAGGCGCAAAACTAGTTGCATCATGCCTTAAGTTGTTAATTACATTCTCAAAATACTTCATGTGCTCTGCCCAACTTGAGTGTTTCCGAGCACAATAAGTCCTGCAAAGCCTATTCAATTCTCTCACAATACGTTCACTCATATTTCCTTGGGGGAAATACGCAGATATTTTCAGATGTTTCACTTCGGCCTTATCCAGACATTCTTTAAATCTATCAGAAGTAAATTGAGGCCCTTTGTCTGACAGCAAATTCTTCGGAACGCCAACGTTCACGAAGAAATTTTTTTCCAACTTTTCTACCAACGTTTTTGCATTTGCTCTTTTAATTGGGTATAGCTTAACATATTTACTAAATCCATCCACAACAACAAAAACATGTGTGCACCCACCTCTTTAAGCAGGAAGAGGGCCAAACAAATCACAAGCCAGTAATTCTAGTGTTTCAGTTGGCTCTACTGAATGCATATACCCTTGTATTCTGGTGTTAGCAGCACGGACTTTCTGGCACACTACACAAGATGTTAGACGCTTGGCAACACGGCGGTACATGTTGTCAAACACAACCATCCCTTTTAATTTGGCAATGCACTTCTTTGCACCGTAGTGCCCATACCTCAGGTGTACATAGTCGATTAGTAAGTCTACATGTTGTGAGGGAAAGCACAGCTTCCACTCTGAAATTCCTAGATTTTTCCTTCTAAACAGAATACCTTTATGCAGACAATGGTATTGCGAAACCTTAGGGTAGTTCGCATTTCCTAAATAGCTCTTCGCTAATTTCAGCTGGTCATCTGCATTCTGCTCACGTCTCAAGTTCTTAATCACCCTCTTTAATGCACTTTCTTCCTTTGCTTCGTGCAACGCAAACATTCGTGCTTCACTTAGGTCAGTTACTATAATTCCCGCGTCATCACATAGCTCCGCACTTCTAGATAACCCATCAGCTACCAGATTGTCTTTCCCTTGAATATACCTAACCTCAAGGTCAAACTGCTGGAGATACAATGACCATCTTACCAAACGAGCATTCCTCAACTTGCAGGTCTTTAAAAAGGTCAACGCCTTATGGTCACTGTAAACAATTACCTTGTGACCTAATAGATACTGCTCAAATTTCTGTACCCCAAATACAATTGCCAATGCTTCCAGTTCTGAGATGCCATAATTTCTCTCTGTTGCCTGTAAAGATCGACTTGCAAAAGCTATAGTCTTGTACACTTCTTGTTCGTTCTCTATTTGTACTTGGAATATCTCCACAGCTATACCATAGCCACTCGCATCAACAGACATACAGAATGGTTTTTCAAAATCAGGATGATGTAAAATAGGACTATTAATTAAAGATTGTGTAAGCACCCCGAACGCCTGTTGGCATTCTGCTGTCCAAACCCAAGGGGTATTCTTTATCAGCAGGAGGTGAAGACAGGGCGCAATAAAAGCCTGATCACTAACAAAACGCCTATAGAAGCCGAAAAGACCGAACATCGATCTCAACTGCTTCTTGTTTCTGGGAGCCTCCACTTTTTCAATGACTGCTAGCTTGCCTGGGTCAGGCAGAATACTTTTTCCACTTATCATATATCCCAAGAAACCTATTTTCTCTTTAACCCACTCTGTCTTTTCAATCTTTAGTTTCATGCCACCTCTCTCAATAGCCTCGAACACTTCCTCTAATAAAACCATGTGCTCATCCCAGGTAGGAGTTGCTATTAACAGATAATCTACGTAGACTGTTATTTTATTACTTAAGGCTGGTCCTAAAACATGGCACATCACACGTACGAAGGCACAAACAGAGATATTAAGTCAGAAAGGCACCACACGGTATTGGTAACAAACTCCTTCGTACAAGAAAGCTGTGTACTTCCTTGAACTTTCCGCCAGTGGCAAATTCCAATATCCACACCTGATGTCCATAGAGGTTAAGAATTTTACTCCCCGGAATTTTTGCAATAACTCGTCCATGTTCTGCGGTCTATCACTTTCCCTAACCACTATTTCACTCAACCAACGAGCGTCCAAGACCAATCTGACACTCCCGTCTCTTTTTGGTACAACAACAAGAGGATTATTGTACTCACTGACCGCTTTTTCAATCACACCCCACTCTAGCATTCTCTGTATCTTCTTTCGAACCGCCTCCTTCCGAGCCACATGTATTTGGTATGGCTTCCTGAAAAACACTTGGCCAGGTTTCACTTTTAATTGACATTCATAACCTTTGACCACGCCTGGCCGATTTGAAAATACCTTATGTTGCCTTTTTAAAACCTGTCTCAGTTCTTCCTTCTGACTAGCTGAAATTTTATCGATTTCCTGCAATTTAGTTTCTATTTTGTTGAAAATAATTGCTTCTTCTTTTTCTGTGTTTAGCTTACTTTTACTAAGATTAACACCTTCGTCCCAATATCTCCAATTTTTCAGAACTCGTATAAGCAGTTCCCAAGTTTCATCATTATTTACTACATGTTTATCAATAAAAGGTACCGTAATTACTCCGATTATCGGCAAGACCATTTTTAACTGGCTTCTTTCAGAGTCAACAACACTCTGATATTTCGACAAGAAATCTATGCCAATTAAAACCCCAATACTGAGATTGTTTACAATTAAGCATGGATGATCAATTAAATTACCATTAATATCAAAGGGCTGTAAAGCTTCTTGCTTTACCGATTTTGACACTTTGCCAGCAGCACCAATTATTCTTAGTCCTGATACCCTCATTACTGTAAGCTTGTCTTTACCAGGTAATGCATCAAAGAAGGACTGAGATATCGCACTCACCTCGCTTCCACTGTCTAAGAGACAACGTACATTGATACCCAACATAGTCACTATTATTATAGGGTGGCTTATTCTAGGTTGCACAGGTGATTCCTCAAACTCATCCAATAGTTCCTTTTGGATTTGTCTCCAACTAAAGTGATCGACATCTGTCTTCATTACATTTAGGTCAAAGTGTGTGGGGTTTCCTGAACTACATTTTCAGCTGCCTTTTCCAGTCGGTCTATTAATTTCAAATCGAAACACCGCACGACTTCATTACATTTAGTTTGCTGAACATGACCCAAATTACTGTAGTCTGAGCGATTCTGCGCCTCCAGACCGGGCATAACACTAGTTACAGCTAAACCACTTTCACTATTATCGTCGGGTTCCTTCTCCAGTGACAGCTGGTCACAGCTACTGGGTTCATCGACCCCCAACAGGCTATCCTCTACATTCTCACTTACCTCCTATCCTAAATCTATTAGTACAGTATCAACATCCTGCACAGGCACTTAGATAAGAGCACATCATCCTCATCTAAATATAAGCATGAATTTCTTCTGCTTCTTCACCTGACAATTCAATATTTTGTAGCTCTTCCCTACCGTTGCACTGCTGAGCCTTCTCTTTCTCTTCCCACTTAGAAAGTGTCTCTAACACGGTATCTATCAAATACTGTGAGTGGTTTAATATTTCTGCAGTATCATTGGATGCTACCGACCCATCATCCGAATCCGGTCAGTGATTTTCTCTGCCTCGTGATGACTGGGTGTTGTGTGATGTCCTTAGGTTAGTTAGGTTTAAGTAGTTCTAAGTTCTAGGGGACTGATGACCATATATGTTAAGTCCCATAGCCATTTAAACCATTTTGAGCCATCAACCGAATCCTCAGTTTGAGTATTCTAAACTGTCATACTAATCACTGTAATTACTGGCTTAGGAAAAGCAACTGCCTGGTGAGCGCCAGTATCCTCATAGACAGGAACTAGTTTTCCAGCCTCTGCCTACTACTGTTAACTTTATTTGCATTATAGTTAACTGGCACAGCATTGCTTTCAACACTGTTGTTTACTTGCACATTTTTGTTAGGAACAAAATTACTATCATTTGGATGCCATTGTTGGTTCTGGTAATTATTTCTCCAATTCCTACCTTTCTTAGGATGGCGAGCACCTACTGTTCTTATGTTTACATTGCCATTCTGCTCGTTCTTAAAATTACTACTAGTGTTATTAGCATTTCTGTTATTACGTGCTTGCTCCTCATTGGTAGCCACACGCTCTACACGTTCCCAATATTCAATTAAACGATCCAGATCGTCTCTAGGGGCAGATATAATTCTAGTCTGCCAATACCATGGCAGTTTGGCTTCAAGACCTAGTATTATCATTTCAGGTTTTAGCTTTTCGGCCAAATGTGACATACGTGAGATCCATGACCTGGCAAACTCTTTAATAGATTCCTAGCCGGCATTGAAGCGTTTTCCACTCCAAAATTCTCTCAACACTTCACTTTGCTTATTGGTAGACCAATACTCATTAATGAAAGCTGTTTTAAATTCCGCTAACGTTTTACACTTCAACATAACATCAGCTGACCAACGCATGGCGTCACCTGCTAAATGGCTTCTAATAAATGAGATTTTCTCTCGTTCAGACCAAGTTGGTGGAATCACATCTTCAAAATCGTTCCAGAAATCTAGCGGGTGGATATTTTTATCTGGATCGAATCGCAAGAACTACCGACGCCCGATAAAAGCGGCGTTTGCAGCTACAACTTGTTGCATACTACCATTACCAGAAGTCACTGAAGCTTCTTTACTGTCAATGTTAGCAATCTTAGTACTAATATTTTCTACTCTCATTTCAACATTATCTACTCTTTGCACAATATGAGTAGTATCAGTTTTGATTGCGTCTACTTCTGCTTGACGTATGTTTACTTTTATATTAACATCTTTAAACCTATCTGAGCACAGTTCAGATTCCGGCTCGATCTTTTCTGTTAACTTGTGCTCCAACTTCGCATCTTCCATTTGGAAGTCGTTGCGAACCTCAGCAACTTCGGATTTTACTTTATACATCTCAGATAACTGTTGAGCAAACTTTTTCTTAATATCCTCATGGTTGCAATCAATTTTATAATTTAAACTGTCAAGATCCTCTTTCAACTTATTGCAGCCAGTCTTGAAGGAAGTTTCTAATTCAGCTTTATTGGATTGTAATGTATTGTCCGTTGCCTCAAACCGTTTATTAAAATTGGTTTGGCTGGCCGCAATCCTGTTATTTACCTCAATTATATCAGATTTTAACTCAGCTGTCATTCTAGCATTGCTGGCTGACATTTTTGCATTACTGGCAGCTATTGCTTGTAATATTACATTTAAATCAATAGCCCCAGTATCTTTGGGTTGCTCACTAGCTGGCTTCTTATCACACTCAGGCGGCGAAAAACTAGCTCCAACACCAGAATCACCAAAAGTAAATGAAACTTCTGATTGATCAGTCATATCTAACTTCTCCTTTTTAATCTCTACCATCTCTGATGACTGTTTCATTTTTAATTCATCAGAGAAACTATCATCCAATAACTTAACACTTACTGATTTCTGCTTTACTACAGGGGTCTCTATTATTGAATCGTTGCCCTTTTTCACACTACTGTCAGGAGACACTAGTTCGGATTTCACTTTAACATTACTATTTTCATGCATACTTGACCCGTTGTCTGGATTTACAGTTCCTTCAACTGACATAGGTAATGATTTAGGTTTAACTTCTGTTTCTTTTTGCGGTTCTATCGCCGACAGTCTTTTAGTGCAGGTTAGTAAAAGTTTTAACAGCTTTTCACTTAATTTAGTTCCTTCTGCACGACGTATGGCGTTGCCGTCGCGGCGTACCGGGATTACTGATGTGACGCGGCACATTGAACTGCAGACAGCACCTCGACAACTGCTGTGTTGTGGGCGTAGCCCGCAACAGCAGACGCGGCTCCAGTCGCTCCGACGGATGACTGCGATGCGGAGAGACTGACTTCTCGCGATGCCAGCAATGCAGCTAAACTCAGAGCCAGCTCCGTCAATCCAGATGCGTTGTTAATCCAATTGCGTCATCCACATGCACACGTAACACTGTCTATCACTGTTCCATTGCTCAGTTTTACTTTTACTCAGTTTGATTCCCGGCCGATTAGCAACATATGTGGGGCAGCGGGTGGAATAATTTTTAGAATAAATGTTTTGTATTTATGCTGTTTGCCGTTCTCAACACTAGCTCTCTAACTACAATATTGGCAACCAGAAAGCGATTAGCAAAACGTGAAGCCTGTAATTAGAATTCCTAGTGCCCACTTCATCTGAGAAATACATTTATAGCTACAGCTTATGGCTCTGAGGAATTAGGAGATTGTCTGGGATTCATAATCAAAACCCATTCTCTCTAAAATGTTCACTATATTCTGAAAGTCACAGACCAAAAAGAATCCACACAATCCAACTACCAGAGCAGTTCAGAGTCTAATGCGCTAATGCCACTATAACTGTTCAAATGCTCGCCATAATTTGATGATAATGTTCATCAAACGCCACGCTAATAATGGTAGAATGTCTGTTCTGCGGCGGCACGTGAAAATACGACATACGCAAACTAAAGATAGATCATTAACGTGAAACACGTATGTTGTGTGGCGGCGATGGCGAGGCATTGCAGAGTCTCTGACCAGAGAGCTTTTTGTCGTTCCTGGTCTGCGCTTGACCGCGCGAGTTTAGTTCTGTGGCAGTCGAGTTACGAGACAGTTCAGTTGCGGGTTAGCAGTTGTGTGTGAGGAGTCGGCGGGCGTCGACATGGCACTCTGGTCAAGATTCAGGACGAGGTATATTATTTTTAAATAAGGTAATGAAGCAGCATTGCGCTCAGCTAATGATGTAAATTAACTGTAACTAATTTGTCCAAGAATCGCCCCAATAATAATTATGTTTTCAAAGCAATTTTTTAACAAATAATCCTTTAATGAAAGAAATATTTCCCTTGCTATTCCTTAAAGAGAAGTTTCCCTTAAATTCAAAATTTTTGCAATGAATTTCCTCCAAGCTATGGCGAAAAATAAGAGCAGATGCAGTTTTACTAAGGTAAGAATTACAGTTTAATTAGTGAACAGGGCCGAAGATCGACATTTGGGTCTATTTGTGTTTTCATTGTCACTGAGATTTTTTTATCACTGAATTGACTTTCATTTTTTTTTTGTGAGGAACTTATACTTGGGTCAGATAGCTAGTTTTCATTTAATTGTCATTGTCTTTAAATTTATTTGCTGGGATGTTACATTAGGTTCTATTCTCATTATCATTCATTTTTATGGGGAGGTTACACTTGGCTCCATTTCTATTAAATATTGTCTTTAAAAATTTTGTGGGGAGGTTACACTAGGGTCAGATTGCTAATTTTCATTTAATTGTCATTGTCTTTAAATTTATTTGCTGGGATGTTACATTAGGTTCTTTTCTCATTATCATTCATTTTTATGGGGAGGTTACACTTGGCTCCATTTATATTAAATATTGTCTTTAAAAATTTTGTGGGGAGGTTACACTTGGCGACACCCGGTCCAGGATCGTATTTCGTTGAGAATCTTCTGAAACGTAGCCAGATATCTGCTCTTATTTGCTTAAATATAATTAGCATTTGGCGCAACGCTTTTACTAAATTGTGAATTTCTTTCCTCAGATCATCGGCAATTCTTTACTCTGTTGTATTTGTGTTTGTTGCTTTTTGCATTGTGCTTATTTCTTTAGTGAATAATTGTGACTATTGTAAAAATGCCGCGAAAGACTATGAATAGTGTATCGCGAGGTATTGTGAATGAATTTACCGACTTAAACAACGTGACCGATAGTAATTGTGACACGCAGTGTAATGATGGCAATGCTGCGTTCACTGACAATCAGTGCATTCCAACCACTCATGATGATTTTTGTCTTAATGATGAACAAACGAACTCAATTGTCTCCTCTGTTAATTTGCCGATAATTGATGACGCAGGGTGTTCTGTTGTAATGAGCGCTGCCCAGCTTAACTCACCCGGTTTGGAAAATTCAAATGACGAACAGACAAATTTGTCTAATGAAAATGGACAGTGTACTGAAAGTACGACGGATCCATTTAATTCAGAAATAGTGACCGACAGTGTACATTCGACTGGCAAACCTTTTTGTAAACCTCAGAATAACCAAATGGTTACAGAAGACGTGACAATTGCAGGTACGCCACTAAACAGCACAAAGAATACAGTAGCGAATTTTGACATGGATCGAATCATAGCATTAATGATACAACTTAACGAGAACAATTCTAAACAACAGAATGAAAATTTCAAACAGCTTAGTGAACAGAACGAACAGTTAAATGAAAAATTAGACAACAATTCCAGACAGCTTAGTGAACAAATTAGAGACGTTGCCGCGCAGTGTCATGATACCAAGGAACAGTTACGCGAGGAAATAGAGGCTTGTTCAAGAAAAAGTAGCGAAGAAATTAAGTCTGTTGCTCAGGAATTAAGGGAACTGCAAACAGCTGCAACAGAAACACTCAGAGACGAAATTAGCGGAGTCGCTAAACAATGCTCTGAAAAAGCTACACAATTACGTGACGAGTTTAAAGCAATGACAGCAGAACTTTCGCGCACAATGGATGAAAAGATTGACGCGAAATTCGAACAACAGAACACTCAAATTAACGAACGTCTTAGTCTTCACATACAAAACAGTGATACGCGTTTCCGCAAATTTATTCAGGATCAAAATAAAGTCAAACGGCAAGTCATGGAAACAATCACTACTCAGAGACAAGAAGACAAACGTAAAATGTTTGCGAAGGCAAAAACGTATGTAGACAATAATATTGCCACAGTGTCCGACGAAATTAATACCATCAAACAGTCGAACACAGAATTACGTGACGAAATTTCAGATCTTAAATCGAAAACAGACACATACACAACCGATTTTCAAACAGTGACCGACAGACTTGAACAATTAGAACTAACACAGGATTCCGATGTCGTCAAAGCTGACGTTAAAAAACTGAACGAAACTACACGTAAATTGCAAAAACAGATTAATGCCACTGACACTAAAACCGATGATCAGGTAAAAATACTGACTGAAAAATGTGATGAACTGGCCAGTCGTATTGACGTCATTGAAAGTAATAATGACAGCAAATCAGACCGGTTTCATTTAATCAAACACCTGAATTTCAAAATTTACAGCAGACAGTTAATGAGATCGATTCGTCTAATAACACGTTGCGTAGAAAGTTGTCAAGTTTACAACAAGAAGTAACAGAGACAAAAAGTATTTCAGTTAATGACACATCACAGCAGACGCCACTTTGCGAACATTTGTCAGACTCGCGCAACGCGTATAATTTGGGTAATCTACAGAGAGTACGGGACTTAGATTCCGAACAACCACAGTTCAACAGATTCTCTTACAATCCTGAACCTGTTCCATCACACAGAGACGATAATTTCGATTACAAACATTTTCTGTCAGTAAGAAAATTTAAAGTGTTTAAGAATGACAGAACACAGATTCACCCACTGGATTGGATACAACAATTTAGCTTTGCTTTTCCACCGACTTGGCCCGTTACGCATAAACTTGAATTTATTTGCAGTTTTTTGGAAGGCGAACCGGCAACTCGAATGAGACTGATCGCGAGACAATGTTACTCGGTAGAAGAGTTTCAGAATGCTTTTCTGTCAGCATATTGGTCGAAGACGACACAGCGCGGAATTAAAGATCAGTTAATTAGTTTACCGAATTATGAGAACTCAAATTTTCCAAGTGTGGCGCAATTTTTTGAGCACATGGTGCAACAAAACCAATATTTAAGTGAACCCTATAGTGAATCTGCAATTATTCAATTATGTATCTCTAAAATACCACGATCATTAAGAGTGTCACTTTTAACAGGTCAGCAAAAAGAAAATATTTCGGCATTCAGGGATCTGCTGCGGCTTTTAGAAGTGCAGCAATCAGATTATTCTTTCGTAAACAAAAATTTTTCATATGACAACCAAGGTCAACAGACGTACAGCAATTATGATCAGACACGTAATTTTAATAGGAAAGGTAACAGACGCCTTAGGAATGACAACCACCAAAACTTTAATAACAGACAAAATTCTAATTATCAATATCGTCAAAATTTTGAGCAACAGGAATCACATTTTGGTAACAATAGACGTTTTCCACCACAACAGCATGAAAGTCAGCCGGTTGGAATACATAACCAACAATGTAACGCACAAGGTCAACCTAACTTTAATGTTTCGCCGCATGCACGTATAGTCCCAGATCCAACAAATAGTAACGCACGGCAGCAAAGGAACAACTACGTACAGATAACGCAGTATTTCAATTCCTATCGCAATGCACCGTATAGGAATGACTATCACGACAGACGTAAAAATGATGAGCACAATTATCAGCGTACATATAATAACAGTCGATCTTACCAACAGCAAAATCATCCGCAAGAACATATTCTTATGAATGAACCCGACAGTAGGTATCATCCAGAGCGTAACACGTCTGGAAGAAGTAATAGAACTGTTCAAATAGTAGAACTGCCACAGCATCCTCCTGATAACAATAACACGTCAGATAGAATTTGACTAGATACTGTACAGGTCGCATCTTCCAGTAACACGAGCACTACTTTAGACACGCAGAATGTCGTTCACGAAAATGTAATTACTTTTGACGACATCAGAGACACTCTTTTGCAGGAAAGACCAGTTATTCAGAAAACTATTTCACATCCTGTGATCGAAATTAAAATTCGTTCATCGAAATTTTCAGCAGTAATCGATTCCGGATCACCTATGTCAGTAATAAATGAAGAAAGTTTTAACGAGTGTAACAAAGAAAATACCTATCCCACATTACCTTTAGGCAAAACGAAAGTGAAAGGAGCAGTATCGAGTAAAGGAATAGACGTTAAATTACAGACGCATTTATCATTTTGTATTGCAGGTCACACATTTCACTCAAATTTTTGGATTGTTCCTTTATTGACAACAGACGTTGTTTTAGGTAATAATTTTCTGGTACAACACGACGCTGTTATTGATTTTTAAAATTCATATTTAATGTTGAAGGATGAAAATGTGTAATTGGCTTTAGAATTTCAGCACTCATTATCGGCAGAAGAAGAAACAATTAATTGTACTGAGGTTATTTCCGTATCACGTAACATAGACTGTAGTTCCACATTGTTCACAGATACGTACGTACATAACTATAACACTCCAGACGAAGCTGACTACGACGTAATGCAGATGATTTGTGATAAAGTTAAACAAAGCAGTGCAAATACAGACAACGAACGAACGCAATTACACAAAATTCTTTTACAGCAAGCTCCAGTTTTTGACAACATTCCTGGTACTATGTCCGGATTTATGTATGAATTTCAAGTCAAACAGCACGACACATTTAAAGCTAAGCATTATCCTATTCCGTATATTCATAGAGAACAAGTTATAAAAGAATTGCAGGATATGCTCGACCAAGGAATTATAGAACCAGCAGTTAGTCCGTACATAAACCCGCTACATATTGTTAAGAAAAAAGATGGCTCACTTCGCCTCGTACTTGATTCACGTCACATTAATGACATTATTATTAATGAAACAGATCGACCACACACTTTAGAGGAACTTCTACAGAAATTTCATGGTACTGCTATTTATTCTACATCAGATTTGAAATCGGGATTTTGGCAAATTCAACTTCATCCGAATTGCAGAAAGTATACAGCTTTTCTCTGTTTCGGCGACTGTTATCAATTTTGTAAATTACCATTTGGTTTAACTATTTCTTCTGCAACTTTTATTCGCGGTTTGAACGCAATACTTCCGACAGAACTTAAAGATAGAATTACGACGTACGTAGACGACATTCTTATCGCAGGAGCTAACTGGTGTGAACACAATATGATTCTTGAACGACTGTTGCAAACTTTTCATGCACAAGGACTCACAGTTAATCTCAGCAAATCGCATTTTGGTAAAACTTCTATAAAATTTCTTGCACACGTAATTTTAGCAAAAGGCATTGCGCCTGATCCGGAAAAACTTCAAGCTCTGCGTGACATTACTGTTCCTACAACGAAGAAACAATTACGTAGTTTTTTGGGCTTAATTAACTTTTTTCGCAAATTTATTCATCACTCTGCTTTAGACACACCTAGATTATGCCAATTAACAGGTAAAAACACTATTTGCTCATGGGATAAGCAAGCACATTCTGAATTTGTGAACCTGAAACATGCTTTGTTGAATGCTCCACTTTTATCGGACCCAGATCTTACCAGAAATTTTTCTATTGCCACCGACAGTTCCAACACAGCTTTAGGCGTACATATTTTTCAGGAAATTGAAGAAGATGGCTCTACAGTAATTAAAAACATCACATTTGCAAGCCGCATTTTGTCACCTGCTGATCGAAATTACTCCGTTACAGAACTGGAAACATTATGTGTTGTATGGGCTTTTACGAGATTTCGGCACTTTCTTTATGGCAGACACACCACCGTTTACACAGACCACAGAGCGATACAATTTTTACTTTCAGCTAAATTCACACACGATAGATTAAGTAGATGGAAGCTATATTTACGGGAATATAATTTTACGATTGTTCACATTCCCGGCACACAAAATGTTATAGCAGACGCACTATCGCGTTCTCTCAGCAACAATCAGCAAGACGTAGCAACCAACTTCTGCAAAGCAAATTTCAGTGTCATGTACATTCAGCAAGTTGCATTTGAAAATTTTATTTCATCGTCATTACAGGACATAGCAAAAGAGCAAAGTAAAGACAATATGTGGAAAGAAATTAAACACCTTTGGCAAGATAAGAATAATGTTACGATTAGACACCATTACACTGTACGCAATGACATTCTGTTTCGCCGTTCTCATCCAGACAGCAACAATTGGTTATTATGCATTCCTGACGAACTAGTTAACAAATTAATATGGTACACTCATTTAAGCTACGCACATTACGAAGCCAGAAAATGTTTTCTTATACTGAGACAGAACTGTTATTTTACAAACATGGAAAAACGTATACGACGAGTTTTAGCGTCATGCAAAATTTGCCAGAAAGCTAAGTCAGACACCACTTCACATATTCCTCCATTATATCTCATTATACCTGTTAAATTAAGACATATGGCCGCAGTAGACATTTTTGGTCCGATTCCCAGAACTAATAGAGGTTTTTGCTACATCTTTGTCGCTGTTGAACTCAGTTCAAAATTTGTTACTTTCACTCCGTTACGCAAAGCTACTGCTAAAACTGTTTCGAAAGCATTTGTAAAACATTTTCTATTTCATGTAGGGCATGTGATGAAAGTAATTTCTGATAATGGATCACAATTTCGTTCTGCTATATGGACACGCATGCTACGAGCTAGAAACATTCCTCCGATCTATATATCCAAGTACCACGCTTCTTCGAACCCTTGTGAACGATTAATGAAAGACATTGGTAAACTGTGTAGAATATACTGCCACGAAAGACACACTAATTGGGATACACACATATTCTCATTCCAAGATGTAATTAATTCCATTCCAAATGAATCCACTATGCTATCTCCGTCTGTTATACTGAAAAACGTTGAACCACCAAACAAAATTAAACAATTAGTAAACTTCCCTACCTGTCGTCGACCAAGACACCACGAAATAATTGACATTGCGCTGAACAACATCAAACGTGCCGCAGAGCGCCGGAGAAGACAGCAAAAACAAGTTTGTACACGCCGAAACTTTCACATTGGACAGAAGATATTAGTACGAACACACTATTTATCCAGCAAATTAAAAGGTAAGTGCAGTAAATTTGAACTTCTATACGCAGGTCCATATCGGATTCGCAGTATTCCTCACCCCAATGTAGTACACGTCGAAACTCTGAGAACTAGAAAATCGAAAGGAAACCACCACTTATTCAACATAAAACCCTTTATTGAGTAAACATACTTTACGATTTATCACACTGTAATGCTATTTACTAATTTTTATGATCATTTATGCAATTATATTCACATGACTAATTATTGATGATTATCGTATTTTTTCTTGGCAAGTGCCCGGCAAGGTAAGGTTAGCAGGTCGCTTTTCTTGTCGTTACACATTAGACCGTGCATATTTTCCAGATGAACTTACGCATTTTATGAATAATTATGCAATTCTATGTAGTGACGTATTAATTTTATCAAATTCTCTCTCCATTAAAGTCTTTAATTGTCGCCTCTGTTAACTACACTACATACAAGCTGAACACAACGAACGCCACATTTTGTCTTTTTTTATGTATGTACGATTGTTTTCAAGTTTTGTTTATATGCACTGTGAAATAGTTAAGGTATAATACACCAGTTGATTTTGACATTTTTTGCCCTATGATATCTCAACATCGTGACTATTTTACATTTTTCTTTTTTTTTTCTGCTGCATTGTGATATTCTCTGTACATTTTTGCGTTTGAACACTGTCTATGCTTTTGATATATTACGTTTTCTGTCATGTTATGCTGTATGCTTAATTGTGTCACCATTAACCAGTCATTATTTAGTGGGTATATGATTTAAATGCAAGGCATTAATCTTTGTTCATCATTTTCAGAAAGAAATAACGTGCAAAGGAAATAAATTAAACAGAAATGGGAATTTCACCTACAGAATAAACGAAAGAAGATGCAATAACTGTATGAGGAAGAGTAAATGGATCAGGATTAACAAGCGTTAACAAGAATATACTATACACATCGTAGAATAGCAGTCTTAACTAATTTTTTCTTTCAGAATACAAGGCGATTGATGCAGGCTGTCAGACAGAACTACACATCTTAGTTTTAGTGATAAAATATGCTAGAGATAAGGAATAGTTGTGTAATGAGTAATGAAGTGATTTTTTTGCAGATGATAATGAATGATGATGAATAATGATGAAGAATATGCTACTATGAATAATGAAGTTCTTCTTTACAGGTGATGATAATAATGGAGTTATGATAATATAAGTAATGAAGTGATGGATAATGAAGATTTTTTCTTTACAGATGAGGATGATGTTGAAGTTTATGTATTTATGCTATGTAGTTATTTAAGTATTTGTTGCAGTTTGTTTTCACAGTATGTTTTATATCGTATGGTATGATGACTGAAGGTTTTAGAAAGGACAGCTGTGGAACACATTTTTTATACACATTTCACTACCTGTTAATCTGAAGTTCACTACTTTTCAGCATAGAATGCGTTTCTTCTTTCAGCTCAATAATCCATTTTGTATTTTTTCCAGGAGAAGCCTTTCATGATAGTTACTAAACTTGTTACTTATTAAGCGTATACTAGTACTTGCAATTTTTTTTATCCACTTGTGTCACAACCTTGCTACAGCTGACTCATGACGAATGACGTTACACATTTTTCATTTACAGGAACAACCCAGAAGCAATGTTTTTTCTTTTTCTCTTCTTGCTTTTCCTTATAATTACCCAAAGCAATGCATTCCTAACTAACTAGCACAGAAACAAAAAAAAAATGTGTTACCAGTCCCAAATAATACTACTAGTTTAAGAGAATTCTGAATAATACTGATCAGCTCTGAATAGTATGTCACTTCAGTAATGACTTCTTAATGATATAAAAAAAATAATGCTTTGTAACTGGCAAATAACTGCCACTGTTTATTGTAATGAGACTACTTATAATTCCCATGATTATTAATGCTATGACTGTAATTAACTGATTTTTAATCATGACTTCTTAATGGTGTGTATCACCAGTTTAAAATAATGCTACTCATTTAAGAGAGTTCTGAATAAGACTGAATGATGAACAATGTTTTATACTGTACAATACTTGCTGGCCACTGAGTGCCAATAATTAATATAACTAAATGAATTATGACTTTTCATGTTTTGGTAACTGACCACTGAGTGCCAATAATTAATGCAACTAAATGAATTATGTTATTAATTATGCCATTAATTAGCTCCTGTTTTCAATGATGACTTTTCATGTTTTGGTAACTGGCCACTGAGTGCCAATAATTAATGTCACTAAATGAATTGTTATTAATTATGCCATTAATTAGCTCCTGTTTTCAATGATGACTTTTCATGTTTTGGTAACTGGCCAATGCGCGCCAATAATTTGTATAACTCAATGAATTATGTTAATGCTATGCTAATAATTGACCCTCCTTTACAATGTTGACTTCTGATGAACATTATTGTGTCATACTAAATATGCTTTGTAACTGGCCAAAGACTGCCGCTGTTTATTGTAAAACGATTACCCATGATGCCAATAATTTAATTTTATGAACATTATTCTGTAATACTAAATACATGGTACAGAAATGTTCAATAACTGGGCTATGAATGCCGCAAACTACTAATGTAATTGCTAATCAAGACTACTATGTGACTTAATGTCCTTCACCTTCTGACCTAACTACCTGGAATTACTGTAATATCCATTTGTCTTGTCCATCCTCATGATCATGGAGCACTATATTTGGTTTTTGCACTAATTCTACGTTGGTGTGCCTTGTAAGAGCGTGGTGTTGACACGACATGTTGTCCACCACCGTGAGCGATGAAGACGTTATTATGGTCCCACTGTTTGGTGTACCTGATGTACTGCCAAAATGATAACAGGAAATATTACTACGACGTTTCAGTGTCTTGGATACGCTGATAAATACTTCTGGGAAAAAAACTGCAAATTGTCTCACATGATGTTGTACTTCTGTGGAAAGATATGGACTTTCAGTGCAGCTGCGTGCAACCTAAGTGCTACAACCATGATGCAATCCTTCCTATTCCTTCCCTAATTCTTGTAAAATTGTAAAATGAAAAAGTCATATACATTGCGTGTGCACTTCCTTTCTTTTGTTAATAAGATCACGTTATCCTGAAATTACTAAAGACTTCTATAGTGCATGTGCACTTTATTATACTCCTTGATTTGTTTGTTTGTTGTAGAAAAATACTAGAGAGTACTACAGTCCGTGTGCATTTTTGTCATTTGTCAATATAGTTTGTACTCATTAGGTTTGTTTGTCGTAAAAATATTAAACAGTTTTTCAGTGCATGTACACCTATGTTATGTGTTAGTATGTTTTCTACTGAACTTCAGTGCCTGTGCACTTTTCTCATTTTTCAATATGATTTGTACTCATTCTGTATACCTTTTATGATATGCTCAATACTTCAGTGCGTATGCACTTATGTCATTTGTTACTCATTGTATATACATTTCGTCATTTGGTGATATGTTCTGAACTGCAGTGCATGTGCACTCATGTCACTTGTCAACATGATTTTTTGGCCATTCTGTTCAGATAATGCTAAAGAATTTTTCAGTGCGTGTGCACTTTGTTATCTATCAAATAATTTGTATATACATTTTCCTGATATGTTTTGTACTCTTATTTTGTCTTTGTCTGAAATGTTTTGTACTCGGTGCATGTGCACCACATTTAATTTATGTACTACATTTGAATATTCTGTAAATTGTAAAAATTGATTAATTAAAGAAAAAAATTTTGCCGCACTTGGCAAGTCCAAATGACTCACCATCGCTGCCAAATTTTTGCCACCCCAGTGGAGTGTTATGAAACACGTATGTTGTGTGGCAGCGATGGCGAGGCATTGCAGAGTCTCTGACCAGAGAGCTTTTTGTCGTTTCCGGTCTGCGCTTGACTGCGCAAGAGTTTAGTTCTGTGGCAGTCGAGTTACGAGACAGTTCAGTTGCGGGTTGGCAGTTGTGTGTGAGGAGTCGGCGGGCGTCGACATGGCACTCTGGTCAAGATTCAGGACGAGGTATATTATTTTTAAATAAGGTAATGAAGCAGCATTGCGCTCAGCTAATGATGTAAATTAACTGTAACTAATTTGTCCAAGAATCGCCCCAATAATAATTTTGTTTTCAAAACAATTTTTTAACAAAGAATCCATTAATGAAAGAAATATTTCCCTTGCTATTCCTTAAAGAAAAGTTTCCCTTAAATTCAAAATTTTTGCAATGAATTTCCTCCAAGCTATGGCGAAAAATAAGAGCAGATGCAGTTTTACTAAGGTAAGAATTACAGTTTAATTAGTGAACAGGGCCTAAGATCGACATTTGGGTCTATTTGTGTTTTCATTGTCACTGAGGTTTTTTTATCACTGAATTGATTTTCATTTTTTTTGTGAGGAACTATTACTTGGGTCAGATAGCTAGTTTTCATTTAATTGTCATTGTCTTTAAATTTATTTGCTGGGAGGTTACATTAAGTTGTATTCTAGTTAACATTCAATTGTTGTGTTTCAAAATTTCTCTGGAGAGCTTACACTTAGCTCAAGGACTATTCACATTTAAAATAATATCATTTCATTTTTTGTGGGGAGGTTACAAACGTCATCCCAAAATTAACACTTCACTCGAAAACGATTGCATGGTTACGCGTAACCCGAGTAACTTATTACGGCATCCGAGGTTATTTATATCAACGATACCGACGCGACGCGACTCCCGCACAGGTGGTGCGATCAGCGTCTGGAGAGAACTGGGGCCTACCTCCTCTCGCGCAGCGTTCTTACATATAAAGCCGTGGTGCGGACGGCTAAGGGAACGCCTGATCAAATCTGCTCTCCCGACTAGCTGCTGGGCTAGTAATGCACCACTTTAAGTTATCGAATAAACCATTGCTTCCTTTGCTGATGGCCGATGAAGCTCTCAATTTAAATGTAAGCATAATAAAAGTTTGACGTGGCTAAGTCAAATGTTTTGGGCGAGATAATTAACTTAATTACACTACACGCAGTAGACAAGCTCTGAACTTACCCTTTGGAGATACGCTATCGCTATAGTTCTATAGTTATTCAGTTGAAACTTCTCACATCTTTATGATTATAGTGGATCTCCCTTCTCCTTAAATTTAAACATCCTAGCTTTATTTATTCGCCTACTTAATCTATCTTGCTTCCTTAATTTCTAAGACAAAAACGAGAAAATCGTGAATTTCAACTGAAATTTTAATTTGTGAGATCCAGAATACTGTTTCTACTAAATTGTTATGTAAAAGGAATCTAAATATAAATTTTTAAGTTTCCTGCTCTTTTCTGTTTCGCTAATGATTTTTACAGAAAAACGTCCAAATTTCGAAAATAGTTAAAGTTATTAAACTGATATTCAACACATATTGATTTAGTATTACTCCTGACATGCTAGAAACGTTTCAGGTTATTTAGTTGATTTTTAAAGTATTGCGCAACATTTATGACGTCAGAGCTAGTTACAGCGGACTAGGCTGGCACACAATGGAAAGATTGATGTGAATTTTATAAGGCGTGAGTATGCTGCTTCCCTACAGGCTGCATCAATCCTGTCAGAAAGCTGATAACATGAAAAAAATTTCGTGGGCACGTCCAAAATCCTTTCTGTCAATTTCTCACGTATTCATGTCGATCATCTTACTGCGGTGATTCCATACAGCCTACTGGCGCATACACATCACTTCGCTGCCACGACTTAAGAGAGCAGTGGACAGTGTAATGGAACGAAACAAAAACAGGGGTTGAACAAAAATACCGATATACAAAGAAACACAACACACTATAGTGCCTAATATGATGTAGGTGAACTGTGGGAATTCAAAGCAGATTCCAGCTGTGTAGAAATGAAAAAACATAGGACCTTCATGGTTTTCAAGTGATTATTGCACCATCTTGGTTCAAATGGCTCTGAGCACTATGGGATTCAACTTCTGAGGTCATCGGTCCCCTACAACTAAGAACTACGTAAACCTAACTAACCTAAGGACATCACACACATCCATGCACGAGGCAGGATTCGAACCTGCGACCGTAGCGGTCGCGCAGTTCCAGACTGTGGCGCCTAGAACCGCTCGGCCACTCTGGTCGGCTGCACCATCTTCCTGCAAAATACTTGTAAGTTCCGGTAACATTGGGTAGCGATCACCCACCGTTCAACCAAAGTAGCCCGCAAGGGCTCAATAACATAGAGTTCTGGAGACTGGAAGCCAGGAGGGCTGCGACAGTTCATTCTCGTACTCATGAAACGAGACGTAAAAAAAGCGAGCTTTGTTAATAGGGGCCTGTCCCCTTGGGACACCGAATCTACAGTGAGAGACATTGTACCATGGATTGGACCTGATCAACCAAAATGGTCACTTAATCCTTGACAGAAATGCGATCTTGAAGAGTAACCATGGTTCCCGTGGAATTCCACGATATAGCTGCCCAAATCACCACCGAACCGCCGTCATATTTCACTTTTGATTCCCAAACTCTAACAGAATTTGCATAAAGCGTGAAATGGGACTTATCTGCCCCAAAGACTTTCTTCGATTGTTCTGTAGTTTTATGGATTCAGTTTCACGCTTTCCTGTCACGTGCATTTGCATCACTGATGAATGGTTTTAGAAGTCCAGCTCGCCCTGAAATTTTCAGCTTAAAGATCTTCCTTCGTGTTGTTGTGGTGCTGATAAAGTTCGCGGGCGCTACATTCAGTTCTGGAGCGACTTTTGCAGCATTCAAGCGCTTATGTTTTATTACCATTCTCTTCGATGATTGTTTCTCACGTGCTCTCAATACACACTTTGTGATTTAACAGTAGATGATTCTCAGCTTTCCCTATATGAGGTACAGAACTCCGATACGGTGCTTCATGCAACAACAAACATTCCGGCTCCCTGTGTAATGGAAGCGCCGACCGTACGAGCACCAACAATTTACTCACGTTATTCGGTTTCACTTAGCTCCATCACTGCGCTATCAAGTACGCAGGCCACTGTTCTGATTACGGCTGACACTTGAAAATTATTGAGAACATTGCACAGGAGCCGTTGGTGGTCAAATACAGCAGGGAAACTTGCAGGCTTTCGTATCATCAGCATTTTTTTTCAAACATGCATTTCTTGCGGTGTCTCCAACTCCTTTGTATCTTACTATGGCGTGCTGGATTTTTATGTGAAAAATCTTTAAAGTTTTTAAATAAAACTAAGTTTATTAACATTCTAGTTCTTTATTCTTCACGTTCACATATTTGAGAACCCGCCACCAAGTCGTCACAAGATCGTTACAGTTTACTATGCAAGCGATTAGAATTTACACTCGAAATACTACGAATCGACCCAAGAGACGGGGATATTTTATGGCACAAAATATAATCACCCTAGCGACGAACGCATTTCTCCCAACGAGAGACCTGTTTGTTCTTATCGTCACTGTGGAATATTTGACTTTCTGAATCGAGCCACAACCTCACCTCTACTGGTACCATTTCATCACAGGATGTTCGACCATAGTGAACCCAAGGCGTCGGGTTATTGCAGGTGACGCAGCGCTCGTGTGTTGGCTGGCATTGTCATGCTGAAGGACAGGATGCACCACGTGTGAACAAACTCTTCGATTTCGAAACTTGATTACAGCTTGCTGTTTCTCATGCAACGACATACTTAACTTACAAACCGCGTGTTACACGCTATAATTCGCAGCCGTCTAGAGGCAGAATATTGCAACTTTAGACAGCGAAGCGGGGAAGTAGATCGAGTAATAGGCAAGACAAGTAATACCTGAACCAATATTGCGAACATAATAAAAAAATTCGGAAATATCAGTTTTCAGTAGACCGTTGTATTCTTGTGCTCTTGGTAAGATATCAATACACAGGGTGAAGAGAAAACACAGCACTTAACGATCGGCATGCGTTTCCCAATCGGAATTCAAGACAAAAGTCTCGCCATTAGGTTTCATAGAAATGCGTTTTAAAAAGGAGGCTTTGTTAACACTGTAACTGCGTGCATCGTGGTCAAGAACAGATAGCATGAACACTGTGATCTGACGGAGGTGTCCCACTGAGCTGCGTCCGCCACAATTTTTTTCTTTTTCTTTTTAGTTAAAGCATCAGTTTACATCCGATTTACACTTCTACAGTGAAGTATGTCCTGTTTTTCTTTCTGTTACTGTTAATTTTATTTAAACATTAGGACATAACATCAACTTCTGACAAATATACGACCACTTACTTTCATTCATGACACACATAAAGCCAATAGAATATAACAGTGGACACAGTAACATCGTCTGTATCGAATTAAGTTTATAAAACACAATAAGTAGATTACATTAGATTCTACATTACGCTGTGCGCTATAATTCCATTTTGCACGTTTGACGTCCGGTGCTATCCTTACAGAGCCAGGGCGTACACGTACCAGTAAAATTCACAATACAGATGATGTTCGAAGCGAAGTGCATTTGCACTTGCTGGGCCATACTGTGCTGGACCATACGTCACACACATTCCATAACTGCCGAAGCGGCATGCGCGCGAGCTATTAGATCGTGTACATCCTTGGGTAGACTACCATAAATCTGTTCCTTTAAGTGTCCCTGCAAATAAAAATCTTGTGAATGATAATCCGGGGAATATGGAGGCTGGAACATTGGACCTCTACCACGACTAATCCATTTCCCTGAAAAATCTTCATTTAAATGGTTAAGTACATTCATTCCAAAGAGTGACGGTGCACCATAGTGCTGAGACCATAGCTGCCGCCGAACACCAAGTGGAAGGTTTCTTAATGCGTTAGGCGAAGTATTCCAAAGAGGAGTATGATACAGGAGCGCATTCCACTTGTTCGATAACAGGCAAGGGATCATAAGCATCCCTCCGACGATTCCGGCCCACAGGGTTTTGTCAAAGCGTGCCTAAAAGCCACCTACACGGATGACATGTGGCTTGTGTTCCGAATAACAATTATTGTTGTGTAGGCTGAAGATTCCTTCAAGAGTGACAATAGATTCGTCAGTTCGTACTGTGCAAAAGTAGCTGGTGCACAAGCAATTCGCACCACTGTGGTCATCGAATGCGGTTTTCTGGCCGCTGGTGTTGACTTAACATGTAATGACATGGATGCTGTTCTTTATCCTGCAACATTACAACAAAAATTCATTGAGATAGCTGGAACTGCCTTGGAACATCACAGATACTTCGCCGAGATGATTGGTCAACGTTTTCAGCGGTCGCATCCTCTATTTATGAGGTAGGTCTAATCCTTGGATAACCTTTGTCTATTACTTGTGGACGAAGATGATTGTTTTCTGTAAGGTGTTGATCGGGATAGTGCCTTTGCGGGGGCCGGGCAGTAGCAGCAGCAGCCACTTGGCTATGGGATACACTCAGCCCCAAAAGCATACCGACGTATTCATCGTTTTTGTGCTCCATCAGAAAGCCGCCCTACATTAACTTGCAGTGCCAGTTATAGCTGTGCATTGCTCAGTTATCAGACAGTTACATGCAATTCAATGGATCCCACTGTTATGAGATAGTGACGAAACAATGTTCTGATTATAAACACTAGAACTAGGGAATGGGACGTCTAAAAAATAAAAAAGGAACCTGACGAGGATTCGAAACACAGCTCCATGGTGGATGTGGTTTTCATGTGTCAGCAGTCTACAGAATATTTTTTATTCTTTTATCAGATTGACTTGATAATTTCGCGAATATTCAGACGACCATAGTCAAGGTCATTACGTAACAATCTGGTTAACTAAGAAACTAGCTCACAGCCTATCGTCTGTTTTTTAATTTTATTGACTGATTTTTGTATTTTTTATTCTGATTCTTATTTTTTTATTTGTTATGTGTAGAAGACAAAAAAGTGAACAAAACAAGGATTCGCGAGACTGGGGCCCGGAAAAAGGGAGAAATCAAAGATACACATGCGAACTTAACCAACACACCGTCGATTAAAAACAAGAAAAAGCATATTGACAAAAAGCTTTTGTTAACGTGGGGACTGTAGCCACTTCCAACGCGCGGTCTGCAGATACTGGTGAAAGACAAGAACATCAGTTCGTTTCCTGCTTCAACAGTGTAGTGGTCCAGAAGTATTCGCTTTCGTCTGAGGAAAAAAGGTCACATTCAGACCAATAATAATTCCATCCAAAAAAGAGTAAATACCAACTGTCGATGAATCCAGAGCCAATTATCCCGTCGACAAGAGACCAGTCTGTGATGTAAGGTTTCAGTGTGATGGCATTCGTTACATTGATGAGGTGGGCGAACGCCAATGCGATAAACACAGTCCCCAGTTGGTTGGTTGGTTGGTTGTTTGAGGAAGGAGACCAGACAGCGTGGTCATCGGTCTCATCGGATTAGGAAAGGATGGGGAAGGAAGTCGGCCGTGCCCTTTCAGAGGAACCACCCCGGCATTTGCCTGGTGTGATATAGGGAAATCGCGGAAAACCTAAATCAGGATGGCCGGACGCGGGATTGAACCGTCGTCCTCCAGAATGCGAGTCCAGTGTCTAACCACGGCGCCACCTCGCTCGGTCCCCAGTTGGTATCGAACGATAAGTGACCCTATACCACGACGAAGCAATCTGCACCAGTAATACATAAAGACAAAGATGAAAGCAGACAGTTTTCCATGGTGTTGACGGCGAAGCCATTTCAACAGGCGAGCGGCAAAGTGGTTACACCAACGGGATAATAAACCTCCGGTAGTGATGTACGTCTTTGAAAGGATATCCGCACCTCAGAAAATGACATTTACACTACTGGCCATTAAAATTGCTACACCAAGAAGATGACGTGCTGCAGACGCGAAATTTAATCGACAGGAAGAAGACGCTGTCATATGCAAATGATTAGCTTTTCAGTGCATTGACACAAGATTGGTGCCGGTGGCGACACCTACAACGTGGTGACATGAGGAAAGTTTCCAACCGATTTCTCATACACAAACAGCGGTTGACCGGCGTTGCCTTGTGAAACGTTGTTGTGATACCTCGTGTAAGGAGGAGAAATGCGTACCATCACGTTTCCAACTTTGATGAAGGTTGGATTGCAGCCTATCGCGATTGCGGTTTATCGTATCGCGACGTTGCTGCTCCCGTTGGTCGAGATACAATGACTGTTAGCAGAATAGGGAATCGGTGGGTTCAGGAGGGTAATACGGAATGCCGTGCTGGATCCCAACGGCCTCGTATCACTAGCAGTCGAGATGACAGGCATCTTATCCGCATTGCTGTAACGGAAGGTGCAGCCACGTCTCGATCCATGAGTCAACAGACGGGGAAGTTTATAAGACTACAACCATCTGCACGAACAGTTCGACGACGTTTGCAGCAGCATGGACTATCAGCTCGGAGACCATGGCTGTTGTTACCCTTGACGCTGCATCACAGACAGGAGCGCATGCGATGGTGTACTCAACGGCGAATTTGGGTGCACGAATGGCAAAATGTCATTTTTTCGGATGAATCCAGGTTCTGTTTACAGCATCATGATGGTCGCATCCGTGTTTGGTGACATCGCGGTGAACGCACATTGGAAACGCGTATTCGTCATCGCCATACTGGCGTATCACCCGGCGTGATGGTATGGGGTGCCATTGGTTACACGTCTCGGTCACCTCTTGTTCGCATTGACGACACTTTGAACAGTGGACGTTACATTTCAGATGTGTAACGACCCGTCGCTCTACCCTTCGTTCGATCCCTACGAAACCCTACATTTCAGCAGGATAATGCACGACCGCACGTTGCAGCTCCTGTCCGGGCCTTTCTGGATACAGAAGATGTTCGACTGCTGCTCTGGTCAGTACATTCTCCAGATCTCTCACCAATTGAAAACGTCTGGTCAATGGTGGCCGAGCACCTGGCTCGTCAGAATACGCTAATCACTACTCTAGATGAACTGTGGTGTCGTGTTGAAGCTGCATGGGCAGCTACATCTGTACACACCATCCAAGCTCTGACTCAATGCCCAGGCGTATCAAGTTCGTTTTACGACCAGAGGTTGTTGTTCTGGGTACTGATTTCTCAGGATCTATGCACCCAAATTGCGTGAAAATGTTATGACATGTCAGTTCTAGTATAATATATTTGTCTAATGAATACCCGTTTATCATTTGCATTTCTTCTTGGTGTAGCAATTTTAATGGCCAGTAGTGTATAAAACATTCATTTACATATCGTAATTTAGGGTTAATATGTTGGGTGGTGTCAGACTGACCGACTGGAGCCAGGAGTTGTAACGGAAAATGACGCCTGTGTAAATGTTAAAACATTGCGTCATACAAACAAGATGGGCGCTTTCACTTTAATATTGGGAAGACCTTATCGTCCGATTCAGTGAGATACGGCGGCTGGTCAGTAGTGCAGGGTGATGCACGTCCCTCTGTACATTCCTACGTGCTGCACGCTTGTGACACTGTTGCCAACTCCTCGTTGTCATAGATGTGTTTTCAAAATGTACCCGAACTGATTTTGCTAGAGAACCTTTTGTCTTGAATCTGCACGAGGAATCGCATGCCGAAATCAAAGTGCGGCAATTTCTCTTCAATTATTCAAAAAGAGTTCTTGTAAGTAGGCTGTTTATGTTTTCTCTATGTAAGTAGGCTGTTTATGTTTTCTTATTGGCAATGTTACTATGTAAGTAGGCTGTTTATGTTTTCTCTATGTAAGTAGGCTGTTTATGTTTTCTTATTGGCAATGTTACGTAGCGCTCAATATGAAAATCACTGGCTGTGCTGTGTGCAGTCTCTGGCTGCTTTGCATTGTTGTAATACTCGCCATTGTAGTGTTAGGCAGCTGGCTGTGAACAGCGCGTAGCGTTGCTCAGTTGGAGGTGAGCCGCCAGCAGTGGTGGATGTGTGGAGAGAGATGGCGGAGTTTTGTAATTTTTCATGAACTGGTATATTTATATATGATGGTATCAAGGTAAATACATTGTTTGTTCTCTATTAATATCTTTCATTTGCTAACTATCCCTATCAGTAGTTAGTGCCTTCAGTAGTTTGAATCTTTTATTTAGCTGGCAGTAGTGGCGCTCGCTGTATTGCAGTAGCTTGAGCAGCGAAGATTTTGTGAGGTAAGTGATTTGTAAAAGGTATAGTTTAATGCTAGTCAGGGCCATTCTTTTGTAGGGAATTTTGAAAGTCAGATTGCGTTGCGCTAACAAAATATTGTGTGTCAGTTTAAGGTCAGTCCTGCATAAATTGTTCAAAGGGGTTTCATATGTCGACCCTTAGCCTAGGATACCTCACTGGAATCTTCTGATTTTTTGTTGTAGTTTGTGTATTTAGTGTAGCTTTTGTTTATTGCTAGTGCGTAATTGTAGAGAGAATTTCCTTTGTAGTTGCAGTCTTTCATTGTTGTATAGTAAAACAGTTGTGGCATGCATGTAGATTTGCACCAAGTATTTCGCAGCTGCGATTGCAATTAACTAGATATTATTTTCAGTGCTATGTTAATGTGTTCTTTTATTTTTGATCTTCAAATTGTGTTTTTCTGTGTTGTCGTGTGAAATACTGTGACAATAATGGCGTGTGAAAAACGTAACACTAGGCTCCAAACTAAACTGAGAAATAATAGTGATGACGAGCGTAGCTTATCAGCGCCGCCGAGTAATGAATTTACTAATGTTCAAAGTAGTAATTTGGTAACTGTGCACAGGGAAATGGAGCGGGCGTCAAACAATGGCGTGGACAGTGAAACAATTAGTGAAGAGAGAAGTATTATCGATCGACCGGTCGGCAATAGCTCGCCTCAGGAAGCCGAAATGACACGACACGATCTCGCAAATACTGTAGATTCAGGTTTTGGATCCTCACCGTTTTCTCAAATAAGTCAAGACACATTTTCTGCTTGTCAAAATGTGAATGTTTCCGGTGTAAATTCACTGCCGAAAAGCACTGAGGAACATGTTTCAGACACCAATGCATTGTTATTACAATTAATACAACAAATGGGACAGACACAGCAAAAGCTTCAAAAGTTAGACACAGTGGAACAAAATCTTAAAAAGTTAGACACAATGGAACAACACCAGAGACAAACACAGCAACAGTTAGACACAGTGGAACAAAATCTCAAAAAGTTAGACACAATGGAACAAAATCTTCAAAAGTTAGACACTACACTTGAACAAACACGTGAAGATTTAACCACTGAGTTACATAACATTGAATCGAAGTGTCAAAAAGTCTGTAATGACGTAAAAACACAAATTTGTGAGCATTTTCAACCTATTTTTTCGCGGCATGAAAATGCATTACAGAATCACGAAGCAGCCATAAAAGAACTGCAAGCCATTGTTCATGAAAATCATGAGACCTTGTGGGCTAAAATTGACTCAGTTGCATCTACCGATTCGGTTACGCAACTTGCAAAAACTCAGGAAAACTTAAAGGACACAGTAGATACTCTGAAACTTGGTTCAGAAAAACACACTGAGGAAATGTGTTCACTATCGGAGAAAGTAGCCGAACTTTCGGATCAGGTCACTAACTTATCTACAAAGGTAGATGATGATCTGAATGACACAAGACCTGTAGCCTTCACTGACACTGAAGAGTGCGAACAAATTAGGAAATTCAAACAAAATCAGAATCAGATTAATACGCAACACCAAAGAGAAATCCGGGAAGTACAAGATCAGCTGACACAGTTAATACAAGCATTACGTATTTCAGAGGATACTCGTGCCCCAACTTGGGAAGAGGGACTTAGAAACACGGAAAAGCCGCAAAATAATAACACAGGGCATTTCGGAAGTTATGAAAGAAATTGGCAATGTGCACCGAATTTTGAGATGGAACGGCCGACACGACCTAACAATGACCGATATGCGACTCGCCGACATGATGATTTTGACTATAAGCTGTTCATTACTACACGTAAATTCAAAACGTTTAAGAATTCTGCCAACGACATTCATCCACAAGCGTGGCTCCATCAATTCTCTCATTGTTTCCCTCCCAACTGGTCATTGGAGCACAGGTTAGAATTTATGTGTGGCTACTTAGAGAATGAACCAGCTGTAAGAATGCGATCGGTCATTCACGATTGCCACAGTGAAGGAGAATTTTACCATGCCTTCCTCTCAGCATATTGGTCTCAAGCCACACAAGACCGCGTAAAACATGGCATCATAATGATGAAACATTTCGAACAATCTGAATTTTCCAGTCTTGTGAAATATTTTGAAGACATGTTGCACAAGAATCAGTACCTGTCAAACCCATACAGCCCCTCAGAACTCATCCGCATTTGCTTAATCAAATTACCTGAACATTTACGACATATTATTTTGGCAGGACGTTGCAAAGACGACATTGAAGCATTTCAGGGACTGTTACAAGAATTAGAAATTCACACAGACAGTCGCGGGATGCGAAAACAGGAAAACAATCACTACAGGTCACATCCGTCGCAATTCCGCGATGAAAGAAACGATAACTGGACACGACAAGGCTATTCTCACAACACATATCGTGACCAAAACAGACACCACCCATATGACAACCACTGGCAGAGTAATAATAGTTACAGAGAAAGATCGCATTTCCGTAGTAATGAATATGACAGAGATAAACACAGAAACAGACAATATGGGAACCAAAACAATTATTACCAGGGGAGACAGAATAACTTCAGACGCAACAGTTCAGCGCGGAGTTACGATTCAGGGAGAAATTCTCCACCACGTGACCAACAAGGAAGAAACTACGGATTCTACCGAAATGACGACAGACGATATGATCATAACGACAGACGTCAATTGCATCAGAACTGGCGGGATGCAAACAGAGCAGGGCCCTCTCGGCAAGGCGAATTTGTAGAAGTTAGGTCTCCTAATCCCAATAACGACGCGCGCCAACAAAGAAGCAGACAATGACTCACACCGCAGGCAGCCGCGTGCGCCGGCTGGCTCAGAGAAAAATAACATTGACGCTAACCTTGAGCAAGATTCCAGTATTCTATACGGACGAATACCGCATGATAATTGCATTCAAGTTGAAATTCTGCGTACTAGGAAGAGTAAAGGTTTACACCATATTTCACATGTAAAACCGTTTATTGAAAGATAATCTGTCTTTTAACTTTGTCTTTGCCATAAAACGTTTCACTTCACGTTACTAGTATGCTTTAGAAACTGTTACCATGCAACAATGTTTGAAGTTAAATATCCAGCCAAGAACCAAGAGAAATTATTTAAACAGAAATTACGAATGCATTGTTATTGCGAACAGACGACACAGTGTAATTGTGTGTGTACATTCTTGCTTGTTAGTTGTACGATTAGAACATTTACCAGTACTGCTAATGAGATTTTAATGCAACATTTTGGTTTACCTGAAAATACACTCTGTATTTAAAGTACTTTCTGAGAGATACCAGATGACACAGAGGTTAGTTTATGTGACAGCTACACGATTTTTATCACGACGCTACTAATGAGTGACAATTTACAATGTTGCTTTTGCAGTGTATCTGGTTTATATCTGCACAGTTTTCTGAATTCTTCTAGGAAGAAAAACATGTTTTAGTAGTAACTTTTGTGGTATAGCAACAATGAGACAGCCTTTTTCGTGGCATAACAATACGTTACTGTACAGTACTTTCCTCATCACGGCAATAAGCGTAATAACTAAGATATCTATACGCAAAGCATTTCACTTTTGTGTATCATGAGGTAAGTACATTGACTTTAGCAGAACTTTGCTTACAGAGGACGATAACTACGACAGTTCCACAGAATTATCTTACAGCAAGACGCGCATTTAGCGCTACAGGACACGCATTTGAGTGATTAATCTTATACTTAACACACTTATTTTCAAAGATTTTTTAATTACAAAGAAAGTTTTCCGTGATACATTTCATTCCATTGCTGTAATTTGTAACACCTGAAGGTATAATTACATTAATCCTCAGGGGGGTACACGCCTACTTTGTGTACCATGTGTGTGGCAACCACAAGGAACCCTAGCTAATATGGTATTTGCTTATACAACTTTACACATCGGTACCATATTTCTCTAACACACAAATTACACAGCTATCTGATCATTTAACTGAGAGAGACAAACATTTATTTTTACTATATCAGTGACACATGTTTACGCAATTACACAGTTGGATAACTTCACACTTATGAAACTGTATTTTGTCTGTACTTTGTAAACTGTTCATATTTTTTCGGAATCACTGTGATACTATGAGAGCTTTGAATGATATATTGGGTATGAGATCATGATTTTTAAAGTACGTTTGAGGCAGATGACACTTTTGACATGAGCAGAGAATTTTTTTAATTATTGGAGGAAGCTACGACGATTTTGAGATTTGACTGAGGTGTTATGATGTTATTTTTACGACGACGATGTGTACTATGCTGTTGAGGTATGTTTATGATAAATAAGCTGATGCTATATGAGGAATCTGATTATGCTATGTAGCTATTATGATGAAATATTGAAGACGTGTTGATGAATATGAATATGTATATGTGTAATAAGGTAAGGAATAAGGAGTAGTGTTTAGGGACTCTGATTTATGAAAAGGATGTTGGAAACCAAGAAACGTACTTTAAGAGTTATGAAATGTGTGACTGTATCACAATGCTGACCAATATTTTTTTTGGACACTTATATTTATAGGATTTTGTTTCTACAGATTTGCAACGCTAATTCTTGACCTGTGAAATATTTTTATATGAGACTGCCACGGTAGCAGAAACTGCTGTCGTAAATATTTCCGTACGAAAGTTAAGTGACCACCTGCACGTAATGCGTCGCGGGCACCCAGCTGTGTCAGACGCCTGGAGAAAAAGCCATTATTACGAGCCCTTTTCAGCGGCACAGGTAGAACAAAAAAAAAGGGGAGGCCATTATCCTTGGAAATATTCTTACATCTGCAAACCTGATAATGACAAGTGTCTTTCTACGAGAATTGAGAGCTACTGACTTACGAAATGCCACATAGCTATTGAATGATGTTTTTATGCTTTGGTTGGCGTAATTGCTTATTTCATTTGATATCTGGTTTCCAGCTGTGTTGCAGCATTGCTTTTATAAAATGAAATGCATTTGCTAATGTGAACACTTTCTGTCAACAGATCTATTAAATAATTATTTTATGATCCACATTCTTTAAAAAAGGAGCACTTGGAAAGGAAAGAACAATAAGAAGGAACTAGTAACAGTAACACATAATTTTCTTTTCAAGTACATGGTAATATTTCTTTTTACAATCAGTTGTTGTGGTGCACCACTTTAATTACTTAGACATTAAGATGTGATTATACATTTGCCTTATCTGCATTGTTATCTTTAGTGTACTATTTTTTCTGCTTGAGCTATGTCATGTTTCGACATAAACTGCTGTTTGCCAGGCATAGTGCTACTGAACTTTAATTTGTGTTACTCTGCTAAGCCAGATGTATTTTTTTGTTGCTGCACATTGGCTCATATTAGTTGTAATGTTACATTGCTTGGTAATTTAGATTTACTGTAGCTTGCTTTGCAATTTTCCAATTTTTTGGTCATTGCTGTTTGTGTTACTTATTTTGTGCTGCTGCATTGCCTCGTCCCTTAGTTTAGCATCTGAGCTCAGTAGATTTAAGTTAGCTTAAGAGGGGGTAGCCTCTAAGAGAATGAGTTGCGATGAATTGGAAGAAATGCATTGAGAAAACAGGTTTAGGTAGGATTTTCTTGGAAATAAATGATGAGGTAAGATAATGGAAAATAAAAATGAGGTAAGAAACGTGTGAACATATAAACACAGAAAGCATGCTTAGTTAGAATTTTTTTTGGTGGAAACAAAGGATGAAATAAGAGGAAAGATATATGAAGTTTTGGGTTGGACTGCAGTACCAAATGTTACACTGAAAACGAACCCTGTCCTTTCTTATTGGTGTTATCCCACTATGAGTTTGTGTACCCTTGAGTATTTGTTTTCTTCCTGTCTCTGTGTAGTTTCATAGAATTTTTTCTTCTTTTAATATTAAGCTACATTCACTATGATGAGGAATACTGTTATCCTCAAATATAATTGGCATTAATAATATGTTATTTACCTTATAAATATGCTTACACATTATTTATTCTGTTTAATGCTCATGTGTAAAGTTGATGTTTCAAAAGTTATTGTGATCTTTTATGTATGTACTCATGTCATAATTCCACTGATGTATATGTTAGTTCGATTCTTTTGTAAAGCCTGTACTACAAATGTTATCTGTATTATTATGTTCTTTAATGATGTATTTTGTACCTTTGTAATTGTATTCTTATGTTATAAAATTGTAATTGTCACCAGTTCATGATATTATTAACTTGTAAGTTACATTTCACTGCACACATTTCTGTTGGTCATAGTATATGGACAATATGTGAGAAGTAGGGACTGTTAGTGTTTGCACGTGTGTTAATGATTCAGCAAGGGACTGGATAACAGCATTGCTGGTTCTAAGGACAATTCCAAAAACTTTGTGAGTGCACAAGTGGTGGTTTATGGACTTGCTATATTATCCGCAAGACTCTTCAATGGTGATTGTGCACCTGCACAGTCACAACAGATGGCTGCTGGCCATCTCTTCAAGGACTACAGTGGGTCTACATCTTTGATGATCCATCAATACCATTATTTCTACAAGGACTGCAGTGGGTCTGCACCTCTGGTGGCCCACCAATACCGTAATCTCTACCAGGACTACAGTGGGTCTGCTCTGTGATGACTTACCTACCAATACTCTTCAAAACTTCGAATGACTCTGCTGTGGGTTTGCTCCATTGTGGCCCATTACCTGTCAGCATGTCAAGAGCCAGCACTGTCTTTCCGTTGGAAGGACAACACTACTTCTTCAAGACTGCATGGAAATCCACTACTTCTGTGTGCAATTTCTTTTACTAATGAGACTTTGTGAAAAAAAACCTGTGATTACCGTAATGAATGATCAGGACTGTCTTTATAAACTGTGAGAAAATTTTAGCTTTTGACCAACATTGTATCAATAAGTGTGTGCATTTGATTTCTTTGTTATTGTATTTATGAAAAATTTTATCAAATCGTTATTGGCCACTGCCCAAAAATATTTTGTAAAATTTTTTGTGGGGAGCATGGGGGCTATGTAAGTAGGCTGTTTATGTTTTCTCTATGTAAGTAGGCTGTTTATGTTTTCTTATTGGCAATGTTACTATGTAAGTAGGCTGTTTATGTTTTCTCTATGTAAGTAGGCTGTTTATGTTTTCTTATTGGCAATGTTACGTAGCGCTCAATATGAAAATCACTGGCTGTGCTGTGTGCAGTCTCTGGCTGCTTTGCATTGTTGTAATACTCGCCATTGTAGTGTTAGGCAGCTGGCTGTGAACAGCGCGTAGCGTTGCTCAGTTGGAGGTGAGCCGCCAGCAGTGGTGGATGTGTGGAGAGAGATGGCGGAGTTTTGTAATTTTTCATGAACTGGTATATTTATATATGATGGTATCAAGGTAAATACATTGTTTGTTCTCTATTAATATCTTTCATTTGCTAACTATCCCTATCAGTAGTTAGTGCCTTCAGTAGTTTGAATCTTTTATTTAGCTGGCAGTAGTGGCGCTCGCTGTATTGCAGTAGCTTGAGCAGCGAAGATTTTGTGAGGTAAGTGATTTGTAAAAGGTATAGTTTAATGCTAGTCAGGGCCATTCTTTTGTAGGGAATTTTGAAAGTCAGATTGCGTTGCGCTAACAAAATATTGTGTGTCAGTTTAAGGTCAGTCCTGCATAAATTGTTCAAAGGGGACGTTTCATATGTCGACCCTTAGCCTAGGATACCTCACTGGAATCTTCTGATTTTTTGTTGTAGTTTGTGTATTTAGTGTAGCTTTTGTTTATTGCTAGCGCGTAATTGTAGAGAGAATTTCCTTTGTAGTTGCAGTCTTTCATTGTTGTATAGTAAAACAGTTGTGGCATGCATGTAGATTTGCACCAAGTATTTCGCAGCTGCGATTGCAATTAACTAGATATTATTTTCAGTGCTATGTTAATGTGTTCTTTTATTTTTGATCTTCAAATTGTGTTTTTCTGTGTTGTCGTGTGAAATACTGTGACAATAATGGCGTGTGAAAAACGTAACACTAGGCTCCAAACTAAACTGAGAAATAATAGTGATGACGAGCGTAGCTTATCAGCGCCGCCGAGTAATGAATTTACTAATGTTCAAAGTAGTAATTTGGTAACTGTGCACAGGGAAGTGGAGCGGGCGTCAAACAATGGCGTGGACAGTGAAACAATTAGTGAAGAGAGAAGTATTATCGATCGACTGGTCGGCAATAGCTCGCCTCAGGAAGCCGAAATGACACGACACGATCTCGCAAATACTGTAGATTCAGGTTTTGGATCCTCACCGTTTCCTCAAATAAGTCAAGACACATTTTCTGCTTGTCAAAATGTGAATGTTTCCGGTGTAAATTCACTGCCGAAAAGCACTGAGGAACATGTTTCAGACACCAATGCATTGTTATTACAATTAATACAACAAATGGGACAGACACAGCAAAAGCTTCAAAAGTTAGACACAGTGGAACAAAATCTTAAAAAGTTAGACACAATGGAACAACACCAGAGACAAACACAGCAACAGTTAGACACAGTGGAACAAAATCTCAAAAAGTTAGACACAATGGAACAAAATCTTCAAAAGTTAGACACTACACTTGAACAAACACGTGAAGATTTAACCACTGAGTTACATAACATTGAATCGAAGTGTCAAAAAGTCTGTAATGACGTAAAAACACAAATTTGTGAGCATTTTCAACCTATTTTTTCGCGGCATGAAAATGCATTACAGAATCACGAAGCAGCCATAAAAGAACTGCAAGCCATTGTTCATGAAAATCATGAGACCTTGTGGGCTAAAATTGACTCAGTTGCATCTACCGATTCGGTTACGCAACTTGCAAAAACTCAGGAAAACTTAAAGGACACAGTAGATACTCTGAAACTTGGTTCAGAAAAACACACTGAGGAAATGTGTTCACTATCGGAGAAAGTAGCCGAACTTTCGGATCAGGTCACTAACTTATCTACAAAGGTAGATGATGATCTGAATGACACAAGACCTGTAGCCTTCACTGACACTGAAGAGTGCGAACAAATTAGGAAATTCAAACAAAATCAGAATCAGATTAATACGCAACACCAAAGAGAAATCCGGGAAGTACAAGATCAGCTGACACAGTTAATACAAGCATTACGTATTTCAGAGGATACTCGTGCTCCAACTTGGGAAGAGGGACTTAGAAACACGGAAAAGCCGCAAAATAATAACACAGGGCATTTCGGAAGTTATGAAAGAAATTGGCAATGTGCACCGAATTTTGAGATGGAACGGCCGACACGACCTAACAATGACCGATATGCGACTCGCCGACATGATGATTTTGACTATAAGCTGTTCATTACTACACGTAAATTCAAAACGTTTAAGAATTCTGCCAACGACATTCATCCACAAGCGTGGCTCCATCAATTCTCTCATTGTTTCCCTCCCAACTGGTCATTGGAGCACAGGTTAGAATTTATGTGTGGCTACTTAGAGAATGAACCAGCGGTAAGAATGCGATCGGTCATTCACGATTGCCACAGTGAAGGAGAATTTTACCATGCCTTCCTCTCAGCATATTGGTCTCAAGCCACACAAGACCGCGTAAAACATGGCATCATAATGATGAAACATTTCGAACAATCTGAATTTTCCAGTCTTGTGAAATATTTTGAAGACATGTTGCACAAGAATCAGTACCTGTCAAACCCATACAGCCCCTCAGAACTCATCCGCATTTGCTTAATCAAATTACCTGAACATTTACGACATATTATTTTGGCAGGACGTTGCAAAGACGACATTGAAGCATTTCAGGGACTGTTACAAGAATTAGAAATTCACACAGACAGTCGCGGGATGCGAAAACAGGAAAACAATCACTACAGGTCACATCCGTCGCAATTCCGCGATGAAAGAAACGATAACTGGACACGACAAGGCTATTCTCACAACACATATCGTGACCAAAACAGACACCACCCATATGACAACCACTGGCAGAGTAATAATAGTTACAGAGAAAGATCGCATTTCCGTAGTAATGAATATGACAGAGATAAACACAGAAACAGACAATATGGGAACCAAAACAATTATTACCAGGGGAGACAGAATAACTTCAGACGCAACAGTTCAGCGCGGAGTTACGATTCAGGGAGAAATTCTCCACCACGTGACCAACAAGGAAGAAACTACGGATTCTACCGAAATGACGACAGACGATATGATCATAACGACAGACGTCAATTGCATCAGAACTGGCGGGATGCAAACAGAGCAGGGCCCTCTCGGCAAGGCGAATTTGTAGAAGTTAGGTCTCCTAATCCCAATAACGACGCGCGCCAACAAAGAAGCAGACAATGACTCACACCGCAGGCAGCCGCGTGCGCCGGCTGGCTCAGAGAAAAATAACATTGACGCTAACCTTGAGCAAGATTCCAGTATTCTATACGGACGAATACCGCATGATAATTGCATTCAAGTTGAAATTCTGCGTACTAGGAAGAGTAAAGGTTTACACCATATTTCACATGTAAAACCGTTTATTGAAAGATAATCTGTCTTTTAACTTTGTCTTTGCCATAAAACGTTTCACTTCACGTTACTAGTATGCTTTAGAAACTGTTACCATGCAACAATGTTTGAAGTTAAATATCCAGCCAAGAACCAAGAGAAATTATTTAAACAGAAATTACGAATGCATTGTTATTGCGAACAGACGACACAGTGTAATTGTGTGTGTACATTCTTGCTTGTTAGTTGTACGATTAGAACATTTACCAGTACTGCTAATGAGATTTTAATGCAACATTTTGGTTTACCTGAAAATACACTCTGTATTTAAAGTACTTTCTGAGAGATACCAGATGACACAGAGGTTAGTTTATGTGACAGCTACACGATTTTTATCACGACGCTACTAATGAGTGACAATTTACAATGTTGCTTTTGCAGTGTATCTGGTTTATATCTGCACAGTTTTCTGAATTCTTCTAGGAAGAAAAACATGTTTTAGTAGTAACTTTTGTGGTATAGCAACAATGAGACAGCCTTTTTCGTGGCATAACAATACGTTACTGTACAGTACTTTCCTCATCACGGCAATAAGCGTAATAACTAAGATATCTATACGCAAAGCATTTCACTTTTGTGTATCATGAGGTAAGTACATTGACTTTAGCAGAACTTTGCTTACAGAGGACGATAACTACGACAGTTCCACAGAATTATCTTACAGCAAGACGCGCATTTAGCGCTACAGGACACGCATTTGAGTGATTAATCTTATACTTAACACACTTATTTTCAAAGATTTTTTAATTACAAAGAAAGTTTTCCGTGATACATTTCATTCCATTGCTGTAATTTGTAACACCTGAAGGTATAATTACATTAATCCTCAGGGGGGTACACGCCTACTTTGTGTACCATGTGTGTGGCAACCACAAGGAACCCTAGCTAATATGGTATTTGCTTATACAACTTTACACATCGGTACCATATTTCTCTAACACACAAATTACACAGCTATCTGATCATTTAACTGAGAGAGACAAACATTTATTTTTACTATATCAGTGACACATGTTTACGCAATTACACAGTTGGATAACTTCACACTTATGAAACTGTATTTTGTCTGTACTTTGTAAACTGTTCATATTTTTTCGGAATCACTGTGATACTATGAGAGCTTTGAATGATATATTGGGTATGAGATCATGATTTTTAAAGTACGTTTGAGGCAGATGACACTTTTGACATGAGCAGAGAATTTTTTTAATTATTGGAGGAAGCTACGACGATTTTGAGATTTGACTGAGGTGTTATGATGTTATTTTTACAACGACGATGTGTACTATGCTGTTGAGGTATGTTTATGATAAATAAGCTGATGCTATATGAGGAATCTGATTATGCTATGTAGCTATTATGATGAAATATTGAAGACGTGTTGATGAATATGAATATGTATATGTGTAATAAGGTAAGGAATAAGGAGTAGTGTTTAGGGACTCTGATTTATGAAAAGGATGTTGGAAACCAAGAAACGTACTTTAAGAGTTATGAAATGTGTGACTGTATCACAATGCTGACCAATATTTTTTTTGGACACTTATATTTATAGGATTTTGTTTCTACAGATTTGCAACGCTAATTCTTGACCTGTGAAATATTTTTATATGAGACTGCCACGGTAGCAGAAACTGCTGTCGTAAATATTTCCGTACGAAAGTTAAGTGACCACCTGCACGTAATGCGTCGCGGGCACCCAGCTGTGTCAGACGCCTGGAGAAAAAGCCATTATTACGAGCCCTTTTCAGCGGCACAGGTAGAACAAAAAAAAAGGGGAGGCCATTATCCTTGGAAATATTCTTACATCTGCAAACCTGATAATGACAAGTGTCTTTCTACGAGAATTGAGAGCTACTGACTTACGAAATGCCACATAGCTATTGAATGATGTTTTTATGCTTTGGTTGGCGTAATTGCTTATTTCATTTGATATCTGGTTTCCAGCTGTGTTGCAGCATTGCTTTTATAAAATGAAATGCATTTGCTAATGTGAACACTTTCTGTCAACAGATCTATTAAATAATTATTTTATGATCCATATTCTTTAAAAAAGGAGCACTTGGAAAGGAAAGAACAATAAGAAGGAACTAGTAACAGTAACACATAATTTTCTTTTCAAGTACATGGTAATATTTCTTTTTACAATCAGTTGTTGTGGTGCACCACTTTAATTACTTAGACATTAAGATGTGATTATACATTTGCCTTATCTGCATTGTTATCTTTAGTGTACTATTTTTTCTGCTTGAGCTATGTCATGTTTCGACATAAACTGCTGTTTGCCAGGCATAGTGCTACTGAACTTTAATTTGTGTTACTCTGCTAAGCCAGATGTATTTTTTTGTTGCTGCACATTGGCTCATATTAGTTGTAATGTTACATTGCTTGGTAATTTAGATTTAGTGTAGCTTGCTTTGCAATTTTCCAATTTTTTGGTCATTGCTGTTTGTGTTACTTATTTTGTGCTGCTGCATTGCCTCGTCCCTTAGTTTAGCATCTGAGCTCAGTAGATTTAAGTTAGCTTAAGAGGGGGTAGCCTCTAAGAGAATGAGTTGCGATGAATTGGAAGAAATGCATTGAGAAAACAGGTTTAGGTAGGATTTTCTTGGAAATAAATGATGAGGTAAGATAATGGAAAATAAAAATGAGGTAAGAAACGTGTGAACATATAAACACAGAAAGCATGCTTAGTTAGAATTTTTTTTGGTGGAAACAAAGGATGAAATAAGAGGAAAGATATATGAAGTTTTGGGTTGGACTGCAGTACCAAATGTTACACTGAAAACGAACCCTGTCCTTTCCTATTGGTGTTATCCCACTATGAGTTTGTGTACCCTTGAGTATTTGCTTTCTTCCTGTCTCTGTGTAGTTTCATAGAATTTTTTCTTCTTTTAATATTAAGCTACATTCACTATGATGAGGAATACTGTTATCCTCAAATATAATTGGCATTAATAATATGTTATTTACCTTATAAATATGCTTACACATTATTTATTCTGTTTAATGCTCATGTGTAAAGTTGATGTTTCAAAAGTTATTGTGATCTTTTATGTATGTACTCATGTCATAATTCCACTGATGTATATGTTAGTTCGATTCTTTTGTAAAGCCTGTACTACAAATGTTATCTGTATTATTATGTTCTTTAATGATGTATTTTGTACCTTTGTAATTGTATTCTTATGTTATAAAATTGTAATTGTCACCAGTTCATGATATTATTAACTTGTAAGTTACATTTCACTGCACACATTTCTGTTGGTCATAGTATATGGACAATATGTGAGAAGTAGGGACTGTTAGTGTTTGCACGTGTGTTAATGATTCAGCAAGGGACTGGATAACAGCATTGCTGGTTCTAAGGACAATTCCAAAAACTTTGTGAGTGCACAAGTGGTGGTTTATGTACTTGCTATATTATCCGCAAGACTCTTCAATGGTGATTGTGCACCTGCACAGTCACAACAGATGGCTGCTGGCCATCTCTTCAAGGACTACAGTGGGTCTACATCTTTGATGATCCATCAATACCATTATTTCTACAAGGACTGCAGTGGGTCTGCACCTCTGGTGGCCCACCAATACCGTAATCTCTACCAGGACTACAGTGGGTCTGCTCTGTGATGACTTACCTACCAATACTCTTCAAAACTTCGAATGACTCTGCTGTGGGTTTGCTCCATTGTGGCCCATTACCTGTCAGCATGTCAAGAGCCAGCACTGTCTTTCCGTTGGAAGGACAACACTACTTCTTCAAGACTGCATGGAAATCCACTACTTCTGTGTGCAATTTCTTTTACTAATGAGACTTTGTGAAAAAAAACCTGTGATTACCGTAATGAATGATCAGGACTGTCTTTATAAACTGTGAGAAAATTTTAGCTTTTGACCAACATTGTATCAATAAGTGTGTGCATTTGATTTCTTTGTTATTGTATTTATGAAAAATTTTATCAAATCATTATTGGCCACTGCCCAAAAATATTTTGTAAAATTTTTTGTGGGGAGCATGGGGGCTATGTAAGTAGGCTGTTTATGTTTTCTCTATGTAAGTAGGCTGTTTATGTTTTCTTATTGGCAATGTTACTATGTAAGTAGGCTGTTTATGTTTTCTCTATGTAAGTAGGCTGTTTATGTTTTCTTATTGGCAATGTTACGTAGCGCTCAATATGAAAATCACTGGCTGTGCTGTGTGCAGTCTGTGGCTGCTTTGCATTGTTGTAATACTCGCCATTGTAGTGTTAGGCAGCTGGCTGTGAACAGCGCGTAGCGTTGCTCAGTTGGAGGTGAGCCGCCAGCAGTGGTGGATGTGTGGAGAGAGATGGCGGAGTTTTGTAATTTTTCATGAACTGGTATATTTATATATGATGATATCAAGGTAAATACATTGTTTGTTCTCTATTAATATCTTTCATTTGCTAACTATCCCTATCAGTAGTTAGTGCCTTCAGTAGTTTGAATCTTTTATTTAGCTGGCAGTAGTGGCGCTCGCTGTATTGCAGTAGCTTGAGCAGCGAAGATTTTGTGAGGTAAGTGATTTGTAAAAGGTATAGTTTAATGCTAGTCAGGGCCATTCTTTTGTAGGGAATTTTGAAAGTCAGATTGCGTTGCGCTAACAAAATATTGTGTGTCAGTTTAAGGTCAGTCCTGCATAAATTGTTCAAAGGGGACGTTTCATTCTAATCGCATTTATTATTATTATTATACCGCCAACCGATTTCAGCCCGACGTAGGGGTCATCTTCTGGGCGTTTACACCATTAGTCGACTGCTGGTGGTGTCAGTCCTGTCCTAGGAAACTAGTTTCCTACCGTTTCCTGCCAGTATGTAGATAAGAGTGACACCACCAGCAGTGGACCAATGGTGTAAACGCCCAGAAGATGACCCTTACGTCGGGTTGACACCGGTTGGCGGTATGATAATAACATATATGATTAAGACTGTTTTTGAATAATTGATTAATCATACTAATCGCTGCTTCATCTCCACAGCCATGTCGTCCAAAAATTTTCTCTTCACCCTGTAGTGTCGTTACTTTCTGTATTGTCGGTATGTTTCAGAAAACAGGCAGTCCACGTGCACATCAGCGTCGAAATAAGTGTCCAAGGAATAGAAAAGGAACTGGAATCACTCAACAGGGGAAAGTCCACTGCACCTGACGGGATACCCATTCGATTCTACACAGGGTACGCGAAAGAGCTTGCCCCCGTTCTAACAGCCGTGTCCCGCAAGTCTCTAGAGGAACGGAAGGTTCCAAATGATTGGAAAAGAGCACAGGTAGTCCCAGTCTTCAAGAAGGGTCGTCGAGTAGAAGCGCAAAACTATAGACCTATATCTCTGACGTCGATCTGTTGTAGAATTTTAGAACATGCTTTTTGCTCGCGTATCATGTCGTTTCTGGAAACCGAGAACCTACTCAGTAGGAATCAACATGGATTCCGGAAACAGCGATCGTGTGAGATCCAACTCGCTTTATTTGTTCATGAGACCCTGAAAATATTAGCTACAGGCTCCCAGGTAGATGCTATTTTCCTTGACTTCCGAAAGGCGTTCGATAGAGTTCCACACTGTCGCCTGATAAACAAAGTAAGAGCCTACGGAATATCAGACCAGCTGTGTGGCTGGACTGAAGAGTTTTTAGCAAACAGAACACAGCATGTTGTTCTCAATGGAGAGACGTCTACAGACATTAAGGTAGCCTCTGGCGTGCCACAGGGGAGTGTTATGGGACCATTGCTTTTCACAGTATATATATAAATGACCTAGTAGATAGTGTCAGAAGTTCCATGCAGCTTTTCGCGGATGATGCTGTAGTATACAGAGAAATTGCAGCATTAGAAAATTGCAGCGAAATGCAGGAAGATCTGCAGCGGATAGGCACTTGGTGCAGGGAGTGGCAACTGACCCTTAACATAGACAAATGTAATGTATTGCGAATACGTAGAAAGAAGGATCCTTTATTGTACGATTATATGATAGCGAGAGAAACACTGGTGGCAGTTACTTCTGTGAAATATCTGGGAGTATTCGTGAGGAACGATTTGAAGTTGAATGATCATATAAAATTAATTGTTGGTGTTGTGTACATAGTTCCGCGTAGTCAGCGCGTACACAACTTTCCCAATAGAGCGGGCCCCGCTAAGCAAAACAGCGCAGGCGCAGCGCTCGTCCGGCGCTGTCCTAGAGACGGACCAAATTCTGCTTCCGCCGATCCGCGTATTAATATATCAAGCAGCCAATGAGGTTGCTGCTAACGTAGAACCTTTTCTCCTCGAGGATGACACTCGCACAGTGAAACCTGAACGCTCGAGGTATTATAACGAGTGTACAGACCTCTGATTAGTCAGTCAGCATTAGTCTGCATTAGTCTACATTAGTCTGTAGCAAGTTTCAGTCTGCACCTAATAAGATTATCATATTCCTGTACATAGCCATGAAGAGAAATGTACAGACACTTTGTCAAGTATCAGAGATATGTGAGAATAAGGTTAACGTACAAAGACCAAAGGAACTTCAGATTGTCAATTGTAAACAGCATCCAGAATCAAGTTAAGTAATGTCTATGCTTTTTATTATTTTAATAAATGCGTGTAAAAATTGATCAAGTTCTGTTTAAAGTTTGTTACCGTCAATCTGCTACTCTAAGCGTGCAAGTGGCATTTCTATCGTCTGACCTAAAAACAGAAGATAAACACGCCACGATAAGACCATGAGACATATTGCTGACACTCGCCTACTTCGTTAGAGCGACAAATCAAATAATCTGATGGTGTGTGTACCGAAGGTCTTACAGTACGCACACCACAGTTGGTAAGGCGGGTACCAGGTTGAGATTCATTGGGAGAGTCCTTAGAAAATTTAGTCCATCAACAAAGGAATTGGCTTACAAAACACTGGTTCGACCTATACTTGAGTATTGCTCGTCAGTGTGGGATCCGTACCAGGTCGGGATGACGGAGGAGATAGAGAAGAACCAAAGGAGAGCGGCGCGTTTCGTCACAGGGTTATTTGGTAATCGTGAAAGCGTTGCGGAGATTTTTAGCAAACTCAAGTGGCAAACTGTGTAAGAAAGGCTCTCTGCATCGCGGTGTAGATTGCTGTCCCGGTTTCGAGAGGGTGCGTTTCTGGATGAGGTATCGAATATATTGCTTCCCCCTACTTATACCGCCCGAGGAGATCACGAATGTAAAATTAGAGAAATTCGAGCGCTCACGGAGGCTTTCCGGCAGTCGATCTTCCCGCGAACCACACGCGACTGGAACAGGAAAGGGACGTAATGACAGTGGCACGTAAAGTGCCCTCCGCCACACACCGTTGGGTGGCTTGCAGAGTATAAATGTAGATGTAGATGTAGAACGCAGCGATGCGAGCGGGAGAGCTCCGTGCCGGCTGAGCACTGAGCGCCGGTGGCGGTGGGCGGCGGGGCGGCGGGGCGGCAGTGCGCGTGCCCGGCGCCCGGCGTCTGCGAGCGCCGCGGCGGCTGCCTCAGTAGCAAGCGGCCGCGCCTGCCCCACGGTCACGCGACGCCCCTGCGCGACTCTGCCCCGGCGACGCCGACGCCGACGTCGCCACCCACGCGCGCCGCCCCGGCTCCGCTGCTCGTCGAACACTCCGCGTAGCGCCGCAGTGATCAAAGTGTCCGACGTTCCTCTTCTCGCTGAAGAAGACTGCTGGGCCGCCAATTTGAACCGAGTGTCTGTGCCACTGAACGAACCTGCGTAACACCGCATCCTAAACAACCACTTGCCGAGCTGCAACCGAACCGAACGACGAGTAGGAAATGAGGCTTTTTTCAGTCTCTGATCGAGGAAGGTGGAATGGTTTCATTGATACAGTTCCTCTTTCTTTACTTTCACGTGTCCCAGCGCAGGTTTGTTGAAGATGGTGTGTCTGTCGCGTCACTGTAACTCGATCTAACACATCTGCTAGTTCGAAACAATTCCTCTCGACTGCGATGAGTATTTGTGCGACGCACTGACAACACGTGCTGAAGAGTACCGTGCACGCGTCCCGCTCAGGCAGCAGCGCGACCCAGAGGTCACGGTCCGCAGGTCACGCAACTCTCTCCGTCCTACATTCTACGCTTTCGCCTCCTACTCAAGGCCAGACAGTAACAAACCACAATACAATAATTGCGCATTCAGCATTCCGTTAGCGACGACTGTGGAAATTTCATAACCAACAATAAAGTCTTACACTATATTTTCGTTAACTTATTGACCTACTGTACTTGTTTCCTTTTTTAATGGGCAAAAAATCATTTTTCACTAGCGATGGGTACATTTTTTAACAGTAACTGCCATAAATGTTACGCGCTGCTTCTTAGTAAAACGGGAGTTTAATTTTTACTGCGGCAAAATAAAGCCGAAATTAACTTTGCATCAATTCCTCCATAGAATCACGTGCACACATTTCAGGACTGTTCCGCAGTTTGGACACTAATTGCAGTCTCTCACGGCACTATTTTAGTACGATGAGATTACATAAAACATTTCGCACCGTGCACGTACATCTATGTCCGTGAAATTTAATAAATGTTGCTCGGCGACAAATGCTGATAATCCTTCTGTTCTATGTTAAATACAATCTTCGGTGTTGCACATTTTTATATCAGCTATAAATTTGTCGTTCCAAAATCGTATCAAGTATGTTTGTACGTTAGTGGAGCATTATCTCCTATGTATTGTTGAACACTGAGAACACCTAAAATATTAAGTACATTGAGTGATGTGTAGCAGGGAAGCAACGAAACATCCAACTGAAGACAAGTGCGATGGAAGAAGGGAAATCTTCGCACAGGTGAGGTACTTTATACCACTGAATTCAATTCTTGTTCGGTATAAGATGTTCTACCAATTTTTGAAAAGTGTTTGGGGTATTCATATTTCCTTCCCACTTACCAAGATTTTTAATCCTTTAGTATGTCTTTTAGTACCGCAATATGTAGTATAAGAAGTATGAAATTTTATGTTGCACTGTTTTTAAAAAAAAATTATCCATGACTTTCTTAAGGGTCTCTCTGACGTATATATTTAATAAGTTCATGAAACGTGACCCTTATCGCTTAATTTCTCTTCTTGTTGGTATAGAACTGTCACGAAATCTAAGGTCGATCTCTCCCCTCACATCTCTTTGGGATTTGTAGTCGCGTACCACGTCTAAATTTTCACATCATGATTAACAGGTCCTTGGCTAAAACTTGGGTTGTTGCCCTCCCTAGAATCCGTGGTCGAGTTGACGTACGAAAACCAAGTGCTGATCACTACTGATATTTAAGTATGACAGTCATAAAACTACTTTGCGAACTGGCTAAAGAACCACAGGATCGTCAGCTGTTGGCAAATAATGATGAGGTAAGATGAAATCTGTTTTACTGTTTCAGTTAATAAAAGTAAATTGTCTACAGTTTCACATGGTGCATTCTTAAATGTAAGATTTCTGCACCAAGAAGTAGTAAACGGAAGAATCACTGAAATGAAATTTAACTGATATTAGTTCTCCTGCTTTCATGGGAAGTATTATAAGTAGTTTCACGGTATGATGTTCCTGTCTCCTTTCACAAATGTCTCAGATTCATATAATTTTACACTTCTTGGGGAACTATACAATTAACGATATACAACGCATTTTATTTTAATATGAGACGTCGGCAGCTTTATGTTTTCGGGAGCTGGTGCTCCACAGCCCTTCTGCATTTGAAAAAATTTCATGGTACCGCCTTCAGCTGCCGGTAAAATACTTTATTTATACAAACAGTTTCAGTTATCTGACCATAATCAGATTCATTAAAGTATGCATAGTATCACGTTAGGTGACATGTAAAATAATTATCGTCAGGTGATAAAGCCACTGTTCTCATATCGTAATACAAATTACTTCCCCAAAACTGGTAGCTTTCTCGTTGACAACCGATCAGAATGTTAAATAGCATATAAAACTTAGTCTGCTCTCCATAACTGTGAAAGGACTAAAACGAAGCCCAAGTGTTCTATGCCTATGCACACAACAACCCACATTCCGGTGCATGCAGCAGTAAAGGTTCTGCTTGGCGTACAACACCGACATGTTTAGTTCAAATGTCGACAGTCACTTACTGCATTATCAGTGTAATGAGCCGGCGACGCCGTATTTCGATTGACCGGCCTGCGTTCCCACCACTGTAGATCATTTAATGCGGCCAGTAAATCGCTGTTGTATTGCTCGTTACCAATAGCCAAGTGTTTCCTAACGATATCATTAGATCCGCAGTCCTCTGAAAACGTCTATTCTGCAGGGGAGGTTCGTCTTAACACGACGTGCCGTGTGTGAAACACGGGCACAGTCCTTTGTTTCTGCTCCACCGTTGCAGACACAGCAGCTCTTCACTGGGCTCGTGTCCTCCCCCACACGGTGGCACCAGAGCGCGTTCGCAGGTGGCGCCGCCAGACGGCCGGCTGAATCAATGTTCATTTCAGATTGTCACCGCTCCAACCTGTTGATCCCCTCTCTTCCCACTTCTGACTCGCCGTTTTTTTCGCTCTCTCTTGCTGAAGTGTGCGCAAGGCATTAAAGAGAGACGGGGGCCAGGAGTGTGCAGGTCGGCGTGTGATTAAAGCGTCATTTCGCCGTCTGCTGTTCTAGACAAAAGACTCCTCCAAAGACAGACCTCCTCCGCACGCGATACCACTCGGCCATTTAAAAGCGACCGCTGGAAGTGGTTTTCCACTCCTGTTTAGCGCTGTTCTCCATTCTCATGGAAATTCTTAGCAATTCTATCTCTTATTAAGGTCAGAGTTTACGTCGTGTTTAGGAACTGATTTACGTAATGCTTCCGCGAATGGTCATGTTCTTTATTTTTTATTCCCTGATGAGCTGATCAGAATTTTATAGGATGTCCCTCAGTGATAGGAGAAAAATTAGGATTTGTATCTCGGTGTCGACGTCTACATCTCTACTCCGCCACGCCCATTATGGTCTCTCGGGGGCCTACCTTATGTGCCATTGTTACTTCCCCTTTTCTATTGCAGTCGCGACGATCTTCAGGGAGAATGACTGTAGATAAGACTCTGTGTGAACTCGCAAAAGAATGCAGGAAGTTGTACTTAGTAGCTTAACCAATGTATAAATCATGTAGGGAGTTCCGTAAGGTTGAGTCTTAGGTTCACTACTGTTCCTCACGTATGTAAACGATCTTCCGTCTAATATACAAGTAGAAACTTTTGCAAATGACACTATTATTGAGGTCAATTCGAGATACATACAGAAAAAGAAGAACCAGTAAACTACGTTCTTCAAAGTATCACCCGCTGCTTTTCTGCGGATGGTCTAGCCCTCAATTTTAAAAAGACACATGTTCAGTTCTGCACATTTAGGGGTACTACGCCAATGGTAAGTGTAAATGAGAAAATAACAAATATGGTGGAAATTTCTAAATTTGTCCATACTGATGAGAATTTAAACTGGAGAAAGCACATTTTGAAGCTCCTAAAACAATTTAGTCCAGCCGCATATGCACTTAGAATCGTTGCAGATCGTCGAGAGAAACAAACCAGTAAGTTGACACATGAGTGATATTGTGGCCTTCAGTCCGAAGACTGGTTTGGTGCAACTCTCCATGCTACTCCATCCCACGCAAGCCTCGTCATGTCCAAATAACTACGGCAACCTATAGCCTTCTGAATCTGCTTATTGTATTCATCTCTCGGTCTCACTGTACTATTTTAACCCCCACACTTCACTCCAATACGATTGATCCCTTGATATCTCAGAGTGTGTGCTTTTACTCAAGTTTTGCAACAAATTTCCTGTCTCCTTAATTCGATTCAGCGCCTCCTCATTAGTTACGTGATATACCAAGCATCTTTAGCATTCTTCTGTTGCACCATATTTCTAAAGCTTCTATTCTCTTCTTGTCTAAAGTATTTATCACTCATGTCTCGCTTCAATACATACTGCACTACAGACATTTCTTTGACATTCTTTGTTCGATGTTAACAAATTTGTCTTCTCCTGAAACGTCCTTCTTGTCATTGCAAGTCTACATTTTGTACTCGCATTCTCTCGACTTCGACCATCATAAATTGTTTTGCTGCCCAGATAACAAATTTGGCCTACTACTTTCAGTGTCTCGTTTCCTCAGCTAATTCCCCAGAATCACCTAATTTGATTCGACTACATTCCATTATTTTTGTTTTGTTTTTGTTGATGTTCACCTTACATCCTCCTTTCTTTCCTTGTCTTTCATTCTTACCCCAAATTTTTCTTTTGTTTCCTTCATTGCTTGCTTAGTGTGCAGATTGAATAACATCGGGAAGCGGCTACAACCTTGTCCAACTTCCTTCTCGGCCACTGCTTCCATTTCGTACCCCTCGACTCTTATAACTACAGACTGATTTTTGTACCAGCTGTAAATAGCCTGGCCGAGCGGTTCTAGGCGCTTCAGTCAGGAACCAAGCGACCGCTAAGGTCGAGGGTTCGAATCCTGCCTCGGGCATGGATGTGTGTTATGTCCTTAGGGTAGTTAGGTTCAAGTAGTTCTAAGTTCTAGGGGACTGATGAACTCAGATGTTAAGTCCCATAGTGCACAGAGCCATTTTTTGTAAATAGCCTTTCGCTCCCTGTATTTTACCCTCGATACCTTCAGAATTTCCACGATTGTATTCCAGTCAACATAGTCAGAAGCTTTCTCTAAGTCTACAAATGCTATAAAGGTAGCTTTGCCTTCCCTTAGCCTATCTGCTAAGACACGTCGTAGGATCAATATTGCCCCACATGTTTCTCCGGAAACAAACAATATGTTGGTTTACAGAAAAGTCGCCAATCTAGAAAAATAACAATAAAACTGAGGAGCATCAACGCTTGGTGCGGTAATTGGCAACTGACCTTTAGCTTAAACAAATGAAACACATTGTACATAAACAGGCCGAAAAAACTGTAATTGTGTGATTACACAATTTCAGAGCAATCACTAGAAGCAGTTACTACCGTAAAATATTTTGGAGTATGGATGCACAGTGATTTAAAGGGGAACGCCCATACAAAAATCATCACAAGAATCCTCGGGAAATAGAGTCCACTCACAAAGTACGTGCCTTACACAACCGTCGCTCGACCAATATTTGAATATTACTCGCTACTGTCGGATTCGTGGCAGACAGGATTGATAGACAAAACAGAGATGGTCCAAACGCGAGCAGAGCTTTTGATTTCAGCTTTATTTAGTAAGCACGAAAGCGTCACGGAAATGTTCGGCCAACTCCAGTGCAAGACACTGCCACAGAGGCGTTCATCATTTCTATCTCTATCTACATGTGTATGATTACTCTGCAGTTCACAATTAAGTGTTTGGCAGAGGGTTCACCGAACTTCCTTCAAGGATGGAGGTTGATGTCAGACTGGGGCAATCATCTCGCCCCAAAACTGAGCCTCCACCTGTTGTGGGCTCTCCTCCCCGACAGAAAGTGAGAACGAAGGTACTTCCACCCTGATAGATGGCTCCCGTTATACAGTGGAACATGAATGGATTCCGGGCACATGTGGAGGAACTGAACCTCCTAGCACAGCAACGCCCCCCGTGCTTGTGTTTATAGGAAACGCATTTCTAACCATCTGATGCTCCTGTACTCAGGGGCTATACGCTATATCGCCGAGATGACCTGACTGGAGAAAGGGCCAAAGGCGGAGTCGCCGTGTTTGTCAATAATGACCACCACTCCTCTGCTCTCCCCCTGGATACTGACCTGCAAGCAGTTGCAGTTGAAATTTATTCCCGTCGGAGGCTTACCGTTTGCTTCCTTTATTTACCCCCTCTGGATGCAGTGAACTTAGAGGCTCTCACAGACCTTATCGACCAACTCCCCCGCCCGTTTCTCCTCCTGGGAAACTTCAATGCCCATCATGTCCTGTGGGGCTCCACTTCTCTTTGCGCTTGAGGTCGAATTTTGGAGAGCCTCCTAACATCTCAAGTGTTGTGCATCCTCAACACAGGTACTCCGACTCATTTCTCTAGTGCTACAGGGTCATTCTCAGCCATTAACCTATCTTTCTGCTCTCCAACCCTCACTGACTCCGCTCACTGGGAGGTCATCGACGACCTACATTCCAGCGATCACTTCCCTATCCGCATTCATCTCCTGGATGGTGTATTGCTGGAGCAGCGGCCACCATCGTGGATGGTTGGCAGGGCTAACTGGCCACTGTTCACTCGGTTGGCTGTCTGTGACCGCCACAACAGCGTACAGGAATGGGTGGATCACATCACGCTTGTGATCCACCATGCTGCTGACCTGTCCATACCACAGTCTTCTGGCACTCTTAAGCGGCGCCTTGTGCCTTGGTGGACAGAAGAGTGCCATTCAGCCATCCGGGACAGGCGTGCGGCTCTTCGCCGATTTAAATGCCGCCCAACAGCGGTCAATCTCACCGCCTTTCGTATCGCGAGAGCCAGAGCACGCCGTGTCATTAAAGAGAGCAAGAAAAGGTCATGGCAGGAGTTTCTGGACTCCATCAACCGTTCCACTTGTTCCACAAAGGTATGGGAAGCCATCCGGAGGATTTCCGGTAAACGCAGCCGTTTACCTATAGCTGCGGTCCTGAACCAGGGATGCCTCCTAACGACACCCAGAGCCATAGCTCAGTCGCTGGCAGAGCATTTTGCACGAAGTACTGTCACTGCAACCCAGGATCGAGCGTTTCGTCGCTACCGTGCGACTGTCGAAAGAGCGAACTTGGACTTTCGATCAAACAGTTCTGAGGCCTACAATTCCCCTTTCTCCATGTGGGAACTTGACTCGGCTCTTACTGAGACTTCTGACACTGCACCAGGTTACGACCGCATCCGGTACTCCATGCTTCGACATCTGCCAGCGGCGTCAAAGGAAATCCTCCTCGAATGTTTTAATCTCATATGGCAGACAGGAGTGTTCCCCACCTCGTGGCGGGAGGCAATCCTCATCCCTCTCCTCAAACCAGGAAAGGACCGCGCATGTCCCAGTAGTTATCGTAGTATCGCCTTGACAAGCTGTATCGGAAAGACCCTGGAACGGATGGTTAACCGTCGTCTGGTCTGGCTGCTAGAGACTAGAAAGCTCCTTAGCCGCTTTCAGTGTGGATTCCGAAAATTTCGGTCCACAGTCGACAACCTGACCCTCCTAGAGGCGGCTATTCAGCAGGCATTCCTCCGTCAGCATCACTGTATTGGTATCTTCTTTGATATCAGTAAGGCATATGATACTACTTGGAGACACTGTATTCTTGGACAACTGCATCAATGGGGCTTTCGTGGCCGCCTCCCCATTTTCATTCGGTCTTTCCTGTCTCAGCGGATTTTTCGGACCCGCGTTGGTACCACACTGTCTGATCGCTTTGAGCAAGAGAACGGTGTCCCCCAGGGCAATGTTTTAAGCGTTACCCTCTTTGCCATAGCCATCAACAGTATAACGTCTACAGTGACGAGTCCAGTACAGTGCTCCTTGTTTGTGGACGACTTTGCTGTTTTCTGTTCCTCCTCCAGTGTTGCAACCGTGAGCCATCAGTTGCAGCTAACAGTGCGGCGGTTAGAGGAGTGGGCTGCAAAGACGGGTTTTCGGTTTTCTGCCGATAAGTGTGTTTGTGTTCATTTTAATCGTTCTCGTCGTCTTTTTACTTTGCCTGCCTTGCATATGGGGGATGCTGTCCTACATTTTAGAGACACAGTGCGGTTTCTGGGCCTAATTTTTGACTCCAGGTTGTCATGGCTGCCACACCTACGTGACTTGAAAGCCAGAACCCTGAAGGCACTGAACATCCTCAAGTGCCTCAGCCACAGGTCTTGGGGAGCGAACAGGGTGCGTCTCCTTCAGTTTTATCGGGCTTTTGTGCGTTCACGGCTGGACTATGGGTGCACAGTATATGGGTCAGCAAGGCCGTCTAATTTGCAGATCCTTGACGCTGTCCACCATGCTGGGATTCGACTGGCCACGGGTGCTTATCGGACCAGTCCCATACCCAGCCTCTGTGCTGAGGCTGGCGAACCGCCACTTACCATCCGGCGGCAGCTCCTGCTGGTGCGCCAGGCTTGTAAGTTTCTTGCAGCTCCCAGCTCGCCTGCTCATCGCCTTGTTGCCCATCCACCTCTGGACCGCCTTTTTTCCCACCGTCCCCGGGCTACGTTGCCATTTGGGATCCGTGTGCAACGTGTGCTAGAGTCGCTCGGTGTCGAGTCTGTACAACCCCAAATCCAGGGTTTTAACCGCCTGCCACCCTGGTTACTGAAGAGGCCCGGAGTGATTTTAGATTTATTGCAGTACAAGAGAGATTGCACTCCTGCCACCGTTTTTAATGCAGCATTTTCTGCTATTTTATCTGAGCACCACGACTATGTAGCTGTTTTTACGGATGGGTCGAAACAAGGGGATTCCGTTGGTTGCTCAGTCGTTTTTCCGGATCGTGTCCTCAAGGTCCGACTGCCTCAGACTTTTACTGTCTTTAATGCAGAATTGTCTGCGATCTTGCGGGCGCTGGAGCAGCTGAGGCATTCTTCCTCTCCTAAATTTCTTGTCTGTTCCGATTCACTCAGTGCCCTTCAATCATTGCACCATTTGTATCCGGCGGATAAAGTAGTCCAGACCATCCAGAATGCCCTCCTCCGACTACAGCGACTGGGGAAGGTTGTAGCTTTCTGCTGGGTTCCGGGGCATGTCGGCATTGCTGGGAATGAAGGGCAGATCTCGCAGCCAAGGAGGCGTGTCTCGATCCACACGTATCTCAGTGTGCTATCCCCTTGCACGCACTCACCTCGCTGTTGAGTTCACGAGTCATGTGTCGGTGGGAGGATGAGTGGCTGGAAGTGACTGACAATAAGCTCCGTCTAGTCAAGCCCACAACGCGTGTGTGGTGTACTTCCTTTCAGCCACATCGACGGGACGAGGTTCTCCTCACTCGGCTTCGAATAGGCCACAGCCCTATGACGCATGGCTTCCTGCTCCGGCGAGAGGACCCTCCAATGCGTGGTGCTTGCGGCGTCCAGGTCACTGTGCGCCACGTTTTATTGGATTGCGTTTTATTTTCTGACCAGCGGGCCGCGGCTGACTTGCCAGCGGACCTGCCAACTCTTTTAGGCAACACTCGGACGAATGTGGTTAAAGTTTTAAAGTTCTGTGCCATGTCAAATGTTTTTACAAAGATTTTAGGGAGAGGATTTTAATTTGCTCACTGTGTGACAAGCTCGCCCATATGTTATGTCAGTAGCCAGCCAGTGACGATTTCAGTGGCATTCTTGTTGCTATGTTTTCCCTTTTCTTCGGTTTTACTTTCTTATATAGCATTTTCTTTCTTTTCCTGCTTTCTTTGCGTGTGTGCTTCGGTTTTCTTAGGTCTGCCCACATTCGTTCCTTTTAATGTGTGTCAGGGCGCTGATGACCTCGATGTTGAGCGCCCATAAACCCCAACACACACACACACACACACACACACACACACACACACACACACACACCGTTCCACTCTCGTACAGCGCTCGGGAAAAGAAGAACACTTAAATATATTTTAGTGGGAGCTTTGATTCTCTTATTTTGTTATGATGATCATTTCTCGCTATCTAGGTAAGCAATGACTAAATATTTGAACACTAGCAGGTGAGAGTTGGTGACCGAAATTTCCTGAAAAAATGATGCCCCCCCCCCCCAAAAAAAAAACCACCTGGTTCAGTGATTGCCTAGGCAATTCTCGTATTATTTCCGTGTATTTCGCCATAATATAAAACGATCTGCCCTTTGTTGAACTTTTTCGGTTTAATCAGTCAGTCCTGTGCGATGTGGATCCAGATCCTCCAGAAGAGGACGGAACAGGGTAATTTAGGCACCTTCATTAATAGACCTGTTGCGTTTCTATGTGTTTCTTGCCAATAAATCGCAGACTTAGGTCACTTCCCACAACATAATCTCTCTATGATCGTTCAAATCCAGTTATTGGTAATCGTAATCCCTAAGTATTTGTTGAACTTATAGCCTTTAGATTTCCGTGATTTATTGTGTAACCGGAATTTAGCGGATTCCTTTTGGTACTCACATCGATAATCTCAACGTTTCGGAATTTAGTGTCAGCTGCCTCTTTTTACTCCATAAGTATATCTTGTCTAAATTATTTTGCAATTGGTTTTGACCTTCCGATGACGTTACTAGATAGTAAATGACACCATCATTTGTAAACAACCTGAGCGGCCTGGTCAGATTGTCTCCTAAATCGTTTCTGTAGGTCAGAGCACAGGGTCTCCAACACTTCCTTGGGGAAGCTAGATATTGCTTTTTTTTTACTCGACGACTTTCCGTCAGTTTTTACGAAATGAGTCCGCCCCGACAGCTGAGTGGTCAGCATGGCAGATTGCCGTCCTACGGGCCCGGGCTCGAGTCCCGGCTGGGTAGGGGATTTTCTCCTCTCAGGGACTGGGTACTGTGTTATCTTCATCATTTCATCCCCATCCGGCGCCCAGGTTGCCCAATGTGCGTCGAATGTAATAAGACCTGCACCAAGGCGGCTGGGCCTGCCCCGTACGGGGCCTCCCGACCAATAACGGCAAACGTTCATTTTTTTCCATTAGCAAATGTTACCTTTCCGAAAGGAAATCACAAATCCAGTCGCACAACTGAGACGATGCTCCATAGGCGCGCTAACTAATTATAAAGGACGGAGTTAAAAGTGTCTGGAAATCTAAAAATATGGAATCAATATGGCATCTACTGTCGATAGCGCTCGTTACTTCGTAAGAATAAAGAGCTAGTTGTGTTTCCCAAGAACTTTATCTTCTACATCAGATTAGGCAGCGCGTCAGTAAATCGTTTTATCCGAGGTAATTCATCACGGTATGGTTTATTGTACCAGTTCCGAGAGCGTATGCTCGTATAAGAATCAACCAATATATTGTTTCTTCAAACGTATATCTCGTGAAAATTCCGTGAAGATAAAAACAGATATAGGAGTATTCGAGCTCACGTGGAGACGTACCCCACAGTCGTTCCCCTCCCCGCGATCTATTCGTGACAGCAAAAGGAGAACAGGAAAGTGACAGTGATACGCAAAGTACCCTCCACCGCACACCACAAGACGACTTGCGAAGTATAGGTGTAGACGTAGACTCTTCTAAGAACCGTGACGCATAGTGCAGCTGTTGTAGCGCCTGCTACTGAAGCTGAATGAATGTCTCGGTGACTGGTCCACCGGACGAACCAGTGAAGAAACGCGGTGTGAGTCTTACCAACTTTTTCATTTTTTCTATTATTCTGATCTAGTACGAATTCCAGAGGGACGAGCATTGTTCAAGGATCGGTAGAATGAGGATTTTATGCTACCTCCTAGGCTGGTCTTTCTTAATAAGAGATGGTTCAAATGGCTCTGAGCACTATGGGACTTAACTGCTGCGGTCATCAGTCCCCTAGAACTTAGAACTACTTAAACCTGACTAACCTAAGGACATTACACACATCCATGCCCGTGGCAGGATTCGAACCTGCGACCGTTGTGGTCGCGCGGCTCCAGACTGTAGCGCCTAGAACCGCTCGGCCACTCCGGCTGGCTCCTAATAAGAGAGCCCACAAGATAGTTTCTTGGGGGGGGGGGGGGGGGGGTTATTTTTAATTTTTTGGAACATGAATTGCGACTTGTAAGTAGGCCTAAGAAAGTTCCAGTCCCAACTCTATTAAAACCCCAAAGGAAAACATCTGACTACACAGATAGGGGAGGGTGGTGGTGGCAGACCCGTCCACTCCCTCCCCCCCCCCCCACCCCCTGTCCCGCCATGCTGTTAGCCGTTGCCCCAGGATAAGCACATTCTTTGCAATCTCCCGTCTCCTATCTGCGTTTCCTGTGATATGTTTTATGTCATAGTTCCACTTTAAATCGTTCCGTACGCAAATTTGGGTGTGACTGCTTCCAGCGACACTTCAGCAAGCGTGTAATAATACCAGACCGGTTATTTGCAATTGTTTCTGTGCAATATTTTACATTGTTTCTAATACAAGGCTCACGGCCAAGTCGTGCACCAGGCTTTCAGATTCCAGCATGTCGGTAAAAGTTTCTAGCGTTGCGACTTCTCTGTTTGCCTGTATTGCCATGTAGTTCACACAGGTGACGACTAATACGATTTAAGATTTAAAACACCTCTAGGTTGGACGTCTTTCTAGTGTGGACTAAACCAAATGTCGTTTGCCAACCACTGCACGAAGCGTTGATCTTTTGCAGGTTTTCCTACATTTCGCTATAATTTTGAAGCGTAGAGATTTTTGTGTCAAACCAATAAATTGCTATTACTTAAGTATATAAAAGAGGTTTGAAATCAAACTATACCACTCTTTCCCATGACTAACATTAACATACCCCACTTGACCTCGATCGTATTACGCAGATTTTCATTTTCTCCCAAATTTGATATTGCGTTCACTTTAACCACAGATTGAAATGTGATCTCGTCCGTTATTCCGAAACATTACAACATACTTCCGGCAGTTTGCACCCTTGGACGTCCATTTAGCACAATAATGTGAACAATTCAGTTATAGCAACATAGCAGTAAAGACGGAAGATTAGGGATTAACTCCCGTCGACATCTAGGTCATTAGAGACGTAGCACAAGCTAAGAATGTTTCAAGGATGGTGAAGAAAATAGATAGTGGCTTTTCATGAGAAACAACCCGGCATTTGCCTGAAGCGATTAAGGGAAATCACGGAAACCTTAAATCTGAATTCCGGGACACGGATAGCATCGCAGATGCGAGCGTTTATCCACTTCATGAACCACGGACTAGGTCGTACTACTCTCGTCTTGGCTTTTAAAAAAAATATTTATTTGCAGTTATTACAGATATCTGTTAATGATACGTGTCTCTCCGCATGATGGCCAGCTTTCAGATTTTCCTTTGATGTTATGGAATCCTATGTGTGTATCAAAATGTTTGGTCTTTTTATGAGTGGGACAAGATATAACATAATCTGTCCATGGTGACGTTGAACTTAAGTGGCAGATTTCAAACGAGGCATCCAAAGCATGCAATGTGGCTTTGCTTCAACGAAAATAATTTATTTCCTCTCTATACTAATTCTCCTTAGCTTAAGCGAACAAGTAAGCGACACTGAGGTGAAAGTATGATTACGTACATAAACTATTCGCACTATGAACTGTCGATACCTTTTGCCTTGCCGCGATTCAAGTCGTGGTACAACCCACGTAATAGATCCTGAGACAAAGTTCCTTGTTTTCCAGGAACTGGTCTGCAACCACACTGCATGTCCTATATGTTCCACCTCACTTAGACAACAAGTCTCTGACCATATTATACGTCAAGTTGTACCCTGTGTATTACTGAAAACTGTGGAGAAATAATCGCTGACGGTAAAACACAATTTAGTCGAGCCTCAAAACATTCATGACAGAGCAAATGCGCAGTTAGTGCGACGAACAATGCTGTGATGATTATCGTACCGAATGATACGTGAGGACTTCCAACTCACTAACAACTGCTTAGCTACTGCCAACTTTGTCAGCAATTTAGAAAATTCTAAGAACATTCAAGCACCAAAGAAACAGCTACAGGCATGCGTATTCAAACAGAGGGATATGTAAAACGGCAGAATACGGTGCTGCGGTCGGCAATGCCCATATAAGACAACAAGGGTATGGCGCAGTTGTTAGATCGGTTATTGCTACTGCAATGGCAGCTTACCAAGATTTAAGTGAACCTGAACGTGGTGTTATAGTCGGCGCGCGAGCGATGGGACAAAACATCTCCCAGGTAGCGATGATATGAGGATTTTCCCGTACGACCAATTCACGAGTGTACCGTGGATATCAGGAACCCGGTAAAACATCAAACTCCAACATCGCTGCGGCCGGAAAAAGATCCTGTAAGAACGAGACCAAGGACGACTGAAGAGTCGTTCAACGTGACAGAAGTTCTACCCTTCCGCTAATAGCTGCAGGTTTCAGTGCTGGGCTATCAATAAGTGTCAGCGTGCGAACCATTCAACGAAACATCATCAATGTGAGCTTCCGGAGCCGAAGGCCCACTCGTGTATCCTCGATGACTGCCCGACACATAGCTTAATGCCTCGCCTGGCCCCGTCAACACCATCATTAGACTGTTGATGACTGGAAACACGTTGCCTGGTCGGACGAGTCTCGTTCTGTATGGAGCGGATGGACGTTCATAGGTATGAAGACGACCTCATGAATCCATGAAACCTACCTGTCAGCCGGGGACTGTTCAGCTGGTGGAGGCTGTGTAGTGGTGTGTGGAGTGTGCGACTGGAGTCATATGGGACCTGTGGTGCGTCTAGATACGATTCTGACAGGTGACACCTACGTAAGCATCCTGTCTGATTACCTGCATCCATTCATGTCCATTATGCATTCCGACAGACTTGGGCAATTCCAACAGGACAAACCGACACCCCACACGTGCAGAATTGCTACGGAGTGGCTCCACGAACACTCTCTTGTGTTTAAACACTTTCGTTCGTTGGCCACCAAACTCCTCTTACATGAACGTTATTGAGTATATCTGGGATGCCTTGCAACATGCTGTTCAGAAGAGATCTCCACCCCGTCGTACTCCTACTGATTTACGGACAGCCCTGGTGGCAATTCCCTCCAACACCACTTCAGATAGTAGTCGAGTCCATGCCACGTCTTTTTGTTTCAGTTCTGCGTGCTCGGGCGGACCCTACACGACACTAGGTAAGCGTACCAATTTCTTTGGCTCTTCAGTGTAAAATAAGAGTGCAACAAGAGGATTTTACGCTTCCACAGTGGTGAGCAAATTGTTGGTTATTTTCAAGGGCGTTAATGGTTTTGTGACAGTACTACGTCGTAGGAAACGGTCACCGAGTCAACAGTATCCAAAGTTGACCGAGACTAGGTCATTCACCGTCGTTTTTCATTTATAGCGCTCTCCATCTCCTTCTTCATTTCTTCTTTCGAACATGACAATACTTCTGAAGGGGATTCGCAGTCCTAACCGCAATTCCGGCAGTGGACCCTGGAAGGAAGGAAAGAATGGGACTCGTGTTACTTACATAAAAGTAACTGCACTCCGAAAATATTCGAGCTTCCTTCTACACCTTATATTTCAAGTTTATCTCTTGAGTTAGCATACAGTTTAAACAATCAACTAAAATGTTGTATATCAACACTAGTTGAATCAGTAAACATTTCATGTCGTAAATCTGTAGAATGAGTTTGGAGAAAAGTTCACCAACTTCCGTAATACGGCATTTTCTTTTTCCCGCTCTGCCAGAACAGAGTAAACAATATGAAATTCATACGCCACTGATTATCTCTGTTGCAGTTTATTCTGAGTTGGATACACAGACGAATCCGGTTATAACGACGTCGAAGGGACCGACGGATTTCAGTCGTTATAGTCGACAGTCGCATAAGCCGCATTTTAGCTTTGTTTCTTGATAAAAAAAATTCATATCTGTAAATTTTAAGCTAACACAAAGTTAACACTTAAAAAAACATCAGAAATACAATACACCTACAGTATTTACAATACCGTATTTTTAGAGAGGGACTAAAAAGATATTTTCTTACTTCGTAAAACACGTACAGCAATAAAATGCCATCAAAATGTAAAGACCTTTAATAAGTTAAGAAAGATGTAGCAACAATGTAAAGTGTTCAATAACTTCAAAAATAGTCTTGGATAACGAATAAGATAAGCTGTTGAGTATGTTTAAAAGTTTACTGTAAGTATTGTATAGATAATAGTCATGATTGACAAAACTTCGTTCCCGTTCTGTATTGCAAAAATTTATCAACTATAGTAAAATGGAAAGACAGTATTTAAACATAACTTCCTCCTATGTTTCTATTTAAAATGTTGTACAAGTGAGACGTATTGTAACTGCCACACCGTAAATATTTAACATACATAACCAAAAAACATTAAACATGCATAAACTATTATTCCACTTCCCTACTTTGAAACAATGACACACATTTAAATTAAATTTTCCTGTGTTTTTACAATAATTGCAAAGACAGCGCTGTTTAGTTTTTTAACCAGTTGCTTTAATTTTAAAATTGAATACAGTAACGCATATCTTTGTTTGTTCCTTGAATTTAAGATGTGGGTAAACATTTTGCATTTGACGAAAAACTCTTTTAAAACAAACAGTCTGCAGAAAACCAAGAGTTTCAAAATAAGCATTACATTGTTAGTAATCCCCTTAAACGCAACGAGCAAAAATGAACATTGGACCTTATAGCCTACGTATTTCTCCGAAGATGTAATAAAAAGTATGTCGCTTGACACGATAAGTCACCAAAAGCGATGTTGTATTATGCGAATTTTTAAAGTATAAATAGCGTTTACATAGGACTTAGACGGAATCATTAGATTTCGCTGCTATAGCCAATATGTCAGTAAAAGCAATGTCGCTATAAGCGATATCGACTATATTACCTAAACCTGAGCTGCAATAATTGTTAGTAGTGCTAGATCACTCTTTAGTCCTGTTGTAAGCCCCAAAAAACTGTTTGAACACATAGCGCCAGTTTTACAGTTAACAACAATCACTTGAAGGAGAAGTGAAGATTAGAAACCTCAAGTTTCAAACGCTGAACTACTGATTTACACGATGGACTGTGAATACAGAAGTCTGCAGCCTTCTGAACGGAAAAAATGCCACTCGAGAAAGAGGTACCCAAAAGCACGAAGCAGTGTTGGAGGGGTGAGGGAGGGATGGAACTGGAAACTTACGTCGCAGGCCCGGGAATGCAAAGTTGCCTTGTTAACAGGGAACATGTTTATGAACCCTTAACTCCCCTCTGTGCTAACATAATTATACTTTACAACCCTTTATTTGTCTTTTTCTTTTATCTCACGTTTCAGCGCTATATTTCTCCGCCTTTCTGGAAATTATGTGGTCGTAAGTAACGTGTTCCTTAAATTAGATACTTTGTTCTTTCATTAAGGACGTAACTCGTTCAAATGAGACACTGAGCCTATTTATTAAACAGTGACTGCTAGACTTAATATTAGACGATGTAGCGGATAAAAGACTGTGCTGTAGAAGCTGCAATGAAAATAACAGGGTTTAACATCTTAAATTGTTGAGAGTTGCCTCGATCCAGTAAATGCATTAAAGAGAAATTCATGACCGTTAAAACGAAAAGATTTTCAAGCAGGAATAAGCCCTGCCATCACACGCGATGTTGCATTTCCCTGTCTTTACAAATTTAAAAGAGTAATTATAGTAATGCCAGTGCAGATTTATTTTATAATTCGCTATAGAATAAACAATTTCTAATTGGTTGTTCATATTTGCCGTGTTATTAACAGAGAGCATTAGAGAGCTCATTACTTCTAATTCTTGTGGGAGCCTTATGGAAGACGACTCCTAGAAAGGTTCTACGTTGGCATCTGGCAAGAAGTATTTGTGGGTCATTGATAACAACTTAGTCAGTATAAACCAATACAGCCATTACGGCTGTTATAAATTTTGTGCTACTAACTGAGTTCCTTGGTTGTCAGATCATCCATTCCCGGCGACATTTACACGCTGTCCTCTTTTCTTTCTACGGTAATGTTCCATACATTTATTAAATTATTTTCTCTCCTATCTCGTTGTTACACAGTAACTAACACAATATTTATACAGTAGAAGGTCTGCTGTTTGACAGACATTACTAACCCTTCGTTTGTATTTTTCCCTCTCCCTCGTGACGCCCGCCACGCGCGCGCGCACACACCCACACGCACACTCACTCACTCACTCACTCACTCACACACACACACACACACACACACACACACACACACACACACACACAAGAGCGTGCGTACAGTCATAAGTTCCGTCTCTTTCGTTATGCCTTTCATTTTTTTCAGTAATACGAGGGACGTTCAATAAGTAATGCAACACTCTTTTTTTCCTAAAAGCAGGTTGATTTTATTCAGTATTACAGTACACCATATTACGCCCCACTCTTCTTGCTACAAAGCCCTGTTTTTCTACGTAATCTTCGTTCAATACGACGGTCTTACGCCACCTTACTGGGAGGGCCGTTATACCCGCATGGCACCACTCCATTGGTCAACGTTGTAGCCAACACCTTGCTCCCTCAATAACCTCCCCATCGTCCACGTAATTTTTCCCGCGGAGTGCATCCTTTATTAGATCAAACAGACGCCGGCAGGTCCGAGATCCGGGTATAGGGTGGATGAAGAAACAGCACAACGAACGTTTGTGAACTCGTCTCGGGTGTGCAGACTTGCGAGAGGCCTTGCGTTATCTTGGAGTGAGAGAAATTCATTTGCATTTTTGTGGCGACGAACACACTGAAGTGTGCGAACGTTCCAACATTGCAGGAGTCACAGCTGTGTGTTGACGGCTAGCACACGCGAGATCAGACATGTTCACGCAACCTTATTTCGATGATGACAGGCGCCACGCCCAACGACTTAACGTGCTTTTGTTCGCTACTAGCTCTCCGTATACAATCTGCTAGCGCCTGTGAATATCTTCGTTGCTCTGGTTTTCCTCCAAAAGAACCTCAGTGACAGCTCTCTGCTGGAAACGTATCTTCGTTACCAACGCCATTTGGAAGGCTATGTATAGCGCCACCATATATCGGATCTACACGAAACTATGGGCCTGAAGCTGGAATATTTGACCATGTCCCACAGCAAATTCCGCATTTATTCAACTGAAACTGACCGAGAAAAAATGTGTTGCTTTACTTATTGGACGCCCCTCGTATAATTTTAAGGCCTCTGTAATATATCAGGCCAGCCAGAGTGGCCTGGCCGAGCGGTTCTAGGCGCTACAGTCTGAAACCGCGCGACCACTACGGTCGCAGGTTCGAGTCCTGCCTAGGGCATGGATGTGTGTGATGTCCTTAGGTTTGTTAGGTTTAAGTAGTTCTAAGTTCTAGGGGACTGATGACGATGTTAAGTCCCATAGAGCTTAGAGCCATTTTACTTCTTAATAAATAACTTAATTCTCTCCGTGGTACGCTTTCGACAAGGAGTCCCCTTCAAATGCAGGATAATCCTAGAGAATTATCTTTAACAACGTCTGAATAAATAGACATTGGTGGGACCTTACAGCTTTTGTTAATGTATGAAATTTCTGTCGCAATTGCAGAATCTTTCGGACATGGGCTGTTTTAAAAGGTATGAACCCAAGCGCGCTACCAGGATCAACCCGAACTTCAATATTTAACACCGTCTATGATCTCATCGCTCGCAAGTTTGATTGAATATCTGGAACAGCGTTTCAAGTAGACAAACGAATTTCAACGTAAGGAATTTTGGGTCGGTCCTGGAAGCGTGCTCATGCATCAGAAGTTGCCGGCACGCTAGCTCAACGTGTTTGGTCAGAGAGGTGGCTGCTCACTGTAACAAAAAACCTGAGTCACGGAAACAACAACGAACTTCAGCGGATGTCATGTGACGTCCGCTACGACCAAATAGATAGAACAAAATGCAAAGAAAAAAGAAAGTGGTTAAGGCGACCGCTTGTGGCAAGCAGGGCCCCGGTTTCGAGTCCCGGTCTGGCAAACATTTTCATGTGTCACCAATGGGTAATATCTTCATACCTGACACAGCTAATGTCAGGAAGATTCCTCAATTTCAGATAAATTTCATTAGCTTTAGAGAAAGTTAGGAGAATATGTATATAATTTCAAAAAGGGATCCCCATTGCTTTGACCGAGCGGTATGGCGCAGTGGTTTGCACGACGGACTCGCATTCGGGAGAAAGGCGGCTCAAATTTCAGTCTGAACATCCGATTTAGGTTTCCTGTGATTTCCCTAAATGGCTTCTGGTAAATGCTGGGATGCTTCCTTTGGAAAGGTCACACCGATATCCGTCCCAATCCCTTTGTAATCGGAGCTTGTACTCCCTCTCTATTGAGCTCAATGTCGACGGGACTTTAAACCCAGCTCTGCCCTCCTTCCTTCCTTGTGGCTGCTTTGTATTCTTTCACAAAGAGTTGTGCGTCGCCTTTGACGTTCTCCACCGGACTCGTCCATTCGGCGTATTAGGAGAGTAAATTTTTCTGAGGAAGGATCCACCGCTCAAGCGCAGTAGTATGTTTTAGAAAACGCAGAGATAACTGAAATTATTATACCCCAGAGCACGATTAGTAGCAGAATATCTACTGACAACAAATATGTTGATCGGAATCCTCTACACTACAGAGTTTGCGTAAATTCAGTTTTAGCCACAAGTCTGGTTATCATCTCTTTGATGTGGACAGTGATTTGTTCCACTGTATCATTTAAAACGCCCTTCACTTACGGTGGTGTTCAGTGTTCACCACGAACAACCCACCAAGGTCAATCCAACTGATGATGCAGCGATTGAACTGTAGTTGGCAACTTCGTAAAAATATGTGAACAATTTCCACGATTATTATTTTTGTGAGCGACATCTTATTAATGTATACCGTAAGAATATTAACCGATACTACCACTTCTCCAGCTCGAACGCGGGTAAGCTCCCCTTTATAAGAGGACGCGACACTCATCTCTGACAGAGTTCTAACAGTACTGGACACCGGAAGATCCTGAGGAAGTTCCCAGCAGAGGGGTCGAAACTTCGATATTTTAGAGGACATATGACGCAGCCTAATAACGTAGAAGATTTTAACATCTGTGACAACGGCCACGAAAGCCTGGAGACTTACATAAAACGCTTTATGGGCAAGAGGTTTATCCCACCATCAAAAGACCGGAGAACCTTCGCAGAAGAAGAGGTTAATTACTAAGCGATCTGGCCTTTCTCTCCCACTGCCGTGATAATGATGTTGTTCCCAAATTCGTCAGAATTAGCCACCCTGTGCAGACAGTGAAAGCCAGGAGAATCTATCAAAGGGCAAGCCAAGCACTTCTCCATGAAAGAATCCAGCAAATACGCAGAGACTTGAATTACGTTAGCTCCGTTTTAATTGATGTGCATTTTTCACAGGCGGCAACTCTATCACTGTGTTAAAGTGGACAGAATAACGATTGATCATTCAACAAGGTTTTCGGATTTCAGTGCTATGAAACAAAAGGAGAAGTTCGAGAAGCTAGCGATTGAAGTTCAGAAAGAACACGCTAGTGTGGATCCGAAACGAGTAGTGGTGAATTTCTCGTCAGAAGTTCTCGATGAAGCAGCGGTTTCAGTTCTGGGCAAAAGTCTGAATTTCGCAACTACACCGAACAGCATACCTGTTGAAAAGATCGTAAGTGCCGTCGAAGCATCCTTGCTTCGTCTTCCGAAGGTGCAGGCCGAAGAAGCCAGACAAGATGTGTCGAGAGTTATCTGGAAATCGAAACCTTCCATAAGCAACATATCGGCGCAAGAAAGGAAATCTCTTATTGAACTCATGAGAAACGAAAGCATCGTTGTAAAAAAATCAGATAAGGATAGAGGTACTGTTGTTTTGGACGTTATGGATTATCACAGGAAGATGGAACAACTACTAACTGATCCTGTGTATCGGAAGTTAAAAAGTGGTCCGACGAACAGAATCGTTCGGAAAGTGAAAACCTGATATTAGACTCCAGACTGGACAGCTCGATTACAAAGACTCTAACCCCCTGAATACCTGTCTCACCCAGAATGTAACGACTACCCAAGATACATAAAGAATCGTTCCTTTTGAGACCTATCGTCAGTGGATTAACTCACCGACTTATTTTGTAGCACGTTATTTATCTGGTAAACTGAGACATCTAGTTGCTAAAACAAATATTTTTGTCAAAGATTCGAAACATTGCTTGGAAATCATACGATTTCTGAAGATATATGCAGGTGACCTTCTTGTTATTTCGACGTGATATCGTCCCAGTATCTGAGACAATGGAGATCATAAGGGAGAATGTTGCTCGTGATGTTACTTAATTGAATTATGTCTTCGTTCGAGCTATTTTAAGTACAATGGTGAATTTTATGAACAGGCTGACGGTCTTGCTATGGGCTCACCCACTTCGCCAGTTGCAACTGACGCTTTTATTGAACATTTTGAGCAACAGGCATTACGTAGTGGTCCTTTGAAGCCTTCTTCCTGGCTCCACTATGTGGACGATACATTTGTTATACGGCCACACAGCGAAGAAGAACTTCATGCTTTCTACAATTTATTAAATGGAATTCAGTCCAAAATCAAATTTACCTTGGAGGCTGAGAGTGAGGTCGGTCTCCCGTTCCTAGATGTGTTAGTATACAGAAGATCTGATAACACTCTAGATCATAGAATGTACAGAACGCCTATTAACAAAAACATGTATTTAGATGCACTTCGCACCACTACCCAGCCCATAAGAAAGAAGTACTGAACACTGTCGTCACCTACCTTCCGTATCAGCGATGAAGAAAAATTGGAATCGGAGTCGAATTTTTTTAAAAAGAACATTGAAGGCAAATGGCTATGACAGTTATTCAATCTGCAGGGCTTTTAGGCTGAGTATTAATAACGCAAATAAGAAAGAAGAGGAACCGTCTTCTCACCCCATTAGTTTACCGTTCGTTTCTGGGGACACTGACCGCATAAGCAGAATTCTAAAGATAAATGGTATTCAGGCATCTTTCTTTACTCAAAACAAAATAAAGATTTTTCCGACGGCAAACTGATGCGTCTGATTGCCTCCACGATGCAGGCTTTGACACTATGTGATCAGAAGTATCCGGACACTCACAAAAACATACTTTTTAATATTAGGTGCATTGTGCTGCCACCTACTGTCAGGTACTGCATACCAGCGACCTCATTAGTCACTAGACATTGTGAGAGAAAACAATGGGGTGCTCCGAGGAACTCACGGACATCATACGTGGTCAGTTGACTGGGTAACACTAGTATCATACGCCTATACACGAGATTTCCATAGTCCTAAACATACCTAAGTCCGTCGTTTCCGATGTGACAGTGAAGTGAAAACGTGAAGGTACACGTACAGCACAAAAGAGTACAGGTCGACCTCGTTTTTTGACTGACAGAGACTGCTGACAGTTGAAGAGGGTCGTAATGTGTAATAGGCAGACATCTATCCAGACCGTCACACAGGAATTCGAAACTGTATCAGGCTCCACTGGAAGTACTATGACAGGCGGGAGGTAAATAAACTTATATTTTATGGTCGAGCGGCTGCTCATAAGCCACACATCACGCCGGTAAATGTCAAACGACGCCTCGCTGGATGTAAGGAGCGTAAACATTGGACGATTGAGCAGTGGAAAAATATTGTGTGGAGTGATGAATCATGGTACACAATGTGGCGATCCGATGGCAGGGTGTGGGTAAGGCGAATGCCCGGCGAAAGTCATCTCCCAGCGTGTGTAATGCCAACAGTAGAATTCGGAGGCAGTGGTGGTATGGTGTGGTCGTTTTGGAAAGCCTGCTTCGTGCCAGGCCTCACTAACCGACATCGATATCTCTCCACAGTGCAGCATTCCGTGAAGAATGGGCTGCCGTTCACCAGGAAACCTTCCAGCACCTGATTGAACGTATGCCTGCGAGAGTGGAAGCTGTCATCAAGGCTAAGGATGGGCCAACACCATACTGAATTCCAGCGTCACCGATGGAGGGCGCCACGAACTTGTAAGTCATTTTCAGCCAGGCTTCCGGGTTCTTTTGATTACGTAGGGTATCAAGTGACATGTGGCTGCGGCAAAGTGTATATAGGCTAAACGGGAAGAACTGTTAAAGAACGCATTAAGGAACATGAACGCACATGTGGCTAAAGCAAAGTGCAAAATCGGCAGTAGCGGAACATCATGAAAACTGTGGCTCTGACATTGATTTTAATAACGAACGTGAGATGGTTATGGAAACAAACATTTACAGAAGAAAGGTTCGGAAACGGTTGAAATTTATAAGAATGTATGTAATATCAATAAAGAGGACGGCTATAGGCTTCCGGCATCATGGCTCCCCGCTCTCAAGGAAGTGAATAGGCGGCCGCGGTGTGCGAGAGACATAAACAACGCGCTGCAATTCAGCTGGGCGGAGAATAATATTTTGGGTAAACATCCTCCCTCTCTTGCTCGTCCGCTTTGAATCTAGCGAATGATGACCGCCAACCAATAGCAGTAGGAGGAATTTCAACCAATAACTCTTCTTCAGCGTAAGTGTGAAATAGTGCCACTCTATCCAATGACGATGGGCCCCAGGAGTTTAGCCAACAACGCCCCTTCAGTGCGGGACTGTGGCATACCAATGGTAGCCATAAGAATTTAAACCAATACTACCACTTCTCCAGCACGAACGCGGGAAATGTCCCCTCTATAGGAGGACGCGATACTCGTCGCTGACAGTGTTCTGGCAGTAGTGGACAACGGAAGATCGTGAGGAAGATCCCAGCAGAGGGGTCGAAACGTCGATTATTTTAGAGGAAGTATGATGCGGCCTAATAATCCATAAGATTCTAACTTCAGATTTGTTATTTTGTTATACTTCTAACTGATAGTACCCGGCCGGCCAGAGTTGCCGAGCGGTTAAAGGCGCTACAGTCTGGAACCGCACGACCGCTACGGTCGCAGGTTCGAATCCTGCCTCGGGCATGGATGTGTGTGATGTCCTTAGATTAGTTAGGTTTAAGTAGTTCTAAGTTCTAGGGGACTTATGACCACAGCAGTTGAGTCCCATAGTGCTCAGAGCCATTTGAATTTTTTTTTGATAGTACCCGTGGTCTAGGGGTAGCGTCTTCGATTCTTAATCAAAAATATCATCGGTCCCGGGTTCGATCCACGCCACTGCCTAAATTTTGATAAATAATCAGCATTGGCGGCCGAAGACTTCCGGCAAAAGAAGTCAGCCTCATTCTGTCAACGGCCTTGTCAAAGAGGGCGGAGGAGCGGATAGAGGTTCGGGGCACTCTCTTGTCCTAGGGGTGGGAAATTGCCACTAAAGGCGGAAGAATCAGCAATGATCAACGACATGAGGATGCAGAAGGCAATGGACACGTAACGTGTATCCACAGGACATGTGGCCTGTAATTGAAGAAGTGTCATGATGATCTCTCCATAGGCAAAAGATTCCGGAATAGTCCCCCATTCGGATCTCCGAGACGGGACTGCCAAGGGGGAGGTTACCATGAGAAAAAGATTGAATAAGCAACGAAAAGATAACGTTCTACGAGTTCGGGCGTGGAATGTCAGAAGCTTGAACGTGGTAGGGAAACTAGAAAATCTGAAAAGGGAATTGCAAAGGCTCAATCTAGATATAGTAGGGGTCAGTGAGGTGAAGTGGAAGGAAGACAAGGATTTCTGGTCAGATGAATGTCGGGTAATATCAACAGCAGCAGAAAATGGTATAGCAGGGGTAGGATTCGTTATGAATAGGAAGGTAAGGCAGAGGGTGTGTTACTGTGAACAGTTCACTGACCGGGTTGTTCTAATCAGAATCGACAGCAGACCAACACCGACAACGATAGTTCAGGTACACATGCCGACGTCGCAAGCTGAAGATGAACAGATAGAGAAAGTGTATGAGGATATTGAAAGGGTAATGCAGTATGTAAAGGGGGACGAAAATCTAATAGTCATGGGCGACTGGAATGCTGTTGTAGGGGAAGGAGTAGAAGAAAAGGTTACAGGAGAATATGGGCTTGGGACAAGGAATGAAAGAGGAGAAAGACTAATTGAGTTCTGTAACAAGTTTCAGCTAGTAATAGCCAATACCCTGTTCAAGAATCACAAGAGGAGGAGGTATACTTGGAAAATGCCGGGAGATACGGGAAGATTTCAATTAGATTACATCATGGTCAGACAGAGATTCCGAAATCAGATACTGGGATGTAAGGCGTACCCAGGAGCAGATATAGACTCAGATCACAATATAGTAGTGATGAAAAGTAGGCTGAAGTTCAAGACATTAGTCAGGAAGAATCAATACGCAAAGAAGTGGGATACGGAAGTACTAAGGAATGACGAGATACGTTTCAAGTTCTCTAACGCTATAGATACAGCAATAAGGAATAGCGCAGTAGGCAGTACAGTTGAAGAGGAATGGACATCTCTAAAAAGGGCCATCACAGAAGTTGGGAAGGAAAACATAGGTACAAAGAAGGTAGCTGCGACGAAACCATGGGTAACAGAAGAAATACTTCAGTTGATTGATGAAAGGAGGAAGTACAAACATGTTCCGCGAAAATCAGGAATAGAGAAATACATGTCGCTGAGGAATGAAATAAATAGGAAGCGCAGGGAAGCTAAGACGAAATGGCTGCAGGAAAAATGTCAAGACATCGAAAAAGATATGATTGTCGGAAGGACAGACTCAGCATACAGGAAAGTCAAAACAACCTTTGGTGACATTAAAAGCAACGGTGGTAACATTAAGAGTGCAACGGGAATTCCACTGTTAAATGCAGAGGAGAGAGCAGATAGGTGAAAAGAATACATTGAAAGCCTCTATGAGGGTGAAGACTTGTCTGATGTGATAGAAGAAGAAACAGGAGTCGATATAGAAGAGTTAGGGGACCCAGTATTAGAATCGGAATTTAAAAGAGCTTTGGAGGACTTACGGTCAAATAAGGCAGAAGGGACAGATAATATTCCATCAGAATTTCTAAAATCATTGAAGGAAGTGGCAACAAAACGACTATTCACGTTGGTGTGTAGAATATATAAGTCTGGCGACTTACCCTCTGACTTTCGAAAAAGCATCATCCACACAATTCCGAAGACGGCAAGAGCTGACAAGTGCGAGAATTATCGCACAATCAGCTTAACAGCTCATGCATCGAAGCTGTTTACAAGAATAATATACAGAAGAATGGAAAAGAAAATTGAGAATGCGCTAGGTGACGACCAGTTTGGCTTTAGGAAAAGTAAAGGGACGAGAGAGGCAATTCTGACATTATGGCTAATAATGGAAGCAAGGTTAAAGAAAAATCAAGACATTTTCATAGGATTTGTCGACCTTGGAAAAGCGTTCGACAATATAAAATGGTGCAAGCTGTTCGAGATTCTGAAAAAAGTAGGGGTAGGCTATAGGGAGAGACGGGTCATATACAATATGTACAACAACCAAGAGGGAATAATAAGAGTGGACGATCAGGAACGAAGTGCTCGTATTAAGAAGGGTGTAAGACAAGGCTGTAGCCTTTCGCCCCTACTCTTCAATCTGTACATCGAGGAAGCAATGATGGAAATAAAAGAAAGGTTCAGGAGTGGAATTAAAATACAAGGTGAAAGGACATCAATGATTCGATTCGCTGATGACATTGCTATTCTGAGTTAAAGTGAAGAAGAATTAAATGATCTGCTGAACGGAATGAACAGTCTAATGAGTACACGGTATGGTTTGAGAGTAAATCGGAGAAAGACGAAGGTAATGAGAAGTAGTAGAAATGAGAACAGCGAGAAACTTAACATCAGGATTGATGGTCACGAAGTCAATGAAGTTAAGGAATTCTGCTACCTAGGCAGTAAAATAACCAATGACGGACGGAGCAAGGAGGACATCAAAAGCAGACTCGCTATGGCAAAACAGGCATTTCTGGCCAAGAGAAGTCTACTAATATCAAATACCGGCCTTAATTTGAGGAAGAAATTTCTGAGGATGTACGTCTGGAGTACAGTATTGTCCGGTAGTGAATCAGAAGAGAATCGAAGCATTTGAGATGTGGTGCTATAGACGAATGTTGAAAATTAGGTGGACTGATAAGGTAAGGAATGAGGAGGTTCTACGCAGAATCGGAGGGGAAAGGAATATGTGGAAAACACTGATAAGGAGAAGGGACAGGATGATAGGACATCTGCTAAGACATGAGGGAATGACTTCCATGGTACTAGAGGGAGCTGTAGAGGGCAAAAACTGTAGAGGAAGATAGAGACTGGAATATGTCAAGCAAATAATTGAGGCCGTATGTTGCAAGTGCTATTCTGAGATGAAGAGGTTAGCACAGGAAAGGAATTCGTGGCGGGCTGCATAAAAAAAAATACTTCGAACGCTTGATGGGGCATTCAGTGGCACAGCGCTCTATTGAGAAACTATTGTCCTTTGCAGTGGGAAGCCACGGAAAATAGTACATTAACTGAAGTATAGCGAATGGCAAGAACAATTCAAGTACAGCCTGCCGTCGTACAGAGAAGCAAACACTACAAGTCGTTGTAACCAAGTCGTAATTTAAATCTTCCTCCTGACCTAGCAGCAATGATGGTTCCGTTTCAGCACTAATTTTTCCTAGTGAAAATAAAAATAAGGTAAAGATCGTCACCAAGGGTGGTTTAAACTCGGTCCAGAAAGAAAGATTGTACGGAAGGTACACACACATACAGTGTATATTACGCTTAAATAGAATGTGTTCATTTTCCAAAAAACAGCTGAGTAAGTAGCTACCATACGGCACAACTCCACACGCTCCGATATTTAACATCAGAAGTGATAATATTTTGGATTATTTTAGCACTGAGGGCGATTTGTTTTTCCATCTCCATCGTGTTCTCGGCCAGTTTGGTCACTTTCCAATAAAATCCTTATCGTAACTCAGCTTGTATCACATATTCTGAATTACACTGTACAATTTATTGAATATTTGTTCACAAATCACCCACCACTACTCCGTTTTATACATATATTTATTATTTTATTTCTTTTCATTCCTCACCTACAAAATCAGAGACCTCTTAGCTAAATACGAAGGAACACCACCCACAATCCTTGGTTATATCTACCGTGCCTGACATATAATCTAAGCTTCCAGCAGGGGAGTAGGACATGAAATGAAACTTCACGGATTGAGAGTCAAACATACCATATTGCAGAGCGATATGAAGAGGGACAAGCATGTAATGGCAGTTGTGGGGAAGGCAGATAGTCGTCTTCGGTTCATCTGTAAAGGAGACCGACTATAAAACACTAATACGACCTATTCTTGAGTACTGCTCGAGCGTTTGGGATCGCTATCAGGTCGGATTGAGGGAGGACATAGAAGCAATTCAGAGGCGGGCTACTAGATTTGTTACTGGTAAGTTTGATCATCACGCGAGTGTTACGGAAATGCTTCAGGAACTGTGGACAGGTTAGCCTGTAACCGAAATTGCAGATCTGAAGATGGTTCTAGAGGAACCGAAACCGGTCAATCAAGACAGGTTATAAGTAACAGTGTATAAAAAGTGATTGCGGTATCCCTGCAGACATTATGTCTGTTTTTGCAGACATTTAAATTTATAAATGAAATATTGCAATTAAATAAAATCTGCGGGTACTATCTTAATGACTTTAAATGATGAGTATGATAGTAGAAGTAACTTTTGAGAATGTGGTATATTTCTGCAAAACACTTATCGGTGTCGATGGTCCAGCAATTAAATAAAATATGAGTTGAATAACAGGGAAACAATAGATTCCTACAGCACCTGACTAGTTATGAACAACAACAAAGCAACGCACACTACGTCTTCACTGTAGAAGCGACGGAAATTCCACAAGTGCACAAGTCAGCGCTACGAAATATTTCTATCTTCCGCAACCACGTGCAAACCGCTCCACACTCTCCAAGTCCCTCTCGCGACTGTGCGTCCGTCGCGCCGTCGCGTCCAGCACTTCTCGTGTTCAGTGCGACTGTCCCTCGCGCCGCCCTCTCCCGAACTCGCTTGCATCCAGTCTCCCCATTCACGAGCGCTGTGATTGGCTAGAGCGCCAGCGCCATGTCTTCAATCCAACGTACACTCACAAACATATTTAAACACATACGAAACACTGGAGATACATTTAAATAGCTTGAAATTCAATAAATATTCCTACGGATGGACCTTAAACACGCTCTAACACACATTTTTAGATACATAAACAACTTAAATAAACTTTTATCAATGGAATAGCAACAAAAGGAAGGCCATTAGCCTAATGTCTCTGTGCTTTCTAAAACACTGTAAATATTTAACCAATTTCTTCATGAGTAGTGTATACCGGATATAAACAAAGACATAGGTGAATAAATATATTTATAAGCATCTTGATACCGTTTTTTTTTTTTTTCGTGTAACTGTCGAGTACTTATGGCCTGATGCGATCGATAGTAATCGGCCACTTTGACCTCCAATAACTTATGTACTATTCAAGTTTCATCCCTGTAGCCGGCCGCGGTGGCCCTTGCGGTTCTGGCGCTGCAGTCCGGAACCGCGGGACTACTGCGGTCGCAGGTTCGAATCCTGCCTCGGGCACGGGTGTGTGTGATGTCCTTAGGTTAGTTAGGTTTAAGTTCTAAGTTCTAGGGGACTTATGACCTAAGATGTTGAGTCCCATAGTGCTCAGAGCCGTTTAAGTTTCATCCCTGTAATTCATACCAATTTAGGTTTACACTAATAGCTTTCCAAAGACACGGCGATCGACAAAATCGGATGAAGCGTTTATATTTTGGAATTTCGTTGCTGCGTGTTACTTCTATAATTTACAGTCAGGAGGAGGAGGAGATTAGTGTTTAACGTCCCGTCGACAGCGAGGTCATGAGAGACGGAGCGCAAGCTCGGGTGAGGGAAGGATGGGGAAGGCAATCGGCCGTGCCCTTTCAAAGGAACCATCCCGGCATTTGCCTGAAGCGATTTAGGGAAATCACGGAAAACCTAAATCAGGATGGCCGGAGAGGGGATTGAACCGTCGTCCTCCCGAATGCGAGTCCAGTGTGCTAACCACTGCGCCACCTCGCTCGGTAATTTACAGTCAGATACTGAATTTTAAACTAATAAAGATATTGAAAATCTGATTTCACCAACAGAATCGTCGTGCAAGGAATGGTAATGTACATGTTTCTCTTTTGGTGTATCATGATTCATCTGGCTACTATTAATTTCTACACGAACTGTGAAGTGTCGGAAATTAAGGTTTCACAAAGTCCGCCATATTTGGCAATCCCGGCGCACAGCGTCACCAAAGAATTTCCAGCCATGTGTTCGATGGACCACGCGGTCCGGCCGTTTTGCGGCATCGCTAGCTTGCTAACGAGCAACGCCTTGCCGAGCGGTCCGAGCGGTGGCCGCCAATTCTGAACTTTGAATATTTTCTGGCCGCCACGTTTCGCCCGTTACCTCACAACGTACCTCTGTGCCGTCAGACTTTCATCAGTTATTACCAGCCGTTACATGAAGTTCAGTAGCCCGGGAGTCACACCGCCGTGCGTCTCCAAAGCATTGGAAGAGTGGGACTTCTCCCACTGTCGCCATCATACTCGACAATATTTGTCCCCTGGGGTCATGAAGAACCATGACTCATCGTTGATAACAATGCGACGTCACTCATCAACAATCACTACTTCTCGGCTGCGACACGTCTCTAGACTCAGCCGTTTGTATCGTGGTTTTAACGGAAGCGTATGGACACATGGAACGTTAATTTCCTAATCTTCTACCGCTAGTCTCCGGCCATTGATGAGGGATGACTCAGAAGATACTGGCGGAACTAAAGCTGTGAAGACGGGTCATGAATCGTGCTTGGGTAGTTCAGTTGGTAGAGCACTTGCCCGCGAAGGACAAGGTCCCGAGTTCGCTTCTCGGACCGGCACACAGTTTTCATCTTTCAGATCGTTGCAAGGAATATCTTAGACCGGACAGCAGGCACGGATGTAAACGGATTACGATGTGCGTGGCGCACAATACCACTTGTGGTGGTCTGACGTGCTTGACAGGATCTTCTACGAAGACAGTGAGCCTACCCTCGCGTTTCCGTGCAGGCCAGCAGCGGGCCACTGTAACATACGAATACACCGTAAATCTGGGTACTGCATGGTTTGACCAGCCAGCTAAATGCAGACTCGCAATGATGCTCTTTTAAAAATCTAATTTTGCTGTCTCACAAAAGTACACTAAATCTCCGAGCCTTTCACAATAGTCACTGAACATCTGACGCTGTTAACAGCCCTTACATACACCAGGAAACATTTTAACAACGCTAATACAATCTGGCGAGCGATGTACCAGTTATAGGCATCACAGTTCCAATTATTTACATTGCACCTATGCTGTGCACGTGTACGAAGCTACACTGGCATTCGACCATGTCATTAGTATGGTTCACCCTATGATAGAAAGTGCTTCTTTCACTTAATTCTCGGACGTTAGGTTCCAGAAAATAATGTGAAGCCTAGTGTATATGACTGTATTAGTTCATATGTGTAGAAAGTAAAGTTGACGTCTTGATCGACGTTTTTCGTAGAATGAGCTTTCAGAACGAGTGTGGTAAGCTTTTTGTCGTTCCGTAGGCAGCATATCACTTGTGATCTTGTATAATGTGCAAACAGACAATACTGGTATTACTTAAAGCTCCATTCCTCGTAGGAATTACGACATGTTTCTGCAAACGGCCGCGAAGGATAACGTCTTCATCAGTAATATGAATCATGGTTCTAAGGTTGACGGCATTGCGTTTCTTCATATTGTGCGCAGCTTATTTCTACATTGTCTTCCATGGTCTGCCATATGGAAAGTTACTGCAAAAAGGGAGGTTAGTTAAGATTCTTAAATATTTCTCCAATATTTTATAGTAATTCTGCGACCTGTACTGACAGTTTTAATATCACACAGTGCCTATCGATGTGTTGTTCTCTAATAAAACAGTTTTGATGTTTAATAATATTAACTTATTATTATAGGCCTACCTGCTGAAATCTTCTCGCATTAAATCTCTGGTTCCACAGATATTTGAGTTGCCTGTTTCGGAAAATTCCCTCCTCAATCTGTTGTCGGGTTGGTCGCTATGTTTTTCCGCCATCATTGCTTGGGATCGAATATTTTACGTTTTATGGATTTAATCGTTTCGGAAATCGTTCTTTAAGATTCCTTTTTCACAAAGATTAAATAATCAATTCATCATGGCTGAGGGAGATGTTCTTGTGTAGGTGTGTACATTTTCAGCTATTTTTTCCTACATTCTACTACTTCAGCTCAACTTTTTTACTTGTACGTACTGTATACCGACTAATTATTCCCATCTCCTTCCGGGACACAAAAGTCCCCATCAACGTAAAATTTTAATTTTTCCGTCCCTTTTGAAGTGGCAGTTCACCCTGCATGTAGAATGTAGAATACGTTTTCGTATATAAAAACTGTATCTACTGGATATTTTTTACTATCCTCTCCCCCCCCCCCCCCCAGTCTTCCCAAAAGCACCGTTACGTTCATGCGAGATACCTGATAGTCGTTCATCTGCGCTGTCATCAGTTAGTCAATTGGTGAGAGATCGCCGACGACGGTACGCTACGAGACCTATACAAAACAAGTGGCTGGTGTTTACGACGCACACGTGCCATCTTGTGCAGGCAGCCGCGGAACAGTGACAGGACACTGTAGTATGAGCTTGCGTGTATGATATATTGACTATTATCCAATAATTAGTCTTTCCCTACGGTGAGAGTTCATGCAGATCACATGTCCAACGATCATAGATCGCTCCGCGTACTGCCTTGTAGCCACTAGTCAGCAACACGGAGTGGGTCTAATCCGTAAGTAGTGTTTACGTTTACCCAACATCCACACATCTGTTACGCCCTACATCTTTGATCATCTGTTTTGCGGACTGTTTGTCCGAACAGCTCTTCAACAGCTGTTCAAAGCCAAGTCAATTATTTTTCAGTTCAATAGCTGACGCTCAACTAATTGCACCGTTCTTTTGGAATACACTTTTTTAAAGATTCCTTCCCTCTGCTAGACTTTCTACTATTACTTCATTCTTATACGGAGACTTACAATGCTTCATACTGTCGGTATCAATTTTCCAGGTTATAATTTTCACTCTCTTACAATAACGAACATCAGACGTATTTAAAGAAATTTTTTTTTACTCACCCGTCAGTATTTGATATAGCACAAGAGGCTACAATGTGACCGTCTGGTTTGCTGAGCGCTGTACGCAAGCGGGGTGCACTCAGCCCTAGTGAGGCAAATTAAGGAGCTACTTGACTGAGAAGTAGCGGCTCCGGTCACGAAAACTGACAACGGCGGGAGAGAGGTATGCTGACCTCACACCCCTCCATACCCGGATCAAGTGACGCCTAAAGGCTGAAGATAACACATCGGTTGGTTAACACCATTGGGACTTCCGGCCCCTGTTGGAACGGAGTTTATTTTTTAGAGGCTACAATAATATTTTTTTCCTTTCTTGCTGCCATCTTAGGTGATCGCGCTTCTGTCTCTCAGAATTTTGTATATACTGAACCGCCAAAGAAACTCGTGTGGGCGTACGTATTCAAATACAGAGACATTTAAACAGGCAGAATACGGAGCTACGGTCGGCAACGCCTATATAAGACATCAAGTGTCTGGCGCAGTTGTTAGATCGGTTACTGCTACTACAATGGCAGGTTATCAAGATTTAAGAGAGTTTGTACGTGATTTTGTAGTCGGCGCACGAGCGATGGGACACAGCATCTCCGAGGTAGCGATGAAGTGGAGATTTCCCCGTACGACCACTTCAAGAGTGTACCGTGAGTATCAGGAATTTGGTAAAACATCAAATCTTCGACATTGTTGCGCCCGGTAAAAGATCCTGCAAGAATGGGACCAACAACGACTGAAGAGAATTGTTCAGCGTGACGGACTGGCAACCCTTCCGCAAATTGGTGCGGACTTCAATGCTAGGCCATCAACAAGTGTCAGCGTGCGAACCATTCAACGAAACATAATCAATATGGACTTTCGGAACCGAAGGCCCACTCGTGTACCCGTGTTGACTGCTCGACACAAGGCTTTACGCCTCGCCTGGGTCCATCAACACCAACATTGAACTATTGATGCCTGGAAACATGTTGCCCGTTCGAACGACTCTCGTTTCAAATTGTATCGAGCGGGTGGACGTGTACGGTTATGGAGACAACCTTATGAATCCTTGGACCCTGCATGTCAGCAGGGGACTGTTCAAGCTGGTGGACGCTCTCTAATAGTGCGAGGCGGGTACAGTTTGAGTGATGTGGAACTTCTGGATACGACTCTGACAGGTGACACGTAAGTAAGCATCCTGTCCGATTACCTGCATTCATTCATGTCCAGTGTGCATTCCGACTGACTTGGGCAATTCCAGTAGGACAATGCAACACCGCACACGTACAGAATTTTTTACAGAGTGGCTCCAGGAACACTTTTCTGAGTTTAAACATTTCCGCTTGCCGCCAAACTCCCCAGACATGACCATTATTGAGTATATCTGGTATGCCTTGTAACGTGCTGTTCAGAAGAAATCTCCACCCTCTCGTACTCTTACTGGTTTATGGACAGCCCTGCAGGATTCATAGCGTCAGTTCCCTCCATCACTACTTCAGACATTATTCGAGTCCATGCTACGTCGTGTTGTGGCACTTCTGAGTGCTCGCGGGGACCGTACACGATATTAGCACGTGCACCAGTTCCTCTGGCTCTTCAGTGTATTTGGATTTTGTTTCCTGTGCTTATACTACGCATCGATGGAGGACTAGGCTCTGTAGAAGAAATGGATAAGTTGTCACTTTAAAGCTAAGGGACTACTGAAAGCAACCTTCATATACATCGTTTGTACTATTATATTACGTTTGTTTTCATTTCTGAGGCTGTGAGAACCATTATTTATTACTGTATCCATAAACTGCAACTACTATATTTTCATTATGTTGTTATCACTTAATGAGACAAAGTATCCGGGAACGACTTCTATCTCATGAATTGTGAGGATTACTATAAGACAGTTTGGTAGTGCACATGATTCTTCTCCGCCGACTCATCTGAAATTGACTGGCGGACATTCAGGCTTGGAAATAAAGGAGAACCAACTGTAATCTTGTAACTTCATAGGGTGTCCGGTACACAGAGATAGCTTCAAGATCCACAAAGTTGTTTGTGGCGTTAAAGGAAGCTAAAATATAATAAGGTCATAGAAGGCTGCTACCAAGGGGCATCACTGTGGGGGTCGGACACGTTGATGCGAGGGACTTGTCCCCCAATCGGTCGACTCCTGTGGCCGCTCCAGGTTAAAAAAAAATGGGTCTGAGCACTATGGGACTTAACTTCTTTGGTCACCAGTCCCATAGAACTTAGAACTAGTTAAACCTAACTGACCTAAGGACATCACACACATCCATGCCTGAGGCAGGATTCGAACCTGCGGCCGGAGCGGTCGCGCGGTTCCAGACTGAAGCGCCGCCCCAGGAACTGCCTGCACTGACGTTGACCCAGCACCGGTGGTCGAGTGGGAGATCATTACAAAGTCTAGCAAGCAGCAAAAACTTTCCGAGGGGCCGATCTTAGGGCCTCCAAGGTTTGTTTGACGAACAGTTTTCGGGCGTTATCTGTGGCTGACGATGTCTCTAAGCCGGATGCTGTCGTCCACCCTCTTCCAAAGGATGCTTATCGGCCTGCTAGGTCTGGGCATTCACAGAGGGTGGGTTTGCTGGCAGTTCGGAGCTCCAACGCTCCAACGTTAGGAGCGTAATCGGGCCCCTTAGGAACATGGCTGCCAAGGCGGGGAAGGGTGCCAGTGTGCAGTCCGTGTGCATACCGGGGGGAGTCATTCCGGATGTGGAAAGGGTGCTTCCGGATGCCATGAAGAGTACAGGGTGGAGCCAACTGCGTGGTAACTCATGTCGGTGCCAATGACATGTGTCACTTTGTATCGGAGGAGATTCTCCATGGATTCGGGTGGCTAGCGGAAATGGTAAAGACTGCCAGTCTTGCTTGCGAGTTTAAGGCAGAGCTCACCATCTGCAGCACCGTCGATAGAACCGACTGTGGCCCTTTGGTGCAGTGGAGGGTCCGAATCAGGAGCTCAGGCTGTTCTGTGACTGTGCAGGCTTCAGATTCCTTGACTTGTGCCGTCGGGTGGTGGGTTTCCGGGTTTCACTTAATAGGAGTCCACTTCACGCAGGAAGCGTCTACACGGACAGCGGGGGCTGTGTGGAAGGGACTGGGCGGTTTTTTAGGTTAGAGGGTGTCAGGGAACCACAGAAAGGGCGTCCGTCTAAAAGAGGACAGGTAAAACACAGTAAGGTAGTTATAGAAACGATCAGTATTGTAGTTGTAAGTTATCGTAGCTGAGCTGGGAAAGAACCAGAGCTCCAAGCCCTAATAGAAAGCACTTAAGCTCAAATACTTGTAAGTACAGAAATCTAGGTAAATCCGGAAATAAGTTCAGCCGAAAATTTTCAAAAGATATAACAGTGTTTAGAAAGGAAGATTAAATACAGTTGGTGGTGGAGTATTTATTGCTGTCAGAAGTAGTTTGCCTTGTAGTGAAATTGAAGTAGATAGTTCCTGCGAAGCTGTATGAGTAGAGGTTATGATTGACAGTCGGACTAAATTATTAATTGGATCGTTTTACCGACCCCCGACTAAGAAGATATAGTTGCTGAACATTTCATGGAAAATTTGAGTCTCATTTCAAATAGGTACCCCAATAATACAATTATAGTCGGTGGTGACTCAATCTACCACCGATAAGCTGGAAAAATTATACTTTTAAAGCCGATGGTAGGCATAAAACGTCATCCGATATTGTACTGAATGCTTTCTCAGAAAATTATTTTGAACAATTAGTTCATGAGTACACTCGAAGCGTAAATAGTTGCGAAATCATACTTGACCTCTTAGCAACAAATAAACCTGGATAAATAGTGAGTATCGTGCCGAATACAGAGATTAGCGACCACAAGGCAGTTGTTGCTAGGCTGAATACCATAACACCTACAACCAGCAAAAAGAAACGCAAAATACATCTATTTAAAGAAGCTTTGCTCTTGACGCCTCTTTAAGAGTCAGTCTTCACTCCTTCCGATCTGATCTTGTAAGCGTAGAATTGTTATGGAATGATTTCAAAGAGATAGTGTCGACAGCAATTGAGAGATACATACCACATAAATTAATAACTGATGGTACTGATCCCCCATGGTACACAAAACGGGTCAGATCGCTGTTGCTGAAGCAGTGGAAAATGCGTGCCAGATTTAAAGGAACGAAAAATCCCCAAGACTGACAAAATTTTGCAGAAGTTCGGAATATAGAGCATACTTCAATGCGAGATACTTTCAATAATGTCCGCAACGAAATTCTGTCTTGAAATCTGGCAAACATAAAGCTCACCAGTGGCAAGACGCAATCAATACCTTTACTGCCCGATAACACCGGTGAAGTCACTAATGACAGTGTCACTAAAGCTGAGTTATTAAACTCCTTCATCAAAGAAGACGAAGTAAATATTCCTGCATTCCAATCAAGAACAACTGCCAAGATGAGAAACATAGAAGTAGATACCCTCGGTGTTGCAAAACAGCTCAAATCACTTAATAAAGGTAAGGCCTCCTGTCCAGATTGTATACCAGTTAGGTTACTCTCAGAGTATGTTGATATAATAGCTCCATATTTAGCAATTATATACAACCGTTCGCTCACAGAAATATCCGTACCTAAAGACAGGAAAATTGCTCAGGTCACACAAATACCCAGAAAGGGAAGTAGGAGTAATCTGCGGAATTACAGGCCCATATCACTAACATCGATTGGCAGTAGAGTTTCGGAACATATACTGCGTTGGAACATTGTGAATTGCCTCGAAGAAAACGATTTATTGACACATAGTCAGCACAGATTGAGAAAATGTCGTTTTTCTGAAACACAACTAGTTCTTTATACTCCCGAAGTAATGAGTGCTATCGACAGGGGATGTCAAATTGATTCCATATTTTTAGATTTACAGAAGGCCTTCGACACCGTTCTTCACAAGCGTCTTCTAACCAAACTGCGTGATTATAGAATATCACCTCGTTGTGCGACTGGATTCGTTATTTCCTGTCAGAAAGGTCACAGTTCGTAGTAATAGACGGAAAGTCATCGAGTAAAACAGAAGTAATATCCGGAAGTGTTGTAGGCCCTCTATTGTTCCTGATCTAAATTAACGATGTAGGAGACGATCTGAGTAGCCGTCTTAGATTTTCTGCATATGATGCTGTCATTTATCGTCTTGTAAAGTCAACAGATGACCAAAACGTATTGCAAAATGATTTAGATAAGATTTCTGTATGGTGCGAAACGTGGCAATTGACCCTGAATTTAAAAAAAGTGTGAAGTTCTTCACATGAGTATCAAAAGAAGTCCGCTAAATTTCGATTACGCGATAAGTCACACAAACCTGAAGGCTGTAAATTCATCTAAGTACTTTGGGATTACAGTTACAAATAACTTAAATTGGAACGATCACGCATATACTGTTATGGGCAGAGCAAACCAAAGACTGTGATTCTTTGGCAGAACACTTAGAAGGTGCAACAGGTCTACTAAAAAGACTGTTTACACCACGCTTGTCCGCCCTAGTCTGGAGTATTACTGTGCGGTGTGGGATCCGCATCAGGTGGGACTGATGGATGACATCGAAAAAGTACAAAGAAGGACATCTCGTTTTGTATTATCGCGAAATAGGGGAGGTAGTGCCACAGACATAATAAGTGAATTGGAGTGGCAGTCTTTGAAACAAATGAGTTTTTAGTTGCGACGGGATCTTCTCATGAAATTTCAATCACCAGTTTCCTCCTTCGATTACGAAAACATTCTGTTGGCACCCACCTACGTAGGGAGAAATGACCATCTCTATAAAATAAGAGGAATCATGGCTCTCACAGAAAAATTTAAGTGCTCGTTTTCCCCGCGCGCCGTTCGAGAGTGGAACGGTAGAGAGGTAACCTGAAGACAGTTCATAGAACCGTCTGCCAGGCACTTTATTGTGAATAGCAGAGTAATTACGTAGATGTAGATGTAGATGCTGCAGAATTCCTGGATCATACTTCTCTACTGGATTAGCTCCACTCTTGACCAAAATTTAATGCAGGTCACTTGAGCAGCAAAACATGGTTACTCAATGGAAAAGTGTACAGATCACATCCCTCTATCACAAAGAGGCAGATACGATTGATAGAATTATCATACTATATAACTCGTATCCATTTGCTGCTGTCTCGACACTTCTTGGGTTACCGGTAGTGCTAATTACCATGTCTACTCACGTTCGCTACGGCGCCTGACGGTGCCACATGTTTCTCCTCAAACTTAATGGAATCCTCTCTGAGACAGGTAGAAGACATTATACTAGAAACTGGCCGGCCGGGGTGGCCGAGCGGTTCTAGGCGCTACAGTCCGGAACCGCGCAACCGCTACGGTCGCAGGTTCGAATCCTGCCTCGGGCATGGATGTGTGTGATGTCCTTCGGTTAGTTAGGTTTAACTAGTTCTAAGTTCTAGGGGACTAATGACCTCAGCAGTTGATTCCCATAGTGCTCAGAACCATTTGAACCATTTGTCGCCATGTCATTCTTCCTTTAAATTAATCTCAACCTGTGCTGGTACCCACTGCTCTTCGATGACAGCAAGACGACAAAAAGTAACTTAATTTCGTACCATTATCTGTTAACTGTATGCATTTCACGAGACGTTGCAGTACCGCGTCAATCACCAAGAAGGCCATCTACCCAAGAGTTTCAGGAAGTAAGCTACCCATGTCGTCCCACGCTAAGGCCATAGACCAACACGAATGGCGCTTTGTCAGAAGAGAATACATGTTCTGTGTTTCCTGGAGACACATTTCTACAGCAGTACGGATAACATGTGCAGTGTAGTGTGGGACTGAAATGACGCGGGAACTGAAAACCTACTCCGAAGTACGCAGGATAGAGTGATTCTTGTGGACAAAAGTCTAAATTTTACACAGACTCACCGTAAAATTCTGGTGCTATATGGACCAAATGGGACGTCGTATTCAGCTCTAGTCAAAAGGCGTGAACGAATAGACCAAGTCCACAAAGATATGGGTGCTGCTGATGTTACAAGTCTAATCCTTCAATAAGGTGTCATGCAATTAGAACCCTGTTTTAAATTTCCGTTTTTTCTTCACGCAAAAATTTAAGCCTGACACGAACACCTCTTCACTTTTATTCACTCCAAGTTTCTATAGACGACAACCACAAAACGTACAGCGATTCTTCGTTTCGGGATGAACTGCTACAAAAAAATAATGAAAGTTTTTATTGTAATAAATGACTTTCGTATCTTCTTTTGCGATCCACAGCCGTGACACGTGGCTGCCAGTAAACCTGAACGTTTCTATGTATTGTCTTAAGGCACTGTAGGAATCGAAAATTCTATGTTCAATCATATCGAAAATTTTGTAAGGTCTAAATAACCTTCTAGTGTGTTAAGATGAAGAAAATGTGGCCACCTCTCTGGTTTTCTCGCTTTCTTATCGTTGTGTCTTTGAGCAGTGGAGAACTCCCTAACTCGTGCTCCGTCTTCATTTCACCATTCCACTTCTTGATGAACTGTAAGCTTGGACTTTCATTTCACAAAACCCACAGATGCAAGTGAATTAATAAACTGAGAGGACAGCAGATTGTATTACACAGTGAGAAACAGGTTTCATACGAAAGCTACGACGTAGAGACCTGTTTGGTGCATCGTTAGTCCTTGATACAGTGCGGGGTCATTTGTTCGCGTTACTAATAAATACAAAGGATAGGGGTTTCCACCTCGCTCACGTAGTTCCGCACTGGCGTCAGGAAGTATATTACTACGAATGAATAAAAGCTACTTGCGCATTTTCGATATTCGATCAGTTAGCTTTTCTACTTTACATAATCATGGTCTCTTTTGTTTCATCCTCTGTAACTTTCATATACAGGGAGTGCCATAAGTCACTCGTCACTAGCAATCTTTATACTTCGTTTCGCCTACCGTAGTAGTAGTTAGCTGTGAACTTCATTAGCGCTTTGTACCCCATCTTTATACTTCGTTTCGCCTACCGTAGTAGTAGTTAGCTGTGAACTTCATTAGCGCTTTGTACCCATAAGTTAGTTGACACTAAGAGCTGTAGGTTATGTTCTTTGTTGTTGTCTGAGAAACAATGAATAGGAAGAAAGTTAACTACAGAATATCGTGTATTTGTTAGGCAAACCTGATGGAAACATGATTATAAATAGGCATGTTTGTGATTTGTCTGTGAAATGTTTTCCAGACATCCAATCTTCAAGTCGACTACTTATTAGTAAACTAAATTTAAGATTTGGAGAGACTGTGTTAGTAGCAGACTTGCCTCGTTCAGGCAGGTCAGAGTGTTATCAGGAGGGACAGGAACACAGCAATCAGTCGCACTCCCATAGGGTTTTTATCATTCTTACGTATCCAGATTTCAGCTATAAAAAGCCATCTTCAGTACCTGTGAGGGAATTATAATCGAATAGACTCGCAGCAGTACGTGTCACTATATGACTTTACCGGTGTATAGCCAGACGTGAACGTAGTTAATGGAATGCTGTTACTGTCCACGATATTTATAAGTGACCTTGGAATAACATTAAAAAATTACTGAGACAATCCTTGATTTAAGCTGTTGCTGTTATGGAAGTCGCAATTTCACCCATCAGTCGCAGTTAGCCATCTCGACCGTTTGACTTCCCGTTTACAATAGTAAGATATTGTCTCTAAAATTCGTACCTCAAAAAATTCTACATGAAAGTTTGTCAGGGCGTGCCAAACGACAGGTGGGCCAGTGTGTGGACCACGTGTGGGCCAAAGTTCTGCCTGGCTTGGCTTTGCTGGTTCCTTCTCGGAAGTACCCGCTACAGCGCGACTTTTCATTTAGCATCGAGGTGTGTAGTGTTTCGGTCAGCAAAAATCCCTTCTGTTCGCAGAACCGTAGTGCCAGCACTGGTTGCCCTTCGCGATTTGTTCACGGTATGAAGGACGTTCATAGGTCCAGTACATATTAACACAAAAAGAGGACGCCTAGCGATCTATCATCACAATTCTTTAAAGTTGAATGCGAATGACAGAAGAGAGGGATGAGAATACTCAGTATCTAATATTCAGTCGCATAACTGACAGGTACTGCAAACTTGCTATGAAACGACGTCACAATACAACGTAAAATGAATTTAAGGATCTACTAGACACTGAAATAGCAAAACATTACAACGATCGACAATTGAGTTTCATTGTTCTGTACATCGAGATATACTTTGTGCTAAATTTGTAGGCATGAAGCACGTGAAGGAATTGGTGGTACGAATAGTAAAATTTCTGAAGTCGCGCGCATTTTTCCAATGTCATATGCAACAGTTTTGGATTGAAGTGAACAAAGAATATGGACACTTTATTTGTGAAAAGTACGTTGGTTAAGTCAAGGGATATGCTTGGAAAGATTTTTCTATGTAAAACGCGCTATTGTTGAATTTATGAAGGAAAAAGCAATGCAAGAACGAAACATGGAACATCGGGAACAGATTGCAGGCCTCGCGTTTTAAGTTGACTTGACTGCACACTGCCCACAGTAAGATATTACAAGATGATGAAGATCCATTTAATAGAAAATCATATTTTAGAAGGGACTAATTCTGAAAAATTCAATTGTAGCGTCCCCTTGGAAAATTATCAGCCGGCCGGTGTGGCCGAGCGGTTCTAGGCGCTTCAGTCTGGAACCGCGCGACTGCTATGGTCGCAGGTTCGAATCCTGCCTTGGGCATGGATGTGTGTGATGTCCTTAGATTAGTTAGGTTTAAGTAGTTCTAAGTTCTAGGGGACTGATGACCTCAGATGTTAAGTCCCATAGTGCTCAGAACCATTTTTTGAAAATTATCAATGACTGTGCTGGTAAACCTCTTACATTATTTGATACACACACAGCTGAGTAAAACAACGTACTCAGACATTTCTCTCTTTACTTATACTGATCAGCACTAAACAGACAGACAATATTTTTAGCGCGACGCAATCTGACTTTCAATAATTCCTCCAAAAGAATGGCCCTGACTAACAATAACCTATACCTTTAATGAATCACCTACCTCACAAGAATCTTCGTTACTTGAACTATTGAAACACAGCGAGCGCCAATACTGCCTGCTAAGTAAAAGATCCAAACTACTGAAGGCACTAACTACTGATAGGCGCAGTTAGCAAATGAAAGATTTTGATAGAGATCAAACAATGTATTTACCTTAATAATGTTTAAAAGTCATTACATATATATCAGTTCATGACATCCAGTCTTACAAACTTCCTTTTCTGTCTGGCGGACACAACGTCCAGATGGTCCGCTCTCAAAATTCTGCCATCTCTCTCCCCACATCCACCACTGCTGGTGGCTCACCTCCAACTGCGCAACGCTACGCACTGTTCACATCTAACTGCCCAACACTACAATAGCAAATATTCTAACAATGCAAATCAGCCACAGACTGCACACAGCACAGTCAGTGATTTTCATACTGAGCGCTTCGTGGCGTTATCAACATAAAAACCTAAACAGCCAACTTACACAATGTAGTTCACTCAGCTTACTGGCGTTAAAGAAAAGGCGTGGTCTGAAAAATTTATTGTGGCCTTGAAGGAATTGCAAAGATGGGGTTCTGAAAGTTTTGAGTCACTGCCGGTCTTTAATCTGATTTCGAGCTGTTTTAGAGGCCGTTTGCCATTTTAATTGAAAGAGCCCCTGTATATGTGCGGATGTAAAAGGTTCATCTGCAATGTAAGTCCCGTTTTAAAGACAAATCCTCTTACGTTCAAACTGTTCATGGCGTCTACGTGGTTTTCCTCCGGTATAGTTTCCCTGTCTCCATAATGCGATCGCAATAGTGCTAGAATGTCTCGATCAATATATGTGTGTGAAAGACCTTTTTTGTTGTTGTTGTTGTTGCGGTGGTGGTGTTCAGCCCGAAATTGTTTTGATGCAGCTCTCCACGCTACTCTATCCTGTGCAAGCTTCTTCATCTCCGAATAATGACCTGAACTTATGCCCTTCTCAATCTGCTTACTTTATTCATCTCTTGGTCCTCCTCTACTATTTTTACCCCCTACACTGTCCTCCAACACTAAACTGCTGCTTCCTTCATGTCTCAGAATGCAACAGTCAACCGATCGCTTCCTCTGGTGACGTAGTGCCACAAATCTCTTTTCTCGTGAATTCTGTTCACTATCTCATTATTTACATGATCTATACATCTAACATACAGGATACTTCTGTAGCCCCACATTTCAAAAAACCGCTTCTGCCTTCTAGTCGAAACAGTTTATCGTGCATGTTGCACTCCCACACGAGGCTATAGTCAATATAAATACTTTCGGAAAAGACTCCCTAACACTTAAAACTATATTCGAAGTTAACAAATTTCTCTTCTCCAGAAATGGTTTTCTTACCGTTTTCAATCAAAGTTTTATATCCTCTCTACTTCAGTCATTATCGGCTATTTTGCTGCCCGAAGAGTAAAACTCATCCGCTACTTTAAGTGTCTAGTTTCCTAATGTAATTCCCTTAACATCACCTGATTTTCTCAATTATGAAACTAAATAATGTACGATTACGTGGCAAACTTAGTGCGAAAATGTGTGAAATTTTCTGCTTCTCTCTGTAAGCCGGCAGTCTGTAAAAGGTAAACTTGTATTATCTCTTCAGTGCGTCAAAAATACGTAAATAATACTGATTTATTCATTTGTTTGTGATTTGTACTGTTCAGAAATGTGAAATATAAATCAAGTCCTGCGCAGTGCGACTGCATCGCCATTTAAATGCGGAGCGTTTGTTCTCCTCTTCCCCTTCCTCAAGATGAGCCAGCGTCCCGTGTTGGTGGGGGGAAACGTGCAGCCACATTGAGCGCTATGGCACTCGTGCCACTGCACGGCTCACAAGCCGAATCCTTGGCCGCCACTGTTCAACACATTGACCACATTGTTCAAGTATGGCTGACGTTTTGGACAGCTTGACTCGCACACGTCAGTCATGCTCTTATCGGAGCCTACGAGGTACACGGGTCCTGCAAAGAGCTTGTGACGTCACACTAGTTGGCTTGTGCGTCACACTTCGTGAACGCTCGGTTCGCAGCAAGACCGCGGCAAATCAATATTTAATTTAAAAAGTCCCTACTGAAGGTCTTAATTTTGTCAAGTGATAGCAAGAACTTGCACACATTAACCACGCAGTCAAGAATTATTGAACTTGTTACTGGTTCCCCGCCGGAGACGCACTCGTAAGGCCAGAAGTGTCACGTGGTATGACGTACGCGCCGCAGCCTCTCTTCATCGCGGGCCTCTCCCTCCTACGTTTCCTTTAAATGAACGACTAGCCGTCCTTTAATATTTTACTACACTCTCATCTACACTCATGCATTCCAGACGCGTGTAGCAGTTATCGTTGATCTTTCGGATTGGCAGATACAGCAAAAAAATGGTAGTAATACAAATCAATGGTTAATGTCAGTACACAAATTATTGTTCTCTTTATATGATATGAAGATTGTACTTTCAAAGCAAATACTGGAAGATAGAGCGTGAGAAAATATGTGTGTGGACTATTCAATGATCTATAACGCCATAAAAAAACCGGGCTTGAACTTTATATTCAACTTAGGAAAGACTGCATTTTGTTTCATATTTCTTGTTCTCATGTGGAACGAAATCCTTGCCTGCTAGGAAACGCGAGAATCAGCTTCTGATGTTGTGTGATTGCTGTGAATGAGGAGTGACGAATTCTAAATCAGTTCAGCGGCGGAGAAAAGTAGCAACTCCCAAAACTTAAACTTCTAAACAAACTTAGAGAGAAAGATTTCCTACCGAAGCCAAGTTTACGACGGCTACTGATGTCTAGATGTAACTGAATATTTTGGTACTCATAATAACGACACACTTTATATATTGTTTCTATATTTTATTCACTACTGTAAATCAGTCTTTCCTGTCGTTAATTAAGTGTCTGGCTTCGCGACGAACTTTTGCCCTCTTCCATCACTCTATCAGAGCTCTCGTAACCACGTTACTGAAGCTTTCAACTCCTAAATTAGCTTTCCACTACTCCTTAAAAGGGCTCTTTATGGGAAGCTCATATCATTATCGTCAGGAAAACTCATCTGCGTGAAATTCACTTCTATCGGCTGGTACAAAAATTCACGAACAATACCGAGCAAAATTTTCGCTTTCAGATTGGCCCGGGAGAGCTGAGACTTCATGAGGAGGTTGGTCATTCACTTTGGGGAGCATAATATGTTCTCCGGTAGTTTGTAACGTTAAAGCTGTATAAAATTCCGATCTGATGACAATATCCCCGATTGTCTTGGGCAGGAAAACATTTGACAGTCAGAGAGGTGACGAAATGCCATAGTTGTAAAAGATGCTGACGGAGATTAAGCCGCCCGAGACGGTGATACGGCGTCCACAGCGTCATCGTGTAGATCACGACGTACAATACGGGACCTATTCCAACGTAATCTCTGTCAAGCGACTGCTTCCACGCATTGATAATCTCAGATAGCATTGTTCACTCATATTCTAATTTACCGCTTCCATGGCTGTCCCTATAATTTGAGGCGTAGACTAGAACTCGTTTCTGCTCAAATAAGGACTTTGTACTTACCCGAAAGGCAATGATTTTGTTTGATGTTTGGACTTGGGAAGTTTGATTTCGGTATTTCTCTGGGAAACCATTAGAAGAATGTAATAATACGTTAATTTGCATTAGCACTTATAAATGCCCGGGACTCGAAGCCATGGCACCTATAAATGCCCGGGACTCGAAGCCATGATTATCCTTCACCTTCCGAAGAATAGTCATAAACCATCTTATGTTTAAATTTCTTCCGGTTTTAGTGGATGTTACCCCACATAACGGAAGGATTACCATGTTATCTACCTGTCTTGAGTACACTACCATCTGCGTTTTCCAGATCCCTGGTGTTATGTGCACAGTAGACATCGTACATACGAATAATCTCCAGCACTGAGGTGCTGCTCATTCAATCCACTTTTAGCTGTGTTTCAGAATGACAATCACCCAACACTACACACTCGGCGCGGGCAACAATATTGTGATTGTTATTCATGTAGGCTGTCAGTCTTATATAACTTATACCGTTTTGTCTAACTCGGCTCCCTAAATTACATTTCACAACTGTAGTAATTGGGAAGAATCTCTCTGTTTGTTTGCAAAACGTACCGTTGTTTGACCATCGCACAGTCCCGTATGGACGACATAGGAGTAAGCATCCCGGGCGTAGAGCAACAACTGAAAGAGTTGGAAACAGATAAGTCGCCAGGTCCGGATGGAATACCAATTCAGTATTATAAAAAGTACTCTACGATATTCCCCTTAATTAGTTTGTATTTATCGCGAATCTTTCGACCAGCGTAATGTGCCAAGCGACTGGAAAAAAACACAGGTGGCTCCCGCATATATGAAGAGTAAAAATACAGACCAATATCCACAACATCGCTTTGCTGCAGAATTCTAGAGCATAATCTTTCAGAGTGACTTTAGAAAGCATCGCTGTTGTGAACCCAGCTTGCTCATTTTCCACATGGTACACTGGAACAGTGGATCATAGGCAACAGGTAGGTTCGATATTCCTAGGTTTCCGAAAAGCATTAGACATGGTACACCACTGCAGGCTGTTAACGAAGGGGCATGCATACGGAATAGACTCCCAGGTATGTGATTGGACCGAAGACTTATTAAGCACTAGACTCCAGTATTTTGTCTCGGCGGCGAGTGGTCATAGAAGACGAGGGTAACATCAGAAGTGCCTCAGGCAAGTGGAATATGATCGTCGTTATTTTCTATATACATAAATGATCTGGTAGACTGCGTGGGCAGCAATCTGTCGTTGTTCGCTGATGATGTTGTGGTGTACAGGAAGCTCTCGAAGGTAAGTCGCAGTAGGTTGATACAAAATGACCTAGATAAAATTTCTGGTTTGCGTGATGAATAGCAACTGGCTCTTAATGTAGAAAAATGTAAGTTAATGCGGATGACCAGGAATGACAAACCTGTAATGTTCAGATACAGCATTAGTAGTGTCCTGCTTAACACAGTCACGTCCATTAAATATCTAGGGGTAATGTTGCGTTGCGATATGAAATAGGATGAGCATATGAGGATTGTGGTAGGGAAGGTGAATGATCGACTTCGATTTATTGGGGTACATTTCGCGTAGGAACCACGAAGATAAGATACGACAAATTAGGGTTTGTACAGAGGCACATAGGCAGTCGTTTTTTCCTTGCTCTATCGGCAAGTGGAACAGGAAATGATTAGTTGTGGTAAACTACAAAAAATGGTTCAAATGGCTCTGACCACTATGGGACTTAACTTCTAAGATTATCAGTCCCCTAGAACTTAGAACTACTTAAACCTCACTAACCTAGGGACATCACACACATCCATGCCCGAGGCAGGATTCGAACCTGCGACCGTAGCTGTCGCGCGGTTCCAGACTGTAGCGCCTAGAACCACTCGGTCACTCGGCGGGCTGTAAAGGACACCCTCCGCCACGCACTGTACGGTGGCTTGCTGAGTGTCTATGGAGATGTAGATGTAGAATGTCTTCAGCGTAAAAGTGTTTACACTGACTCAGAAAGTTAATCAATTGCTGGCATGCCTTTAAGATCCAGGATGTAATTATTGTTCACAATGGAATAGATTACGCGAAGAATTTACGGCCCTAATTATGCATCCTGAAGCGACTATGCATCCTGAAGCAGAGAATTACAAAGGAAAAATGTGATATGAATGGAAGGTGCTAACAGAAACAAGCCTTGGAATAACACAGTAATATATTCACTTAAAACACGCATTAAGCGGATCTGACTCTGCAATATACAATTGACTTCACAATATCCCTTACATGAATTCTACTATGTCAGTGTTTATTTTCAGCATTAATTGAACGAACCTGAAAACATGTCCCTTTGAAGCCACTGACGTTCTGACAATTCCTCACGAACTTTTATCTAAACGAATACAGTGACTGTTGGCCTGATAGTTATTGAGAAACTCATGCATCTACTAAAAGAATGCTGGACTTGGGACAGGTGATCCCAATGACTCCAGCAAATGCAGACGAAGGGTACTCCTACGATGCCGGTGCTGCTAATAGTGCTCAGCGTAAATAATCGACATGAGACATGCACAATGCGCCTTCGTGGGTGTGGAGGACGAGTATCGAGCTTCCGTCAACACGAAAACTGGGCCCCGCTCGTCTGCTAAGATGCGTGCCGAATGTACACGGCTCTCCATCTCCGAACAAATTGGTTCAAATGGCTCTGAGCACTATGGGACTTAACTTCTGTGGTCATCAGTCCCCTAGAACTTAGAACTACTTAAACCTAACTAACCTAAGGACATCACACACATCCATGCCCGAAGCAGGATTCGAACCTGCGACCGTAGCGGCACGCGGTTCTAGACTGAAGCGCCTTTAACCGCACGGCCACACCAGCCGGCCATCTCCGAACAAACGATACTGATTTGCACAAGGTTCGCACGTCTTCCCACACCCCAGAGACTTTTATGTGAACTACACAGCCTGCTATTCCTTCCCGCCAAATACGACATAGCTACCAGTCACAGAATATGAACACTCAGCAAGCAGATGGCTACGTTCCTTCATACACAAAAGTTCCGCAATGGAAAATGCACCATGATAGAACGATAATGACATTTCAGTTCACCCGCCTTGCAAAAAGTTGCCTCTTCTGCTCCACCTCCGTGACGTCACAAACATTTTTACTAACTACACGTTTCCGCTCCCGGCAACTAGCCTCGCATCAGAGGTCGCCTTGAAATTAAAAACTAAAAAACTAAAAAAACTGCTCCAGAGGCTCTGCTCTTATTTTTCTACAAGCCGTGTTTCTTTAGGAAAGCATAACTTTACTTGCATAGAAGACAAGAAGCAACATTGGTGTTTACCGTCCCGTGAATAACGCAATCATGAGGGCAGAATGGAGTTCTAGATTCATTACACTTGTATAGAAAATTAGAATATCTTTTGTGGAAAACACCTCGTAATCTCGTCACGTGAATGGTGGGGTAACGATTCGAAACTCGTTCCTCGACAACACGAGATCGGCGTCTGTCTCTTCATTTTTCAAATTTACTCCTTTTCTTTGTTTGTTTCTTTATCCGCGCTTCTTCCTTAAGCAATAAATGAAAATTAGTTTAAAGTACCACTTTCTGTCAAACATTTTCATAAATGATGTGATTTTGTTGAAACTTAAAATTATGAGAGTTTATGTGAACACTGTTCATAGGTGTTCTTTACACCGCCAATATTCTTCCTTATCGTGAGAGGACGAAACAACTCACCATTCCTGCATATTATTTCTCTGTCTGAATTATATTTATACGAATTTTGTGTGGTGTCATGAGAGCCAGAAGTACTGATTGATGGAACGAGTCTGACATAATGCACTGTACAGTGATAATCTTCTAAAATTAAGACACTAATGTTCGTTGAGTGAATATTTCAGTTCTATTTAAATGAGGCCAGAGTATCAACTACTAATCGCATGTGCAACACACGCGGAGGAACGGCAGTGACACTATTCTGAGATACTTGAACAACGACCTGAACGCCGCTCGAGAACTCACACCGCTGGTCATTCTGACGGCACTTTTCTCACCTGAGAGGTCTTTTTTGCCGAGAGTTATCAGACTGTTGATCTGAAAAATATGGAATGTTAGTTCTTTGGTTTTTAAAGCTCTATAACAGTACACTGCCGCCTCTTTATTTAAACACGAGAAAGATGTCTGAATTTAGTTTTTTTATTATTATTTTGTGTATATGGAAACGAAAGATAGCGGAAGCAACAGGTTGTGATACGCTAATATAGTCGGAAACTGCGTTTAAGTAATTTTGATCACCGGTTGCTGACGGAAATATAAAAATAGACTCTACGGATGCAGATGAATTGAATGGTTACGCACGGACATTCATTTACCGCTCCCTCCAGTCACATTTATTGTTAAACTAGCTTAGCGTTCGCTGTTTCACTCGCGTTGTCTGAATGGTCTGCGTAACTTTTTTTTCTTGTTTTCTTTTTATTTAAATCTAATCTGTCTGCTGTTACACCCGTTGCTCATGTGTAAGTTTCACACACAATAAAACGGTTAGTGACCTTTTTACATGGTTGCCAGTGTTTCCACAACTCAACTGTTCCAATGGGGTTTAATTTATTTTCATACAGCGAGTTAAAAAAATAGTTAAAGTCCTAAATCAGATTAATGGGACCAAAGTTAATAGCGCCATTCTTACTCCTAATACTAAAGTCTCACATTTCAGACGGGTACATGAAATCATGCAGTCAATTCAAAGTATCTATTTTGTCATCAGTAATGATTTATTTGAGTAGTAGTACAACAAAAATAGTTTTACAAGAATATATTAAGAATACTGAAAAACTAACGTATTAAAAGTCCATTTATTTTTCGAAGCAGTTCTAAGAAAGCCTATTTGTCGTGGTGACATAAACAGATTTCTTCAATTGAGTTTACAAATCGCAACACCTTCTAAACATTTCACGCTAATTAAGGCCATAGAAGCAATTTCCCAAATGCACTTCTGAACGCAAAGCGATTCTGCTAGCTGGAGTCAGAGGTTTTTGTTAATCGTGCCTTTTCAGCTGTTGTGATGATATTTGAAAAGAAAGTTTCATCGCTTAACCCATATATCTTTATTTCCAGCATAGAAGTCAAATACCAACGTTCAGAGTCTTCAAAAGGACTTATCAGTTCTTTAACAACAATTTATTTTCAAGAATAAGTTCCAGTCACTACCTCATCCCCTTGAGGTTAAATTTCCAAAATCACAGAAACCTATACTTTTTTCTATTTCTGACCGAGAAACCTAATAAGAAAAACGACAAAATTATTGGTGGCGAAGAAGATGAAGAAGAGAATTTCGATTTTCCGGAGCAAGTTAGTGATCATCGCACAGAGTCAGAGCAAGACTGCGAAGATGACAATCCTCAAGAACATTTTCAATAGCCAGAATCCTGAAATAGTCACGAGGATGACTTTTCATTATCGAATTTATCGCCGCATAATTTCTGTTCTGTCAAAAAAGGACAAAGTGACGGAACCCACACTGTTATTTGCAAATGGAAAAATCTCCTTACCAACAGGCTGTTAGAAGACGACTTCAAAATATTGTCATAGAACAACCAGGTCCCCAAGGCGCAGTACGTGAGGTTAGTAACCCTTTAGAACCTTGGTCATTGTTTAGAGACTTAGAAATGTTGCAGCACATAGTAGACTCCACAAATATAAAAATAACGTCAATGCGGATAAATTATGACAGTGAACGAGAATGTGGGCTTACAAATTTGACTGAGTTGAAAGCTTTGTTTGACGTCGTGTACATAACAGGGCCACATAAGTCGTCACATACTTCGATTGATGACATTTGGATTACTGATGGAACTGGCCTTGATTTCTGTCGTGCTGTTATGTCCAAACAGTGATTTCAGTTTTTACTTAGAGCTCTTAGATTTGATGACATTCACACAAATTGGGAGCGAAATCTAACAAATAAGTTGGGAGTTATACAATGTCTTTGTCAACAATTGCGAGAAACAAAGAGTATGTTACAGTGGATGAGATGCTAGAGAATTTCAGAGGATCGTGCCGATTTCGTCAATACATGTCCAGCAAACCTGCAAAATATGGAACCAAGGTGTTTTCTTTAGTAGACGCTGTTACATTTTACACCAGAAAATTAAAGATTTATGTTGGTAAACAGCCGGAATGACCTTTTTATCTAGACGCTTCGACCAAACGCACTTGTCAATCGGCTAATTGCTTCTGTATCAGGTAATGGACGAAATGTGACCATGGACAATTGGTTGACAAGAGTTCCTTTGGCAGAAGAACTACTGAGAGATCACAGATTGACAATGGTGGGTACAGGTCGAAAAAATAAACCAGAAATTCCAAGTGAATTCAAGCAGAAGAGTATGCAAGAACTTTGAACAATTTTTGATTATCAACCAACAATCACTTTGCTGTCTTATTGCCCAAAGAAAAACAAAACAGTAGTACTTCTTTCAACAATACATCACACTGGCGTCATAGATGATAGTGCCCACAAAAAACTTCCTGAAATTATAAGCTTTTACAATAAAACAAAAGGGGGCGTACATGCAGTGAACCAACTTATCCGCAGCTACTCTGTTGCGCGAGTTTGCGGCTGCTCTTTACTTTTCTGGGCGTTGGTGCACTGAATGCTCACAATAATACTGCACACAGTCAATCAGGCACTCAAAATGGAACGTAAAGTTTTCCTGAGTACATTGACCTTTTAACTGTGTCGCCCTCAACTACATTTAAGAGGAACTATAACGACTTTGCTTCGTGAGCAGAAAAAGTGCATAACACGATTCATACCTACTTTTCAGGATGTACCAACTGATGGTAACGAGTTCGTACCAACGAGAAAGCGTTGCATTCACTGTCCAAGACGAGCAGATAGAAAATTCAAATCTATTTGTCATTTTTGCAAGGATAATATATACCCAGCTCATACCAAAGCAGTATGCACAGGGTGTATCTGAAACGAAAACTAGATCCACCTAGATGTGTGAAAGTTTATACATTTTTATCAGTTCATGTTACTTTCTATTTTTTATTAGTTTTATGTCTGTGTTGAAATCAAGTAATTTTAAGATATAAACATTTGCTTGGTTTTCATAAAGAAATAAATATCATGATAAACTTGCTCCAAAGAGACAATGTTTACGTAGCGTAAATAAATAATGAACTTACAATTATTTCTTTATTTCATTACGGTCCTATTACGTGACTAAATCCTATAAAATAATAACCAAAATATATGTTATAACAGCAATAAGATACTGTTTATCCTTTCGGGGTCCCTCATGACCCCATGCGACGCCTCAAATTACAAGAAAGGCTCCACGGTTCGAGAGTTAAGCGACGTGCAGGTTTTCTGTTAAAACTGACTGACAAGTCAGAAGTTGTGCTGTACTGTGTAAATGTGCCGTTTCATTTTGTTTCTGGCTGTCAGCTATAACTACGGTAGCAGGGCGTGTACAACATCAGACCAATTGTTTCTCCCTTATACTTAAACCTAACTAACTTAAGGACATCACACACATCCATGCCCGAGGCAGGATTCGAGCCGGCGACCGGTCGAGCGGTTCCAGACTGAAGCGCCTAGAACCGCTCGGCCACAACTGCCGGCAGTTTCTCCCTAATACGGAGTGGTTATAATTAAACTTCCTCTACCTCAACCAGTGCAGGCGGGAAAACAATCTACCTTGAGGGTACCCAACTTTATAGAATGATGCTCAGACTGTGCGCTGAAGGATTTGCTTTGTTAGTAGTGTCAGTGTCATGAGCTGCCCGTAGGAGTAGGTATATTTCGTGCAGATACGGTGGCCGATGCACAGTGACCATTTTTCGTCCAGAGCGCTGGAAGAGTCCATTCGTTTGTTCGGAAGAGGAAGCTGAAAAGCGTTTGCAACCTTTTGGCCGGTCGACGGTGACAGAATCGACGCGCGCGCCCTGTACTCTTTCTCGAGCAATTTTACAGAATATATTCCGTAAAAAAACTCAATTTTTCTGTACTTGTAGCTTTATATGTCAGGTTGATTTTAATGTGTCCATCATTTCGTTAATGGTCACAGTTATTGTGGTATTTATTGCGCGAAATCCGAAAAAGTTTCAATGAAAAATAGGGATCGCTGTGATTTTGAGTTTGGTGGATAATATACAATATGTTGCTGCACACTACATTTTGCTATGACATTGAATTTTTCTTAGGACTTGGGTATAGGTCTCTATCTGTCACCAATCTCGAGAAAACTGATCTAACGTAGCGCACTAATTTGCGCTCGCACCACGCCGGCGATAAAGCCAGAGTGAAATATCCACAACATTCGTCATATTTAATAAACGGTTTGAGATATTGAAGTGAGATATTGGCAAATGATAGCACAGAAAGAGGGCAGTATTTTTCCGCGTGGCTCTTATGCAAAACTTCATTATCTACCGTGTCATTCCACTAACTACAGACTTTTCCGATGTAAGAATGTAATTTTTAAGGAGGATGTGCTTTCCAATAATCTGCTGATCTTATTCTTCCTCAGTTCTCACTTAATAAATGCCGCGCGGGAGTAGCCGAGCGGTCTGGGGCGCTGCAGTCATGGACTGTACGGCTGGCCCCGGCGGAGGTTCGAGTCCTTTCGAGTCCTCCCGCTGGCATGGGTGTGTGTGTTTGTCCTTAGGATAATTTAGGTTAAGTAGTGTGTAAGCTTAGGGACTGATGACCTTAGCAGTTAAGTCCCATAAGACTTCACACACATTTGAACATTTCACTTAATAAACGTAATAAACCACTGTTCCACAATCAATCGGAATTGTGTCTGCAACATATTAGTGATGTGAAACAGTGTACACTCCGATGAGTTTTGGCAAAAGAAGCAAATGTTAACAAGACATCAAGATAAATGTGTGGGTTCTACTAAAAATTCATCTCTCTTGACACTTCTCTGAAAGTTGCAAATGGTTAATAAACCAGACCAAAGAAGAGGTGACCTTTCTCAAATGCCTGGGCTAGCACGACAGTGCGGATTAGCTTGTGGAAAGGGGTCAAAATAAGTTGCTGTCAATTGCACTCAACACACAAACGCAGGGCGGAGGCTTCCTTACTGCTCCACCCCCGCAGACCGATTGGTCACACACTGGCCAACCGGAAACTATATCCGAATCACCAAAGTAGTACAGCAGTACAAGTATCGATATACGCCGCTACTGCCATTCACGGAGAGGACAGCAACATAGTCGCGATAACCGCAGGAGAAATAAAACCACAGGACTGCAACCAAGGTTGAACCCAAGACAAGCATGAGTCGAGCCAGCCACAGCTCACTTTTTTTTTTTTTTTTTTTTGAATGCTGATCATGTAAGTGTAAGAATGATGGTGTTCAGTTTAATATTTACAAAAAAATGTGAGTGTAGACATCAGTTTAGAGTGACACTTCTACTCCAGCGCCTGCCCACAGCCCCACCACACCGCTCTCCCACGCATGCCCTGTCGTCTGCACATTTACCAGCCATAGTATTCTGCGTGCACTATACTCGTACTGTGACTTAGGTTTGAAACACAAGTGTCAGTGTGTGATACCGCCGAAGACAGTCAACATGTGTGTGGACAAGGTGAGCTGCTTTATCAAACCAAGAACAACAGTGCTCCTGAGCCTCGCGAGTGTAGATGCATTGAAGGAATGTGGGGAGGTCGTCTTTCTGCGCTGGGATTGAAGAGCATGAGTCAAAAGTTGAAATTTAAAGGCAATTTGGGACTCTCTCCTGGGACAGGCAAATAGTTAATTGCGCCACTCATTGTTGAAGAAGTTGCTGTTGCCACTTGCTGAAAATTGTGGACGAAATGTCTTATCTTCAACTAGGACACGGGCTGTCACGACAGCTGAACATTCAATGAGCCGCTCTTCGAAAAATGCTGTGAACAATTACGAGATGGTATCTCTGCTGGGGTTCCAGGCTGTTGTTGATGCAGATGGTCTTCACATCGAGAAACGTTTGCAAACTGCTATGTAAACATGGTACGCCATTAACAAATGTATCTCTCTCATGACTTAGTCGCTACATCTCTTCCACATGTCCTTATAAATTGTTGCACAAAGTTCCATTGTCTTATGGTCACTCGTTTTTCATGTGGGCCCTCTCAGGCAGCGAACGTTTAATTACAACCACACTGTATATACTTTCTCCTTATATACATAAACAAAATTGCGTACATAACAGCCGGCCGCGGTTCTAGGCGCTTCAGTCTGGAACCGCGAGACCGCTACGGTCTCAGGTTCGAATCCTGCCTAGGGCATGGATGTGTGTGATGTCCTTAGGTTAGTTAGGTTTAAGTAGATCTAAGTTCTAGGGGACAGATGACCTCAGAAGTTAAATTCCATAGTGCTCAGAGCCATTTGAACCATTTGAGCATACATAACAATGCGCTGTTTTGTTTTCTTCTTCCCCATCGGTTTCGCAAAAAACGTTAAAGTTGTATTTATGGCTTATCCGCTTATTATTACAATACTGGTACCGAATCTGTATCTTCCGAAACTTCGTAATCCTGCTCTCTCGCATATTGAAAGCTACTATCCTGACACATTCAGCACCCCGAAAGGTCTGCGTCATACCTCGAATACTAATGATCCCAACTGAATTCAAAGTCAAGGTTTCGTTTGAGATAACAATACACAAATTTCTAGGACAAAGTGAGGGAAGAAGAGGGAGGTGAACAAAGAGTGTTGGGAGGGGGGGGGGGGCGGAGGACATAGAAGGGAGCAAGTAGGATATGCACAGAGAGAGGGGTGAAGAGGAGATAGAGAGAGTGGGAGGACAAGATGGACAGGGAGAATGAGAGGAGTTGATCCACATGAGAAAGAGGATAGGAGGAGTTAATGGACAGAGATGGGTAGGTGAAGATGGAAAGAAGGGCAAGGAGTTTAGGATGTATATCCAATTTTCATACTTATTTAGCAATTGCGAAGCATTGATGGATGAGCAACTTCCTACAATTTCTGCTATCTACAACTTCATCTGGAACTATGGACGCCTTTCCCTGATATTTCAACACATGTCGTTTCATTTTGTCTATTCTTCTATTAAATTTATTGCTTACAGTACCCTTCTCTCTGATTTTACGGAAAACCCTCAGTTCTCTTCTTACGAGACCAAATAACTTTCAAAATGATGGAGCATAGCAATCAGTCGTTTTTTCTTCCAGGTTTTATTACAGTCTTGAACGAACTGTGACAGAAGCCCGAACAATAGGATACTGACGTGCTAGGACATGCAATGATACTATGAAACAATGCATTGATAATTGCTAGGCAGTAGCCGAAATCTATATTTGCTTAATAAAACACAAAAGAGAAGGATGACTGATTGCTGTGATCCATCACTGTGAAAGTCACATCACAGTTGTTGAGTGCATCCACGTTCCTACTAAAAGGTAACATGATGAATTAATTTTTAACATTCTTCTGTAACATTGTATATGAAACGCTTCAGTCTTCTTCTTTCCGGTAATGCCAAAGCACTCTGCTCCAAAAGTACGTTTTCAAAAGTTTCTTTCTCGAACTGACGTTAGTAATATTCTTGTGCAATAGGCTGCTCTCTTTGTCTGTAATCACCTGTTTTTCTACTTATTTCGCCATGCGTCATCACGATTCCTAGTAACAGAATTTCTTCGCTGCGTCAATTATGTAGCCCCGGAACTCTTCAATTCTTCCGTTTTTCTTTAGTTTATTATTCCGTTCTTCTGCCACTACATTCAGTGATCATTCATGATCAGAGTGTGGTTTTTCGTCATTGTACGTTCAGGACAGCTGATTACAGCGGCTACACACTATCTGACAAGTAAGGAATGAAGATTACGGTTTAAGATCCCGTCGATAACGCAGACATTAGAGACGAAACACAAGCTCGGATTGGGGAGGGAATGTAGCACTGTTCTTTTCAAAGGAAGCATCCCGAAATTCGACTTACAGGGTTGAAAGAAATCCACGAGAAAAGTTGGCCACGGTTCGGTAGAATGGGTTTACGTCTTGTGGAGGCCTCGAGCTTCTTCGGAAGCTAATGTTACGCGTGTCGCTGCATAAAGTCATAACGAATCTTTTTAAGTTCTGAAGAATATTAAGTTTGGTATTGGGTTGTACCAATACAAGAAAGACGTTCACTGAAAGAAGTAAATATTATCGAGTCATTAGTTTAATAGAACATGATAAAAAAATAAAAACTCGAATTGTTTATAGAAGAATGAAATGACGGGTAGAAACTACACGGGGGAAGATGAGTTTGCGTTCTGACGAAACGAATGAACACGAAAAACAATAATGATTCTACGACTTATCCCACAAAACAGACTGAAAAACGACATAACCGCGTTTATAGCATAGCCGATTTAGGAAACGCTTTTCGACAAAGTTATCAGGAGTAATGTCTTTAAAATCTTGAAACTACTAAGGATAAAAGACAGGGAATATAAGTTGTACGGAGGGCAAAGTACGGTGACAAGAGTCGAAGGACTTGAATGAGAGGCAATAACTGAAGAAAGAGTGAGACAGGTTTCAGCCAGAGCACCACTCAATTTAATCCTTACACAGAGCGTACAGTAAAGGGCAACAGATAGCATTTTGGGAAAGAAATGAAAATTCCCGAAGAAGATATAAAAAATTTAAGTTTTGTTGAAATCAATGTAATTAGGGCAGAGACTGCAGAGGACTTGGGAGATCAGTTGAAAGAAATGACTGGTGTCTAGAAAAAAAGATACAAAATGGACGAGGATGATGGAACATAATCGAAGAAAATAAGATGATTGAGATAGAATTAGATGAGGAAACGGCACACTGTAAGCTGTAGATGAGCTTTGCTAATTTTTTAGCAAAATATCTGGCAATGGTCGGAGTAGAGAAGATTTAAAATACAAACTAACAGTAGGAAGCATAGATTTTCCGAAAAAATTAAATTTATTAACATCTTGTTTACATTTAATTATTCAGAAGTCTCGCCTAAAAGTATTTCTCTCGAGTGTACCCTTATGTAGAAGTGAAACGTAAACGATAAACAATACAGATAAGAAGAGTACTGCTGAAGCAGTAACTCCATACTTAACAATCATATACAACCGATCGCACGACGAAACAAACGTGCCCAAAGATAGGAAAGTTGCACAGTTCCGACCTATATTCAAGAAGGGTAATAGGAGCAATCCACTAAATTACGGGCCCATGTCATTAACGTCGATATACGGCAGGATTTTCGAACATATTTTCTATTCGAACATTCCAATTACCTCTAAAATAACAGTCTGTTGATACACGGTTAACGCGGATTTAGAAAACATCGTTCTTAAGAAACGCACAAGCTCTTTATTCCAACGAAGAGTTGAATGCTCTTGGCAAGGGATTTCAAATTGATTCCGTATTTCTAGATTTCCTGAAAACTTTTGATACTGTATCTCACAGGCGGCTGTAATCAAATTGCCTGCATATTGAATATCGTCTCAATTATGCAACTGGCTTCGCAATTTCCTGTCAAAGAGGTCATAATTCATAGTAACTGACGGAAAGTCATCGAGTAAAACGATTCAGAAAAGATATATGTATGTTGAGAAAATTGACTATTAACCTTAAATAATGAAAAGTGTGAGATCATTCACACGATCGCTGAAAAGAATCAGTTACATTTCGGTAACACGATATAGCAATCAAATTCAAAGGCCGTAAATTCGACTAAATGCCTAGAAATTACGGTTACGAAGAACTTGAATTGGAAAGAACAAATAAAAAATGTCTTGGGGAAGGCGAACCAAATACTGAGTTTTATAGGCAGAACACTGAGAAGATGCAACAAAATGGTTCAAATGGCTCTGAGCACTATGGGACTTAACTGCTACGGTCAGCAGTCCCCTAGAACTTAGAACTACTTAAACCTAACTAACCTAAGGACAGCACACAACACCCAGCCATCACGAGGCAGAGAAAATCCCTGACCCCGCCGGGAATCGAACCCGGGAACCCAGAAGATGCAACAGATCTACTAAAGAGATTGCCTACATTACGCTTATCCGTAATTTTTTAGAGTACTACTAAGCAGTGTGGATTCCTCAGAAGACAATATTAATGGAGTACATCGAGAAAGTTCAAAGAAGAGCAACACGTTTTGTATTATCGAGAAATAGGCGAGAGATTGTCACGGAAATGATACAGGATTTGGCGTGAATATCATTAAAACAAAGACGTTTCTCGTTGCGGCGGGAGCTTCTCACGAAATTTCAATCACCAACAAATACCTGACATCATTATTGGAACCTCTCGTACGCAAGTGCGACCACCACATTCGAAACTCTGAAGATTTCATAGGTCGCCTGAAAACCCTTGGATTGCAATCATTGGATCTGTTTGTAAGTATCGATGTTGTGTCTTTATTTACAAAGGTGCCCTTGCAGGACTCTTTCGAGCTCATTAGCAACAAGTTTGAGGAGGACATAGTAACATTATGCAAACACGTGCTTACTTCAACATACTTCTTATTTCAAGGCCAATATTTCGAACAAGTGGACGGTGTCTCCATGGGAAGCCCTCTGTCTCCTGTGGTGGCCAATTATTTTATGGAGGACGTTGAAGAAAATGCACTACAGTCAGCCACTCTCAAACCCTCTTGTTTTCTGCGGTATGCGGATGATACACTTGTGGCGTGGCCACATGGACTTGATTCTCTACATACGTTTCTTCACCGTCTGAATTCGCTCCATCAGAATATAAACTTCACAATGGAAGTGGAAAAAGATGGTACTTTACCTTTTCTTGATCTCTTGGTACGAAGGCAAGCAGATGGAACCTTGGGACACAGAGTCTACTGCAAGCCAACGCATACAGATTTATGTCTGCAGGCCACAAGCTGCCATCATCCTGCACAATGCGGTAGTGCATTACGTACGTTAGTTCATAGAGCACGTGTGGTATCTGACCCTGAGAGCCTGTCGAGTGAATTACAACATTTGAAAACAGTGTTTCGACAAAACGGTTATTCTGAGTGACAGATGCGTAATCCATTCAAACCCAGGTGAGTTCAGTCGATGGAGCAGAATGAAGACACGAAATCAACCACCGCTTGGGCCTCTTTGCCGTATTTTGGTGTCATGTCGTCAAGAATCGGAAGGGTCCTCGGTAGATACGGAAATAAGTTTGTTTTTCAGCCATCTGCAAAATTGAGAATCCTGTTGGTTTCGGTTAACGATGATCTTGGACTGAGGAAATGGTGTGTACAAGATTCCTTGTCAGTGTGGGGCAGCGTATGTAGGCCAGACATGCCGCACAGTACAAGAACGCTGCGATGAACATCAACGTCACACACGCCATCGTCAACAGTATAAGTCGGCAACTGCGGACCATTGCCTGAATACAGGACATCGTATGATTTATAGCTGCGTCGTTAAGGAAGCAATACATATCAGTACAGCCGATAATCTCAACAAATATACGGGATTTCAAATGAACACAGCCTGGGACCCTGCACTGGCTGCTATTAAATCACGACGCGAAAATCAAGATTCTTCGATAACAGGCCCGTCATAACACTGGGGTAGTTCGGCCGTTGGTGAGTAACGTCTGGCCGCACTGTTGACAAACGCAGCGTACAGCACACGTGCGGGAGAGCCGCTCTACGATTTTCGGCAGAGGGAGTTAGAATAGGGAAAATCATTGCGCATGAGCGATTCCCGCGGCTGCGCATTCTTCGCGCGCGTGTTCTAAAAACGGGGCGTCGGTGTGCGGATACCGTCAGTCGTACCTAGCCACGAGCAAGGTTGAACCACCTTAAGATGTCGGACAGTTGCTCCGAGGAAATATTGAGGAATTAGCACAACGTTATCCGGCGGCCAACCCGTGAAGACTATTTACAACACATCCTCCGGGAAAGCTTGAAGAGTCACAATAATAAATTGTTACAGAGACTGCGGTCTAATAGTCACAGTACCATGCAGCTAGAGTTACAGTATGCAGAGATTCCTCGTAGATGGTGGTACTGTTCCTCACACGTCACCCCTAGCACCCTCTTTAGCCACAGTAATTGGTAATATTGTGTCCACTTCTCTTGCTGACTCACCCTGTATTGGATGTGATACAGCGTTGCGTACAACTGTTCCGTATTCGAATCGAGAGCTTGCCGGTATGATGTTTAGTTACGGAAAGGTAAATAGCAATGGGCGGCGGTCACCAAGGCTGTACCAGGAGACCTAGCCCCACCGACAACAACCACAGCATTCAGTGTTTGCAACAGCGTTTCGCCATTTTTCTGATACAGGGTCATTTCAGGAAGCAGGAAATCATGAAGGACGTACACGAAATATTCGGACACCAGACTTGGAGGAAACTATGATTAATACTGGAGAAGGCGACCGCCTTGTCAGTACCAGGCAGTCGACCGTGTGGAAAATTCTCCATGACAATTGTTACTAACTTCGTTACATACAGCGTTTGCATGGCTTACTAGAGACAGACTTTCCACATCGGGAGCAGTTTTGTGCCTGGTTTCTTCACTAGACAAGAATTGTTCCAGGATTTGTGTCATCCATTCTATTCACAGATGAGGCCACCTTTACCTAGAGTAGTATCTTCAATTTTCATGACAGTCATCTGTGGGTGATAGTATCCTGGACCCCCCCCCCCCCCCCCCCCCATGGTAGGGTGACGGCGAATCACCATCATCTGTGCAGCCGGAATGTGTTGCCCGGAAATATTGGCGACCGTAATTTGGGACCAGTCTTCCTTCCACGTCGCCTAACAGGTCGGAACTATTGCCGTTTTTTGCGAATAACTTTGCCTCCCCTGCTGGGAGAAGTGCCATTGATGATTCGAAGGGTTGTGTGGCTGCTACCTGATGCTGTTCCAGCCCACTTCGCCGTTAATGTCCGCACGCATTTCAATCGTGTCTTCCCTGGTCGACAGATCGGATGAGTAAGTCCAGTTGCATGGCCCGCTCGTTCATCGGACCTCACGCCATGTGGTTTCTGGTTATGGGGCCATCTCAAAAGTGTCGTGCATGCAGAGCCCATTCTAGATGTGGAGACGTTGGAGCATCGTATTCACGGTTTTCGGATGCAGTCTGGCCGATGTGAACGAGCGAGATAGAATATGCTAAGGTGCGTATACGAGTGCTTTGGGGCACATGAAAACCATTTTCAACACATATTGTATCGGTGGCTACGTGGTACAACGCGCATTAGACCGCAGTCTCTGTAACAATGTATGATTGAATAAATGGTCTCCACCATGGAAACGATACATTTCCGGACATAAGTTCATTAGACCTTATTTGTTCCGTATCCTCTCATCGATCAATCCCTAGAGTTTGTACACGGTGGAAAAAATCGCCCTGTATACGTATTCGTTTTTTCCACGCTGTGTTCAAGAGTGTAATCGTAGAGAATTATTGTGAAGGTGGTTCGATAGACCCTACGCCAGGCATTTAAGAATGATTTAGAGAGTGTCAGTGTGGATGCAGGTGTACTAAGTTCCTAACTGAGCCGCTTCCCGCAGGTCGCCGCAGCGCGTGCCGTCCGCGTCGTCTTCGCCGCGGCGGTCGGCAGGCACGGGGACCGGCTCCGGCGTGGGCCGGCCTGTGTTGTCCGGCGTCGGGACGGCCGCGTCGCCCACCTTCACCGACGTCATCCGCCGGTCGCCGCCGCCGGCGCCCCCTGAGCTGCTGCGGAGGCTCGCCGTCAGGGACGCCCCCGCCGTCGGGAAGGTGAGTGCCGCCTGTCCAGTACTCGCTTCCGAGTGCTTCAGCTTCCGCTCAGGGACTGCGTGTTATGTTGTCCTAATCATCATCATTTCATCCCCATCGACGTGCAAGTCGCCGAAGTGGCGTCAAATCGAAAGACTTGCACCAGGCGAACGGTCTACCCGACGGGAGGCCCTCGTCACTCGACATTATTAGTGCTTCAGCTGCCCACTGTAGCGTTTCTCTCTTACACTGTCTGCTCACTGCTTGTAACTCGTCTGACGTAGCGTTTCCACTAGGCACAGCTGTGTACTATACCATGAATCTGTTAATCGTTAATTAATGAAGCTAACCTTTCGAGTAACGTATTATAAATTAATTTTCAAAAACGTCAACTGACTCTTTAACGTCTGTTAACTTTCTTTGACTCTGTTAATCGTTAATAGGTGCCTACTGTTTACGACAAAAAATACGCCGCGCCGCCCGCGGAAATCATATTCTGACAAGTTCGTGTCATGTAGGTGTGTGGCTACGCCGGGGTGGACGCGACAGCGAGAGTAACTACGGGTGTTGGATGTTTACTGTTGTTTGTTTGAGGAGTTCATGTTGAGTACTGCTCTTTATCACTGGGGTCACTGTGAAAAATAAATCATGGAATTGGAACCTAGCTCTACAACCGATGAAAATTCGTGGGCACATTTAACTGATTACATTAATTTTCAATACACATCGGGAGAAGAAATACTTTTCTAAAACAAAACAACAACAACAAGAAAAACACTTTGGTCTTATACTTCGAGCCATAACGATAAGGAACAATAGATAAAGAGAGCACATAAATCGCAGTATGTACAGTTCAAACAAACAGTGAAGGCCAGTGAAGGCAATGTCCGATAAAGCCAAAAAGAAAAATCACTCGTAGGCATTCAGATACCGACAGCGGAGCCAGTAGCAGTAATCCGATTAAAAGGATACGACAGCGAAGCATTGTAAAGCTTTTCTTCTTTTTTTCCTGCAGCAGCTGGTTGCGGTACGTCTGAAACTAGTGGGGGCTACTGCGTAGTAAACTTTTGCCGTCACGAACATGATTCCTTTACATATCGACGAATCGAAGTCGTTTGACAAGCTGATGAAAAGTTTAAACCGCAACAAAAGTTCAATTTCGAGGCGAATATAGCACGGACGCATCGTTCATGACCATATTGGATTAAAGCAACGTCTTATTAAGAGAAATATGCACCTAGAAAAAGATACTATCTTATTCTCCTGTCTTTTGATTCTCCCGTGATTTAATATTGATAGTTAAATAATTATAAAACTAAATGATTAAATGTTGAAACTGTTATTGTGCCTTTGATATCCTAGTTAACCTCACCCACACAAAAAATATTTATTTAAGGAACGGTAATGTGTTTGCTTCATTTGTTCATTTCACTACACCCAGAACTTAAACATTACTATTCCAAATTAACGATTAACTCTAACTTCCGATACGTCTTCTGTAAGCTAATCTAAGTTTGCTATTTTAATTACAGATTAATGATTAGCGAAGCTAACTCTTTGATTGACGTTGCCCAGAAATGCCACTGGGCCAGGAGTGAGCAGGACTTTGTTTACCCCTAAAATCGCGTCGCCGCACGCAGAGATATACTCCATTTGTAAATAATATTCAGACGTTTATTTTGTTAAGATCTCCGTATTCTGGAAAACACAAAGTATTTCTTGTTTTCATCTTTAAAAAAACATGTATCGAGAATTACGTGGGTCTTGTTTTTATTTCTGTAAAGGTTTTCTAAATCAGATTAAAAATTATAACAATCATATTTTTCTTATGTTTTCTTGTGATCAGCTTGCTGGGATTGAAGGCTGCCATTGACGTTTATTCCGTGTTTGCGAATTGTATTTGGCCACCTTGTGCAGAATCACTTCTTTCTTCTGTTTTTTTACTCAAACATGTTTTTACACCAACATGATATTCTAACTGTATAGACTGGCTTGTCTCGGAGCGTTTTTATGTACTTATAGCTTGTCATGTGTACGCAGTTGACGTAAACAATCATGTGCCTTCAAGAATAATACTGGTGTTGGCAGTTTAGGTTGTCATGTGTAGAGCAGTAGGAACAATTTGTTTCCTGGTTCCAACGGTAATTATTTCGGAATATTTCTTAAGAGAGTAAGAGTGATGCATGTTTTATAATTGCATTTCCTAGCGTATTGTACGTCTTTTGTCCGTTTCTTTGCAGATTGTATTGACATATACTGTTTTCAATTTCAAAATGATAACTCACTGTAAATAATGGAAAGTGTGACGTCATCAACCTGAGTACTAAACGGAATCCGCAATATTTCACTTACACAATAAACCACACAAATCTAAATACTCGTAATTCAACTAAATACTTATGAATTACTTTTGAATGCATTATGGGAACAGCAGTGATCAATGTAATACTTATGGATTACAATTACGAAAAACTTAAAATGGAATGATCACACGGATAATATTGTGAGGAAAGCGGACGAAAGGCTGCGATTGATTAGCAGAATTCCTAGAAAATGCAACTGCTTTACTGAAGAGAGTGCCTACACTACACTTGTGGGTGCTCTTTTGCAGTACTGTTGCGCAGTGTGGGATCTACATCTGATAGGATTGACGCACTACATTGAAAAAGTTCAGAGAAGACCAGCTTATTTTGAATTATCGCGAAACAGGGTAGGGAATATCGTGGTATTGCTCAGGGATCGCAGTGCCACATTAAAGTGAACAACGCAAATCGACACCAGAGATCTCAGCAAGGGCTCACCGCAAACCGCAAAGACCCTCTCAGCAGAGCACCAGCCTCACGCCGGCCGGAGTGGTCGTGCGGTTCTAGGCGCTACAGTCTGGAGCCGAGCGACCGCTACGGTCGCAGGTTCGAATCCTGCCTCGGGCATGGATGTGTGTGGTGTCCTTAGGTTAGTTAGGTTTAATTAGTTCTAAGTTCTGGCCGACTGATGACCTCAGAAGTTAAGTCGCATAGTGCTCAGAGCCAACCAGCCTCACGCTGAGGTCAATATAATGCCGAGCTAGCAAGAGCTCTGCCGAGTTCGTGACCTTATCTGAAGTATAGGAGTAAAGTGATAGTCTAAATTTCTGATGGACTTGTTCATTTACGTGTGGTACACGGGAGTGCGAGAGAACAGTTTGTTAATCTGTGCATCAGGTGGCGCTTTAATAGCCAATAACAGTAACTCTTCAAGCAGTCCTGTGGCAAAAAGGTGTGTCAATGTTAAGTAAATCAGTTATTCATTTATATAATAAAGTGAACCAATGTTTCATTTTTGCCTGGTCACGGCAGATATGTAGACTGGGTCTGGGGGTGGAGGGGGTGGACGGGGATGGGTGGTGGGTGGAATCATCAAAACAAAGGCGTTTCAAGTTGTGTGAGGAACTTCTGGCAAAATTTCAGTAATTACCAGCTCTCTCCTCCGTATGCGAAAATATTTTGTTGATGCCCACCTATATAGGGAGAAATGACCATAATGTAATAAGAGAAATCAGAGTTCAGACGTAAAGTTGTGAGTGTTTGTTTCTCCCGCGCGCTCGTTGAGAGTGGAACGGTGGAGAATTAGCTCCAAGGAAGTGTAGTGACACTTAATTGTGAACCACAGAGCAGTTTTGCAAACACAGGCGTAGAACACCGTTCCTACTTCTCTTCTACGTGTAACTCAAACATAATAACTCTTCGAATAAGAAAACTAATCTTTCCAAATACTTCGCAGACGATGTGCTGTTCAGCCACAAAAACGCATAAAAGACAACCTCAGCAATTCCATCTTTACAATTAATACAGTTTCAGGTAAACAATCACAACAAAACAGAAGACCACATGTACAACGTTTTAGGCCTCAATTAGAAACCCAAAATAAAAATTTTGTTTAATATTTAACCGAAGTTAAGCGAGGCCCACTTAAGATATTAGAAGGGTATCGAAACATGTTTGAGTAAAGAATAGATAAATGGAAACACCTCGCGTTTGTCAGAAGGTGTAGAATTCAAAAATCCGAATGTAATTCAAAAATACAAAATTACTATGCGGACCTTCCAGGTGCAGCAAGATGATTATTGTCGGGACAGGGGAAACATTAGCACAGTACCGTATACTGATATGTCATTGTGACATACTTATTACTTGCTTGAAGGAATACAGCACTGACGGCCGGAGTGGCCGAGTGGTTCTAGGCGCTACAGTCTGGAACCACGCGACCGGTCCGGTCGCAGGTTCGAATCCTGCCTCGGGCATGGATGTTTGTGATGTCCTTGGGTTCGTTAGGTTTAAGTAGTTCTAAGTTCTAGGGGACTGATGACCTGAGAAGTTAAGTCCCATAGTGCTCGGAGCCATTTGAACCATTTTTTTTTTTAATAAAGCACTAGGTCCCATTTTACTAACTCATTTGAGCTCAAGATGACTGATTTCTCAGCAGAAACTACAGTACGCAACACCATTAAGATATTTCTACCTCGAAGCCCCGTAATTGTCCCCCAGTGCTATGCATAACTTTGAGATTTGGCTCAGAGGTGCCAACGATCTTCTTCTACAATGGTGCAAAAGGCTGGTGCCCTGCGGTGTCATCCTCGGGCTCGGCGAGAATTCAAACAGCAATGTGTCCACAAACGCACATGTAATACACCAGTTTTGCTCCCATCAGTGACGTGATCGCTGGGTGGTGCAACGTTAACAAGCGCGTGAATAAAACGGTAAAGAGTTCCTCTAACACCCCTCAGTTCGGTAACACTATCGATGGCACCTACATATCTCCGTCGAACACGTTAAACATTTACACATCAATAGCTTCGACATACGTTCAGCCTTATAGCTGCTCTACCTTCTGAGGGTTAGCAACCTCTTCGGCATCTCTCAAGTGGTGTTTGCTTGCCTTCAGGTGCTAAAGCATCCGCGAAGCTGAACGTGTGTCAAAGTTTCTGACAGGTACATTTTTAATGTGCTCAAAAGCGGTGCGTGGTTGCCATCGAAGGTGTCGCCGGATGGAGGGTCTTAGAGGGACCCTCTGCCGATTTATTCAGACGGATGTTAAGGTTTCCCCTCCCCACCCCGCCCGCCACCGACTCGTGATCACGCCACAGGAGGGAGCGAAACAAGAGGGCTAAAATAAGGTTACAACTCTTAGCCGCTACTGATCACGTACAAATTTCGTCGAATGGTTTTGAACGATCCGTAGTTGTTCCACCCTGTATACTATGTATTAGAGTAATACTGCGGTCGCATTACACTCCGAAGGGGTCCTATTACGCCGTTAGAGTATGACTGAAACGCCCTGGGGGCGGCAACAATGTCGGACGTTGTCGAAAACGTAGTTCTGTTCCTCGTTACACCATGAACTGTCTTCGTTGACCGCAAAATGTGTGATTGCTCTGACCATCACTGCATTCTTACAACACAAAATCGATTAATTAATTTTGAGATAAGTTTAAATTTGGGCGGCTGGTCACCTTTTCACAGCTCTTGACACGCCGAGATAGACATACTGCACAATACTGACCTTTTAGTGTTCGCCATTGTTGAAGATTGTAGGTTCATAGTCCATTCTGAAATGCTCGGCTTCATTTTGTTAAATAATATGAACACTGGTAGAGTTTTTGTTGTTGGATATATTTTTTAGCCTTTTCGCTTCACAATATATATTAAAGTCAACGGCCATGCTCACACAACAAACACATAGCTTGTACTTCAAACTCCCAACTTGTACTCCAAACTCGTACTGAAAAACATCTAAGATTCACTTATAACAACATGTAGCAAAGAAAATACTATCATATACCAAGCTATTCACGCAAATTGATCTTTGAAAGATACATTACATAAATAAAGTACAAATAATTGGTTATCACTGAATATTTTTTTTTTAAATTCCATAGTCATCATCATAATTACATAAAGTGTTTATATATGCAGACGTTTATACATTTTCGTATAGGGTTTTGGGTCTTCAATTTGAGCATCGATCATTTCATATGATACAAGATCGGTTCATACATTTATCCCACCGTAACCAGTTTTATTACAATTACAATTACATTGACGAAGTTAATACACTACTGGCCATTAAAATTGCCACACCACGAAGATGACGTGCTACATACGTGAAATTTAACAAACAGGAAGAACATGCTGTGATATGTAAATGATTAGCTATTAAGAGTATTCACACAAGTTGGTCGCCGGTGGCGACACCTACAACGTGCTGACATGAGGAACGTTTCCAACCGATGTCTCATACACAAACAGCAGTTGACCGCAGTTGCCTGGTGAAACGTTGTTGTGATGCCTCGTGTAAGGAGGAGAAATGCGTACCATCACGTTTCCGACTTTGATAAAGGTCGGATTGTAGCCTATCGCGATTGCGGTTTATCGTATCGCGACATTGCTGCTCGCGTTGGTCGAGATCCAATGACTGTTAGCAGAATATGGAATCCGTGGGTTCAGGGAAGTAATATGGAACGCCGTGCTGGATCCCAACGGCCTCGTATCACTAGCAGTCGAGATGACAGGCATCTTATCATCATGGCTCTAACGGATCGTGCAGCCACGTCTCGATCCCTGAGTCAACGGATGGGGACGTTTGCAAGACAACAACCATCTGCACGAGCAGTTCGAAGACGTATGCAGCAGCATAGACTATCAGCTCGGAGATCGTGGCTGCGGTTACCCTTGACGCTGCATCACAGACAGGGGCACCCATGATGATGTACTCAACGACGAATCTGTGTGCACGAATGGAAAAACGTAATTTTTTCGGACGAATCCAGGTTCTGTTTACATCATTACGATTGTCGCATCCGTGTTTGGCGACATCGCGGTGATAGCGCATTGGAAGCGTCTATTCGTCATCACTATACAGGTGTATCACCCGGCGCGATGGTGTGGGGTGCCAGTGGTTACACGTCTCGGTCACCTCTTGTTCGCATTGACGGCACTTTGAACAGTGGACGTTACATTTCAGATGTGTTACGACCCGTGGCTCTACCCTTCATTCGATCCCTGAGAAACCATACATTTCAGCAGGATAATGCACGACCGCATGTTGAAGGTCCTGTACGGTCCTTTCTGGATACAGAAAATGTTCGACTGCTGCCCTGACCAGCACGTACTCCAGATCTCTCACCAATTGAAAACGTCTGGTCAATGGTGGCCGAACAACTGGTTCGTTACAATACGCCAGCTGTACCTGTACACGGCATCGAAGCTCTGTTTGACTCAAAGCCCAGGCGTATCAAGGCCGTTATTATGGCCAGAGGTGGTTGTTCTGGGTACTGATTTCTCAGGATCTATGCACCCAATTTCCGTAAAAATGTAATCACATGTTAGTTCTAGTATAATATATTTGTCCAATGAATACCCGTTTATCATCTGCATTTATTTTTGGTGTAGCAGTTTTAATGGCCAGTAGTGTAGGCCACCTCACTTTTCGTTTTTTATCGTTTTCTTCCTCTTGATTGCGAACTCGTTTTGCTGTTATTTTTTGCTGATTTGTAACTGTAGTTCTTAATAAGTTCACAGTATATGCACTTGTAATCTGCAACAGGAAAAATAGTCCAACATAGTTTAAACATTTCACTTTCAGAAAATTCCAGACGACGCCACCATATTCTGACCTTCACCACCCTCTTATAACAAAAAATGGATTTATTAATTTTGAGGTAGTTTAAATTTGGGAGGCTGGTCACATTTTCACAGCACTTGGCACGCCGAGATAGTGACACACTACAGAGAGAGGTAGTAACGGTGGAATCTAAATGAATAGTTCTCATAATAGTCATCTCTTATTGTTCATCGTTGTTGAAAACTGTAGGCTCGTAGTCCATTCTGAAATACTACTTTATATACTGGTTTAGAGGATGCTCGGCTTCATTTTGTTACATAATATGAAAACTGGTGGAGTTCCTGTTGTTGGATAGATACATTTTTAGTCATTTCACTTCACAATAGAAATTAACGTCAACCACCTTGCTAACACAACAAATACGTAACTCGTACTGAACAAGAACAAAGGTTCAACTATAGCAACAAGAAGCAAAGAAAATGCTATCACTTTTCTATCTATTCATGCAAAATCATCTTTGAAACATACATTACAAAAATAAAGCACAAATAATTGTGTATCATTGAATATCTTTTAAAAAGTCTGTAATAATCATCTTATTTACATAAATTGTTTATGTATGTTAAAGTTTTCTCATTTTCGTATAGCTGGATAGTAGTGGATTTCTAGGTTTTGGTTCTTCAACTTGAGAATCGGTCATTTCATATAATCCAAGAACGGTTCGCACATTTATCTGAGCATAAACAGTTTTATTACAGTATGACCGTCCCAAGGGAAGGTCAGTTTTCATTGGTGTCTCTTATGCCTACCCCTGAGACCTTTTTGTGCCGGTTCTGATCGCCGTTCTGTCCGAACTGTTTTCCTCAGACACCTGTAAAGAATCCGTGTGATTTCAACGCTGGGCCTCGCAGTTATGCCCTCCATCGCAGAGTGGTCAAAATAAGGGGTCAAATGTGGCTAAGAGGAAGAGTGAATACCTTCCCATCATGCGACATGTGCACGATAGAGGTGAGGAGAATTGTGGTGAATCTGATGCAAATATGGGGTCATTAACCCACCTTAAGCTCACATGAACTTCTGAGCCGTGGATTTTTTGAATTTTTATTTATTTATTTATTTATTTTTTGTCTCTATACCTTGCTGTCCGAAGCGTCGCCGAGACTGACGATTACATCTCAGGGCGCCATTCTTTTAGACTGTTCAGTAACTCCTTCTTTTGCGTTAACATACATAACACAAACACTTTCAGATTCACTGCTATGATGATATTGCTATCATTGTTATAATATCATTCATACAGTACGTTAACGATTATTTGTATTCCATTGATATCCTTCTTTTTTCTGGTCGTTATCCCGTATACTCAGGTAGTCAGCATGTTGATCTGCTTCTGAATTGTTAGTGATGTAGGGTGGGAGGATGCCCCACTGTGCTCCACTAATTTCAATAAGAAGAACGATATGTCTGGCAGTAAAATTAACTAGAGAGAGTCGGTACAGCACACACGTAATATATCAGGCAAGGAATATGATACCATTATTTTTTATCTTTCGCATAGGTGCTATTATCAAGTTCTTAGGTAGACAGAGTTTAACCACCAACACAACTGAATCCAGACGCAGTTCCCGAATATATACGAAACTTGTAACATGCCTTTAAACGTATTGTACGATGTAAACCAAAACATAAGTCCATCACATGGCGATGTATCATTGTATTATTATAAGAAAGCTGAAAGGATGTTAGTTTCGTTTATAAATACCAAAGAAGAATTTACAAGATACACAATAAAAATATGTGCACCTAAGTTATCTCTAAACGAGACAAAACATACAGCTCTGGAAATGTAGAACCGAAATAATTATTTTTCACTGGGCAGATGCAGCAGATAAAAAGCAGTCAACACCCTAATGAAGATCTTGGTGTGTTACATCAACTGAAGATCTTGCCATAAATACAGTTTTGCAAAATGAGTGTGGCATCTGTAATTGTTCTAATTATGATACACACATACACGGTGCTAAACCAGGGATCAACTGATGACGTCTTGCTTACCGACAACGCATCATACTGACGTAACTCTGCAGTAAATCGTAAGTATTAGAATCATGCACGCTTCGTCAACTGCGTGAATAGATTTAGTTGCCATACTGCTACAAATTCCTTTCGATCAACGGTATGGGACAGCATCGATGTCCTGGTCGCTTTCTTCATCACTACGCCAATCACGATGGCAACCTTTATTTTGCATATTTCCAACGTTTTCACGCCCTTTCGCTCTCCCTTCTAAAATTATAGTTTTTTTTTTACAATGCAGTGTATCACGCGCTATATTGTTTAGTTGTGTTTCCGATCAATTTGAATGGGTTCAGGTCCGTGTGGTAGCGCACGACCATAGAACCAAAAACAGGGTTCCTTCTGAAATCCTGCCACGATGAACACAGTTTACGATTATGTGCCTCAAAAATTTCCAAAATATCTCTCTGGCTCCTGTCTCTGGTTTGTGACATAATGCTTATCTCGATCTGAACATTGTATTTAGAACAACGTACACAATGCAGTTATGTGGCTGTGATGCACTTGTAACGATCTGACACAGTTTGCAATGTTCAACTCATAAAGCCTTTGTAACGGCATGGGGACACCTTTCTGTTTGTTTTCTGTGTGCTCGAATTTTCTACTCGGAGGTCGTATCACTATCGGCATTTCTGTGGAAGTGTGCCCTTTCTGGTTACCCCAGGAAAAAACAAAAATGTAGAAGACATTCTGCAGTATATGCGAACAACGACGGTACGGACTACACTGACGGCTCGCGTGAAGGCTCATACTTTCCTCTCTACCACATCCTGTGAACTTGCTCTAATTTCTATAAACGAGTAAAAAATTAACCTCAAAAATAACTCCTACCTCTTCATACTACCATTCTATCGGCACTGAAACAAATCAATCAAACCCACGAGCGTAAATCCGTAGTTGGTGTGGTGGGTCATGCACACCTCAGGGAATTCTGCTTCTATTTAGCTGAATGTCTGTAACAGTGTCGCCCTGTAGGTCTCAGCATCTTTCACACATCTTGTGCTGCGTTCTTCAACGGAGAGGTTGCATAAATTATTTACAGCAGGTACGTGTGCCACGGTAGACCTATTTTTGTTTCAGCGGGCACTGCTCGCATCGTAGGAGATTCTTTCTAACGAAGTATTTTGTTCTATCTTAGATGGAAATAGCATTTCCTCGTCGTGATGGAATAAAAGTAAGCGATCCTAATTCCAATAAACGGGTACAGTCATTCTTTGAATAGTAGACAACGAGTTTAGCTTCAATTATCATCCAGATATTGATCCGCATTACACAAAGTCACTGCAGCATTCAAATTCAACTTTTGAAGTGTGTTGACCTTGAAATATTAGAAACTATTAATATGAAGGTGATTGTAAAAGTTTATTCTATTTTCATTCTCTTGATTTTGAAATAAAAACGAATTTAGTGCGACAAAACGTTTGCCATACTGGTTATGGGTAAATTAACACGGAAACCCAACCTAACAATACAAGAAAAGCAGCAATACAATGAAACTAATAACTGGCCGAGAACAGAGTAGCATTCCTTCATCATTCTCCGCAACAACAAAGCTTTAATCAAACCAGTTCTATTTTGTGCCCATGCCGCCAAAGTTTTATCAGTCGCTCCAAGTTCTCCAGTGCCATTCGTTTCACCTCTACATTCTGCCCACTGCTGATACAAAAGTATAAAATTTAAAGAGATCAAGAGTCGTTGTGGGCACTGCACTGAGACTACACGAGTAGCGAAAAGTAGATAGTTCAGGGAAAAACATGGTCGTTGTACGTGTAGCGATATGGTGATAGGCTGAACACTTCCAACAGCTCAGAACAACTGACGGGGCTGTCTGTTGTCTGGGCTTGTATACGCATTAGTGGCACAGCCCATATGACAAGCTGGTCTCGCTCCTTGGGACCAGCTGCCGCGATCTTCTAATAACGACCGGCAGCTTCACTAAGCCGCCGCTGCAGTATGTACTCTCTGTGGGCAGCGATACTAAACTTCTCTTGTATCCGTCTGCCATTCATCACAAAAGTTCTACAGTGGGCTTATTAGTTTCCCCTCTGCCCTACATAAAGAACGCATTCGGGCTTCTACAGTTCACATAAACTTGATAACGATCACCCAGTCGTTTCACCACTGATTATTAAACTTCATACTCTGCCACACTTATAATAACACATTTCCTCAAACTAATACTTTCGAACTTTCAGCATAAAAAACTACTGCCTCCCCCTACCTGGCATTTAAATCCGATCAATGATCCTTTCATCTTTAACAAAATAACCTCTTCCTCTCCGTTTCAGGGCTACACCCTCCCCCCCACCCCCCCCAAACACCCTGCATTCTTTCTTCCCTTTTGAAACACTTGATTCGGGATGCCACTCTCTTTATTTTCCGTCTGACATCCTACATTTTTCCGAAAACACTTTCCCTTCGACAAAGCCACAGAAGTGCTGCTCATTTTCTGGAACTCAATCCAGTTAACTGATGTGCTCTAGCTTTTTGACGTATAAGGTCAATAATATTTAACTTAAAATCTTCAAATTGCAATGATTCATATTAATAATTGAGGATTTCACATGGGAAAGCAGATGAGTCAGAAAGCTACATTTTTGTACGTAAGAGAAGCAGAAACGTTTGCGAGTGTAATACAAATGAATTTTATTTCCATAAAGAGGTTGCTCTACTTACAAAACTTATGAAACGCAAGTAATATGATGTTCACCATCTTAGCAATAAACAGTTGATTGAAAAAAGTAGTACGAATACGTGTGAGATACATCTGCTAATTTCAAATGCACAGTTGTCTATAACACAATGTGTTTTTCGTCAATAAATTGATGCATACCCTATAAATATTTCTTAAGAAGTTACTTAATCGATGTATAGCTTTCAAGTGACGGAGGACCTTACATGTCAGTGATGGTGCCCAAAGAAATCATTTTTACGGATATTGTGTCCACTGTTCCAATGATGAAATGACTCTGCCTTTTTTCTAGCTCAAGGTACTTGTTTGCTTTCAGCATCTATGCTCGGAATGTCTTTCTTCCATTAAAGTATCCCGCTGAACGCACAGTTGGACATGGTGCGTTGGGAGTGAAGCGTTTCTTAGGGTTAAGCGCGTATCAGAGAGAGGCATCAGTTAACTGTGTTTGTACACGCGCTGGCTAAAGTGCTACACTTTTACACTACATATGATACGCAGATATTGTGTATGCTCATGGCTTCGGCGATGGTAGGGCTTCTGCACCGGTTGACAAATGCTATAGGCACTTTGAAACACATCATAACCCACATCGCAGGGTGTGTATCAGACATTTCAGCACATTGTTTGAAACACGCAATTTTGTAAAAGGAACTACTTTCTTTTAGAGAAGAATCATGTAATATGAAATGCTGTACTCCAATCTAAGTACGTATTCAGTAATTCTGAAACTATCATCTGAAAATAGCAAACCTTTACTACCAATAAAACTCTCTAGTGCGAGGAGAGGGGGGATGCGATACACTTGTTATGGTTTCGTGTACACTTGGTATTATTTATCACGCATTACATGTGCTGGCTTTCTTCAGACTGACGCTGAATTGATACTCCTGTATCTGGGCCAGGCGAACAACAATTCAGTTAGCGAAGATAAATTTTTTTTTTATCTAGAGGTAGAGGGACAGAGAAGGCAGCTGTACCCCTGCGTAACCCATTCCCCCCTATCACCCTGAGCATGCCCTTGTTATTAACCGTATTTCTGTTAACTTAATATACAGTCTATGGATTAAATTAGGAACACAATCTACAAGCAATAAATCAGGCATACTTTTATTTTCGATGAACGTCCGATGACTAACAGTGATTATTCTGATGTGGCACCAGTTCCAATTCAAATCTCTGCTTTCAACTATCCCTCGGCATTTTCCATTGCGGTTGTTAGAAGAAGACATTAATGTTTTATGGGCCGCAATAAACATTCCCGCATCGATTGGAGGCTTCAGTGAAGTAAGTCTATGAATTATGATTCAGGATTACCATCCACAAAAGAGCACTTACGCCATATTGACGACAGTGCGGTAGTCGGAAGCTAGTAGGCGGAGTGATGGGGTGGTTGGGGGTGGTGGGAGGGGAGTCGGAAATCGGGAAATTTATGGGGGGGGGGGGCGGAAGGTGGAGGGGGGGAGGAGAGAGTGACGTGGGGAGGCGCAGGGCAGGGAGGGTGGAAGTGCTGAGGACGGGGAGGGACGGTGGGAGGGCTTCCTCCTCCTCCTCCTCCTCGCTGTTGAGTGGCGTCCGGTATTGTTTGCGGGCGCACTGCTCGCGTGATTTGTGTAGCGCAGAGGCGTGCGAGGCGTCACGCCCCCGCTTCCTGCAGTCAGCGCCCCAAACTGATGCCGGCAATCAAACACGCTCGCCGTGACATGCAGCGATGCTGCTACTGCTGCGTATGTGGACGCCTGTATTTAGTGGCCTCGTTATGTTTATATATTTTCCTCTTTGTTCCCATTTCGCTCCCTCGCTGGTCGGGGCGAGCGTTGGTTGGCAGTGATACATTGCCGCTCTTCAGCCGAGAGTAATTATGAATTATACAAGCACAGCTATTCGAAAGTCTCAAAACTGAAACACTGAGCTATGTGTGTGGATTGTGCTACGTAAGATTGTTCCTCTCCGTTGTAAAAGCGAAAGAATATGGTCTCCCCATCATAATAACGAGCGTATGGCATTGGTGGCCGGGAGACCCCTCGCGGGGCGGTTCGGCCACCGCTCCACAAGTTCTTTAACGCCACTACAGCGACTTGCGAGTGAATGAGGATGAAATTATGATGAAAGACACACAACTCCCAGTCATCTCGAGGCAGAGAAAATCCCTGACCCCGCCGGGAATCACACCCGGGACCCTTTGCGCGGGGAGTGAGAACGCTATCGCAAGGCCACGAGCCACGGACAGTCTCCCCGTCATAATATGTCAGTAGACGTTGAATCTCCTTCCCGCGAAACCATCGGGTACAGTCGTGTACGATTATCACGATTCCGAAGTTCGAAGCCACGGGTTGTTTAGACGATAAACCCCGTAGTGGCCGACCGATCAAAAAAATGGTTCAAATGGCACTATGGGACTTAACATCTGTGGTCATCAGTCCCCTAGAACTTAGAACTACTTAAACCTAACTAACCTAAGGACATCACACACATCCATGCCCGAGGCAGGATGCGAACCTGCGACCGTAGCAGTCGCGCGGTTCCGGACTGAGCGCCTAGAACCGCAAAGCCACCGCGGCCGGCGACCGATCACAAGGCGTAATGTTGCTGAGACAGTTCAGGAAGAAATGGAGACTGTAGCGGGTTCGTCTATGCACGGGGAAGTCAGCGCTCGTGCAGTCGCACGTCGCACCGGCATTCCATACACTATTGTTTGGTTGGCGCTTAGGCGTACCCTCCGATGCTATCCGTACAAAATCCATCGGCATCATGAACTGTTACCTGGTAATTTAGTGAAGCGGAGGGCATTTGCCTTGTGGGCGTTTCAAAATATGGCGGGAGATGACGATTGGTTGAGTAACGTGTTGTGGACAGACGAAGCTCATTTCACGCTCCGAGGGTCTGTCAACGCCCACAACTGCAGAATTTCGGTTACCGAAAATCCTATAACTGTCGTGGAAACTCCATTGCACGACGAGAGAGTCACGGTATGGGTTGGATTTACCACATCTAGCGTTATCGGGCCTTTTTTCTTCTTGGAAATGCGTGATTCTGGTTTTGTACTGCCACCGTGACGGGTGAGAGGTACGCCGGACTGAGGTCTGGGGACCTAGGAGGCCAAGCATGACGAAAGTGGTGGCTGAGTACACGATCATCACCAAACGACGTGCGCAAGAGATCTTTCACGCGTCTAGCAATATCGGGTGGAGCGCCATCCTGCATAAACATCTACGTTCCCTCACGTGTTTATCAGCCAGGCTGGGGATGATGCATGTGTGTCAATTTGTACCTCTCTATCTACATTATTCCGTGATTTATTCAAGTTTTCAAATTTATGCTGACTTTTTGATCACCCGGTACATATGCGCAAACGGTTATGTTTTCTGTATTATTCAACATATTGTCAGGTTTAAATGTAAACTCTGATGGTCGGAGATATCACAATTAATAAAATATTTCAGACTATTATGCTGTGGTCGAATGGATTTCACATTTGATCCCAACGTTTCTTCCCCAGAGAGGGACATTTTAAATGGGAATCGTAGCTTCTTCGAGTACACATTTCACACCCTGACTAGTTACTGACTGCGGCGAAATTCCGTTTACACATGCACCCGCGCTGTGGCATGGCGTCTCACGCCTTTAATACCCGACGGAAATTGGCCGTTGCTGATTGACGTGGTCCTCTGTTACTGTCACCCCGTTGTTGAAGACTGGTACATGTCTTCTTCAGCACATAGATCCAAATATTTAATTTCACTTCTTGCTTCTTCCTAGTGAAATAGGCCTGTCTGAGTAGCCTGTCATGGTTTCCATTGTGGCTGCCAGAACTTCTAACAGAATAATTGTGGTAGTCTCCTGGCTGCGAAGTACATTCCGTCAGTCTGTCCCATTCTACAACTACCCTTGCGTTCTTCTAGTCGTTTTTCGACTGTTTTTGTTATTTACATCGGGGTTCGAGCCACCAACAACAACAAAAGCGAGGATAATAAAAATGATGGCGGACGGGGCGAGGAACATTTGCTAACCTGAGCTGCTTGACACGGAATTAGAACATCTTATCAGTGCGTTGTTCAAGAATGAGTATTCTTCCCTTGAGTTAAAAAGAGCGACAAGATCGCCGCCCTAAAATCATAGCGATGCACAAACGCCTGTGAAATCGAAAGTTTTGTGGCCTTTCATTACGAACGCTACTGACGCTATAAGAAGGCAAGGATTTTTGGTCAGGTAAGTATAGAGTAATACCAACAGCAGCAGATAATGTTATAACGGGAGGAGGATTCGTTATGAATAGGAAGGTGGGGCAAAGAGTGAGATACTGTGAACAGTACATTCATAACGCTGTTCTCATGAAAATCGATAGCAAATCAACACCACAATGATACTTCAGGTATACACACCGATGTCCTAAGCCGAAGATGAAGAGACAGTGAGAGTGTATGAGGATATTGAATGGGTCGTTCAGTTCGTAAAGGAAAATGAAAATCTCACAGTCATGAGGGAATGCAATTCGGCTTGAGGGGAAGAAGCAGAAAAAAGGTTTATAATATATAGGATTGGTACTATGAATGAGAAAGCAGCAATACTAATTGAGTTCTACACCGTTCAAGAAAAACAAGACGAGAAGGTATACTCAGAAAACGCGGGCAGATACGGGAAGATTTCAATTACAATACGTCATGGTCAGGCAGAGATTTGAAAATCAGATACTGGATTGTAAGGCGTACCCAGGAGCAAATATGGACTCAGATCGCAATGTAGTATTGATGAAGAGTGGCCTGAAGTTTAAGAGGCTAGTCAGTAAGAATCAGTGCGTAAAGAAGTGGGATATGGCAATATTAAGAATGGAAAGATAAACTTGGAGATCTCTGAGGTCATATATACTGAGATAATGAATAGCTCAGTAGGAAGTTTAGTTGAAAGGGAGTAAACTTCACTAAAAGTGGCAGTCACTGAAATTGGGAAAATAACATAGATACATAGAAGGTAACTAAGAAGAAACGATGGATAACGGAAGAAGTACTTCAGTTGATCGATGATACGAGGAAGTAAAAATGTTCAGGGAAATTACAGAAATACAAGCCACTTAGGAGTTAAATCAAACCGAAGTACAGAGAAGTTAAGGTGAATTTACTGCATGAAAAATGCGAAGAATTCGAAAAAGAAATGATTATCGGAAGAACTGACGCATTATATAGAAAGGTCAAAGCAAATTAAAAGCAAGGGTGGTAACATTAAGAGGGGAATTCCACTGTTAAATGCAGTGGAGTGCCGGGTTAGGTCGGATAGGTAGAAAGAGTACATTCAAGGCCACTATGAGGCTTGAGACTTGTCTGACGCGATAGAATCAGAAACAAGAGCATATATATAAGAGAATCGGAATTTAAAGGAGCTCCGGAATTAAGGTCAAATAAGGCATAAGGGATAAATTACATTCCATCAGTATTTTTAACATCACTGGAGAAGTGGCAACAAAACTATTTAAGTTGATGTGTTGAATGTATATGTATGGTGATATACCATTAGACTTTCGAAAAAAACATCAACTAACAATTCCGAAGACTGCAAGAGATGACAAGTGCGAGAATTACGGCACAATTAATTGAACAGCTCGTTCATCCAAGTGCCTGACAAAAATAATATATAGATGAAAGAAAGGAAAATTGAGAAAGTGTTACGTGACGATCAGTTTGGCAAAGGCACCAGAGAGACAGTCCTGACGTTGCGTTTAAAATGGAAGCAAGATTAAAGGAAAATCGAGACACGTTCATAGCATTTGTCGACTTGGAAAACGATTTTGACAATGTCGAATCTTGCACGATTTACGAAATTCTGAGAAAAATAGGGGTCAGCTACAGGGAAAGACGGGTAATATACAATATGTACAAGAGCCAAGAGGGAATAATAAGACAGAAATACCAAGAACGATGTGCTCAATTTAAAAAGGGTGTAAGACAGGAATATAGTCTGTCGTCTATATTGTTCAGTCTGTACATCGAAGAAGCAATGACGGAAATAAAAGAAAAGTTCAAGAGTAGACTTAAAATCCCAGATGAAAGGATACTAATGTTACGATTCGATGATGCCAATGAGTACAGAATATGGATTGAGAGTAATTCAAAGAAAGATGAGAGTAATGAGGAGTAGCAGAAATGAGGACACCGGGAATGACTGGTAATCAAGAAGTAGATGAAGTAATTCTGTTACCTGCATAGCAAAACAACCTATGACAGAGCGAGCAAGGAGGACATATAAAGCAGACTAGCACTGGTAAAATGGGCATTCCTGTCCAAGAGAAGTCTACTAATATCAAACATAGGCCATAATTTGAAGAGATAATTTCTGATAGCGTACGTTTGGAGCAAAGAGTTTTATGGTAATGAAATGTGGACTGTGGGAAAACTCGAACATAAGAGAAACGAAGCATTTTGGATATGCTGCTACAGAAGAATGTTGAAAATTTGGTGAACTGGTAAGGTGTGTAATGAGGAGGTTCTCTGCATAATCGGCTAGCCAAGGAATATGTGGAAAACACTGACAAGAAGAAGGGGCAAGATGGTTCTAGAGGGAGCTGAAGAGGGTAAAAACTACAGATGAAGGAAGAGACTGGAATACATTCAGCAGGAGGTAGGTTGAAAGTCCTATTGTGAGACGAGGAGTTTGGCATAGGAGAAGGAAAACTGACCGTATAGGAATAATCTTGAAATAACGAAACATCATGATAATTCACAAACCCACCAGAAAGATACAGCAACGCCTAATGCTGGCAAAGCACGCTCGCAAAAAGCTAAAAAAAAGCAGGAATTTATAAGATTCCGCGTAAATGTGGGGAGGTTTACGTGGGTATTATAAAAAGAACAGTAAAAAACAACTAGAAATCTACAAGGGCAATTGTAAAACGGGGAAGACTAGCACATACGATGGGGAACATACTTTGCAGCTAAGAGACCACCACATCCAAAGAGATTCTGGTCGTATGTGAAGTATGTTAGCGGCGAGAAACAATCAATGCCTTCTCTGCGCGATAACAACGGAGATACTATGGAAGACAGTGCTGCCAAAGCAGAGTTACTAAACACAGCCCTCCTAAATGCCTTCACAAAAGAAGACGAAGTAAATATTCCAGAATTCGAATCGGTAACAGCTGCCTACATGAGTACCGTAGAAGTAAATATCCTCGGAGTAGTGAAGCATCTCAAATCACTTAATAATAGCAAGTCTTCTGGTCCAGACTATATACCAATAAGGTTCCTTTCCGAGTATGCTGATGCATTAGCTCCATACTTAACAATCATATACAACCGTTCGCTCGGCGAAAGATCCTCACCCAAAGACTGGAAAGTTGCACAGGTCACACCAATATTCAAGAAAGGTAGTAGGAGTAATCCACTAAATTACTGGCCCATATCGTTGACGTCGATATGCAGCAGGATTTTAGAACATATATTGTGTTGGAACATCATGAGTTACCTCGTAGGAAACTGTCTATTGACACACAGTTAACATGGGTTTAGAAAACATCGTTCCTGTGAAACACAAGTAGCTCTTTATTCACATGAAGTGCTGAGTGCTATTGACAGGGGATTTCAGATCTATTCCGTATTCCTGGATTTCCGGAAGGCTTTTGACGCTGTATCACACAAGCGGCTCGTAGTGAAATTGCGCGCTTCTGGAATATCGTCTCAGCTATGTGACTGGATTTGCGATTTTCTGTCAGAGAGGTCACAGTGCATAGCGATTGACGGAAAGTCATCGAATAAAACAGAAGTGATTTCAGGAGTTCCCCAAGGTAGTGTTATAGGCCCTTTGCTGCTACTTATCTATATTAACGATTTGGGAGACAATCTGAGCAGCCGTCTTCGGTTGTTTGCAGATGACGCTGCCCTTTATCGACTAATAAAGTCATCAGAAGATCGAAACAAATTGCAAAACGATTTAGAAAAAATATCTGAATGGTGTGAAAAGTGGCAGTTGCCCCTAAATAACGAAAAGTGTGAGGTCATCCACATGAGTGCTAAAAAGAACTCGTTAAACTTCGGTTACACGATAAATCAGTCTAATCTAAAAGCAGCAAATTCAACTAAATACCTAGGTATTATAATTACGAACAATTTAAATTTGAAAGAACACATAGAAAATGTTGTGGGGAAGGCTAATCAGATACTGCGTTTTATTGGCAGGACACTTAGAAAATGTAACAGATCTACTAAGGAGACTGCCTACACTACGCTTCTCCGTCCTCTTTTAGAATACTGCTGTGCGGTGTGGGATCCTTACCGGATAGGACTGACGGAGTACATCCAAAAAGTTCAAAGAAAGGAAGCACGTTTTGTATCATCGCGAAATATGGGAGAGAGTGTCACAGAAATGATAGAGGATTTGCGCTGGAAATCATTAAAAGAAAGGCGTTTTTCGTTGCGACGGAATCTTCTCACGAAATTCCAATCACCAACTTTCTCCTCCGAATGCAAAATATTTTGTTGACACCGACCTACATAGGGAGGAACGATCACCACGACCAAATAAGGGAAATTAGAGCTCGTAGGGAAATATATAGGTGTTCATTATTTCCGCGCTCTATACGTGACTGGAATAATAGGGAATTGTGAAGGTGGTTCGATGAACCCTCTGCCAGACACTTAAATGTGATTTGCAAAGTATCCATGTAGATGTAGATGTAGAAATGGCGCGGCTTGAAAGCCTAGATTTTGTTCAGGCATGCCGCCGTGAGAGACTCCGGGGACACAGTTCAAAATTTCTCATTGATGACCTATATATAGTTACAATTAAAAGTTAACTATTTATCAGTGTTAATTCATAAGCACACACTTTTTTGTGCCGATCACTACCAAATCTATTCTTCTCAATGTTTTTGAACTAGTGTTCTGTCTTAGAATATGTAACGTTGTATTCCACAACTAGCTTTTCCTGCAGCGTTTGGCGTACACTCTTCCAGTGACAGCTGTGTAAGTAGGCTGTTTATGTTTTCTCTATGTAAGTAGGCTGTTTATGTTTTCTCTATGTAAGTAGGCTGTTTAGGTTTTTTATTGGTAACGCCACCTCTGTATGACAATCACTGGCTGTGCTGTGGGCAGTCTGTGGCTGCTTTGCATTGTTGTAATACTCGCCATTGTAGCGTTAGGCAGCTGGATGTGAACAGCGCGTAGCGTTGCGCAGTTGGAGGTGAGCCGCCAGCAGTGGTGGATGTGGGGAGAGAGATGGCGGAGGTTTGTAATTTGTCATGAACTGATATATATATTATGACTTGTGATGATATCAAGGTAAATACATTGTTCGTTCTCTATTAATATCTTTCATTTGCTAACTATCCCTATCAGTAGTTAGTGCCTTCCATAGTTTGAATCTTTTATTTAGCTGGCAGTAGTGGCGCTCGCTGTATTGCAGTAGCTTGAGCAGCGAAGATTTTTGTGAGGTAAGTGATTTGTGAAAGGTATAGTTTAATGTTAGTCAGGGCCATTCTTTTGTAGGGAATTTTGAAAGTCAGATTGCGTTGCGCTAACAAAATATTGTGTGTCAGTTTAAGCACAGTCGTGTATAATTGTTTAAAGGGGACGTTTCATATGTCGACCCTTAGCCTAGGATACCTCACTGGAATCTTCTGATTTTTCTTGTAGTTTGTGTATTTAGTGTAGCTTTTGTTTATTGCTAGCGCGTAATTGTAGAGAGAATCTCCTTTGTAGTTGTAGCCTTTCATTGTTGTACAGTAAAACAGTTGTGGCATGCATATAGATTTGCACCAAGTATTTCGCAGCTGTAATTAACTAGATATTATTTTCAGTGTTATGTTAATGTGTTCTCTTATTTTTGCTCTTCAAATTGTGTTTTTCTGTGTTGTCGTGTGAAATACTGTGACAATAATGGCGTGTGAAAAACGTAATACTAGGCTCCAAAGTAAACTGAGAAATGACAGTGAAAATGAGAGCAGTGTGTTAGCGCCACCGAGTAATGAATTAACTGATGTTCAAAGTAGTAATTTGGTAATTGTGCATAGGGAAATGGAGCGGGCGGCAAACAATGGCGTGGACAGTGAAACAATTAGTGAAGAGGGAAGCATTATCGATCGATCGGTCGGCAACAGCTCGCCTCAGGAATCCGAAATGACAGGACACAATTTCGCAAATACTGTAGATTCAGGTTTTGGGTCATCACCGTTTTCTCAAATAAGTCAAGACACATTTTCTGCTTGTCAAAATGTGAATGTTGTCGGTGCAAATGCACTGCCGAAAAGCGTAGAGAAACAGATTCCAGACACTAATACATTATTATTGCAATTAATGCAACAAATGGAACAAAATCAGAGACAAACACAGCAACAGTTAGACACAGTGGAACAAAATCTAAAAAAGTTAGACACAGTGGAACAAAATCTCAAAAAGTTAGACTCATTGGAACAAACTCTTGAACAAACACGTGAAGATTTAACTACTGAGTTACATAACATTGAATCGAAATGTCAAAAAGTCTGTAATGACGTAAAAACACAAATTTGTGAGCATTTCCAACCAATTTTTTCGCGTCATGAAAATGCATTACAGAATCATGAAGCAGCCATAAAAGAACTGCAAACTATTGTTCATGAAAATCACAACACCTTGCAAGCTAAAATTGACTCAGTTGCATCTACCGATTCGGTTACGCAACTTGCAAAAACTCAGGAAAACTTTAAGGACACAGTAGATATTCTGAAACTTGGTTCAGAAAAACACACTGAAGAAATAAGGACACTATCGGATAAAGTAGCCGAACTTTCAGATCAGTTCACTAACTTATCTACAAAGGTAGATGATGATCTGAATGACACAAGACCTGTAGCCTTCACTGACACAGAAGAGTATGAACAAATTAGAAAATTCAAACAGAATCAAAATCAAATCAATACACAGTACAAAAGAGAAATCCGGGAAGTACAAGATCAGCTGACACAGGTAATTCAAGAATTACGTATTTCAGAGGATACTCGCACCCCAATACGGGAAGAGGAACACAGAAATACGGAACAGACACAAAATAACAACACAGGGCACTTCGGAAATTGTGAAAGAAGTTGGCAAGGTACGCCGAATTTTGAGATGGAACCGCCGAAACGACGTAACTATGACCGAGATGCTACTCGCCGACACGATGATTTTGACTATAAGCTGTTCATTACTACACGTAAATTCAAAACGTTTAAGAATTCTGCCAACGACATTCATCCACAAGCATGGCTCCATCAATTCTCTCATTGTTTTCCTCCCAACTGGTCGTTAGAACACAGATTAGAATTTATGTGTGGCTACTTGGAGAATGAACCAGCTGTAAGAATGCGATCGGTAATTCACGATTGCCACAGTGAAGGAGAGTTTTACCATGCCTTCCTCTCAGCATATTGGTCTCAAGCTACACAAGACCGTGTAAAACATAGCATCATGATGATGAAACACTTTGAACAATCTGAATTTTCCAGTCTTGTCAAATATTTTGAAGACATGTTGCATAAGAATCAGTATCTTTCAAACCCATACAGCCCCTCAGAACTCATCCGCATTTGCTTAATCAAACTGCCTGAACATTTACGACATATTATTTTGGCAGGACGTTGCAAAGACGACATTGAAGCATTTCAGGGACTCTTACAAGAATTAGAAATTGACACTGACAATCGCGGAGCGCGAAACCAGGAGCACAACAATTACAGGTCACAACTGTCACAATTCCACGATGAAAGAAGTAATAACTGGACACGACAAGGCTATTCTCACAACACATATCGTGACCAAAACAGACACCACCCGTATGACAACCGTTGGCAGAGTAGTAATAACTACAGGGAAAGATCACCTCTCCGTGGTAATGACTATCACAGAGACAATCAGAGAAACAGACAATATGGGAACCAAAACAATCATTATCAAGGGAGACAGAATAACTTTAGACGCAACGGTCCAGCGCGCAGTTACGATTCAGGGAGAAATTCTCCACCACGTGACCGACAAGGAAGAAACTACGGATTCTACCGAAATGACGACAGACGATATGATCATAACGACAGACGTCAATTGCATCAGAACTGGCGGGATTCAAACAGAGCAGGGCCCTCTCGGCAAGGCGAATTTGTAGAAGTTAGGTCTCCTAATCCCAATAACGACGCGCGCCAACAAAGAGACAGACAATGACTCGCACAGCAGGCAGCCGCGTGCGCCAGGTGGCTCAGAGAAAAATAACATAGACGCTAACCTTGAGAAAAACTCCAGTATTCTTTACCGACGTATACCGCCTGACAATTGCATTCAAGTTCAAACTCTGAGTACTATGAAGAGTAAAGGTTTACACCACATTCCACATGTAAAACCGTTTATTGAGAGATAATCTGCTTTTTACCTTTGTCTTTGCCATATCTTTTCACTTTACGTTGCTAGTATGCTTTGTCAGACTTAGAATCTGTTAACATGTAACAATGTTTGAAGTGAAATATCCAGTCAAGAACCAAGAGAACTTATTTAAACAGACATGACGAATGCATTGTTATAGTGAACAGACGTCACAGTGTTATTGTGTGTGTACATTCTTGCTTGTTTGTTGCACGATTACGTAACGACTATAAGGCTCACATACTTAGAACATTTACCAGTACTGCTAATGAGATTTTAATGCAACATTTTGGTTTATTTGAAAATACATTCTGAATTTAAAGTGCTTTCTGAGAGATACCAGATGACACAGAGGTTAGTTTATGTGACAGCTACACGATTTTTATCACGACGCTACTAATGAGTGACAATTTACAATGTTGCTTTTGCGGTGTATCTGTTTTATATCCGCACAGTTTTTCTGACTTCTTCTGGAAAGCAAAACATGTTTTAGTAGTAACTTTAGTGGTATAGCTACAATGAGACAGGGTTTTCTGTAGCACAACAATACGTTACAGTACAGTACTTTCTTCATCACAACAATAAGCGTAATAACTACGATATCTATACGCAAAGCATTTCACTTTTGTTTATCATGAGGTAAGTACATTGACTTCTGCAGAACTTAGCTTTCGGAGGACGATAACTACGACACTTCTACAGAGATTATGTTGCAACAAGACGCACATTTTGCGCTACAGGACACGTATTTGAGTCATTAATTTTATACTTAAAACATTTATTTTTAAAGATTTTTGAATTACAAAGAAAGTTTTCCGTGATACATTTCATTCCATTGCTGTAATCTGTAACACCTGAGGGTATAATTACATTAATCCTCAGGGGGGTACACGCTTACTTTGTGTACCATGTGTTTGGCAAGCACAAGGAGCCCTAGCTAATATGGTATTTGCTTATACAACTTTACACATCGGTACCATATTTCTCTAACACACAAATTACACAGCTATCTGATCATTTAACTGAGAGAGACAAACATGTATTTTACTACATCAGTGACACATGTTTACGCAATTACACAGTTGGATAACTTCACACTTATGAAACTGTATTTTGTCTGTACTTTGTAAACTGTTCATATTTTTTTTGGAACCATTGTGATACTATGAGAGCTTTGAATGATGTATTTGGTATGGATTTATGATTTTTAAAGTACGTTTGAGGTAGATGACACTATTGAAATGAGCAGAGAATTTTTTTTAGGTTTTGAAATTATTGGAGGAAGCTACGACGATTTTGAGATTTGACTGAGGTGTTATGATGTTATTTTTACGACGACGATGTGTATTATGCTGCTGAGGTATGTTTATGATAAATAAGCTGATGCTATATGAGGAATCTGATTATGCTATGTAGCTATTATGATGAAATATTGAAGACGTGTTGATGAATATGAATATGTATATGTGTAATAAGGTAAGGAATAAGGAGTAGGGGTTAGGGACTCGGATTTATGAAAAGGTTGTTGGAAACCAAGAATCGTACTTTAAGAGTTATGAAATGTGTGTGTATATGCATGAATGTATCACAATGCCACTGAAAATTTTTTTGGACACTGTTATATTTATAGGGTTTTGTTTCTACAGATTTGCAACGCTAATTCTTGACCTGTGAAATATTTTTATATGAGACTACCACGGTAGCAGAATCTCCTGTCGTAAATATTTCCGTACGAAAGTTAAGTGACCACCTGCACGTAATGCGTCGCGGGCACCCAGCTGTGTCAGACGCCTGGAGAAAAAGCCATTATTGCGAGCCCTTTTCAGCGGCACAGGTAGCACAAAAAAAAAGGGGAGGCCATTATCCTTGGAAATATTCTTACATCTGCAAACCTGATAATGACAAGTGTCTTTCTACGAGAATTGAGAGCTACTGACTTACGAAATGCCACATAGCTATTGAATGATGTTTTTATGCTTTGGTTTGCGTAATTGCTTATTTCATTTGATATCTGGTTTCCAGCTGTGTTGCAGCATTGCTTTTATAAAATGAAATGCATTTGCTAATGTGAACACTTTCTGTCAACAGATCTATTAAATAATTATTTTATGATCCACATTCTTTAAAAAAGGAGCACTTGGACAGGAAAGAACAATAAGAAGGAACTAGTAACTGCATTCATAATTTTCTTTTCAAGTAATTGGTAACTTTTTGGTAGAATAACTTCTTGTGGTGCACCACTTTAATTACATAGACATTAAGATGTGAATATACATTTCCCTTATCTGCATTGTTGTTTAGTGTAATATTTTTTCTGCTTGCGCTATGTCATGTTTAGGTATAAGTTGCTGCTGTTTGCCAGGCATAGTGTTATTGAATTTGACTTTTGCTCATTTATGCTGCTAGCTTTGCCAATTTGCATTTTTTGCATTGCTGTTTATAATAATTGTTTTACGTGCTGCTGCATTGCCTCGTCCCTTAGTTTAGCATCTGAGCTCAGTAGATTTAAGTTAGCTTAAGAGGGGGTAGACTATATGAGAAACTGACTATGGAGAATAGGTAAAGAATGCATTGCGAAGTTATATAAAAAGGATTTGGGCCCAAATGAGTATTGTACAATCAGAAATAATTATTTTGAAAGAAATATGAACAGAATACAGAAAGCATGCTTGGATAAGATTTTTTTGGGGGAAGCAAAGGTTGAAATAAGACGAAAGATCTATAGAATGAAGTTTTGGGTTGGACTGCAGTACCAAATGTTACACTGAAAACGAACCCTGTCCTTTCCTATTGGTGTTATCCCACTATGTGTTTGTGTACCCTTGTGTAGTTGTTTTCTTCCTGTCTCTGTGTAGTTTCATAGAATTTTTTTCTCTTTTAATATTAAGCTACATTCACTATGATGAGGAATACTGTTATCCTCGAATATAATTGGCATTAATAATATGTTATTTACTTTGTAAAGATGTTTAGACATTATTTACTCTGTTTTGTGTTAATGCTAATGTGTGAAGTTGATGTTTCAAAAGTTATTGTGATCTTTTATGTATGTACTCATGTCATAATTCCTGTAACACTGACATATATGTCTATTTCTATTCTTTTGTAACGCCTGTTTTACTACAAATGTTATCTGTATTGTTATGTTCTTTAATGATGTATTTTGTACCTTTGTTATTGTATTCTTCGGTTATAAAATTGTAATTGTCACCAGTTCATGATATTATTAACTTGTAAGTTCCATTTCACTGCACACGTTTCTGTTGGTCATAGTATATGGACAATATGTGAGAAGTAGGGACTGATAGTGTTTGCACGTGTGTTGGTAATTCAGCAAGGGACTGGATAACAGCATTGCTGGTTCTAAGGACAATTAAAAGAAAAACTTTCTGAGTGCACAAGTGGTGGTTTATGGACTTGCTATATTCTCTGCAAGAATCTTCGATGGTGATTGTGCACCTGCACAGTCGCAACGGATGGCTGCTGGCCGTCTCTACCAGGACTACAGTGGGTCTGCACCTCTGGTGGCCCACCAATACCATTATCTCTACAAGGACTACAGTGGGTCTGCATCTATGATGACCTACCAACGCCATTATTTCTACAAGGACTGCAGTGGGTCTGCACCTCTGGTGGCCCACCAATACCACAATCTCTACCAGGACTCCAGTGGGTCTGCTCTGTGATGACCTACCTACCAATATTCTTCCAAACTTCGAATGACTCTGCTGTGGGTTTGCTCTGTTGTGGCCCATTACCTGTCTGCATGTCGAGAGTCAGCACTGTCTTTCCGTTGGAAGGTCAACACTACTTCTTCAAGACTGCATGGAAATCCACTACTTCTATGTGCATTTTCTTTTACTGCTTGGACTTTGAGAAAAACTCTGCATTTTTACTGTGATGAACAATGTGGACTGTCTTTATGGACTGTGAGAAATTTTGATCTTTTGACCAACATAATATTAATAAGTGTGTGCATTTTATATCTTTGTTACTGTAATTGTGAAAATTTTTTGTCAAATCTGTATTGGCCAGTGCCCAACACCATTTGTAAAAATTTTTGTGGGGAGCATGGGGGCTATGTAAGTAGGCTGTTTATGTTTTCTCTATGTAAGTAGGCTGTTTATGTTTTCTCTATGTAAGTAGGCTGTTTAGGTTTTTTATTGGTAACGCCACCTCTGTATGACAATCACTGGCTGTGCTGTGGGCAGTCTGTGGCTGCTTTGCATTGTTGTAATACTCGCCATTGTAGCGTTAGGCAGCTGGATGTGAACAGCGCGTAGCGTTGCGCAGTTGGAGGTGAGCCGCCAGCAGTGGTGGATGTGGGGAGAGAGATGGCGGAGGTTTGTAATTTGTCATGAACTGATATATATATTATGACTTGTGATGATATCAAGGTAAATACATTGTTCGTTCTCTATTAATATCTTTCATTTGCTAACTATCCCTATCAGTAGTTAGTGCCTTCCATAGTTTGAATCTTTTATTTAGCTGGCAGTAGTGGCGCTCGCTGTATTGCAGTAGCTTGAGCAGCGAAGATTTTTGTGAGGTAAGTGATTTGTGAAAGGTATAGTTTAATGTTAGTCAGGGCCATTCTTTTGTAGGGAATTTTGAAAGTCAGATTGCGTTGCGCTAACAAAATATTGTGTGTCAGTTTAAGCACAGTCGTGTATAATTGTTTAAAGGGGACGTTTCAGCTGTTCTTGAAGGGAGTACATGATGTCTTGAAAAATGAGTACATATGTATCAATAAAAGTGAAACACGGGCCATGAAATGTAGGAAAATTAAGTCAGGCAAGGGTCTGGAATTTTGCAACTCTTTCTAAGGTGGTATCCCTAAAAGATTCAGACTACGCACCAAATGAACCTGCAAGATAGGCTACAATGCTGTGACTTTGCCCTTAGTTCTTTGGAACTAATTTTACTCTGCATAGTGCCGTGAGTGCATAGAACTGTCGCATATGGAGTTCTACTCCACCACATGTCTGGGAACGTCTACTGCATTCACCTAATGTGACTGTCTGGTGTGATTTGAGAAGTTCATTTCCTTCGAGGAGGTACCACCTCATGGACCTCTTGGATGCAAGATAACATCTGTTCATTATAAGGACCTCCTCGTGCAACACATTGCGGCTTTGCAAGAACGCAACTGTGTCCATCGCTTGACAGGTGAAAAATTTGCTTCAAGAACTCTGCGGTAACGATTGAATCATCTCTAGGGAATTTCAAGATGTGCATTCTTCCAGATGGCGTGGCCGAAATCCATGTGACTTGTAGTTATGAGCATATCTGACAGACCATCTCTAACCGGATGTATCGGGAGACTTCCTGGTCTGAAGGATAGCACACGACGCCATATCGCTCTCAGATATGCTGCGAGCAATTGCCGACCATGCAGTCTTACATACGCAGCATGTTGATGAGTCGGGAGATTGTATTTTCCATATGTTGTAACTTGTAACCATATCCTAATAAGCATGCCTGAATCACCGTTACCAACTATTTGATCATTCCTCCCCTTTTTCTTCATGCACACCATATTGTGATTGAAATGAAATGAGCGTACGGCATCGTTAGCCGGGAGGGGAAGTTCGGCCGCCGAGTGCAAGCCTTATTTCAGTCGACGCCACTTTGGGCGACTTGCGCACCGGTGATGAGGATGAAAAATGAGGATAGCACAACATCCAGTTCGCGAGCGGACAAAATCTCCAACCCGGCCGGGAATCGAACCCGGGCCCATTTACATAGGAGGCCAGCACGTTAACACCCAGCTAAGCAGCCGCTAGGCTTGAGCGCCGTGTTTTTATCTGCTGGCAGAAACTGCAACTGTTATTTTTTTCAACATAGTCCGTGAGCGCGCCGATTAATGAGGGTACCTACAATGGTTTAGCGTCCTGCTATGTACACTGCCCACACTGCAGCACTCCGAACACTGTTGGTTAAAATATAACCATCATGCATAAACAAATCATCTGCTCCGCATTTAGCATCGAATTACACTGAATTTGCACGTAGGCAGTCCAGCGAAGAGATTTCCGAAGCGCGCTCCTGCCACGCCTTCCTGAACAATTCATGTCAGGATTCCACGCAGCGTACCGACGTTGGCAGCGTTATGAACGGTGCCAATACTGAACACCTGTAATGTGAGTTAAAAACTATGTCCACATTCATGTGCCTATCTTATTTACATCTTGTAGTTTCCATGTAGACATCTTCTGAGGCGCTGGAGGTACCTATATATGACCCTACATACAAACTGTATCGAGACAATATAACCTTTTAGTTAAACGTATGTCGGTCTTGGAGTGGAAAAGAAAATCTATACAATCTTTCGTGATATTGATGTGCGCTAGACTTGATAACAGTGATCAATCGTATTTGTAGTGATCAACGAGAAACAAATGGGGCAAAATTTCAATAAACCGTCTTCATATGTGTTTCATGGATAGATCGCATAACCTTTTTGTTCAAAATTTGGCTGTGAAGAAAAAAGACCATCGAATTCAGATCAGTTATAGAGTCAGTAAATTCTTGTTTTCCACTCGGAAAATGTGATTATGAATTAATAAACAGCGAGCAAGAGTGACCACACAAATGTGTGCGGCGTTTCGGAAGTAATTCCAGCATTGGCTTTTATGGGAGCCGACAGAGGGCGGCTCGGAACAGTCTGGGCAATAATGTTTCCGGTTCGCCGTGAAATTCTCTGCGAAAGTGATTATCTCTTCATCTGGAAATAACGTGACGGCTGCGTTCGCAGTTGCCAGAAATTTAATTAATGAAACAAATCCGATATATCACGGCCGCTCGAATTCCTCTGTGTTAGCGAACAGCCACTGCGATCTACACAGTCGTCTGCCCGCAGCGAGGAATAAAATGAAAATGCTTTTGTCTGACATATTTTTGCCAAAGAATGTCAATGTTTAATCTGATCCGCGCGATGTCGAGAATTTCATATTCCGATTAAATTATGTGACAGAGGTGCACCCAGGTCTTCATACCACACATTCCTCTCTTCTCCATTGGATGTGACTTATCTATTCGAGTGTACACGAGATAGACACTTTGGAAAGAAAAATTCTGAGATAAATGATTTGATAACTGTCACCATCGTCGTCGTCATCATTATAGGAACCGAGTCGTTATCAGTATCTCCCTTCTACGTATTCCAATAGCCTAAACCTGATGCTTCTGCCTTTCCGTGTCCACGAGGCACTATAAAACGAGGCTTTAATTTCAATCTGCGTGATGGACTTCACAGCCTGTAAGGCATCTCCGTTTTGCTTCCACTTACATGACATAAGAAACTGATATGTTTTTGTGAACTGGGTGTTGTAAACACGAACGCTATAGGGGTAAGCAAGTAAATTTTGTGGTCCACATGGTCGAAGATAGCAACAAAACGGAGGAAAAATGTCTGTTGCGAGCGCGCGCAGTAATAACACAAAGCGCAGTGGAGTGGCTAGGTAGACATGTCAAACGAGTAACAGCTAAAAACAGTGAACGAGTGCGAAAAAAACGTAGGTGAAAGCCGCTGCGCACCCACAGTGTCATAAACGTATAACCATTTACCATGAAATATTAATCGCAAGTACTCAGTAAGACTAACATCCACAAATCACGAAACCCGCAGTATGACGTGTCAGGAAGCCTAATAACCGACCTCACAAGATTCAGCGCAGGCACACTGGAATAACAGCAAGCGGCTAAGATGTTATGCTGAAAGGTTTCTTGCCTCGGCATACGTTTACTACGTTATTTAAGCGTATAGGTGCTCCAGACGGCATGTTGCATTTGCTATAAATTTGTGGCTGAAAAGAATGGACATTCACACAACAAAGCGAAATGTGGCCTGGAAGAAAGTCACAACTGACAAGAAACAAAAGGTAAAGTAAGCGAAACCGATATTTACACAGATTTCAAATTCGAAGATTTTTTTTAGTTTGATTGTTTCGTAGGATATAGACAACCAATGACAATGGTAAAACATTATTTGTTGAAGACAAAGATTGTAGACTGGTTAGGGACACGGATTTGTGGGGAATGGACCGAGCCAGTGGTATACTGAAAGACAAAAGAGACTTCAACACTTTATTGACACTAAGTATCGCAACAAAACAAAACCACCGTTAGCATAACAGTCACATTGTGTTCTACCAAGTGAATTGATAATCATACTTTAAATTAATATTTTATAAACATTGATAATAGGGGCGAAGGATAAAGTTATTTACCAGGAATATTGCTCAATATTTCATTGATACTTATTTAACACAAAGTTACAAAAAAAATCAAAATATCATTACGTAATACATTTTAAAATTACTGAAGAAAATTCAAAACCAGGGTAACAGATTTCGCAGAAATCGATCAGAAACCAGAAAAAATTGCAGTTAATATACAACTATTATTTGGCAACACTGCACACAAGGCGACTTATTACATTTAGAGGGTAATAGATCTATAATATTTTAGTGAAAGTGCGCCAATAATGACAAACAGTTTAACAAACACACAAGCAGCAAAAATGCTGTTAACTGAGTGTAAGACACTGTTATTCAATTGCAATTGTTCAAGTAATACTTCTTTAAAATAAATATACATGCTAGGCAGTTTCGCTGAAATGCGAGATTACAGAAATTGCACAGATGCCAACTTACAGCGTTAAGAAATTATGTTATGAACAGAACGAATAAAACAGAAATACGAAAGCTATAGAAATACCAAGTTTTTTCAGAGAACTAAATGTCAAATGCCTTACAGAAACAAGGGCAAGTAGTAAAATTAATTTTATTTCAACTGCAAGGACGCTCAAAATACAGTCACCATAGATTGCTTCCGGCTGTTGGTGACAGTTCAAAATTTACGGTTAACTACCTGATTTCCAGCCAATAGCCTTTCATGAACTTACCTGCTCTAGTAAAATCAGGTTAACTGCGGTTGAATGGCCGAGCAACAAAACTCTAAAAAAAATAGTACAGGACAGAGAGCAGTGAGCAGTACTACAACAGTTAAAACAAACAATTAAACACAGGCTTAAAATATACACTATGAAGCTGTACAGAATTAAGACAGCAAATCCGGGAAAACACATACGTCCAGTCAGTACACGTAAGTAATATTATCTCAACCAAGTAAAAAATAGTACTACCACAATAGTCAAACTGCAGTATTACTTTTGCTTTAGCACTTTATCCTCTCTGTACGGAAGCTGGCTCAACCGTTATTCCAGGGAAGGCAACTACAAATGTCTGACATTCCTGACATTACAAATTAGCCACGTTAACCGCTTTCGACAACACATGGAGTATAGGATTCACAAATGGCTCAGCGTGCAACCTTTCCTCGATGAAAACCCGTCCACAGTCGTTACAGAAGTTAACCAACGTTCTTATGTCCTGGCTGCCTGCCTTTCTGAGAGAAAATTTCATGTAACCAGTACCACATGAAAATAAACACCAATGGTTCAAGTCCCCGGGAAGGACTCACAATCAGCGGCCAAGCCGACTCCTGGTGTTGTAAACAGCCAACAGCCACTTGGACAGCTCTCCATAGTTACCGCAGTCGGCAACCTCCTTCTTCTCACCGGCGGAGCCGCTTAAATCGCCTTCCCGAGCTATGCACTCTCTCGGCAGACAGGGATATCATAGAATTCTCTGAGCAAGAGTAAGCTAACATAACAACAATTGATATGTACAGTTGCACAGGTCAACCCTCCCCACATTAAAAGAAGGATGGAGGTGGGAATTTACCGCCGACCAAGGAGGGAGATACTCCTTGAACTCAGTCTTAATTTGGCTTATAAAAGTGTCATCCCTGTCTTGAGGTTCTTAACTACAGAACTAATAGGACAGGGCATCTCACTAACCAGGTGAAGACTGATGGAAGGCACGGGCAACTTGGTTGAGTTGTGCTGATGTCCCTTGCTGTGCACTCACGAGTTCTTAATAAAATCCCGATCCCTTATTTGCAACATACGAGGCTGCCTTCCTTGACTGTATCTCTGAGGCTCCCGCCTATGTGGTGAGCTAAAGTTGTTGACAGCGTTTTTTCAGTTCTGCTTAACTGCATCCGTATCCACCTCCTCTGGAAGAAGGTCGTTAATTGACCAGAGATTAGAAAGAGGGGAATTTAAATGATGCACAAATATAAGTTTAACTGGCCTGGTTTTGTGATATCCGTGTACAGCCAAATTAAAGAAGAAGTTGAGCTCTCAATAGAACTTTCCCAGATTTTTTCATCTGTATATGATAAATAATAGGTGCTGATTTCTGGTTTCTGTTGATTTGCTCAGCAAAAGAGGGCACGTGGTAGTACGGACGGTGCTGATGTGATATACGGTTTCCAAGGCAAAAACCTCACAACGTGTGGTTCTGGTGCATAAGCACGTGGGTACCTCTAATGAAAGTCTGCATCTCAGTAACACTAATAGGACACAGAGTCTCCGCTTCCATACAACGGTACGTAACTTAAATGGCTATAAAATGTGGCTCTGTGTAGTGAAATTGAAGACAACACATCGTATTTCTTACTGTAAAACTACTCCTGTTATCTCCCACCTAAGTACGTAAAACAATCAAAGGTGATGGTGGCGTCCTGTGAACCTAAATCATAGATAGAATAAAATATCACAATAGATTTATTCTTAAAAACATCAGTTATAATGGAATATGGGTCACCGTAACATATTTATTATACTCTGTCTCGTATTGGTAAAGCAAAACGATGTGATAGGTGGCTGACAAAGTTGAACCAAAAGTAAAAACTCAGCTTTAATTGTGACTAAAAGTGGACAACGATATCTTTAACGTGATGTGATTGTAATTAATACGAATGATAGAGACTGTGAACAGAACCCGGAAACAAACTACTACAGTGCGCTTCAATCAAACAAAAACTGATGCTGTTGTGGGCACAGTAAAGTAAGAGAAGTTATTCTAAAAATTATTGATATCAGTGCTGTGAAATCTCTCCGCACACATGTAGAAAACTCGATGTGTAATGCCCAGTGTGCTCCGTAGCGTCAGATCTGACGGTGGACCTCCATCACCTCCTTTCGGTCTGATACACTTTCACAGCAGGACACCAAGCGAAAAAAAAATCCAATCAACACTGCTATTTTGTTAGTGCGGGGAACTGAAAAGTGTGGAGCGTCTACGTGACCTGGAAAAGCGCCACAGTACTATCAGTCACCTACCGTCTGGCCACCAGCAGTGCTTCTGTGAAATGTTTTTCTGGTCAAGCTGTTTCTGAACTTAGCGGAATCAGTAAACAATATGAGGTCCCATGTCAAAATGGTGGACTAGGACACGCCTCTACTGGGAACAATTGCCGCTCTCACTTTTTTTTTCCCCCACATTGATAACACACGGAATCCCCCCTGCTGCTGGCTCTTCGCTCCCTTGCCTTGGGCCACACGCTCTGCAGCAGCTTCTACCGTGCAAAAGTGCCGTCCTGTCTGTCCTCAGAACTGGCTCCACTGAGCGTCACTTGTTGCAGCCGTTGCTGCCAAACCAAAAACAAATCTTTGTCTCGTCCACCTCAAGTAATTCCATGCATCGAGTTATATGCAGTGTTACAACCACTGTTAATTCACTTTAATAGTCTCACTGACTATAGAGCATGTGGTTATCAGTTCAACCTAGTAAATAAATTGGAAGAAAGGCGCGTCGGGAAGAGTTGCCATTTTTCAAAGTCTAAAACTGTCGTGATGTGAAAATGTGGCGTTATCCCTGACCAAAACCCTACTTGTCCCAAAATAGGAAAACATCTTATTTAAATGGGACATAGTCAACATGGTTACCATCGATTGACTGGGGAGCAGCACATGAAATGAGTAAGTGCACCAACGTCAGGGAGAATATATCTTGCCAGTTCTGCAAGGTTCGCAGGAGAGCTTCTGTGAAGTTTGGAAGGTGGGAGACGAGGTACTGGCAGAGGTAAAGCTGTGAGGAAGGGGCGTGAGTCGTGATTGGGTAGCTCAGTTGGTAGAGCACTTGCCCGCGAAAGCAAAGGTCCCGAGTTCGAGTATCGGTCCGGCACACAGTTTTAATCTGCCAGGAAGTTTCATATCGGCGCACGCTCCTCTGCAGAGTGAAAATCTCTTTCTGGAGAATGTATCTACTTCAGCGTTTGATCCTAGGAAGTAACGCGATAATATCCATGAACACATTCTCCACATTCGTTACATAACTCGATCAACATCAATAAGTCCAAGCTGCTTTCCTTTCCGAGAGACAATGTCACGTGACAGTGCCACTTAAGTAGTAGCATCAGTGTAGACTAAGTTCGCTGTGCAATCTCGCAGTCAACAGCCAAGCTGACTTCCGGTGTTATGACCAGCCAGCAGTCATAAACCTTCTCCTTGTCGCCGATGCAACAGATTAAGTATTCTTCCCCGGCCACGTCCTCTCTCGGCTGGCCAGGGAAATCATAAAATCCTGTGAGCAATTATAGGCAAGTTTAATTCCTATCGATGAGTGCACTCTCATTTATCAGACATACTTTTAAAAATATTCCCAATATCATTTAAAAGGCATTACGTAATATTTAACTTCTTTGACAACAAATATTTCAATTATGCTCAAGGCTTCCAGCTTTTTAAATTACAAAATAATTAACCTTTTAGAATTATAAAAAAACTTTAAATTTATAGAGCCTAATTTGGGGAAAGTCATTTAAACAATATAGCTTTCATTAAAAACAAATACTAAATACTGCTCGACAACTGTTACACAGAGAATCAATTTAAATTACTAACACAATTTTAAATTATTCTTTTGTGCATCCCACAAATTTATTATTTTTTGCCTGGTACGAACAAATAACTACCGCTTTGACAAGTCCGATCCCAAATCTGTCTGGTCTCTGCATCAAATTACCTCTAGAAATATACCACAAGATACAAGCCATCCCACAAAGTGTCAACAGATTGAACATGGTGTAATTTATCGCATCAGTTCCTTGAAATACCTTTTCCAAGAGTCTTTCGCTCAACGGCTTTATCAGTATCCTGTCACGCTTCTAACAGAAGACATGTTACACAGTTCTGCTACGCTTTTCAACGTGAACACTTCCTATGGTGGGTCTTAAATGGAAGACCCTCTGTTTGAAAGGTCACAATGCCTCAAAGAAGGTCGACATACGATATATAAGTCCATCGTAGTCGACAACCACTTCCTGCTTTCTTCTTCCAAGATGACGGCCCTCGATCTGCGCGCCTTCCTTAAACCACCACAGTCCCAGTGTCGGCACCCGCACTGAGTCCAAACACTGCCTCGTCTCGTTCGCCTCACCTGTAGGTCCACTCCACACTTCTCTCTTGTTGTGTGTGTAGTGGGACTCGACGTTCGCTGAACAGTTCCCTCTCTTCAACTGGTACTGACTGACCGCTGTCTCGTCCAAGCTTTAATCCAGAGATTGTACATGGCGATTCAGTTGCCCCTACCGATTCGCTTTATACAACCTACACTACGTCCCTGTCAGGAGTGGTACTAAACGAGAATTGGCCACGACTTACATCGTATTTTGGACCAAAATATACCTTATTCCTACCATTCTTATCCAACTGCCTCCGATCTTACTTTGCGTAATTAGCGGTGTAGTCATACAGGTTTTAGATGTCTCTGTAGGTTTATTCCATTCATAGTACTTAATCTTCGTAAATGGTTCAGAAGTTACATACCGGAAAGTTGTTATTTCCACACTTCCCATTTTCAAAGCTCCTGTTAATTTCACTTATTCCAGAGGTAGGATACACTTTATAAGGCAACGTTCCTGAACCATTTATGAAACATTAAGTAATATTAACGGAATAAACTTACATATAAATCCAAAACGAGCACACCTATACCACTAATTACGGAAAGAAAGACTGGGGACACTTGGGTAAGTATGGCAGGATTAAGGTACATCTTGTTCCAAAAATAGCTTGTAACTCATTGTCAAATCCTCACTTGTATTTTTACAGTATGATTCCGCTTGTTAACAGTGTCCAAACCTCTGAGACTAAAATTGTATCGATTACGTGGTGTACTGCATGTGTAGATACGGTCCCTGATACAAAAGTATTGCCAGTTGCATAAAAGTTATCGGTAGGTGCTGCTGAATCATACTGTATTCCCCGCTCCGCTGTGAATGTGTTTGGGAGAATGTCGCTTGAGAAGCTTCAGATACGATAAAAAAATAATCGACCATTTAACATGCTTCAGATATCACTGTGTTTCGCAAAAAGGCAGATTTAGCTAAGCAAATTTGATGCAAAATGTGGCACAGCGAAGGACTATACACCATAAACACCTGGAAAAATAGACGACCACAAACTCTGTCAGCACACCGAGCAGCTCTCTGATGGACAAATCTATAAATAACTCCATCATCGGAGCCTCGATGACCATATACGAAGCCAACCACATGAAATACCATTTCTAGAACATAGAAGAAGTTAGTGGTACACAACAAAATGTACTTACTGACTCATTAGGCACCATAAAACTGGAATCTGAAAGTCAACATCAAATAACTTTCCGAAGCTGTACCAATAATGGGCATCATATATGAACATTTCGAGAAAAAGCTACCAAGCAAAGTATATTCACCTGTATGACAGGCGAGACTCTCGACCAAATCTGGCCGTTATATAATTTTCAAGTGGTCGTTGAGGTGTGCAGCATCCGTATTAGTTCATCTGAGATAATAATTGGAATCAGAAATTTATTCCGAAGCAAATCTTTGGCTTAGAAGTACGAAGTGGTAATAACTGGTGCCAACCAAGTTTCAGCTCTTATTTTAAAGGCAATGCAAATCTGTATCCATCTCTCCCTCTCCCCCTCCCTCTCCCTCTCCCTCTCCCTCTCCCTCTCCCTCTCCCTCTCCCTCTCCCTCTCCCTCTCCCTCTCCCTCTCCCTCTCCCTCTCCCTCTCCCTCACCCTCTGCCTGTTTCTGCCCCTCTCTCTCTGTCTCTCTCTCTCTATCTCTCTCTCTCTCTTCGTCAGTCTGTCTATCCCTACATCATCCTTCTCTTGTCGTGATCTCTATACTACGAAGTCGCAGAAGATTGATTGCAGCCCTGAATTCAGATTTTTGGTACTATGCACAATATGTATGTATATGCACAACAATAAGTGACTACGTTTACACAATAATGAATAAAATGAAATATTTAGAAACCCTAAATACTGTATCATAACTGTTATTTATTAGAAGAATCATCATTATACACGCGTATTTTCGTGATTTCCCAGTCATATGTGAAAAATTATTAAACCTTTTATTCCAATGAGGAGAAAACGCACGTATGTGTTTCATGTGAAGCTCATTTTCTACCAGACATTTTGAAATGTCACGTTAATTGTGCTCTCTCTTACAGTAGCATCTATCAGTGGGAAACGGGTGCTCAGGACTTGAATTAAACATTACAAATGAGGATATACACATACACTGAACAGCAAAACCAAGATGCAGCCCCTTTCAGAAAAACCTAACCCGAGGGGAAGTGCTGGAGTATGCCTCTAGGGGGTGAAATGACGTGACGACTCGCCTTGCGAAATTGTTTGCATGCCAGCGCACTGGTGGCGGGGACAGGCCACTGACGGACACGTAACTCAACTAATAACTGCACAAAACTGAGACAAAACGCGAGAGACCAACTGGATGCTATGGTTTTATAGATTCGCGGTTTGAATTCTCCGCTGAACCTCGCCCCCTCCTCCCCCCTCTCCCTCCCCCGCGCCGCCGAGACAGTTGGCACTAGATACCAACGCAAGCTGGGCTATCGGGAAAGAACCGTCCGCGGCACTTCCGTTCTCCAAGCCAATGGCGATCATCCCCAACAACTGTCAAAACGTGGCCAGTTTGTGCCGACGGATGCGGAGGGGAGGAGGGAAGTGGGGAAAAAGTCTAGTGAGATGAGTAATTGATTGGTAATTTACATTAATTAATTTATTTAATTTGCCATTTAGTTTTGATATTTAAGTTTTAGAAACGAATTGCTACAAGCTTTTTTGTGTACCACATGTCTGATTCTCTCCACTTTTCCCGTTGCCCAGCGCTGTCTGAACTCGCTTTGGGTCACCTCCTGGGACATATTTTTACACCCGATTTCCTGGAGTACGTGCCATTCTCGATCCTTACAACGTATTGCACCACGTTTCGTCACATAATTTGATTACGAATACAACACTCTCCAATAATTCGTTTTCGAAAGTGTGCTTTCTTCTAATGAACCAATCTGATACGTACTCTGTGTTTTGAGGCCAGGTTTAGTTTTTCTGTTACCTTACATCTACAAAGTTTAATTGTTTGTCATTGAATGAGTGGAAGGTGACAGTAGAAGTTACCCTAGATATCACCACCTTACATCCTACATGTTGGGCGACAGGCCAAATACATTTGGTTTGTTCGTTCGTTTTTGAACGTTGGAATGTTTCTCAGTCTTTTACGATTTTTGTATACCACAGCCTTCGACAAGGACCTGAAAACTATTTGTGTGAACTGCCAGAAGACACTGGAGCACATAGTCAATAGTCTTCAGTCCACATGTCCGTTAATGAGCTCGAAAAATGAGTAAAATGTTCTAACCCTCCAAAGGTAAGGTAGAAGAGGCTGGAAACACTATTATAAATAAAAGTCTACTGAGTTTTTAATTGAGCATTACATTCTATCTAAAATTCACGTGCACAAGAGTTGGTTGGGGAACTCATTAAAGCTTGTTCAATCGCGCTGGACTGCACAAAGTTCAGAGCCGGTTTCTACTCTTTGTTCTAAAATACGTAAAGTTAATTGCTCGGCTTAGAAGCGGAGAATAAGCCAATCGGTTTTTTGTATACAGCGGGCGATGCACGAAACAGAACATGGAAAACAAAACATGGGCTTTCCGCTTAAATTATTAATCCAGGTAAGTTAACTTTTACGGATTTTCACAACATGTACGGGATATCTCGACCGATCGAAAAAAAACAATCACGTTCGTCATTATTAACGCCACAGGCTTAAGCGGACACGGCCGCGGATAGAATCATGGCACTGTCTATAGCGGCGAGTAACACATTACATACGACTGACGACGCTCGAATAACTTCTCAGGGTAGACACGTCGATCGCTGTATATGCTCGGTGCGGGCGGCGAAGGAAACACTGACTCGAGAACTGCTTCCAGCTTCGGTAACACTGCTCAGTTAACACCATTTTGACTAAAAAACTGTTTATATCGTTGTTAGCTAAAGACATATCACGATCATAATTTTTCTCTAAGTAAATCTATACTCTGTTTATATCGTATAAAATTTTCAGCCAGACACCTCTTAAACTTTAATGACCAGAATTTTTCAAACGGAAGTGAGGGTAGATAGTGAACCCTGCACTATCTCTTTCTAATTTCTCTACCTTTTGTTAACGTACAGTATCATAGAGAAAGTTTGTACAGTTTCATTATTACTTACATAACATACTGTGATAAGTTAATTTAAGTCGCTTTCTCCAATTTGCCATAAGAACTTTTTTATCTTAGTAATTCTAAACGTGAAGCTACATGAAAACCACTACCATATATTTTGACGACAAACTGAATTTGATTCCAAAAGCGGAACTGGCTAACTCAATCTCACGTTTTTTTAAGATATCTAAATTGAGAATGTGTTAGATGACGATCAGCTTGGCCTTGGGAAAGATAAAGGCACCAGAGAGGTGATTGTGACATTGGGGTTAATAATGGATGCAAGACTAAAGAAAAATCAAGACACATTCATGGGATTTGTCGACCTAGAAAAAGCGTTCGACAATGTAAAATGGTGCAAGATGTTCGAGATTCTGAGGAAAATGTGGTGAGGTATAGGGAGAGACGGACAATATACAATACGTACAAGAAACGAGAGGGAATAGTAAGAGTGGACGACCAAGAACGAAATGCTCAGATTAAAAAGGGTGTAAGACAGGGATGTAGTGTTTCGCACCTATTGTTCAATCTGTACATCGAAGAAGCAATTATGGAAATAAAAGAGAGGTTCAGAAGTGGGATTAAAATTCAAGGTGAAAGGGTATCAATGATAATATTGGCTGGTGACATTGCTGTCCTGAGTGAAAGTGAAGAAGAATTACATGATCTGCTGAGTGGAATGGCAGTCTAATGAGTACAGAATGTGAGTTAAGAGTAAATTGAAGAAAGACAAAAATAATGAGAAGTAGCAAAAATGAGAACAGCGAGAAACTTAACATCAGTATTGATGGTCACGAAGTAGATGAAGCTAAGGAATTGTGCTGCCTAGGCAGAAAAATAACCACTGATGGGTGGAGCAAGGAAGACATAAAAAACAGACTAGCACTGACAAAAAGGGCGTTCCTGACCAAGAGAAGTCTTCTAGTATTAAACATAGAGGAAGAGATTTCTGAGAATATACGTCTGGAGCACAGCATTGTATGGTAGACAAACATGGACTGTGGGAAAACCGGAGGAGAAGAGAATCGAAGCGTCTGAGATGTGGTGGTACAGACGAATATTGAAAATTAGATGTAGACTGAAAAAATAAGAAATGAAGGAACGAGGAGGTTCAACGCAGTATCGAAGAGGAAAGAAATTGTGAAAAACACTGACAAGGAGAAGGGACAGGATGACAAGGCGTCTCTTAAGACATCAGGAAATGACTTCCATGGCACTAGAGGGAGTTGTAGAGGGCAAAAACTGTAGAGGAAGACAGATTGGAATACATCCAGCAGATAATCGAGGACGTAGGTTGGAAGTGTTACTCTGAGATGAAGACTTTAGCAAAGGAGAGAAATTCGTGGCGGGCCGCATCAAACGAATCAGAAGACTGATGACACAAAAAAAAAAAAAAAATATAAAAGTAGAATAATTCAAAAAGTAAAAGAGGTAGTTTCATGAAAACCTCTACAGAATCTTTTTATAACGAACTGCATCTAATACCAAAATTACTACTTTCTTAGTTTAATACTAAGCGCCTTTAATTTTTCGAAAAAACTGGGTTTTTGAAGATACTAATTACCGCATCATACTGAGACTCGAAAGTTTTGACATTGACTTACTTTTACATAATCCAGCCAAGTTTTGTAACAACATTTAAAACTTTAATTTTAGTTAAGATTGTTACGCAATCTCCTCGCTCGCTTTGTTTGCGACACAGATTAGGTTCTGTCGTCTTATCCTTGGTCAACTGACATAATCTCCCTTTGTTCGGTGTGTTCATGGCACGCATTAGGCTCTGCCGTCTTGATTTTTGGCCAATCGATGGAGAAAAATCAGTATCTCCGCGACAGCACCGGGCATACTGACAATGCTTGCTAATCCACATACATACATGGATAGTAATAATGCTGGTGAACGTTCTGATGACGGGTTAATTCTAAGGAGTTTGGTGCGGCTGATTCAGTACCAGCCTGTTGTTTGTGGTTCGCATCCTGCCTCACCCTTGGCGGCAATCCGTCTCAATCCGTGCCGATACCGATCCCCCCTCCTCGTTCACTGGGGAAGGTGGGGGGAGGCAGTGGGCGCGGTGTTTCCTTGCCGTTAACTGCTGCCCCCGGCTCGGCGCAATCCGCATTTGGAATTTGATACGTCCCACTTCATTTGCCTTCATTTGCATTTAAATACCCGAGGCAGCACCCCAGCCTCTTGGTGTGAGAGAATCTGGGAGGGCTGGTGTGGGCCGCGCCTCTGTCGGGGCAGAAGTAATCTAAAGAACACGGCCGCGGGTGGGCGGCCCCTCGGCGGCGACTTTTGCGGGGGCGGTTATCGGGTGCGTGCGAGCTTTGTACGCCGGGCCGACGCCGCCGCTGAATGGCAGCCGCAGATTAATGGATTGGCAGCCCCAGGCCCGTGCGCATGCGCGCTGCCGCCGCTTAATCGCGCCCAACACGGCCTGCCACTTGTGCAGGTGATGCACGCGCCAGCGCGACGCACGAAGCAGGAGGCCTCGGGCGCCTTTAGGTGCGGCCTGCCAAATGACGTAATTGCGGAGGCCCACACTGCGCCAACTCACTTAAAGACCTCGAAATCATAGAAGAAAAGGATAGCGTTTCCACATCAATCCCGCGAAATCTTGTGTAGACTGCACATGCGCGTATTTGCCCAATTATGCGGTGTCATTGTACTTTCAGGTCGACACGGTACTCTGCCGTGACATTTGAAGGTAACCAGTGAATCTGCAAACGACGCACTTTTCATATAATATTACTACAGCCTGTTAAATATATGACAGGTATCTTGCGTAGTTGTCGGGATAAAATAAGAAGGCTAGCACTCCAGAAGGTACGTTTATGAAATTTTTAACCGGTGTAATGAAGTATATCGACTTTAAGCTAAGCGACTAACTCTAGTATTCCGAAATTCTAGGGGCAGTGCCACACGGTAAAAATTCAAATCATAGCAATCATCTCATAACTATTAACCGCATAAAAAACGTCATTTGGGCTTCTATAGAATTCTTGGGGAGCTATTTGGAATTCTAATCACACAAATTTTTTCCCATGTTAACAAACAATTTATTTTACTAGACTAAAATTTCCGCCAGTAATACTTTTTTCTCAAACTGCCGATAACTATTCAAATTTTGTACAGTGAACACTAGAACTAAAACATTTCTATCAAGAACTCTGAAAAATGTATATATCCCGAAAGTTGGGTGCCGTCTAAAGCTGTGCACAAGTTCCCAATAAGGATTCCCCGACGTTATCGAGGAGGTTTTACACGCAAATATTCCCATGAGAAAACTGTTCATGTCGTATTGCATCGGCTTCTGACATCTTCGGACTCACTCTTCAGAGTTCAGAATACGACAACTGAAGAAGATAAACAAATACAACCTGAGGTAAAAGACCGGCATTCCGAACCATCTTCCAGTGGACAAACGGCGACTGTTCTGAAAGCGATAATGACATAAGCGATGTATGTGACTATGATTTCGATTTAAAAATGTAGGGTATCGAATAAAATATTTCAATCCGGCAATTTCGATTTCTAAATCGCTATCAACAACCTCACAATACAGCATACCGAAAGGTTTACTCGATTCCGCTAAGTGGCGGCCGCTGTGACCGAGGGGCTTCAGTCCGGAACCGCGCTGCTGCTGGGGTCGCAGGTTCGAATCCTGGCATGCATATGTGTGATGTCCTTAGGTTAACTAAGTTTAAGAATTGCTAAGTCTAGGGGACTAATGACCTCAGATGTTAAGTCCCATAGTGCTTAGAACCATTTGAACCATTTTGAGTCCGCTAAATTTATAATTTTTGAGCCGCTCAATTGGATCCGCCATTTTGAATTTTTTAATTCTGACATCGGACTCCTTGTCACCTACCTAAAGAACCTAAAAAGAACACAGTTTTGAAGGACATTATATCCATTTTTCTATTACGTCCAGGATTTGAAACGAGTTAGCCCCTCTGTGCACCCATGTGAGCTAGGTGACAGGGAGGGCGTATCGCCTGAACATAAGCGGACAGAAAAAGAAGTCTGAAACTGTGACACATCATCTGATTAAAAGTATTCTGACAGATATATGTAATCCGGTATTAAACATTAGATGCCACGAGAGGCAGATCTGCCAGCATAACACGAGGCAAGAAAGTCCATCAATGAACAAGCAGTAACAGCCTAATAGTTCGATCAGGAGAGCTCATTGATTTCAAAAGTGAACCAGTCATTGGATGTCATATGCCTAACAAATCCGTCAGTGGTATTTCATCCCTTCTAAAGTTGCCTAAGTCGACTATTGGTGACCTGATTGTAAAGTGGAAACGCGAAGGAAAAACCACAGCTAAACTGATGACCTCAGATGTTAAACTCCACAGTGCTTAGAGCCATTTGAACCATTTGAAGCATTACCGTCAAATAAATTTGTAGCGCCTGTAGCCACTGCTTTATTGCGGTGATGATTTTCAGTGTACGATGTATCCGATTCTCATGTTTTCAACATTTCTCTTAATGCGCCAGAAGATTTCCGCTCTGCTGTTACCGCTTCTTCCTCCTCCTCCTTTTCCTCCTGCTCTGAAGAACTACTCTAAACTACTTCCTGCTGTGAAACACTCTGCCGCTCCGTAAGCTCTTCGCTGGTCCTTTCTTTCCTGTGATCTTCCACAAGCTCATCGATATCACTGTTATCCGCTTCTAGTCCCAAGCTCTTGGCCAAAGACACAATCTCGTTGACTACAAGCTCCACAGGTACTGATTCAGATGCCTCAGAGTCACATTCGATAACGCACTCAGCCCAAAACTTCTTCCAAGCAGGTATCTCTTGGTAACCCCTCCCCACGCCTTTTCGATCATCTTGACGCAGCCAACGATGTTGAAGAGATATTTCCAAACGCTCTGAGAGTGAGACTGGCAATTTCAGTCAAAGCAGTGCTGGAAGAGTGCTTTAGTGTAGAGCTTCGTAAGGTTGGAAATAATTGGCTGGTCCATACTCCGCAGTAACGGACTGGTGTTTGGAGGCAGAAATTGGCTGTTGATGAACTATAATTCTTCAAGAAGGTCTTCTTTTAGGCCTGGAGAATGGGCGGGAGCGTTGTCCATAACAAGCAAGACATGTAGTGGCAGATTCATCTCAAGAAGACATCTTTTCATTGAAGGAATAAAAGCTTAATTGATCCAATCACAAAAAAAAAAACGTGTCACTCAAGACTTGTTGTGGGACCTCCACATCGTACTTAACCTGCTCTTCCGGACTTTACGCTTCTTGAACGCTCTGAATGGTAAACAAGCAGCGGTTTAATTTTCAAATCGCTACTTGAATTGGCACCGAACTGCAGTGTGAAACGGTCTTTCATTGACTTGTGGCCGGGCAAAGCAATCTCGCTTGCTGTTATAAAACCACACTTCGGCATCTTTTTCCAAAATAGATCCGTCTCGTCAAAATTAAAAACCTATTGCGGCAGATAATCCCCATAATCTACGAGCATCTTTAAGTTACTGATGGAGTCCACTGCTGCCTTTATATCGGATCTGGCTGCTTCGACTTGCCTCACAACGCTGTGGACGCTGGTTCTTCTGTTAAACTTCTCGGACCACCCACGGCTTCGGTCGCTGATGATCCTGGCATCTCCTTAATGAGGTTGGCGAAAATCATTTTCGTCTTCTCACAAATGATGTTCTCCTTAATAGTGTCGCGTTGCAATTGCTTCTCCTTTATCCATATAAGGAGCAACCTTTCGACCTCGTCCAAAATACGAAACCATTGTTTAAATACTCTAGTTACTCACTCCCTCTGAAGCGTCTATCTCCTTAATCTTATCCTTGTTCTTGAGGGCAGTGAAAATAGTTGACGCAGACGGAGTGTATGTGTGTGCAAAATCAGCAATGCTCACACCACATTCGCATTTTTCAGTGATTTTACGTTTCATTGCTAAAGTAATTTTCTTTCTCTTATGGTCGTCTTCTTGCTGCTTTATCTTCGGAGATATTTCTACAAAGGTTATTAACATTTGTACACAAAATCACTGTGCGAAGACAAGTTTAGGATAATGTGCGATATAATGGTGCAGTAAGACGGTAGCACAAAGAGCTCTAAGGGCAAACTGCAGTACATACTAAAGGCAATGTTAATATACTGCTGCCGACAGTGAAAAGTGTTCATATTGTTGAATGTTTTCCCGCAGCGAGCTAACGGCTGGTGACGTCACACATCGTCACTTGCTCGTTAAGCGAGTCATTCTTTTACTATTTGTTTTGCTCGTTATGTGAACTGCGCGTTATCAGAGGTGCTCGTCAAGCTAGGTTCCACTGTACTAGTAAACGCTTCAACGCCGTGTAACACGCCTCAGCACAGTCTTCCTATATTTCTGTCCTTCCATCCTCACCGGTTCCTCGACACACGGAAAGATAGTAACCGATAAAATAAGTATGACAAAAACGTGCAAAATTAAACATGTACCGAACTTCAGACAAACGGTACATACGAAACGCTAACGAAATAACAACGCATTTGGAATTTGTACGACAGATAACTACACTGCATGATTCCCTTGGGCACTGCCGTTGTATCTCTTTTCCACCTGTGGTCAGCCTTTGCCATTTGGGATGTCGCCGCAGTTTGCACAGTCAAAATCATTTTCCAATCCGGGAGTGCCATCTTAACCTACACAGTTCAGTCACAAAAATGTAACTACCAACAAAGTATTTGGTGTCAAGTTGCAAAATCAGCTCATATGCGGCAGATGGTAGCACTAGCAGCGGGGGTATATAAAGTGTGTCGGAGGATGCGGATAACAGTGCAGTCGTTGTCGTAACGCAGAAACAGAGTGATTTATCTCAGGAGCAAAAGGGCATGCTCATTGGCTTTGAGGCCAAGGGCGGAAACATTTCCGAAAAGTTTACTTTTGTAAACTGTTCACATACTCTCTCTCCCTCTTTCTTTTCACACACACACACACACACACACACACACACACACACACACACATATCTCTCTGAGAAATTCAAAACCACCGCCAATGACATCTTCAACTGTTCCACTGTCTGCCATCTTGTTTTCACACCTTCTACTGATCCACTGTCTGCCATCCTGTTATTAAAGCTGGTAAGCAGTGAAGTGACAGTGACAACTCAATACACAGAACTTCACAATGAAGAAAATGACGAAAAAAGAAACCGTAAGTGAAACATAATGTACATAGATACACACACAACCTTTCACATGAATTATTAATCTCAGACATAGCCACAACAGTTTAGAAATCGTAATTTTTGCGTAAATGTTTTGCCTACATTAAGTTGTATATAGTTGCAGGTGACAAACTGTAAAGAAAAACAGTCACTGTAAAAATTAGTTTTGTTGCAACCCGTGTTCACTCAGATACGAGCAGCCCTTAGCGGCTGGCCATCTTATCTTATTTACTATTTTTCATGACGTCGCCTTTCCGTCTTAGATTTTTTTGGAATGTGACTTGTAAGTACTGCATCTCTTCCAGTCAGTACACACTTTAGTTTACTAATGTGTTATATACCTATTATGTTTTAGAACAGTTAGTTTAATTCTGAAGACGACGCTCATAGTAGCGTCGAACCTAGTTAATTTTGACTTAATATTTGTGACCGAGGGCTTATTTGTTCAAATATAATATCACTGTAAAAACGTAATACAGTAGGAATACCACACCATGTGGTAAGAAGGTATGAATACACAATTCTATGTGTTGTTCACAAAACCTGTAATTACGATTTAGAGACTAATATTTATTTGTATTTAAGCAGTGAAATTGTGCAAATGGCTCTGAGTACTATGGGACTTAACTGCTGTGGTCATCAGTCCCCTAGAACGTAGAACTACTTAAGCCTAACTAACCTAAGGACATCACACACATCCATGCGCGAGGCAAGATTCGAACCTGCGACCGTAGTGGTTGAGCGGTTCCAGGGTGTAGCGCCTAGAAGCGCTCGGCCACTACGGCCGGCTTAAACAGTGAAGAACATTTCTTATGTGTAACTGCCATAATAATAGAAAACCCATTCATGATGCTGCAACTGCAATGAAATATGTCTGGGACAAAAAACGAAATTGTGTTTTGCTAAAGGCGGACCCAACTCAAAAACATATATTATGGTTAAAGCAGACACAGACAAAAGAGCTTCAACATCAAGATGAGTGACGACAGTTAGCCTTTTCATGCGAATTCCGTTTCATGCTTCATCGGACACATAGCAGTTGGCCATTTTCTGCGTGAAATGTCTGAAGGCAAACACGGTATGGAGCAGTATGTTCTGCGGAATATTTTTGTGACATTCCCTGCGTGATCTCTTCATAATGGAAGGTATGCATCTGTCCTTGGGGATTAGGTCCGCCCCTGTTTTACCGTCTGTTTTTCTTCGGTACTATGGGATCCACCGTCAGGACAATGCAACGTGTCACACAGCTCGCAGCGTACGTGTGTGGGTCAAAGAGCACCAGAAGAAGTTTACCGAACTCTCTGGATATAAATCAAATCAAGAATCTGTATAGCCACCCCGATCGCGCTGATCACGCCGTCGGTCATTAACCGAGATACTTGGCACAGCCGGTCACATTGCTGGAGTCGGTATGGCTCCACATCCCTGTCGGTACTTTCCAGAACCCCAACCGTTATTCAGGTTTTTGACAGGTGGTTACATTAGTGTGACTGGTTCAGGTTAGCTCTCTGCGTACAGCGTAAACTCTGTTCTGCATGTATCCTAGCCTCAATTGTCATGATTTTTGTGCCAGAAATGAGGAAAAACGCATATGTTCGCCTTCACATTCGATAAAATGATTTAAGACCATGCACCACCTTGTCGGTATGGAACAAAAATTAAGGCTTTCAATGTTCGTAGTTCTTGTCAGATGAGGCTACTGGAAGACGTCAAATTGTTTGGTATATACTAAGAGCTCAGTAAAGCCCAGATGGAAGTGTAAGACAGACGATCGAAGATCTTAAATGGGAATCTTTAATGGACAGTCGATACGCAGGTTGATTTGGTGATTTTATTACAGGCTTTTATGGATGATAGAGAAGGTTGAATGTATCAATTTAAGGTAAGGGACCCTAGTCCGGAAACGGCCGAGTCGAAATTTATAAGAGGAAATCGTTCAGATACCATTGACAGTGCGATACATGTACCGGTGCTATCGTTATTAAAATTTTAGTATAGCAAACTCCCAGAGGTGTTACCATGGACCAATGTAAGACAAAAATGTCTAAAATGTGGGCTCTAATATGCCTTTGTTAAGAGCTGTGGGAATATGTTTAGTAGAAGAGATCTGTTTCCCAGTTATGAACAAGTGCTCGCAGCTGTTAAGATATGCATTTCACAGCCCTTATTTACTAGTGTTTTTTTCTATTCTTTTGGTCCATACTACTGCAAAAAGTGTTCAAATGTGTGTGAAATCTTATGGTACTTAACTGCTAAGGTCATCAGTCCCTATGCTTACACACTACTTAACCTAAATTATCCTAAGGACAAACACACACACCCATGCCCGAGGGAGGATTCGAAAATCCGCCGGGGCCAGCCGCACAGTACATGACCGCAGCGCCTCAGACCGCTCGGCTAATCCCGCGCGGCCATACTACTGCCTCTGAAAGCAGTGTAACCTACAATCTTAGTAGCAACGGTATTAGTATATGTGTTCAGCTGTCATAGGTATCAGAACGATTTTCGCTTACAGCTGTGGACTGTGTCCTTTCCAGACCACGGTTCCATTCCTCAAATTGATTCATTCACCCATTTCCACCATCCTTGAAAGTTTGCAACATCACCACGGTATCAGCCCGTAGGTCTCGGTAAACCCAGTCAGATAAAAGTAGAGAACCGCTATTCTATGAGAACTGTGCAATAATGGTCGTAAAACATGAAAATAAGGCTACGTATGGAAACACATCTGTTGCTTCACAAACGAAAGAAGCAGAGAAGGGAGGATATCGCCAATAACCAATCTCGATCAGTTGCTATGCAAAATTCATATAGACAGATACACGCTCTATTTGGAAATGGCTCATCCGTTTGCTCGACTAATTATCTGCATTTCACTCGATGTCACGTAATAAGATAGAGTGCAAAACAGCGGAGTTTATGTCCATGCGTTCGTTACGGGCGAAGTTAATTCAAAACATTTTCGTTGTTGACCACAAAAATTTGTGAGACAATTAGTCGATAACTGAACAAAATCTTGCACACGTTTATTTTAACATTGTGTGCTCTAGAAGTATTCCTAAGGGCTTCTTTAATCCATTTTAACACCGACATCAGGCGATATATGTGTCAGATTGCCTCACCGACATTCCTTTCTCAAAGTGCAAAGTCCACAATGTGTAATGAGAAATAATGATACTGCTTCGAAACGATGCTACACCCACAGGCGTTCATCAGAATAAATATTAACGGTCTTTTTTGCAGTACTACTTGCCAGGTAATTAGGTTTTTCATGCCATCGTAGATAAAATGAAATTAGTCAGTCTGTTTATGTTCAGAGAAGTTAAGAGAACGAGCAAATTAAAGTAAGGGGTCGCAAGCTACGGGGGTTGGCTGCAGCGAAATTATCTGGCCTTGGGAAACGGAGCGAAAGATGGTCGCCGGGAGGAACCCTAATAAAAGAAATCCAGAAAGTGGAAAATTGAAATGAGATTCTTTTTTCTGCCGTAAGACTGCAAGGCGCTGGGAATGAAAGTAGCCCTGCACTAATTAGACTCATAAATGTCGATTCTTGGTGGGGACAATGTTGCTGGTACTTTCGCATTGTATTCCGTACTCATAAAAGGGAAGTAATTGCGAGCACATTAAAAAACTTTCTGTCACAACCACGCCACAAACATGAATTTCTTCGACTCTCCTCGTGTTCCTTGCTTTTTCCTTCACGGGCAAGTGGTAATTGTTGATTGCCTTTGTTATCGTCTTTTTGAGGAACTCTCAGCATCGAAAATCTGAGTGTTTCGTCTAAAATGCTAAATCCACGACGTAGAACACTACCCGAAGCTTTCATCAAATCTTTGTAGACGATAAAATCGGGTATTATTATTGAATGTAACGTTACTAGAGTGAATGGCAGGATTGCTTTAATCCATTCTGTTTCTCCTGATTACGGCAGTAAACGATATCAGTTGCAGGTCTTCTCGTTTCTAGCTGAGCAGCTCATAGGTAATCATCTAAAGTCTGGGGAAAAATAAACGAATTCATACTGGTCATTTAGAAAGCTGCTTGCTCCATGCAAGTGACCTTTGTGACTCTGGCTCATGTTGTTTCTCAGTAATAGGTTCAAGTGATTATGCGGGTTCGCAACTGCGTTTAAGACTCTTTAGCGAGAATGTTTCTCGAGCATAAACACTTACGATCTTCTACTTATCATAGTACACCTCTATAAAACATAGAATAAAGCTACGATCTCAGTATTACACCTGCGATCGGTGTAGCAAAAGCGAACAATTTCACTACTGTTTAGACAACACAAAACACACAGACAGCTCGTAAAACCAGTGGTTGCATTGACGTTGTAAGCATGACACATAGCCAGTCTAAGGAACCACCAAACTTCCCTAGTCACACCAGAGTACATTAAGCCAACAAGTTAATCAGCTCGAATACAAAATAGTAAATAAAGTGCAAAATCGGAGTCAGGCTGAACTGAGCACAGTCTCGGCGAGTGTGGTAAGCGGTAACACAGCACGTTCTGATGTAATAGTTCTCCGCCAGACGCCGAGATAACCTTGAGACGTCTGCTATTCGATATTTGTGATACCCTTCTTATCCCACCTCGCGGTCGTCAGTAAAGTCTTTGAATCTTTGGCAACAATAATTTCAGGCAATTGACCTCCCTGTTTGAGGAAACACATTTATCATTCTCAACATCTTTCTTTTATCTCTTTTTTTAAACCTAACATAAAATTATTTAAAAACTTTTAAGTTATTATGTTATAGAACTGAATAATTCGTCTAGTTTATCCTTCTTGTAATGAACTTAACACAAACCTAATGTAGCCTTTAGAGGAATAGCTTTACCAAAACAGGAAATTAGTTAAAACTATTACGAAATGCTTTCGCTACAACACACTGAAGCGAAAGTCATGAGTTACCTCTTTTTTCCGGTGTTGTGCAGAATATCGAAGTGGCATGTACTCAACAGCTCATTGGAAGTCCCCTGCACAAAAACTGAGCCATTCTGCCTCTGCCGGCCGGGGTGGCCGAGCAGTTCTAGGCACTACAGTATGGAACCGCGCTGCTGCTATGGTCGCAGGTTCGAATCCTGCCTCGGGCATGGCTTTGTGTGTTTTCCTTACGTTAGTTAGGTTTAAGTTGTTCTAAGTCTAGGGGACTGACGACCTCAGATGTTAAGTCCCATAGTGCTCAGAGCCATTTGAACCATTTGAACTCATGTCGAGCGATCTGGGTGACCAAATCATTCGCTTGAACTGCCCAGAATATTCTTCAAACACCATTATGGAGCCACCGCCAGCTAGCACAGTGTCTTATTGCTAACTTGGGTCCGTGGCTTAGTGGAGCCTGTGGTACACGGGAACCCTGCCATCAGCTCTTACCAACTGAAATTCGGACTCATCTGACGAGGCCACGGTTTTCCAAATGGTTCAAATGGCTCTGAGCACTATGGGACTTAACATCTGAGGTCATCAGTCCCCTAGAACTTAGAACTACTTAAACCTAACTAACCTAAGGACATCACACACATCCATGCCAGAGGCAGGATTCGAACCTGCGACAGTAGCGGTCGCGCGGTTCCAGACTGAAGCACCTAGAACAGCTTGGCAACGCCACCCGGCTTACTGATTAAAACATTAGTCATATGCAGAAATCATGAGAGAATGTGGAGCAATTTCAAACGCAAATTCCAGAAATTCTAATAAGCGGCCTTATTGGTTAGCAGTGTTACCCGATTGGACTAGAAGCCATTCCCCTGCTGACGTTGTTTCAAACACATACCTTAAGTGATTACTATTGGTCTCACCAGTACAGTTTTCATTCGTTTCTCATCTTGAAGAAAAGCATATTTATTGTCTTTTATTCGAATAGAAACTAAAACCACTAGCAGTGTGAAAACAAATCTAGAGAGAAAAATATTTTCACTAGACTACGATTTACTAGCAGAGTTCTTAGAAAACGTAGCAGGTCTATTAGGGAGACTGCTCACCCTACGCTTGCCGCACTCTTCTTGAATACTGCTGTGCCGTATGGGATCCACATCTGCATTGAGTAGAAGTGAAGGAGGGCGGTGAGAAAGTTCGAAGAAGGGCAGCTCATTTTGTATTGTAGTGAAATAAGGGAGAAGGTCCCACTAATATGATACATGGATTGAGGTGGCATTCATTAAAAGAAACACGCTTTCCGCTACTGCAGGACCTTCTCACTAAATTTCAATCACCAACTTTCTTTTCAGATTGTGAAAATATTTTGTTGGCGCCCACCTACATAGGGAGAAATGATCGTAAACGAATAAGAGAAATCAAAGCTCGCATGGAAAGATTTAAGATTTTGTTTTTGCGCGCTGTTCTAGAGTGGAGGGGTAGAGGAGTAGCTTAAAGGAGGTTCGATGAAATCCCTGCCAGGCATTTAATTGTGAATTCTGTAGTAATCATGTAGATTTAGATGATTCAAACACTACAGTGCAAGTGATTTAAATTGTTTTCTCTGTTCAGAACCCGCAGAGAATATTTTTGTCTGTTCAAGCCTTCAGTAAAGAATCTTTCTTCTGATCTTTAACCAGTTCGAAGAAAAAAGTTCCAGGATTTCTATTCGACTAAGATGAATAATTTGTGACTCCAGTAGCGTCATTATTAGGTACAGCGCTTGGCCGCTATTTTGCAGCGATCTGGAACACAGAAAAGAAGTATTTACGGCGGGGCCAGCCTGTGAGAAGCGAGTCTTGTGGCCTGTGCGCACCCAGAAAGCGCGAGGCAAGTGGCTGCCACCCGTAAATGGATCTTCTTACGCCTCCATGAGTAGCAGCAAAAGGGGAGGCGCGTTAAAAGAAAGTTAATTGTGTTCCCAGCCGCCCCTTGCCACAGCGATTTCGGGACGATCGATGCGAACACACTGAACTCTGTCGGCAGTAAAAGGTGGGCGGCTGGTGGCCTTGCACTGGAAGCAGTCCAGTCCCAGCACCTCTATCTGTCCGGCCGCGGAACACACACGCTACGTTGCTAGCTGTCGTTGAAGAACTTGTCCTCCGCGAGCAATACAATCACTGTCCTTGCGAAAAGAAGCTGCGAGTTGATTTTATTCCAGGCATACAAACAACGTCGATGCATAACTACGGTGGCAGCTTCAATTAACAACTGTAAACAACAGATGTGCATTCGAAACTTTTGTCGCAGTTGCTGATGTCAAGAATATTCGCAACTGCGACGAAAATTTCCTAATATTACTACAGCTGCAGATCGTCGCCAATGTTGCTTCCTTCAGACCTTCGTTCATATCTAAAGGATACAAATATTCGAAGGAACAGACACCATAATAATAACTACGTATTACAGCCTAGACAGCTAAAACTGTGAAAATATTAACCAAACGAAACTATATGGTCCAAGAGATCCAGTCAACTCTCAAACATCAATTATGTATACGCCCAAACTGAAGCGACCAACGAAAATCTGTACGAAGACCCAGGTCTGATGCTCACCAGCCAGAGGCACTAGCCACTACGCCACCTTGGAACAGTGGCTTGTTTGTACTGCAAAGATCTCTCCAACCATATAGTTTCATTTGATTAAAAGCTCGTATTCCTGGTTTTCAGGCAGGATCCCCCGTTTCGTTCGATAATAAGGTACTATTCCAAAACAGTAGGAGAGTGTCTACATGCTGTTCATATTGAGGGGTCATACCAATTTGGGCTGAGGCGCGAATGGAAATTTCGATTGAGGAGGGAGACGTGCAGTTGTGCAAATCCACTGAGCCAAGGTGGCGTAGTGGTTATCGCATGTGCCTATTGAGTATGACAATCTAGTTAAAATTCTGGTTCTGGTGTGAATTTTCATTCGTCACTCCAGTTTGGATATGTACACTATGTGATTAAAAGTATCTGAACACTTGGCTGAAAATGACTTACAAGTTCATGGCGCTCTCCATCGGTAATACTGGGATTCAGTACGGTGTTGGCCCACCCTTTACGTTGATGACAGCTTCCTATCTCGCAGGCACACGTTAAATCAGCTGCTGGAAGGTTCCTTGGGGAATGGCAACCCATTCTTCACGGAGTTCTGCGCCGAGGAGAGGTGTTCTATAGGATTTAGGTCAGGACTCCGTGCAGCCAGTCCATTACAGGGATGTTATTGTCGTGTAACCACTCCACCACAGGCCGTATATTATAAACAGGTTCTCTACCGTGTTGAAAGTTGCAGTCACCATCCCCGAATTCCTCTTCAACAGTGGAAGCAAGAAGCTGCTTAAAGCATCAATGTAGGCCTATGCTGTGATAGTGCCACGCAAAACAACAAGAGGTGCCAAGTCCTTCCATGAAAAAGACGACCACACGATATCACCACAGCCTCCGAATTTTACTGTTGGCACTACACACGCTGGCAGATGACGTTCGCCGGGTATTCGCCATACCCACACTCTGCCATCGGACCGCCACATTGTGTATCGTGATTGGTCACTCCACACAAAGTTTTTCAACTGTTCAATCGTCCAATGTGCACACATCTTACACCAAGGGAGGAGTTATTTGGCATTTATCGGCGTGATGTGTGGCTGATGAGCAGCAGCGCGACAATGAAATGTACGTTTTTTCACCTCCCGCCTACCTGTCATATTACTTGCAGTGGATCCTTCATGCAGTTTGGAATTCCTGTGTGATGGTCTGGATAGATGTCTTCCTATAACACATTACGACCCTCTTCAACTGTCGGCGGTCTCTGTCAGTCAACAGACGAGGACCACCTGTAGCTTTTGTACTGTACGTCTCCCTCCACGTTTCCACTTCACTAGCATATCGAAAACAGTGGACCTAGGGATGTTTAGCAGTGTGGAAATCTCGCGTACAGACGTATGACACAAGTGACACCCAATGACCTGACTACGTTCGAAGTCGGCGAGTTCCGCGGAGCACCCCATTCTGCTCTCTCACGATGTCTAATGACTACTGAGGTCGTTCATATGGAGTACCTGGCAGTAGGTGGTAGCACAATGCACCTAATATGAAAAACGTATGTTTCTGGGGCTGTCAGGATACTTTTGATCACATAGTGTACATCATAAGTAATACTACCGTTGAAGACGTTTGTCTCGCGGTACTCCAGGTTAGCTGCGAGCAATGATGGAGTGGACGCAGTGGCATACGGAAGTTTGAATGGGTCCTGGAAGCGTGCACGAATAGCCGAGATGGTTAAGACTACTCCTCACGGTAATAGGGAAATCCAGGTTGGAGTCCCGTTCCGGCACAAATTTACGGGCGTCACCAATAGGCATGATTTCCAAGTGAAATACAGATGTTCTGAAAAATATTCGTAATTGCGGCCTGTATTTTATAATATTACTGTAGTTGCAGACCGTAACAAATATCTGTCCTTTCTGGCATGCATGCATATCAGAGGGAACAGAGACTTCAATGATAAAGTGTGCATTAGAGCAGTTTTCGTGAGCAGGCAGTGTTAAGTAGTGGACGTGCTGACGTTGTGTGCCGGTGTCGTTGTGTCACAGACCTCAATGGAGCAACGAACTGAACATCTCTAAATAAAGTGCTCAAGACATTCTCCAGGACGTACTCAATATGAGAAAAGTGCGTCCAAAATTTCCTTCCCGCATCTAGAGTCCCGAACAAAAACAGGGACGCATGGGCGCCTGCCTCAACTTGATTGAAATACAGAAGGCGGACAGTTCTTTCCTGGAAAAAAAGACGTCGTGGGGGATGAGACTTGTCGTTATCAACATGACCCTACCACAAAATAAGTGTACAACATCACAAGAAGAGTCAGCACTTTAACACTCGAAACATTGGGATGAACGGGTTAAGCAGGATCCAGCAGAAGGTGTGTCAACGTTCATGCCATCGTGTACTTGTAATGTACATGATGCATGAACGTTGACACAACACAGAATGTTGACAGCTGAATAGTCGAATGCTCATCTGTTATTCACAGTTGTTAGTATCAGCTGCCACCTTAGTTACTGCACTGACGTTGCTTATACGACAGGAATAAAATCAGTCCCGAACCTTTTTGGATGGGTGGTACGTATTAACATATAGATAAACTGATTTCGGAGGAAGAGTTCTCCAAGGACAGTTATCACTATTCATGTCGGGGAGACTGTGTAGAACGCTTGAGGAGTGAAAAACTAATATTAACTTTTCTCTATTTTTTGTTAATGCAGTCTCTAAACGTTCTGGATATGACGAGGTAAGCACGAGTAGAGTGCTAAACGAGAAATGGTGCCTAACATGTTTTTTCAGAAAAAAATTGCTCACTAAAACTGGACTTCACCCTCTAACTTGCATTGATCGTAATTTTATGTTAGTAAACCTCTTTTTCAACACTAGTTTGACCATAGGAAGTTGCTACGTGTAACCATCTGCGTAATGGTAGTAAAACTAAACGTACAAAAAAAAAAAAATGGTTCAAATGGCTCTGAGCACTATGGGACTTAACTTCTGAGGTCACCAGTCCCCTAGAACGTAGAACTACTTAAACCTAACTATCCTAAGGACATCATACACATCCATGCCCGTGGCAAACTGAACCCACCTTCTCACAAGCAATGGTCGAATGCGACATCTCGAAACCAACCCTGAAATTTTCACTAGAAGAAACCAAAAGAAATGCACTGTCAGAAATTTAGCTGCTAAGGCACACTGAAAGTATTTTATTTAAAAAAATATTGAAATTACTCCAGTTCGCCGCACAAAGAACTACTTGTAACAGTGCGCGCATCTACGAATGGCTCAGCTCTGACAAGAGAGCATAGCGTCACTCAACGCCTAGACCAAAATGCACATACGCGAATTTTGAGCATTTGAACCACAGCAAAAATATCTTGAATCATTAATGTTTTGAATAACTTGCAGTTCTTATCGACAGCTAAACTGTTATAGAGATGTAATTGTTACACAAGAGACGAGCAGAGGAAGGAAATCAAGGCAGTATTTGATGTTACATTACAGAGGACTTCATCATTCGGGTCTTAATTTTTTTTTTGTTCTTGTAGCACAACTCTTATGATAATATCCGAATAATGTATTTTTCGCTGTAGTCGCCACAAAATTGCGAAGTGTCTATTGGATAGTGAAAACATACATTTCCCTTAAATCAGGTACACCTAACAAAATAAAAATTAATGCGTTCAGTTACGCCACAGTAATTACTAGTTTTATTTAGACACAACTGGAATGGAAAATTAAATGGTCCTGGCCGTTGTTCTGTATATTTTTCTGCAGTCCAAACATACTTGATCAAATTCGGAGAATGTAATGACGCAAACTGGCAATGCAGGAATGACTGAAGTTTAGCAATACTGTTCCGCTGATAAACCAGAAATGACAAAGAACTGTCGGAAAGTATATTGTCCGACAATTTTTTAAAGATGCTTTACATTGTGCAAAAATATTTATAGAGAGATTTAATCACAGTATTAGCTCCTGGTGGAATCCAAATTATATTAACCGCGTTTCCCTAGTCGTCCTAAAGACAGACGTGTCTATGTCGAGGCCAAGAGTCCAAGAAAAGCAATGAATTACTCTCTGTCAAAGGCAATAAAATGTTTCCGACATAACGTTCAAAATTATATTCTCTCGCATTTTTCCAGATTTTGCTACATCTATTGCAAGACTTTTGCAAGTAAACAGTTCTTTTTTTTTTTAACTTTATGGTCCTAATGTGCGTTGATGTTATTGAAAACCTAAAAAAAAGCTGTGGAAACAGTAATTCACTGATACTAATCAATGACATTGTTGTATACGAATGAAACATAGCATTAATCGACTGTGCAAGCGACTCTGTTTACCTCTTGAAATGATAAAGTGAGGTTTGCATGAAATCTAATTGGCTGTATACTCATCTCTTAGGGTATAACAAGAAGGTTCGTCTCCGCGTCAGCAATGAATTTTCCTATAGTACTTCCTGTTAACATCTCCTTCGCACGTTTACATGAGCTTCGTAATTTTGCGACTTCATTTCTGCATAATTTCCTGAATCTGTTTACGGAGGACGAAGAAGCCTGGAAATTACTAATTTTCATCTCACTTACAGTTCCTCAGTAAAGCTTTATTGACTCTCACGAACAGTTCTGAGTCTTTCGAATGGTTTTTCTTTCACACTTTTCTGAGTTTAGTTTTGGCACGTGTTTCGTAATTTGTGTAAATCTTTCTTCCATTTACACTCTTCATGTTCACATTTACGAAAAAACCGGCTTTGCACACTGCTTAAGTTTAAGAATTTTCTCCCTCTTTTCTTTAACCAAAAAATTTGTAGCATGTTCTTCTCTCTTAAAGCTATTAATGTACACGTTTCCTATTTTAACTAGCGCAACTGAAATTTTCGAACCACAGTTTAGTGAATCGTTCGAATTATTTCCTGTTTCTTCAAATATTTCCACCATTTTTGACAACATGTCGACATCAATGGAATGAATGTCCAAAAAATTAAGAAATAACACATACGTAGGGGTTCAGGATCTACGTGATTTCTAAGATAACGTTCTTCATATTGCATCTTTGCGAAGTTGAAAACATTAGTTAGATTCAACATTGCTGTGAAATGAAATGAACGTTTGGCGTCATTGGCCGGGAGGTCCCTTGCAGGTCTTATTACTTTCGACACCACATTGAGCGACCTGTGTGCCGGATGGGGATGAAATGATGATGAAGACAGTACAACACACAGTCCCTGGGCAGAAAAAATCACCGACCCAGCCGGGAATCTAACACGGGCCAGTAGGGAGGCAATCTGACACGCTGACCACTCAGCTATTTTTTTTTTTCTTTATTGAAACAATCATATATGCACATAAGCGCAAAAACAAAATAATGAAGTACTGGAACTGTTTCGACACGAATTGTATCCTACAATAGACTGAAGAACACATTTCAGTATAGTGCCATTTGTGACCTTACAAAACAGAACAAAAATATTAAATTGACAATAGCATCTTCAGTCCAGATAGAGACATAGAACCAAAACGCAAACATATTAAAGAGAATTACAATATATATATATATATATATATATATATATATATATATATATATATATATATATATAATTGAGCGTCTTAACTAGCATTGCAGTTCTGTCAATTGATTCACAACCGTCCAAACTCTTTCACAGAAAGTCATTTGGAGCATACAAACGGATAACAAAGACATGCACAGGCAACAAAAATTAAGGAAAACGTCAAATGAAGTTAATAACACCATTGAGACGCCGGAGCAGTGCTAGGAACAGGTGTAACCCCTTGTTCGTTGTGTATTTTGTTCTCTACATAGTCTTGCATGTGATTCGTGTCCTTACTGGGGTCAAGAATTACCCTACGCCTTGTGTTTCAAAAATTATGTCCAACATGTTACCAAACACCATCCTGAAATTTAGGTAACGTTTCATCTTCTAACGTGCCGTTCTCATATAAACCTCACTATTGTGAATGATGATATATGTCACAAACTGTCCTAACAGCCACATAACGGTGTTGTTTTTGGTAGCGGGAAAATGTTTCGTGTCCGGCCAGAGCAGGGTGTCAGTGCAGTGGCTGGCTGGGCTGCTGCGGGTGATCAGGTCCAGCCTCTGCTGCACCCATTTCCAGTTAATGAGATGGCCGCCACAAGTGAAGCGATAGTTATCGCGGCGGACAACACATTGCTGCGTAACTCAGGAGTCTATACAAAGACATATGCTATTAGCAAACATATTCTTGACTGACGAAGCGAGGAGGACATAAAGAGTATATCAGTACAGGCAAAGAGGGCATTCCTGATTAATAGAAGTCTATCGGTATCACACTTGGGCCTTAATTTCAGAAAGAAATTACTGAGAACGGACGTTTGGCGCAGAGCATTGTATGGCAATAAACCAGAACAAAAGAGAATCGAACAGTCTGAGATGTGGTGCTACAAAAACATTAGCTGGACTGATACGGTATGCAATGAGGAGAAGCTTCATAGTATCGGCGAGGGAAGGAGTATATGGAAATCACTGACAAGAAGACGGGGCAAGATCGTAGGACATCTATTAAGACATTAGGGAATAATTTCCATGGTACTAGAAGGAGGTGTAAGAGAATAAAATCTGTAGGGGGAAGACAGAGAGTGGACTACACGCAGCAAATAGTTAGGAATTCCGGCGAGCCACATAAAACCAGACAGAAGACTGATGACTCAAAAAAAAAAAAAAAATTTGACTGGCCTGTGTATAACATTGGCAGTTTCTGCACTGCAGAAAATGAAACTGTCTGTATCAAGAAACTAAATTTGCACTTATCTGCTAAAGATGATGTGCTCCTGGTGTATTTTAGAATGTTTTCTCTAGTGTAACCTAAATCAGACAGTGTGTCTGCTGTTCTGCGTCGCAGGGAGTTAGGTACGAGGAGCCGCTGAAAGAGAAAGAGGAAGGGAGCCACAGACGCCGTGGAGCTATCCTAAAAACAAACAATGGCAGCGCCAAAAAATTACAGGCACTGTAAGCACCCTGGTGCCATTATTTGAGCGGATGCAATGGAGAGACAAGCATTAGGCATGTCGGCCATATGAAGGAGCGCAAATAATTAGCATAATAAACACGCTTTTTAAAGACAAAGTTGACAAAGAAACATGTTTAATAGACACAGAACTTACAGATATTGAAGAAAATGTATTTTCTGTTATGAACTAATGCTTTCAGAGAAAGTGCGTGTGTAGAAATTGTAGAAAGAAGCCTGATGGCACTGCGCAATTGTGAAAATTAAACTTTACGTCAAGAGCTGGATCTACGTTGTACCAGATGGAAGACCACGATAAGTGCTATGAACTTTCTTCTCTGTTACTACTACTGCCACTGGCGAGTCACATTACGCCTACCGCCGTCTGTACGCAACTTGTACAGTGTGTATATCTGGAGAAACAATAGACAATAGACAATTTTCGCACAATCAGAGTAACAGCTCATGTACCCAACCTGCTGACAGGAGGATGCGCTAGACGACTATCAGTTTAGGAAAGGTAAAGGCACGAGGGAGGCAATTCTGATGTTGCGTTTAATAATGGAAGCAAGACTATAGAAAAATCAAGATACGTTCATAGGATTTGTCGACCTGGAACAAGCGTTCGACAATGTAAAATGGTGCAAGATGTTCGAAAATCTGAGAAAAATAGGCGTAAGCTCTAGGGAGAGACGGATAATGTACAATATTGACAACAGACAAGAGAGAATAATAAGTGTGGACGACCAAGAACGAAGTGTTCGTATAAAAAGGATGTAAGACAAGGACGTAGTCTTTCGCCCCTACTGTTCAACCTGTACATCGAGGAAGAAATGGTGGAAATAAAAGAAAGGGTCAGGAGTGGAACTAAAGTGCAAGGAGAAAGGATATCAAAGATACGATTCGCTGATGACATTGCTATCCTGAGTGAAAGTGAAGAAGAGTTACATAATCTACTGAATGGAATGAACAGTCTTATGAGTACAGAGTATGGACTGAAAGTAAATCGAAGAGAGACGAAGGTAATGAGAAGTAGTAGAAATGAGAACAGCGAGAAGCTTAATATCAGGATCGATGGTCACGAAGTAGATGAAGTTAAGGAATTCTGCTACCTAGGCAGTAAAATAACGAATGACGGAAGGAGCAAGAAGAACATCAAAAGAAGACAATAAATGGCAAAAAGAGCATTCCTGGCCAAGAGAAGTCTACTAATATATATATATAAAAGACATATGCTGGTTAAGTAGATTTATCAGAGCATTATAGAAAGAGATTCATCTGAGTTGTCGACAGGGATCAACAATGACATCAGGTCAAAGAGCCTTCACCATTTGATAAAGAGGTTCATTAAATGTTTCTACGTACTTGCTCCGGACTCATTTTCTCGTGTTCTTACTAAGCTTAATGCTTATCTATGCAGGGTCGTTCATTAGCATCGCTAGGGGTTCAGAAGACGACTGCGTGGAAACTAGAAGGGAAACAGAAAAATGAGACGTATCAGGTGATCAATGAAAAAATGCTCCCATCGGAGCACAAAAAAAGGCTAACTTGCTCCTGTGTAAGAAGACTCTTTCTGAGTAGTCAGGTACCAGCTGTCTCTTCCTACCTTCCGCAGCACCTTTAAATTTTTTTTTTTTCAAAATATTCGCGCTCTTTTAATATCAACTCACATCTCACTTCCGCGAACTCCCCTAACTGTAACTCGCTCCCACTCGCTAATCATTACTGTAAGTCGCTCGTAGCCAACCCCACCCATTTGCAATTTCTCACACACACATTCATCCCAACTTATTGGCATCATCTTTTTGAGTCTCACTGTCACTGTTTCATGACTGACAGCCATATTATTCTTCGTTCTGTCCGACTACCACTGTCTCCTCTCACTGTATTGTCTCCTTCTTGCTCTCTCTTACTGCTAACATCTCATTCATTCCTTCTGCCTCTTTTCACGTTTACTATCTCCCTCTTCCCCTTCGTGATTTTCATACTCTCGCATTCTCATTATCACTTTCGCTCACTTTCTCTTTCTCCTGCTTTTTTTTCTTTGTTACTCTCCCACTAGCACTGTCTCTTCCCTTTTTCCTGGTACCGATCTGTCACTCTTTTCACGTTTACTATCTCTCTCTTCACATTCATAATTTTCATACTCTCGGATTTTCATTATCACTTTCGCTCACTTTCTCTTTCTCCTGATATTTTTTCTTTGTTCCTCTCCCACTAGCACTGTCTCTTCCCTTTTTCCTAGTACTGTTCTGTCACTCTTTTCACGTTTACTATCTCTCTCTTCCCTTTCATCATTTTCACACTCTCGGATTCTCATTATCACTTTCGCTCGCCCGCAGCTCGTGGTCGTGCGGTAGCGTTCTCGCTTCCCACGCCCGGGTTCCCGGGTTCGATTCCCGGCGGGGTCAGAGATTTTCTCTGCTTCATGATGGCTCGCTGTTGTGTGATGTCCTTAGGTTAGTTAGATTTAAGTAGTTCTAAGTTCTAGGGGACTGATGACCATAGATGTTAAGTCCCATAGTGCTCAGAGCCATTTGAACTTTCTCTTTCTCCTGCTTTTTTTCTCTTTGTTCCTCTCACACTAGCACTGTCTCTTCCCTTTTTCCTAGTACTGTTCTGTCGCTCTATTCACGTTTACTATCTGTCTCTTCCCCTTGATCATTTACGTACTCTCGGATTCTCATTATCACTTTCACTCACTTTCTCTTTCTCCTATCTTTTTTTTTTTTCCTTCTTCTCCCACTAGCGCTGTCTCTTCCCTTATTCCTAGCACTGTTCTGTCACTGTCAACCATCTTCCACTGCTACTGAATCCATCTCTTTCTCTCAAATTGCCGTTGTCGCTTTCTCTCTTTCTGTCTACTATCTTCCAGTATTTATTAGTTTTCCACTTCTTTCCCACTTCCTTTTCTTTCAGCATAAAAAGCGAATATCGTCGCATGTCAAAATTAATGCGAAAATTTTTGGCAGTGCTGAAGGAGGTAAAAATAGCCAACGGGTCCCCTCATTTCAGTCAAAGTCTTTCAAAACAGGCTCATATTCGCCTTTTTTGTGCTGTAATAGAACTATTTTTCCGCTGGATCGCGTCTTTTTCCTACTACGGCAGGCCATATCACTCAAGTACAACAACTTTATGGTTTTGAAAAGTTCTGATATTTTACTTAAGTGAAATTGAAATACCCCAATACTAATTTCACACTTGAGACCGAATTTTAAGTGCATATAAATTTTGGATGTGCTTCAGTACTACAACATGGGGTTCTCAGATGATAACGGAGACACTTTACAGCATATTTCTCCGAGCTTTGTTAACTACATGCGTATTTTACGTGTGCAGTTGGGGTAACCTTGAACCTCTGTGTCTCGGAAACGGATAAAAATGTGAAGAAAAGCATTAAGGTTGTTCGCGATCAGATATTGGTAATATATCTAAAAATTACATCCATTTTCTGTGCATTCCTGCTAAATCCGCGGTTCGGTTTTGGTACCCAAAAATGCGTACCAACAGAGCATCTCTGTAAGTTTCGATTTCTAACGATTGCCGTGGCGTAGTTGCAGAGTGCAGAATGAGGGGTGTCAGAACTTGTAGACGAATCACCTGCTTCTTATCGTCACATCGAATACGGGCAACCCAATCAACAGATTTCCAGAGCAGGTTGCTGACGTTGCGTCTTCCCAGGCAGTGAAATAGTGACTTCAATGGATTCCACGGACGTACTTACGTTAGAGGAGTCACAAACGGCATCTTTATTGAGGAGCTACATATAATGTAAGTTATAAACGCTGTCCACACATAAGAGTATGTGTGAACTTCCTGTATGTTTTCTATTTTTCGTGTAGTCGTCTTCTGAAATACAGGAGGTACTTATAAATAACCCTGTAAAATAAATTTGCATTAAGCCATTTCTGTAGCGTAGTGTATTTAGCTATGCGACAGCAGTTGTCAGAAGGTAAGTTGAAGAATGAGTCTCCTCCAACTTGTAATCCAATAAAGTTTTTGTATTCTCACCTCGAGATTTGGTCTGTGAGAATTTTTCGTCACACACCCTGCAACATGTGGCGGCAGGCAGCGTTGCTCCTTATACACGTGGAGGCGTGTTTGTCTAGTTGGTCTGGGACGGGATTCCACGGCTACCTCAATTACTGAAGCTAGACTTATGTGATACAGTTCTGTACCTAGTCAATAAATAATACGAAATCCGTCAGTCCTGGGAACATTCCTACTGTCGAGAAGATGCTCCACAGTAATCTAGGCTTACCAAAAGAAGTTATAAAAGTGTCCCCTAGCTTTTAGGGTGTCGTACGTTAGAAGAGGATTATAACGCTAAGATCAGCATTAGTACAACATGTAGTTTGACTTTGTAAGGGATATTTTTCGTACGAGAATTACGCTTACTTAGAGTTGAATTTGTTTATGTTTAGTCAGCTGCCACTCTTTTCACAAGGCCGTGATCTGCAAATCTCTCAGCATTTCGTACTTCATTTCTAACGCTGTAACCTACGAGTATAGAACTGCATTGTACAATGGTCGGCCCGCATCTCGTGGTCGTGCGGTAGCGTTCTCGCTTCCCACGCCCGGGTTCCCGGGTTCGATTCCCGGCGGGGTCAGGGATTTTCTCTGCCTCGTGATGGCTGGGTGTTGTGTGCTGTGCTTAGGTTAGTTAGGTTTAAGTAGTTCTAAGTTCTAGGGGACTGATGACCATAGATGTTAAGTCCCATAGTGCTCAGAGCCATTACAATGGTCGATCAAAAATTTTCCGTGTGAGGGTGATGCAGTAGCGTATATGCAACGCAGCGGGACCCCGTGAGGGTATGTAACCACCGATATAAATGCAAGGAATCTGAGTGCGGGAAAAAACGAGAACTATGACGACGTTATTACCAAATGCGTTCAATGGCTTACGAAGGACAAACACAGATAGAAATCCATCGGAGAATGAATAACGCAATAACGCGCATGGGACAACATATCTGTCTGTCGAAAACAACCGTTTTGGAACGGTGACAATGAGTGCTTCTGCTTCATTGTAGCACAGATCCTCATATCGCAAATGTCTCAGGGCAGAAGTTATGCCAGCTCATGTGGGAGAAACTCGAGCACCAGCCCTATAGTCCTGATCTCTCCACATCGGATTAACACGCCTTAGGTCCCTTAGAAATGGCTTTGAATGGTCGATGATTTCTATCGGACGAGGATATGCAGCAGGCGGTTAAAGTCTTGTTCATGTAGTAAGACAAGGTGCTCTACCAAACGAGTATCTTCAACCTGGTTCATCGCTGAGATGATTGTCTCAATGCTCACGGCAACTTAGCCTGATTTGCATAACGATTCTTAACTGTCTGGTCTTTGACCGGAAACTTTTTGGTCGCTCCTAAGCCTCGTAACACTACAGAGCTACCATGTTATTTCTGACATTCCAAAGCATTCAGGAGGTCAGGATTACTTCCAAGACCATAAGGTCCAATTCCGGAGTTGTAATTTAACTCCTCTACCATCTCCTTCCGATCGTGCGCAACCTTTTGAATCAGGCTTTACTAATGACTTTCACCGATATACAAAGGGCGTGCAGGGCAAGGTATTTTTCCACTCGTACAGCCGTCGCCAAGAGCTAGAGACAAAGAATAGACGGACTACCGCTTCTAGCTCCTATTAAAAGAACCAACAACAGGTTACATGCTTTAACTTTAATATTAAAGTGAAAAGATAAATCATGACACAAGAATTACTAAATTGGCTAGAAAACGATTTTATGAAAACCATCGGTTTCCCGGGTTCGATTCCCGGCGGGGACAGGGATTTTCTCTGCCTAGTGATGGCTGGGTGTTGTGTGCTGTCCTTAGGTTAGTTAGGTTTAAGTAGTTCTAAGTTCTAGGGGACTGATGACCATAGATGTTGAGTCCCATAGTGCCCAGAGCCATTTGAACCATTTTATGAAAACCATTAGCGGAAGAATATCATTCAGGAATAGTTAACCTGGCGTTGGAAGGGGCTGTTGAATGGAAAAGAAGAAGCAAAGTGGATCATTGAGGTTACTTGGTATATTAGTTACATGATGCAGCTTGTAAACATGAAGAAGGTGTAGTGAACTGTGAAAGAAAAAGCAAAAGAGAAACAATGAACGGTCCTAGCTCAAGATGTGCAACATCGAGGGGAGTTGAATAGACATGGCTCGTAGTAATATGGTCAAGGTGTTGGACTGCGAAGGGGGCATTCCGTATTCAGATCTCCTCCATGCTCCATGTACTTTTTTCAGAAAATTATGAGTTGTCCCTCCAGTCAGTGCCGTGTCTGCCTGCTGTATTCAGATTTGCGTCTGTGTCGTGGTTTAACATCTGTCTGCAACACCGATGAGTATGAAGGGATCTCCAGACGTACACACCTCCTATTTGGTTTACACAAGTGCTACATGTCATGACTCCCGCGTCCGGTTTTGGAAGTTTTATGTCTTGTATTCCTTTGTTGCAACGTAGTTCACACCCGTTCATTTGTTGTTTTCACTCCTGTGAGAGGTCTATGTAGCAGCTCGCCTAATCTCACTATTTATAACATTTACTTGGGACGACAATATATTATTATCACATGATTCATATTCTATAACCAATGTATAGTATGACAACTGCGAAGACTACACACAACCGTGACATCTGGTGTATTATGTTCCAGCATTCGATCTGCCTGAAGTCGGAAGTTGGCCAGCTGCTTTGCATGTTGATGTATTACCACTTTTCCCGCATGTACTCCCAACATTTCCTGGCCACTATCAGACGGCAATTTTGGAATACGATGCAATAGATTGATCGTGTCACAGTGCCTTTGTTAATAATCAGAGTTTTATTATTGTTACTATTCGTCTTTAACCAGTACTGGAGCAGGAGACATATGGAAATTTTCTGGATTTTGTGTCAGCTTTCCTTTTTGTTTCCATATTACTTTCATTCTTTCTGTGGTGTGGGTGCTCTAAGACCTTCGGTACACACACCATCAGATTATTTGACTTGTCGCTCTAACGAAGTAGGCGAGTGTCAGCAATATGTCTCGTGGTCTTATCGTGGCGTGTTTATCTTCTGCCGTTAGGTCAGACGACACAAATGCCATTTGCACGCTTAGAGTAGCAGATTGACGGTGACCAACTTCAAACAGAAGTTGATTAATTTTCACACAGATTTATTAAAATAATAACAAGCATAAAATTACTTAGCTTGGTTCTGGATGCTATTTACAATTGACAATCTGAAGTTCCTTTGGTATTGGTACGTTAATCTTATTCTTACATATACCTCTGATATTTGACGAAAGTGTCTATACATTTATCTTCATGGCTATGTACAGGAATATGGTAATCGTATTGGACGAGACTGAAACTTGACTATAGACTGGTCCAGACAAATGCAGAACTCGTACAGGCTGGTACAGACTAATGCAGACTGGTACAGACTGGTGCAGACAAATGCAGACTGACTAATCGAAGGTCTGTACACTCGCGATAATACCTCGCGCGTTCATGTATCACTGCACGAGTCTGATCCGCGAGGAGAAAAAGGTTCTACGAAAGCAGCAATCTCATTGGCTGGCTTACATATTAATACGCGGTCGGCGGAAGCAGAATTTCAGAATTTGGTCCGTCTCTATGGCAGCGCCATCTCGTAGTGCGGAGACAGACGAGCGCTGCGCCTGCACTGTTGTGCTTAGTGGGGCGCGCTCTAGTGGAACTATGTACGCAACACTTTCCCAATGTTCCAATAGATAGATCGTGTCACAGTGCCTCTGTTTGTAATCAGAGTTTAGTATTATTATTATTGTTATTATTATTATTATTATTATTCATCTTCGGCCACTATTGGACCAAGCGATATAAAATATCGGGCATTTTTTGGGGTTTGTTTCAGCTTTCCTTTATGCCCATATTCCTTTCAGTCTTTCGCAAAGGGCTCCTTCTGCTTGCCAGACTAAGCTGTTCTGGCCTTCTTGGATTTTTCTGACAAGCAGTTGTCCAGGTGTGAATTTTCTGCACAAAAATTTTTCTCCCTAGTGAATCAAGTTGAGTTACTGCTGCATCCACCAGTTCTTCTTTTACAACAACGACCTATTTTGTTGTTTCAACCTTAACACAGCTTTCATAGAATTTCGCACCTGTCTAGTTAACCTGGTCGGTTTCATTCTTTTAATATATCCATACAATTTTAGCCTGTGTTTTTTCATATCCTAATTAATGTTTTCGATTTTTTTATTTTCTCTTAATATTTTTGTTCTATCTTCAGTATAATTTTATACAATGTTTTCCTGATAATTTTTCGTTGTGTTTTGTCGGTTTCTTCAGTGTCCCTGTTTCTTCTGAAAATGCGTGTTTCAGCCCCAAAAAGTGACCATGGTTGATGACTGTTGTGTCTCACTTTGATGTATTTTGAATTAATGTTTTGTGGGTGTATTTTGTAAGCCAGAAACCTGCTCCCATTTTGTGAAAACGAATTCCTTATCCAATTTTAGCCGTGCTAGCTTCCTGAAAGGCTTCCCTCAGTTTTTTAACTGAGAAACACTTTGTCTGTTTCCATACTTCGTTTTTAGAGTTTCGGGTGCCAGGTAGTTGCTAGAGAGGTATTTCCATTTTTAAAGTGATATTTGGGGACATAGTCTTTCTGCTGTTTCATTAAGAATTTTGTTTGTTGTTGCGCTGTTTCACTGAATGATAATCGCCAGGTCGTCTGCAAAAGCTAACCAGTTTGTACTAATGTTAGTTTTTCCTAAATTGATTGCTTCGTCAGTTTTAAAGGACTGAATAAAACAAATCTAAAGTCTGAAAAAGCACGTTTCCACGTAACTGTGAATTACCATTAAGACTGTGTAAGCTAGTGATGTGTTGATCGAACAGAACATATGTTGAGATACGCTGCTCATTCTGCCTGGTGGGAATTTTAATTAACGAATCTGAATTTTGTCATTACCACGGTTAAAGTTAATAGTTTGCAAAATGTCATTTCCGAAGTATAGGTCCTTTTTCGCTTACAGAAAATGATAATTAAATTAAAGAAAAAGATTAAATTGAAGAAAAAGTGACACACACCAGAAAAAAACTTAATGCATCACATATTATAAACATAGTTATTTATAGTTTCTCACATATCACCAATCAGATTTCGTCAACTTTAGAAGAACCGAGTGCTTTGACTTAAATAACTGAAAGCTAGGTTCTTAAATCACAAAAGTAAACACCAGGAAATAGTTTTCAGTCATACGTATTGTTACTTGCAAATAACAACTACGATACCTGAATAGCACAAGCATTTCACTGAGAATCGCAAAGACCAGAGATCAATGAGCAAAGTGAGCGTTTTTAGCTTCTGCAGTATGCTTCATCAATCTATGAAATTCATGAGTGGCCAAGAAGAACAGCAAAGCAGTATAATCGACTATATATACATCTGCTTTGGAGCAAAACAGAGGTAAAACAATAGTCTAAAGGGCAAAATCGTAGATGCTACGGTATAACTGCCAACTACCTAGCCTTACGAGGGTACAATGTCTACTCGTAATCACCAATTTTGTCCAGATTTGTATTATATGCAGAGCTTGGCTGGAAATGAAGGTGACTGATGTGGGAGCTACAGATGGCCTAGCAATTAGATAACACTGCAGTTCTGGGTCGGGTCGGGCTGAGAGTGGGCGTCTTACGTCGCCGCTGCTTCTAAACAGTAGTTAGCGCTGCACGGTAATCCGGGGGTCGGGTGGTTGGGTATCTACACGAAAGCATTTTTTTATTTTCAATTTTTGCGTTAAAAATTGACAATAAATCTAAATACACTGAGGTGACAAAAGTCATGGGATACCTCCTAAGATCGTGTCGGACATCATTTTACCCGTCGTAGAGCAGTAACTCGACGTGGCATGGAAGCCCCCTGCAAAATTACTGATCCATGCTGCCTCTATAACCGTGCATAATTGCGAAAGTGTTGCAGGTGCAGTATGTTGTGGGCGAACTGACCTCTCGATTGCGTCAATGGGATTCATGTAGAGTGATCTTGGCAGCCAAATTATTAGTTCGAACTGTCCCTAGTGTTCTGCAAACCAGTAATGAGTGATTGTGGCCCAGTGACATAACATCGTTTTTGGGAACATGAAGCCATGAATGGCTGCAAATGATCCCCAGATAGTCGAACATTACCATTGCCATTCAGTGATAGGTTCAAAAAAAATGGTTCAAATGGCTCTGAGCACTATGGGACTCAACTGCTGAGGTCATTAGTCCCCTAGAGCTTAGAACTAGTTAAACCTAACTAACCTAAGGACATCACAAACATCCATGCCCGAGGCAGGATTCGAACCTGCGACCGTAGCGGTCCTGCGAGTTCATTTGGACCATTGGATCCAGTCAGTTCCATGTAAACGTAACATGGAGCAAAAACCAACTTTCAAAGTGCATTGTTGAGAAATTGGATCCATGGCTTCGTGGGTTCTGCGCCTCACTCGAACCATACCATCAGCCCTTACCAACTGAATTCAGGGCTCATCTGGCCGCGCCATGGGTTTCCTGTCGTCTAGGATCCAACCGATACAGTGAGGAGAGGCGTTGCAGGTGATGACGCGCTAGCAGTAAAGGACTAACGTCGATCATATGATGCCATAACCCATTAGAGCCAAACGACGCTGCACTGCCCTTAAGGATATGTTAGTTGTACGTGTCGCATTGATGGTTCAAATGTTCAAATGGCTCTAAGCACTATGGGAGTTAACATCTGAGGTAATCATCCCCTAGGCTTAGAACTATTTAAACCTAACTAACCTAAGGACATCACACACATCCGAGGCAGGATTCGAGCCTGTGAACGTAGCAGCCGCGTGGTTCCAGACTGAAGCGCCTAGAACCGCTCGGCCACAGCGGCCGGCCCCTACATCTAAATCTACATCTACATGACTACTCTGCAATTCACATTTAAGTGCTTGGCAGAGGGTTCATCGAACCACAATCATACTATATCTCTACCATTCCACTCCCGAACAGCGCGCGGGAAAAACGAACACCTAAACCTTTCTGTTCGAGCTCTGATTTCTCTTATTTTATTTTGATGATCATTCCTACCTATGTAGGTTGGGCTCAACAAAATATTTTCGCATTCCGAAGAGAAAGTTGGTGACTGAAATTTGATAAATAGATCTCGCCGCGACGAAAAACGTCTTTGCTTTAATGACTTCCATCCAAGTTCGCGTATCATATCTGCCACACTCTCTCCCTTATTACGTGATAATACAAAACGAGCTGCCCTTTTTTGCACCCTTTCGATGTCCTCCGTCAATCCCACCTGGTAAGGATCCCACACCGCGCAGCAATATTCTAACAGAGGACGAACGAGTGTAGTGTAAGCTGTTTCTTTAGTGGACTTGTTGCATCTTCTAAGTGTCCTGCCAATGAAACGCAACCTTTGGCTCGCCTTCCCCAAAATATTATCTATGTGATCTTTCCAACTGAAGTCGTTCGTAATTTTAACACCCAGGTACTTAGTTGAATTGACAGCCTTGAGAATTGTACTATTTATCGAGTAATCCAATTCCAACGGATTTCTTTTGGAACTCATGTGGATCACCTCACACTTTTCGTTATTTAGCGTCAACTGCCACCTGGCACACCATGCAGCAATCTTTTCTAAATCGCTTTGCAACTGATACTGGTCTTCGGATGACCTTACTAGACGGTAAATTACAGCATCATCTGCGAACAACCTAAGAGAACTGCTCAGATTGTCACCCAGGTCATTTATATAGATCAGGAAGAGCAGAGGTCCCAGGACGGTTCCCTGGGGAACACCTGATATCACTTCAGTTTTACTCGATGATTTGCCGTCTATTACTACGAACTGCGACCTTCCTGACAGGAAATCACGAATCCAGTCGCACAACTGAGACGATACCCCATAGGCCCGCAGCTTGATTAGAAGTCGCTTGTGAGGAAAGGTGTCAAATGTAGATTTCTACGGATATTTCACGCAGTGTTGTCCTGTGTGTTAGCACTGACAAATCTACGCAAAAGCCGCTGCTCTCAGTCGTTAAGTGAAGGTCGTCGGCCACGTCTCTGTCCGCGATGAGAGGTAATGCCTGAAATTTGATATTCTCGGCACACTCTCAACACTGTGAATCTCCGAATACTGAATTCCCTAACTATACCCGAAATGGAATGTCCTATGCGTCTATCTCGAACTACCATTCCAGGTTCAGAGTCTGTTAATTCCCTTCGTGTGGCCATAATCGCGTCAGTACAAATGACAGATTCACCTATGCACAGGTGATTTATACTTTACGTACGCGATAGTACCGTCATCTGTATATGGGCATATCGCTGTCCAATGACTTTTGTCACCTCAGTGAAATGCTCAATACATTGTATTTTTTAGTATTTAATTACAGATCATGAAGGGGAAAGATAAGGAAAAATTTGTAATTGCCTGAAAATTACCTGGAAAGGAAGAATTCTGCAAACAACTGTCCAACAAGGAGTTGTAATTAAAGCGAACAGAAGTTCATATTCAGTTAGTTTCATTTTTTACCTTCGAGCAGTCCTCAGCAGTTAATGGTTTATCCACTAGTGAAGAATTTGTTCAGAAAGCTGCTAAACAGCTCTTATCTCATCGACAGAGAAAAAGGAATCACGTTCTGGGACGATTTCATGAAAATTCATTCCGTTTTACATCGCCAGCTACCCTCGATGCGAAATACTGTGTTACGTGTGTTTTACTGCCAAACTGTACGAGAAGAGAGAGAGAGAGACAGAGAGAGAGAGAGAGAGAGAGAGAGAGAGAGAGAGAGACAGAGAGAGAGACTTTCTTGAAAGTGAACCAAATTTGCTTTTCGAAAGAAACATTAAAACAATAATGATATTGTAAAAAGGCGGCGTTTATAACGTATACAGGATGTCGAGAAAATTACTGCTTCTACAGTTTCTAATGATGAATATCACCCTAGCTCCTGTGAATCACCTACTGCAAAATAATAAAAGGCATGTAGTTTAACATACTGCAACAAGCGACTGTTGGGATGGCGTGAGTAGAGTTGGTTTTGTTTCAGGAGGCTCCCTCCCAGTTCACTCATTGTAAGTTTTCCTGGGAAGCGTGGTAGTGACCTGTAGTCGCCGGTAATCGTAGTGAAAGACATTCAGAATTAGTTGTTTATTACAATGCAAATACAGGTAGCGTTTTGATTCGTGGTCGGCTTCGTCTGTCAGTGCCCACTGTGGAATCACGTTGTAATCATAATTCAACCCACTCAAGGCAGCTGACACCACGTACTTCGTTTCAGCTGGCTGCTACACTGGATGTTCGACGTTTGCGGTGACGGCTCCGGCTGTACCGCGACACCGCGACGTTGAGTGACGGAGGCGCGTGTATTGAGCTTACACACGCCGACTTGGGAGGTGCTCTGCTCCCTTCTGCTCATCATCCTTCTTCGTCTTCCGCCGTCTAGCCGTCAAGTTCGACGATATTGGCCTGCCGCCCAGGTACGCGTTATTCTGTCTGCCGGAATGTCAGGAACGCTGGTGTCCTGAACCTGGTGGAGCAGAAAGCCCTCCAGGTCCTCCCATCTCCGACAGAGGCAGACTTCGTGTTGAACTCTGCGACTGGTCATTATGGCGAAGTAACCATTTCCCCCTGTAGCGGCTGTTGTTGTCCGTAGCGTGCAGGAAATCTGAAAGAGACAGGTGCCAGACGTCACTTCGATACAATCAGAGAATTGATTACGAATGTTATACACACCATCGATCCGTCTGACCTACTGCCTTACGGACTAAACTGCTGGAGTATTTTTGAAGCGAATCTAATGTTTACCCGTCGAAATTCGTCATGATCGCATAGGGCTTGCTATTAAGAAGTTTTCAGTGGTTTACCTTCTGTTGTTCTTGCTTAGCCAGTTTGTTATAACATAGAACTAGTTTGTAAGAGCGTATGATGCGTTTGTTGCATTCGTCTTTGCATTTCTTTTGTCCCATAATGAATGTGACCCGACCCTGCTTGAGGCCTCCGACGAACTACTTTCTGCTGAAATCTGCTGCCTGGCTCATCAGAAACGCCGATTTCGTGTTTTTCCCTGACCCAGTCTCGGTGACAAAATGTTTTATTGTGGCCGCCTTCTGTCGGCGTTACCGCAATGAAGCGAGACAGCTTCGCTCTGGAAATTTTATAATTTTATCCGTTTTACTGCCCTGTAAAAGACTGGCATGCAACAATACGAAGTTTTCGTGTACGCCTTATAATACTTCACGACAAATTTACTTGCAATCCCAAATTGGTCTTAACCTTTCATTTTCGTGTGTTTTATGAAAATGTTAATAAATGCAATGTATCGAGCATTATTTCGGTTTATTTGCAGTTTAAGTAACGTAAAAACTGAAAATAAAAGTAGTTTTCCGCTAGCTGAGAGAGTCACGAACAAAGTACGAAAAAACCTCAGTGGTAGGTTGTGAGCGTTGGGGTGGGCATTGGATTAAAGATCACTTTTTTATTCGTACAGCTGGCGCTCATGAGAACTAAGAATCTGTTTCTCCTCTAGCAGAGTAGAATAGTGTTCTAAGATTTTGTTCACATGCTCTAGTGCCATTGGTAACTTGTATCTGCATTTCATGTAGTGTTAACGCATTTTGTGCAAAATAAAGACTCCTTGCTTTGCAAGTGATTCATAAGGCGGGCCATGGAGGGCCCGCATAACTTTATGAGACAGCGCTTAGTCGCTACTTGTGATGTAGTGGGATAGACAGCACGGGGAATCGCCTGCTCAACATTCAATTTACACGGCTGTGAAGGAGGGAAATGCATGAAGACAATACGGCCCCCTACATTCTCTCGCGCTTCTATGCTACACAACTCCCCAAACCCTCCACTCCCCTCCACTCTCCACCCGGTTACACATCTGGAACACAGTTTATCCCTTAATAAGACCCTCCCGCACTTACAAGTAGTACACACGTTCAATATTTGATGTTAACTGACTTCGTTTAAAGATAAACATCAATATTCTACCGCTAGACCTGTACTTTTAATAATCTGCGATTTTTCCGTCCCTGTATTGTGAAAATTATTAGCCGTAGAGAAAAAAAAATAAACGAGATCTTTTTTGTAGGACCTTCTATTTAGTTTACAAGATTTGGTACGTGGGGCAATCGCAACTGAGAGGCATGGTATTTAATTGAGGGTGTTTCGTTTGAGTTGCACTAATTATGTATTCAAAACATGATCGGCTTCGGGATTTTAAAATCCCATCTTCGGGTGTTCGAAATTATTGTATTCGGTAACACATTGCACGTGGTTAGGCCAATCATTGCAAGAGCATGTTGGTTTAAACTGTCCGCCGCCAGACATCTTCACGGTAGAAACACCAACCACTGCCGGCCGGAGTGGCCGAGCGGTTCTAGGCGCTACAGTCTGGAACCGCGCGAGCGCTACGGTCGCAGGTTCGAATCCTGCCTCTGGCATGGATGTATGTGATGTCCTTAGGTTAGTTAGGTTTAAGTAGTGCAAAGTTCTAGGGGACTGATGACTCAGAAGTTGAGTCCCATAGTGCTTAGAGCCATTTGAACCACCAACCACTACTGAGTAGAGGGCCACGCCGGATGTCTGGAAGCGCGGTGTAGCGCAGACGCCAACGGTGTACAAGCAGGTAAACACCTGAAGATGGGATTTAAAAAGCCTGGAAACCGGTTATGGTTCGACTAAATAGTTAGTACAAGTGAAGCAGATCTTTCTAAATTACTTATTTAGTTTAATTTTATGGTGTGCGTACTGTAAGACCTTCGGTACACACACCATCAGATTAGTTGACTTATCGCTCTAACGAAGTAGGCGAGTGTCAGCAATATGTCTCGTGGTCTTATCGTGGCGTGTTTATCTTCTGCCGGTAGGTCAGACGATAGAAATGCCACTTGCACGCTTAGAGTAGCAGGTTGACTGTGACCAACTTTAAGCAGAACTTGATTAATTTTCTCACACATTTATTAAAACAATAAAAATCATAGATATTACGTAACTTGATTCTGGATGCTGTTTACAATTGACAATCTGAAGTTCCTTTGGTCTTGGTACGTTAATCTTATTCTCACATATCTCTGATACTTGACAAAGTGTCTATACATTTCTCTTCATGGTTATGTACAGGAATATGATAATCTTATTAGGCGCAGACTGAAACTTGACTATAGACTGATGCAGACTGACTAATCGGAGGTATGTACACTCGTTATAATACCTCGCGCGTTCAGGTATTACTGCGCCAGTGTGATCCGCGAGGAGAAAATGTTCTACGTTAGCAGCAATCTCATTGGCTGCGTTACATACACTCCTGGAAATTGAAATAAGAACACCGTGAATTCATTGTCCCAGGAAGGGGAAGCTTTATTGACACATTCCTGGGGTCAGATACATCACATGATCACACTGACAGAACCACAGGCACATAGACACAGGCAACAGAGCATGCACAATGTAGGCACTAGTACAGTGTATATCCACCTTTCGCAGCAATGCAGGCTGCTATTCTCCCATGGAGACGATCGTAGAGATGCTGGATGTAGTCCTGTGGAACGGCTTGCCATGCCATTTCCACCTGGCGCCTCAGTTGGACCAGCGTTCGTGCTGGACGTGCAGACCGCGTGAGACGACGCTCCATCCAGTCCCAAACATGCTCAATGGGGGACAGATCCGGAGATCTTGCTGGCCAGGGTAGTTGACTTACACCTTCTAGAGCACGTTGGGTGGCACGGGATACATGCGGACGTGCATTGTCCTGTTGGAACAGCAAGTTCCCTCGCCGGTCTAGGAATGGTAGAACGATGGGTTCGATGACGGTTTGGATGTACTGTGCACTATTCAGTGTCCCCTCGACGATCACCAGTGGTGTACGGCCAGTGTAGGAGATCGCTCCCCACACCATGATGCCGGGTGTTGGCCCTGTGTGCCTCGGTCGTATGCAGTCCTGATTGTGGCTCTCACCTGCACGGCGCCAAACACGCATACGACCATCATTGGCACCAAGGCAGAAGCGACTCTCATCGCTGAAGACGACACGTCTCCATTCGTCCCTCCATTCACGCCTGTCGCGACACCACTGGAGGCGGGCTGCACGATGTTGGGGCGTGAGCGGAAGACGGCCTAACGGTGTGCGGGACCGTAGCCTAGCTTCATGGAGACGGTTGCGAATGGTCCTCGCCGATACCCCAGGAGCAACAGTGTCCCTAATTTGCTGGGAAGTGGCGGTGCGGTACCCTACGCCACTGCGTAGGATCCTACGGTCTTGGCGTGCATCCGTGCGTCGCTGCGGTCCGGTCCCAGGTCGACGGGCACGTGTACCTTCCGCCGACCACTGGCGACAACATCGATGTACTGTGGAGACCTCACGCCCCACGTGTTGAGCAATTCGGCGGTACGTCCACCCGGCCTCCAACATGCCCACTATACGCCCTCGCACAAAGTCCGTCAACTGCACATACGGTTCACGTCCACGCTGTCGCGGCATGCTACCAGTGTTAAAGACTGCGATGGAGCTCCGTATGCCACGGCAAACTGGCTGACACTGACGGCGGCGGTACACAAATGCTGCGCAGCTAGCGCCATTCGACGGCCAACACCGCGGTTTCTGGTGTGTCCGCTGTGCCGTGCGTGTGATCATTGCTTGTACAGCCCTCTCGCAGTGTCCGGAGCAAGTATGGTGGGTCTGACACACCGGTGTCAATGTGTTCTTTTTTCCATTTCCAGGAGTGTATTAATACGCGGATCGGCGGAAGCAGAATTTGGTCCGTCTCTAAGACAGCGCCATCTCGTAGTGCGGAGACGGAGGAGCGCTGCGCCTGCGCTGTTGTGCTCAGCGGGGCGCGCTCTAGTGGGTACGCGCTGACTACGCCGAACTATGTGCACAACAAATTTTGTGCTAGGAAATATTTTTGCTAGACGCTGCTTTTTTCGACTTATTCGAGAAAAAAATAAAAACATGACCTTCAAATCCACCCCCATCCCAGCGTTCACACCACACCGGTCAGGATTCTTAGTGTGTTGTTCATGATAATCCCTCATAGTCCAGTGCAAAAATTTGCGAGTTCACAATTTTTGTCTCCTAATTTCGCTTCATTGACTGGTTTACTGTAGGCCATGAGCTGTACTTGCTGGCTGCTGGCTGATACGGAGCGACGTGCCGCTTGCAGGTGAAGGTGATGCTGCGGGTGTCCGGCGGGGAGGGCGCGCCAGCGTCGCACCTGAGCGTCGACTGCGGCAAGAAGCAGGTGGCGCTGTTCCAGCCGGCCGCCGCCGCCACGGCGCCCGCCGTCGACCAGGACCGGCGCGTGCTGGCACCCAAGCTGTTCGCCTTCGACGCCCTCTTCTCGCACGACCACTCCCAGGTGCGCCACAGACACCGACATCTCGCGTAGCTATGTCTCCTTACTCTGATCACCACTACAACAAAATACACTACTGGCCAATAAAATTGTTACACCACGAAGATGTGCTACGGACACGAAATTTAACCGACAGGAAGAAGATGCTGTGATATGCAAATGATTAGCTTTTCAGAGCAATCACACAAGGCTGGCGCCGGTGGCGACACCTACAACGTGCTCATATGAGGAAAGTTTCCAACCGATTTCTCATACACAAACAGCAGTTGACCGGCGTTTGCTGGTGAAACGTTGTTGTGATGCCTCGTCTAAGGAGGAGAAATGCATACCATCACGCTTCCGACTTTGATAAAGGTCGGATTGTAGCCTATCGCGATTGCGGTTTATCGTATCGCGACTTCACTGCTCGCGTTGGTCGAGATCCAATGACTGTTAGCAGAATACGGAATCGGTGGGTTCAGGAGGGTAATACGGAACGCCGTGCTGGATCCCAACGGCCTCGTATCACTAGCAGTCGAGATGACAGGCATCTTATCCGCATGGCTGTAACGGATCGTGCAGCCACGTCTCGATCCCTGAGTCAACAGATGGGGACGTATGCAAAACAACAACCATCTGCACGAACAGTTCGACGACGTTTGCAGCGGCATGGACTATCAGCTCGGAGACCGTGGCTGCGGTTACCCTTGACGCTGCATCACAGACAGGAGCACCTGTGATGTTGTACTCAACCACGAAACTGTGTGCACAAATTGCAAAACTTCATTTTTTCGGATGAATCCAGGTTCTGTTTACAGCATCATGATGGTCGCATCCGTGTTTGGCGACATCGCGGTGAACGCACATTGGAAGCGTGTATTCGTCATCGCCATACTGGCATATCACACGGCGTGATGGTATGGGGTGACATTGGTTACACGTCTCGGTCACCTCTTGTTCGCATTGACAGCACTTTGAACAGTAGACATTACCTTTCAGAAGTGTTACGACCCGTGGCTCTACCCTCCATTCGATCCCTGGAAAACCCTACATTTCAGCAGGATAATGCACGACCGCATGTTGCAGGTCCTGTACGGTCCTTTCTGGATACAGAAAATGTTCGACTGCTGCCTTGGCCAGCACATTTCCCAGATCTCTCAACAATTGATAAAGTCTGGTCAATGGTCGCCGAGCAACTGGCTCGTCACAATACGCGAGTCACTACTCTTGATGAACTGCGGTATCGTGTTGAAGCTGGATGGGAAGCTGTACCTGTACACGCCATCCAAGCTCTGTTTGACTCAATGCCCAGGCGTATCAAGGCCGTTATTACGGCCAGAGGTGGTTGTTCTGGGTACTGATTTCTCAGGATCTATGCACCGAAATTGCGTGAAAATGTAATCGCATGTCAGTTCTAGTGTAATATATTTGTCCATTGATTACCCGTGTATCATTGCATTTCTTCTTGGTGTAGCAGTTTTAATGTCCAGTAGAGTAGATTCAACATACACATTCTCAAAAGGATGTGCTAGCCTGTTATCGGACAGATTTGAAACCAAGTTTTCACGGAGTACTGAATACTTGACAATGTTTCAAGAGTCCAGCCGGTCGTCGTTTGCTACCACGCACGATATTTCGTCTGCGCATTTGCTGGATATATTCACGTGAGCCGTTGAAGACTGACACCAGCTACCCACGGCGCACCTTTTTTTTATAGCGCTGTATGCGGTTTCGTCTAGTTAGAATAACGAAGCATGTTAGACAGAAGAAATGTGGCTCTTTGAGTCAATCTGTTTACCGTAAATCCACCGACATGCATTTCTCTTTTCGGACTCCGTATTGACCTAACACATCGTACTAGTAGAGGGTGGCTAACTCTCCTGTATTTCTCAGGACCTCCCGTGCTATGAGTTTCTCTTTTCCTTAAAAAAATCTCCCTTGTAAATCATATGTTTCTCCAGAATATTTCGTCAGTGATCACTGTTCTAAATGTTAATCCCTTGCAGTACTGTCGATAGTCGTAATTGCCTGGCCGATAGACCCTTAAAAGCCTTCCTATAATAATCGATACTATTGTCAACGTACAGTCTGTTGTCTGATCGTGCTCCAATTACGAAAAGAAGACAGTTTGGCTCAAAGGAAAGCCTAGGTGTGTGGAAGGGGAATATTTCCTTATTTCCGGCTCAATACTGGCAACTCCCGGAAGCTCTCGCCTCGTACCGACAAGCTGCTGCGGTATCACTTTCACTCGGAAGTAACAAAGACTCGCCAGATCAGGTAGTTGAGGCGTTAATGCTGGAACGTACTTGCTACGTTATTTATTTCTCAGTTACTCACACAACACAACGTTTCGCAACGCTTAGAAAGAGACAGTGGTAATAGATCGCTTAAGTTAGCAGCAGTCTAGAACAGAGAACTGTCAACACGGAACGCCCAAAAGTTAGTAGACTTCTTTCCGTGATAGTACCCAATATATTCCCAATATATTGTTTAGTGTCCTCGTGTGTCTCCATTTGCTTTTGAAATGAATAAAGTTTTATCTGCAAAACACAAGTTCCCCAAACTATGAAACCGTATGACATAATAAATTGAAAGTAAGTAAACCGTGCCAAAACCATTCCTAGATAATAGATGTATTTGTGCATTTAAAAGTCATTGCAACTAAATCTCCGTTAAACCTCCCTTATAATTATGGTCAGATGTTACTTATCACCCTTAAAATCACGATCAAACGTTGGTCGCCCTTAATGGGTGTGCTTAATACACTAGCACATACGGCACAAATAGTTTCTGACTATAAGAAGATCTCCAACAAAGAGACCACACAACAGTTCGATTTCTGTATTTCTTTATATTTGTGGTTCGTGAAGTTCACTGCAGCTCTAAAGTATTCTCGTGAAAATCGAATTAGAAGTTTTCCGAGAGACTTCGGTTCCCTAAGGAAATTATTCTCGACGGACCAAGTAGCTCTGTGGTAGAATTCTCGCTAGCGATGTGACTGATCTGCGATTCCTGGCAGATTCAAATATGTGAACAAAGATGCATGTTCCACGAGTATTTCTGTGAAGCGTTAAGTACATCAAGTTAAAAAAATAATTCGTAATGCTTTTTATAATTTGAACAATTTCTATGAACAATCATTGATAAAATTTCGGTAATTAAGAAATTATTTGCAATGAAAAATGAATTTTTGTTTGCGATATGTGATTAGAAATACGAAGTGCATTTTTCATAAAAATGACAATTAGGTACGGACGAAATAGCATAACTTTGATGAAATTTATGTTTAAGTGACGTATGTGTCGTACTGAAACGAAAAATTTATGACCAAAACTAGACTCCAACCAGGAGTTTATGGTCTCGAGCGGTACTGATTTCCCATTATTATGTGTTTTATGCTTGACAGAAATGCTCGTTGAAATGCCGCTTTGTTTAAAAATTTACATTGCCTAGGAATCGAAACCAGTTCCTCCGAGGGACAAGCGAGCATTCTACCACAGACGCACTGCCTGTCAAAAAATTGGCCCTATGCTTTGAAGAAATAAAGGCGCCCGAAAACTGCTAAGTCTTTCTTTAGAGAATTTTTGAGAATTGCTTCGAACTGCTTGGGTTGATTGATATTTGAGTTGCTAAGTTTACGTACCATCCATATAAAAAAGTAATTAGCTCACTAATCTATGACCAGCCTTCAGTTCAAATGGATGCTTTTTCTGGCAAATTGTCAGGCCGCTGCCTGATTCAGAAAGGAAAAAATATACGGCATTCGGCAAGAAGAATAGTACGGCAACGAAGTAGCACCCTTTCTTCCTCTGGTTGCCAACGTCTCTTTGTAGCTTGGCAGGTTTCTCGTGGAAGAAAGTTTCGTAGGCAAGCAATGCTGCACACGCTTTCTCAGCCTATGAATCTTTCATGGATGAACATTTTTAATCTACGGAGCACATAATGGAATACGACAAAACAATAATTATTTCTGCTGAAAATTCTTTTTGGAAAGTCGCCGTTAATGACCGTCTTGCATGACGGGCATGGCGCACGCAGCGCGCTAATAAAGTCTGAGATATGATTAGATGCTGTACGTCTTCCATGCTCACCTGAAGGCGTTCGGCAAGTATTCAGACGAAATATCATGCATGGCAGTAAAAGACTACCGACTTCATTCACGAAACATGCTCGAGCAAACACTTGCCTACCTCCTCTTCTGTCTTTGTCAAAGCCTATTGCAAAATAAAGTGGTCCCAAGCAGTTTTGCTTAGCTGACAAAGGATATTACTAGCGTGCGTCGTAAGTATCAGGTTTCCATAGCGATAAATATTACACCTGTTGATGACATGAAGTGTTTTGCGTAGTTCTATGACTGCTGCCGGCCAGAGCGGCCGAGCGGTTAAAGGCGCTACAGTCTGGAACCGCACGACCGCTACAGTCGCAGGTTCGAATCCTGCCTCGGGCATGGATGTGTGTGACGTCGTTAGGTTAGTTAGGTTTAAGTAGTTCTAAGTTCTAGGGGACTTATGACCACAGCAGTTGAGTCCCATAGTGCTCAGAGCCAATTGAACCATTTTTGTGGCTGCTAAACGTCGCCATTTTGTGACGTCTTCGCCTGCAATGCATTGTTGCGATGCATTTCTCAAGGTGCGACTGAGACCAGTGACAGTAATAGGAACCAACAGGCTGTTGCCACGCAGCTCTGTTGCGACGCGACCAGTGTAGCATTGATTCCAACCACTGTCGCAGCTCGTAGTGTGTAACGCGACGGAGAGCTATTATGTTAAACTGAAATCTAAATCGTCATTTTAAAATACAAAGGAAAGAACGACACCGTAATGTATCCAACAGGACGAACAAAAGGCTTGTCACCATCACCATCAGTGTTCTGCCTAAAGGCAGGTTTTCACATGGTAGTTCTCCAGGCTGTCTGGTCTTCTGCCATCCTCTTCAGGTCTGCATAATTTCCTCTTCCCTTTATGTCGTCTATCACCTTGTATCTCCTTCTTCCTCTCAGTCTTCTCCCACAAACCAATCCTTCCAAAGCATCTACTAGCAAGCACTCCCTTCTCAATGAATGTCCCAACCAGTTCTTTTTCCTTTCTCTTACAACCTTCAGCAGACATCTTCCCTCACCAACCCTTTCCAATACTCTTTCATTACTCACTCTTTCCATCCAGCTTATTCTCTCCACTCTCCTCCACATCCACATCTCAAATGCTTCCAACCTTTTTCCATCCTCTCGTCTCAGAGTCCATAATTTCTGCCCCATATAGTGCCACACTCCAGGCAAAACATTTGACAACCCTGTTCCGTAGTCCTTTATCTAATTTGCCACAGATTTCTGTTGAATGCCTCCTTCGCAATGGCAATTCGAGTTTTCACCTCCTGGTGACATCTCAAGTCTTCATTTATTGTGCTTCCGAAATATTTAAATTCACTTACTTGACTAATGGTAGATTGACCTATTTTAATATTGGACAGTCTGCGTCTTATACTGATGACCATACTCTTTGTTTTCGCTGTGTTTATTTGCATCCCATATTCCACACAATCTTCATTCAGATCTTTGAGCATGTTATTCACTGTCCGCTCACTTTCTGCAAATCTTATACATTCTATTCCCTTCCCACCAATACATATTCCTCTTTTCGGATGTAAACTTTTCGCAATAATCTCTTCAAGGTATGCGTTAAACAACAGTGGGGAAAGGTAACAACCTTGTCTAACACCTTGTCCAATGCTGCTTCCTTCTGACATTTCATTTCCAATCCTTATCCTTACATTCTGGTGTAAATATAGATTCTGTATCAGTCTCTCTCTTTCCAATCTACTCCCTTCCTCTTCTAGATATCCATCAGCTTATTCCACTGAACTCTGTCAAAAGCCTTTTCTAAATCTATAAGAACAGCAAAGATTTCTCTACCTTTTTCCATATATCTTTCCCCTATAGATCTTAGCAGGCCAATAACATCTCTTGTTCCTTTTCCTCTTCTAAATCCGAACTGCTCCTCTGCAATCCCTCTATCCAGATTGCCATATAACCTTCTATTCAACACTCTCAGCAAGACTTTAGCTGCATGAGAAATTAGACTGATGGTCCGGTGCTCTTCACATTTTTTAGTATTTTCTTTTTCTCTATTGGTATCATAACTGTTGCAGCGAAGTCCTCAGGCCATTCCCCTTTGTCATATACCTCGTTAAAGAGGTAAACTATTTCTTTTCTTGCCTTGTTTCCCAGACTCTTCAACAGTTCCGCTCGCAAATCATCTATTCCACATGCCTTCCTATTCTTCATCTCCTTCAGCGCCTTTTCTACTTCTGCTTCCAAGATGGTAAATCCCTTTCCATCTTCCGGCACATATTGCTCCTCTCCAACCTTAATTTCGCTTTGCATTTCATCCCCCTTATACAGACATCCAATATATTCTTGCCATCTGTTCAAAACCTCCTGTGGTTCTTCTGCTTGAGTACCATCTGCTCTTTCTATTTCCATGTTATTCCTCTTTCTTTTACGTTCAAAAACTATCTCACTAGCCAGTCTATTTCCTCTATTTCGTCGCATTTCTGTTTCATCCATTTTTCTCTTGCTTCTTCAGTTTCTCTTCTTAATTCATTATTCAGTTTCCTGTACCTCTTTTTGCCTTCTTCAGTTTCTACACTTTTCCACTTTCTACGCTCTTCCATCTTTTTCAACATGTTTTCTGTTATCCATTCTTTCCTGGTGCTTTGGGGTACTCTAATTCCTAGTACTTCTTTGACAGAGTCCATGAGTCCTTCCCTCATTTTTATTCACTTGTCATTAACACTTTCATCAACACTATCTCTTTGCCATTTTTCCATAAATCTGTTCTCCAAATCTGACGCCTTTCCTACCTCTTTGAGTCTATCTATATTTAGTCTTTCCTTTGCTTTACCTCTCCAGACTTTTTTCGACTTCACTTGTATTTCTCCCATCACTAGGTTGTGGTCTGAATTTATATCCGCTCCTGGATAAGCTTTAGCATTCTTCAAACAGTTCCTAAACCTGATATCTTTCCCTATTCAAATTTGATATCCATGTGTAACGTCTCCTTTTGTGGTGTTCAAATAATGTGTTACCCACTGCTAATGAATTTTCTTTACAGAAACTAATTAGTCGTTCACCTCTCTCACTTCTTATTCCTAATCCAAATTTTCCTACTGTTTCTTCATCTCTTTCTTCACCCACCGCTGCATTCCAGTTCCCCATAATGATAATGCAGGCATTTCTATTTTCTTTCTCGATGAGTTCTTGGCTTGTGGCACAGAGTAATTCATAACTACCTGTAAATTACCGCTAATAATTCGATAAATATAATATTCAGAAAAAGGGCACTATGTGCCTCAAACCGGTAAAGAAATAAAATTTCTTGCTTGTAACGGTTTGCCAATTATCTCAATAAACTAAATAATGTCGCTGAAGATGGATAAAATACTCAACGAAATTGTTACACTGGCGGGAAAAATGGCACCACCAAAAGTAATTAATACAGCGTAATGATATTTCGTTAAAGACTTTGTCTAGGCTACATATTTAAGAGACCGGAAGATCACAGGATAGCGTAAACGTGAGAAACGCCATTGCAGATGCGAAATCCTTGTACATTAATAACCGGTGTGACCGCCAGAATGTTGAAAGCAAGTATGCACACGTGCATCCACTTTGTTGTACAGGGGCCAGATGTCAGTTTGTGGGATGAGGTTCCAAGCATGTTGCACCAGCACAGGGTCGGTTAATGCTATTTGTGGATGACGCTGGAGACGTCGCCCGATGATGTCCCATGTGTGCTCCATTGGAGACAGATATTGTGATCGAGCAGGCCACGGCAACATGTAGACACTCTGCAGAGCATCTCGCGTTACAACAGGTGAACATTATCCTATTGAAGAACACCTCTTGGAATGATATTCGTGGAAGGCAGGGCAACAGGTCTAATCACCAGATTGACTCAAATTTGCAGTCAGGGTGAGTCGGATAACCACGAGTATGGCCCTGCTGTCATGGGACTCGCACCCCAGAACATAACGCCAGGTGTAGGTCCAGCGTACAGACAGGTTGGTTGTAGACCCCAATTTTCCTCCTTCTAACCAACATACGGCCGTCGTTATGACCGAGATAGAACTATATTTCATCAGAAAACACAACAGAACTCCACCATGCCTCCCCCCCCCCCCCGCCCCCTCCCACCAACGAGCTCTCGTTTGACACCACCGAAGTCGGAAATAGCGGTGGTTTGGGGTCAGCGGAACACACGCTGCCGCGCGCTGTAGCCGCGAGGTCTCAGGCGCCTTGTCACGGTCCGCACGGTTCCTTCCATCGCAGGTTCGAGTCGTCCCTCGGGCAGGGAGACACACGCTGGAGAATTTCTGACTCGGAGCTGCCCTTGGCGTAACCGATTTGTAACATTTACTTGTGTCACTGTTGTGGCAACTGCTGCTCAAATTGCTGCTGCCGTTGCAGCATGATTCGCTAGAGCCAACAGCCACACATGATGGTCTCCAGTCTCGGTAGCATCACACCGCCGTCCGGACCCCGTGTCCTTGCGTCCTTACAGCGTCGTAATCACCGCTGCCATCAATCATTTATAGTGGTTGCATTCTTGGAAGTCTTTCTCCATTATCGTAGAAGGAATATACAGCTACTGGTAGCCCTATTACACGACCTCGTTAAAACTCAGTGATGTGTAGATAATGGCATTTGTCGCCTAAAGGACATTCTTGACCAACATTAGCTCCGTCCAATCTCTTAGGTAACTAAAGCTCACGGCAGTTATTCCATCTATGTAAAGCGAACCTGATTTACATCCTCATAGGGTCGCCCTCTCATCCAACTGGTGCGAACCCTGAATAGATATCATCTTTCTGATGTAGAAAGCCGCCTACTAATTCTAGTTTATGTCACACAAGTCGTTTTTGGTGGTGAAATTGTTTTTCCGCCAGCGTATACTACTGATTTCATTCTACGCGGGTCTATCATATTTCAAATATTATTTAACATGTCATATCAAGCTATTTTTCAGTGCTGAAACGTTGAGTTACAGGAAAGTAATAGTATCTAGATTACTACATAATTCGTCAATTTTTTATCCAATGTGGGCAGTAGTTGCATACACATTATTCATTAAGTAACGGATTTATATGTTCCATTTAACGCCTAACCCAGCGTTCTTCATTTTCTTACATGTCTATTCATTACACAGAAACTCTATAAACCTGTTAGTCTCCTATCTGTAAAAGTGTCCAAAGCTTCGACGAAGTGCACTGAATAAACATTTATTTTATCTGCAAAAGGGTCATCTTAGAACTGCTTACAGTGCAAGTAACCATTTTTGTGACAGACTGGATGAAACCGGTGATAATAGCTGTTGAGAAAGATGGCATCGAATCAGCTTACATTAGTATCCCAAAAAAGAAAAATATATCTAGACTTCATCAGAAAATTGGGGAATCGTGAATTGAAAGCAGTAAGGCAAGCAGATTATATTTCATCAAAACTAATCTCAGAAAACCTAGGGAAACTTTCCAGGTGCTTTAAGGGGAAGTAAAGGAGCACTTGTTGAAGCAACATGTTCGAACGATCTTCGTTATTTTCACGATGTTGTATAGTTTTCTATATTGCAGTCTCTCGTCAACGGTGAAAAAATGAACTTACGTTTGAAAGTAGACCTGTAAATAAATTTTACTGGTACTAAACTATTGTACATTCGACCAGTGAACACATACAGCAAGGAGACATGTACAAAGAAAAAGGAAATCACAAAAGCATTGGACGAGTTCCTGTATTTGGTGTTATTGACGTTGAGGACAGAGTGCAGAGGGGAAAAGTTGAAGGGAAACGCCTAAATTGCTTTTAGTTAACATAACAATTTTTTTAAACTCAGCTTCCACTGCGTCTGTAACGGAAAGTTTACAATCAGTATGTATTACCAGTTTGACTTATATGAAAATAAGACACGAGCGTTTAATGCGGAAATTATTCAAAAACGTATCTCAGGAAGTAATGGTGAAATGTGTGCTGGCAGTTATTATGAGGGACAGGAAAATAGTTTATGGATCATTCTGTAAGACGTAACTGTAAGTAAAATTAAAGTGTAAAGAAGATGGGGGGGAGGGGGGGGAGGCATGTAGCTAGATGAATGGCTGCAGATGTACAATGAAAGTTCGTTGCTGGATTCGGGAAGATATAAAAAGCTAGAGATGACGTAATGAAAGCCATATTGATGACACTAAAAATCATGCTGGAACAGGATGCATGCCTCTCTCTGAAGAGCATATTGCAAGTAAAGGTCTGGGAAGACCTATATTCAGCAGCGGTTGACTATAGAATAAGACATTTCATTAGTACAACTAACATTTTCAGAAGAAATAGACAAAGGTCTGTTTTCCTAAAGGTTGTATTGCGAATTCTTTTACATTGACGAATGCAATGATACGTTAATTAATAAAAATACACAACTCAGTATCTTATGAGTATATGTTCCTTGATATTTTTTGCACCATTTGCATTTGATTGTTTAAATTTTTGGAGGGTTGTGTCGGACATGAAGCTGTAACATGTTAACAGTCATATTTGTTGCAGAATATTTTAGTTGGATGCTAAATGATTACAAACTTCAACTTCTCCATCAGCTAACCAAGTCTGTCAAGAAATCTGTCAACTTGTTCCCAGGTGAAATCTGCTCCTCGCAAAAAATTCGTGGACTCAGCCAATCACAGCCTTAGGTCTTCATGTTTTTTCATCAAATTACAGTAAATGTCTTAACTCGCTTGCAGCATTGTCTTATTCGACAGATACTTTATTTTCAGTCGCTCTACGTATTTGCACATTAGGTTTAGGAACTGATATATACTTAAGATGTACGTTGGCTATCTAAATCTTTATAGCAACCGCAAAATACTGTTTTCTATTCATCACTGAACACTGTCGGAAAAAACTAATTATTTCCTAAGTCAAATTCCATGGCCAGATCTTTGTGTTTCCGCGAAGCTTCATGGCGATCACCTTTTTACATAGTGGAACGATATAAATTCTCAGTGACTTCTATGATTATCGTTACAAGAATTCTGAATTTTTCTAGTGCTTCCCTCATGTTATTTACAACGTTTTTATCTACTGATTTTTCCATATTTGCCCATTAAGGAAAGGAATTGAACTATTTTTGCTAGCTGTTTTGTCCGATTCAACCGCAAGTTGCTTTTTCCAGTACTATCTGGACGCACCACCGTGTTAGTTCAACATTCCCATTGTTATAAATTGGGCTAAACATCGTCAGACCCTAAAAACTAAAGAATAATATCACTTGTACTTAAAGATACAATAAATATAATAGTACATCGTAGTTTAAGTTAGTGTGCCGCAAAACTCACTAGGAACAGATAACATGTTGCCACTCCAAAACGCACTGTTCTTTGATAATAAATGTCTTGAGTGGTTTCGTTCCTCCAAAGTTCACACTGTAGTGGCGTGACAGGTGTTATCACGAGCGCTGGACTTTTGAACAGGTATTTCCAACCTTTTACTTTCGTGAGACGCACTGAGAGGAAGACAAATGTTTCTGGGCCGCACATAACGTACTTAACACTTACAATGGACCAATGAGAGAATAGCATAGTGTGACGGGAGTTTAATATTGAAAATATTCAATTTATCATAATTTTACATAAACGGAATTTCATGGAAACTTTTTTTACCAACCGTGTGATAGATGCTCAATTCTTGGGCCACAGTGATACTTGCTTCGGTCGGCATGCTACCCGCGGGCCGTAGGTTGGACACCTCTGGTTTAGACACAGCTTTTTTTCGATGCAATCCTCTGTCCGATGCTACCCACGCTTTTCCTATACAGTCAAGCGACAAATAGCATCTACGCAGAAGGAATTAGACTTCTCTGTTACGTTGTTTCAATCGGTATAGAAGTACTGAACACAAAAAATCATATATTTCCCAGTGGAACAAAATTTTTGTCTTAATTCACAAGTTATGAGCCAATATACACTATAAAAAGCAGGATTCTCGGTGGACTGTCAGATGTTTTATGCAGACGTCACTTACGAAACTTAAAATCCTCGGTTGACATCTTCTGCTATTGACTTTACTCTGCGAAATGTTTGGAACGTGCTCTTTAACGCTCTGGGATCCACAACAATTAATATTAATTCTAGGTTGTTCTTAGCAGAGTATTACTTACAGTTACCAATATGTTCGAGGACGAATGTACAACTTTTAGCTTTTACATTTTTGAGTCCTTTTGTACAATGCATTACACATATGTTACATTGGGATTGAAGGTAACGGTCTCGGCATGGATAAGATAAATGTATAATCACAGTTTTGCGTTCTGAATCGGTTTATTACAAAAGCTCATGCAATAGGAAAGTGATCAATTTTGTCATTTTGTCATTCTAGCACTGGATTTACAGTAGCAGGATTCTTTAATTCTTTGGACTTATCTTCAGTACTTGGACGTGCCCTCTTGTATTTTCCTCGTGCAGCAGATTTCAATGGACTTGCCAGATTAGCTTGAAACTGTCTGACACAAACATATTTTTCAGACAGGGCCTTTCAGTCTTCTCTATTGTGTGCCAGAAGATACACAAATACCATCTTCTGGATTTTATGGGATATTTGTATAGCGATGTCAACAAATCATGAAGACCTAGTTCTCCCATTTTACAGTTGTACATTTGAACAATGGATGGTCTTGAGACAAGAATACGTTCTTTCTTAGTCCTATCCCATCTTTTTGCCAAGTCCTTTGGCTCTACACCTGTTGTTATCGTACCATTTCACAATGATGAACTTGCCTGTTGTGTCAACTTGTGAAGCTATAGTACCGCATCCTTGCGCTTTCATCTGCTTTTGGTCGGGAAGAGTACATTGCTTGAAACTTCCTCTTCAGTAGGCTCTCGGCAATATGACACGATGTGAAGAAATTGTCTTCATAAACAATAAAAAAGCGATTGTCTTCCACTGCTGCAGATAGGTTCATCACAACATTGTAACAGAGACCTTTTCCCGGTACATGCTTTGTTGCCTTAGAAGCTTCGCCTTGGTAAACGTCAAAATCATACAAATATCCTGGGAAACCAGCTCTAGCCCGCATTTTGAATCCCCATCTTGTTGACTTGTTTTATGTATGTTGTCGAAGACTACTGCGTCCTTAGAAAGGAATCATTATTTCGTCAACACACTGATTCCGCTCAGACAGTTTTCTCAGGCAAGCTTGTGAGAACAAAGTAAGCCAAGGTCGAATTTTCCATAGTTTATCTTCCTTCTGTGTTTGTTCAGTAACAATAAGATTGTCCTGGAAATGCAACAGAGGTTCTAGTTTCTGAAAGCGGCTTCGAGCCATTATATCAGAAACAAGATTATACGCCATATGTTTTTACCAACAACATCGCACACTAAGCATTTGAACCAAGCCCATTCGCAAATAAATACCTAAAAGCTGCTCCAGCTCAGCTAAGGTAATGTCAGTAGTTGTACCTTATTTTTGAATACTACAAATATTAGTTGGCTGAACACAGATTTCAAGCATTTCACGTGGCACAAGGGATCTGAAGTACTGCAAAGAGTTGAGCACTTTTTCATGTTTGTCTTCTGGAAGCTGCACAAATGTATGAATTTCTGGAGTAAAGTCACCATTGATCCACGACAACTCTGCATCTTCTGGAACATCCTCAGGATTTACTGAAGCAAAAGCAGCCGACTTTTGCAACACCTATGGAGTAGAAGTTTCTTCGCGGTCTTGATGCGTGCTACCATTAGTCGGAATTTGATCATCATCCTCATCATCAAGTTCAGAAAAATCACTTTCATCAGGATTATTTAGAACCTCAAGAATGACATTAGTCGTTGACTGGAAGTAAAAGAAAATGCCTAAAAGTCACAATACGAACATTCATAAAAATAACCCTAAATTCCCGCTATTACACATATGTAACGTGAGTTTATTTCAACATTCCTTGGGTATTTCAATACACAGAACCAAAAGGATACAAATAATTGGTTCAAAAAATGGTTCAAATGGCTCTGAGCACTGTGGGACTTAACATCTGAGGTCATCAGTCCCCTAGAACTTGGAATTACTTAAACCTAACTAACCTAAGGACATCACACACATCCATGCCCGAGGCAGGATTCGAACCTGCGACCGTAGCAGTCGCGCGATTACGGACTGAAGCGCCTAGACTTGCTCAGCCACCTCGGCCGGCAAATAATTGGGCCACTAGTACTTATTTAAGGAGAAAATGTTTAATATATACCAATTAAAAACATATTATCCACACAGAGGATCTCACATACCTTCCGTGACATGATGGGGATCAACTTCGTGCTCTGTGGCACCTAAGAAGTTAGAAACATGGTCAAAGATAATATTTCTACAGTCGTTCCAATTATTGCTCACAGAATGCGCTGCATGGCTTGTACAAAGGCGTAACAGTGGGCACTGGTGAACCATCATTGGCTAAAGACCAGTAAAGCCCATATAAAACTTACTAGAGGGTTAATATCGTAAGTGGGAAAAAATATTTGATGACTTCTCGTCAAGCAGCTCATCTTATAATCGTTCGATGATTATCATAGTAACTCGCACGAACAGAATATTGGGACTACCTTTTTAATTGCCAAATCGAGCTGTTAGTTGACATAATATTCCTAAACGACTTGTCTCTGTGACACAACACCAACAAATCCTGAACCTTACTAGGTGGCTTATCGGTAAACGTGAAGATATTATAATACGAGTAGAAGGCCATTTCTGGGAAGTGTTTGTTGCTGAATTGCATAGAAAACATTTATGGAAACTTAATATTTGTAAATGCAGTCAAACCGTTGAAATTTATTTGTAATGTTTATGTTTGTGTGTATTTGTATCATCTCAAAAAGATTTTACCTGATGTGCCTTGATCGATCCAGGGGGAGGTGTGTTCGAGTGCACTCACTGACGTCATCCACGCCGTCATCAGTGGCTCTGACGGATGCGTCTTCAACTTTGGTCATCCAGGTCTGGGTAAGCTAAACCGTACACACATACTTTCACAATAATCTATCAGTTACATTACATAGTGATACATAAAAACAGTTAGTAGTATAATTTCCAGCACTAGAAGAATTATAATGCTTTTGATAGGAGCCAAATTTATTAGCAATAATTTGTGACATATATTCTCACTTTTATCACCTGTGCTGTCATCCGAGGGCACAGTAGTTGTCCTGTTGTCCTCAGCTGCGTGTAGTGTTACGTAGACTGTTTTCACTTTAGATCTGTCCATGTACGAGGCGTGATTTTTTTAAAGTAAGTAACGGTTTGACATAACAATACCAGAAGTAGACTTTTGTTAGAAATTTTATTTTCATGTGAAGTTGTGTTGTTTAATCTACTTTTCCACACAGTTCGCACAAATATTAAGGCACTTATCCCATCATACAGCGTTTGAATACCATCCTCGTAGGAGTCTGCAACCTAATTAGGTAACTTTTCTGATAGCTTAAGCGATCTGTAACAGTTCCATAACGCATAGTTTGCACTGTTTGGACACTTGAGGAAACTTATCACCGAACACTGTTCTTTCTCACTTTTTATAAACTTTCTACAGTAATGAATGAAGGTCACCAACTTTGTTTGCCGCATTTGGCTTATTGTATATAAATATTTAATTGTATTCTCTTGTTTAGATATTAAACACTAAATGCTGCGATCAGAAACAGCTCTGAAATTTTTAACTATCTATAACGTAACAATACTTCACATTTCCTTTTCGATTGCTTGTAGATGCTGCTCTAGCAAGTGTTCATTTTGTTTTTCTGGGTTTACAGCTATTCTTCTGCTTTCTGTCATTCGAATTTTCACAAGGGCTGCTCTATGACTTAATCCGCGTTTACTTCATGTTATGTTTTGAATGTTATTTCTATCTACTTAATGTCACTGTGAAGTGTTGTATCTGTGCTTGTTATGTGTGTGGTCTGTGCGGTGTGTGTGTGTGTGTGCGTGTGTGTGTGTGTGTGTGTGTGTGTGTGTGTGTGTGTGTGTGTATGTGTATGTGTGTTTCTTTCTGGATGTCGTTGTTTCACAGCATTGAATACGGCATTTGTTGTGTTTGTTTATTCTTGTGATTTTCATGTCTTGTATGTTGTTTTGATCATGGTTCTGGTGCTTTAAGTGCTCTGCAAATGCGGAATGGTTTGTTTCAAAGTTCGAGCAGTTGGTATATTCTTTAGCGCGCTTTAAAAATTCCTAAATGTCATACCAGTACATACTGTATCGCAGTTGTGGCATTTAAGTTAGTATATTTCTGCTTCCTGGATTTTGCTCCTCTTGATTGTTGGTTGGCTTTTATTTGTTTGGAAAATTTGTACGGTTTCGTATACCATGTATATCATGGTTGTTTGGCACTTTGTATGTTAGTTTATGTGTGTGAGTCATAGTATACAATGTTATTTATTTCCATGTGCTGGTGTCATTGTGCATATGCGTTGAGTGTATTTGTGAATTTGTGGCTCGCGAGTTTCCAGCATTTCTGGGGATGATGTTTCTTTTGTATCTGTGTTTTAATTTTTTATATAGCGTGTGTACTATGTGTGTGCCACACCCATTGTTTCTCGCTAGCTGTGTGATCGTAGCCATTTCTTTTTTCATAAATTAACTTGCTCAGCGAATCATGTCTATTCCATATAATATGCACCTTGCTGCTGCTAACTTCTGGTAGTGCGAATGATGGTATGTGTAATGTGCAACTGTATCTGTGACTCTTTACTTTATGTATGCGTCGAAATAGTCTTCGCCATTTTCCTTTAGCATTGCTATACCTACAAAATTTATTTACTATTTTCCTAGCATGAACGTTCTGTTTATAAGTGTCACATTGATATTTCGGAAGAGTTAATATACCGTTTTTCTTTTGGGTCATCTACCACACAAATAACATCGTTTCATTCGGTTCTATATAGGCGGACCTAATGCGAAAATTACCGCCATAAAAAGCCTCATATGTTTCAGGAACGGAGAATCAGAATATTGCAAATCAAATTCGATTCTTATTACATCTTTTCAGAAATTCTCCTGGCTACGTGAAATACGTAGGTGAAAAGCTGAACTTGCCCTAAAATCAGTGAGGGGGTTTTATCTGTTAAGAAAATGTATAGTAACAAAAGTGAAGTTAATGCCAGATGATTAATATGGTAGGTGAATATTTAAATAATAATAGATTTTAACTGTTAGCTGTGGATTACGGCTGCACTGGACATGCTGGAAAGTAAAAGACATATGAAGCGTGAGAATGCAGATGGGGACAGATGAAAGATACGTGACTGAACACAGCTGGCGCTTATTGTCTGCACTAAATTTAAGGCTAACTAAAATCTACAGAAGAAAAAACTCATCAACAATAGTTTAGAATGCCCAAAGCCTAATGACTAAAAACCGCTTCCAATGATACTGTTTCTTGCGAGCGTGTTCTGTGTGGAGTCCGAAAATGATAGTTTCCTTCGTTTTCAGTTCAGGTTCTGAGTGAAGAGCGAAATTTTGCTGCGAACTGAGTGTTACGTAACCTCAACAATTCCTTCATACAATTGACAGAAGGTATATGACACAATGTTAATTAATGGCCACATTCGTTAAATGGTAATTGTGTGTGTGAATACGTAATGAATACTGCTGTTTTAATTAAATTGTAAGTGTCTACGCTCAGAAGAGGTAGTGTCAAGAACTAAAAACGAATACTAATCACGTTTTTAGAGTCCTGTACCTCGGCTGATGAAAATGGAACCCTTATAGTATCACATTTTTGTGATTCTGTAAGGGTAGGAACCGGTAGACGAATTAAGTTCATATTTATACCACATAACAATGTCTACGGTTTCTTGGCGGTGTACAAGATGTAAACTTCTAAGTCAATTTAATCAAAAGATACGTTCATTTATGTCCCATATTATCGTAATCGCAAATTGACTAATCGAATCTTATAGGTTACTTTCTGTTGACGTACAGTCATGAAAGCGGTTTCAAGGTAAAAGTAAAGGAAAAATTACCGAAAATTGTTGATATGTAATACCACACGAAATTATATATATACGTCTGGCTATCTTCCCGTCTGTTAAGCCTCCTTTTTTCTGAGGAACGTGGAGAGGTATCATGTTCAAATTTATTTGACATACTAAGGTTGACGGTCCCACCTGAAGATACCATTGCCTAAAAGACTACTGTCCGAGGCTGAGAGGCTATCCTCGGTGTATATTTTGCCGTGTATATCATTCTGCATTCGATCTGGCCATTGTTGTTAATAGGTTCTGATGATATGTGGGAAAAACCGGGGCAAGACGGAACCAGAGGGCAGAATGGAGCTATGGATTTATTTTGGCTGCAAAGTACTGCACTCTAGAATCACTTTCAGGAACTATTATCCAAAAGAAAATTATGGCAAGAATCCATTGTAGAAGAGTCTGCCTTTGGTTGTTGTGCTAATGACGTGTTTGCGCTTGTTTTTTGTGTACATATTTCAATATTAGCAACCCTTTATCTATAAGGTAAGCGAAAATGTCTCCATAAATCTTTCGACAGATCCAAAATTGAATGCTAGGCCTTTTATTTTAGGGCGATTAGAAGAATCTCATTTTTCGAAGCACTTTGCGGATTTTGAACTGTACCTAACCTCACAGGTAGGAGCGGAACGGACAGAGCGAAACGGACCTAAGTTCTGCTCTACCCTTGGTAGCGAACCATTCTTTCCTGTTGTTTACTTTTTAGTATTCATATTTATTCCAACAATTCTAAAATACAAGGTTTTACAAATGTTGCTAGTGGTAGCTCTTTTTCATAGATGGTTAGAAGAGACGAAGACTGTATGACCCAGTTTCTTTCGATGCCTCTAAGTTGCTAACACTTGTACACTAATATGGTTACTGTTTTCCTGTACACTGTAGGAAATATCAGAGTTACGAATGTGGAGTGTGGTTCCGTTCTGCTCCAGGCCTGCGACACAACGAACCAATAACCAGCCTTATTTAGTTCTTGTATAATATTCGTCTTTGTCTCTATTGAACAGATTTCTTTGCTTCACTGTGTAAAGCGTACATTAAAAGACACGAAGATTTTTTTACGTCATTTTATTTTAAATGTGGTCATTTTAATGTCAGCCTTACCGTCCTGCCCCGTGTTCCCCCCTGAGGATTAAAGTAGTCATTTCTTCTCAGCTCAGCAATTCTTATCCGCTCCGTGGTAATACACACGTGTGACGGTAAGGACTACCACGCTGCTCCTCTTACTACGCTAACGATGAGACGGTTGATGTTTGCCGCTAGGATTTCACCACTCTTGTTGCGCATGCACACAAGCTCTTTCCACTCCTTGTCCCCATTAGCTCTGACACTGGACATCTCGTGACATGACCATACTATGACGCGAACGGGCTATCTACTGATGCTGGCACGACAGTGGTCGTTTATGCAACTATCGGTGCTTTAGCGGCGGTAGTCCACACTTTTCTTTTCGCTTCTTTCCAAACGCGTGTTGCTTACTCAATACTTGCACTCTACCAATACTATGCTTCGGTAGTTTTGGTACAGTATATAAATGATGTAGTAAATGGTAGGATAACTAGTACCAACTGTAGCACTGATAGGGAAAGAAACATAAATGAATGCAAAAGAGAGAAAGTGGGAGTCAACAAATTTTTTTTGTTTGTTTTTTGTCTGTTTCCTCGTTTTTCTCATAAACAGAACCACACATCGTTCCTTATTTTATTGTGTATCTTATATCCTTACAGAACTGTGTTTCATATGTAATGAAAATGAGTTAACCGCGGAACTACTGTGCTTTTATGTAACCCAAGCAGTTACTTTTGCTGCAGGTACAGTCTACATGCGGATACTAAACATCCTGTATAATAATTGTTGATATTCGGTACTCAAAGGAACTTTCTTCGTCGTATCAAAGGCTCTTGAAGCACAAGCAGCTCTAACGACGAGTTCGTCAACGAATCTGTCAGAAATTTTTGTAGTGGTGTCAGATGAAACCGATGATGCGCCGTTCGAGAGATTAGACTTGCTCAAGTGAAATTGCAGCCGTAGTAGATATCGACGTTTCATTAGTTGTTTCAGAGATGATCATCGTAATTTTTCCTGGTTTTCATGAAGGCTCGTGAGCAATACGTATGATAGATTATGGACAGATTCTACACTTCTGCAGGTAATCCCGTAGGTGAGTAGTAACTGCTACATTCCTCAGTGCTTACACGTGGCTTCTACCTTGTTTCCAATGGTCCTTGTATCATTGGAATCATCAGTAGCCACAGCCACATTCCCCAGTACTTAAACCTGACTTCTGTCTTGGTTTCGATGGTCCTTGTATTGTACACTTTGGAATGATGATAAACTCGGCTTTAGAAGCCATCTAACAACTGAAAATGCTATATCCTATTGTCTCTATGAGGTACTGGATGGATTAAACAAAAGGTTTAGAACGTTAGGCATTTTTTTTATTAAACTAAGGCGTTTAATTGTGTTGATCACAAAATGTTGCTCCAGAAGTTGGACCATTACGGAATACGGGAAGAAGCTCACAGTTGGTTCAGCTTTTACTTTAACAACAAACAGAAAAAGATCATTATTCACAGTGTTGAGGATGGGTGTGGTGTGGGATCTGAATGGGGTACAGTCAAACTGGGGGTGCCCTAGAGATCAGTGCTGGGGCCACTCCTGTTCCTTAATTATATCAATGATATACCTTGTAGTATTATGGGTAATTCTGAAACATTTCTGTTTGCTGATGACACTAGCTTAGTAGTAAAGGATGTTGTGTGCAAGACTGGCTCTGTTCCAAATAGTACAGTTCATGGCATAAGCTCATGGCTTGTAGAAAATAAACTAACACTAAATCACTGCAAGACTCAGTTTTTACAGTTTCTAACACACAATTCAACAAAACCCGACGTTTTAATTTTGACAGAATGGGCACATGTTAAGTGAAACTGAATAGTTCAAATTTCTAGGTGTTCACATAGGTAGGAAACTGTCGTTAAAACCCCGCGTTCAGGATCTTGTTCAAAGGCTTAATGCTGCCATTTTTACTATTCGAACGGTATATGAAGGAAGTGATCGTTCGACACGAAAATTAGTCTACTTTATTCCCATTCACTTATGTCGTATGGTATTATATTTTAGGGTAACTATTCCCATTCTCAAAGGATATTTTTGGATCAGAAACGGGCAGTTTGGGCAATAGGTGATGTAAGTTCGCGAACCTCATGTCAACCCCATTTCACTAATGTGGGTATTTTGACATTGCCCTCTCTACATATGTATATATCCTTTACTGTCGTTTGTTGTTAACAATATCAGATTATTCCCAAGAATTAACAGCATTCATTCACTTAATTCTCGGTAGAAATCCAATTGGCATTTGGATCGCACTTCCTTAACCTTTGTGCACAAAGGTGTGTAGTATACTGCTGTATCCATTTTTAGTAAGCTACCACAATAATTCAAGTATATCAGCAGTAATCCACGCGGTTTCAGACTGAAGAGTTTACTAATGGGTAACTTCTTGTATTCTATTGAGGAATTCCCTGAAAGATTAAGCTGATTCTTATGTTATATTGTTGATTGCGTTTACTTTAACTTACGGGTGGACTCTTTTGGCTTGATAAACATTTTGTTTCATCTATTATTACTTTTATGTTGTCATTTCATGTAGTGACACGTTCCATGACCTTGGAGATTTGCTCCTCAATTTGGTCCTACGGAACTAGACATGTAAAAAAATAAAAAAATAAATGGTGCACACTGAAGAACGCCGGTCGCATACTAATGTTTCGTAGCTCATGTTGCCCTTTATGTATTCTCACTCAGCTTCTAGATGGTTCAGCGCTTCGGATTACTAAAGAATCTGCTTAGACACTGAAAACTTACGTAAAGAAAGCGATCGAAATGAGGTAACGACCGACAGTTATCAACACACCAAACAAGCAAGTAATGTGATTCTTCAGTTTCTCCCGGCATATTTGTTGCTCGAACAGTCCACGGGTGTACTGCCGGTCCATATTGTCCAACGGGCACAATATTTCGGCGATCAGACATGTCGCCATCGTCAGGTGTGCTGACGAACTGAGCTCCTGAGTTTTTTTTATTATTTTTTTTAGAACTTTTCATTCCTTCTCCTGAGGAGAGAAGGCGGGCTGTTCTAGGGTTTGTCTGTTTGCCCTTTATCAGCCATATGTTAGAATTTTTATTTTATTTATTTCCATTTTGTTTATATATTTGATTACATGCTATTATTTTATATTGGGTGTCTTTAATTTTACGCTACTTTTTGGTGCATATAGTGTGAAAGAATATTGATTGAGTTAATTATGCAAAAACTGAACTTATTTAACAATATAACTAACATAACAAGACTAATTGTTTATTTAATTGAATCTAGGGTGCGATTAGTGTACTGACTTTATAAGGGATGTGGGCGTGATATGACATTATAACTGGAAGTGACACATTAACGTAATGGGGGATTCTTATAGTGCTTACACTTATTTTTCCCTATGTAATAAATCTACGAAATGTAATATGTTGTGGGACAGTGTTGTTGGCCGGCCGCGGTGGTCTAGCGGTTCTAGGCGCTCAGTCAGGAACCGCGCGACTGCTACGGTCGCAGGTTCGAATCCTGCTTCGGGCATGGATGTGTGTGATGTCCTTAGGTTACTTAGGTTTAAGTAGTTCTAAGTTCTAGGGGACTTATGACCACAGATGTTGCGTCCCATAGTGCTCAGAGCCATTTGAACCATTTTTTGACAGTGTTGTTGTTGTGGTAGATATATTCTAGCTTAGACTAATTTTAATACTAGTGTTTACAAGTTCTCCTTTCCTGCTTTGCAGTACTTGGAGCTGGTTGCTACAATGCTTTTTTTTTTGCCTTATAACTAGTTTTACATATTCTCCTTTCCCTTTGGTGGTACTTGGAGCTGGTTTTTACAAAAGCTCTTATCTATGATTTCCTTAATGCTAGTGTGCTTTGTGTTATGGGGTGTGTTGTGTGTTGAATGTTGAATGTGGGGGGCTGTCGTGGTGCACTAGGTCATTTGTTGCTGTGTTATTGTCTTTCGTGTAGGTGGGGTGGGGTGTCATTATGGGTGCTAAGTCGGGGAACTCGGTTGATGTATTTTGTGCTACTGTACGCGCCGGGTAAATGTATTTCTTTTTCGGGCGTCTTGCTGTGCGTGGCTTGGTCGTCAGTATGTCTTCCATAACGGGTCGTTTGTGTAGGATGTGTGAGCCGTATCTTGCCCTAAGTTTTACCAATATTGTTTGCAGTGGGGTTATTTCTGTCGTCTCGTATACTACGTCGCTAGGAGTGCGGTATGTTAGTTTTGCTATGCTGCGTAGTAGTCGGCGTTCTGTCGAGTATAGTCTGTTTGCTATTATCTTTGGTATTCCGCCCAGTGGTGCAGCGGCGTATTCGCATATTGGTCGTATGTACGTCTTGTATGTGTGTATGGCTGTTCTGGTGGAGCAGCCATACAGTCGTCCTTGCACTTGTCGGATTAACTGTTGTCGTTTCCTCGTTTTGTTGAGCAGGTATTGCAGGTGGGCTTGGTAGTTGAGGTGCTTGTCTTGGTAGACACCGAGGCATCTCGCGTTGTCAGTCAGCTGTAGGGACTCATTCCATAGTCGGAGTGTTATGTCTTCTTGTTTCTGCTGATGGCGGGCGGCCGATTTAAATCCCCTCCCCCCGCGGGCAGCTCTCTTCGCCGTCCGCGCCCGTGCGCCGGCAGTCGCGAAGACATGGGCGTCGGAATCTGTTGTAGCGTCGATGTGCTTGCTACGTCCGCCCTGGTCGCCATTTCGTACTTCTTGCTGAGAGTCTTCTTTATTACATTCACTGCCGGGCCCCAAGCATTGCTGAGATTGTAGCCGCAATCTCGGTTGATAAGATCTTCCTTGTGCGAATTTCGATAGCCTCCCTTATAACGCTGTCCCAAGATTTAGAGGTCTGAGCCCGGATCTAGGTACGCTCATAAACCATCTCGTGTTTCCCGGACAGACAGTGCTCAACTACCGCCGACTTATTTTGATATATCAGTCGAGTGTGCCTTTGATGTTCTCGGCAACGACCTTCGATGGTGCGTACTGTCTGTCCGATATAAGTCTTCCCACACTCACAGGGAATTTGACATATGCCGGCCTTCCTCAAACCGACGTCATATTTCACACTTCCCAACAATGACCGTGTTTTATTGGGCGGGCAAAAGACGGTTTTAACTCGGTGTTTCTTTAATATACGGCCGATTTTCCCCGATAGTGCGCCATTGTACGGAATAAAGGCAGTGGCTACCCGGCATTGAACGTAATTAAGAAGACTTTCAGCAAGAAGTACGAACTGGCGACTAGGGCGGACGCAGCAAGCACATCGACGCTACGATAGATTCCGACGCCCACGTCTTCGCGACAGCCGGCGCGGGCTCGGACGGCGAAGAAAGCAGCCCGCGGGGGGAGGGGATTTAAATCGCCCGCTCGCTCTCAGGAGCTCAGTTCGTCAGCGCACCTTACGATGGCGGCATGTCTGACCGCCGAAATATTGTGCCCGTTAGACACTATGAACCGGCAGTATACCCGTGGACTGCTCGAGAAGCAAGTAAATCGTTGAGAATCCTGACTCCCGAAATCTACTGTGAAAACTACCATAGTCTACACTCCCTTATGACACTCTATGGTAGTCTATGGTACCAAATTTGCACTTCTTCATTAAAAAATTAATTTAATTTGGTCCATCATTTTAATAACCCTGTACTATGTCCAGCTTCATTTACTCCGTGCACAGAGGTCACGTACACTTACATCTCTGCGTTGTAGTTACACTGATGTAGGAGTGCCACTAAGGTGCTAGCCGCTTTGGGTTTGCGCAGGCAAGACGTACTCGATGGTGGGCAGCGCGCAGTCGGCGCACACCCTGGGCGTGATGCCGAGCGCCATCGCGTGGCTGTACCGCGCCATCGCAGAGCACCGCGCCCGCACCGGCTTCCGCTACTCGGTCAGGGTGTCCGCCGCAGAGGTCGCCGGCCACATGCGGGACCTGCTGGCGGGACACGCCGACGGTAAGTGGGGCTGCTGGCAGCGCAGGCCGAACAAGTCATCTGGCACTCACTGCACTTTCTTCGGGTTCTTTCATACAACGTGCTCTTATGTGTGTTTTTTCCCATTGTACTGCACACGACTCAAAACGGATGTGAATCATAGTTAACTAACAGAATGCAAAAAGTTGTTCTGAAACAATATTGAAAGGTGGGAAAATACTTAATTACTGGTGAAAAGCAGATTATGGAGTCTCCCAAGTTGAAATTGTGGGTCCAATCCTATTCCTTATACAGGGTGTTACAAAAAGGTACGGCCAAACTTTCAGGAAACATTCCTCACACACAAGTAAAGAAAAGATGTTATGTGGGCTTGTGTCCGAAAACGCTTAATTTCCATGTTAGAGCTCATTTTAGTTTCGTCAGTATGTACTGTAGTTCCTCGATTCACCGCCAGTTGGCCCAATTGAAGGAAGGTAATGTTGACTTCGGTGCTTGTGTTGACATGCGACTCATTGCTCTACAGTACTAGCATCAAGCACATCAGTACGTAGCATCAACAGGTTAGTGTTCGTCACGAACGTGGTTTTGCAGTCAGTGCAATGTTTACAAATGCGGAGTTGGCGGATGCCCATTTGATGTATGGATTAGCACAGGGCCGGCCGGTGTGGACGTGCGGTTAAAGGCGCTTCAGTCTGGAACCGCGTGACCGCTGCGGTCGCAGGTTCGAATCCTGCCTCGGGCATGGATGTGTGTGATGTCCTTAGGTTAGTTAGGTTTAATTAGTTCTAAGTTCTAGGCGACTGATGACCTCAGAAGTTGAGTCGCATGGTGCTCAGAGCCATTTGAACCATTTGATTAGCACGGGGCAATAGCCGTGGCGCGGTACTTTTGTGTCGAGACAGATTTCCAAAACGAAGGTGTCCCGACAGGAAGACGTTCGAAGCAATTTATCGGCGTCTTAGGGAGTACGGAACATTCCAGCCTATGACTCGCGACTGGGGAAGACCTAGAACGACAGTACACCTGCAATGGACGAAGCACTTCTTCGTGCAGTTGACGACAACCCTAATGTCAGCGTCAGAGAAGTTGCTGCTGTACAAGGTAACGTTGACCACGTCACTGTATGGAGAGTGCTACGAGAGAACCAGTTGTTTCCGTACCATGTACAGCGTGTGCAGGCACTACAAGCAGCTGAATGGCCTCCACGGGTACACTTCTGTGAATGGTCAATCCAACAATGTGTCAATCCTCATTTCAGTGCAAATGTTCTCTTTACGGATGAGGCTTCTTTCCAACGTGATCAAATTGCAAATTTTCACAATCAACATGTGTGGGCTGACGAGAATCCGCACGCAATTGTGCAATCATGTCATCAATACAGATTTTCTGTGAACGTTTGGGCAGACATTGTTGGTCATGTCTTGATTGGGCCCCATGTTCTTCCACCTACGCTCAATGGAGCACGTTATCATGATTTCATACCGGATACTCTACCTGTGCTGCTAGAATATGGTAGAGGCGGACCAATTCCATGGCCTCCACGCTCTCCTGACCTGAACCCTCTTGACTTTCATTTATGGGGGCATTTGAAAGCTCTTGTCTACGCAACCCCGGTACCAAATGTAGAGACTCTTCGTGCTCGTATTGTGGACGGCTGTGTTACAATACGCCATTCTCCAGGGCTGCATCATGGATTCCATGCGACGGAGGGTGGGTGCATGTATCCTCGCTAACGGAGGACATTTTGAACATTTCCTGTAACAAAGTGTTTGAAGTCACGCTGGTACGTTCTTTTGCTGTGTGTTTCCATTCCATGATTAATGTGATTTGAAGAGATGTAATAAAATTAGCTGTAACATGGAAAGTAAGTGTTTCCGGACACATGTCCACATAATATATATTATTTCTTTGTGTGTGAGGAATGTTTCCTGAAATTTTGGCCGTACCTTTTTGTAACACCCTGTATAAGGAATAGGAGTGGACCCACAACTTTTTGTAACACCCTGTATATGTAAAAGTCCTTGCACATTTGGTACACGGAGCGAGGTGGCGCAGTGGTTAAACACTGGACTCGCATTCGGGAGGACGACGGTTCAATCCCGCGTCCGGCCATCCTGATTTAGGTTTTCCGTGATTTCCCTAAATCGCTCCAGGCAAATGCCGGGATGGTTCCTTTCAAAGGGCACGGCCGACTTCCTTCCCCATCCTTCCCTAATCCGATGAGACCGATGACCTCGTTGTCTGGTCTCCTTCCCCAAAACAACCCAACCTCACAGTTGGTACTTTTTGCAGACAATATGACTGTTATAATCAATCCCATTAGACAGAAAGAAACCAAAGAGATCTGTAATGTTATGTGTGCCTCACTGCTTTTTTTCTCTTTAACTAATTTGTGCGTGATTTTATTCTGAGAAGTTCAGTAATGTGTCTAAATACTGAAAATATAAACGTGATTCAAAAAGTAGTTGAAGTGAAGTGAAGCGCAGCTGGACAGCAAGAAACTCTTTAGCGCGCAATCCCCGCAACGATAGTATTAGACAATTGATTTTATTTAAAAAAAGACTGTTAATCTGTATCTTGTGGAAAGAGGGCGTGTTGCTACGCCGTCGCTCAGAACGTATTGTTACATTTAATGAAAATTTACATTTTAGTGATAAAACTGAGTGAAGTATGTGTAAGAGTTAACAAACATTTATGTATACAAATGTTCTGGAAGTGAAGAATAGAAATATCTTGTTTTAGGAAAAGGAGGTGAACTTCATTGTCGTCGCCGTCTATCAATTGACAGAACTATAAGTGTACAAAGTTCACTAAAATACAGGTAAAGAAATGCAGTGTCTGAAGTTTTCATTCAATAAGTAACAACCTCTCATAATTTCTTAATTACAGTAACTGGCATAAGTTCTTGTACAATAGTATGGTGCTGAACTCCACTGACCAGTTTTGATGTAGCAGGACGTGTAGTTTGAAGGAAGTTTGTGTGTCAAGCAATCTCCTTTTCTCTGATTGATCTTACTTACTTACAACAGTGGTCCCTTGGGTATGAAAAGCTACGAAAACTTGGGCTCAAAGCTAGCCGCGATACGGCCAAGTAACCAACAGAGTCGTATTTTAAACCTTAAAGAACAATAACTTCCTCCAAATTGCAATACGTCAACAACTGGTGCAGAAGTTGATCATTCAAGGAGGCAGCAACCAAAATTCAGGTACCAGTTACGACTTAAAGTACAAATCTCAATCAAAAATCAATCTCTCTCTGTCTCCAAACACATATACAAACATTCATTAAAAAAAAGGTCGTTTTACAGATCTTACTAATTTTCCTCAACGAATTATAAAGGTCTGCTAAAAAGTTATGTGAGAACCCTTAAACCGTTTTAAATGAAACAAATGTTAATAACGTTCTATATCTTTATTCTTCCTTTCTATATGTATGCAGCACCTGCTGCTAGAGGATTCCGAACTGTAACGTGTAATACGGCAATGTATAATGTAGCTATGTCAGTGCATGAGGAAAATCGTGCTGAAATCAAAATTCAAATTCGAACAGTTTCTCCACGCATGGAACACCCTTTCCTCCAGCCTAACAGTGTCAGACCTCATACGAGCGCTGCGACATCTGTATCAAACCGTCGCCTTGGAGCCCTTGTCATCAATCATCTTCCAAACAGCCCGAAAATGATCCCATCATATTTTCATTTATTTCCAAAATACAGCTTCTAGCACTTTACTTCGACAGTGACGAAGCGGTGGAAGCAGAGGTGGCGTTATAGCTTCGTCAACAAAATCCGGCATTCTACAGAGACAGTATCAACAAACGGGTCTGTTGTCGGTAGAAGTTGGTTCGTCGCTTTGGTGACCATGTTGAGGAATAAGTATGTAGACGTGAACAATAAATATATAGAATTTTAATAACGTTTCTTTTATTTAAAAAGCTTTAAAAGTTTTCACATAAAAATTTGGAGTCGCTACTTTTCAGCAGGCCGTCGTATTGAGCGGTTCTCTGAAAAAGGACGCTCCATAATATTTTAGAAAACAAACCATTTTCAGTTCTTTACAACAGGAGATCAAACAACTATTGATGTTGTTCATGAACAAGAGCCAGGAAAGCGGTAGAACGCTCCAAATTTTTGGTTGTACGTTTTGTAACTTGAAGTGGATGAAGCATATTAAGCAGATACTGAGAGAGTTAAGTTCAGCCACTTTTGCTGTTCGCCTGCTACTGTTCTTGGAAACAATCGTACCACACTCCTGACATATTTTGCAATTTTCCACACAACAACGAAATGTGATATAATTGTCTGGAATTGCACAGCAATTCCCCAAAACAGGAAGCCGTAAGAGTAATATGTGGTATCTGTAAATGTAGATTTTTCCCGCGTATACAATTATGCAGAAAGAAAAGAATTTGGTCATATTCGCATTAACACTTATTATCTGACACGTAGGAAAGGAAATTTTAGGTCTAACCTAAAACCATTTCTCCTGGACAACTCCTTGTATTCCATGCACAAACATACATATGTACATATACTGTAAATTGACTCGTTCCACATCCTTTCCATAATAGAAGATCTACGGAACATGTATTTAACCAACTAACTAACTAACTTACTGGTACTAGGATAGTATGTCTCAGCAGTCAACATGGAACAGGTCGTTCAGCATTCACGGGCACTCCTAGTGTGCAACTACATCTACACTCCGCTAGCCATCTTACCGTAATAGGAAGTAAGTTGTGCAGGAGGAGAGGGAGTACAGTTTAGTTGTGATTTGGGGTGATATTCAAAATTTATTTCATCTTCAGTGTCTGAACTATTGTATTAACGGGAGACTTCTATCTGCCATCTATAGAATAGGAAAGTCACTAAATCAAAACTGGTGCTACAGAAAATGATCCAGGGAGGTTGTTCTGAATGTGTTTTCTGAAAATTTATTCGATTAGACAGTTGAAGAATCAATGCGTGGGGGCACTGTCTTAGATCTACATATTCACCGAACTAAACTTTTCGAATAAGTTGATTATAAGGCTGTGAATACTGTCAATGACTGCTATTATAAGAAATTTGAGGAAAGGTAGGAATATACTTTTAATTAGTAAGAGTGGCAAGAGACAAATTTCATCATATGTATGTAGTCAGCATCAAATATTCAGTTCTGAGGACGAAAATGTGGAGCACAAATTGTTACATATTATGCAATACGGTATGCCTTAGACATACATTGTTGTAAGGAATAGAACAGACCCATCTTGGTTCAGTAGCTCTATTTGAAAGTTGCTGAGAAAAGAGAGAGAGCGTCATGTCGCTTTTAAGTGAAGTAAAAGCCACGTAGACAAACTGCATGAAGCCAAAATGAGAGTGAGGGGAGCGCTAAGCGAAGCACTTGCTGAATTTTTAAGTAAGATTTTATGAACGATCTGACCAAAAACCCTAATAAGCTTTTGGTCTTCTGTAAAATCAGTGAGACTATCGCATCTATTCAGTCATCAGTGACTGGCACCGAAATAGAATATGACGCAGAGAAGGTGGAGAAACTGAATTTTCCGAAATTATTTCACGGTGTAACACCGAAATATTTTCTCACCTGTCAAACATGGCACAGACGCTGAAATAAATGATATTGAGATAAGCCATCGATGAGAAAGAAAACAACTAAAACTACTGTACACGTAAATGCAACTGGACCGAATGAGACATCTGTGAGACTCTACATAGGTTATGTTTAAGAACTTGTTCCCCATGTAGCAGTAGTTTATCGTAGATCACAGAGGAAACGAAGGGTCCACATCGATTGGAAAAAATCGAAGGTCATTCCCGTTTTCAAGAAACACCGCCCGACAGACACTTACGATTATAAGCCTAGATCGTGTAACATACCTGGAGAACGAAAATAACTCTATAACAGTCAACATGGTTTGTGTAAGCAGAGGGCGTGTGAAACTCTGATCCGTTCGACCGAGAGGTCGGCAACGCCGTGGACAAGGGCACCCAAGTTCATGCCGTATTCCTTGATTTAGAGAAGGCTTTCCATAAAGTTCCGCGCCGCTGTTTAGTGAATAAAATGGGAGCTTACAGAGTGTCTGACAAGACTTGTAATTGCATACAGGTCTTCCATGCATATAGAACGCGAAACGTTTATCTTACCTGAACAAAATCGACAAATGTAAGGGCAGCTTCGGCAATATCCCAAGGAATTGTTGTAGGGCCGCTACTATTTGCACTGTTTGCGGTATTTGCCCTAATGACCTATTGCTGTGGTGGTCAAACTGCGATCCGCGGACCGCATACGGTTTGAATCGTCTATTCGTGCAGCCTGCGGTGCTCAACTGTATTTTACAATAACACCAGCTGATTATACGGCGCGCCGGCCGCGGTGGTCTAGCGGTTCTAGGCGCTCAGTCCGGAACCGCGCGACTGCTACGGTCGCAGGTTCGAATCCTGCCTGGGGCATGGATGTGTGTGATGTCCTTAGGTTAGTAAGGTTTAAGTAGTTCTAAGTTCTAGGGGACTGATGCCACAGATGTTAAGTCCCATGGTGCTCAGAGCCATTTGAAACATTTGATTATACGGCGTTATCTGGGTATTTATTTATTCAATTTTTCTATTATTCCATCTCCTCCATCTCCCCTCTCTCTACCCATCCCCTCCTTCACCGCCGGCCGGAGTGGCCGAGCGGTTCTAGGCACTTCAGTCTGGAACCGCGCAACCGCTACGGTCGCAGGATCGAATCCTGCCTGGGGCATGGATGTGTGTGATGTCCTTAGGTTAGTTAGGTTTAAGTAGTTCTACGTTCTAGAGGACTGATGACCTCCGATGTTAAGTCCCATAGTGCTCAGAGCCATTTGAACCCTCCTTCACCCTCTCTTCGTCCATCTCCTCCACCCATGTCTGGCCATGTCCTCTTCTTCCTTTCTCTTTCCATTTCCTCGTCTCCTCTGTCTGTTCATCTAGTCCTTCCCTCCTCTCACTGCCTATCACTGGCTCCCCACGTCTCTCTGCGACTCTTTCCTTTCTCTGTCCAACTCCTCCTCTTCCTCTCTCTGTCCATTTCTCCCTCCCCTTCCTTCTGTCCATCTCCTCTTCCCCCTCTACGTGCCTGCCTCATGCTTCGCCTTCACTGTCTACCCATCTAATCGTCCTGTCTCCTCTCTCCAAGTTATCACGCTCACAGCAATAGAAGGCTGGTGGTTCTTACCCCCACAATGTTTATTTCCGTGTTGTAAGTAAAATGTGTGCCAAATTTGGTTGAAATCGTTTCGAGGGGCTTAAGATGGGGTTCACACCCTTGGTAACACCCGTGTACGCACGTAAAACGTATTTCCCATATATTTACCATATTTCACACGTATTTCACTTGTTTCTGTATCGAATTTTATCCTGCGGCTTCACTTGTATGCAGCTCAGCGTTTAAGGCGTACCTCCTGAACTGTGTGCTGCACAGTGATATAGGTCTGCAAATGTTTAGTTACGGAGTTAAGGCTAACAAAAGATTTTGCCTGAAATTTAGCAACTTCACTAATATGAAGCGTTCTCAAAACTGTGAAAATAAAGCATGATTATTCTGTTGTTATTGATTGGTGAATCTAATAAAACATGTCCCAGACGTGTATCTGCAGTAGTTTCCCAGAACATTCAGAGAACAGAGAAGCAAAGAAGTAATTCAGTACATTTTTTTTTAATTTATTAAGTACTTGACTCAATTTGTATTCTAAATTCCAGATAACTGCAGAAAGTTTTCAAACAGAAGATAAAGAGAATTTAATTTTGGAAAAAAATTATGGTAATAACGTTAACTGAGACTGTATGAATGTGTCAGATAATCTGCTTTTATTGATACCATGGCACACGTGGTTTCATGTTAAACCGGAAAAAGTCAAGCTTAGTGTTAAGGAAGTTGTACAGTCTTGGTATATACTGATTTTTTCACCACCATCCCCATTCTTTTTATAGGTAGGTAGCGCTTAACCCCCCCCCCCCCCTCCTCCACCAGGGGTGATTTCCGGACAGTAAGTGACATGAGCGTGAAGTTTGATTAGAATTAGCCCATTGGTTTAGGAGGAGTTGAGGAACATACATGCTTATGTGCACGATGTTATGGGCATAAGTGCAGATATTGTGATCACTGGTACCTTATATGTGCCCACAACAGTGTTACAGTTGTTTTTTCTCTATCTCTAAGTCTTCCCGCATACACGTGACATAATTTACTACCTGATGTTCTCTTTATGGTCATAACTGCACCACTAAGTGGACTACGCCTGTCAGTATAGATTAATTGTTTTGTGTCCATGCGTCCACACTTGAACACCTGACCCATAGCCCAGCTGAAAATATGCCTTAATGACTTACACTTGTCACATGTATTTGGCGGTACTAACGAGCCTAAGGACATAGCTGTATTTATTAGTCTGAAAATGAACTAAATACTGATATGTTTTTCAGTACGCTGTCCTAAGTCAGCAACAAAAATACGTACACTTATCTCCCTAACACCCTATACATACGTATATGCATTTTTACAATCCGTATGGATGCAACTGTCAACCGACACCCGAATGTAGAAAAGTCAGCTAACGTCAGGAGCTTCTTAAGAGTGTAGTTTTCTGTTCAGTAAAAAACAAAAACACAAAGAGAGTAGTATTTCAAGATGTGCCTAATCTTAATTGATGTTGGTGCATTTTACAGTGAGCTAAGCGCAGTTAAGCCCCTACGTCAGGAGTAGAGAGGTAATTAGTGGCGTGGTCAGGCGGGTTCAGAGGATGTGAGAAGGATAATGTTTTATTATTCGTTTTCAAATACTGGCAACTGACGGGCTGACAGCTGTGATAAGCTGCTGTGGTGAAAACCTCTATTCGAAAGGAACATGGATTTCTGAATGTGAATCATAGAGATGGTCGTTTTCAAATGCAGTATATATTTATGCAAGTGATATGAAATACAACACAAAGAACAGTAGAAGAACGACTTTCGAAACATTTAGTAAAATTTATTAGTCGTTGCTCAGAATGCATAGAGCATTTAAATATAAGTACAGTTACGGTTAACAGTTAATTAATAATCCGCTCACACAGACAACATAACACTTCGTCACGCAGTTACAGGGTCACAAGTTTGGAGACAGTGAGGGTGGCAGCAATCTGAAACAGAGAAGAGTTAACACAAATTGTTCCGAATAGTGCCGACATTTGACGATCAGTACTTTAGACCGGAGGCCAGCTTATTGTATCCCTACTAAAGCTAGTGTGTTGGAGGTTCATAACATAGTAATTTGTGAAGTTTACCAATTAATAGGATCGGTACAGATGTGCCCCGCGTTCTCACCCTACTATGTCGGTAATGGCCCGTGAGGAAAAAGGTCTGACGACGTTGATCAAGTGGATGACGCTGAAGACTCCTTGAAGCTATTCGTGGACGATGCTGTTGTCTGTAGGAAAACTGTAGGGAAATGCAGTAAGACCCTTCAAGGATTAACGATTGATGCAGGGACTGGCAGTTGACACTAAAAGTAAGCGAATATAACATATTCAGCATAAAAATGTGGACAGAGCCACTACTGTTCATTTACACCATTTGCGACAAACACTGGAAACAGTGCTACCGTAAAATATTTAGGGGTAACATAGGCCCACTACCATCAGCGCTATAGATGGACAAAGAGTGTGCTTTGCCATAGCACCCGTCCAATTAATACCCAAAAGCTGATTGATTCAGGCGATTTTTCGCTGGACAGCATCAGTAATAATTTTGGTATGTATTCATGTAATCTCAAGAAACGCTCATTCTCCATTTTCAAAATAGTCAGAGAACTCAGCAGTATCGAAGGAAATTGACGGAGATCCGAAATGTGAAATGATTTGCGTGAAGGTCACGGTTAAAGCAGGCTCAGACATGGTAATTGGATGTCTCTATAGGCCCCCTGGCTCAGCAGCTGTTATGGCTGAGCACCTGAAGGATAATTTGGAAAATATTTCGAGTATATTTCCCCACCATGTTATAGTTCTGGGTGGAGATTTTAATTTGCCGGATATAGACTGGGAGACTCAGACGTTCATAACGGGTGGCAGGGACAAAGAATCCAGCGAAATTTGTTTAAGTGCTTTATCTGAAAACTACCTTGAGCAGTTAACAGAGAACCGACTCGTGGCGATAACATATTAGACCTTCTGATGACAAACAGACCCGAACTATTTGAAAAAGTTAACGCAGAACAGGGAATCAGCGATCATAAAGCGGTTACGGCATCGATGATTTCAGCCGTAAATAGGAATATTAAAAAGGGTAGGAAGATTTTCCTGTTTAGAAAAAGTGACAAAAAGCAGATTTCAGAGTACCTGTTGGCTCAACACAAAAGTTTTGTCTCAAGTACAGATAGTGTTGAGGATCAGTGGACAAAGTTCAAAACCGTCGTACATAATGCGTTAGATGAGTAGGTGCCAAGCAAGATCGTAAGAGATGGAAAAGAGCCACCGTGGTACAACAACCGAGTTAGAAAACTGCTGCGGAAGCAAAGGGAACTTCACAGCAAACATAAACATAGCCAAAGCCTTGCAGACAAACAAAAATTACGTGAAGCGAAATGTAGTGTGAGGAGGGCTATGCGAGAAGCGTTCAATGAATTCGAAAGTAAAGTTCTATGTACTGACTTGGCAGAAAATCCTAAGAAATTTTGGTCTTATGTCAAAGCGGTAGGTGGATCAAAACAAAATGTCCAGACACTCTGTGACCAAAATGGTACTGAAACAGAGGATGACAGACTAAAGGCCGAAATACTAAATGTCTTTTTCCAAAGTTGTTTCACAGAGGAAGATTACACTGTAGTTCCTTCTCTAGATTGTCGCACAGATGACAAAATGGTAGATATCGAAATAGACGACAGAGGTATAAAGAAACAATTAAAATCGCTCAAAAGAGGAAAGGCCTCTGGACCTGATGGGATACCAGTTCAATTTTACACAGAGTACGCGAAGGAACTTGCCCCCCTTCTTGCAGCGGTGTACCGTAGGTCTCTAGAAGAGCTTAGCGTTCCAAAGGATTGGAAAAGGGCACAGGTCATCCCCGTTTTCAAGAAGGGACGTCGAGCAGATGTGCAGAACTATAGACCTATATCTGTAACGTCAATCAGTTGTAGAATTTTGGAACACGTATTGTGTTCGAGTATAATGACTTTTCTGGAGACTAGAAATCTACTCTGTAGGAATCAGCATGGGTTTCGAAAAAGACGTTCATGTGAAACCCAGCTCGCGCTATTCGTCCACGAGACTCAGAGGGCCATAGATACGGGTTCACAGGTAGATGCCGTGTTTCTTGACTTCCGCAAGGCGTTCGATACAGTTCCCCACAATCGTTTAATGAACAAAGTAAGAGCATATGGACTATCAGACCAATTGTGTGATTGGATTGAGGAGTTCCTAGATAACAGGACGCAGCATGTCATTCTCAATGGAGAGAAGTCTTCCGAAGTAAGAGTGATTTCAGGTGTGCCGCAGGGGAGTGTCATAGGGCCGTTGCTATTCACAATATACATAAATGACCTTGGGGATGACATCGGAAGTTCACTGAGGCTTTTTGTGGATGATGCTGTGGTGTATCGAGAGGTTGTAACAATGGAAAATTGTACTGAAATGCAGGAGGATCTGCAGCGAATTGACGCATGGTGCAGGGAATGGCAATTGAATCTCAATGTAGACAAGTGTAATGTGCTGCGAATACACAGAAAGATAGATCCTTTATCATTTAGCTACAAAATAGCAGGTCAGCAACTGGAAGCAGTTAATACCATAAATTATCTGGGAGTACGCATTAGGAGTGATTTAAAATGGAATGATCATATAATGTTGATCGTCGGTAAAGCAGATGCCAGACTGAGATTCATTGGAAGAATCCTAAGGAAATGCAATCCGAAAACAAAGGAAGTAGGTTACAGTACGCTTGTTCGCCCACTGCTTAAATACTGCTCAGCAGTGTGGGATCCGTACCAGGTAGGGTTGATAGAAGATATAGAGAAGATCCAACGGAGAGCAGCGCACTTCGTTACAGGATCATTTAGTAATCGCGAAAGCGTTACGGAGATGATAGATAAACTCCAGTGGAAGACTCTGCAGGAGAGACGCTCAGTAGCTCGGTACGGGCTTTTGTCAAAGTTTCGAGAACATACCTTCACCGAAGAGTCAAGCAGTATATTGCTCCCTCCTACGTATATCTCGCGAAGAGACCATGAGGATAAAATCAGAGAGATTAGAGCCCACACAGAGGCATACCGACAATCCTTCTTTCCACGAACAATACGAGAATGGAATAGAAGGGAGAACCGATAGAGGTACTCAAGGTACCCTCCGCCACACACCGTCAGGTGGCTTGCGGAGTATGGATGTAGATGTAGATACACCAACCCGGTAAAGGCGAGGTAAGTCAGCACAGTGTTTCACACATCTCTGGAACGGAAGACAGCCATTAGCACACGGAGGTGCGTGCAAAAATTGACAGTATTTACTCTCGTGGAGAGAAACGGAATTAATAATTTTAAAAAATCACTGAAACAGTGATTAAAAGTATTTTACTCAGATTTTTAAAAAAATTGAGTAGAATTACTCTCGCATTTGTTTATGGGAGGTCAAAGGTGGTAGTTTGAGATCAGTTGCACAGTTACGTTAATCTGTGTTGAAATGTACATCTACTTTAGTATTGTCCAGTGTCACCAGTTGTAAACAAACTGGTGATAAAAAGTGAGTCAAATAACTCCCGTAAGTACAAACGTTCATATTAAGAGAGCTATTTATTTCCAGCAATTTTAAAAGACCAACAAATCAGATACAAGCAGATAATTTCTATAGTCAGTGATATTTCATACCTGAATATAAATAAATGTAACATATCACGCAGAAATTGGCCGAGAGATCCATTACTGTTTGATTACACTGTTAGCGATACATTACTGAAAAGAGTGAGAGCCTTAAAATACTTAGGAGTAACCGTCTGGTGCGTCCTAAAGTGGAATTACATGACATTCATTGCAGAAACAGCTAATACCAGGGTGAGAATCATTTGAGGAATCATTATAAAACACTCGTTCGATCGAATGTTGAGCATTGTCATCAGTCTAGGAGCCTTACGAGTCCGATTCGTAGAAGAGAGGAGTCCAACGAAATTTCGTCTCAGGGAAGCATTACAGAGACGACTTACTTCAATGACAGACGCTGACAGAGAGGCATTGTGCATCACAGAGTGATTTACTTATGAAATTTTGAGAGTTTAAGTTCCTAGAAACGTCTAGCACATGTTATTTTCCCCCACACACGTCTCGCGAAATGATTACAACTACAAAATTAAAGAAATTGGGCATCATACAGAGCATTATCGACAGTCATTTTCCCATGCGCTATTCGTAAACGGAACAGATAAGGGGAAACAAGAAAGTGGTGCCAGAAGTAACCTCCGTCACACACCGTAAAGTTGCTTGCGGAGTACAAACGTAGGTGCAGGTATTTTCCAGGGATGGAGGAGGAGTTTGACACATACGCTTGCTACAGATTTTGTTTTTAGTGTTCAGTTGGTAGGGTAGTTCAGCTTTACCATTACATTATCTGTATTCACAATCTCTTTCTCCCCTCCTTCCCCCTCTCCAAATTTAACCTGCCATTACCACCAGTTTTAATAGACCCTAGATACCTAGAATCTGATAACAATAAAACTGTTTAAAAGGTTTTAATATAATAGTATTAATTGGTTTAAGTCAATGTTCAAATTATCACTATAGATCGACATCAGAGGAAATGCGTTTCAGAGAAATATAGATTTGAAAACACTCATCCATTAATTTAGGAAAGATTAGTTTCATGCTAATGATGTCAGACCTATTGTCGAGTCACATTAATGTGACCACTTGTGTCAAAAGCCTGCGTAACCGCCTTTTGCAGGGCGAACTGCCAGACGTCCAGAAAGGGAGTCAGTGGGTTTCTGGAATACCGACAGGGACGTGGAGCCATGCCGACTTTAGTGCCGTGGCCAGCTGAGGGTCGCGAGCAAACAGACTGAGGTGGTCTCACAGATTCTTGACTGAATTTTAATACGGGGAGTTTGATGGACAGGGAAATATCGTAAATTGATCCTGGAACCCTTCCAACCACGCACGTATACTGCGAGCTGTCAGAAGCTGCATTGTTCAAAAATGGGTCAAATGGCTCTGAGCACTATGGGACTTAACTTCTAAGGTCATCAGTCACCTAGAACTTAGAACTAATTAAACCTAACTAACCTAAGGACATCACACACATCCATGCGCGAGGCAGGATTCGAACCTGCGACCGTAGCGGTCGCACGGTTCCAGACTGTAGCGCCTAGAACCGCTCGTCCACCCCTGCCGGCTGCATTGTACTTGTCTTAGATGCTATCGTGCGTAGGAGAAACAAACTGCACTTAGGGGTGGGTATAGTCCTCATGACTAGCGGCATTGTGCTTCCAGAATGTCGAGATCACCCGTGGAATACCACAGAAACATTCCCCTCCTGTGCTTTGTTTCTGACGTTTCACGCCGCACATGCTAACGGCTATGTCTCCGATGGAGCATAAAACGTGATTCACCTGAAAAGGTCACCTGTCGCTACTCATTGAACGAGTAGTTGCAGTGATGGCGTGCAAACTGCATCCGTCGTCACCCAGGAGCGGCAGTCAGCGTGGGTGCACGAACCAGTATGCCATATGCAGCAACGTTCGCTAAACGGTAATTGAGGAGACATTGTTAGTAGTCCCTTTGGTATCGCGACGGTCAGGTGCTTAATAGTTGCACGTCTATTCGTCGGTAGACATCTCCGCAGGCGTCGTTGGCTCCTGTCACGTGCGACACGTGGTGCACCATTGTTGCCGCGGCGCTGGTTTGGCATAGGTCCATGCTGTCACGCACAGTATACTTTAACTGCAGCGGCACGTGAATAGTTTAAAACAGCCGTTTCAGAGATGCTTTCACTCTTGGTCCGAAAGCCAGTGATCTTGTCCTTTTGGACGTCAGGTAACTCACTCCGTTTCCACATTACGACAACGACTGCACTGTTTTCCGCGTCCTTCCCCCTCCCCCCCCCCCTCCCCGCCCTACCTCACCTTCCACACCTAGTGCTGCCACCTGCCATCTGTGATTGGTTGTTGCACGTTGGCGTCGAACATAGGCGTGGTCACAGTAAAGTGACTGTCTCTTATATTGACAGCTTCAATAATTTTCAACACACAAAATCGAATGGTATACTCACCATCCTAACTATTCTCCTAACAGTTGCGAATATGACTTCATGTCTGCATAGATTGGAAGTACGATTGTATATTGTTGGATGAGGGATCTACATCTACATCTATACTCCGCGAGCCACCTTACGGTGTGTGGCGGAGGGTACATATTGTACCACTATCTGATCCCCCCTTCCCTGTTCCATTCACGAATTGTGCGTGGGAAGAACGACTGCTTGTAAGTCTCCGTATTTGCTCTAATTTCTCGGATCTTTTCGTTGTGATCATTACGCGAGATATATGTGGGCGGTAGTAACATGTTGCCCATCTCTTCCCGGAATGTGCTCTCTCGTAATTTCGATAATAAACCTCTCCGTATTGCGTAACGCCTTTCTTGAAGTGTCCGCCACTGGAGCTTGTTCAGCATCTCCGTAACGCTCTCGTGCTGACTAAATGTCCCCACGACGAATCGCTCTGCTTTTCGCTGGATCATGTCTATCTCTTCTATTAATCCAACCTGGTAAGGGTCCCATACTGATGAGCAATACTCAAGAATCGGACGAACAAGCGTTTTGTAAGCTACTTCTTTCGTCGATGAGTCACATTTTCTTAGAATTCTTCCTATGAATCTCAACCTGGCGCCTGCTTTTCCCACTATTTGTTTTATGTGATCATTCCACTTCAGATCGCTCCGGATAGTAACTCCTAAGTATTTTACGGTCGTTACCGCTTCCAATGATTTACCACCTATGGCATCATCGTACTGGAATGGATTTCTGCCCCTATGTATGCGCATTATATTACATTTATCTATGTTTAGGGAAAGCTGCCAGCTGTCGCACCATGCAGGTCCTCCTGGAGTACGTACGAGTTTTCTGATGTTGCTACTTTCTTGTAGACAACCGTGTCATCTGCAAATAGCCTCACGGAGCTACATATGTTGTCAACTAAGTCATTTATGTATATTGTAAACAATAAAGGTCCTATCACGCTTCCCTGCGGTACTCCCGAAATTACCTCTACATCTGCAGATTTTGAACCGTTAAGAATGACATGTTGTGTTCTTTCTTCTAGGAAATCCTGAATCCAATCACAAACCTGGTCCGATATTCCGTAAGCTCGTTTTTTTTTTATTAAACGTAAGTGCGGAACCGTATCAAATGCCTTCCTGAAGTCCAGGAATACGGCATCAATCTGCTCGCCAGTGTCTACGGCACTGTGAATTTCTTGGGCAAATAGGGCGAGCTGAGTTTCACATGATCTCTGTTTGCGGAATCCATGTTGGTTATGATGAAGGAGATTTGTATTACCTAAGAACGTCATAATACGAGAACACAAAACATGTTCCATTATTCTACAACAGATTGACGTAAGCGAAATAGGCCTATAATTATTCGCATCTGATTTATGACCCTTCTTGAAAATGGGAACGACCTGCGCTTTCTTCCAGTCGCTAGGTACTTTACGTTCTTCCAGCGATCTACGATAAATTGCTGATAGAAAGGGGGCAAGTTCTTTAGCATAATCACTGTAGAATCTTAAGGGTATCTCGTCTGGTCCGGATGCTTTTCCGCTACTAAGTGATAGCAGTTGTTTTTCAATTCCGATATCGTTTATTTCAATATTTTCCATTTTGGCTTCCGTGCGACGGCTGAAGTCAGGGACCGTGTTACGATTTTCCGCAGTGAAACAGTTTCGGAACACTGAATTCAGTATTTCTGCCTTTCTTCGGTCGTCCTCTGTTTCGGTGCCATCGTGGTCAACGAGTGACTGAATAGGGGATTTAGATCCGCTTACCGATTTTACATATGACCAAAACTTTTTAGGGTTCTTGTTTAGATTGTTTGCCAATGTTTTATGTTCGAATTCGTTGAATGCTTCTCTCATTGCTCTCTTTACGCTCTTTTTCGCTTCGTTCAGCTTTTCCTTATCAGCTATGATTCGACTACTCTTAAACCTATGATGAAGCTTTCTTTGTTTCCGTAGTACCTTTCGTACATGATTGTTATACCACGGTGGATCTTTCCCCTCGCTTTGGACCTTAGTCGGTACGAACTTATCTAAGGCGTACTGGACGATGTTTCTGAATTTTTTCCATTTTTGTTCCACATCCTCTTCCTCAGAAATGAACGTTTGATGGTGGTCACTCAGATATTCTGCGATTTGTGCCCTATCACTCTTGTTAAGCAAATATATTTTCCTTCCTTTCTTGGCATTTCTTATTACACTTGTAGTCATTGATGCAACCACTGACTTATGATCACTGATACCCTCTTCTACATTCACGGAGTCGAAAAGTTCCGGTCTATTTGTTGCTATGAGGTCTAAAACGTTAGCTTCACGAGTTGGTTCTCTAACTATCTGCTCGAAGTAATTCTCGGACAAGGCAGTCAGGATAATGTCACAAGAGTCTCTGTCCCTGGCTCCAGTTCTGATTGTGTGACTATCCCATTCTATACCTGGTAGATTGAAGTCTCCCCCTATTACAATAGTATGATCACGAAACTTCTTCACGACGTTCTGCAGGTTCTCTCTGAGGCGCTCAACTACTACGGTTGCTGATGCAGGTGGTCTATAGAAGCATCCGACTATCATATCTGACCCACCTTTGATACTTAACTTAACCCAGATTATTTCACATTCGCATTCGCTAATAACTTCACTGGATATTATTGAATTCTTTACTGCTATAAATACTCCTCCACCATTGGCGTTTATCCTATCCTTGCGGTATATATTCCATTCTGTGTCTGGGATTTCGTTACTGTTCACTTCCGGTTTTAACCAACTTTCCGTTCCTAATACTATATGCGCACTATTTCCTTCAATAAGAGATACTAATTCAGGAACCTTGCCCTGGATACTCCTGCAGTTTACCAATATTACGTTAACTTTTCCTGTTTTTGGTCTCTGAGGACGGACGTTCTTTATCAACGATGATAATGTCCTCTCTGGTAAGCCGTCAGGTATTTTATCGTTTCGCCCAAGGGGGGGTCCCTCTATTTGTTTCGATTACTAGAGTGTACGTTTGCAAAATATCAATAACTGTATAATTTTTTTCTCAGTGGAAGGTCTTTCCTCTTCTCGCTTGACTTACTTATCCTCCTTGTAATGATGAACATGGCAGATCTGTTGTCGAAAGCCTCTGACTGGGAGCTGTTAAGGGCTAGTTGAAAGGTCTTCAGCAGCCAGCCTTCAGCCCATCTGAAACAAGTAAAAAGTGGAATTCCGTATTTATAGGTCATTCGTATTCACGTTACATCATTCACCGTAAATTGGCTAAAAATTCGGGAATCAAATTATGTAAAAATATAAAGTGAATGAAGTGGATTGTCCTTGGTTACGTTCCTCTCCTAGGATCTGCGCCGGGAGATTTCCTGTATATCTTGCTCTCCCTTTCCAGTTTCCTTCGAGAACGATGCGTGCGAAGTATAACTTCCACGAGGATGATGTGTTACATTTGGTAACTTCCTATGAAGGAATGGAACACTTTTGTTTCGCCCTAATGGTTTGCAAGCTTCATTATTCCATAAATTTTATAAATAATTTCAACAATGTAATGTACACCTGTCATTGTACAGCATCGGAGACGAAGCACACTCCGGACGTCCAGCTGAGGTTGTCAGATAGGAAATCATTGACAAAACATTTGATACGGTAGTGCAAGATAGCCGAATAAAAATTCGCAAAATTACTGAGACTGTAGGAACAAAACCCTGCAAGGAGAATTGCCTTTGAACAAGCTGCGTGCAAGGTGGTTGCAGCGATTCCTCACAGTCGGCCAAATGCGCATCCGGAACAGTATCTCATCATAATACTTGGCGATGTTTAACCGCAATCTGCAAGACCTTTTGCGTCGATTTGTGACCGTTGATGAGATCTTGATCCATCAATAGAAACTAGAGTCAAAACGGCACTAAAATCAATAGACAATAGCTACTAAAAGTCCATCGAAGAAGGCAAAAACCATTTTGCTAGCTCGTAAGGTGATGCCTACTGTTTTTATTTTTAATTTTTTTGCTACAATAATATTTATAGATTACTTGGAAAATAGCAGAACCGTGATGGTTTGGAACTTGCGTTTGATGAAAAAATACCCCTTCACCAGGATAATGCTTCATTCCACACACCAGCCATAACAGTAGCTAAAGACCATGAAATGTTTCCTCACCCAACCTGTTCACGAGACATAGCCCGAAACGACTTATTCCTGTTTCGTAAGTTGAAGCTTTGGCTTTCTGGGAAGAAACTTTCATCAAATACAAGTGATAGCAGCAGTCACTGAGTATTTTCACAATTTGTCAGAAAGCTAGAGTATCGCTGGACGAAGTGTATATATCTCAATGAAGACTATGTCGAGAAGTAAGGTGAGTTCTTTAGGAAACAAACATTGCTTCTTGCTTTTTACCACTGGACTCGCATGCGGGAGGACGACGGTTCAAATTCCGCGTCTGGCCGTCCTGATTTAGATTTTCCGTTATTTCCCTAAATCGCTTCAGGCAAATTCCAGGATGGTTCCTTTGAAAGGGCACGGCCGACTTCCTTCTCCGTCATTCCCTAATCCGATGAGACCGATAACCTCGCTGTTTGGTCTCTTCCCCCAAACAACCCAACAATAACCTGCTTTTTAACAGACTTATCAAACCATCCTCGTAATTTACCATTGTTTCTAGTCCTGTTAATTTCACGAGACATATGTGGAACGAAGCAATATGTTTACCGACTATTTTCAAAAAAATGGCTCTGAGCACTATGGGACCTAACTTCTGCGGTCATCAGTCCCCTAGAGCATAGAACTACTTAAACGTAACTAATCTAGGGACATCAGACACATCCATTCCCGAGGCAGGATTCGAACCTGCGACCGTAGCGGTCGCGCGGTTCCAGACTGTAGCGCCTAGAACTGCTCGGCCGCACCGGGCGGCGACTATTTTCAGAAAGCACACTATCGGAATACCAACAGTACGTCTTTCCGTGAAGCACACCGCCTCTCTTATAGCGTTTGCCCGTAGCATCCGCATGGCGCTCTCGCGCTCACTAAATGATCGCGTGAAGAAATGTGCCGTACTTCACAAGATCGGTGAGATGAGTAATAATCAATAATCGATCTCATACGTGTTTTGTAAGCCCCTTATTTCGTGAATGAATTACGAATGTCTTTCAATAAGCAGTGCAGCTTTTTTTCCTGTAGGCAGGCTGGTTTTATTCAGCATTACAATACATCAAACGTTCCCCACTCTTTTGTCTACATAACCATGTTTTTCAACATAATCTCCGTTCAATGCAACGGCCACACGCCACCTTACAGGGAGGACTTGTTTCGTTCGACGTCTTGCTGCAACAGTAACCTTCCGATCATCCAGGGCCGGCCGGTGTGGACGAGCGGTTCTAGGCGCTTCAGTCTGGTACCACGCGACCGCTACGTGCGAGGTTCGAATCCTGCCTCGGGCATGGATGTGTGTGATGTACTTAGGTTAGTTAGGTTTAAGTAGTTCTAAGTTCTAGGGGACTGATGACCTCAGATGTTGAGTCCCATAGTGGTCAGAGCAATTTGAACCATTTTTTTTTTTTTATCATCCAGGTACTACTTCCCGGGGATTGCATTCTTCATTGGGCTAAACAGAGGGTTCAAATGGTTCAAATGGCTCTGAGCACTATGGGACTTAACATCTGTGGTCATCAGTCCCCTAGAACTTAGAACTACTTAAACCTAACTAACCTAAGGACATCACACACATCCATGCCCGAGGCAAGATTCGAACCTGCGACCGTAGCAGTCGCGCGGTTCCGGACTGAGCGCCGAGAACCGTGAGATCACCGCGGCCGGCTGCTAAACAGATGGCTGTCGGAAGAAGCGAGATCCGGGTTATAGGGAGGAAGTGGAGAAACAGACAAATGAAGTTTGTGAGCTCCTCTCTGGTTCACAGACTTTCGTGGGCCTTTGCATTGTCGTGGAGATGCTTTGATTTTTGTGTCGACGAACGCTCTGAAGTTGTCACTACAGTTTCCTGTGAGTAGCACAATACACCTCACAGGTGACTGATGCACAACGAAGGAGGACAGAACACAGAATAACCGTTTCAGAGTCACAGGCGACCATCGCCAAGACTTTCCCAGCAGAGCGTGCAGTAGTAAAATTTGGTGTGACGCCACGCATGGAATTGCCATTTAGTTTCTGGTTCGAAGTGATAAATCCGTGTTTCATCATACAATGTAAGCTTTCAGCGCTGTAGGCGGACCAACACACGAGTTAGCTAGACACGTTGCCTCAATGCTGCAGCCTTATGCTGGTAAGACGGACAGTCACATTAAAAATTCAGCTCATTTCATTGACAAGTTAAAGGAAACGAGCGTGGACCCGGATGATATCCTCGTCAGTTTTGACGTTGTGTCGTTATTTACCATGATTCCGGTAAACGAAGCTATCTTATGCATAGCGGATATTTTTCCTACCGATATTGTGGCAATATTCCGACACTGCCTCACCACAACCTACTTTCAATACAATAATAACTTTTATGAACAGATTGACGGGGTGGCTATGGGCAGTCCTCTCAGTCCTGCTGTGACTTACTTATTTATGGAGACTTTCGGACAACGGGAGTTGCAGACTGCCAGTAAGAGACCAGCCAGATAGTATCGCTATGTCGATGACACGTTCGTAGTATGGACACACGGAGCAGAGGAGTTGGATGCCTTCCTGACTCATTTAAACAGCATTAATCCGAATATCCAATTCACTATGGAGACCGAAAGGAATGGGCAATTGAATTTCCTGGATGTCTGTGATTAAATGACGGGACGGAACGTTGGGCCATACATAAGGTGTATAGAAAGCCCACACATACTGATCGTTATCTACACAAGGATACAAATCACCACCCTAGACACAAAAGAGATGTAATGAAAACTTTGGTAGACAGGGCGTACAAACTTTGTGAACCTGTTTATTTAAAAGATGAGATTGAACATCTACGGTCAGCTTTCGTGAAGAATGGCTATTCTAGCAAGGATTAGATCAAGCACTTCGCTCTAGGCAGAGAATCAGGAGTAACGACGAACAATAGTCGCCCAAGGGCAAAGTTTGCCTTCCGTTCATTAGTAAGGTCACAGATCGCATTGGAAAAGTTTTACGCAAGTATGAGGTGGAAACTATTTTCAGACCCACCAGGAAAATAAAAGAATTTTTAAGGTCGGCAAAAGATGCACGACACCCTTTGGCTACACCTGGGGTATATAAAATTCCTCGTAACTGTGGACAGGTTTACATCGGTACCACAAAGAGAAGTGTGAACACCCGTCTTGTTGAACATTAGAGGAATTGCCGCCTGGGTCACATGGATAAATCGGCCGTAGCGGAACATGTTTAGCAGGAAGGTGATCATGAAATAAAATTCAGCGAGACGAACGTCATATCAAAAACCTCGCATTATTATGCACGCTTGTATAGAGAGGCTATCGAGACTGATACATATCGTAATAATTTTAACAAGAAAGACGAAGGTGTTAAACTGGATAAAATTTAGGTGTCAGCGTTGCACCGCAAGCGTGACGATCGATTACTTTCAATCGAGAATGTTGGCATTACCAGAGACAATCTTACAGCCGACGCCACGTTATCCGACAGTGGCGCCCTCTGTACTGCCTATATAATCAGCGCTTCCTCGAGTTCTCTTCGCAGTTCGCCGCTTTACCTCCGAGGATGTCTCCCGCAGTTGGAGACGAAACGTCAGGAGACAGTTTTATACTTCGACCACGGCCTATCAGCCCGGAAGTTTTAAGTGAAGGCCGTGTTTCATCGTCTGAGACGATGTTCGACAAAAAATTGTCACGATCAACCTCGTAACGCACAAGCAGTTTCGCACAGACGGTCCTTCGTTGCTCTCTTATGATCTTGTCAGGTGGCAGGGAACCCAGCGGGCACACGTCTTTGAGTACACCAACTGGTGGACGAGTTTTTCAGCACTACCGACAGTGACGTCCAGTTTAGCAGCGATACGTTTGATTGTGATCCGTCGATCACCTCAGATGAGAGTGTCCGCACGTTCCACCATTGCAGGAGTCACAGTTGTGTGCGGTAGGCTGTGCACACGGGATATTAGACTAGTTTCGGCGACATTGTTGCGCTGATGACAAACGTCCCGCACGATGTTTCACCGTGCTTTTGTTAACTTTCAGGTTTCCGTAGACGCTCACCAAGCACCTATGAATGTCTGCTATGCTGTGGTTTACCGACAAAAGAAAGTCAATGACAGCTCTCTGCCTGGAATGCACCTCCGTTACAGACGCCAAATCGAAGGCCAAGTACAGCGTCACTATCTTCTGAACTTTATGCCCTAAAGAAGTAATATTTCACTATGTCCCGCAGTGAAATCAGCATTTTTTTTAGCCTGAAATGATCCACAAAAAATGTTAATTATTGAACGCCCCTGGTACATTTCCTTAAAATTCTTCTATTAATTTTAATGCTGTCATTTTCCTAACATAAATTTTATTTCATTCCACTCTGGGTTGCAATGTATCTCCTAGTCCTTATTGTTTCCAGTAATATGTTGAATATAGTACAACCGAAAAGTAACGGCTCTCTCTGACGATTTCTGTGCAATACGATACATTTATTTCCGTTCAGCGTCGGCCGTTACTACCTACACCTGCCATCTACAGGTAACATATACCTGGCGAAATGCTTTACCTTAACTGTAAATCAGTATCACTATTCACATGAATGCGTATACAGATAGTGAAAACAGATATAATCGGGAACTGGACATGTCTTTCACTGATAGACGGTCAAACTTTATCAAACGTTGGAGAGTACCGTTTCAGAGGAGTATTTAACTGTAATTCTAATTAGCTGTCAATCTGATTTCAGTATATGATTTTCGATTTACTATAAGCAACTGCGAGAATAGCTTCCACACAGTTTTAAAGTCTGTACAGACTAAATACAATCACGGTTTCAGCAATACCTTTTCGTTGATTAATTCGGTTTCCCTGCACTACAGGAAGAATTGTCAATTTCTGATATCTCATCCATGTACTGTCAGTTATCTTCTGGTGCAAAGATGAGTGAATCGCAGCGCTACCATACTCTGAAGTGGCAGATGTCATTGGATACCTTCCAGTATCGTGTAGGACCTCCTTCTGCCATGCATAGTGCAGCAATTCGACGTGGCATGGACTCAACATGTCGTTGGAAGTCCCCTGCAGAAATATTGAGCCATGCTGCCTCTATAACCGTGCGTAATTGCGAAAATGTTGTCAGTGTAGGACATTGTGCACGAACTTACCTCTAGATTATGACCCATAAATGTTCGATGGGATTCACATCTGGCGAGCAGGGTGGCCAAATTATTCTCTTGAATTATCCAAAGTGTTCTTCAAACCAATCATGATTAATTGTGGCGCAGTGACATGACATCGTTCTTTGGGAACGTATCCATGAGCGGCTGCAAATGGTCTCCATGCAGCCAAACATAACCATTTACAGTCAGTGATCGGTTCAGTAGGACCGTAGCGCCAAATCCATTCCAAATCCACACCATTCTGAAGCCACCATCAGCTTGCATAGTGTCTTGTTGACAGCTTGGGCCCATGGCTTTGCGGGGTCTGCACCACAGTCGAACTCTACCATCAGATCTTACCCATCGAAATTGGGACTCCTCTGACAAGGCCACGGTTTTCAAGTCGTCTAGGGTCCAACCTATGTGGTCAAGGGCTCAGGAGAGGCGCTGCAGGCGATATCGCGCTGTTAGCAACGACACTCGCGCGCCCGTCTGTGTGTGTGTGCGCGCGCGTGTGTGTGTGTGTGTGTGTGTGTGTGTGTTGAAGCTTTTGGGCCCTCAACGCGAGGTTATCAGCGCCCTTGCACTCATCAGAAGAAACGAATGTCGCTAAAATTTCGAAAATTGTTCTACGCTCATGCATTCAAATCGGTCACAAAATGATTCTTTTTCACATGCGCTAAAACAACGGAGAAAAGGTAAAAGTAAAAGTAGTGATACATGTGATTAAAACGCAAGTAAAGCGAGGCACAAAAAATGTGAGTGAGCCAATCGCCCTATTAACACATTAAAACCATCTCGCTAAAATCTTGGGATAGATGTTGCGCAATTCACAAAATTTTAAAACTTGATCCACCTATGTTTGAACGTTACTTAAAATACAGGGCAGATCTGTCAGCAAATCCGCCGCGGCTCGCCTGTCGAAAGTAAGACACATTCCAATAAAATGTGGCGCACAGTGATCTGTTTTCCACAAGCACCATACATTGCAAGGCCCTCTCGCCGCAGTAAGAAGCCATGCATCATACTGCTGTGGCCTATGCGAACATGAGTAAGAAGGACTTCGTCCCGGGACATGGCTGGAAGGAGGTACGCCATTGCCGCGTTGTGGGCTTGACTATATGTAGCTTATTGTCGGTCACTTCCAGCCACTTATCTTCCCATCGATGCGTGGTTTTGTACAACAGCGAGGTAATAGCATGCAGGGGACTGGCACACTGAAATAACTGAGGATCACGACACGTCTAATGGCTGCAAAGTCCGCGGCTCGTACCACGCAATACCCGTTTGCCCTCGTACCCAGCAGAAAGAAGCCTGTTTCCCCAGTCGTTTTAGTTGGAGACTGACATCCTCCTGGATGTTTCAGTTTACTATATTTGCTGGCTGCAAACGTTGGAAAGAGTGAAAAACACTCAGAGAATAGGAACCGACAAGAAATTTAGCACTAGAGGAACGTCTCATCTGTTCCATTGTCCGCAAGACGGCTTATAATTTTGTTTCAAAGACAATTGGGGGAAACGAGAGTGCAACCAGTGGAGTCCCCCTGCGTAGACCCATCCGAAAAGAGAGCTACATAGTTGTGCTGCTCATATAAAATGTCAGAAAACATAGCATTAAAAACAGAATCAGAAGTGTAATCTCTCCTGTACTGCACTAAATCCAAAATGACGCTAGGACTTATAACGATATGTTTACGTAATGTGTATACATAAACATACAGTTATAAATGTCTCCGTCCGTAGTCGCTAATTATAACAATATGTTACTTTTGTGCTGTAACATATAGCTATAATCAGCGGTGGAAACATATTTGCGAACGCCGACCGTGTGCGGCTGTTTCTTGTTGGATCGTCTGATCAGTCGGAAGTTGCATTGCACAGGAGAGTAAATGCCTATTCAAAATATAATTATTTTTGGATAGCTCAACATGAATTTCCTAAGGGACCGTAGTTTATCATGCATTTACCAGTAGAATATGGCGCGGAGAAAATATTTCGCCGCATGCAACTTCCGTCCGAACTCGACGAAAGAATTCGTGACTGTGAACTTTCTATTTGGCAGAAACATATAGAAAATTGAATAATTTCATGAAGAAGTGAGACATAGATTCTATAGTAAATGTCCATACACCAGTTCCATTTAACTCTGAATTTATGGCAATTAATAGACGAACTTACACTGCAATGAAGGATTTAACATGGATGCCCTTTTGACTGGCACTTCTCGTAATGAAAACAATTCCTTTGACGTTTTCACATACACGTCGCACAATAAATCTACTGCTAGGCACTTTTAGTATTACACATTTACTTTACACTAGAACAATATTATTTTTAACAATAATAATACGGCGGCAAGACATGCGCGTCCGACACAAGTTACAGGAGACAAGAGAAGAATGAGTAACTGTTCATCGAGAATATCTCGTACATCAAAAAAAAAAATCTGTGAAAGTGTTCTTCTTCTGTCCGTTTTTCGCGCCGTGGTTTTCAGAGTCAATAACTCACTGCATCTCTGACGGCGCTTCGACAAGAAAGAAGTTACATCACAGATCGTTCACCTTTTATATTCTCGCAACATTATTTGCTAACTGTAGCTGTTGCCGAGCGACTGCTCGATTAGTGAATGATTTAAAATGATAAGGCAATCACATAATGTTACAGACTCTACAGTAGCCTAGGCGGCAGACGGTTTTGAGTTTGCACTTGCCTTACACCGAGTGACTCCTGTACACACTGCACGCTGATCCCGGGCGGTATTGTGGCTCGTGGATGATTGGGGAAAGGACGTTCCATCAGCGGACTAGGCACAGTATGGTATGAGGGTGAAGTTGGAGCTGTGAGGCACTTATATACCTGTCGCATCATGGTGAGCTGCCGCCGGATGGTGTGTGGCGGTTCCTCAGCAGAGTGACTTGGTATGGGACTGCTCCTATATGCACCATGGCCACCCGAATCCCCTCAAGATGCACAGCCTAAATAATCTTAAATTACAGTACTGGCCATTAAAATTGCCACACCACGAAGATGACCTGCTACAGACGCGAAATTTAACCGACAGGAAGAAGATGCTGCGATATGCAAATGATTAGCTTTCAAGAGCATTCACACAAGGTTGGCGCCAATCACTACTCTTGATGATCTGTGGTATCGTGTTGAAGCTGCATAGGCAGCTGTACATGCACACGCCATGCAAGCTCTGTTTGACTCAATTCCCAGGCGTATCAAGGCCGTTATTACGGCCAGAGTTGGTTGTTCTGGGTACTGATTTCTCAGGATCTATGCACACAAATTGCGTGAAAATGGAATCACATGGCAGTTCTAGTATAATATATTTGTCCAATGGATACCCGTTTTTCATTTACATTTCTTCTTGGTGTAGCAATTTTAATGGCCAGTAGTGCAGGCAGGCTTTGTCGGCCCACACGTCATGCACTCATAGTCCAGTCGTGAACGCATAAAAGCTATATAAAATTGAAGCATACGCGTCCTGTCCGCTCGCCAAGACCTGTGGATAAGGCACTTGATAATTTTCAGTGGCTTCAGGGTTCTGGCTTTCAGATCTCTCAGATGTGGCAACCACGATCAATTGGAGTAAAAAATAAGGCCCAGAAACCTTTCTGAATCTGTAAAACGTAGAATGGTGTTGCTTATATGCAAGTTAGGTAAATTAAAAATACGAGTAGAAAATGAAAATGAACACACACGTACACACATTTAACAACAGAATACTGAAAAGCCGTCTTTGCAGCTCACTCCTCTAACCTCCGTATTGTAAACTGTAACTGACGGCTCGCTAATGACACAGGAGGAGAAACAGGAATCAGTAAAATCGTCCACAAATAAGAAGCACCATACAGGACTCCTTGCTGCAGACGTGATAGTGTTCATGACTATGCCAAAGAGGGTAACACTAAAACACTGCCCTGAGGGACACTGTTATCCAGGTCAAAACGATCTGACAGCGAGTCACCAACTCAGGCCCTAAGAAGCCGCTGAGACAGGGAAAACCGTATGGAGATGTGGAGGTGGCCACGAAATCCCCTCGCTTCCCACGCCCAGGCTCCCGGGTTCGATTCCCGGCGGGGTCAGGGATTTTCTGTGCCTCGTGATGGCTGGGTGTTGTGTGATGTCCTTAGGTTAGTTAGGTTTAAGTAGTTCTAAGTTCTAGGGGACTGATGACCATATATGTTAAGTCCCATAGTGCTCAAAGCTATTTTAACGAAATCCCCATTGATGCAGTTGTGCGAAGAATACAGGATCCCCAAGTTGTGTCGTACGCCTTACTGATATCAAAGAATACGCCGATACATTGATGTTTACATAGGAATGCCTGCTGTATAATCGCCCCTAGTCGGGTCAGTTTATCGACAATGCACCGAAATCTCCGGAGTCCACACTGAGAGCGGCTAAGGAGTTGTCTGGTCTGCAACAACCAGACCAGAAGACGCTTAACCATTCACTCAGGGGTCTCTCCTACACAGCTCATTAAGGCAATACTCCGATAACTACTGAGACATGTTGAGTCCTTTCCAGGTTTGATGAGAGCTATCAAAAGTGCCTCTTGGGTCTTTGGGTGCTGTTTGTAGACATCCCTGTTTCAGTACTGCTGCTATAAGTGAACAACTGCATTGACCAGTAATCCTTCTGATGGCTTCGCATACTTCTGTAGGGCATACTTTGGTTAACAACAGTCGAGATCACAATAACATTTGTTTGTTATGACCAATTTCGGCTTACGTTAAAGTCATCCTCAGATTTTTTGGGCCCTTATGGCTGGTGCGGGCAGCTTCTCGGTAGTATCACGTGAAAAACTGAGGAGCTGCCAACACCAGCCACAAGGCGACCACAGAAATCTGAGGATGGCTTTAACGTAAGCCGAAACCAGTCATAATAAACAAATGTTCTTGCTATCTCTACTGTTGTTAACCAAAGTGTAGCACCAGATCGCTATGCTCCCTAGACAATGTTGTCTAAATTTTTGTAGAACAAGTGGAACGATTGATAGACTCCAGGAACGCTTGCCATGGCCTTTTCTTGCTCTCCTTAACTGCGTTTCGAGCCTTGGCTCTTGCGACACGAAATGTTGTGAGGTTATCTGTAGTCAGGCAGTACTTAAACAGTCGAAGACAGTACGCCTGGCCTGGATTGCTGAGCGGCACTCACTGGTCCACGAGGGTTCAGACTGCTTTCTAAGATGCCCAAAGGTCGTTTGGATGGATAAGTCAGCGGCGTGATATATTACTCGTGTATTGTGGTCCACTAATTCCTTGGCACTATAGTGGTGTTCAAACACAGCAAAGTGGGTGAACAGGGTCCAGTTAGCGCTGCTAACCATCCATTTCGGTGACTGCTGTTCAGGTAACGTTCCACCGAATAGGTGAATTCAGAGTGATAAGTGGTCACGAGAATTAAGTTCGCCAGTAACTCCCCATTGAACAGAGTCTACGAGGGCTGGAGAGAAGAAGGAGAGGTGGATGGCTGAGAGCGACCCAGTGGCAGCACATAAATGGGTGGGAGTACCTGTGTTGAGGATCCACAGTCCGTGAGACGTCACGAGGCGCTCCAAAACCGACTCTGAGGGCAAGTAGAGGTCGAACCCCACAAAACATGATCGGCAAGAAGTCTCCCAGTAGCTCAGGATAGATGGAGAAAGTTCTTCCACAAGATGTGCGAGAGCCGTAGAGTCTATTGCACCTCGTGTAAGTAGATAAACGGAGCAATTAGCGATCCTCCAACACGCATGAATTTCAGTGGCAACGGCTCGAAAGTTCAGTAGCCAGGGGGAGAGCAGCAGACTGTTATTGACAAACATAGCAACCCCTCACTTGACCCTTTCCCCAGTCAGGTCATCCTTGTGATAGAGTCTATAGCCCTGTAATACAGGGGCATAACACGCTTTAAAAAGTGTTTCCTGCAAACACAAGTACAGGGGGCGTTTCTGTGCTAGGAGATTCAGTTTCTCCACATGTGTCTTCAACCGGTTAATGTTTCACTGTATAATAGAAGCCACCTATCACCGGGCTAGCACTTTAAGACTGACTTTCTACCGGTGAGGGGAGCCTTATTCTCAAACCCAGTGCGCTGTTTTAAATGCCAGTATATCGGGCACAGTACTCTTGGTTGTAATCGAGAAGCAGCTTGTGGCAAATGCGATAAAGCTGCACACGATGGAGTTGGTTGTTCCTCTCGTCCATAATTTATCAAATGCTCTGGGGATCACCTTGTCTGGAGTAAGGACTACAATGTCTTCCTTGAATCATGGAAGGTCCAGGAGACCAAAACGACGAAGCACATTTCGTGGGTGGAGACTCGGTCCTGGAGCGACTTGATTTCCTCAGTCCGATATCAAGATCCATCGCATCCGATGAAGATTCGAGAGAGGCGTCAGATAGGATGACGTCGAACTTCCCGTCTCCGTCGGTGGGCGATTCTTCGCTTTCAAATTCGATTTAATGGTCTGAGGTGGCTTTGGAGCCACAACCGCAGAAGTGGTAGTGGCAGCGCTGGATGTTGGGGAAGACTTAATCTTTGGAGGGGTAGGAAGCTACACAGTCTCAGGAACTACAACCTTTTCTGAAAATCTGAGGGGAGGGGCAAGCTTCGAAGTAACTGCAGCAACACAACTACACTGAAAGCCTCAGGTACTAGTGCTGGCAGTAGCAACCTCTTTTTGTGCAGCAGTATCTATTCTCTGGACTGGCTGTTTGGGAATGGAAGCGAATGAGGCAGTGAACGTGGGCGGCTGCGTGGCCTTGTATATCTTTTTAGCTTCACCATACGAAATTTGCTTCCTCGTTTTAGTCTCCTGGACCTTCCGTTATTCAAGGAAGACATTGCACTCTCTACTTCAGACAGCGCTATCCCCAGAGCATTAGACAAACTCTGGAGGAGAGGAACAACCAACTCCATCGTGTGCAGCTTTATCGCATTTGCAACAAGTTACTTCTCGTTTACAACCAAGAACACTGTGCCCAATATGCTGGCATTTAAAACAACGCATGAGGTTTCAGAAATAAGGCCGCATGCTGTGGCGAAGGAAGCCAGCCTTAATGTGCTGTGGAAATTTCGTGCTTTTGAAAGTCGGTATAAACGAGTCTGCTTCACTAGTTTGCCATCTACCATTTTCTTTATGTTTTGCACGTCGAAAACGTCGAAAATGCCTTCCTGGGACCGTTCAGCTTTCAGTTGTTCTCGGGGGAATGTCAACCAGATCTCTGTAAGTCATAACACCTTTGCTGTAATTCAAGGTGTTGTGTAGTTCAGTTTCAATTGCATACTTCCCGAGGCATTGAGTTGCTGGAGGTTCTTCACTTTTTGGTAACTTGAAGTTTCGAACAACAGGGCCCCTTTTCGCCAGTGCTTGACAGATTTTAATGTGCCAGCAATGCCCTCCAAACCTTTTTGTATATAAAATGGTGAAACTTTCCTCTTTTCTATTAGATATTATAAACACACTCTGAGAAGCAATAGCTGTCCTGTTACAAATGACTGTGTCAGGACGGCTGACTATTTCAGCATTCTCACTAGACTTCCAGCGGCCCACCCTTTCCACTGGGAGGTGAAAAGGAAAATTTCGAAGGATCCATCATGGTCCCACGAGAAGCAATGGAAATACAAGTCCACCTAGACAGAGCCCCGCGTGCCTAGGTAAGTGTTACACAACTGAGGTGTGGCGGATTTCCCAGAGGTTGCCCGCTGAAGGCTCAACAACCATGTCAGCGCGCAGCACACCTTGGGATAGAGGTTCTTTTTTTTTATAGAGGTTTTTATCATCCGCACGATCTGGGCCGTCAAGCCAGGATCCCCATACGCTGTGACGCACAACGTTCTATCGCTGCGCCGCACTGTGGTCCCTGAAGCATACATAGAACTTCTGGTGACAAAGAACTGGCGGCGCTTACCAGTCCCCAACGCAGGAGGTATAAATAATTTTAAAATAATTTTGTTTGTTTAAAGTCTACGTTTTGAAAAACATAGCGTTTATACTTTCACTGAAGGCTTTTATTCCAATTTCAAATTTTCACAAGGTCTATAGAGAGTAGTAGAATGTTTCCAACATACAGGTCTGGTGCACTTGTAACATGTAGATTGATTTTTTCTTTCTTTCTTTTCTACATAATATGGGCATTTTCTACTTTTCTTAGGTGGTGGTTTCACTGCCCTTCTAGGATCCAGTGCTGCTAATGAAGTGATATCTTTACCCTTGCTAGTTGACTTACCAATGTGATGAAAATCCGACGTCTCATCGTTTTGTTGGTAGCCAGCATCATCCACATTATGTATGGATTAATTACAATTAACATCAGTCACGTTGAGGTAAACCACCAACAATCAGCGCCTTGTTTTTCTCTTCAAACTATAGCATCCAGTCTTTTGGACCATGGTGTCAACCCCGCCATTTGTGGGGCTGTATGTCATTATAACTCCGGGCTCCTTTACTTGTGGTGGTGACACCGTTGGTTGGCCATGAAGAGAGCTAAGGAAGGTAACAACTTTTTCTTTGGGCCATAAGAGGCTATCATCACATCTGGTTGACAACCAAATAATGCATACTTCTCCTTCTTTAGATGCAATAATATCGGCAGGCAGTTCACCTTTGTTTTCGCGGTTAGTACCGACTAGTGTTAGATCTTTTAACAACAAATAATGAGCTGAATCGAGAGATGCACAAAAATTGTGACAGGTGATATTACGCCCAGACTTTTCAGGTTCAGTCACCAGGGCTTTCACAACATTCTTTCCGAGTTGCACGGCTCTGGTTTCTTCCTCCTTCCCCAATTACACTTTCATTTTCCAGCAGTAGCGTGTTGGACTGTCACAAGTTACCAGAACTTTATTCCATACTTACCAGGTTTTGATATCTACTGTCAAAATGGACAGCGACCTCGGAATATGACCAACTCTTCAATCACGGTCATGCACGATCCTGGATTGCTGGCATCCCTACGGGTAATTTCGCACATCTCGATAACTTCTCTGACTGGTTCCAATTTGTCACTTCACCTATGTTCACATCGGGCTGCTGCATTTTCGAAGCGCACCACCCTCAGAATAGCATGGAAGTTGTTGCGAGACATAATTTCGTTGAATGGTGGTCGGCCATTCTCAACACTCCAAAGCTGACTGATATCTTCAATTCTAGACTTGTAAACTCCAGTCAGGATCAGAATACCAAGAATCTTTTTCACGTCATGAGTATCTATATTAACCCACTCCTCGTAAACGATTCGACCTTACTTGTTAGTCCACATACACGCTTTGTCAGTGTAGGGTACATGAAGGAATAACATAAAACAAAACTCTTCGTTATCACAGTTCCTACTCGAATAACTTGTAGGACTCTGGTTCACTTTCAGTGTATCCTTTTTGCTGCGCCTACCAGTAATTCCAGCTTGAGGAGTTTTAGCCCCTATTTCATTCCCATTACGAGAAAACAATGTCACACTCAAGAGAATTTGCCCTAAATTTTTCTGCTCCATCTTCGTAAAAGGAATCTTCATAATCACTGCCTTCGTGTAATTCTGAGTTTTCAGCGACATCTCCCTCATTATCAACATCACTGGAAGATTCACTTTCACTAGGCGAGACTTCAGAATCTGACGACTGCTCCAACAATTCCCGCATCTTGTCGACTGATAGTCCTCTTCTCCGGCCGCGGTGGTCTCGCGGTTCTAGGCGCTCAGTGCGGAACCGCGAGACTGCTACGGTCGCAGGTTCGAATCCTGCCTCGGGCAGGGATGTGTGTGATGTCCTTAGGTTAGTTAGGTTTAAGTAGTTCTAAGTTCTAGGGGACTGATGACCACAGCTGTTAAGTCCCATAGTGCTCAGAGCCATTTTGAACTTGAACACCGGAAGAATAACAGCTTGAGGGAACAACAGCAAATGACGTTACCCACGCTGCGCAGAAAGACATCTGGTTGTTGAAAAATTGCTTTTAACCGCATGGGCTTGCGAAGCCGTACGGGAGAAAACGTGCACCAACAGTCACAAAGCCATGGATGAATTTTTATAATTTTTCCAAAATTATGACTAACTTCACAAATTAGTGAAAGTCATAAAGTTTCATTAAAATAAAATGTATGGATACTTATAGAGTAGATATTAAAGATAAGGAACGGGGCTCTGGGGCAGGTTTTACATGGCGCGAGATATTGCCTAAAATCCGGTATTCTGGTCACACTTTTAACGCTGTGGATGACGGAATATTGAATTCTATAACTATTTCCGAAACTCAATGCTCCATGCGTCCAGCCCCAACTACGTGTCCGCGTTCAAAGTCTGTTCAAAATGGTTCAAATGGCTCTGAGCACTATGGGAGTCAACATCTGAGGTCATCTGTCCCCTAGACTTAGAACTACTTAAACCTAACGAACCTAAGGACATCACACACATCCATGCCCGAGGCAGGATTCGAACCTGCGACCGTAGCAGCAGCGCGGTTCCGGACTGAAGCGCCTAGAACCACTCGGCCACAGCGGAAGCCCAAAGTCTGGTTATTCCCGTCATACGACCATGACCATGTCGGAAACATTTTCACATGAATCATCTGAGTACATATGACAGCTCCGCCATTACACTGCCGTTTAAAATCTTGTGTGCGCGATATTAATGCTGTCTGTATATGTGCATATCACTATGCCATGACATCTGTCATCTCAGCGTGTGTCGTACTGAATAGGCTGGATGGTTGTGATCTCTTTAGCGAGGTCACAGAGATGGTTTTGGGTCTTTACTGATGTTACGTGAGTACATACTGAGCCGTGGTAAAAATTGTTGTTTTGAAGAGCGCGCCGCAGCGGGTAGTGTGAAGCAGTCGCCCTCCGTTTCTGGCGGTGGCGCCGCTGTGGCAATTGCAGCTTTGGTGTCTTCCTCTGGTGGGAAAGGGGAAATTTTGCCTGTTCACGTGCATTTAAGGGGCGCCATGAGCTCGCCAGTCGGTCAGTCTGGGTCAGTCTCTCGTCCCCAGATTGCTGGTCTGTCTTTCATCCGCATTTGTTAGGTAGTTAGTGTCTGTCTGTCGTTCGGAGTGCTAGTATGTCTGTCGTTGGGATCAACCTTTAAAGCTGGCAAAATGAGAGTCTTTCCACTCCGCCAGTAAGAGAACTCAGCGAGTGGTCGCCCGGTCGGGGCTTAGTTCCTGCATGTGCGTCTGCGAGTTTGGCCGCCAGTCTACTCTAGTTTGTTCAGGCAATGGTCATTGGCGGTTGGATTGATCGGTTGGTCGGTCGCGCACTGAGACACAAGATGACTTGACCGTCTTGAGCGTCGGCGCATGTGAGGTCGCCACGTGAGTCCAGTGGGCCGCGGCGTATAGCGAAGTGACCTCGCGGTCGACACGAGAGCAACAGGAGTCAACCCACATCAGTCTGGCCAGTGCGAGGTGCGAAGCTGTGAGACGGGAGATCGGCGCATCTTACTGCGTCCGTTGAAGCGGCTGGCAGCGGACGGTTGGGGAGAGCGATTTGGGGGTGCTGCGCCAGGTCTTCTCGAGAAATCGCAGTTTATTAGAAGTTAAGTGATTGGTGATATGTTGTTTGATTTACTCTTGTTAAATTCTACTTGTTTTCTTGGTGAGGTCACCAGCCGTTTTGCTTTGGGGTCTTCCCACCATCCTTCTCCGTTTGCCCACATGCGGGAAGGTGGTTGTTTATAAATTGGGTGGTCCGTTTTTCGCTTGTGGAGTAGGGGCGGGTTAGAGCAACCGGCAGTTCCGGTTGTTCGGTAATCTCTCTATCAATCTACCGTACGTTAGTAGCTGCCTCAGTCGTAATTGTCGGATTTGGTGTGTTAACGAATTTATTGCTTGGAGTGTAACGGTCTAATACCTGAAATATGCTTTGATCTCTGCAAACTTTGATATTATTGCCTATGATCTTGAGAGGCGGTATCTGTGTACTGTAGAGCATCTTAAGAACTGTTTGGCCAACCTTGTAGAATTTTATACGAGATTGCATTTCATGGGCTTTTATTTAAATGATCATTTTAGTATGTAAAGTTGCCACCCTTTCACCGTAAGACTTTTCTTGGAAGTTAAAATCGAGTTGCACTTTCGGTGGCAAAGTTAATATTTTAATTGTTAGTGTTTTGTACCATTTCCATCTCTCCTAGGGGGGGTGCATAGTTTATGTGCTTGTGTAAATTGTTAAAAATCTTAGTTTTAAAGGTATCTGGTGTGTTGCAGATTTGCACCAGTGTAGTCTTTCAGAGGCTGTTGTGAGCGGTCGTAACGATGATCGTGTCAAAAGGGAGCGGGAAGGTTCTGTGCCCGAAAGCTCATACAGTCAAAACTTGTTTCTTTCTGCCTCTGAATAAATTGTCACTTTGATATTTAGAGGGTGCTTTCTGATTATAAATTTTAAATCTGTTTCTTTAAAAAATTCTTTTAGGCACTTTTAAAGCGAATAAAATTCCTATTTGTTAAAAGGAATTTGGTTATGATTTCATCAGTTACTCCCTACTTCCACGCTTACATAGCATGATTAAATGTGTTAATGTTCTTGATGAATTGCTAGTAAATAAAATAAATTCTTAAGAATATTCTTTGAAAATACATCACGGTTCACATACCAAAATTACAATTTATGCTTTTAAGGGAAAAGTCTACTTGAATCGGTCAGCTTTCCAATACTAACTGCAGGAGTACCGTCACGTACCACTTTCTTAGTCTATCTATAACTGTTGCACGGTAGAACTTCAAAGTTACACACTACTATGGCAACCTTACAAACTTTTATTGATTGTTTCACTATATTTTCAAGTGACTATGAAACATGATATTATTTTTCTCTTCTGTGAAAAGCTGTTAGCATTTTCTGCCAACTGTTCAATCATTCGACGATAGAAATCCACTCCTTAATCACGGAGCCATTCGGGAACCGCTGCATGAACGTCCACACCGTTGGAAAATCTCATTCCTCCTAGAACAGCATCTCTGCAGCCGTGCAGCATTGCATTTGATCCGTATAACGCCAGAATTTCAACGGCTAAGCTCTTAGCTCCCTCGGTTCACACATGCGTATCGTAGTTCATTATTTTTTTCTCCCTAAATAAGCAAATTTTTCCTCTTGTAGACCGATAGTGCGTGAGAGTGAACCTCCTAATTCTTCGTTTTAAGCCGGCCGGAGTGGTCGAGCGGTTCTAGGCGCTTCAGTCCTAAACAGCGCTGCTGCTACGGTCGCGGGTTCGAATCCTGCCTCGGGCATGGATGTGTGTGATGTCCTTAGCTTAGTTAGGTTTAAGTAGTTCTAAGTTCTAGGGGACTTATGACTTCAGATGTTAAGTCCCATAGTGCTCAGAACCATTTGAACCATTTTTTCTTCGTTTTAAAACCAGGGCGCAGCGCCTTGCATGAGGGAATGATTCGTCTGTTGGTTTACAGCTAGTCGTACACAAGAAAATTTCTATAAATCGAAAATTATGTAAATAACTATTATGGTTAAGTATTTGACTGGGAATCGTAAATTTATGCAAATAACTATTCTGCCTAAATATATGACTGAGAATCTATGGTTTTTGTCTAACGTTCGTCGACTGTTCTAGATGTCGGGAATTAGATCCGATTTAAATACATTTTGTTTGGTACTATGAAATACCCCATTTTCTGAAAATCCTAGTACACATCAGGTCCTAACGCATATTTGCCAATACCAATTTGGCCTTCGATAGTGGAATACTGAAATCACCATTATTTCTACACTCTACAGCAATGCATGAAATATTAACTGACAAACAAGTAGAAGCTCTTCTTTATGACAGCAATAAGGAATTACATGAGTGTGATGATGACCATATCTCGTTTTTGACTGAAGATTGTCGTGCTGAGTTTGATGAAACTGGTTGGTAAAGAATTAGAACGTCGTAACTCTCCACGTTTTCCTGGCGGATATGTTCTAAATAGTCTTCACGCGTTTACCGCCGGGTGACGTTGAGTAAATTCCACGATATTTCCTCGGAGCAACTGTCCGACATCCTCATGTCGTTGAGTCTTACTGGTGACTTGGTACGACTGATAGTAACCGCATGTCCACGCCCCGTACATAGAACACGCTCGCGAAACATGTGCAGGAGCGGAAATTCCGCATGCGCAATGATTTGTACATAGATGGTGCATACTCAAACGGTATCTGCCGAAAATCGCACTGCGACACTCCTGCGCGTGCGCTGTACGCTATGTTTACTTATAGTGCGGCCAGACATTACTCGCTAAGAAAACGGACTAGACCAATCATCAGGTTACCTTCCATTCGGAAAGTGGGTGCAGTCAGCGACTGTTATCTGGCTTATAAATTATAGAGTGCAGCAATCAGTCTTCCTTTTTTAGATTTTGTTACGCAAATTCAGATTTCGGCTAGTGGCTAGCAATTCTCAATGCACTATTTTCTATTCTCGATGCATGTAAGTTCCTGTTGTTCGGGAGTCAGTCACATTTCTTTGAATACTACAGGGACGTACAGGCATCGAGCACAGAAAAGAGTGTATTGAGAATGGCTAGCCACTAGCCGAAATTTGGATTTGCGTAAAAAAATCTAATGAACGACTGATTGCTGCACTCTATAGTTTATAAGGACTTGACCATTGCTATGACGGGTCTGTGATCGAAAAATCTTGATTTTTCTCGTCGTCAGTTAATAGTAACCAATGCAGGGTTCCAGGCTGAGTGAGTTGAAATCCCGCATCCCTGTTGAGATTATCAGCTCTACGAATATTTACTGCGTACTTAATCACGCAATCCCAGAGAGACGATGTCTAGGATAAAACTTCCGTCTTTTCATAAATCATGCGATGTCCTATATTCAGACAGTGTTCTGCAACTACAGATGTCCATCGCAGCGTTCTTGTACTGTGCGACATGTTTGGCCTATATATTCCGCCCCACACTGACAAGGAATTTTATATACACCGCGTTTAGTCAGGTCAAGATCATCCCTAACCGATCCCAAGAGGCTCTTCAGTTTTGCAGATGTTCGAAAAACACGGTTAATTTTCAGCAAAGGTTGTTTGAGTATGGCACCATCTATCTGCAAATCACTGCGCATGCCTGATTTCCGCGCGTGTTCTATATTCGGGGCGTCGACGTGCGGATAACGTCAATCGTACCAAGCCGCCAGCAAGCTTCAACCACTTGAAGATGTAAAACATTTTCTTCGAGGAAATATTGTGGAATTTGCAAAACGTCATCCGGCGGGAGAACCGCCACTGCTATTTACAATGAGAACGTTAATACGTCGTGTCGGTTATTAGAAGAGGACGTCCTTGCACAGTGAATTATTCTGACAATGAAGATGTAGATGATGTAGAAGATTTGAATAAAAAGCCAACAAGAGCTGTGTTACAATCAGTTTCAGAAACTATACTTTACAATGTTGGCCAAATACCAAAATTTATACAAGCAATGAATGCTTCAAAATGCAGGAAACGTGACTGCTATTCCAGTACGCGTCAAATGCGGAACGTACTTACGTATTGTGAAAAATAATTGTTTCGAAGCTTATCATAGAACGTACCGTAAGGATTTGGTTACTGGCAGTAGTAAGGTATTACTTTCCAGAAATATTTGTATTATTATTGTTTTCTTCATAAATGTGTTTCAGAACATGAACAGAAACCTGTCTTGGAAGTTAATTAACTTAAAAATATTAACACTAAGAAAAGGACTAGTACGTTTTCAAGGTAAGTAAGAATTGAGATGCACACATGTGGACCACCACTTATGTCTTAGAGAATTATCAAGAAATAATTCATTTGTATTTGAGACATGCTTGTTTACTATTCCGACGGAAAATATGAAAAGAAATTTTTTTTTATCTGAGAAGGGAATAGGTTAATCTGCGTGCAACTTAAGCGTTTTAGCCACAAGAATCGTGCTGTCCCTCCTCTCAACTTTGGAGCACGTTTTCAGTTACGGCGGTAATTCACTCGACTCGCATCCTGCGATACTCGCATTATCCTTACCGCAGGAGAGGTGTCTTTCCAGGAAACCCGGAACATTGCGTACTTTCTCCTCACAGTGTCCCACTCCTGTTTTGCGCAATGGTCTTAGCGTGGAACGACGTGTGTAAAGTTCTTTCTGAGGTGGCTACGTACAGCTAATTTTGTCATTCCGCCTTACGACGTTCTGGCGTTTTACGGCACTTACTGCTTCTAATAAAGTGTCGCTAGTAGTGTAACAGAAAAGAGAATGGATTTCTCGGCCAGTTTATTTTCCATGTGTCACATTTAGGGCTGGGAAAACGTTACTCGCGTCCGAAAGGGCTCGAAACATCCGTATACGCCACAGTGTTCGATTCAGTATCGAGCTTGTTCGAAAAGTTATGTGACGTTTGACTCGCGCGGAGCGAATGCCAGTGATACGGAAGGAACTACGATCTGGCTACAACAGTTAACAAAAAAAAAAAAAAAAAAAAAAAAAAAAATGGAAATAAGCGTATGGCATCGTTAGTCGAGAGGTCCCTATTGGGGAAGTTCGGCCGCCAATTGCAAGTCTTATTCCATTCGACTCCACTTTGGACGACTTGCTCGCCGGTGATGAGAATGAAATGATGATAAGGACAACACCCAGCACCCGATCGGGGAAAAATCTTCAACCCACCGGGAATCGAACACGGGCCAGCTTGCATGGGAGCAACCACGTTACCACCCCCCCCCCCCCCAGGGGGTCCACAACTCTTTCGTGGATACGTGCGTGGCGAGCACGGGGCCCCGAGCCATTGCAGCCTTCTTCCTCTCCCGGGCTGCATTTCCTTTCCCTTCCCCTCCTTTCCCCTCCATACCCCTTTCCCCTCGCCCTCTCCTCTCCCTCTATTGGTGTCCTTGCTTATGTTGGCCCCCGCTATCCTCCTGGTTCTGTTGGTTTTACACTCCGGCTTTGTTGCGTACTCATCTCCTCCTTTTGGCATTCCTTGGTCCCCCTCTGGGGTTTGACCTCCATTCCAAAATTTCTCTTCCGTAGTGTGAGCCATTTGGGGAAGAGCACCTTACCTAGTGTCTCCGACGTGTGCCCTACTAGTACATTCCACCTTTTCTTTTACGTCATTGTCTGATGCTAGGGTGCATAGCCAGCACGGTAGCCAGCCCGTGTGGTGGGGTCGCTATGTACCCTTTTGGTTGAGCCCCCTGAACACACAGGGATCACACTTCTGATACCTGAGCTGTGACCTCCTCATGCATGCCTTGGAGTGGTTGCTCGTCATCCTGGAGCATCGGAACTCCCGGCAATGGCCGCCGTGCCAGACGGCCCTTGCTGTGGCTGGGTGGCGCCCGTGAGGAGAGCCCCTGATCGGAGTGGGTGGTATCAGGGCGGACGCTATGCAGATGAAACGCATACGGATCCAAAACTCTGGCCGCTCTTCTGCGGCCGTCTCTCTGCGTGGTACTGATTCCTCAAGTGCTGCTTCTCTTGCCCCTTCGGCCTTCCCTTCCGTGGCTACCCCCTGGGAGGAGGGTCAGGCCCGTCGTCTAGGGGCAAAACCTTTCCCCCGTTATCTAGTTTGCACCAGGACTGATGGAGATACTTTCACCAGTGTCAAACCTTTATTCTTTGTGAAACACATCGAAGACAAGTTCGGCGAAGTGGACTCCCTGAGCAAGATGCGGTCGGGTTCGTTACTGATAAAAACTGCTTCGGCTGCCCAATCTGCGGCCCTTCGTGCCTGTACCCATCTTTGCACAATTCCCGTGTCCATTACCGCTCACCAGTCTCTAAATATGGTACAAGGTGTTATTTTTCACACAGACCTTATCCTTCAAACTGATGAGGAACTTCGGGACAATCTCGGACGGCGGGGTGTTCACTTTGTTCGGCGTGTTCAGAAGGGTCCTAAAGATAATCGTATTGATACTGGTGCCTTTATCCTGGCCTTTGAAGGGGATACCCTTCCTGAGAAAGTTAAGATTATGGTCTATCGCTGTGATGTGAAGCCGTACATCCCACCTCCTATGCGGTGTTTTAAGTGCTTGCGTTTTGGCCACATGTCTTCTCGCTGTACCCAGGACCCTCTCTGTGGTGACTGTGGACGTCCACTCCATGAGGGGAGTCCCTGTGTTCCCCTTCCTGTATGTGTAAATTGTCATGGTAGTCATTCTCCACGTTCAGCAGATTGCCCAGTCTATAAGAAAGAAAAAAAGATACAGGAGTATAAGTCTCTTGATCGTTTAAGCTACACAGAGGCCCGTAAGAAATATGCACGATTGCACCCTGTGTCCATGACATCTAGTTACGCCTTGGTTACATCTTCATCCCTTCCTCCCCCTTCCTTACCCCCATCCCGGACCCCTCTCCTTCCCCCCTCCCCTGCGGCTCCCACACCTTCTCCTCTGGGCGCCGCTCCCCCTCCCCAGCCGGAGAAGTGTCCCACTCCTTCGGCGTCTGCCGGTCAAGGGCGCCTCTCCCGGGATGCCCCTTCCCGGCACCTTCCAGGTCAAAGGTCTGCTGCAGCGCGGCGACCGCGAGAGCCGCGGTCTATCGGCCCCCAGGTCGCCCGGTCTCTTTCTGTTCCTGATCTTGCTGCAGCTGGCTCCATTATGCCACACAGCCCTCCTCGATCTCAGCCTGAAAAGAAGAAGAAACATAAGTCCCGGGACAAAGAGCCTCTGGTGTCACCGGAGGTCCCTTCCCCGGCTTCACAACCGGATTCTGACCTGTCGTTTATGGATGTCGCCCCCTCCTTGTCGGTGACGGGTGGGGACCCGGCGGTATGACTGGATTTAGCGTGTTCAGCCCTCATTTAAACCATCGTTCTGTGGTTCTCCAATGGAATTGTAATGGCTACTATCGTCACCTTCCGGAATTGAAATCCCTTCTTTCGTCCTACTCAGCAGCTTGTGTGGTTCTCCAGGAATCTCATTTTACTGATGCTCACTCACCGACCCTCCGTGGGTTCCGTGTTTTCTGTCGAAATCGGGTCGGACCCTTGCGGGCTTCTGGTGGCGTTTGTACGTTGGTCCGTACAGACATTGCTAGCACGTGGATTCCTCTCCAAACTACATTGGAAGCGATTGCTGTTAGGGTCCACTTAGACTCTGCAGTCACAGTATGCAATCTTTATCTCCCTCCTGACAGGACTCTTACACCTGCTGCCTTAACCACCCTTCTTCAGCAACTTCCTCCTCCCTTCCTCCTCCTTGGGGATTTTAATGCTCATCATCCTTTGTGGGGCAGTGCCTTTCCATCTAGACGAGGTCTTCTTATAGACCAATTTATTGTAGACCACGACCTGTGCCTTCTTAATGATGGCTCCCCTACTCATTTCATTGCTGGTCATGGTACCTTTTCTGCCATTGATCTTTCTCTTTCTTCTCCCTCTCTCCTCCCTTCATTACACTGGTCGCCATACGACGACCTTTGTGATAGTGACCATTTCCCGTTGATTATCACGCTCCCTTCCCGCTCCCCGATGGACAGGTTACCTCGTTGGTCTTTCCACCGCGCCGATTGGCCTCTATATACTGCACAGGTCGAGTTTTCTCCCTTTTTGTCGGGTTGTATTGATGACGTCCTACGTCACGTGTCTGACGCGATTGTTCGCGCTGCTAACCTTGCTGTCCCGCGCTCATCTGGACAATTTCGTCGTCGGCAAGTCCCGTGGTGGAGTACGGCCATTGCCATTGCCATCCGTGATCGCCGTCGAGCTTTGCAACACTTCAAGAGGCACCCATCCGTAGCCAGCCTTACTACCTTTAAACGCCTTCGCGCTAAAGCCCGTTATTTAATCAAACAGAGCAAGCGGATATGTTGGGAACGATTCGTTTCTTCCCTTGTTTCCACTGTCCCTCTGTCACGGGTATGGGCTACACTTCGCTCTCTCCAAGGTTGCCATCGGCAGTCCACCCTCCCAGGCCTTCACCTCCCAGATGGCGTTTGTACGGACCCATTAGTTCTCGCAGAACATCTTGCGACCCATTTTGCAGTGGCATCAGCGTCGGCCTCCTATCCAGCTGCTTTCCTTCATCAAAAACAGCGGGCTGAAGCTGTCACCTTATGTTTCACCACTTGTGAGTCAGAATCTTACAACGAACCTTTCACTGAATGGGAATTTCTTTCTGCTCTATCTTCTTCTCATGATACGGCCCCTGGCCCAGATTCCATTCATAACCAGCTGCTTCAACATCTCAGTGCTCCACAACGGCACCATCTTCTTCGGGTGTTTAACCGTATCTGGCTCCAGGGTGACTTCCCTTCTCAGTGGAGGGATAGCATTGTGGTTCCTGTCCTTAAGCCTGGTCAGAACCCCCTATCTGTTGACAGCTATCGGCCAATTAGTTTGACCAATGTTGGTTGTAAGTTACTTGAACGGCTGGTAGCCCGTCGGCTCACTTGGGTCCTCGAATCTCGGGATCTATTGTCCCCTTACCAGTGTGGCTTTCGAGAGGGACGATCTCCAATCGATCATTTGCTTCGCTTGGAATCCGCAGTTCGGCAGGCTTTTTCCCAGCGCCGCCATTTGGTTGCAGTGTTTTTTGACCTTCGCAAGGCCTATGACACGGCCTGGCGCCATCACATCTTACTAACCCTTCATCAGTGGGGTCTTCGGGGCCCACTCCCGATTTTTATCCGCCAGTTCCTGATCCATCGGTCATTCAGAGTTCGAGTTGGTACTGCTTTTAGTTCTCCACGGACCCAGGAGACGGGCATCCCACAGGGTTCTGTCTTGAGTGTCCTTCTTTTCCTCATTGCTATCGATGGACTTGTGGCCTCTGTCGGTCCCTTGGTCGCCCCTGCCCTGTATGTGGATGATTTCTGCATTTGGGTTAGTTCCTCCTCGATGCCATCTGCAGAACGGCAGCTCCAGGTGGCTATACGGCGTGCCTCTGCATGGACCCTCTCACACGGGTTTCAATTCTCTCCTTTAAAATCGCGGGTGGTCCACTTCTGTCGCCGTACTACGGTCCACCCTGATCCAGAGCTTTATCTCGCTGCACAAAGATTGCCTGTGGTTCCACAGTTCCGTTTCCTAGGTCTTCTTTTCGACAACAAGCTCACTTGGCTGCCCCATATCAGACTCCTGAAGGTAGGTTGTTTCCGTAAACTCAATGTCCTTCGCTTCCTTGCCCACTCCTCCTGGGGTGCGGACCGTTCCCTCCTCCTCCGCCTTTATCGTGCTCTAGTTCTGTCACGTTTGGACTATGGTTGTCAAGTTTATGGTTCAGCTGCTCCTTCCACGCTGCACGTGCTGGATCCAGTCCACCATCATTGTGTCCGTTTGGCCACCGGTGCCTTCCCTACTAGCCCTGTTGATAGTCTCCTGGTTGAAGCTGGGATCCCCCCCCCTTTCTGTTCGGCGGTCCCAGCTTCTGGTGTCTTATGCCCTTACTATCCGTTCTTCTCCCGCTCATCCTTCCTATTCTATCCTATTCCCAGACCATGGACGTCGCCCGCCTGACTCCCGCCCTCGGGCGGGTTTACCGGTTGGGCTGCGCCTTGCGTCTCTTAACCGTGATTTTCGGCTTCCTTCTTTGTCCTGTCTTCCTCGCTCCCTCCCCTCCACCCCTCCTTGGTTAGTTCCTCGGCCTCGAATTCGGATGGATCTCCGCCGCGGTCCGAAAGATTCCATCCCCCCGGTAGTGTTCCGTTCTTTTTTCCGCCAAATTTTATGGGAGTTTCGGGATGCTGTTGTTTTTTACACTGATGGCTCTAAATCTGCTGATCATGTTGGGTATGCCTTCACGTCCTTTGTTGGAACGGAAAATCATCTACTGCCACCCTCATGTGGGGTGTTTACTGCGGAATTGATGGCAATTTCCCGGGCCCTTACCTTTATTAAACAATCCCAACACAACCGCGTTTTGTTATGTACGGACTCGATGAGTGGCCTTCTTGCTATTGACCGGTGTTTTTCGCGCCATCCCTTGGTCTCTGCCATCCATGACCATCTCGCTGATCTTCACCGTGCTGCTTGTTCCATTGACTTCCTATGGGTCCCGGGCCATGTGGGTATCCCGGGTAATGAGCTCGCTGATCGTTTGGCTGGGGGAGCAGTTACTTACCCCCCGTTTTCTGTAACCCCTCCTGCAGCGGATTTACGGCTTCACATCAAATCCCACTTTGCACAGTCATGGGCCAATTCTTGGGAGGCTACTCCACTGTCTAATAAACTTCGTGCCATTAAGGTGAATCCAGGCCCATGGCGTTCTTCCTTTAGCCTCTCCCGCAAGGACTCGACCACACTGTGTCGTCTCCGCATTGGCCATACCAGGCTGACCCATGGTTTCTTTTTGCGTGATGAGCCACCCCCGCTATGTGGTTGTGGAGCCTTCCAGTCAGTGGCCCACATTTTGGTTGAATGCCCCCTTCTTTTGGCTCTGCGTGCTAAGTACAGACTCCCCCACACTTTACCTTTGATGTTGGCTGACGATTCCCGGATGGTCTCTCTGGTTCTAGGTTTCCTCCGGGAGAGTGGTTTTTATTCTCAGTTTTAAAGTTTTTAATCTCCCTCTGGTGTTGGGGCAGGGCGGTGAGTGTTTGGGTGTCTCCCACTGTAGGCAGTGTTCAGAGATTCCCGATTCACCTCCCTGACCGGAATCCTCTTTTCTTTCCCTTTTACTCTGTTTTTACCCCTTCTTTTTAAGGCTTGGTTAGTTTTCCTATTCCCATACGTACTTTCTGCATTATAGCAGTTGTACCTTTTAAGTCACAGGTGGTCTTGCCTATGCTGCTTCAACGTGACTGCCCTTTTACGTTTCCCCTTTATCCGTTTTATTTTTCTGACTATACTGCGATGTGCCGTTAGCAGAATGGAGTCCATTTGAAACAAGGGACTGATGACCTTGCTGTTTGGTCCCTTTAACCTCAAACAACCAACCAACCAACGTTACCACCCAGCTAAGCAAGCGGACTTTCAAAAGTAAACTATAGGTTTGCTTAAAATTTGACAATTTCGTGAAACACTGCAGAAAATAGTATGACTCCTACCACTGCACAGGCTCCCATTGTGTTTGAAGAAATTTACAAAACGAGTTCTCATACAGTGCCGGTATGCATGGATGTGTCATAAACATTTATGCTCATTTTCATGTGAAGGTAACAGACAAAGGCCTAATTGTCGTCCAAAAAATATTGCTTAACTGAATTTAGTAAAATGTTTTATTTGTTATGAGAGATGATGATGATTCGCTTGTAAGTTGCAAACAAGAAACTAAATACCTCTTCGCAGATTAGAAAACCAGGTGAAAACGTCAACAGATTGTAACCAGTTTGAAAAACTAGATGCCAACATTCAGATGAAACAATCTAGAAAATTAGTCAATAATCAAATGCCCGAACAAAGGAAACACGTCGTAGTAAGGTGACTGTAATCTTTATCGATTCGACTCCGAAACACACAACGCGAGACGAGAGGAAATTCCAGAATTGGACGGAACATGATTCAGGGCAGCTCCTCAAACACGGCAAAAAATTTCCATGAGAATTCCAGTTGTGAGGAGGAAGATGGTAACAAGAAGCTCTTGATAAATGAATTGTGAGAGGGAGGGGAGAGGAGCGACGTACAACAATAATAAGTTATTTCCTCTCAGCCGAGCTATATATCAGCCGTAAGCAGGAGTTTAATCACAGTTTTTAAACATTGACGGTTTATATGGAATAATATTCATATGTAATTGACACACTTTTAAATATTTTAAAATATGTGATTCGTAAGACTCAACAAAATGCACTTTTAACGCTTAGTTGAAAATGCAGAATTCGTTGAGATTTTATGAGATTCCTTGATTTTTCCAGGTTAAGGATGATTCACAGAGAACTGCAGATTTTCCAGAGGAGCAGCCACCGTGCGACTGCGGTTTTTCGTTTGTTAGTTGCCGTTGCTACACGTGATATGCACCCCAGCACATTATTATGATCCACAATGCATTAAGGGCGGCTCTTTCTGATAGTACCAACGGATAGTCATTGGATCGCCTGCCATGAGCGGATCGATCAGAAACCGAGCTCTCCCAAACTAAATTACAGATGATGTTCGACACACGCTCTTATTTAATATCGATCAGAAATCGAGGTTTCCCAACGTGAATAACAAGCGATATTGGACACACGTCTGCACATTAATTCAGGTGACGTTCGACATATCTTTCCATGTAATGACACACCGAGATCTCCCAAATGTCAAACTATATTACAGATGATGTTCGACACACGCTCTTATCGATCAGAAATCGAGGTTTCCCATCAATACTAACAAGCGATATTGGTCACACGCCTGCACAGTAATTCAGGTGACATTCGACATATCTTCCCATGTCAAGAAACCGAGGTTTCCCATCATTAATAACAAGCGATATTGGACACACGTCTGCACATGAATTCAAGTGATATTGGACACATGTTTCCATGGAGTGACGCCAAAGCACAATAAGTTCACAGTCGTCATAACATTAAGTCTAATTTACGTTAAGCAACTGCGAGAATAATTCTTTTCACAACTGTGAGCCCTTCAGCTAGCTCTCTACTTTAGAGATGGCATAGGCCTTGCTTGATGTCACTTGAATACACTCTAGAATTATTATTGACACTTTTAGGAGATGATTAGGCTTTGGTAAATCAGCTGCACAATGTTTATTGAAAGCCACCACTAAGTACTTTCCATCTGTAACTCCTATAGTAGTATCTTTATTATCAAAATCTCAACGAATATTAACCACTAGAAGCTACACGGTCTGTACTTGCGTCCCACGTCTTTATATTAACGTAAGAAGTAATAAAATACTAATATTTTTATTTGTTTTCTCTACAAGAGTGGCCGCTAGCGCACTGAAGTGACGTGTCGTTTGATATTTAAGTTGGCGGTGTTAATTTTTGATGTTGGAATTTATATTAGTTGTCAGAATTTGACCGATAAGGTAAGAATTTGAAGCATAAACTTTTTGGTACAGAGACATTCCGCTAATTTGTGAAGTTAAAGGTCAAACATCGCTGTCTTTGTTGAAGTGGAAGTGAGTTACGCTTAGATGGTTATCTTTAGAAGTTGGACTCGGCGGGCCCTTTTGCGTTTACATTTAAATTAATTTTGTGTTAACTACAGTATTCCATACTGATTATATATAGCTGACTTTCCCGACCTCCCGTTCTGGAGAGCATGATAGATAAAATATTTCTGGCTCAGGTGAAAGTCCATCAAACAGGGCTCTAATACACCAAAACCCTGAAAATGCGCAATGGATAATGGTGTAAGGGGAGTATGTGGTGAAATTAGTCTAAAATTGACTGTTTCTAGTTATTGACCTTTAATTATCTTTGATCACTCATGAACAATTTGAGGTATTATTTGTCAACTATTCCGATTGGAAGTGTTCTTCATATCATTTCAAGTTAGTAAAATCCACTCGTTGTACATTGACTTACTGAACTGTATGTCTGGAAGTATTCAATGTAGAAGGCTTTGTTTATCAGTTATTTATTCCTTGACTACATGTTCATGTTAAGAGGTTGGATGCCCTGTGTAAACAGAAGCGGTGTTATTCCACATCCACATAATGTTTTGTAAATATTGAATTTTAAAGATAATAAATTTTGAAGGCAAAGGAAGACCTACAGATAAAACTCGAGTGTTGTTACGGAATGACAATAAGATACAGCCCGTATCACCTGCAACAAATGAAAAGAACAGTGTGTGCTACATTCTTCCACAGATCATCCACTGACACTATCCTTGTAAACGATCTCCATCCACCAGGTGCTGATTCACAGTGCAAGAGCTACAAATCTCAGGCAGCAAGTAGAGAGGAACAAGTTGCACGCAGAAAACCAGCGTAGGGTCTGCGGTGATGGAAGCTATCAAACCTGCGTATAAGGAATGAGATTTTCACTCTGCAGCGGAGTGTGCGCTGATATGAAACTTCCCGGCAGATTGAAACTGTGTGCCCGACCGAGACTCGAACTCGGGACCTTTGCCTTTCGCGGGCAAGTGCTCTACCAAGGTTTGTAGGAGAGCTTCTGTAAAGTTTGGAAGGTAGGAGACGAGGTACTGGCAGAAGTAAAGCTGTGAGTATCGGCCGTGAGTCGTGCTTCGGTAGCTCAGTTGGTAGAGCACTTGCCCGCGAAAGGCAAAGGTCGCGAGTTCAAGTCTCGGTCGGGCACACAGTTTTAATCTGCCAGGAAGTTTCATATCTGCGTATAAGGAGTTTGATCCTGACCTCCTTTCGAAATGTCTCCATGGTAGAACGCAAAAATCGACTCAGTACTTTAGTAATATCATTTGGACCGGCGCAACATAAGAAAATTTTTGTGGGAACGAAAACTCTATATCTCGGTTTCGTGCTGCTGTTATAAGGTTTGATGTTGCTGACAAGGGAAGAACTGAGGTACTAAAGCAACTTCATATCACTCCAGCAAAACATTTCAAGACTTCCAGTGGACTGATCGTTTTAAAATGATGAAAGAACAGCGTGTAGAGGAATGACTAAAGAAGCAATACTCTTTAAGCCCAACTTTGTACAGTATGGTTGTGGGACTTCGGCTTTTCAGTATACAAGGTCCGGCACTAAAACCTCCCATATTTGACGTAGGCGGCGTGAGAGTTGTAGTGAGGATACTGGTGTGAAGTTCGTTTAGTTTGAAAGTGGTGCACGTGCCATTTTCAGAGTGCGTTTGTAGTGGATGAATTTATTCGTAACGGTGGTTCTTTGATTGGTACTCAGTGACAATTTCAGAGACGATTCGAACTTGGCCGACATTATCATGTCCCGAGCAGGAAAACTATTCAGCTGTGGGTATCAAACTTTAGAAAGACATGTTCAGCACTGAAAAGAAAAACCAAAGGCATCCTTTATTGGTTGTTGTCGTTGTTGTCGTGGTCTTCATGCTACCCTATCCTGTGCAAGCTTCTTCATATCCGAGTAACTATTGCAACCTTTATTCTTCTGAATCTGCTTAGTGTAATCATCTCTTGGTCTCCCTCTTTAATTTTTACCCTCCACACTTCCCTCCAGTACTAAATAGATGATTTCTTGATGCCTCAGAATGTATCCCACCAACCGAATCCTTCTTTTAGTCGGGTTGTGCCACAAAGTCCTCTTCTCTCCAAATCTATTCAGTACTTCCTCATTAGTTACATGATCTTCCTGTCTAACCTTCAGCACTCTTCTGTAGCACCACATTTCCAAAGCTTCTATTGTCTTCCTGTCTAAACTTCCATATTTCACTTCCATACACGGCTACACTTCCACACAAATACTTTCAGGAAAGACTTCCTGACACTTAAGTCTACACTAGATGTTGTCCGGAGCCCGTGGTCTCGCGGTCGCGTTCTCGCTCCCCAAGAACCGGAAAGTGTTTCTTCTAAGCGAAATCAGTGTTACAAAGTGCGTCCCACTAAACCTCTATCATGCTCACATCCAAATCAGAGTCAAAAGTACGTGCAACAGTACTACCAGTGTTTCTAAATGTGTGTTTTTGAAAAAAAAAAGACAACAGATTTCGGTTATGCGCTGTTGCATGGCATGCAGATATACTTCATTATTTGTACTATATTGTTCGGGATACAAATACTACTTAGTGAAAAGCACCAACTACTCATAAAAAGATGAAGGTTTCCACTACTATGTGCTTTAGAAAATTTATACTTTCCTCTTTGCTTCTCTCATATAATAAAACATTATTTTTGCTTCTTCTTCTTCGGTTTACCTTTTAGTTGTAGTGTATGTAAAAATTTCTCCCGCTTCTGCACCGTCTGTCATGCTGATGTTTTCCCTCATACTGTCCCACCTAACAGTGCTGACTAGACGAAGACACCAAACCCGTATGCACATAATGCCTGTAGCACCACAAAGTGCATCACATACCTACACAAATCTTAATCATAATCTATTTCCTGACGATAGATATAAAGTACTTTGCCCGTTCTGCAATGGTTTACTCACAAAAAAAAAAAGACGACAAATGGCCATGGAAAAGGGTTCGAGGAACAACAATTAGAGAAAAATGCAAAAGAAAAGACTATACAAACGAAAACCTATAAAAATAAACGATAGTAATGTTAACCAACTGTAGGAATTTAATATCCTAATAGAGAGAAGTGTTTTAAAAATGTATGCTTACAAAAAAAAGGTCCCGAGTTCGATACCCCATGGGTAAGGGATTTTCATGTGCCTTGAGGTGACTGGGTGTTTGTGTTGTCTTCATCATTTTATCATCATTCATGAAAGTGGCGAGACTGGGCTGAGCAAAGGTTGGGAATTTGTACGGGCGCTGATAACCGCGTAGTTGAACGCCCCACAAACCAAACATCATCATCACCATATACTCGATGTTAACTAATTTCTATTCTTCAGAAACACTTTCCTTGCCATTGTCAGTCTGCATTTTATATCCTCTCTACTTCGACCATCATCAGTTATTTTGCTCCCCAAATAGCAAAACTCCTTTACTACTTTAAGTGTCTCATTTCCTAACCTAATTCCCTCAGCATCACCCGACTTAATTCGACTACATTCCATTATCCTCAATTTGCTTTTGTTGATGTTCATCTTATATCCACCTTTTCAAGACACTGTCCATTCCGTTCAACTGCTATTCCTAGCCCTTTGCTGTCTCTGACAGAATTACAATGTCATCGGCGAACCTGAAAGTTTTTATTTCTTCTCCATGGATTTTAATACCTACTCCGAATTTTTCTTTCTTTTCCTTTACCGCTTGCTCAATATACAGATTGAATAACTTCGGGGAGAGGCTACAACCCTTTCTCACTCCCTTCCCAACCACTGCTTCCCTTTCATGTCCCTCGACTCTTATAACTGCCATCTGGTTTCTGTAAAAATTGTAAATAGCCTTTCGCTCCCCGTATTTTACTCCTGCCACCTTCAGAATTTGAAAGAGAATATTCCAGTCAGCATTGTCAAAAGCTTTCTCTAAGTCTTCAAATGCTAGAAACGTAGATTTGCCTTTCCTTAATCCATCTTCTAAGTTACGTCATAGGGTCAATATAGCATCGCATGTTACAACATTTCTACAGAATCCCAACTGATTTTCCCCCGAGGTCAGTTTCTACCTGCTTTTCCATTGGCCTGTAAAGAATTCGTGTTTTTGTAGCCATGACTTATTAAACTGATAGTTCGATAGTTTTCACACCTGACGACACCTGCTTTCTTTGGGATCGGAATTATTATATTCTTCTAGTGGTCCGAGGGTATTTTGCCTGTCTCATACATCCTGCTAACCCAAGGCTATCAGCAGCTCCCGGAGCCCTTTTTTGAATTATGTCTTTCAGTGCTCTGTCAAATTCTTCACGCAGTATCATATCTCCCATTTCACCATCTATGTCCTCTTTTATATCCATAATATTTCCTCCTAGTACATCGCCCTTGTATAGTTCCTGTATATACTCCTACCACCTTTCTCTTATTTGCTTACGACTGGTTTTCCATCTGAACTCTTGACACTCATACTGGTGGTTCCCTTTGTGTGTGGACGTGTTGGATTCGTGATTTCCTCAGAGAGAGGTCATAGTTCGTAGTGAGAGACTGTAAATCGTCGAGTAGAACAGAAGTTATATCTGGCGTTCCGAAAGGTAATGTCATAGGCCCTCTGCTGTTCCTGATTTATATAAATGATGTAGGTGATAAGCTGAGAAGTCCCCTTCGATTGTTTGCAGATGACGCTGTAATTTACCGTCTAGTAAAATCATGAGACGATCAATTCGAATTACAAAATGATCTAGAGATAATTTCTGTATGATGCGAAAACAGGCAATTAGCACTAAACAAAGAAAAGTGCGAGGTCATCAACATGGGTACTAAAAGAAATCCGATAAATTATGGGTATACTATAAAGCGCACAAATCTAAGGGCTGTCAATTCGACTAAATACCCAGGAATTAAAGTTACGAGCAAGTTAAACTGGAAAGACCACATAGATAATATTGTGGGGAGGGTGAAACAAAGACTGCGCTTTGTTGGCAGAACACTTAGAAGATGCGACAAACCCACTAAAAAGACAGCCTACATTACACTTGTCCGTCCTCTGCTGGAATATTGCTGCACGGTATGGGGTCCTTACCTGGTAGGATTGTCGGAGGACATCGAATAAGTGCAAACAGGGGCAGCTCGTTTCGTCTTATGCAGTAGGGGTGAGAATGGCACTGATATACGCGAGATGGTGTGGCAGTCATTGAAACAAAGGCTGTTTCCTATGCGGCGAGATCTATTTACGAAATTTCGATGACCAACTTTCTCTTCTGAATGCGAAAATATATTGTTTATACCCACCTAAGTAGTGAGAAATGATCATCATAATAAAATACGAGAAATCAAAGCTCGAACGGAAAGATTTAGGTGTTCCTTTTTCCCTTGTGCCATTCGAGAGTGGAATGGTAGAGAAGTAGTATGAAAATGGTTCGATGAACCCTCTGCCAGGCACTTAAGTGTGAATTGCAGAGCAGCCATGTAGATGTAGAATGCTGCTCCTAACTGTGAATTTGTTACAGAAATGGATTTTCATGTATTATATGTATTTTTTTACAAATTGTTTACAACAACTGACAGATAAATGTCGATTTACTAGGTGTACTATTGTTAAGTTTTTATTTTCCTAACAAACTTGAAATATAATATTACAAATCACTTGTTGTGTACCTCAGGTATTTCCTGACACCACTGCAAACACCTCAAATTATTCTATTTCCAACCGTGATATAAATCTGGTTTTAATAAAAAGTACATAAAAAAGCATATCTGGAGGATGAGAAGTCTACATCTGCATTAAAACTATTTCTTTGGAACCAAACGATCCTTGGGGTATAAAAACACGCCAGGTACCATCTGAGAAATTAATACATCGTTCAAATGGCTCTGGGCGCTATGGGACTACTTAAACCTAACTAACCTAAGGACATCACACAACACCCAGTCATCACGAGGCAGAGAAAATCCCTGACCCCGCCGGGAATCGAACCCGGGAACCCGGGCGCGGGAAGCGAGAACGCTACCGCACGACCACGAGCTGCGGACAATTAATATATGCAAGCTCTCGATAGCACACGACTTAGTTAAGACATATAGTCGGTGTCTCTTCACTGACACATTGATTTCCCGTGAGCCCTGCACGGAGCCGAGCGTTCGCTAAGTATGGCGGAAAATCTGAATAGTGTGATGTCAAAAGGTCATTGCAGGGATGGTAGGGTCATACTTCTCGTGGGCCTCACATGCGACTATAATACAATGTACCAGAAATGCCTCCTCTGCGCAGTGCTAAATACGCAGTTACTGTGAATGGGATAATTTAATAGTGCCAGCAGGTTGAAGCTACTGGTTGCTTCAGCGTGCCAGGTGTTGTATTAAGCCCGAAACAACAGCTGCTGTCGGCGGGCGTTAGGAGCGCTCGGCTGTTCGGCGGCAGACAACTTGGCCTAAGTGCGGCCCTGCCGAGAGGACTTAGCAGCGCAGTTCGGCGAACGCCATCCCAACAGCTGCTTATTGGGAGCGGGGGCGCCCCAGCCATCGGTGCTACAGTTCTGGCACTTCGCCAGGGCCCAGGACCGTAAACACCACCCAGCCGTTTAATTCAAAGTCCAAACTCCGCTGTGGGTCGATGGAACAGTTGCCAATCTAAATTATTCTTCGACTTCATCTTCTAGTTTGTTTTCCACATAAACAGCCTTCCGACTTGCTCTGTCTAAAATGCTTTCCTACTATAATACTTTTGTACGTCTTCTCACACTGCCTTCCTGTATGCATTTTAGATCTTATGTGGTCGGACTCGGAGGGTCCTGAGATTAGATCAAATTTTATATACAATCTTTTCCACAGATCTGTAGTAAGCAGATCCTCAATGGTGTAGAACATATCATGAAACAGGCATGCATAATACATGTAAGGGGTGCTCTAAACTTCCCCTTACAAACATCGAGAGCGTGTAGAGGGAACTGAATTGATAATATCCATGTCGCAAACTTTCGGTTTCCGTTCTACAAACTTTTGAAAATATGTTGATAACGCGACCATTTTATTAAGTAATTTATTAGGCGCGACCCAGTACATCATTTGTTTTACAATTTCACTCATTAATGACCTAAGAAGCAAACAGTAAGCTTAATCAGTTTTCACAAAAAATTTACGTGTTGTGTAAAATCTGCTGTAATTAGTGTTTGTATGCTTTGGAGATGGCACGGACTTTTGTTGGTCATGCAGAACATATGAGAAGGTGCTGGGAGCAACATCCATTAGCACGCGCAATTGCTCGTGTACTAGTTGGCGGATTCTCTTCAACTGATGCAGTACAGCTGCTTCCAATTCGGGTGTGCGGCATCTCCATGGAGCACCACAGTCATACCTGCTGACAGACAAAATGCTCCTTTTTCGATCATTGCGTACTTCTAGCTAAAAGGGTATGCCATGGACTCGTACGTTGAGGATAAAAATCTCGAGAAAGGCGACGAGCAGCTCTTCCATTACCGTGAGCTTTGAGATATAGAAGGTACATGTCGGTTTATTCTGCAAAGGTCTATTCAGTTATCTTGCTGACACTCACAGACGCTTTCATGAGGCTCTAACTAGGTTAGAGAGATAGGTCAGCCGATCCGAAGTAGCAGTCCCCCCCCCCCGCTTCCCTGTATGACTACTCTGTCTTATAACTAACTATAGAAAAAGTTGTCAAACGGCTGAAGCGCGGAAATGATAGGGTTCCACATATGGGTTTGAATTCAAAATAATGTCTTCTCACTCCCCTCTACAGGTCCTAGAAGTTTGTAAGGAAACGTTAGAGCACCCTTTACACTTAAGATTGGAAAAGAAACCTTTTAGATGACGATCACTTCGGCTTGAGGTAAGGTGAAAGCATTAGAGAAGCTGGCTTGACGTTGCGCTTGACAATGAAAGCGAGGCTTAAGAAAAATCAAGACACTTTCGTGGGATTTGTCAACCAACAGAAGCCTTTAAGAACGTAAAGACCTGGAAGATATTCGAAAATCTCAGGAAAATAGGTGTAAGCTGTAGGGGAAGAAGGACAATATTCACAAGAATATAGCGGGTCAGTAAGATTGGAATACGAAGTACGAGGTGCTCCGGCTATAAAGGATACTTTATGTCACACAGCGACGCGTCTTTCGCCCCTATTGTACAATCTATGCATAAAAGAAGCAGTGACAGATTGGTTGGTTGGTTGGCTGATTTGGGACGAGGGGACCAAACAGCAAGGCCATTGGTCCTATGATCTAAGATGACAGAAACCAAGGGAGGAACAATACAAACAGCACAGTCCAATCAAGCGGAAGCGATAACGTGCAAACATAGAGGGAAAAGGGACGTCACGGCAGCAGGTAAAGGAAAGAACAGGAGGTGTGGCTGGAAACAGGGAGAGCAGGGATGCCACAGAAACGCAATGCATCAGCACCGCCACAGACTCTTCTCGACACCCACACCATACCACAGCATTATCACGATACAACGGGGTCCACACACCTGGGGAAGAAGACACAAGAAAAGGGGAAATAGAACAGTACAACAGACCAGACAAAATTTAAAGAAAAGACGGGGAAAATCTGGCCGTTGTGGAGACAAGGTCAAGGTTCAAATGGTTGAAATGGTTCAAATGGCTCTGAGCACTATGGGACTTAACTTCTGAAGTCATCAGTCCCCTTGAACTTAGAACTACTTAAACCTAACTAATCTAAGGACATCACACACAACCATGCCCGTGGCGGGATTCGAACCTGCGGCTGTAGCAGTCGCGCGGTTCCGGACTGAAGCGACTAGAACCGCTCGGCCACACCGGCGGGTCATGATCGGCGGATTTAGAGCCAACGGCATAGGAAACAATGGCCTCCCGAAACTCCCGTAAGAGCCTTCAGAACAAACGATGGAACATTGTTGGAGTGATGGAGGCTTTCGCACCCCAGAAGAGATGCATCCAAATCTCGGGCTGGAGGACTAACCGAGGGGGGGGGGGGGGGGAGAGGGGGCGTGGAAGTGAAGAACTTTGAGGTTATGAAAAGAGCCAACCTTCAAATGACGGATACTGGGTAACTAAGTAAGTTTGTTGTCAAAAAAAGCCAATAAACGGAACTGGGGGACCATGGTCAGGTATTGGACATCGAGGTAAATCTCCAGATCAGGATGGACAGTAGTACAGCGATACAAATGCACAACACTCGACTTAAGGGGAGAGAAATGAAAACAATGCGAAGAGTCCACATGGAAGTGTGCTGGAAGGCACCCTGGAGCTGTCACTCCACAGAGGCCACTGAGTGGGAGCTAGCCCAGATACAGAAATCAACTACATACAGAACACTGGGAATCAAAAGTCTGGCAGAGGCCACAAGTATATCAATATCAGTGACAGAAAAGCGACACTTCATGTGGAGCCCTGTGTAATGGCGTTCTCCTGGGGCTGTGGAGAGCTGAGAACAGTGGCAACCCAGTCTCCAAAAGATGGGTGGGACAGGATCTGGCAAATAAAAATTCGGGAGGGGACCTGAAAGACCCCACTCATGCTGCATAAGGAGGATGTGTTGGCGCCAAACTGTGTCATAGGCCTTCCAACGATGGAAGAAGACTCTGACAAGATGGCAGCACTGAGAAAAGGTCTGCTGAACTGCAGTATCCAATTGAAACAGATGATCAGTCAGAAACTATCCCTCACAAAAGCCGCACTGGTAAGGAGATAAATGGTCACAAGATTCAAGAACCCAATTGAACTGACAAGCCACCATCCATTCTAATAACTTACATGGACATTGGCCAATAACTATCAAGGGGCAATGGAACCTTGCCAGGCATAAGGACAGGAACCACACTACTGTCTTTCCATTAAGAGGTAGAAATGCCTTGGAGCCTGGAGGAAATATTGTCGTTGTGGAGGTCTAATTTGTTAAAGCAATTGGTTATGGGTGGAATCAGTACTAGGAGCTGAATCGTGAGAGTAAGAGAGAGCCAGAATAAGCTCCCATTTGGGAAAAGGTTCGGATTTCGCCTGACAAGGGCTAAAATATAAGCAGGGAGCTTCAGCTCACTGTTTTGGAGGAGAAAGGCAACTGGATAGGAGGCTAACAGCGATGCCATCACTAAATGGGTTGCGAGGTGTTCCACAAGAACTGATGGATCTGTACAAAGGCAACCTGGAAGTGCAAAGTCCCAAATGAAAGACGACCGCTGACAACCTTGGAGAGTGTGGAGTGTTGCTCACATTCATGACAAAGGAGCAGAAGAACCTAGAGAGAAGACAAAGCATTCCGAACACACCCAATTGCTGTGTTTGATGAAATAATGGGCATTGGTGGGATGTTGCAAGGCGCCATGACGGTCATGGACAGTGGCAGCAATTGCTGTGCTCCACCATGGAGCTGGCCAAGAGTCAATGGGGCCTCTCCAATGGGGAACAGCATCACTGGTAGTGTGGATTATCATATCAGTCAGATCACGGATGACTGCATCAAAACATTCTGACAAAGAAGGTGAGACAATGACGTGTTAGATATACAGAGGCCAATCAGCACGATGGAAAACACAGCAGGGTACTTATTGGGAGGTATCAAGGGAACTAAAGAATCACTGCAAAGTGGTCACTATCACAGAGATCATCATATGGTGATGACCAGTGTAAGGAAGGAAGAAGGGAAGGGGAAGAGAGCAAAAGATCAATGGCAGGGAAAGTGTCATACACAGCTCTTAAATGAGTAAGGCAACCATCCTTAAGAAGGCACAGGTCGTGGCACTCAACAAATTGGTCAATGAGGAGCCCCCAATTAGATGAAAAAGCACTGACCGGGTTGGAGCCAATCAGGCCCCCAGGTAACCATCCATCACCAATAAGGACACAGTGAAATCCATAGATAAGAAGCCAGACTCTGGTTTGCATGGGGGGAGGAGGCACCTCTGAGGCACTGGATTGGCTTTGTTCTGTTGCTTCTTATCTTTCAAAGGTTGAGGAGCTCAGGGCAAAGGGGGAAAGGGCTTTGAGGGCAGGGCAAAGGGGGAAAGGGCTTCTGCAAGATCCAGAACCAAAAGACAGCAGGTGGCCTTGGGGCACACGGACTCTGTGCTTTGTGGCTAAGATGTGGCAGCAGCCCTTTCATCTGATGGATGACAGGGGGAGGGGTCTGTAGAGGAAGGACTATCACCAGCAGGTGCTGAAGAAGGGGGGGGGGTACTTTTTCAGTTAATAGGAGGAATGGTACCCAGAGGGGAGGGTGTGGGAAGAGGCCTCAGCCAGACTGGTACATATCAACCCCATCACACATACTGGCTACACATGCTGGCGACATAGTGGGGAAGGGGGCGCTACATCAGGCAAGGAAGAGGGAGAGGAATCCACGCCTTAGATGGTAGGGGGCTAGTTCTTCCCCTAATAACTTACATAGCAATCAGAAAATTTAGAAGAGAATTTCAAACCTCGAAGGGATGCCAAAGACGACAAAAACGTAGGATGAAAGAGAAAAAGCGAGGGGAGCAAACGTGCAAGGAATACAGGAAACCCAGTGGAGAGCCAGGTCGATAAGTAAGAACACTGAGAGAGGGAGAGAGGAAGGATGGGGCAGTGGGAAAGAAGCAAGGTTGGGAAGGGAGGGGCATGAGTAAGGAAATGCAACCCAGGAAGTAAGAGCAGACTGAAACAGCTTAGGGCCCAAGGCAGCAAGAACTGGCAAAAGAAACGTTAGGCTCCAGGGGGCGGAGGAAGGGGGGGGGGGGCGAGGTGGGTGGGAAGTAGTGATAGAAATAAAAGAAAGACACTTGGGAATTAAGGGCATTTGATGCTAGTGGACATTGATTTAAATCAATGGGAAAACATGAAAATTTGTACCAGACTGCTTACTAGGCATATGTGCTGTCCATTACGCCATGCAGACACAGTGGTCATCGCAGCTGCACGGACTACTCTTGCTCGCCTCCTGCCAGATCCTAATTCTCAACTTATTCACACACTACTGATGTAGCGTCCCTTGCCCATCATTCTCATTACTCAGGTCATTTTGCTGATTCTCGTAAGTGTTCGAACTTGGTATACATCTGCATTGAGGGGATCATTGACTTTGCTCATTTTAATTATATATGAGGACATTTTCAAAACTGCAGACACCCCATACATAATTAAGGCGAGGACAGACAATGGTCAGATGGTTCAAATGGCTCTAAGCACTATGGATCTTAACATCTGAGGTCATCAATCCCCCCCCCCCCCCTATACATAATTAAGGCGAGGACAGCCGATGATCAAATGGTTCAAATGGCTCTAAGCACCATGGTACTTAACATCTGAGGTCAGCAGTCCCCCAGTCTTAGAGCTACTTAAACCTAACTAACCTAAGGACATCACATACATCCATGCCCGAGGCAGGATTCGAACCTGTCACTGCAGCAGCAGCGCGGTTCCGGACTGAAGCGCCTAACCGCTCTGCCACAGCGGCCGGCCAGCCAATGATCGTTTCACGGTAGAACCATACCCAGAACGTACACCTTAGGGAATCAGAGAAATGTTGCGATTAATGAGGATGAAGGGCAAGGGACACAACATCAGTAGTGTGTGGATAAGTTGAGAATTTTGATCTGATGGGAGGCGTGCTTGGAAAGCCCTAGAAGCAGCAATGACCACTGTATCCAGACTGTGTAGTGCGCAGTGCATCTGCATAGTAAGCAGGAGAACCAGGTTCGAATCTCAGGCCATCACAAATTTTCAATTTTCTCCACTGATTTAAACGAAAACCCTCTAGGAACTGATATATTTAATTGCTCTGTGTCTTGATTCATAGTGGCTGCAGGATCGAAATGGTGTCTGTTCTTTTGGCTATGTCCGAAAGAACAGCCACTTCATATGTAAAAATAAAATAATGATTCATTGGTGGAATTAAAATTCAGAGTCAAATGATATCAATGATAAGATTCGCTGATGATACTGCTGTCCTCAGTGAATGTGAGAAAGAATTGCGGGACCAGTAAAATGGAATGAACAATTATAAATGGAAAGAACAATGCTTGTATTCTGCTACATAAATTTATTTCGTTAACCTGTTTTCGGCATACAAATCCATCATCAGACTTTAACTATCGTGGTCAAAGGAGTTACAACGGTTCTGAACAACACTGAAAAAAAAAATGCTGCTCGTCAAGTGTGTGTAGTGGATGGAAAGTAAACGTCTTATTTGGCAGTGCAGTGTTAATGCAATGAAAGAGTTAAAAGCTAAAAACTAACTAAATATAAAGAGATCAAAAAAGAAAGAAAAAACAACACTAATCTCGAAGAAGCGGTGCTCATAATACAATTTAAATTTATTAATAATCACAATAAAATAAAATTAGTATTTGAGAAGAATACTAAAGAATAGCTTCTGGGGATATTGCGTATCGGAAGTGATTCAGAAAATAGAAAAATATAGCCCTGAAAATTGTAAGTACAAATGGTTCAAATGGCTCTGAGCACTATGGGACTCAACTGCTGAGGTCATTAGTCCCCTAGAACTTAGAACTAGTTAAACCTAACTAACCTAAGGACATCACAAACATCCATGCCCGAGGCAGGATTCGAACCTGCGACCGTAGCGGTCTTGCGGTTCCAGACTGCAGCGCCTTTAACCGCACGGCCACTTCGGCCGGCTTGTAAGTACAGAATACATGGAGTACGTAAAGTACCATAATAACATAAACACAGGTAGAATGGAGGAACAGACAGTGTGGGAAGCACTGGAAGAATGAGAAGATTGAGTGAAATGTAGAAGACAAGAAATACTGTGCTGTTCGAAAGTTCACTTAATGCAATTAGAATCTTAGGATTCCGAGACGAAAGTCCATTTTATGTATTTCTGTGTTCCAAATGATTGTCTGCTGCGACTCAAGGGCAGAAATATGGACACAGCTGGAAAACTTCGGCCAAAATAGGCTAGTATAAAAGATAATGGATCTCAGCGAGGATCAGTGTCTTACATACCCTCCCAACTACCATTATGTGTAGCACCAGTGGGCAGGACAATATTATTAAGTATATGACACATAATTTGAAACAGTACTAAATTTTAAAAAAGCTTTTACAACTCGTAAGTAACATGTGGGCAAAATAAATAAACTTAATTAATTTCTCTTTGGGTCCGGGGGGAACATCAGTCTTCTGATCTGTGTGATGTGGCCCACCACGACTCACTCGGCAGAGCCAGTACTTCTCCTTAAAGAATACCAATTTCATCCATCATCCTCAATCATCTATTGGATATGTTCCTACATGTCTTACCATACAGGTTTTGCCCTCTACAGTTCCCTCTATTGGCTCTCATGTTAATTCCTGATTTCTTAAGACAGGGGTGATCAAGAATTCGGATCGCGAGCCGGGTCCTAGCAGAGTGCCGTAGCACTCAGCTTCATTGCACTCTTTCCTTGCCGTCACGCCTGTCTGACTCAGCGCGAAGAGAGAGGAAAGTGTGAAAACACTGTATTTAAATGGTAGTGCAATCACATTACATACGACTTGGTTTTATGTTTCACATTCCTCAATAACATGGACCACAAAAAATATTCAGTACTATTTAATTATTTGTGGTGCTCTGAAGACGTAATTTAGTTTTATCTGGCACAAACTGTCCGCATACTGACCGACGCAGACAGTTTCACTCATGTTACCATATAATCGTGACTTACTTAGTTCCGTAATCGAAATGAAGTCTCTTACACAAATACGTCGACCGAAATATTGTAGCATTTCTGCCACCTCATTACGGAAATGGAATAACTCTAGCTGCAGAAACCAATGTAAACAGCCTGGACAGTTTTGACTTAAAAGGATTTGTCATTAAAACAGGAATTACGTTGTATATCATTCAGTTTCATCTGCACATGCACAGGAGCCCTTTCAATTGAAACAACAAACTAAGCACATCGAAAACAGATGTAAGATTGGCAGTATCTTCTAAACGTTAAGGAAACGGTCCTCGTAATTCGTTCAAGGCCACAATTATTTCTTCAAATATCACGTTTTCTTTAACGGCAGTGAGCTTAGAGAACTGGACTGCGTTCTTCACAATGTGTCCCTTCCACAATACGATATTCTTTTCAAATGCATCCTCATCAAATCAGAAACGAGTTGTTTGTGAACTTAGAAGTAGGCAGTGTACAGTCAAGTCAATTTAAAATGCGAGGTTAGCAAGCCAATCCAGATGTTATAATTTTCCTTCCTGCATTCCTGCAAGTTTATTGTTAGATAAAAATGACAAAATAATTCCTGATGTTAAAGGTAAACTGAACAGGTGGACAGAATATGTCAAAGAACTATTTGAAGATACAAGAAAAGATCAAAAATTTTATGATAACATGATCGGAGAACGAGGACCAAGCATATCGAAAGAAGAAATATTACATGTTATCAACAAATCAAAGACAGGAAAAGCCCCTGGACCGGATAAGATACCAAATGACATCCTGAAACTCATAGGAATAGACCATATAGATATATTTGTACAATTGTTTAATGATATTTATAATTCGGGAATTATTCCTAGGGATTGGTTGACATCTACCTTTGTTACATTACCCAAAAAGGCTAATGCCAAAACTTGTAATGATCACCGTACAATAAGCTTAATGAGTCACACCTTAAAGATATTTCTAAAAGTTATACACCAACGAATATACAAAAAAGTAGAAGAAGGTATAAGTGAAACACAATTCGGTTTTAGAAGTTCCCTCGGTACAAGAGAAGCATTGTTTGCTTTTAACATATTAGCGCAACGATGTATGGAGGTTAACCAGCCACTATATGTGTGCTTCCTGGATTATAATAAAGCATTTGACAAAGTTCGTCATGATCATCTCATAGAATTGTTAGAAAAGAAAACACTTGATAAGAAAGACATCCGCATTATATATTACCTCTACTACAATCAAACCGCAACCGTGAAGGTAGAAAAATGAGTTATCGAATGATATAGAAATAAAGAGGGGTGTGAGACAAGGTTGCGTTCTCTCACCCTTATTGTTTAATATGTATTCAGAAGACATAATCCAGGCAGCTCTATCAGATGAAATAGCTGGCATTAAAGTGAATGGGCTAAACATTAACAATGTTAGGTTTGCTGATGACACTGCACTACTAGCTGGAAACCTCAAAGATCTACAATTACTTCTTGACAAAGTCGCAGAAAAAAGTGAAGAATTTGGCTTGACTCTTAACGTAAGCAAGACTAAGTTCATGGTGATATCTAAAACACACCAACAAGAAAATCTTACAATCAATAGGGAAAGAGTCGATCAAGTACGTAAATTTAAATATCTCGGAACAATTGTAAATGAGGAGATTGAAAGCTCAGAAGAAATTAAATCGAGAATAGGACAGGCCAGAAGTATCTTTAATAAGATGAAAAATGCATTCTGTTCGAGAGACATTTGTTTAAACACAAAAATGAGGTTGCTAAGATGCTATGTATTCTCAAAATTATTATACGGAATGGAAGCGTGGACATTGAAAAAGAAGGACATGAACAGTTTAGAAGCTTTTGAAATGTGGGCATATAGAAGAATATTTAGAATTAGTTGGGTGTCGAGGATTACTAATCAAGATGTCCTAAGAAGAATGGGAAAGGAAAAAGAATTAATTAAAATTATTAAAGTAAGGAAGCTACAATATTTAGGCCATGTTATTAGGGGAGTAAATTACAAAATATTGCAAATAATACTAGAAGGGAAAATTTGTGGGAAGAGTACGAGGGGTAGAAGACGGACATCCTGGATTGACAATTTAAAAAATTGGTACAACTGTTCAACGTCAGAACTCCTTAGATCAGCCAAATTAAGATCAGAAATTGCCATGATGACAGCCAACCTTCTTAGAGGAGACGGCACATGAAGAAGAAGAATTCCTTTTTCTTTCATAAACTCAACAATATTCAGTTTTACATCGAAAAGTCGTTCCCGGCACGCCCCTTAACTTAACGAACGTAATGTGCAGTAATATACAAAGTCTTCAGGTTCTTCGTTCAGTTCCACGAATACTGTTGCAACTGACAGGGAAATAATGTGTGAGACCCTAGAATGTTTCCTGTTCCTGTAACCAATTTCTTCGCGCCATGCATGCCTGCAAATTTAGCACTAAGTGCTTCTTGATATGCGGAACAATGAACGCCGTCTGACGACTGTGGTAACTAAACCTTTAAGTACTTCCTTCATGGTACTCATATTTTAATATCGTTTCATAGCAAATTTGCAGTACCCGACGCTTATGCGACTGCATAATATATATTGGGTTTTCTCATTCCTCTATTCTATCATTCCTATTCATTTTTACAGACTTGTAACAAATGAACGCTAGCTGCCTCCTTTTGTGTTAAAGCCACTGAACCTGTGAACGTCCTTCGTACGACGAACAAATAGCGAGTGGTAAACAGCGTTGATAATACAGTTCGACAAATTGAAGAGAGCTTTGCCAACAGAAAAATGCCACACCGCAACAGTAAATACAGTGCCACACTGTACCGAGTACTTCTGGAAAGGAACACTAAAGTCGACACAGGCCAAGTCTTGGCCAGCATACCACACGCACACCCGGCCTTTGTGAAGGTGAGCACTCTGTGGCCGGTCCTATCTTGAAAGATATCGTGTTATCCTATGTCTTTTTCTAATAACTGTTTCACACGTATTCCTTATTTCGTCTGTTCTTTGGAGGTCCACCTTATTTCCTTAGTCCACATAATTTTCAGCATCTTTCTTTAACAGCATATATCAATACTTGAATTCTCTTCTTTTCAGGTTAGCACGCAATTCATGATTCACATCCATTTAGTATTGTTGTCGACACACAGAGGCGGGAGTGGCAAACAAAAGTGGCCCAGACGAGTGGATACGATGGGACATGAATGGCAGTATTGACGGGAGAGAAAAAGACCTACAGGTACTTCCAACAGGATGGAGCAACTGCCCATATCGCCGGCCGAATATTAGAGCACATTTACACAATCTTCACGCCTTAGAGGGTTGTTAGCAGATGCCACGATAATCGCGGCCCTAGCTGGTCAACCTGGTCACCTGATCGGTCAGTGAGCGATTGCTTTGTGTAGGAAGCCCTCAAGTCTATGGTGTATCACAACAACCCTTATGATCTTCAAGAATTGCAGCAGAACATTTTGCAGTTATTCCAGCAGTCCAGCTTCAATCAGCCTTCAGAAAATTGTTGTCAGGGGCCTAAAATTGAACATCTGCTATAGTGACGTTAGTACTGTATATCCTTCCCTTTGCTGTGTTGCTTGCACCCGGGAAGTTCTGAAGCGTGTTCTCCAGGCCACTTTTAATTGCCCCATCCTCTGTTTTCTCAGAAACATCATCCTCTGATTAAGGCCCACGTGTGACTTCTTTTAGTGAGCAATGCTCTTCTTGTCTATGGTAGAATACATCTTATTTCTTACTTTGCTCTTCATGCGTTATTTTGTTTCCAAGGTAGCAGAATTCTTTGGCTTTGTCTGTTCCCTCGCCCACGATTCTGATATGATGAAGAAGTTTATCGCTAATTTCAGTTAGCTATATCTCATTACTTTCCTCTTTCTTTGGTTAACACTCAGATTATAGTCTATGCTTTAGTTCATTCAGTATAGTGTATAACTCTTCATTCCTTTCAATGAGGGTAGCAATATCACGAACAAATCTTATCACTGATATCCTTACAATCCGTCCTTTAGTTTCAGCTCCGAACTTCTCTTTGCTTCCGTCATTGCATCGGTGATGTGCTGCCTGAAGAGGAAAAAAGAGGTCCTCAACCCCGCCTTACGCCCTCTTTTAAACCGAACACATCTCTCTTTGACTCCAATTCTTATTAGACCCTCTCAGTTTTGTACATATTGTATATTATCTGTATTTTCCTATAGCTTCTACCTATCAAAAATGGTTCAAATGGTTCTGAACACTATGGGACTTAACATCTGAGGTCATGTCCCCTAGACTTAGAACTACTTAAACCTAACTAACCTAAGGACAGTACAACCATCCACGTCCGAGGCAGGACTCGAACCTGCGACCGTAGCAGCAGCGCGGTTCCGGACTGAAGTGCCTAGAACCGCTCGGCCACAACGGCCGGCTTCTACCTATCTTTCGGAGAATTTCTAGCACCTTGCACCATTTCACATTGTCGAAAACTTTCTATCAGTCTACAAAACCTGTGAAAGTATTTTGATTTTCCTTGGTCTTGCCTTCATTATCAAGAGCAACGTTGGTGCCTTTACCAGACTGATCGTAAACTCAGTTTTCTTTGTTCTGCATATTATCCTCGTCAGTACCTTAGATGTAAGAGCTGTTCAGCAGGTTTTGTTGTAGTTCATGCGTTTATCTTTCCCTTTTTTCTTTTTTAATTGATGTTTGTCAACCATATGCATGCGACCTTGTAAGTGTTTGTATAATAGCTTATTTGTCATGATCACTTGAATGTATCAAATATTCACAGTACCGGTTTCGACAAGTAGTTGGCATTTTCATATGTGATTAGTCCACTAAAAAACATCGTCAACATTTGTAAAAGATACAATGCACTTATTTCCCATGTGACGGTATAGTGTAACCTCAGTGAAATATTTCAAACGAATTTATCATGTTCAAGGGGCCTACGTATTTTTGTTACATATTTTGACGAAGTTTTCTAGCATATTTATCACGTATGGAGATGGCAACTACTTGTGGAGACCGGTACTGTGAGAATGGAATACAATAAAGCTATCGTGACACACTAAATTATTATACAGAAATTTATCTGACGTAGAAAAGCGATATTCTAACGAAGAGGCAGTTCACGGCCTTTCATTTTGCTTGGATAAAACAAGACATCTCTACTCACTCTCCAGATTGCTCCAGATTGAGTCTGCTCTCGAATTTATCGGTTTTCTGTCTCTGGGCTGTTTTGTCCCGTACCGTTTCGTTCCGGCGGCCGCCTCCTTGGTGAAGTAATTAGTAAATGCCGCAATTAATGTGAGTGATTTATGATTAATGTGCAGCTTCGACAGACTACATCGGCGCCGTAATTACGCTAACAGCTGCGGAGACACGTCCAGAGGGGCCCATCTCGGCTCGCCGCCTTAATGAACAGGATGCTCCGGCTCCTGCGAGTCTCCTGCTCCTTAGTGAACATCCTTCACTACAGAGAGCAGCGTGAGAGAGCAACAACACGCGAATTTGGAAACTGTTTGTGTGTTCAGAAAGTGACATGCAGCTCATATGAGCATCGGCACTCACCGTTACGTGCGTTTCTGTCTTGTAAGGTAAGGTGACTACGTGTCGTGCACGTAGATGTTGGCAGTGTGATTTCTGTCATACGTACTCTCTTTTTAAATGTTTCAGCAACTGAGTGATAGGCTGTTTACCGAAAGCTGAGACGTTTTTATCAGGCCATAATATACCCGTTGCTCTCGTCAATCCGATGACTGGTTTGATGCATCTCTCCGTGGTGTACAGGGTGAGTCACTAACATTTGCCACGTAGAATAACTCCGAAAGTATGATAGTAGCTGAAAAGTTTGTGGGACAAATGTTGCATGGGACTACGGTGGTAATAATACAATGTTGGTATTTTGTTGCTAGGTGGGGTCGCGCCAGAGACATGAAGGTCAGCTTTGTTTTTTTAAATGAGATGCTATAGTTTGGTACCTATTTTCTGATAGCGGCTATCTAGACGAATCCAATTATGTGCAACAGTAAGGTCTTTGAATATCAACGAAGGTCACAAAGTTGGCATGAGCATCCATTTACAGAAGGTGTTCGAATTGATGACCATTGGTATCAATGCAGTGCTGCAATCTTCTTATCATGGATTGAGTGGTGTTCCTTATCACCTAGCAACATGCTCTGTCAATTCTCTCTTGCACATATTCAGGTGTAGTGGGAACAGAATTATAAACAATGTCTTTAACGAATCCTTGCAAGCAAAATCTAGAGGCGTCAAGCCTGGCGAACGAACCGGCCATGACACATCTCCTCCGCGTCAAATCCAACGATTTGCGAATGTCTCTGCAACTCATTTCTAGCCAACACCAAAAACATGCCGGACACCCATCGTTAATATTTTTTGTAGTTTTTATCTGCTGTCTTTTAATGTATCGGTCTCTTAAGAACCCCTTTTCTCGTGTACAGATTGACGTACCAAATTCAAATCTTTGTCACTAACTAAGATCGATGTTCCCTTGACAGTACAAGAAATAGGAGCTTCTAAGTCAACATAGTCAAAAAATTCGGACATTTATGTCACATATTTTCACACTCGTAAACTCGCTCATTAAAACCTATAGACTACATTCCGTTCACGTAGAATCATGAAATTCGGCAAGAAATAAGGTTCCACAATACAAGAAAAGGGAAAAATCGAAAAATTATTAAACTGTAATCATATCATATAAAAACTATCTTTTTGCCATTTGAACATGCATTGAATTTATCATCCGTCAAAACTATGATAGACGAACATAAAATGTATGTTGTACGATGTTTTAGGAAGTAAATAGAAATAATGAATCTTCTGTATCTGCATATCTAAAATGAAGTCTCCTGCAAGCATCTTTTTGTATGAAATCGATGAGGTTCTCCATTCTCGGGATGGATTTATGTATAGGCTATAAGGCCACCACTGAATGTGGTTACTGAAACTAAATGTTTTTCACTGGCTTACTGTTATTTCGAGAATTAATAGCTTTTCTTCTAGTCCACCCCATTTACGCCCTGTCTTTTCAATTTTTTCTAGATTACGAAAATTTTCATATACTTATACCTATATATATATCCATCCTGAAGATGGAGAATCTTACATATATATATCAACAACACAGCAGTATACCCGAAAGAACACCATTAAGTAGAATTACATTTTATTGTATATTTGGATACAACAGACATTATACTCTATACTGCAGGCCACGACATTGTAACCAATGAATTACCAGAGTGATACGTTGGTATTGTGTCAGACTAAGCAATTTCGGGTTGTATCACACGAAACATACAGCACAAATAGTTAAATGCTTCGGTATTACCTTAATCAAAAAGTAACGGAAAAGTCAGGGCGTAAATGAGATGAAACATTATATGAAGGAAACAGAAGAAAAAAATTTTAATTCTCGAAATAACAATTATGGAAGCGAGTGAAAAATATTTAGTTCGAATAACTACATTCAATGGTGGACTTATCGCCTTATTTGAAGACATGAAACCTGTTCCAGAGTAATTAAGATTTTTCCGAGAACTGTTAGTAATGATTAGGAAACAGCATTTTTGGATGATGTTAATAAATTTGATAGCCAGCTTATATCTTTGAGCAACTACGTCTCCTTAATTCTAGTGTACAAATATGCAGAGCAACTCAAAACGAAGGATCGTTTCAGTAAGTCCAATTTGAATTCGTGTAAATACTTCTCTCATGGTTATCTGAAAATATATGAGGACTTAGGGATGAAGACAGTTGAATCCACGACTTTGCAGTGAACAGCAGGCTTTAGAAGGAAGTTCACAAATTCCTTGACACACTAGGTGAGTTGATGAACAAGATCCAGACAATAACTATTTACAATCCAACAAAAACTTTTTTGCATACAAAAATGACTTTTCGGACATTGCAGTTTCATGTCCAACACATCTCCTCAAAACTTTAAACGACCACAATACAAATGATGGAATAAATATTTTAAAAAATCAATAAACGCATATACTTGAGACATCGAGTTACGTAACACTATTAATAAATGTATCATAGTATTGTTTAGCGTGAAGAAAGCTGCAACATAGTACGTAGTAGTACGTAGAAGTAGCTGCATAAACAGTGTAGCAATTAATTAATGACCAGTTTGGGCTGCACTTTAATAGAAACGAACTAGAAAAGTAGACGTCCACGAGTTTTCATCTCGAAATAAGTTATGGAAAGGATAATGCGGAGCCAATAAATCAATGAGGAGTCCAGGGACACGTTCATCGAGGGGCCGCCCCACTGGGGACGGGAAGCTTGACAAAGGACCACCAACTCCTGCCGAAGCCGCCATAACCGGTTCCAAGGCGCTGCCAGCAATTAATTCCGGATCGCTTTGTCTCGCGCCGCCGAATTTAAGAAAACATGAAATATTCCGCGCGTCGAAGAATGTAATCCACGGCCACAAAAGGCCGCGAGGGTGCGCGCGCGGGCACAATGGCCGCGTACGCCCGCCTCTGATGTCGAGTGGACCCCCTACCCGCCTATCCGCGCCGTTATTAAGCGCGCAGAAACAATGCCTGCGCGCGGATTACTTATCTCGAGCAATAACAACCGCAATATCCCGGCTTCTTCCTGCTCCTACACCGGCGCCGTACCTCGCCTCGGAGGGACCATTGAAATCGCTCGTGACGGCTGAGCACTGTCAGCTTCCTTTCCAAGCAAATCAAGCCCTCTACCAACCAGTTCTCAACTGGCGGTTTCCTTTCGTCTCTGACCTCCGGCTCTGAAAAACAGTTGTCATTCTCTTCTAAAAGGCTGTCAAATGGATTCCGATGAGTACACAACAGAAAAATTACGTTGGATCTCCTCACGAAATTGATTTTGAGTTGAGGATGACGTGTGCATCCTGCATTCTATACTATGCAGTAAGAGATTCTGTTGTAATGACGCTACATGACTTTTTCCTTTACATTTGTTTATTCTTAGTGAATGTCCAACACTTTTATAACTAACTGGACAGTTTTTCAAATTAGGTTTCTTTATAAAGATGGTAAAAATGCGTATTTCTGTCGTTCTGTGTTGAATCGCGGCCAGTTCGGAACTTGGCGCACCTCTCCTCAACGATGCTTCTCGACAGACATTATTCATTGTCTGGTGGATGTCTACCAGCAGTCAAGAAAAGAATAACAGCGCATTGATCCAGTTTGGACGCATGTGGTAATGTTGCCACAGTTCACGTTTGCACATTTATCGCAAGCAAATCGGAAAGACAGGAATGCCACACTAATCCCTTGCCAACATATCGGTGCTTATATACCCTCATCGTAGTTGCGCAACGTTGCATAACACTGCAGTAACGCCCCCAAACGGAACCTCTTTAATCGCCCCACATATTAAGAGAAAAATTTAATTATAATAATAAGAGAGGAGTAAAACCATAAAAGACAAGAAATAGAGAACGGGAGAGAGAGAGAGAGGGAGAGAGAGAGGGAGACAGGGAATAGAAAGAAGGAAAAATAAATACGAAAGAAATTTATCATTATTATATATGGTGGTCAGAAACACTCTGACAAGCTCGTAATGATGTTTCAGGGTTGGTGGTGCTGATAATCCTTTTAAAAAAATTCTATAAGTTGCCCCGTTTCCGAGTTAATCAGAACTGAATTTAGCCAATCAGGGCATTGCGCAAGCAAATTCAAGCTGCTCGCCAGAGTAGGTGTCGCTAAACGTGTCCCTTGTTTGGCTTCCTAAAACTGAACAAGGGAGCGATACAAAAGTTACACGTGGGATGGTAGTGAGGATCGAACCCGAATCAACGGCTCAGGAGTCTTGTGTGCCATCATCTATGCTATGAGAACAACTGATACTAATTATTGTTATTTGGCGAACCGCTTCAATTTGGGTGCACAACTGCTTGGTTGGCAACTTCAGTGCTAAATTAACTAGAAAACGCAGCAACGTATCGAATTCGTTAAAGAATTATTTCTCGGTACACACTATCTTGAAACTCCCTTACAAGTTTTTCAGACTGTTTTTGGTCACCCTGTGGTACAGAGAGCAAGCTTCTGAATGATATAATGTAATCTCAGTTATTAATCCAAATCCCTTTTCGCACTAGCTTCAGGAATTTCTTGGGTCCGGAAGAAAGCCGAGGTATACTACAGTATTTTCCGTTTCAGCACTTATACGAATCGTGCACACACAGTTTTAATCTGCCAGGAAGTTATATATCAGCGCACACCCCGCCGCAGAGTAAAAATCTCATACCACTGATCACGTTTTTGTTACGGCTTATACTGAAAGAGAAAGTACTCATGCCCAGGTAGCAGCACTTTAAAGTTAACCCTCAGAAACTCATTATTAATTTCGTGATGGACCACGAGTTCTAGATAAATAAGAACAGGGCTTTCAAAAGATGCTACTTCCATTAAGCGAAACCGGTGCCAAAGTATTTTAGATTTTAAACCATTGACTAGAAAAGGCTACAAATGAAAATGAAACCGGAAAATTAAGCTACGTAAAATTTAAGTACTGTAAGGAGCTCAGCTATAAAACCGATCTTCTTTGATAGGCAAGCACACTAGGTGGAATTAAAACATTTAAAACAACAAAGTAAAGTTTTCAAAAAAAGTATAATGTGGAGCCCTCCACCAGAAGACTTGATGTTAACTAGAAATAGTGATATAGAGTTGTATTAATTTTCAATGAAATAATAATTTCATTAAATACTATTGCATCAGACATAAACTTCACAGTTTAATTAATTAATGTATTGTCTTACACTTTATAAGAAAAAACTCACTAGTAATGGTACAGGGTACCTTCCGCGTTTCATCATACTGCGTCTTGCGCATCTATACGAAGATGTAGAAGAAGGTGTAGAATATATATATCAGAAGTCATCTCGCCACAATATTATTGGTATTATTATACTAGCTATCAAAATTGTGAAAATAATATCTACTGTATTCAAATGAAAATTTAAGGAAAAACTAAAATAGAACAGAAAGGCATTCTATTAATGCATGGAACTAGGTACAATAGGACAGAAACCTTTCCGCTAATACATGGAAAGAGGAGTAGTCTGGAGAATGTTTTGAAGACTGGTTTGTAGGTGTTACTCCATTTTCATTCGTTAAACAACAACACTGACGCACTACGTAACACTGCCTGCTCACAGCGGACTTGTCGAACGCAAGCCTTTTGATTACAGTTCATAGTCGGAGTCGCCACCGTAAACAATGTGATTACGCCTCTCATACATCAGGAGAAAACTCAGTCTCCGGCTACCCAAACACTGTCATCTTACCCCGATCTCCCTACAAAAATGATTGACAGTGGTCATAGATGCGATAGGTAACACATAAATATGCTAGACTGTTCGTCCAAAAGATCCCGAGACTGAGTTTTTTTCTGATATATGAGAGGCATCATCTAATTATGGGGGCGATTCCTACTATGAAATATAATCAAAAGACTTGCATTCCACAAGTCCGTTGTGAGCAGGCAGTGTTAAATAGTGGACACAAAGCTGTATGCGTCAGTGTTGTTGTGTAACAAATGATAATGGAGCAACACTTCCAAACCAGTCTTCAAAACATTCTCAAGACTACTTGAAATGCATTCGCAGTTGTGAATAAGAACCATCAGGCTGTATAAGTGAATGACTGCAATGAAAATTTATGCGGACCCGAATCTGCATTTCTCGCTTTATGGAGAGCATTAAAGCAATTAAGTTGCTTTGGCTATCCGTGCGCAGCTCCCAGCCAGACCCAATTTTCCATATGTCGTCGCTTCTGCGTGACGGCCTGTATTTGTGCATCGTTCTTCTTAACAACATAGGCACTGCAACACCGTATTCTCCAGAATGTTTTGAAGAAGCGAAATGTGTCTGAGAAGTTTTGCCACGCAAACAGTGATTCCGAAAAGAAACAACGACGGAAGGATGCCCGTCACGCCTCGATTGAAATGCTACACTCGGATATTTCTTTTCTGGGAAAATATGATAACTGGTGACGAATCTTGGTATTATCAGTACGAACAGACAACAAAATGACAAAGTGCAGAAACTGCTACAAAGGTTCAAAGCTTTTATAACACAACTGACAATCAGCTCAGTGTGACGCGTGAGTCGAAGTACAGCCCAAAGAACTAGTATTCTGAGACTTTCGCACGGTTGTATGAACATTCTGCTCGTTGTACTCGGGAGTTGGGGCGGCGGGAGTGCGGGGGGATGACTTATAGGACTGAGACATTAACCACGATCTTAAAGTTTCCCTATTTTGTAATTAATTGATGCAAGTTTAGATGAAATCCCGACCCTGCGAGTTGGAGCACTTACTCACTTGGCCACGAACCACACGAGATGCAAAGTACACCACATGTGTACCATCTCCAGTACACTCACTATGGTAGGTAAGTTAGATCGTAATGCTAAGCTTAACGCCTGCTGCAGCGGCTGCTGACTGAGGCGGTGTGGCGTTGCAGGGGACTCGCAGCCGGTGTCGCTGAGCGAGGTGCGCGCGCCGGGCCCCGAACACGCGGCCTGCTGCCTCGACGTCGCCGTGGGCGGCCGCTCCAGGGGCGCGCTGCTCCTCTTCCGCCTGCACGTCCTCCAGCAGCGCGTCTCGCCCCAGGGACAGGGTATGTGTCTCTTCACCGTTCACCTGTGTATCCAGCGCCATGAAGTAATGGAGGGAATCAGTATTAGGTGTCTCCCAGGAATAGATATAAGGCGCTATGTTCTTTTCATTATACGTAAACAGTGGGTCACAAGCTTTGTCTACTGCCACTATCACATGTACGCTGATGACATCTAGTTGTATCTAAGGCCTAAACCAATGAAACTGACGACAGCTATCGGGAATCTCAGGACCGACCTGTGTGCACTACCTACAGGATGGACGATTAAAGCTCAAGCCATCCAAAACTCAAGCGGCACTGTTTAGTCATTCAGGCTCGTTGTCCGAAAATATTGGCAATACAAAATGAGACAAATATCAATCTCTCACCCTAAGCAAAGTCTAGAAGTAATAATAGACGAAAATCTAAATTCGACTGAGCACGTAACTGCAATGTGCAAGAAGGCATTTGTGCCCCACACAATTATTAAAAGCTCTTCCCTCTTGACCTGGAAAAGAAACTTGTACGAACACTTATACTTCAAGTTATTGATTACAGTGATGTTATCCCGCAAGATATACCTCAGGAAAGCTCATGGCGCCTGGAACGGGCTATGAATGCCTGTGTTCGTTGTATCTGTAATATCAGACTCTTTGATCATATTTCACCATCACGTTCACAGCTATACTGGCTCCATCAGACAAGAGCTGATATTTCAATAGACTCCCTTCTGTCTTACCAAAGTACACTGTCCCGCATGTCTATCCTCAATCTTAACACTCTTGTGTGAACAAGGTGGCAGTAACATCCATTCCTATAAGAGCAAAATCATTTCTCTCCCACTTCATCGTTCATCCACTTTCTCGAAGACCTTCTCGGTAACAGGAACCTGTTTCTGGAATAATTTCCCGCATTGTATTAGCGAACTAATGACTACCAATGTCATTGTTTGCACTCGTTACCACTTAGCATCTTTTTTTCCCAACCATATCTTCCTCAATTCCCAGTGTTCCTAGCTGGTGCATTGTCCTTATATTTCCTTTTCCCAGAACATGCTATATTAGAAAAAATCTATTTTGTATACCTATATATTCTTTTATCCTGGCTCTATCGTTATTGTTGTTATTGTGCTGTTTATTATTAAAATATATTATTAATGTTATTATTACTGCTAGCATTACTAGAACTACAGCCCCTATTAACTTTATTAATTTATAGCCAGTATTATTTACTCTGTTGTCTCTGTACACACTGAATGCATTTTAAAATGTTATTTGTCATATTAAAATCGTTATTTCTGGGTAACTATGAAGTAACGAACTTTCTGTATGAGTGAACTCTTATACGATGTATGAGAGGGTCTAATCGTAGTTTTCTATGAAGTGCTCTTAGCTTATAAACTTCACATAACTTTGTCCAATGACTGTGAGCGGTTCTAAATAGTCTGTAAGGATTTGAGCATTTGTGCCAATCTGTTCTCCAGCCACAGATATCTGCAGCTAATGAAAACGTGGAAGTCATAGTTTATTCACTGGTCATGCACTGTTATGAAAAGAGATGACCATTTTCTGTTGAAACCCGGGTCTCTTTTAGGATACTTCTGCCAACTTGTTGGTTCGTACTCTTGTCCTTAGGTTTCCTCTGCTTTCGAAGTAATCAATAAGAAAAGTCATAGGAAACATCGGCCTAAATTTTTCTTGTGGACTGAACTGATGCAGGGTCATCAATATCCACCCATAGCTTTGACGACTGTTTCATCTGTGTAATTAATAAGTGGACATGCTATTAAACCATCGCAAATAAACCGGAGCAAAAAGTTTGGATCGCCCCAAAGACAAATAAGTTTTTGGTTTACCTTGGTCAGCATTCAATAAATATGACACCCACGCTCCACAAAGCTCTACTTATATATAAGGGGTGGACAAAAATATGGGAATACCACAAAGGCAACACATTAACTATGTCTAACATGATGAGGGAAAACCGTTGGCATTGAAAACAACTTCCAGTCGTTACCCAGTATGATCATTAAGGGACTCTCATACCATTCTTCCCGCAAAATAGTAGGAAGTTAACTAACTATTATGCAGGTGGATAGCGATCACACACCCTTCTCTCCAAAGTAGACCTAAGGTTCAATAGTGTTGTGATCTGGTGAGTGATGGCCATGGAGGTGCAACAGTCCATCCTCGTCGTCACAAAACTGGTCCCGTACGATGTTAGCTGTGTGAACCAGGTAGAAGGGTCATTATTCTTGGATCACAGTATCACCAGTAGGGCACAAACATTGTACCATAGGATGGATCCGATCAGACAAAACGGTCACATAATCCCTGGCAATAATGCGGCCTTGCAGAGGAACCGTGCGGCCCGTGGAATACCACGAAATGCCTGCCCAAATCATTACCGAACTACCGTCATGTTTTATCCTTGGGCGTAAACTCGGCAAAAAGTAGGAAACAGTCAAGATTCGTCCAACAATAAGCTTTCCTTCATTGCTCCATAGTCCAGTTATGGCTGTTACAGGCATTCGCATAATAGCTGAGTAGTCTTTAAGTTCCAGCTCGTCATGCAATGGCCTGCTTATGGAGCTCTCTATGTGCTATTTAGGTGCTGACAGGGACCGTTACTAAGACATTCAGTTTTTCAGTGCCTTCTGCAGCGGACATTCTCAGGTTTATCGTCACAATCTTCTTCAGAGACCTCTCGTCACGATCACTCGTCGCACACTTTCGTCCGCGTGGTGACTTAGCTGATGACGTTTTTCCGTTTTCCCTGTATGTGGCATAAATCTTCGATACGGTGCCTATCAAAACACCAAACCCTTCAGCTACCTTGGTTATAAAACCACCCACAATACAAGAACCAACAATTTGCTCACGTTCGGATTCAGTTAGCTCCGACGTAATGCACTCACGACCTCATGGATCTTCTCTGACCACGCCTGATACTTGTAACCTATTGAGGACATTGCACAGCTACCGTTCGTGGTCAAAGAGAAAAGCGAAAGCTACAGGCTTCCCCTGGTCTGCATTTATGTTCAAGATTGAATTTCTCGAGGATTTTCTTATATTTGTCTGAGACCTGTACTTGCCTAACCACGTTACCCCTCCAGCAGCTGGCATTCAGTCTCGCTAAAAAACTAAATAGGTCCAGAAGAGATAGATTTGTTGCTTATTTGGTTAGAAAGAATCTGATGAACAAACTAACTCTTTCTCCGCATCATATTGTGGAATAACTGATGGTTCTGTACGTGCTCCACTAATTGTACATCGTTATTACAAATAGAAGGCAAGCATCAAGCTACGCTACGAACAGTCTTCTATTGAGCTTTTCTCCAAAACATGGGGTACCGGTAGCCTTTCACAAGGAGAATCGCACACGGTCAGGAACACGCTATACAAGACTGCCCTCACTTTATGAAGACCCAGCCCGTTCCTCTGACTGTGGGACAGACGGCACATCGGCTTCAATTGAGGACAAATTACATGAGTTTGGAGTAACATTGGAAGGAAGATCGAGGAAATCGTCGCTTCTATTAGTACTCGAGACTTTCGTGTCAGCAGCATTAGTTACATTTTCTAACAGAGTTATGTTCAAACTCGAAATGAAAACGTGGAATGCAACGGCAGCGGTAGCGTTGTTCATCGACGTGAATACAGAAACTGACTACTGAAATTTGTGCATGGCGGAGGAGACTATACCGAATGGCTGCGTGTATCAGGGAACGAGAAATCTCAGATCAGTCGACGGGTTCTGAAATCCGTCATCAGTGACATCAAGGCCCTTGGCACGCTGTGAAAACACGGGTATGGTGTGCTTACAGCGCCGGTGGTGTAACGGTTGAGTCTTTGATTAGTAATCAAAATGGTCTCTGTCCAAGGTCCGAACCCCGTAGGCGCTTAAATGGTTCAAATGGCTCTATGCACTAAGGGACTTAACATCTGAGATCACCAGTCCCCTAGACTTAGAACTACTTAACCCTATCTAACCTAATGACATCACACACATCCATACACGTGGAAGGATTCGAATCTGTGACCGTAGCAGCAGCGCTGTTCCGGACTGAAGGGCCTAGAATCGCTCCGCCAGAGTTGAGGGCCCGATGCTCAAATTTGAATAAAAATCATCTGCAGTGGCGGTCGAAGGCTTCCGGCATAAGAAGTCACCTTCATTCAGCCAACGCCCAAGTCAAAGGGTGCGGAGGAGCGGACAGAGGTACATGGCACTCTCTTCCTCTTTGAGTGGAAAACCGCCACCAAAATGTCGAACAATCAGCAATGATTAACGGAATGAGGCTGTAGAAGGAGATGGCAACTACTTCGTTGAAGACACACAATGCCCTAGGACATGTGGCTCGAAATAGAAAAAGTGTCCTAACGATCTCTCCATTGGCAAAAGATTTCGGATTAGTCCTGCATTCAGATTTCCGGAAAGGGACTGCCGACTGAGAGGCGCCCGTGACAAAAGATCGAATGACCAAAGAAAGATTAACGTTCTACGAGTCGGGATGTGGAAATTCGGAAGTTTGAACGTGATTGGCAAGCAAGAAAATCTGAAAAGGAAAATGCTAAGGCAGAATGCACATATAGTGGAAGGCTGTGAAGTGAAATGGAAAGAAGACAATAAGTGCCGGTTGTATGAGTATAGGATAATATTAACAGCACCAGAAAATCATACAACTGGAGTAGAATTTCTTATGAATAGGGAAGTAGGGGAGAGAGTGTGTTACTGTGAACAGATCAGTGATGGAGTTTTTCTCATCAGAATCGACAGCAAACCAGCGCCGCAGCGCCGACAATGATAGTTGACGTATACAGGCCGGCTCTGCTGGCCGAACGTGAAGAGATCGCGAAAGAATATGATAATATTGAGCTGTTAATTCAGTTGGTAAACTGAGATGAGAAGTTAATAGTCCGGGGGGATTGGAATGCGGTTGTATCGGAAGGATAGGGACAAAGGGTTACTGTTCAACAATCACAAGAGGAGGACGTATAAAGAGTAGGTATACTTGAAAAAGGCCGGAAGATACCGGTAAATATCATGGTGAGGCAGAGATCGGTTACTAGATTGTAAGGCGTACCCAGGATCAGGTACAGACTCAGATCACGATTTAGTAGTATGAAGAGAAGGCTGAAATTTTAAAGACTGCTCAGGAAGAATCAATGCGTAAAAAAGTGTTACGGAAGTTCCGATGAATGGACACGCTTTTTGATGCCATAGATACTGTGGTAATGAACATCTCAATAGGCAGTTCAGTTGAAGGGAAATGGAAGTCCCTAAAGAAGGCAATCACAGGAATTGGAAAGAATAACATGGGTACAAAGAAGGTAACAGTAAGAAACCAAGGATAACAGAAGAAATGAAAGGAACTACAAAAACGTTCAGGGAAATTCAGGAATGCAGAAATACAAGTAAGTTATGAATGAAATAAAAAGGAAGTGCAGGGAAAATAAGCGAAACGGTTACATGAAAAATGTGAAGAAATCGGAAAAGAAATGATGGTCGGAAATACTGACCCCGTATATAAAAAAGTCAAAAATACCTTCTGTGAAATTAAAAGCTAGGGTGGTAATATTAAGATTGTAATGGGAATTCCAGTGTTAAATGCAGGAGAGAGCGGGTTGTTAGAAAGAGAACGTTTAAGGCCTTTGTGAGGGGAAAGACTGGTCTGCTAACGTGATAGAAGAAGAAACAGGAGTCGATAGAGAAGAAATAGGGGATCCAATATTAGAATCAGAATTTAAAAGAGCTTTGGAAGACTTAAGATCAAAAAAGGTAGAAGGGATAGATAAAATTCCATCAGAATTTCCAAAATCATTGAGGGTAGTGGCAACATAGAGACTTCAAGTTGGTGTGTAGAATGTATGAGTCTGGCGACATACTATTTGACCCTCGGAAAAATATCATCCAAATAATTCCGTAGATTACAAGACCGGACAAGTGCGAGAAGAGGCGCACAGTTTTCTAAACAGCTCATGCATGCAAGTTGCTGACAAGAATAATATACAGAAGAACAGAAAAGAAAGTCCAATCAGTAAAGAATATGGATTGACAGTAAACCGAAGAAAGACGAAACTAAAGAGAAATAGAAGAAATGAGAAAAACGAGGAACTTAAATTCAGGATTGATGACCACGAAGTAAACGAAGTTAAGGAATTCGGCTACTTAAGCAGCAAAATAACCAAAAACGGACAAAGCAAAGAGGATATAAAAGACTAACATTGTCAAAAAGGGGATTCTTGGCCAAGAGAAGTCTTCTAGTATCAACCATAGGCCTTAATTTTGGGGAAGAAATTTCTGTGACTGCATCTGGAACACAACATAGCATGGTAGTGAAATATGGACTGTAGAAAACCAGAGATATAGAAAATCGAAGCATTTCAGGTGCAGTACTACAGAAGAACGTTGGAAATCGGGGGCTGATAAGGTAAGGAATGAGGAAGTTTTCCGGGGAATCGGCGAGGATAGGAGTATAAGGAAGACAAGAAGAAGAGACAGGATGGTAGGACATCTCTTAAATCAAGGTCTAACTTCCATAGTACCAGACTGAGCTGTAGAGGAAGACAGAGATTGGAACACGTCCAGCAAATAATTGATTACATTTGTTGCTAGTGCTATTCTGAGATGAAGAGGTTAAGGGGTGACACAAGACAGAAATTAGTGGCGGGCTGCATCAAACGAGTCAGATGACTGATGAAAAAAAAAAAGAAAAAGTTCCACCAAACTATTACTTCTGATTGGTATGCGAACAATATATTATAATTATCGTTGACGGGCCTAAAAATTTACGAAAACATCTACAACAAACTTCGTACAGGATGCAAGAGCACATACCCTCTGCGCCTCTATGACAGTATTAGTGGTATTTTTAATGGAAGGAAAATCTTAGGAATTTCTCTAACTTCTTTTAAAAGTCATTCTTAACACAGGTAGTCTGTACTCGGTAAGAATTCGACATGGCACGTACCACACTGAACGGGCAACGGTCGTGACGTCACACAGTGAACAGAGTCAGCCCACGGCAGTAACTGAATCCCTTACACTGCCAGAAAGAGCGATTGCATCACAAATGAAACACCGTATAGTAGAATTTCATTACGTGTTCGATTGTCTGTGAAGTTTGAGCAGTGATGTGATAAATTTTCGGCAGTTTGAAGCTTTGAATTTGTGCAAGAGACGACGTGGTATTATTTAATGGACAGATTATTGATACTGGGCAGAAGTGGAATGAGAGAATTGGGGTGACTGCATGTTATACAACGATGAGCCAAAACACTATGGCTACCTGCTTAATAGCTTATTTGTATGTTTTTGAAACGAAATACATCACCGATTCTGCATATCAGGGATCCGACAGTTTGTTGGTAGGTTCGTGGAGATACGTAGCATTAGATGTCTACGCATAGGTCATGTAGTTCGCGTAAATAACGAGCCGTTGTTTTGCGTACGCAGTAATGGATCTCTATAGCGGCCCAGATGGTTTCCATCGGATTTACATGAGGCGAATCTGGCCGCCGATACATCAACGTGAGTTCACTGTAATGCTCCTGAAACCACTGTAGCACGGTTTTGGTTCGGAGACACTGACAATTATACTGCTACAGGTGAAATCGTCATTGGCGAAGACATCAAGCATGGAGGGATGCAGGGGGTTTGCAGCTATCAGCGAGTGTTCTATTAGTACCACAGGTGCCATTCGAGCGCAGGAGAATGTCTTCCATAGCTCAATACTGCTCCCACCATCCTGCGTCAGTGGCGCTCTCTACGTTTCGAGCCCCTTCACCTCTATGACGCGTTTGTGGTGACGACCATCGACCTATTGTAGCAAAACTGTGACTCACCCGAAGAGCCGGCTCGTTTCCATTGATCGACGGTCGTATCCCGATAGTCCGTGCCCTCTGAAGTCGTTATTTTCATTGTCATTGGATCAATATGTAAACACGTAGGAATAGTCTGCTGCGGAGGTCCATCTTCAACAATGTATGATGAACGATGTGCTCTGAAATACTTGTGTGTGCACCAGCATTGTGTTGTTTTTTCAGAGATGCCACAGATTGCCATCTATCCTGCTTAATAGAGCAGACAAACCTCTTAAACCCACGTTTGTGAAGCGTCGAGGACGTTCAAACATTTAGCGCCTAGTGGTATTTTCACTGTCCTACCTGTTTCCGTAGGTGTTCACGATAGTAGAACGTGAACATTCGACCAGCTTCACCGTTTTCTAGATATTTGTTCTCAGCTTCTGCGTAATAACAATCTGCCCTTTGTGTAAGTCACTTATCTCAATGAATTGCCCCATTTGCACTCCATATCTTTGCTAGGGAGATCCCCCATCCGTGTCTGCTCCACTTACATTTGTTACCGTGTGACGTACTCCGCTAGCCACCAAGCGGCGTACAGCGGTACGGTGGGCAGTGGTCATAATGTTTTGCCATAGCAGTCTATGTCTTACAATAATTCAAAATTGATTTATCAAACATTAAAAGTATATTAAACATTAATACCTAAAAAGGTAATTAGCATATTTATGCCACCCCCCCCCCCCCCACCCAGTTTGCTACAAACTGAGAATTCAACGTGTAAGCTAACGAAAATACTTACATTCCATGTAAAAATGATGAATTCTACGACAAAAAATGTATTCTGAAAATCAAAATGAACTTTGTAAAGATGAAAATACAAAAAGAAGAGTAGCAGAATCGAGAATTACATCACTGCGTTAATGACGCTATGCAGACAAATGTTGATGGTGTTGAGACAGCAACCAGCCACAAATTTATTTTCGATTCCTTTATTCTAAAGCTACCATTACCGGCTTGAATTCATTACGATTCATCCTAAGACGGTTTCATGCTTTCACTACAACATGTGGTGCGTTTTCTTTACAGATTAATTGTCCTAAAATATAAATAATACATAATTATAAGCACGCTACACAGATGGTTGTATTACAGATTTGCATTGGATCTGACTTATGTGAAATGTTGGTTTGGAGTGTTTGTTTTCATAGTTTTCGTCCAACAGATGTGAATAAAATTTAAGCCGATCTCTCTACATCTAAAGAGACAGTAGTGTCCAGCTTTGCAGCAGAGGCAGAGCACGATGTCCTGGGTGTTACAGTGCTGTCGGAGCAGCGAAGCCGGCTGCACCTGATCGACATGGGGGGCGGTGGGGGCGGCGGCGGGGGCGGCGGACTGGAGCGCGGCTCAGACCGAGGCGACCACGCGCCGCTCTCGCACTCCGCCATCGGCAACGTCCTCATCGCCATCTTCAACGGTCGCAAGTACCTGCCGCACAAGTGAGTGTCGCAGTCTTCCCATCTGCTCTCCAGTAAGAAACTGTAAGACGTACAATGCCGTTATTAATTGCACAGAGGGGTAATGTTGGCAGCACATGCCGTGAGGCGTGACGGTGACGAAAGGAGATGTTTTAGCACCTGGCTGTGTGCATTCAGTCTGTACGCATGCAAACAGCATGTGCTACATAATACTTTCCAATATGCGACGCATGAAAACGTGATTTTTCTAGGCCTCATAGCAGAAAAGTGGGCTCAACTGTTTTAGATATCCCTTGGGCGCGGGACGATTTTAATATTGTACTGAAGGATCGTCTTACTGTAACTATCCTACAAGGGTATCCGCACCTGGGATTCATATTTATCAAATTACAGCTGGAAAGACGGAGGGGGTGGGGGGGGGGGGAGGAAGGTCATATCTGAAACAACAGACACCACTGATTCAGGTAACTGACTCTCCTCGATGGGCACTGTATCCAACACCTTCAGTGCAGATGCACAATGTTTCGGCCTAATGCTGGATTTCGCTGTGGGAAGCATGGAGGACTTGTACGGGGATTCTGGATAGGTGGCGCTAATTGGGAGTGTGGGTCGGCTGGGAGGCTACCCGATATAGCCCGCGCAATTGCGATAAACACTGTGCCCGGATGACACAGCGGTTAATCCAACTGCCTACTAAACAGAAGATGGAGGGTTTGAATCCCACTCCGGCACAAATTTTCGTCGGTCGTCCCTGATACCGCTTGAAATCCCGGCGCGGCTGACATCAGTAGTTCTTTCCTTTCCTTTCTCCCAAAAAATGTTCAAATGTGTGTGAAATATTATGGGACTTAACTGATAAGTTCATCAGTCCCTAAGCTTACACACTACTTAACCAAAATTATCCTAAGGACAAACACAAACACCCATGCCCGAGGGAGGACTCGAACCTCCGCCGGGATCAACCGCACAGTCTGTGACTGCAGCGCCTTAAACCGCTCGGCTAATCCCTCGCGGCTCCTTTCTCCCCTTTCACTTTCAGTTTATATGATATCATCCTCCTCTGTCTGAGGGTCTAAATTTGACATGAGGCAATACAATTGTTACTTAAGAATTTGAATCGAAACACACCAAAAGATTCATTTATCACTTAAGAACAATTGCTTGTATTAACATTTAAACATTGTGTGTTTGCATCACTCCAAAACAAAGAGGAACCCAACATACTGTATGTACTGAACAGTACTGGTGCATTCAACAGCGGTTCGACGTGGCGACTGCCAACGTTGTTACAGGCATTGTACACTTTAACTTGTCTACCGTATTGCATACCAGGACAAGCAACTCCTAGACTTTTCTCTTTCCCTCAGCAGACGTGGACGCGCTGTACATCCGCATTGAAATCGTACGTTTCCGAACATGGTTTCATATTCAAAACATCATATACACACTCCCCTCTACAGGTCCTAGAAGTTTGTGACCGGTATTACCGAACACCCCGTATGTGGTATTCAGGGTGGTCCATTTATCGTGACCGTGCCAAATATCTCACGAAATAAGCGTCAAACGAAAAAACTACAAAGAACGAAACTTGTCTAGCTTGAAGGGGAAAACCAGATGGCGCTATGGTTGGCCCGCTAGATGGCGCTGCCATAGGTCAAACGGATATCAACTGCGTTTATTTAAATAGGAACCCCCATTTTTATTACATATTCGTGTAGTACGTAAAGAAATATGAATGTTTTAGTTGGACCACTTTTTTCGCTTTGTGACAGATGGTGCTGTAATAGTCACAAACATATAGCTCACAATTTTAGACGAACAGTTGGTAACCGGTAGGTTTTTTTAAATTAAAATACAGAACGTAGGAACGTTTGAACATTTAATTTCGGTTGTTAGTGTGATACACTTATCATTTCTGAGAACGCATGCTGTTACATCGTGATTACCTCTAAATACCACATTAATGCAATAAATGCTCAAAATGATGTCCGTCAACCTCAATGCATTTGGCAATACGTGTAACGACATTCCTCTCAACAGCGAGTAGTTCACCTTCCGTATTGTTCGCACATGCATTGACAATGCGCTGACGCATGTTGTCAGGCGTTGTCGGTGGATCACGATAGCAAATATCCTTCAACATTCCCCACAGAAAGAAATCCGGGGACGTCAGATCCGGTGAACGTGCGGGCCATGGTATGGTGCTTCGACGACCAATCCACCTGTCATGAAATATGCTATTGAATTCCGCTTCAACCGAACGCGAGCTATGTGCCGGACATCCACCATGTTGGAAGTACATCGCCATTCTGTCATGCAGTGACACATCTTGTAGAAACATCGGTAGAATATTACGTAGGAAATCAGCATACATTGACCCATTTAGATTGCCATCGATAAAATGGGGGTCAATTATCCTTTCTCCCATAATGCCGCACTATACATTAAACCACCAAGGTCACTGATGTTCCACTTGTCGCAGCCATCGCGGATTTTCCGTTGCCCAATAGTGAATATTATGCCGGTTTACGTTACCGCTGTTGGTCAATGACATTTCATCGCTAAATAGAACGCGTGCAAAAAATCTGTCATCGTCCCGTAATTTCTCTTGTGCCCAGTGGAAGAAGTGTACATGGAGCCATGCAATTCCTGGTGCATAGACATATGGTATGGGTGCAATCGATGTTGATGTAACATTCTCAACACCGACGTTTTTTAGATTCGCGATTCTCGCGCAATTTGACTGCCACTGATGTGCGGATTAGCCGCGACAGCAGCTAATACACCTACTTGGGCATCATCATTTGTTGCAGGTCGTGGTTGAGGTCACTTGGATGATGTCGTCCAAGATACCGAGCAGCATACATAGCACACGCCCGTTGGGCATTTTGATCACAACAGCCATACATCAACACGATATCGACCTTTTCCGCAATTGGTAAACGGTCCATTTTAACACGGGTAATGTATGACCAAGCAAATACCGTCCGCACTGGCGGAATGTTATGTGATACCACGTACTTGTAAGTTTGTGACATTACACCGCCATCTGTCCCGAAGGGAAAAAAGTGGTCCAACTAAAACATTCATATTTCTTTACGTACTACACGAATATGTAATAAAAATGAGGGTTGCTATTTAAAAAACGCAGTTGGTATCAGTTTGACCTATGGCAGCGCCATCTAGCGGGCTTGCCATAGCGCCATCTGGTTTTCCCTTTCTAGCTAGACAAGTTTCATTCTTTATAGTTTTTTCGTTTCATGCTTATTTCGTGAGACGTTTCCCCCGGTTACTATCAATGGACCACCCTGTATAGTTTTCCTGAAGTGGCTTGTGGAGGAATACTTAATTTCATATATAGTTCCTGAGAAATCGCGAAAAACATGGCTTTTTGCTACCAAAATCAAGCCGCTGGTATGCATAGGAAATTGCTGAAATTTTTGGGATCAGTTACTATGATCCCGATCATGAACGATCTTGTTAACGTTCTTGACATCCTTATCTGTTTCAGAGGTACAGAGGTGCCAAGTTACCCTACTCGTACACGTAAAAAAAGGCACGTAATATCCGGTGTGAAGCAGAAAAATAGCTTATAAAGTGACATAGCACGGGAAAGCGTCTGCGTTAATGTCATAAGGTGTAATACTAAAAAGTTTTGTGCATGTAAAATAAGTTTTACGTGATTTCAGTTTCATAAAAATAAACATCAAAATTTCTTTTCATATGAGCGGATAAAGAAACAAACCAGTGGAATAATGCTCCTATCGGGCACAAGAAATGATGGATATGTTCTGTTAGTTAAAAGACTCTGACTGAAAAGTGAAGCGCCAGCTGCCTTATTCGACCTCCCTCAGTGCCTTTGAAAATCTTCCCAAAAATTTTGACATGCAAACATATTCGCGGTTTTTTATTTTGAGAGAGACGGAGACAGACGGGAAAGTAATACATTCTGGGAGGTAGTGATTATGGTGTAGATGGAATGAAGGAGACAATGGCACTGTGAGAGAAAGAAACGGAGACTGTGGCAGTGGAATATATATCAGATCACAGTGAAAGAACAATGCTAGGAAAAGAGCAAAGAGGACAGTGCCAGTGGAGGAGGAATAAAGAGAAGGAGAAATTGGAAATGTGTGAGAGCCAGTGATAATGAGAGACAGTGTCTATGACTATGACAACGAGGAAGAGAGAGATAATGACACAGCAAAGAGACGGCAGCAATGGGACTAGTGGGTGTGAGCGAGTCGCGGTTTGGAGAACTTGTGAGGTCAAATGTGAGCTGCATGTTAAAAAGAGCGCGAATATATTCGAATGCCAAAATTTTTGAGAACTTTTCTAAGGTGCTGAGGAAGGTAGAATGAGACAGCTAGTACCCAATTTTTGCGACAGGCTTTTAAAACAGAAGCATTTTTCTACTGGTCTACGTATACATACACATCCATACTGTGGAATCCACTGGGAAGTGCATGGCAGAGGACACATCCCATTGTACCAGGTATTAGGACTTTTGCCCCTCTACTCGCTTTTATGAAGAGTGGGTGGGAACAAGGCTGTTTAAATGTCTCTGTGGCAACTTAAATTAATCTAATCTTGCCCTCAAGACCCGTAAGGGAGCAATATGTGTGTGCTTGTAGTATATTTCTAGAGTCCTCATTTAAAGGCGTTTTCGAAGCTACGTTAGTAGGATTTCTTCGAATAATTTATGCCTATCTTGAAGAGTCTGCCAGTTTACTTTCAGTGTCGCCATTTAGTCCTATTTGGTGTCGGTCGCACACACTCAAGCGTTATTCTAGAATGTGTAGCACAAGTGATTTATTAGCAAGCTCCTTTGTAAAAAAAAATGTTCAAATTTGTGTGAATTCCTAAGGGATCAAACTGCTGAGGTCATCGGTCCCTAGACTTATACACTATATAAACTAACTTATGCGAAGAGTAACTCACACACCGATGCCTGAGGAAGGACTCGAACCTCCGGCGGGAGGGGGCGCGCAATCTGTGACATGGAGCTTCTAACCGCGCGGCAAGCTCATTTGTAGACTCACTGCATTTCCCTAGTATGTTTAGTATGTTACCAATAAAACGAAGTATGCTATAAGCTTCCCCAAGACTGAGCATATGTGATCATTCCATTTCATGTCCCTATCAACTGTTGGGCCAAGGTATTTGTATGAGTTGACTGATTCCCACTGTGACTCGCTTTTGCAATAGACTTTTGTCGTTTTGTAAAGTACAGAATTTTACATTTATGAACATTTAAAGCAAGCTGCCAATTTTTTGCACCACTTCGAAATCTCAAGATCTATTTGTGCAGCTTCTTTCAGGCAGTACTTCATTACAGATAACTGAGTCATCTGCGAAGAGTCTGAGATTACTATTAGTGTTCTCCGCAAGGTCGTCAATATATATCATGAAAACGAAGGGGCCCAATGAACTCCCCTGGGACACAGCCGAAGTTACTCCAAAATCTATCCATGACTTTTCATCCAAAATAGCTTGTTGCATCCTCCCTACGAAAATATCCACTAATTTCTCTTGATGTCCTAACGATGGTGCTGTTGATAATAAGTGCGGGTGTGGTACTGACTTACATACTATTCGGAAATCGAGAAATGCTGCATCTAAGGGACTGCATGATCCAAGGCTTTCCGTATGTCATCTGAGAAAAGTTCGAGTTGTGTTTCCATGATGGATGTTATCGAAATCCGTGCTGGTTGGCTTCGAAGAGCTCATATTGTTTGAGATACCACGTTGTCTCTTTATAGCCCTGTTTCTTGTTTTACACAGGGTCAGTAGTCTAAGTTTATTCCTTCTTATTTTAGTCGCCCCCTGTACTTTGGTATATTCATTGTTGCTACAGCTGCCTTGTGGTTAGTGGTAGCAGTTTCGACCTGCACATCCTCAAAGAGTTCATGTCTATTTGTTACCATTAGATCTAACACATTTACAGTATTAGTGGGCCTCCAAACTATCTGTTCAAAATAATTCTGAGAGAAGACGTTTCACAGGATGTTTTGTCATGCCTGCCAGCTACCAAACCATAACTAACCCAGTTGATTGTTGGATGATTAAAATCTCCTCCGATGATTGCAGTCTTATTATGGAACTTACGTACAAGCGAACTGAGATTTTCTATAAAATTTTCGGATATTTGATTAGGTTCAGTTTTCGTCTCAGTGGATTTCTGTTTCTAGCCTACTGCAACAAATACACCACCTCCTTTTCCAATTAGACTTTCGTTTTTGTATAAGTTTAAAATTTCACCAAAAACCTCACTTCTGTTGACGTCATATTTTCTGTTGACGTCATATTTTAACCAGCCTTCAAACTCTGACACTTTGTTGCGAATGCTTTGGCAGTTAATCAGTAGGATTATAACTCACCTTTCGCTAACGTTTCTTTGGATCTTCCACTGATACTTGTGCATTCCCTACGTTTATTATTAACTTGGTTCAAAGCTTCCACTCAACTGTGAACCGGGAGGGAGAGGATGGGGGAGGCACGATCTGTTCTGGGAACCATGCTGCACATGGCGAACTTCGTTGAAACTTCATGAATAAACCTAGTATTCTTGGCGTTCTGTGATGGTCACTGGAATGATAGAAGTGCGACCTTGGGGCCCATAAGAGAGGCTTCGTTGGTTTGAACAAATGTCACAGTCTGCAGCTGGTTGTAGTCTGTCTCCCAAAGGCCGCCGGAATAGCCTCTTCAACATGCAGAATGAGGGCCACAGGCATACAGACTAAATGCACCCGATGTTCCTTCCCATCACTTGCAGCCATTTCCCTAAAGCCTACCATTATGCACCATACTTGCAATTTCTGATGATTAACACACCCCTGCCCATTTTCATTTTCCTTCTTTTGATACAGGAAATAGCTTGTTTCCCAACAGATGAACAGATTCTCACTAATCAGTTTCGGTTTCAGTGGAAGACAGTACCGCATACATGTTGGTAGGGTGGGTGGCTGTAACATCCCAAATTCTCCCTGCTCCATGTCCACCCTGTACAGGATGGAAGACACGTCAGTGACAGCCAAGTGGACAAGTAATGATGGAGCCCGTATTTGCTGCAGAAGAGACAGTGTCCACAGGAGAGGATAAAAACTGTACCTTTGGTATCTTTGGTACAAGGTTCCCAGCAGCCTTCTTAACACATATACACATCCGCAGCAGCTCCCAGTTCCTTGACAGTACTAGGCAGCTACTTATGTTTAGCAATCAACTTTTCCACTGCCTGAGAACAGCAAATACAGTGGAACTGCTTTAAGCCTGGTGCAATATTTTACAGAAGAGTGGATAAATAACTTTAAGCTTATCTTGCTGGTACTGTGTAAATTTATGAGCGATACTCCAGAAGTATGACCAATCGCCTTCTAGAACTTAAGCAATTAGTAGCTAAAACGAGGTATGTATTACGAGAAACAGACAACTTGGTACAACTTTTACTGTTTTTCTGACACTGTTTCCTTAAGGATTTCGAAAATAGCGTTAATAACAATAAAGGGTGATAAAAAAAAACAGATTTCATTTGCTTGTCACAGGCAAACTATGAAAGATAAAAACACACTGTACTTGTCACTGGCTCAAGAAAGATTCAAAGCATTGCATTAGCACGGAAACTCTTCCATATACTCAACATGACGACCATGCGTTGCTCGAGAAAGATCGAAACGGTAGTCCACTGCATTCCAAATACGAACCAACAGGTCCGTTTTTAATTAATCGACAGCTTCAAAAATTCGATTTCTCAGCCTTAGGTGGGACGAAGACGGCCTTTTAGTACCTCACAGAAAAAAATCGCAAGATGTGAGGTCTGGTGACCAGGGAGGCCAAAAGCAATGAACAAGATTTTGTTGTCCACGTGATCCAATACAACGTTGTTGGATGATGTTGTTAAGATAAAGCCAAGATAAATCCATAGCTTTGTGAACAGAAATGGCACAAAATACATTCAGTTTCGGTGAATCTCCTTCATGTTCGACGACTACATGAGGATTTTGTGACTCCCAAATCCTTATATTATGACGGAACAGTTTACCCAATAGATTAACGCCGATTCGTCCAAGAAAATGACTCGTTCGGAAAAGTGTCCCCTGTTTTATTATGGGGAGATGAAACACAAAATTCGTACTTTCTGTTATGATCGCCGGGACGCAGTTGCTGCAGTAACTGCAGCTTGTAAGTTTTCATATGCAGGCGTCGTTTCAGAACACCTCACACCGTTGTTTGATGACGTTGAGGATCCTGACCTTCACGTCTGGCAGACTTCTCAGGGCTCTGGGTGAACGCATCTCGGTCACGCTCGACATTATATGGGACGTGCGTGGTCGACTAGTGCTCGTTCCTTTGCATATGTAACCAACTTCCAATAGTTTTGTATGTCAGTCATAGATCAGCTTGTGCAGAGAGGGGCTCTTGCTCAATCGACGGCGGAATGCACGTTCCACTTGTACAGTGGATTGACAAATTCCTACACACAAAACGAATTTCTTGTCACGTAGTCCCCATACATCGCAGTTGTGTCAAAACTTTGAACCTTCCTCTATCCAGCGACATTCGCAGTGTGTTTCTATCTCCCATAGTTTTTAATGAAGTTAAATCTCTTATTTTGTTTTGAATCATCCTGTATACAAGGTGAAAAGTATTTAAACCGACAAATTCTGGAAGGTTGTAGGGGACATCAAAACAAATATTTTTCCCTAATGTCATTTTTTCCTATGAGGATTATTTAAACCGGTGGAGGCCGTATTACGCTCTTCAGTTGTTATAGGCCGTATTACGATCTTCAGTTGTAGGCAACTGCTGTCCACCAGTGTAATTGTGCATTGTCTCTGTTTACTAATCGAGCGATACACCTGGAGTGAGTACACTGATATGGTTGGTGTGTACTACGTAGCGCACCACAACGGACGAGGTGCGCAGCGGGTTTATCAACAACAATATCCTAATCGCCGTATCCCGCATCATACAACCTTTGCTGCTGTGTACCAACGTCTGCATGAGACCGTGTCATTTAGCAGATTACCTGGACAGGGACGCCGTCGCACGGTAAGAACGCTGCAATGTGAGGAACCTGTCTTGCAGCATGTGGAGCGGGACCCTTCAATCGGCACTCGTGCAATTGCACGTAAAATGGGGACGAATCAGACGAGTGTAAGAACAGTCCTTCGCGAGCAAACGTTACGTCCATTTCACTCACAGCGTGTCCACAACCTGGAGCCAGTTGATTATCCATCCAAAGCACAGTTTTCGCAATGGTACCTGAAACATTGTGAAATGCACCCTACATTTCCATCCTCCGTGCTGTTTACCGATGAAGCAACGTTCGGGCGTCATGGAGTCTTCAACATGCACAATTCGCATGTTTGGAGTGAGGATAACCCACATGCCACAGTTACTAGCGCTCATCAAGTGCGGTTCTTCGTTAATGTGTGAGTCGTTGTTGTTGGGGACTGTTTAATTGAGCCGTATCTGCTACCTAGGCCATTAAATGGCAGGCACTATTACAATTTTTCGCCAGAGCATTGCCAGAGTTGCTGGAAGACGTTCCGCTCCCTACAAGACAACGCATGTGGTTCCAACATGACGGGGCGCCGGCACATTTCAGCCGTCGTGGATCGACGGTTCCCAGAAACGTGGATTGGCAGAGGTGGTCCTGCACCATGGGCTGCTCGATCCCCAGATATGTCGCCTCTGGACTTTTTTGTGTGGGGAGAGATGCGCAACCTTGTTTATGTAACTCCTGTTGCATCAGAAGAGGATCTGGTTGCCCGGATAGTAGCAGCAGCAGGAACAATTCAGGATACTCCTGGGGTTTTTGCCCGTGTCAGACGGAACATGATCCGACGGCGTAACCTTTGTTTACGTGTCAATGGAGGCATTTTTGAAAATCTACTGTAATTGAAATTGGATTGTGTTAATGTGTTTTCCCTTGGTCATAAAAAATGGAAAAGTGTTTGTTGGTTTAATTAATTTGCCGCCAGAGTAATCTTCCTCTACCGGTTTAAATATTCCTCATAGGAAAAAATGACATTGGAGAAAAATATTTGTTTTGATGTCCCCTACAACCTCCAAGTGTTTGTAGGTTTAAATACTTTTGACCCTGTATACTCCATTTTAAAGAGAAAACCGATGTGAGACAAAATGCTACTTATTTACAGTTACTGCAAATCACAAATGCCGATTTATGCAAAAATTTGGGAACAGTAGACACATGACAAAATAGTTGTGCCTAATTCTAAAGTGAACGAAGTGAATGTAACAACAGAGTGAGGAATGTATTATTTGTTAATTATGTAACGGTCACCACTCAGGTCAACAGGCCAGTGGGCGTTGGGGTTGGACAGGTAGTTATAGGTCAGGCGGTTATTTGCTCTCATTTGATCAGTGGTGTCTGCCGCCCTGTCAGCACGGCGGTGCCTCAGTTACGGACGGTTTTCCCAGGCCCTGCATTTCTCATTAGTACAAGAACGCCTTGCCGCGGCTGAGTTCGTATGTTGCATGTTATTACTCCGTATTGTGCGACACACGGGCTGGGTCGGCCTTAGTTCTTATACCATCTATGTCGATCGATAGGTTCGAAAATATGTTAGTGTACCCGGGAACAGGTTGCTGTGCAACAATTTCCTGTTTACTTTTGGTTTGTAATGCAGCTTCTACAAAGGACCTTTTGTTGCATACCACATTTTGTATAAAATTAAAACCCTATCAGTGTATACGAAAATTATTTGACGAGGTAATTTAGTATGGGAAAAGAAAGCGAGCGAGAGAAACCACATATTAAGTCGTCGTTTGGACAAACTGTTAATGAGCGGCACAGTTACATGTGATGTCACACAAAATGACTTAATACATTCGCAGGGATATATCCGATCACATAACACAGAGCTTTGCATAAAGTCGGTTAATAGAAGACTCTGTATTAGACTACTCCTAGTGCGTGGAATCGCAATGATTTCTACACATATAACCTCTAGGATGGACATATATGATTCTGCAATCTATTGTCTTTGCATTATGAAGTGAAATCTGACCAATTAATCCTTTGACTGCTATGCGCAACACTGGCTATAGCGCCTCGTGTGCTGCATTGTCACGCCGCTCGCCGTGCGCTGCGTGCTGAATGCTTCTGGCGCGCTCACCACTCGCAATGCTTCCACACGCTCGCTGTTCTTCGGCTTTCTATTTTGGTCTGGTCTTTAAACTAACTTTGGAAGAATTAGGGGTATTTATTTACAATATTTACACTTTATTTTCGTGTAAGGTGCATTTTTATTATAATGTATATACAACTAACTGGTCGCATTCGAATAAGAGATTCAGACACACGACAGAAGGTGTTGCAATAAATTCTGAAGTCCCGATCTCCATCTGAAACAGAAAATGGATGTACAAAAGTATTAAAATTCATATCAGTCTGAAGCAGTAAGTTTACGAAAGAAGTCGAAATCCCGCAAATCGTGAGGCACTTATACCGATACAGGTGTTCTTTATCCGGTTCAGGAACATTTCATTTTGGCTGCCGAAAATACTTCACCAATATAAGCAAAGAATGGTTCATATGGCTCTGAGCACTATGGGACTTAACATCTGGTCCGGGCGGAGGTTCGAGTCCTCCTTCGGGCATGGTTGTGTGTGTTTGTCATTAGGATAATTTAGGTTAAATAGTGTGTAAGCTTAGGGACTGATGACCTTAGCAGTTAAGTCCCACAAGATTTCACACACACTTTGAACGCATACACACACTCATCAGTTCCCTATATCTTAGAACTACTTAAACGTAACTAAACTAACGACATCACACACATCCATGTCCGAGGCAGGATTCGAACCTGCGACCGTAATGGTAGCGCGGTTCCACACTGAAGGGCCTAGAACGCTCGACCACAGCGGCCGGCTATAAGCAATTATTTAAAACTGTTACACTGTATGAAACGGCATTCGATGTGCTCGGATGTCAAGAAATGTCTGTAAGATGGGTGTCTTCGCAGATAAAGGTTGAAATGCAACATGTTGACACGATTTAATAACTTTCGTGGCGAGTTGCATGAGATCGCTATGCCGTTCTTATACATGTCGGCGCTGAGGACGTATCTTAAGCCCTCTGTCGCCAAATAGATTGAAGAGAGCGAGCAAAAAGATGTCGCTATTGCTGGTCACACATCGCTGAAAACAGCCGCCTCTAACGAAGAAAAAATCTTGAACAGCAACCTGGCTAGCAGTCACTACTGCTGTGTGCCATGCTCGGACCTTCGGCCTGCTCTCAGAGCGGGACTATGTGGACTGTTTGCCACAGTCGCCGAGATACCCTAATGGTACGACAATGCACGGCCGCTTACGGCGACAGCTGCGACGGAATTCGTTTCCAAGGTCACATGTGGAAGCAGTTCTTTCCTGAGGCTCGTTGAAAATTTTGAACACGTGATCAACGGCATTATTAGGCCCTCTGTAAATCATCAAACTGTCGTCTACATTTCTGGGGCACGAAAGAACACATACAATGGCAGATGTAAATTTCCTTTCATACTCCAGACATGTACATTGTTACTAGTGGCGCGACTTGTTTCTTGTCCGCGTTGCGGCAACTTCGGCATGTGTGCCTTTTAGTGTGATGCCGCCTCCAGTGACTGTTATCTCCCGCAGCTCTTAGTGGCGTGTACCGGGCTACGGCATTTACCTATAGTTTTATGGCCAGTTACAAGCTTTACGTCAGCTTCAGTGTTTTTAACGATATGTGATATTAATATTAACTTCTTAACGAAGAACTTTAGGTAATGGAAACATTATTGATCTTAAATTCGTTTGTCAGTTACTAGGTGAACATTTCAGTGTAGTCTTCTTACAATCTGTTCGGAGTAACAACTGCTTATCCCTCAGTTTTCTCTATATTCATACAATGAAGGCTTTCACGACTAGTTGTTTCATCTGCAGAGAATTCTTCCGGGTTGTATGGCCACGGTCCTTGAATCTCTTCAATCCCTGAAGTTTCGTCCAAGGCTACGTTGGTCATCTTCGGAAGTGCTTCTGATTGTGCTGAGTCTTGCCGACTGACTGACTCGGCAAGACTCAGCACAATCAGAAGCACCTCCGAAGATATCCAACGTGACCTTGGACGAAACATCAGGGATTGAAGAGATCCATGAACCACGGCCATACAACCCGGAAGAATTCTCAGCAGATTTCTCTATATTAACGTTTATTTATAATTTTTTTAAGTACTCGTGAATTTTCCGACAAAGAAACCGATAGTCGCCTTCGAAATCTGGTAAAAGTAAAATTTTGTTGCAACCGATGACTGTTTTATACCTATCAAATTCTTTTACGGTTGCTGTCTCACAACCATGTTTAAAATTGTAATATGTGCCTATAGTCAGCACAGAACAGTAATGCCTTGCACAGTGAACCAGAACACGACCTCCAACTATCACTGCTCAGTCTGCCTGCGGTAAACTTCTGCCCAAATAAAAGTGTTCCCCGACAAGGATAAAAGCTAGGCCTCCCTCAGGTCTAATGGCTTCCTTCACACTGTAATGGTTCTTTATTTGCGAAACCATTACCACTCGCCAACCCTATTTTTCGATACCGTAGATTAATGAATATTTTTCTACGTAATGTCTCATATTTTTCACTCTATTCAAATTTGGTTTCATTTTTATATGTATGTACGTCGATATTTTGAGATGTTGAAATTGATATAATATCTAGTGTGAATATTTTTGTACTTATTGTTATCTTTGATGCTGGTTTGTGACTTTTGACGTGGAAGCGGACAGAGTAGTCAAGTTTTTGTGTTGAATATGAACAGTCTTGGCTTTGTGTTGGAAACGAAAAGATGAGACTGAGTTGTGGACAATGAAAAATGTTGTGAGCTTTATTAAGAGCAGTAACATCTGCGAAATTGTGTGATGAAGTAATGTTCTGAACATGCGAAAGGGTAAAAGTTTAATAAATGTGAAGTTTTGTGAAAAGAGTGTGTCAAGAATTATTTTCAAGTGAGCATTGTTTAAAAAAGTATGAAGCACATTGCAATGAAAAACATAACTCATCAAATTAATCCTGAAAGATTGTCTTCGTAAGTTCTTCAAGTCAGCGTAATTAGCATCTGAGTGCCTTTCACACCAACAGCGATAGTCATGCTACCTAGACAGCATTTTTAATTACGAGCCAAAGTCAGACCGAGATCGTCGTTGGATTGAAAATACAAAACAAGTGGTATTATTGTTAATTTTCTTCAGTGACTGTAATCAATTGATGTAGCAATACCTGCTACATTAAAGATCTTTTAGTTGAGAAATAAAAAGATCATACATTGAGTGCGTGACGTGATAATTTTTTAACTAATTAACTGTTAGTGGAGATATTGTTATAACACTTACGCATGAGATTATACTTTGAACAATAATAGTTAATAAGAAATTAAGGAGGAGCTTAGACTGTACAGAAATGACTGCTTTTATCTTCTAATTTCAAGAAAATTACTTAATCGTGCACTTAATATTCTAATTAAACTTTTACGAAAAACGTTAAATAAACATGTCAGATCTCTACCACACAATACATACATCGACTTTACCTCTGTTCCGTTAGAGCACGTTAACCATTTGAATCTGACTCAGCTCAGAGCGAACAACATCTCCGGACACACATAAGTTGTATTACCTAAGAACAAACGGGCAGCGTGGAACAGAGATGAAGACGAGAACTGAGAGCAATTAAATTATATGACAGGCGAGTTGCTTTTGACAAGTTTTAGTGGTTATTCTAATTTTATTCCGTTGTCAAGATTTCCTCGCCAATTTTGAAAATCTCTGAATTACAGAGGCCTCGTTTTCGGCGCGTGGCTTTTCATACTCGGGCAGGCCATTGTGGCGCTCTGCCCAACAGAAATTTCCAGGATTGCTTTGCTGTCAGTTGCAGTTTTACTGAAGCCCAGCACTATTCCATAAGTTTGCATTTTCACCATTTACGCGATTAGTTATAACGCGACGCATTTTCAGTTACCAGACCACCGGTGTGGTGGCGTAATGCCGATGAAAATTGGGAAACGGGGTAAACTGGGGTACGTGGCGTGGACGCCAGACCGCAGTTGGGCCGCTTACGTTTTTATAGCGTGGATGCTAACGAAACACGCTGCTCATTTATTCATGACGCTAATTAACTCCAGGGTCGTTTGTTAGCTTTTAATCTTATATCTGAGCGGTCGAGCGAAGGGACGGTCGGCGGGGACACGTAAATATGTGCAACGCACGGGCATCAATTTCACTGCACAGTGAAGCGCTGCGTGACAATGACAGAATGGAAGCGATGACACCGAGCAAACTCGATTACGAAAACACAACGCGGCCATAAAGTGCGGAAATGATGATGCGAGCGGAGATGACACTTTCCGATATGAATCGAACGCTACCGTCCATCCGTTCTCATCCATAAAGTTGTGATGGAACTTTCATAATGTTAGTGACAGTTGTGTGGGGTTTGGTAAACAGCTAGAATAATAAAACGTAATTACGAAACTTTTAGTACCAAAATGTATGATCTATACTGACATCACAGTGTAAAGAGTGCTCCTGTACGGTTGTCAAAAAGTCGTAGCGTAATTTTTGTTACCGCAGCGAAATGAAGTTAGTGTCCCTTTCACCACATATCTCACTTCTCTCTCCCGTGACTATAGCTGAAGCTGCAGGCTCAGTAAATTTTGCATTTAAGTATCCCATTTAATTTGGAAAACCGAAATTCCTTCTCACTGTTTCCTGTATGAACTGAATTTGGAAACATTGGATGACCGCATTATCGAAAGACTAATGTTCACCCCGCCTCCTGCCTTCTTGAAATCACCTATCCGACGCATCGGTAGCTGTTGCTTCTGAACGTGAGGTGTATCAGTATGCAGTTGCTATACATTCGACCGCTGCCTCTCAATTACAGTAACAACACACCACTATTACGGAATGTAATTGTTTCGAAATTCCTTCTTACTGTTTGTTGGATGAACTGAAATTGAAAGTATAGGAAGACTGTGTTATCCAGTGAGTATTGTTCACACCGCGTTCTTAAAATCACTTGCCTGTCTTGGCTATGAGATCACTTTTCAGCATCAAGTGCGTCAGTACGCATATTGTGAACACTGTATCTCTGTGCCTCGTTTTTTTTCTAAAAATCAGCTACCCAACGCGGCTGTGACTGTCGTTTTGTAAAGTGCCTGCGACAATTTAGCTGCGAAGTGATAAGTTTCTATGTGACCAAATTGCTGAAGACATCGGTCGCTAGGCTTACACACTACTTATTCTAACTTACGCTAAGAACAACACACGCCCATGCCCGAGGGATGACTCGAACCTCCCACGGGGCGAGCCGCCCGAACCCTGCCAAAGCGCCCGAGACCAAGTGGCTATCTAGAGCATGACAAAGGGAGGAACGAAACTGTCTGTAGAGGATGTTGACCAGTTATCACCCTGATAGGACTGTTCAGAAGGTAAGACTTGAACATTAGTTGCCAAAGACGACAGTGTGGAAGGTTTTAAGAACATGTTTACCAACACGCTTCCATAACGGGAAGATGGCTTTCGTGATCATGTGCTTTTCAGTGATGAGGCAACTTTTCATCATACGTATCTGAACCTCAGAACATCGTCATTAACTTGTACAATATCAAAGAGATTCACGAAAATGAAATGTTTCCAGCGCTGTGTCCGATGTCAAATGTATAGACCATTTCATTTCTCTGAAACCGCCGTAACAGTGGGTTTATGTAGATATGTGGCAAAAATGGCTCTTTCCCCTATTGTCAGGTGAACCTCAATATTTTTATTTGTCAACAATATAGACCATTCCCCGCTGACATCTCTCTGTCTGGGAATTTTGAAAGTCGAAGGTGGCCGTTGCATTAGTCATAATCGTCATTCCGCCAGAATTCTTTATCTCTGGCCATCAGGGTCACCTGATCTCAGCCCATGCGATTTGTTTCATTTGGCGCTTTAAAAGGGATCGTGTGTACGATCTGTCACCATCTAATGATTTCCATAATTGATACACAGATTTAGAGTGTTACTGCTTTCATTACTCCAGACTTGGTAACCATAGAGTGGGAAGATCTGTTTTTCAGGTTAGATGTTTGCTATAAAACTAACGGTGCAGGTATTGAACATATTTAATAAAAACTTGGTGAGTTTACCTTCAATTTGGTGTATGACGTGTTGTAAATAGTCTAAATTACGCTGATATAATATACCACTGAAATTGGGACATTATTTTATAGTTACACTGTGTAATTTTTGTACGTTATAAACACCGTATAAATTATGGTCACAAATCACATCACGCATCCTAAGCTCTAGTCCTCTCTGGTTTGAGAGCAGTTACGAGTTCTTACATGCACCGATAACCCTTTGGGACCACAATATTAAGTTTTTCAGTTGGGCTACTCATCTACAGCTGAAGTGGGCAGCTCGAACCACTTCACTGGGCGTACGTTCGACGGAAAGTCGAAGAACCACGAGCTATTAGTATTCATCTCAGTATTCAAATATTATTATAAACGACAGTTTAAAAAAAAAATCTAGCGTGACGTGGAGGATATCTTATTATTGAAAGATTTCTTCCTGTGATCATCAACGAAATCTAAATTATACTTTAACAACGATTAACAAATGGAAATGTTAGTTATACTATACTGTCCCAAGGGCAAACCCACCACCTTTCTCTCGCTGATCCCAATAAGATTACGAACCTATTAAGACGACACAATTTCTCACGAAAGCGGCAGTAATTGCACCGCGTGTGGTCAGCATCCCACGTCAATTTTCAAAGAACTCAAACGTGTGTGAAATCTTATGAGACTTAACTGCTAAGGTCATCAGTCCCTAAGCTTACACACTACTTAACCTAAATTATCCTAAGGACGGACACACACACCCATGCCCGAGGGAGGACTCGAACCCCCGCCGGGACCAGCCGCACAGTCCATGACTGCAGCGCTCTAGACCGCTCGGCTAATCCCACGCGTCCACATCGTGCATGAATACAACACACAACCCGTCATAGACTAACTAAAGGTAACTACACCATTCACTGGCGCTAGTGTAGCGGTCAATTACTGAAGTTGCTATTTTCAGAGCAACGTTGTGTTTGTACTTAGTAAATTATGTTAAATATCTGATAAAACATTGCTCATAAAATGACTTAACAGATGCAAATAAGATTCATAACGTCTTTGTATACCTATTAGAAAGAAGTGCTAAGTCCAAGTTAGTTAAAGGAAAAGTAGGAGAAAATTGTGGAATGGAAGGTAGACTGAAATATGCCATACAAAAATATAGACCGAAAAATCTGCGCAAAAGGCAGACGATGGAGATATCCCAGTGGATAGAACACAGGACTAACATTCGGGAAGACGACGGTTCAAACCCGCGTCCGACGGTCCTTACTTCGGTTTTCCATGATTTTCCTAAATCGCGTCAGACCAATGCCGGGATGGTTCCTTTGAAATCCCATGGCCGACTTCCTTCCTCATCCTTCTCTAATCCGGTGACCTTGCTGTTTGGTACCCTCCCCCCAAATCAACTAACGATAGATAAATGGATATTTCTAACTTCTACCGATCTGTAGGTATCAGAACTAAGGTGGAAAAACATTTTTTATCAGAATTGCACAGGAATGACGTAGAGTTTCCTCGTATGTCCATAAATTATTTCCATTATACGTGTCTAAATCTCTGGTTTTATAGTTGCACTTGCCGTTAGCTATGAGACCAGAGAGTCTGATGTATTGGCTAGTTATGAGAACGAGGCCCTGGTGGTTCAGATATAACACGGGTGGCAATGTAAGAACGTGATGAACCAATAAGAGAATAGTATTGTGAGAAGGGAGTTTCGAGTTGAAAATATTAAATTTACAATAACTTCACATAAACGGATTACTTTTTTGTTATTTATTTGTTTATTTTACCAGTCGTGTGACAGATGCTCACTTCTCGGGCCCCTGTTTTCCTTGCTTTGGGCCGCATGCGGCCCAAGGGTTGGATAACCCTACTTCAAAGCATTTATTACGTTGTGACGGCTTCAAACAGCGTCTACGTATTACTTGACAACAATATTATTGCACCTGGTGGTGAGGGCGCTTCGGTCGGTATATAATGAGTTCTTATTGTGATATTTCACTAGAACACGCTGAGCAATTTGACAGTATATGACAGAGCTACCTTGTAATCAATGACAATGCGATTCATTTTCCTTATTCGGCACTGTTTGTTTGTTGTTGTTGTGGTCTTCAGTCCTGATACTGTTTTATTGCAGCTCTCCATGCTACTCTATCATGTGCAAGCTTCTTCATCTCCCAGTACTTACTGCAACCTACATCCTTCTTAATCTGCTTAGTGTATTCATCTCTTGGTTTCCTTCTACGATTTTTACCCTCCACGCTGCCCTCCAATGCTAAATTTGTGATCCCTTAATGCCTCAGAACATGTCCTACCAACCGATCCCTTCTTCTAGTTAAGTTGTGCCACAAACTCCTCCTCTCCCCAATTCTATTCAATACCTCCTCATTAGTTATGTGATCTACCCATCTTATCTTCAGCATTCTTCTGTAGCACCACATTTCGAAAGCTTCTATTCTCCTCTTGTCCAAACTATTTATCGTCCATGTTTCACTTCCATACATGGCTACACTCCATACAAATACTTTCAGAAACGACTTCCTGACACTTAAATCAATAGTCGATGTTAACAAATTTCTCTTCTTCAGAAACGCTTTCCTTGCCATTGCCAGTCTATATTTTATATCCTCTCTACTTCGATCATCATCAGTTACTTTGCTCCCCAAATAGCAAAACTCCTTTACTACCTTAAATGTCTCATTTCCTAATCTAATTCCCTCAGCATCACCCGACTTAGTTCGATTAGAATCCATTATCCTCGTTTTGCTTTTGTTGATGTTTATCTTATATCCTACTTTCAAGACACTGTCCTTTCCGTTAAACTGCTCTTCCAGGTCCTTTGCTGTCTCTGACAGAATTACAATGTCATCGGCGAACCTCAAAGTTTTTATTTCTTCTCCATGGATTTTAATACCTACTCCGAATTTTTCTTTTTTTTCCTTTACTGCTTGCTCAATATACAGATTGAATAACATCGGGGATATGCTACAACCCTGTCTCTCTCCCTTGTCAACCACTGCTTCCCTTTCATGACCCTCGGTTCTTATAACTGCCATGTGGTTTCTGTACAAATTGTAAATAGCCTTTCGTTCCCTGTATTTTACCCCTGCCACCTTTAGTACTGTAATGTAATCGCGTGTTTCCGATACCAGCCACGGGAGGCCAGGTGAATAATATTGTGGTCGGCTAATATGTTTGTCGATTAGATTTCTTTGTATCTGTCACTGTTATTCCCTTTGACCTGTGCTATTTGGAGTGTCCGTGTGCGCAGGGAGCACGCGACGACGCAGCTGCTACGCGAGTGCCTGGGCGCGGTCACGTGCCACGCAGCCATGCTGGCCCACGTGTCTGCGGGTCCTCGCCACCACACGGACACGCTGGCCACCTTGCAGCTGGCAGCGCGCCTCCACCGCCTGAGGCACCTCAAGGCCAGGGTGAGGCTGCCACGCCGCTCCCTGCAGGCTGTCTAGCCTAAGTTACGGCACTCACAATACACGGTGCCAACAGATAAACGTGTCTCTCAAAGGTCAACGGTTGGCCGTGCGGTCTAACTCACGGCTTTCCGGGTGGGAAGGAGCGCCTGGTCCCCGGTACGAATCCGCCCGGCGGATTTGTGTCGAGGTCCGGTGAACCGGCTAGTCTGTGGATGGTTTTTAGGCGGTTTTCCATCTGCCTCGGCGAATGCGGGCTGGTTCCCCTTATTCCGCCTCAGTTACACTTTGTCGGCGATTGCTGCGCGAACAAGTTCTCCACGCAAACATAGGGGTTACACTCGTCTGGTGTGAGACGTGGTCTACTGGGGGCCGAACCGCACAATAACCCTGGGTTCGGTGTGGGGCGGTGGAGGGGTGAAGTGGACTGCGGTAGTCGTCGTGGGGTTGCGGACCACTCCAGCGGCGGTGGAGACGGAGCCACTCCATCATTTATAGGTCCCCGGTTAACATACGATACAACACAAATAACTGGGATATCCAGAAATGTAGTCGAAATTTGTAGTATATTACTACTCAACAGTTAGGTGATCTTCATCACGGTAACACAATTTGGTATGAATGCGGAGCTATAGATCGTTAAGAAGAGCCTGGATGATGAATTGGATAAGTTCCTTATTAAAGATGTAATCTACAATATTTACCTACCACTTCCTTCATCTCTGACCACATTTGTTAAAGTTAAAAATGACGAGCAGCACCGTGGTTCGAATTCAACGTTAACCTCATTAGTCCTGAACTTAGATTTTATGAGTGGGCGTTTTATATTGGTGGTTAGTACATTGTTCTGATGCAAAATAAGACTAAAATACTGACTTTATAAAATTGGCGTGGTACATATTTTAGTAAATGTTCGGAAGTGACTACTACTTACGTTAGAAAATAGCTCAAATATGACCAATACTCAGAAAGCTCAATATTAAACATCTGAAACTCATCAGAACGATGCTACTGGAATAAGAGCATAAGTGGCTGCCGACTATAATTCCAGTGCTTGACTGAAAAGGATAAATATCTGTGTTGCTGTCATGAAGTAAACAATTGATGATTCGATAGTGTATGGTATATTAGCATATTACAGAATGTTCTAAACACGTTATAGTCCAAAATTACTAAAAAGTGACAGGAATAACCTTTACATCTCAGAGTCACACTGTCACAGCTGGTACTGTCATCTGCTGCGAGCATGCCGGAAAGAAAACAGGTGATGCACTGAAAGCACAACGCGTAAATATACTCTAAAATCAGGTACAGTGAGTTTAGTTTGTTCCTTCAATTAGAAAAATAATTTTGTAGACATAAGAACTAAGGAGGATCAACTATAGGTCTCCCCATCGCTGCTGCATAAGTCAGTTCAAAGGTCAGTGGGAGGCACTTATAATAGAGCATTGCTTAGTAAAGGAATGTGATTTCCAAATTAACCTTCAGGTCTATGATACCTTTCCTGTTTTATTAATGAGAATCCACTCCAGTTGCTTCATTAGAGCTTGATTAAGTTTACAAGCCCAGTTTTGGTCTTCACATTAAGTCATTGTAAAGCGTATCACAAAATGCCAAATGCTACTACATAATATGATAGCTATATACGTATCTATGACATGAGATGAGAGACAATTCTTACATGTGTACAATGCAAGTGCAGAAAGAATATACAGCTTATGTTTTGCTATAGAGAAGCACTGTCAAATAATAAAAACTGTAGGAGTCATGTGGATTTAAAAACTTTCTGCGTCTATTGGCGTCATGAGTAAAACGGACGGATCTTAGTTATACATATTCATGTTCATTCACAGCGATGGAAACATCTAAGAAATTAATGCTGCTATACTGTTGATGCTCGGCAGTAAAAGTAATTTCATTATGCGTTAGACTAAACGATTTTGTGAATTGGTCAGTTTCATCTGTGGGCCAAGGAATAAGACGAGAATGTCGTCAACATAACGTTTGTAGAACACTACCCAAGCCGTAATTTCTGAATGATCGGTGAAGAACTTATTTTACATTTGATTAACGAAAAGATCTGTCAGTATTCCACCAACAGATATCCCGTGTCAGATCCATCATTTATGGTCGAGCATCAGCACGATAACAGCATTAATTTCTGAAATTTTTCCGTCATGATGATTGAACATAGACATATTTATGGCATTTATCATAAGCCTACATCTTCTGATGTCATCATTCTAGCCGTACCTTGCAAAGACCTTTCCCAGTCAGAATTTCCAGTATATTACTCAGTGTCAGACTGTGGCAGCAGTCGTAATATTTAATTGTAGTTACACCGATAAATATGTGCCTGGATCCCAATATTCTTGTGCGTCTGGAAATGACCGTAGAAAGCATAGCAGAAACCAACCAGATTGGGGACGGAAACAGCATCTCAGCGATCGCCTTTATTCAGGCTGTGGTAGCCCATCCTTTGTACACCAGTTCAGAGAGTCAGAAAAAGCTTCCAGATTATGACGGCTTGGCTCGTGGCTCCCCCTGTATGGGTGAATCGTGAACTAATACCTAGTTGGTGTTGAGTCACCTTGGGGACTGCATGTGTCCCGTGTATACTCTGCTTGAATTTTAGAATATTCAATACGACGAGTGTTTGCAGTGGGGGTATTGATAGCCTTCTAACTCCTACTATTCAAGTTCTCCTGCGGTGTAGGTTCGTCCACGGCTAGCTGTCCTCTCACTGGCTGATAGCAGTTTCCTCCGTCGGTGAGTACATCAGATGTAATTGACGATCTGTAGATCGCTTTTGTGGGTATTAACTGTCAGTGCAATATGGCGATCTGTACAAAATAGTTTCGCCGCTGAAAGTCTTGCCTGCAGAAAAAAATTGCGGACAGTGCTCCCACACTCGCAGCTGCAGTTTGGTGGGTAAATTCAGTAAGAGCCCATCGGAATGCTCTATTCATTCGGAAGATATCCTTTGTTCTGGGACATAGGAGCTTCTACAGACTGGTTCGGACAAAATGGGGCCAATGTATTTGTGGAACGTTCTGAGAGCAAAGTGATGTTTTCTTTGTTCACATGTTCAAAGATAAGTTGAAACAGACCATCCATCTCTGGCATAACGCTGTCCCTCATCTACCACTGTGACATTGGGACATCTCCAGACCAACAGCAATCGAAAATTCCAACAATTTTTCTCTTTTGTAAGGCAGTGATTCGAATTCTGTTTGCATAATTGTTCTGATTTTCCCATCTGTGCTTGGACAATGCTGTCTTTCCGAACAACAAAATTGTTTCTATGATTAACGATTTTTTTTTCATACATGCACAGACATGTGACATCAAATTGATAAGATCTGTTCGAATAACTCAGACCTGAAAATGTACCTGTGTTAGCGAGGGGGATGGAGTGGGTTGGAGGATTCCTGAGGGGATGGGGGGAGGAGGTGGGAGGGTTGGTGGAACAATAGGTTTAGGACCTGTCAGTCAAAAGGAAAGATCTTAGCAGAATAATTGGTTGATGATCTGTCAATCAAACGAGAACAATAGGTTTGCCTCTGAGTGCATGTCTTCCCCTGATACAGGCAAAGCACACCAAAAATATTCTCTGATGCCCCCCTTGCCCCACTACTTACGACACAGAGCAAAAATTTCTTTGATCTCTGGAGATTACATATTGACAACTGCCCTTAATTATATTCTGTAAGTTCATGGCCGTAGCTAGTCATTTGAAACATACTTTTGTAAGCAATCCTTCCAAGCATCCAACAGTTACCGTTAGTTCAAATTTTGCTCCTTAGAGGTTGTGCTTTTACGCTCAAATTGGATACCTTTTCAATTCAGCTATGTATATTAATTCCAAATTAACACTTTGACCCTTTTATTTGAAAAACATACAGTCATGACACTGAAACACATTGGAGTATAACTCTTTAAATCCACTGAAATCATTCGCTTAGTTCACACTGGAAACAAAGATATTTTACAAGTTTTTGAACAGGGTGATCTGTATGTAACAGTGTTTCGACGACAAGGATATGCAGCTGCTGAAACGAATTGAGGAGCTCAAGTAAGAATTTGTGACCTTAATCCTAAGGCATTGTTTACACTCTCTTGATCTGTGCTGATTGCATGCATTTACCACAGTTCCACGACGTGTGACTTATCTTGGAACATTAGAAAGTTTGTATCAGTTTTACTCTGTTTCCACCTATAGATGAATGATGCTTCTAAAAAGCTTTAGAGTTTTAGTTAAGAGACATGATGGAATGATGACTACGAAGCTCTTAAACATGTGTTTCAGTGCTTTAAAATGATTATCGGTGCCACCGAGAAGCTGTCTGATTCTCCGGAAACCATAGAAACCAGAGGATTTACTCTCTGTTGCCTTCTATGTGTGACTTCTTGTTTTATCATTTTTGTGTTTACGGAATATTGTCTTTGAAGAAGTCAACTATGTGTCATAGAATTTACAGCTTGTTGGAGTCAGCTTTGGAATATGTAGCACTAAGATAAGAAGTCAAAGCTATTTTTGAAAGACAAGAGAAATTATTTTGTTGACGAAGCACTTCGACTTGAGACGGCAGCATGTAAGGAAATGGCAGTTCCTGTGGGATAAAAGTAGAAATAACAGAATGGAGAAAATTATGCTTGGAGAGAAGGCTGCAGACAAGACACTCAATTTGCACCAGGAACTAAGATTGTCAGTATTAAGACTGCATCCACAGGAATCTACAAGACATCAATACACGTTGCAAAAGTACGGAATTCTTGTCATATCGTTTTGCTGTTTACCCAGAAATCTGATTGAAACATTAGAAACGGAATCCCCATTAATGTGAAAAGTTTAGTTGATAGTTATGATGAGATTTTGAAAGATGATATTGCAGAAATTTACGCCTGAGAAGATTTCTGAAGCTGCCAAACTTCCGAAAGAACAATTTATAGGCTGGACATCTTTAAGATTCTTATAGATCGTCGCTGAGTGTGAATTTTCCGAGGCTGTTCGCAACAAAGAGTTTCCTTAACTTAGTGTTCTTCTGTAGTGTCACGTGTGTGAAGTTAGTGTCACACTAGAGAAATTTTTCAAAACTCAAACTAATAATTTGCAGATGACACGGTTGTCTACAAGAACGTAGCAACATCAGAAGACTCGTACGTACTCCAGGAGGACCTGCAGAGGATTAATGCATGGTGCGACAGCTGGTAGCTTTCCCTAAACGTAGATAAATGTAATATAATGCGCATACATAGGGGCAGAAATCCATTCCAGTACGATTATGCCATAGGTGGTAAATCATTGGAAGCGGTAACGACCGTAAAATACTTAGGAGTTACTATCCGGAGCGATCTGAAGTGGAATAATCACATAAAACAAATAGTGGGAAAAGCAGGCGCCAGGTTGAGATTCATAGGAAGAATTCTAAGAAAATGTGACTCATCGACGAAAGAAGTAGCTTACAAAACGCTTGTTCGTCCGATTCTTGAGTATTGCTCATCAGTATGGGACCCTTACCAGGTTGGATTAATAGAAGAGATAGACATGATCCAGCGAAAAGCAGCGCGATTCGTCATGGGGACATTTAGTCAGCGCGAGAGCGTTACGGAGATGCTGAACAAGCTCCAGTGGCGGACACTTCAAGAAAGGCGTTACGCAATACGGAGAGGTTTATTATCGAAATTACGAGAGAGCACATTCCGGGAAGAGATGGGCAACATATTACTACCGCCCACATATATCTCGCGTAATGATCACAACGAAAAGATCCGAGAAATTAGAGCAAATACGGAGACTTACAAGCAGTCGTTCTTCCCACGCACAATTCGTGAATGGAACAGGGAAGGGGGGATCAGATAGTGGTACAATAAGTACCCTCCGCCACACACCGTAAGGTGGCTCGCGGAGTATAGATGTAGATGTAGATGTAGATGTAATGAATTGTCTTAGGTCAACTTGACTCTATTACAATTCCTTAGATTGTCACTTTTGTCAGTCGAAAATACTGTAGCTAAAGGTATCGATTTCGAAGATGAAATTTCAAAACTTGCATCTGAAAAATTTAGAAAGAATAGATTCCAAACTACATATTAAAATCACTTATCACTAGGATGAATTTTCGGTATTCATACTGCGTCATTAATAATCAGTCAAACTAGGTTATTTGTGAAAATGAGATTTACTTATTTCTTTTCATTCAAAGAAACTGTTCACAAAATAGTTGACGTTATATATTGCTTACTTAACCATTTATTTCAAAAAACTGCTCCCTCTCCGCCAAAAAAATCATTTGATGTTTTTGTGGAATTGCTGGAAGTGGAAGTGGGGGGGGGCCGTGAGACAAGTTAAAATACCGCACCATGTGTCACTGTTTTACGGGTAGATAAATCCTAATGAACGTGTCCTGACTTGTCTTCAACTTTGTTTCCATTATAAAGTGCAACATGAAAACTGCCTCTCTGGTGCCTTCATTTTACCTAAAACGAAGATGACTGTCATGTAACACATCCTCAGCATTCTTTTGAATTCCTCTGTATTATTCTTTCCAGCAACTTGGATTCATCAGCTATTAAGCTGATTATACAACAGTTTTTGCACTTATCTGCCATTGCTATCTTCGGAATCGTGTGGACGGTATTTTTCCAGCAGTCTGATAGTACATCGACAGTTTCATACATCGTAAACATCAACTGCAATAATTATTTGGTTGCCACTTTCCCCAATGATTTTCTAAATTGTGGTGGAATATTGTCTATTCCTTCAACTTATTTGATTCAAACTCTTCCAGAGCTCTTTTCAATTCTGATTCTAATACTGGATCGCTTATACTATCCCTGTAGACTACAAGATTTTTTCTAACACGTAATGAGACAGTCCTTTCCCTCGAAGTGACCTTCAGTACACTCTTTCGACATATCTGCTCTTCCGTATATGTTTGACAGTGCAATTGTCTTTGCACTGGTGGTGTTACCACCCTAGGTTTGAATTTCCTCGATAGCTGTTTTGACTTTTCATTATGCTGAATCAAGCCTCTCGACGATCATTCCCTTATCGATATCTTCACATCTTCCGAGCAGCCATTTCACCTTGGTTGCCCTGCGTTTCCTATTTATTTCATTCCTAAGTGATTTATGTTGATGTATTCTGGTCTTACCCTGAACATTTTTGCACTGCCTTCTTTCGTCGATCATTTGAAGTATTTATTTCATCTATTACCCGAGGATCCTTTGCTGTTAACTTCCTTGTACCTTTGTTTGTTTGTCGAACATTTGCAGTTGTCCGTTTTAGAGGTGTCCACTCGTCTTCAGCTGCATGCCGTTGTGTTCATTATCGCGGTATCCAAATGTTTTGCAAACTTCAAACGCCTCGCCTTTTTGCTCAGTACTTTATTACCAAATTGTTATCTGAATCTATATCTGCCGTGGTACACTTTATAATTAAATATCCGATTTCGAAATCTCCGTCTGGCCACGTTTTTATCCTGCTGGAACCTTACTGTGTCCCTGGATCTTTTCCAAACCTACCTCCTCCTCTTGTGATACTTCAAAGGAACATTCTCTAATACTATATGAAATTTATTGCAGAATTCAATTAACCTCTTTCTGCCTCATTCCTACTGCCCATATTCTCCCATAACCCTTTCTTCTATTCCTTCCCCTGCATCCACTTTCCAATCCACTATGACCATGGTGGTTAGTAAGCTAGAATTGATATCTAGATTGACATGACACGGCTGCAATATTCCCACTGCTGCTTTGGTTCAGCGGGTTTTTTATCGGTGTGAGAAGTCACGAAACCCACGGGGCGGCGACATTTTTCATGCTCCCCACATGGTGCATGATGCTGAACACTGATTTTCACTTTTGCCACTATCACCTTGATTGTGATAGGCCATTCTCTGAGAACCAAGATCTCCACTTCCCCAATGATTCCCGGATCTCCATAGAGGGATGATCTACCATTGCTTTCTTCGTCACTCTGTCTTTTCTGTCAACGCTGAAAGAGTGTGTGGCACATAACCTCTGCGTCATATGTTAATGCAAAATTGCCGTATTCTTCGACCAACTCATTTCACTTGTTGCAACATTGACCCCTTTGTTATTGTTGCGATCTTCAGTCATAAGACTGCTCGGATGGCCCACTCCACGCTAGTTTATCCCTTACAAGCGTGTTCTTCTCTGCGTAACCAAACCAGCCTACATCCATTTGATCCTGATTCTCTATTGAAGCCTAGGTCACCGTATTCAATTTTTACACTCCAAATTTTAAAGATATGGTCATACTACCTCTATGGACCTTGGCTGTAATTACCTGTTTCGCCTACTAAATGAAGTGCTTAAAAATTGGTGGTAACATGTCTTACCACGGACCTCACATTGTCCCGACAGTTTAGCGCAACAAACCATACAAAAAATGACGGTATTTGGAGGGACTTTAATCCACTACATAACTTACATGTTTCCGTAGTCTACAAGTATAAAACTGAAAACCAACAGATGCGCTACGGTAAACGCTTAATAAGGAGGCTGTTCGGTTTGCTTATATAAGTCACTCACAGCGAAAGAATCCTGTCAAGAACTCATAGACGCCGCTTACTGAACACACAGTAATCGTTAAACTCTCAAGTTTTCAACAGAAAACGCGAATAGCTGTAAGCATCCACCAAAGCCAACATACTCTGTATTAAAAATCTCTACAAAACGCGTCTTTAAGTACGATTTTTCCTCATAAACTTTGAAAATGTGACGTCAGCACATAACTGTGCTAGCTACCTATAACGGGTGTTGGGAAATTTCATTACTAATTTCTAGGACTTACATATAAAGTGAATACATAATATGTTGAACAGGAACCTGTGTTCTGAAGCAACGTTTCGGTTGTACGGCGGTTTCAGTTCGGATGCGTAACGCGTCCACATCCACTGAGGGAAAGTGAAAAGTCTCGGATTTGCTTGTCGTGGCATGCAGTAGGGTAGACAGGATGACGTTTATTATGTCAGATGGTCACCTGATGTTGTAACACATCAGTACTGTGCTGTGCTGTATGTACAATATGCTGGGTTATTTTCTGTTTTGCAACAATTTTAATACATAATGTTTAATTGTTAATAGAAACAAACGTGCTTAAATGATAAATGGATGTTTCGAAATGTTTCCTTTCAACATTTTACCTAATAATTACACTGCAACACGCCTATATCAATTACTCAAGCAGAAGTGGCTGAGTTAAACATCTGAACTGAAACTGTCGTAGAACGGAAACGGTAAGCTTCCAGAAATGGGTTCCTGTTCAGGATATTATGTAGTAATTCCCCTCTGCAAGTTCTAGAAGCTTTAACGGGAATCTGCGAACAACCCGTAGATATAGTCTTGAAGACAACGTTTGGTGTTATTTAGTACTTGAGCATGAAACCGAAAGGAGATAGTGTGTAAAATTTTGGCTACTGTGTGAGATTGCTCTCCCCCCACCTTCGACCCCCAACCCCCACCTCCCGATACACCTCCCAGAAGTCGTCGTTGTGGTGGCAGAGTACCTGCAATATCGCCAGAGGTCTAGCTTAATCCAGATCACCATATGTCGCAGGATTACCTAGAACGGAAATCACGAGTTGCACGTAGAAAAAACATACTGCGATCTATTCATAAAACACAAAATTAAAATGTGAGTTCCGAGTGAGGAACGCGATGCATAATCTTGCATTATACGGAGTGATTCAGCTGCTCCTACCTCTGGCATTTATGCCGACAACAATGTCTTGAGATACCACAAGCAAGATTTTCATATGCTCTCGCTCGGTAAGCGCGAAGCATTGGTCCTGCAGAACAAATTAACAGGATATTCTTGTAGGGAATTTAATGTAGTTAAATTTTGTATTGGTATACGTTTTCGGCGGAGGCCACAGTTCTCGAGTATAAAAAAACGCGCGTATGAAGGTAACTTTCATACGTTTCTCTTGGATGATTCGGGAACTACGGCCTCTAGAGGAAACGCACCCTAGATTTCCTACACAAGGATTTGTTTTTTATTTTTATTTATTTATTTATTTTTTAGGAATAATACAGAAATCAAAAAATGGTTTGCATCACCCCGGTTCCCAGAACTGCCGAAGATAGGCGTTGACTGTGGATATTATATCACAGACTCAGTTCTTTCGACAGTTCAGCGATGCCACTAAATCCGCTCAAAGATGTAAACAACCATGCATGAGCAGCGCCTATTAGACGGAGAGATTCCGGTCAGTTCCAGTCATTCGACGAGGAAGGAGTTACACGACTCGTGTTGTCTGTAGGTCAACGATGTCTAGACGGTCAGTACCACGGTTCGATCTCTTCCGCATTGTTACTTTGATCCAGGGAGGGCTCTCAACAAGAGAAGTGTCCAGGCATCTCTTAATGAACCAAAGTTATGTTGTTCGGACATGGAGGACATACAGAGAGACAGGTGAACTGTCGATGATATGCGTCGCTCAGGCCGCCCAAGGACTACTACTGCAGTGGATGACCGCCACCTGCGGATTATGGCTCGGAGGAACCCCGACAGCAATGTCGCCGTGTTGAATAATGCTTTTCGTGTAGCCACAGGACGTCGTGTCACGACTCAAACTGTGCGCAATAGGCTGAATGATGCACAACTTCACTCCCGACGTCCATGGAGACACCTTGCAGTGCGGTACAGATGGGTCCAACATGCCGAATGAACCGCTCAGAATTGGCATCACGTTCTCTTCACCGATGAGTGTCGCATATGCTTTTAACCAGACAATCGTCATAGACGTGTTTGGAGGCAACCCGGTCAGGCTGAACGCCTTGTAGACACTGTCCTGTGGTGTCACCGCCAGACACCACACTTGCTAGGTGGTAGCCTTTAAATCGGCCGCGGTCCATTAGTATACGTCGGACCCGCGTGTCGCCACTGTCAGTGATCGCAGACCGAGAGCCGCCACACGGCAGGTCTAGAGAGACGTCCTAGCACTCGCCCCAGTTGTACAGCGGACTTTGCAAGCGATGCTACACTGACAAATACGCTCTCATTTGCCGAGACGATAGTTAGCATAGCCTTAAGCTACGTCATTTGCTACGACCTAGCAAGGCGCCATTACAAGTTTATATTGAGATTGTAATTATCTATCATCAAGAGCGATGTTCTCCAATTATAGATTAAAGTTAAGTATTACATCAACTACGTACTTTATTTGCTACTATAAATTCCCTTAACTGTTCCAGACCTCACGCCAGTCTGCGTGAGCTCAACGCGTGCCTTTCGGTATCCTCGCATAGTGACTTGGCTGTCTTGCCAAGTCACAACATGTCCAGTGACTGGAACACTGTCGAGGTTGCCTGCTGTTTTAGACACACTGTCCAGCTAGTGCAGCAACGTCGAGGTTCCCTGCTGTTTTAGGGTGGCATTACGTGGGACCGACGTACGCCGCTGGTGGTCGTGGAATGTGCCGCAACGGTTGTACAATACGTGAATGCCGTCCTCCGATCAATAGTGCAACCATATCGGCAGCATATTGGCGAGGCATTCGTCTTCATGGTCGACAATTCGCGCACCTATCTTGCACATTTTGTGAATGCCTTCCTTCAGGATAACGACATCGCTCGGCTACAGTGGCTAACATGTTCTCCAGACATGAACCCTACCGAACATGCCTGGGATAGATTGAAAAGGGCTGTTTATGGACGACATGACCCTGAGGGATCTACGCCGAATCGCCGTTAAGGAGTGGGAAAATCTGGACCAACAGTGGCTTGCTGAACTTGTGGATAGTATTCCACGACGAATACAGGTATGCATCAATGCAAGAGGACGTGTTACTGGGTATTAGAGGTACTGATGTGTACAGATGTATGGACCACCATCTCTGAATGTCTCGCTGTATGGCGGCACAACATGCAATGTGTGGTTTTCATGAGCAACGAAAAGGGCGGAATTGATGTTTATGTTGATCGCTATTCCAGTTTCCTGTACAGGTTCTGGAACTTTCGGAACGGAGGTGCTGCATAACTTTTTTTTTATATGTGTGTAGTTTGCGCATAGCTAGTGAGAGAATACGAAAATCTTTTGCTTGGTATTTGAAGGCTTCGCGTGTTGCATAAGCCCCGGCGGGAAGGGCAGCTGAATCCACCCGTGTACAGAATCCAGATGGCATTCTTTTAGTGTAGTTTGTGAAGGTTGTACCAAAATTCTGATGATTTGCGTATGTAGACATCTAGAATACTATGGCGTTTGTTGCATTCTGCATCGTAGTGTTGCCGTTTTTCTGGTCAGCACCGAAATGTAAAATTCTGTACTGGGGAGAGCAGAAAATGTTTCTCGGCTCGCAGTTCACGGGCCTGTCGGGCGGATCCCCCGGAGGCGGCCGGCTGTGCGCCGACGGCGGCGGCGGCGGCTCGACGGGCAGCAGCGACGTGGACCCGTCGAGCAGCGAGCAGTCCGCGGACACGGTCATCTACCTGGGCCCGGCGGCGGGCGGCCGCAGCGGCAGCGCCAGCGGCGACGCCACCGACGGGGAGCACCCCCCGCCCTATAGCGCGGCCCCGGCCGCCGCCGCCGCCCCCAACACCACCGCGGCGCCCACCGCAGGCGCGGCGGATACGGGAACCCCGTCCGCCGCGGGCGAACCGACCGACCGCAGGGATCACGCCCACCTCCACCACCACCTCCACCAGCAGCACCCGCAGCAGCAGCAGGCGGCCCCCGAGGCCGGCAGCCCCGCGCACCATCGCTCCGCCACGGCGCCTCCCAGCCCGGCAGCCGCAGCCGCAGCCGGAGGCACGCCCACAAAGAGCAAGTCCAACAAGGGGTCGCCCGCGCGCAAGAGGCAGGCCACCTCCGGCACGCAGGTACGCACCAGCCGCATTCCGGTACCATTTCGCCACACGCCTCCCACCCCGCTTAGTCGAAACTCTTCACACTCCAATATTACTGGTACTTTTCCAAAGAAAACACTATACATTATGCGCTGTAGAATATTATAGTGATTTATTAAAAGCCTGGATACACTGTATTAATGTTCCAGAATATCATTTGTTTAATTATTCTGGCTATTGCCAGATAATTTAAAATTAAACAGATATTCCACACAACTACAGCATCAGTTCATAGCTGTACAAACATTGTTTTTCAGAGATATGTGACATTTTACCACTATATCGATACACATCACAAGCATAATATAATACCCATAGAGGCTTTGAACAAGTAGATCTTATTTTACAGTCTATTCAAAGATTAAATGTACCGGGTGTTCAAAAAGTCAGCATAAACTTGAAAACTTAATAAACCACGGAATAACGTAGCTAGAGAGGTAAAAATTGACACACATGCTTGGAAATACACGGGGTTTTATTAGAACCAAAAACAAAAAAAAACAAAGTATTGCTAGACGCATGAAAGATCTCTTGCGCGCGTCGTTTGGTGATGATCGTGTGCTCAGCCTTCACTTTCGTCATGCTTGGCCTTCCAGGTCCCCAGACCGCAGTCCGTGCGGTTATTGGCTTTGGGGTTACCTGAAGTCGCAAGTGTATCGTGATCGACCGACATCTCTAGGGATGCTGAAAGACAATGTTCGACGCCAATGCCTCACCATTACTCCGGAGATGTTTTACAGTGCTGTTCACAACATTATTCATCGACTACAGCTATTGTTGAGGAATGATGGTGGACATATTCAGCATTTCCTGTAAAGAACATCATCTTTGCTTTCTCTTACTTTGTTATGCTAATTATTGCTATTCTGATCAGATGAAGCGCCATCTGTCGGACATTTTTTGAACATTTGTATTTTTTTGGTTCTAATAAAAACCTCTCTATCTACATTATGTCGTGATTTATTTAGTTTTCAAATTTATACTGACTTTTTGATCACCCGGTATATTTACGTGTACGAGTGAGTATTGGCATAGACTGCTACGTTATTTGGAGTAACTGGTGAATATGATGAACAAGCAGAAATAATGAGAAGCAGAGGGGAAAAAGGATTCCATGGAATAAGGGTGGGAAACAGTTATAACAACCATATTATGTACCTGCAAGAGAAGCGTAAACAGGCTGCTATTACCTTAATAAGGATAATTATCCAGCAACATGATATGTCAATCCAACATGTCGCAATAAGTGTGACATACAAATCAGTCCACCAGAGCACGTGCCGAACCACTTAGATACTTTAGGACGAATGATGATTTTTGTAAAATCTTTACTAGCGAAAATCTCATGGTGGAAATACATAACTAATTTCGTCCTTTTAAGGGCATCTTATGGTCTGAAAGGTGCTGAAATGGAGGGTTACAAGACAGGAATTGCTTTCATCATTAATGGTATCTAAAGAATATTTTATCAAAATTAGTGAAGATAAATACCAGAGTATGAAATCCTGCATCGAACATATGTGAACACTTTGGCAATTCATCAGGTTACCTTCCATTCAGGAAGCTGTCGCACGCAGCGACTGTTGTATTGTAAACTATAGATTGCAGCGATCAGTCGTCCTTTTTAAATTTTATTGAATATGAGTATTCAATGAACTGTGGATGAAGCCCGACCAACAGGCATTACATGCATTGAGCGAAAATAATAGTGCATTGAGAATGGCTAGCTTCTATCCGAAATCTAGATTTGCACAATAAAATTTGAAAAGGACGACTGATCGCTGCAATCTATAATTTACAGGACTTTGTGAATTGGCTTCTAGCAACGCTAGTAAATGTGAACTGCAAAACGTACACGATGATTCACCTGCCCTGTCGTCTCATGCCACCCACAATGATATATCTGGCCTTCAGAAACCACGCTTCACATTTTATTATTCTGTTGCTGGCTACGCACCAACTATTAATCCTAAAGAAGAAATGCCCAGGATCTCTTTTGTAGGAAATTTACTGTACTTAAATTTTGTACTGCTATATGTTACCTCTGGAGGCCAATATTTTCGAGTTACTGAAGAAAAACGTGCAAAAGCGACTCTGAAACACACATTCACACCTACATTCATTCCCCTCAAGTCAGAATTTCTAGTGCCACTTCCTCCTACTAGTGTACAAAAATTTCCGATTACAAGAACTACTTCCAACATTCGAATTTTTTTCTCTATCGATTGGGCTATTACTTGTCATTAATTTAAATGTGCCCATGTGGGAAATGAGAAAAAAAGGACTTATTGAAACTATTTACTGACACTTCGATCCAATCTTAAGCCTTACAAGCACAGTAATTTCGTAGTCAGGAGATCTGACGAACATAACCATGTAATTGTTTACCTTATGCTGTTAAAATTCATAAAACTGCTACGTAAAGTTTACACCAAGGTCCATTTTACAATTTGTGGGTGCTCCACTAAGCCGATGTCGTGATGAGGCCACAAACATTAATGGTATTTACAAAAGTTTATTACAAAATTGTTGAACGCTAATACTAAAATACAAAAAGCCGTGTCTAAGATAAGTGAAGACTTCGTCAGTTGGCTGTTAACATCACCAGGGAATCTCAGCTTCGAAATAAATACGTCAGCTTTAATATAATGATATTCAAAACTCAACATGCAATCAACACAATGTAAGCCTATATACGTCACATATGATAAGATAATGTCATAAAAGTTACATGAAAAACTTTACGTTGTGAGCATAAATTCCAGCTCATGCTGCTTGTAACATCAGTAAATACTAAGATGTGTAGACAAGCACTTTTTCCGAGCATTCAGAAAGATAGAAAATAACCACGCTGTTTGTTTCCATGAGCTGCACTTGCTATCACAAATTTCTGTTTCTTGATTTTTTAGTTGTTGCAGAAGAGCACATTTTCAAATAAAAAGATTTATGCCCTGGGAAAACTCTACAAAAAGTTCAGTTTTTTACCACGTAGAATTCAAATAATAACATGAAGCTATACAATTATTGAACAGTGTTCATGTCTTGGTGACAAAATCTTCAACTTCGTCTTTACATTGGCAGACTGCACCTATATACTAATGCCCTCAAGAAATATTCTTTTACTTTACTTTACTTACTTTATATGACTGAAAATGAATAAAAATACCTGTTAGCTAGTTAATTAGTTACTTCTATGTTCACTGGAACATTTTTATAATTAACTGGAATGATCTGGAACCGGACATTGTACATTTGTAGAACAGACGTAGTATTCAAAAAGAATCTTCTCAGTTTGTTTCAAAATTTAATTTTATTGTCTGTCAGACGTTGTATATCACTACATAAGTGTTAAAAAATTGTGGTGGCTACTTTTGCACATCTTCTCGTGCTAAAGTCAACCTCAGTGTGGAATAATGACTGATACTTCTTCTGACGTTGTAATGGAGTGCGTCATTGCTCTTTTCGACCTGTAGTGTGATATTAACAACAAATTTAATGAGAAATACATTTACTGGGTGGCAGTAGTTAAACTCCTTAAGATCATGGGCGAACACCATATACCACTATTAAAGCCCATTTGTTAATAATAAAACTTAGTTGTTTAAAGGTGAGTTCCCTCAGACCAGTTTTCAATACGATATTATTGAATGGCTATATGCAGAATATGTTAAATTAGCGATTGCTCTTCTCTCCCAGTCTGCAACGATTCGTAATGAAAATGTGGCTGAAACAGGTTGTTTCAGTAGTTGGAAAATCTGGTTTTTTCTACTTTCATTTCACGTCAATATATATGCCTAAGAATTTTGAACTTTCCATCCTAGTTACTATTTCCTAACAACTTTTTACATTTATCTTTGCTCTGGAACCTCTTATTTGTGGTGAACTGAGTATGTTATCTTTTTCAAATTGAGACTGAGCCTGTATGAAGGAAAACTGTTATTAATACGTTGAAGAAGGTTATTTACCATTGCTTTATGAATGTTTGGATTGAGTTGAGTACTTGTATCATCCGCAAAAAGAACAATTCAGCTTGTTGTATACCAGTTGGACGATCATTTACATATATGAGAAACAGTAGAGGACCTATGCTAAGCTTCATGAAACCGCATCAGTCATTCTGCTGCCTACAGTGGTTGAATTATTATGTACAACTTTCGGGAGTCGTTTGGTTAGGTAACAATAATCCATTGTAAATGATAATTAATTGAAATCCTCAGCTGCCGACAGATGTTGTTGATATACCTCAATGGGGACAGCTGAAAATGTGTGTCCCAACCGGGACTCGAACCCGGGATCTCCTGCTTACATGTCCACCGAGGGCACAGATGAATAGCGCGACTACAGGGACTTATTCCTTGCACGATTCCCATGAGACCCACATTCCCAACTGTTACTATCTTCATATATAGTTACTATCTTAATATATAGTTAAGGGCTACCCGGCCATTGACCATCGTCTGTGCGAATACGTACAGGTTGCCCGAACTCTTAAGGGAATCGTCACCTTAGTTGGCGCGAGTAGTGAGTGGATGGGCTGATAACTATTAGGTACATTACGTATGTAGATTGTGCCGGCCGAAGTGGCCGCGCGGTTCTGGCGCTGCAGTCTGGAACCGCGAGACCGCTACGGTCGCAGGTTCGAATCCTGCCTCGGGCATGGATGTGTGTGATGTCCTTAGGTTAGTTAGGTTTAACTAGTTCTAAGTTCTAGGGGACTAATGACCTCAGCAGTTGAGTCCCATAGTGCTCAGAGCCATTTGTATGTAGATTGTGGACAGTTGGGAATGCAGGTCTCACGGGAAGCATGCAAGGGATAAGTCCCTGCAGTCGCGCTATTCATCTGTGTCCTCGGTGGCTGACATGGATAGAGCATCTGCCATGTAAGCAGGAGATCCCGAGTTCGAGTCACGGTCGGAGCACACATTTTCAGCTGTCTCCATCGAAGTATACGAACAACACCTGTCGGAAACTGAGGGTTTCAATTAATTATAATTTATACTAGAGAAGCTGCACGGTCGTCAATGGTATCTGTTCCTTTGAGAACAGTTACCATCTTAAAAAAGAATCCATTCCACAAAACCTCAGTTCAACTAGGAGGATGTTGTGACGCACACGTCTAATACCTTGAACAGGCCACGGAAAATACCATCCACATTTACCTTGTTATTTAATGCTTGTAAAGCTTTTGAGTGAATGTGGAAACGTTAAGCAACTCCTGTGAAATCCAATTTCTGATTTACTTATGGTGTTATTGTTGTTTGACATCTTTGCTATCACCTGTCTTAGAGGGGTTTTGACAATGGTATATTTAAATCTGCCTAGAAAATGCCCTGATGCGCTGAGTTTTTGATGGATTAGAAATATGGCTATTCGTAGGTATCTCTAGGGTTCCAGAAGATGACTGCTCAAAATGTACAAGACGTAAGCAAAACAGACACTGAGCAGCTATTATAGCATCTCTCCAAGTTTCGATAGGTAAAAATGTGACGTTGCTGGACTAAGAGCAGGCATGTCAGGACGTATAAACAAATTATACACAGCGAACTGTCATATCGACACCTAGTTCACACATGCAGACCGACAACCCAATGAATAGATTTCCAAAGCAGGCTGATGCTGTGTCCTCCTAAGTAGTTCATATCAATGATTACAATGATTTGCATGCAGTTATTGACCTTTGTCATGCCACATATGGACCTATACTGAGCGTCTGTAACGTGAGCTTTAAGCTTGAAGGGGAACTCCAACAACTGATACGGAAATGTTCACTGTATCTCTAGCTCTCAATTCGTTGACTTTTGAATCCTCATAGGTTCTTGCGAACACCTCTGCTTTTCAGTAAAGACAATACTTAAGGTCAAATGAATCAGTGACCCAATTGATGTGTCCCTTGCATAGGAGAAAGGGTGGCATTGCGAGCGTCCCTGTGGTGTTTAAAGGCGACGCAGCCGACGCAGACGTCGTCGCCGGCGAGCTGCTCCCCGGTGCGGCTGCGCAGCGACGAGCAGTGGGTGGACGGGCCTCGCATCCCGCGCTGGCGGCTGGCCGAGGCGCGCAGCCTGCTGCAGCGCGGCCGCCACGGTGCCGCCGGCGTCGAGACCTGGGTCGACGGGCCGCTGCAGGCGGACACCGGCGGCGGCGGGGGCGGCGGCGGGGGCGGAGGCGTCGCGGCGCACCACGAGCGGCCGCGCCGCGGCTCCTCCAGGGCGCGCCACGACGACTCGGCGCCGCACTCGCCGGCCAAGAGCCGCGCCTCCAAGCCCCACAAGGCCTCCGCCCCCGCCGACCCCGCCGGCTCTGGTTCGCCCGCCAAGCACCGCGCGCCCGCCGCCGACGGTAAGGAGTCCTCCGCGGACGCCAACACGACCACCCTCAAAGCGCGAGCCGAAGACGTCCACCGCACGCCCAAGAGGGACAAGGCGGCCGACGGCTCCGCTAACGAGTCCAGGAAGACCGACGAGAACGAGTGCTGCCAGATCCTGAGGAACATCTACATCAAGGATGGCTACAATTCCAACTCCAAAGCCAAGCTCCCCCACTCACCTGGGAAGACGTGTGGCGACGTGAAGAGCAACAAGTCACCCGCAAAGGCACAGATAACCCAAGTGGTGCAGCCACAAAAGCAAGAGCTCATAATAGGTAAGTTTTACTACACCTCTCTCTGCATCTCTTCTACTTCTACTCAGATCGAAAGTTGGTGGCCTCCTCATATGTCTTCCTTTTTTGAAGCTAATTCCTCGATATTCTCTTATCTCCTAGCACGTTTAATTTCATCTGTAAATCCTGTCTCTGTGGTTCTATCCTCTCATTTATAGCAATCATTCACTAAGAGTAGTAAACTGGTATGAATGGCGCAGTGGGTTGGTAACCGTGTTATTCCTCCTAGCATAGGTTACTTACAAGGGAACCTACCCATCGCACCCCCATCACATTTAGCTATAAAGAAGTTGCGTGGAACTATGAAACAAATAAGCAAAATATACAAACTGAGTAGTCCATGTGCAAGATAGGCAACATCAAGGATAATGTGAGCTCAGGAGCGACATGGCCCCGTGGTTAGTGTGAGCAGCTGCGGAACGAGAGGTACTTGGTTCAAGTCTTCCCTCGGGTGAAAAGTTTACTTTCTTCATTTTCGCAAAGTTATGGTCTGTCCGTTCGTTCATTGACTTCTCTGTTCACTGTAATAAGTTTAGTGTCTGTGTTTTGCGACCGCACCGCAAAACCGTGCGATTAGTTGACGAAAGGACGTGCCTCTCCAATGGGAACCGAAAACATTTGACCGCAAAGTCACAGGTCAATCGCTTCCTCCACAGCAAAACACGTCTGAAATATTGTATACGACACTGATGACGGCATGTGCGTCGCATGACACGAATATATTGTCGACCCACCTAACTTGTACACTTGGCGAATGTGTAGAAAGATTCTTCTACCTTGCCCGATTCGGGTTTTCTTGTGGATGTCATAATCACTCCTAAAAAGTGATGAAAACATAAGAGTTTGTCACATAAACTGCAACGAATGAATGCAATACTTTCACAGTCGCACAGTTTTCCCTGTGCTCTGTCAAAACATATGTTTTTAACGTTTTCAAATTTTTCCGTGTGTAGACCATCATATCCTGCATATGTTCATGCAAATCTGAACATGTCCTGCAATTTTGGAGGGCGAAGTTGATTATGTTTGAGTGCCTGAACTTTTATGATTGTCTGAAAATAAAAAAATTGAACTTTTGACTCGAGGAAAAACTTGAACCAAGGACCTGTCGTTCATCAGCTGCTCACGCTAACCACTGGACCACAGCGCTCCTGAGCTCACACCATCCATGATGTTGCTTATCTTGCGCATGGACTACTCAGTTTGTATATTTTGCTAATTCTTTCAAAGTTCCACATAACGTCTTCATATTTTCTCGATTGATCTGTGTTCCGTTTTTCAAGGCCTATCCACTGTGACAACTTATAACTAAATGTGAGGGGGGTGCGATCGGGAGGTTCCCTTGTTAGTATAGGCCCCTTGTCTCTCGTGCTGTTCCCACATTAGATGTACCTTTTGTTCGATACATCCCTGGCAAGGATAGAGGACATGCCATAACATAAGAATAAAGAATGAATATTTAAAAGAGAACGCTGCTACCGAGCTTCCCACAGATCTCCAATGACATGATCATTATGGTCATCGAATAAGTCGAAAAATCTGAAACATGTTAATCCAATAATGGCGTCACAAAAAAAGCCCTACGCTTGCAAAAATTAGGTGGAAGATTTTATTTCTTTATCTTGTTTCTACATTTGATAATGTGTTCAATCCAGTTTCCGACCTTCAGAAACATCGGGGCAACTTTTTGTGGCAAAAGCCCACAAAATTCTGGCACTTTTTCTCAGACTTTCGCTTATTACTCGGAAATTATACGTCCCACATAAGAAGTTACCCTTACCAAAATAAAAGAAAATTAAATTTTACGTCGAATGACCTGCTTAAACGACAAAATCGCAGCAACTGTTTGGAAGAAACCAGTTGTCAAATTTAGGTCTTTTTGCCATCTTGATTACAAAGTTGGCTTCAATGCTTGCATCGCAAAAACGGCTATTCCAATGAAAAATGTTAAGTTATCAGAGTTGTAAATCATGAAATTTCGTGTTACAAAAGCATCAAATTTCCAGCATTGTTCATACACTTGAAAGCCAAACTAATATCTTATTTTATATTTATTTATTTATTGCAAGTTAAAATTATTCAATGAAGTGAAATTTTCACTGGGAAGACGGCCCTCTAACGAGCACATACGTGTTTTCTATGTATACCTTTTTAATTTTCTTCATTCACACGTTTATTTATTAATTTTTAACCATGCCTTAATTGGTAAGAGTGGGGTGCTAAAATGAAAACCAAGTACATAGTAATGGCCAATATATTTTTACGTATGAGTAATAAATAATTTGTACAAATGAACAAATAAAAGGTCATGACAATATTAAAAAACAGTGTTTAAATATCAGAGATTCACATTTTACTAAATATCATTTCAGTCACGGTCGTTTGGGAGACTGCGGAAGGTCGTGGTCCAGCATCCGATCTTCAGGATCCACTCTGCTGCTTTCACCAACGTCACCGTCCTGAAAAACATCCCTGATCTCTTCCTCCATCTCGTCGATATCAAAGTGATGAAACTGGAATGAAGAGATTCTGTTATTGGGAAGGTTGAAAGGCAAGTTAATGGCTGGACTTGCGAAGTATTGAAACGTATCTGTGATGGGGAGCTTTGTGCTAAAGATTCAGCTGTGGAGACAACAATTTCCCAGTTTTATGAGTCTGACAGTGTGGATATCGTGAGCCAGGACATTGACGTGCTTGTTCTAACGGGTTGAGGAAACAACTACAAAAACTTGTACTTCCATAAACCGGGAAGAGGGAAATCAGCGGAAGTGTTTTACTCCAGTAATTCTTTCAATTCCGATCCTGCGTTTGCCCTTTTGAACCATGCTTCCATAGGATGGGACACCACATCCACTTTTTTGGACAAAGGTAAAATTACTAAACCTTAAGGAGCAACAGCCATATCTCAAAGTGCAAGCTCCTGAATCTCTCAAATCCTCTGTCTCTGAAGACGAAATTACACGTGCAAGAGAACAGCTGATGTTAGCACTATGTGAGAATTTTAAACGAACGACTTTGGGCCAGCTCAAGTATGAGCTTTTTGTAAAGTCTGTCTCCAGAAAATTTTTCAAACTTGAAAGAGTACCGCCAACATCGGACGCAGGAACGTGGCACTCATTGTGATCCTAGTATGAAGGGCAATTTTGGCAGGGGAAGAAAATTGGTCTATGCCAGTGGGGCTGGAAGGAAAACTGATCAGGCTTGTTTCTCATGATCACATATGCTAGTGAAGATGGTTTTCTATGCATGCAAAACAGGATGCACTGCAGTATGTGAATGTCGCAAAATGGACTGAACTGTTCCTTCGTGTGCAAACATTCTGGTTTATCTTGCTAGAACGACCCACAAATTGAGCTCGACGAGGATGAGGAAGAAATCTAAGATATATTCCAGGACGAGGAAGTGAAAGGTGCCACATCGGATCCTGAAGATTGGATACAGGACCTGGACTTGCCACAGTCTCACAAACAATGTCGATGGAATTGAAATTTGAATTAATGTGGCTCTCTGACGTTTAAACTGTGTGTTTCTACTGTTCTCATGTCCTTTTATTTGTTTTGTCGTACACATTTTTATATTACTCATACGTAAATACATATTGCCTATTAATATGTACCTGATTTTCATTTTAGCAGACCACTCTTACCAATAAAAACGTGGATAAAAACGAAAGAAATAAACATGAATATAAAAAACACGTGCGCTTATTGGAGAGCCGTCTTCTCAGTGGAAATTTCGTTTCATTGAATAACTTTGACCTAAAAATAATGGAGTTACTTTTGCTTTCAAGTGTATGAACGCTTAATAGTAGCCAAAGCTGGAAAACAGGTGCTTTTGTAACATGAAATTTCCTGTTCTACAACTTTTGTAACTTGAAATTTTTCATTTGGAGTAGCTGTTAATGCGTAACAGGCGTTGGAGCCCATTTGTTAGCCAAGTTGCTGACAGAGAACGAATATGCGCAACTGATTGCTTCCAAACGGCTGCGTCGATTTTGTCATAGAGGAGGTCATTACGAAAAATCTATTGCGCTTTAATTTTGGTAATGATAGCATTTTCAGTAGGATGCTTAATTTCCGAGTAACAGTGGGAAAACCTGAAAAAAAGTGCCAACATTTCTTGTTCCTTGGCCACAAAAGTCGTTCTGAGGTCTTTGAAGATCGAAACCTTGGATTTAACATACTATCAACTATATACACAAGATTAAAAAATAGAAGCTTCTACCTCGGTCTTTGCAAGCAAAAAGTACCCTGTTGCTGGATTATATTTTCATTTCAGAAATAATAACCATGTTGTCACAAAATATGCCAATTTTACATTACACTGCGTACATATGAGATTTTTTAAGGTATTGTAACCATGCATCAACAAAGAGGTAATCAAGGCACTTATTTATACTGATTACACTAGTACACTGAAGAATAAGATTTTACGTCACATTCACGTTGTTTGATGTTATTAGTAATATATACACATTAGTAGATTCCGTTAAGAAATTCGTCAGTAAGGTAGAAGGTATTGGTCACAGCAAATTTTTTATTCTCCTCTTAAACTGAATTTTGATAGTAGTTAATCTTTATAAGCCGTCTGGAAAGCTATTGACGATAAGTGTTCCTGCGTTAGAGACATCCTTCCATACCAAAGTGAAAATAAGTTTTTGTGAAGATTATTCTAGTTTGATCCCAAGAACTGAGATGTTGCGTTAAATAATATATTTTATTTATAAACATTTATTGTTATCATTATATATAGGTACAGCAGGTAACAGTAGTTCGTGTACCCAGTACCTGTAAACGCTATGTCACCAAAAGTATCTGGGCACCTATTAGTGAACATTAACATGCGGTATGTCCACTCTTTCCCTTACTAATGGCTTGGAATCTGCTGAGGAGACTTTCAATGAAGTGTCTGCAAATCTGTGGATGAATGGCAGTCCATTCTTCCTCAAGAGTCGAAATGATAAGAATGTAGTGATGTTGGACACTTGAGGTATCGAGCGAAGTCGATGTTCTAGCACGTCCCCGAGGCGTTCCGTCGTAGGGGAGAAAATGCGTCCTGGTGCATGCAGCATTGTTGGCAAACTTATTGAAGATGACAGGTCTCTTTGGGTGGTCCCCTCACCCCCTCTGCCTGGTGTATACATATGGGAACATCCTAATTAAATTGGTATGGAAATAAATCAAATTGATACGCAGATTTATTGTATTAATTACGTAAAATAGAGACATTCAAAAATTGCGAGAAACGCAAAAAGCGCAGAAAATTTGAAAACATCGCGGGAAATTCTAAAATGCATGAATTTCAAATTTTGAAGCCGTTGTTTACAATACCATCACCAGAGGGTGCTGTTGACTTACCCTCTACCACTTCCCCTCTCCCCTTCCCGTCTTCCCCACTTGTGAATTGGCAGGAAAAAGACTCAGTTTGTGCTGAGCTGCTGGAGGGTAAGGTATAGCCATTACTTTGACTATCTTGAGGGAAAAGCTTCATGTGGAAGGTTGGGAAGTACCGTACATATATTGGCAACTACATATCCTAATTACATGTCATTATATGACAAAACCATCACTAATTGACATTTAGAAGAAATAGCAAAAATCACCCCCATGCTCCCCCTGCTGTCAACTCTGAGCGGATGCACTCCACTAGGAAAAGCCTCATCACTGCAGCGCACCAGCAATCCGAGTTTATACCACCTTTGTGACCGTACGTGGTATCTGCAGGAGGCTGGGAGCGCATAGCACCTAGCCGTCTACAAGTTGGGGCAGTTGCCCAGGACTTGCGCTAGTGCGGCAGTGTCGCAATCAGGTAACTACCTGCTACAGGCTGGGAAGGCCACAAAGCCGCTAGCGGTGACACGTAGTATCGGAAGCGTAAGTTTTGTTTTTGCGTTAGCTGATTTCACTCGGCTGGGAGGCCCCTACTGTTCTGCAGTGGGGGGAGGGAGCGGGGGTGAGTTGCTTTGTGAGCTAGCGAGGCGGCTTCCTTAGATGGATGTAAATTACTGAGAAGCTAAATTGTTCTAAGTGAATACCAGAAACCTTTGTGGCATAGGCCTTCAGAACAACCCACTCTAAAGCGACCGTGGCTTCGGAGGTTCTCCTAGAAAGATTGGCGAACACAGACAAAGAGTGCCAACCACCAGAACTGCCTCATAATTCAGCGGCTGCTTCGAAGCTATGCTTACAGCTGAGGGCGAGTTGCAGGAGGATGTAAACAGAAACCGCCTCACCCTGTGGTGGTAGTTTTAAAGATCTTCGTAGAAAAGAAACGGTAAACATTTTCTCTCACCGACAAAGAACAATGCTTCCAGGAAATGCTACATTGCTCAAACATGCGCATGGATACTATTTAACTGGATCGGAAACGGGACAACAATGGCTTTTCGTGACTGTATTATTATTATTATTATTACTATGATAATGGCGTTAACAATTGATCTCCATGTAAGGAAATTCCATTTCAAAGATAGCAAGAAACCATTATCTATGTGAAACTAGTACAAAGTAGTTAAAAAAAGGACACTATCACATGTAAAACAATTTGACATTTCTCAAAAATCTTTTATGCATACAACAAACTTCATGTTGTCATTTATTTACAGATTTTGCACTGGAGTGAATATTTTCAGAAATCTTTCTGAAACTCAACAATCTGCCATACGCTTCCCTGCATGGAAAAGTGAAATTACACAGTAGCATTAGAAATTTGCAATCGTAGATTCAAAATTATTGGTCTTTACGCATAACCAACACTTATTCATTTTTGGAACACTACGTTCTGTAAGTGCATTTGAGCCTGGAAGGCAAATGATAAATTAGGATGATTGTTATTGCTATGTTTTTGTCCCTGAATACTTCGAAAAGTTCCACCCACCTCTCCTGTACTGATATATTTTTAGCATTCTGGCCACATAATTTTTGAACTAAAATTGTTTTAGCCATACAAAATTCATCAAACAATGGTGAACAGTCCAGTATTACATTTCCTCTGCCTTGTATTGTTGAAATATTGGCTTCCATATCTGACCATTTTGGTTTTGATTTCAAGGAAGACCAACGGAAGTTAGTGTCATGTGGAGATTTCTGATTCCATGAAACTAGATCGTCGTATGCTGCACTTTAGAACATATTTACAAATGAATAAAAGCTATCTTTTGCTGATCAGTCACACTCATACTATTTCAGTAACATGGATTTAACTTGGAGACTCAAAAAATTACTATTTCTCCTATTTTTTACCTTTGTTTTTAGTAGCTCATAACAACGTAATGTTTCTGCAACACAAATATGATGCCTTTCAGTTTCTAGAATGCTTGTTTGAAAGATATTTAGCTGAATGTGCACAAATCATAACTATAATTCTGATTTCTCATTACTGAAAAATGAATGAAAAGCAGCGGAACACCCTGATTCTGACAGAAAGAAATGGTTTTAAGGCAGGATACAGTTTCACAATTCTTCAGGCGCAGGCAATAATGCTAATCGCGTTGTGCTACAGTAACCCAGTACTTGCTTCACAAATTCACAGGATGCGTTCAGTCGTTCCACCCTAGCACTGTATATACGGAAATACTTATAAATTTTACACACAGTGTTTTCTACGTCGATTGGTAACTTGCCTACTGCTGTTTGAATTATATGTGCCATGCAACCAATCCCTACAAGAGATTTTTCAGACTTACTTCTAATTTGTTGAAAACTTTTTCTGTACCTCCTTTCTTAACTCCACCAAACATACTGTACATCTACTCGCTTTGATAAGACAGCAGGTGTTTCATTTTCGACAGAACAGACATCTAACACCTTTACATGTGTCCCACTTTCAGGTTTGAAATATTTGACAACGAGAGGTAGCGATTTAGTAGATTTATGATTGCTGGTATTAATAGAAATGCTTATACAATTCATTTCATTAAGGTCTTCAGTAAGAAGCTCTTTGGTCCCTGGATCAAATACATTATTAACAATAAGTTCTGGCTTTGTCCTTCGACAACTACACTGGATGTCATAGTTTCTTAAACAATTTCGACGTGTGGTGCAAGGAAACATAGTTGTCACTGTGACACACTGTGTGGTAGGTAAATGTTCGTTTTGCCACAGTAAATTCGAACTCTTCATTGCCTTAAACAGTAATTTGTAAAAGATACTCACATAATAAAAAATTGCGGTACTTAATGACAAAAGTATAACATTTCAATATTACAATATTGTTAACATACTTAATGCTCCATTAGGAAAAAGGTGATCGTCTTCGTTGATGTTGCAGCAGCTGTTGAACCCAATCAATGTTTCTTAGTTTTCTCGTGCTGTAAAATGTTTGAACTTCCACCATGTGCAACGGAATATGTGTTGTGGCAAGTTTTGCAATAACCTCACAACTTATTTTGGTGGTTTAGAGAAAAGGATACTTTTCCTTCAGTTTACTTGAAAACGTACATTTGCGTTTAGGCATAATCTGAAAAAAAAAAAAAAAATGTTATATCGCAGTAGCGAAGAGAACTATTTTATGAATACTGAAATTATTATTCACAAAACTAAACAAAAGCACACGCACTTGCTAAAAGCATTCAATACTGAACAGACACCACAGAGCTGAGGACGGCACAAGAATGCACAGAAAGTAAAGAAAAATTGTCGGTATTCAAATAAAGAAACAAAACATGTGGTTAAATTTGAACCTTCGCTAAATAAGGGTTTTAATTCTCAGGGAAGTCTTTCATATTTGAAAGTAAGTATTAACATAGTTTAAGGTAATAGGCGTGCAAGAGGCGTGGAAGGGTTGGAAGGAGGAGAGGCGATTGTATGTTTAACAATGTGGAAGTGTTGTGTGGAAGCACACGTATTCTTCGTCAGGGACCCAACAAGAATAAATGAAGCGATAAGCTAGAAAATCAAATAATTTTACGATGTATTTTCAGAATTACAGCTCCTAATATTTTCAAACAATTATACCTAACTTAACTATAAATAAGCATTAATAATATATACCATAGAATATACGTGTGAAATTTTAATATATGGGAAATTTGTGCTATCCGACAAAAATTAAGGGGATACCGGACACATGGGTCACAAAAGGGAACTAATCCATTTTTCACAGGTCGTATGATGGGCTTGCAGGTAACGAATAAGCAAACACCGTCTGGATGTCAACTTTTTTTCCGACAATCTGTTTCAATATGCCCTACACATCATCTTCTGTCCTGTCTCCACAAAGTGCATTTTGTCAACAGTAGTGTGAAACCGCCGGCCGCGGTGGTCTAGCGGTTCTAGGCGCTCAGTCCGGAACCGCGCGACTGCTACGGTCGCAGGTTCGAATCCTGCTTCGGGCATGGATGTGTGTGATGCCCTTAGGTTAGTTAGGTTTAACTAGTTCTAAGTTCTAGGCGACTGATGACCACAGATGTTTAGTCCCATGGTGCTCAGAGCCATTTGAACCATTTGAAGTGTGAAACTCGTCATTGCTATTGACAAACTGCGCTTCGGTGTGCTACTTCTGAAGATCATCTGCAGCGCATACCGAAACAGGTATTCGGTAATAAAGGGATCCATGCAGTATTGGCTAATTTATTGTAACAAATTCGATCAAGGTTCCTATAACATGGCATCAGCTATGATATTAATGGGTAAAAATACCGGTTTCCCACTCCTGCAACGTACTGGAGTGGTAACAGAGATGCAATGCAATGGCAGGTTAGAAAACTGGGTGCAGTATGGACAAATAGCGTTACGATTTGAAAATGAAGATGAACTGACGTCACATTCTAGAAAAAATTGGGTTTATTATTGACTAGCTTCAGTACTAATACTTTCATGTAACAGCACAGAAACTAATGTAAAGTTGGATACTAAATTTTAATATGCAGTCGAAGACATTTGACAATTAACATAGGACTTTAGGATACTCATTTAATAAATATAACTTCTTGGCCTGGCTCATGGTAGTCAAATTAACTAATGAAAAATTGAATAGTGACGGACAAGGAAGGATTAGCCAAGGTCTCTGGAAAGTAATGAGGGAGCAAGCGAGTGATGGCCGGTTGAGGAGCGAAGCGGCACTGAGTGACCGTCTGGCTGTACGTAGGTACTGTCAGTAGTCCTCCGCGCGTCTCAATGAAACGAAACCGTAACGCCCTGCGCCGTTGATTAGGAGACTGCTCCTCACTCACTGTAATATCTGTTGTTTTAAATCAATGACTCGTTTCAGTATCGTGGCCAAATACCGGCAGAGACCAAGAGAGAGGATGAAGATCTATCGCTTACACAGACGGGTTTGCTCCACAATGATATAGCAGTGCTTTGGTGATAACCTGCTGCATAGAAATACATGTCTCGGTGCTACAGTACCTACGGGTCACGTTTTTAATACTTTATGATGTTGTGACAGATTAGAATACAAAGCGTATTCGTGAAGTGTCACTTATCATCACAGAAAAAAAGAAAACGTTACGTTATTAACCTTTCGTTTATTACAGAGGTACATACATACGAGAAAAAAGCGGTGCAAACACACCCCCATTTTGCACAATTTCATTTTGACGGAGTGCTACGGTACTGTGCCTCGGGGTTTTGAAAGGGTATTGGGACTGCAGGCAAACAGTAAAATAATTACGTACTTTCATAATTTGGAGGTAATAATTAAAATTTTAGCTACGTCTCGTGTAAATAAATTCTTGAATAAATATCAGAATGTTACGAACTAATGATTCAATCAAAATTCTAATTCCTGGAAAATGTTCCTTTGTAAGTATACACTCAATACTCATGTAGCAATTTGTATGTAAATTAATGTTATTGGATTATGCCAATTAAATGTAAGGCAGCAGTGACGTACGCTATTGGCAGCACAGTTAAAGTGCCGTGTAGGCTCTTCGCCCGCAGGACTGAACGCTGATAATGGATGTTTCAAATCAATTTTCCTGATGTATTTCATACCGCAAATATGCTACAGCCTCACTCAGGAGGCTCATTCTATCATGGACACCTATGTACAGATGCTGATGCATTACGACGTAGCAGCGGAGCAGCTTTACAAAAGTAACCTTCTACGCTACAGCAGAGTTGCACAGCGGCATATGTGACCCTTTCCCAGCTGTATCTCTCCATACATAAGCTAGGATACTGTATTTGTTTTGCCTTACAAGCATGTCTGATACTCCGTGTGGTACGCATCTACATTGCTGCGCGAATAAAATTCCTTCATTACAAGTAGCTGCGGTCTAAGATTTGCATCCATTAAAACATTCAGAAAAACACTTCTGTCCACCTCTTAAAGACTTTTTGTAGGTTCCCTAGCTTGTTTCGTTTTGTCCTAAAATTTCAGTATCGCTTTTGATAGGGAGCCAGAACGGAATGTTACGTTGTTTTGTTCATCTAACGGGCCGAAATACGCAAACAGTGTGCTGGTGGATCTACCGCGGATCTGGATGGAAATGTGAGACGTAATTTTGCTTCCGTTGTCCTTTGATTAGCTGGTCGGACTCCTAGTGATACAAAACAGATATCTGTTTGATACTTTTTATAAAGCGACCTCGTGTGATTACTGAAATCTCACGTTACCTGGCAATATTGGCGGTGAATTTATGTGCATTGTCTCATCAAAACTGTTTAAGGCATTATCAGAAGGTGGAAGCTTGTTAGTGAGTTTATTTATGTTATGCTATGTAACAATGGTTTGTTCATAGACGAAAAAGTCTTAAGAGAAAACAAATCATACAGTGGTGAGTCATTCAGTATAATCACCACGTTTGTACACCACGGGAAGGCGCTACAGTAGCGATTGAGAGTGGCATGGATTTCACAGCTACTTGGTGAGCTTTCGAATTTTGTGGCACCAGGTGTTCACGCATAGGCCCCACTATTCCTTTGAATTACGTACGGTGGTTTTGGGCAAAAAACTGACACCAGATAGTGTCTCAGATGTGTTACTTCGGGTTCAAATCAGGCGAATCTGGTAGCCAAAGCATGAACGTTTGTTTACTAACGATATTGGCCTTGTGACACAGTCGTTATCCTACTGGAAAGTGCCATTACCGTCGGTACACGCACCTAACACGAATGAATACAGGTAGTCCGTGATAATGTTCACGTAAACCATAGCGCTCATGTTGCCTTTGATCACTACTATTGGTGCCATGGAAGCCCAGTTGAATGTCGCCCGTAGCCTAATACTGCCCCATCAACCTGCCGTCGGTGGCACGGCGCACGTTTCGAGTCAGTCTTCCACCTGGATGACGGTATATCCGAAAACGACCATCGGCCAAGTGCAGCAAGAAACGTTTCCTTTTATCGACAGTCCAGTCTCGATTGTCTTGTACACACTGCAGTTGCAAACAAGAATACCGTGGAATCAACAGGGGAAGACGTAGGCGCCGTCTGCTGCGGAAAAGCATCTTCGACAATATGCACCGAACACTTTGCTCAGAAACACTTGAGCCTGCACCAGCATTGCACTCTGTAGTCAGATCTGCCACAGATGGACACTTATCTTCCTTTAAATATCAGGCAAACTTCCGACTTTCAGGTTCTGTTATGAGGCGTGGACGTCCCACACCTTGTCGTTTGCTGGCCGGAGTGGCCGAGCGGTTCTAGGCGCTACAGTCTCGAACCGCGCGATCGCTACGGTCGCAGGTTCGAATCCTGCCTCGGGCATAGATGTGCGTAATGTCCTTAGGTTAGTTAGGTTTAAGTAGTTCTAAGTTCTAGGGGACTGATGACTTTAGAAGTTAAGTCCCATAGTGCTCAGAGCCATTTCAACCATTTTGAACCTTGTCGTTTACTTGTGGTTTTGCTGTCTGTGAACTTCACGGTACAGTCATAATAACGTGACTGTCTGTCAGAAAAACAAGTAAACCCCCTTTTCTGGGCGAGAGGAGAGGCAGTAAGTTCTGGAAGATGTCGACAGGGCTCTGGAGCCATGTGAACTACAGTGATGTGGCCGGATACGTTCGTTTCACGGTTTATGATCCATAGCGCGAATAGCCCAATAGAGGTGGTCTCACAGATTCTTGGTAGGGTGTAAATGCGAGCGGTTTGGTGCCCATAGAAGTACGGTTAACTCATCCTGTTGCTCTTCGAACTACGCACGTACACTGCGAGCTGCGTGACGCGATGCATCGTGCTGCTGGTACAAGCCACCGTGTCGAGGAGAAACAAACTGCATAAAGCGGCGGACATGGTTCAAAATGTTCAAATGCGTGTGAAATCTTATGGGACTTAACTGCTAAGGTCATCAGTCCCTAAGCTTACACACTACTTAACCTAAATTATCCTAAGGACAAACACACACACCCATGCCCGAGGGAGGACTCGAACCTCCGCCGGGACCAGCTGCACAGTCCATGACTGCAGGGGCGGACATGGTACTCAGTGATAGTTGGGCACTTGTGTTCATCCACTGTGCCTCCAAGAATGACGAGATCATGCAGGGAACACTATGAAAACGTTCTCCAGACCGTAAGGATCCCTCTGCATCCTTGACCCCTCCGATGATTGTTGGGGAGCAGTACTTGACAACGGCTAGCGGTCCGATGGAGCATAAAACCTGATTCATCTGGAAAGGCTATCTCGAGTCAGTCTGTGGAGGTCTATTTGTGACACTGGCGTTCAAATTCCAGCTTTCGTCGCCAGTGATCAGCAGTCAGCTTGAGTGCATGAAACAGACGCCTGCTGCGGAGTCCAAGATACAGCAACACTCGCTGAACGTTCGTTGAGGATATTTTTTTGGTAGCCCCTTGGTTCAACTGGGCTGTCAAAAAATGGTTCAAATGGCTCTGAGCACTATGGAACTTAACAGCTGAGGTCATCAGTCCCCTAGAACTTAGAACTACTTAAACCTAACTAACCTAAGGACATCACAAACATCCATGCAAGAGGTAGGATTCGAACCTGCGATCGTAGCGGTCTCGCGGTCCAGAGTGAAGCGCGTAGAACAGCTCGGCCACACCGGCCGGCCTGTGCTGTCAGTCGCTCAATAGTTGCACGTCTCCGCAGTCATCGGTCACCCATGTTACCACGACTCATAGTGCACCACGATTGCCTCGGTGCTGGTTTTGCATATTACTCTTGTTCCATGCAAGGTTTACTTTAACCACGGCGTCACGCGAACAGTTTAAAAACTCTGGCATTTTAGAACTGCTTCCACCCTGGGCCCGAAAGCCAATGTTGAAGCCCTTTAGGACGGCTGAGAAGGCTCTTAGTTTCCGCATTACGAAAATGTCTGCAATGATTTCTGCGTGTCCCCGACAATCTTTATATACTGCTAGTGCTGCAATCTACCGTCTGTGAGTGGTTATTGCACGATGACGTCGAACACAGGGGGTGGTCATATTAAAGTGGCTGCACCGTGCAGTATGCATAGACGCTCACAACAGTAGTAACCGAACGGCTTTATCAGCTTTGCTACATTCGAGATGCTCGTTACCAAGTGTTCAGCCGTAACAACCGGTTCTTCGTCAAAATTGCTGGATTTGTGCGTTTACGGCAGTTTCGCAGCTGAAATGTTTCCTATTTCGTGTCTGCTGCACTTATGTACTTCACTGTACTGTACTATCACGTCCCCGCATGCCACCTGGCGACATTTTTTCTCGAGGTGGGTACTTGTCATAATCTTCTGGCTCGGTAGACTACCTGTAAATCCTATTCGTCACTGATCATACAGGAAAATTGAGAGACTGTAATTTTAATCGCTGTCAAAATAGTTTGTTTGATTTGAGAAGAGAAAGTAGATCTGGTGAAAAGCTTCACGAAAATTCGATTAGAAAGGTCCAAAAACTTCACGGCGCAATGAGATTATTTCGGCAGATAGTTGAACTGGCATTGTAATACTACTCAGTACACTAACACACGCCCCACAAACACGTAATGTTGAAAATATCATCATAGCTGTTGCGCCTTTTGAAATTGTAGCCCGCATCTCGTGGTCGTGCGGTAGCGTTCTCGCTTCCCACGCCCGGGTTCCCGGGTTCGATTCCCGGCGGGTTCAGGGATTTTCTCTGCCTCGTGATGCCTGGGTGTTGTGTGCTGTCCTTAGGTTAGTTAGGTTTAAGTAGTTCTAAGTTCTAGGGGACTGATGACCATAGATGTTAAGTCCCATAGTGCTCAGAGCCATTTGAACCATGTTTTTGGTGATACTGTGCAGCTGCTGGTCACCTGACTGCGCGCTACCGCTTTGATGTTTAAATATTTGGTCACAGTGCAGCGGTGACTTCTGTCACTACTGAACGTGATTTACGCAAGTGATGGTGACGATGGCCTCTAGATGGCCTCTGCAAGAAGTCGGCAATAGAGTTTAATAAGCGTTACTACACAGAATAGTCTTTTAACGAACATACATAAAATAAATCAATAGTATAAGACATATGTACTTGCTCCCCCAGTAATCTTTTGCTGAATGAAGGTTCCCCAACGAATCACCGTACGCAATCCCATAGCTACACCGCTGGCATTAAAATAACAATACTGGCAAAGATAGCAAATAAACAAATTTTAGTGAGTGTGCGAATGCAGTTCAATAGAAAGAATACATGATTGTAATTGTGATTTGAGAGTATACAGAGTGTCTGAGTGTCAAACGTACACCCATTCGACCTCTGCCACCAACAATGGCTATAACCCCACTTGGTATCGAGCCAAACTAATCTTAGATGGCAGATACAGGTACGTCATTCCTAGTCTCTCGGCATCCCTTGACCTGCTACTTTCAGTTGGTGAGAGGTCGGAGAATTCAAATGGTTCAAATGGCTCTGAGCACTATGGGACTTAACATCGGAGGTCATCAGTCCCCTAGAATTTAGAACTACATAAACCTAACTAACCTAAGAACATCACACACATCCATGCCCGAAGCAGGATTCGAACCTGCGACCGTAGCGGTCGAGCGGTTCCAGACTGAAGCGCCTAGAACCACTCGGCCACACTGGCCGGCGGTCGGAGAATATGTAGACTAGAATAACAGCTGAGCCCCAACCGTATCAAGGTAGGTGAGCATCTCATTTCATCAGTACTCGTGTGACTAGGTGAGATAGGGTCACACCAGTACCCAGTGTTGACGTTGAACGCACCATTGCCTGCGTATTCTCTCTCTCCTGCCGCTTCAAGCAAACCAGCCGTAATGGTCACCGTGTTGACATTTAAGGGTTCCAGACGTCGTCGCACTGCCCGTGTAGGCAAATGTATCGCTTTATTACGAATAGTTATACTATCGATGACAGCGCCACTAGAGCTGAGTTTTTGTATACAGTTTCCAGAAATCATTTAGCTAAAGATAACGAACTAATCCTGTCAGAGACAGCAAAGGATTTGGAAGAGCAGTTGAACGGAATGGACAGTGTCTTGAAAGGAGGGTATAAGATGAACATCAACAAAAGCAAAACGAGGATAATGGAATGTAGTCGAATTAAGTCGGGTGATGCTGAGGGAATTAGATTAGGAAATGAGACACTTAAAGTAGTAAAGGAGTTTTGCTATTTGGGGAGCAAAATAACTGATGATGGTCGAAGTAGATAGGTTATAAAATGTAGACTGGCAATGGCAAGGAAAGCGTTTCTGACGAAGAGAAATTTGTTAACATCGAGTATAGATTTAAGTGTCAGGAAGTCGTTCCGAAAGTATTTGTATGGAGTGTAGCCCTGTATGGAAGTGAAACATGGACAATAAATAGTTTGGACAATAAGAGAATAGAAGCTTTCGAAATGTGGTGCTACAGAAGAATGTTGAGGATTAGTTGGGTAGATCACGTAACTAATGAGGAGGTATTGAATAGGATTGGGGAGAAGAGAAGTTTGTGGCACAACTTGACTAGAAGAAGGGATCGGTTGGTAGGACATGTCCTGAGGCATCAAAGGATCACCAATTTAGTATTGGAGGGCAGCGTGGGGGGTAAAAATCGTAGAGGGAGGCCAAGAGATGAATACACTAAGCAGATTCAGAAGGATGTAGGTTGCAGTAGGTACTGGGAGATGAAGAAGCTTGCACAGGTATGATCAGCATGGAGAGCTGCATCAAACCAGTCTCAGGACTGAAGGCCACAACAACAACAACGAAGTAAATATTACAGAATTCAAATCGAGAACGACTTCCAACATTTAGTAACCTCGAAATAGATATCACCGGTGTAGCGAGGCAACTTATAGCTCTTAATAAAGTCATTTAGTCCAGGACGTATACCAATTAGGTTCCTTCTAACGCATGCTGATAACACTAGCTCCACACTTATCAATAATATACAGCCGGCCGCTCGACGAAACATCAGTACCAAAAGACCGGAAAGTTGCACAGGTTCCACCACTATTCAAAAAAGGAAAACGGAGTAATCCACTGAATTATAGGCCCATATCGGTAACATCGCTTGGCAGTAGAATTTAGACACACATACGGTTCAAACACTGTGCATTACCTCGAAGGTAACGATCTTTTGACACATATTTCACATGGATTCAGAAAATAGCGTTCTTCTGAAACACAACATGCTCTTTACCCCCGCGAAGTAAAGAGTGATATCGACAGGGGATCTCAAATTGAGTCCATATTTCCAGATTTCGAGAAGGCTTCTGACACCATTCTTCACAAGCGAATTCTAATCAAAATGCGTGCCTGTAAAATATCGATTCACTTGTGCGAGTGGAACAGTAATTTCATGTCAGAAAGGTTACAGTACGTAGTAATCGACGAAAAATCATCGAGGAAAATAGAAGTGGTATGCAGTAATCAGGAAGGGAGTGTTTTAGGCACTCTGGTGTTCTAATCTACATAATAAATATCAGTAACACGAGCAGCCCTCTTAAATTGTTTGTAGACGATGATAATAAGAAAATCAGCGCTTGCACAGAAACAAATAAAGTGTTCATTTTTTCCCACGTGCTGTTAGAAGGTGGAACGGTAGAGAAATAATCTGAAGAACCTTCTGCCAGGCACTGAGGTGGGAACTGCATTCATGTAGATATAGAGGCGAAGAAACTCATGCCCTGACTCAGTTTACAAGACGTGGTTGTACCATTCTTCATGGGCGAGTGAGTAACATGCCTGTCCCCTCGAGTGCTGCTTACGTGGGACTGCTGATATCTTGCATGGCGTTGACTACGGTCCTCATAAACCCATCGATACACTATTCGCATGACAGTCGTACGAACACGACCTAAGCGAACAGCACTATCGTGAAACGATAAGCTGCAACCTTTGTAGACCACGCATTCGGCAGGACGACGGTTCAAATCCACGTCCAGCCGTCCTGATTTAGGTTTTCCACGACTTCTCGAAATCGCTTATGGCAAATGCCGAGATGGTGCATTCGAAAGGGCACTCCGGTTTTCCTTCCCCATCCTTTCTTTATCCGAGCATGTGCTCCGTTTCTAATGACCTCGTTGTCGACGGGATGTAAAACACTAAATCACCTTGCCTCGTTAGACCACGCTGTCGAATTTCGACACATGTGTGTCTTTCTTATGCGACCCATTACACGATCCCCTCACAAACAAACTTTGAAATGGATATCTAAATGTGAACCACAGTGCGTAATCTTTCCTTATGAACTGGATGTATGTGAATGATGTGACTCCCAGTCATCTGCATAACGGAGCATGTAAATACACTTATTATTAATTTTGAAGTTAGTTGCATGCTTTCTTCATGGTGTTGCAACTTTAATGACCAAAACTGTACGTCCCCGTAAGGAACACCAATACGACAGCACTGTCACACTACATTACACCTTTTTTGTGTCTCCAGTTTCCCCTTATCACCAAGACACGAAATGGAAATAGAATGCTCACTATAGCTCGAATGAAATAGGTTTCTGACTGGCACGTTGTAATTGTGGGGGCGGCATGGCTGACTGCAGAGAATCACATGCTCTTTCATTCGCCGGCTGCGCACTACTGTCAAACGCGAAACATACACCCAGCCGCCATTCTCGCACAGTAGCACAGTAGTCTTCAACATGGTTCAAATAGCTCTGAACAGTATCGGACTTAACAGCTGAGGTCATCAGTCCCCTAGAACTTAGAACTAATTAAACCTAACTAACCTAAGGACGTCACACACATCCATGCCCGAGGCAGGATTCGAACCTGCGACCGTAGCGGTCGCGCGGTTCCCAACTGAAGCACCTAGAACCGTTCTGCCACTTCGGCCGGCTCTTCAACATGTCACGGAAAATTGTGCACCCAGGTTTACTGAGCGAATGGTAGCCACAAGAATTCGCTCGATGTGACATTATTAGGCAACTACGGCAATATTGTGACCGGAAATTTCTTATGTTAAATGCTCCTTTATTCGTATATTATCCACAACATTTTGTATATTCCGATTCGAAATATTTTTTATTATCTTGAAAATTATTTACATTCTTTAATGATCAACACGAACAATATCACGTCTAACTGTGCTGTTGCTAAGTGCATTATCTTCAAACATAATGCCGAGAGCGTATTTTACCGTCACAATAAAAAACATATAAACTTAAAAATTAATGAATACATTACTACTTAAAGGAATCGTTCGGAACGTTTCTGTACTCCCTATCACAAACAGGAAATTTAAAATAATTTTCTTGGTCTAACTAAAATGAGACTGATAATACTTTATTTCGGCGGACTCATGCTGCTTTTTGATCACTTACCGTCTTTTGGAGTGTCACATCAGTGGGGGCAGACGTGCGCGTTAGAACGCCACAATGGCTGCACAAACGATTTCTAATCACACTGCTCCAATATGACACATGTTTGGTACAAAGGAAGCACCATTTAGTTAATAATGATTTCGATATGTCGACCTCGAGATAAGAAAGCTACTTTTTGGAAAGGTTATGCTTTTAAACTAAGAGGACAAGGAACCTAATTCACGCATGTCACGTATACTAAAGCTAACTTTGAAAATTTGTCTTCTAAAATTCGTGTTCGTGGAGTATTTTGGAAAAACACTAGTTTACTCGAGGAGGAAAGATGGTTTTGCCTAATAATGATGGTCACCGCGGGAGACAAATACGTTGATGATGTCTGTCAGTGTTATACTGCAGAGGGGAAAAAATATTCAGAAAACATTCTGCAGAAGAAAATAAGAGAAAAATTCTAAAAACATGGTTCAGGTGAATTTATATCATTACATGGCACTACAAGCGGTAAAGACTGACAGGCTAGGATTGTTGCCTGAGGGAAACTCAGTGAATATATACTAAAAAAAAGTTTTATATTTGGTTGTTGGGCCATTGTTGGCTATTCCCAGGAGATCCAATGGATGGTCTGGCAGCCTGTAACGCTGTTGTTCATTTAGCACTACATGGGAGGCATGTATAGCTTAAAGGAGTGCTACGGACGCTAACCTCAAATTACACCCTGCAGAATGATTGCGCGATTTTTAATCGCGTGCTAAGTCCCAGGTTTTCATTGGAAGCAATATAGGCAAGGAGAAGAAGATCAACAGCGGATTTCCTCAAGGTTCAGTCCTCTCACCATTGCTGTTCAACTTGTATCTATTTCATCATCCTGCCACTTCGTCCAGAAAATTCTACTTTACTGGCGACGTGGTTCTTGTTGTATGACATAAGAAATTGGAGTAGACAGAAGAGATGCTGACCAAAGGATTGTCTACGCTGGAGACTTATTTCAGTGCTACTATTTCAATAATCACGTGGCGAATATGAAAGTGAGCCCAAGTTTCAGAGACGGAATTCTTTTCATCATAATTGGAACCCAAAATATCTAGATCTGACGGCCACTGTGGCCGAACGGTTCTAGGCGCTTCAGTCCGGAACCGCGCTGCTGCTACGCTGTGCAGGTTCGAATCCCGCCTCGGGCATGGATGTGTGTGAGGTCCTTAGGTTAGTTAGGTTTAAGTAGTTCTAAGTTCTAGGGGACTAATGACCAAAGAAGTTAAGTCCCATAGTGCTCAGAGCCATTTGAATCACTATCGTTCAAGCGACAGCTCTGAACGTAGCTCAGAAACTGAAGTCTCGTAAAAAAGTCCTCCATAAAATATGTGGAGCAACCCGGATCCTCAGCAACCACATAGTGGATCTCAGTCTGCGTTTGGGTGTATTCAGGTGCTGAATATCGTGTGCTTGTCGACGCCCAGTTGAATATTACCAAGCTCCTAATTTCTGGAGCCGTCGCATCTAAGCCAATTCATTGGCTACTCTTGTCTTATGGTATTATGCCATCTGACTTGCGCTGACCTAAGGGAAATCAATGAGATCTCGAGGAACCCTAATTTTCCCACGCACAGCGACCTGCCACTTTTAAATCTTAAAAGGCTGCTGTCACGAAGTCCTACTCTGTGTGCTGCTCTGACACAAATAACGTGGTGTAATCTCTGCCTAGAACGTTTCAATATTATTTATAACAATCGCAGGGAAAAAATAAACCAGGGAAAAATGTTCACGAAAACTAGAGAACAGTGTCGACACAATTGCCTCAATTATCATGTAGAAACCAATATGCGGAACCATCGGGCTCGTATGTTTCACTTTCTGGCCGAAACTACTCACTGCAGACCAATGATGCATGGGAGCAGCATTAAATCTCCTATTGTGACAAATGGTTTTAAGACTCGGCTCTACTAACACAAATTGGGTGGTGTAATCTCTGCCTAGCGCGTCTGAACGATTATATGGGTCGAACGCCCAATGGCTCAAAAAAAAAAAAAGTCTTAAAGCACTCGATACAACAGAACAAGATCTTCGGGAAAACAACAGATTAATGGGAGGAGATTTATTAATACTGCCAGAAGACCCTCGGCAAACATTACCAATAGTTCCAAAATCCGCACCAGCAGACGAGATAAATTCAAGTCTAATGAGATTAATATTTTGAGCTAAAGTTAAAATGTTACTTTTGAAAGAAAATATGAGTGCGTTAATGACACTGAAAATTGGAAATGAAACTTACCCATGGATCTGTATTCCGGTGAGCTTATTTTAACACCAGAATTATGCAGTGTGCTAGAATCCGAGGAATAAATTATCGATAAAGTGTATCCATCGATAGAAATGAACTACCTAAATACAGACTGCTTGTGTGAGCAAATAATTTTGAAATCAAGGAATGACGTAGTGCAACAAGTAAATCAGCAAACACAGAAGATGATTCCAGGAGCAGAAAAATATGCAAATCGATAGATACAGTAATGGATCAAGAAGAAAGTGTCAACTTTCTAACCGAAATTTTGAAATAACTAAATCCGTCCAGTATGCCTGCCTCTGCATGCACTGAAACAGAAAATTGGATCGCCAATAATACCATTACGAAATATCAACTCACCCAAATTATGTAATGGCACAGGATTGTGTGCCAAACGATTACCTCATATTTTTGAAGCAATAATATTGAATGGTAAACAAAAGCGAAAATCGGTGTTCGTACCTAGAATCCCATTGATCTCAATCATACGCCATTTTCTTTTAAAAGACAACAATTTCGTGTGAGATTAGCTTTTAGTATGACAATCAATAAGGCTCAAGGCCAAACATTTCACTACTATGGAGTTAATTCGAAGAAACCCGTTTCTCACATGGTCAGCACTAAGTTGCGTTTTCACGCGTCGGGTAAGCGGAAAATAACATGTGTATGCGCCACTTAACAAACCATCAAATATAGAATACAATAATGTAACTTGATGTAGTCCTTATTTGTAAGATATATGTTCGAAAAAAAAAAAAAAAAGTTGCGAGGAAGTCATGCACTGCAATTTTTTGTCCATTATTACATTTATAAAACTACTGACGGACTACTAAAACCCCGGCGAAGCGGGTTATTATCATCTAGTAAGTAATGAATAATATTTTTTGTTTCACTCTTAGTTCTCATAAGAAGTATCATTACCGGTTACGACTTATTACCAAATGATGATCAGATGAAATTAACGTGTTAGTAACTCGTCACCTAAAATGCGTCGGTTGGACCCGCAACACTTGATTCGTGGCTACGGTCTGAGCTATTCAATGTAAATGTAAGTGCCGTGTGACGAGGGCCTCCCGTCGGGTAGACAGTTTAGACCGTTCGACGGGTTCAAGTCTTTCGGTTTGATGCCACTTCGGCGATTTGCGCGCCGATGGGGATGAAATGACGATGATTAGGACAACACAAGACCCAGTCCCGGAGCGGAGAAAATCTCAGACCCACCCGGGAATCGATCCCGGGCCCTTAGGCTTGACATTCTGTCGCACTGAGCAGTCAGCTACCGGGGAATCACGTCGCGTTCAAGAGGGTAGGTATAGCAACCAAACACCTGTTAAGTACTATATAAATTCAATTTCAGTATGCTTTTACTCATCGTAAATATTTTCTGAAAAATGCAGATACATAGGAAAGCGCCGTAGGTTGTCATATCAAAAGATACTTTGATGTCGACGTGCTAAGACTTCAGGCGAAATGTGGTCGGCAGTCAAACAAGCAGTTAGAAAACCCTTCTCATTTATCCCAGTTTAAAAACGAAACCGGACGCCGTCCGTAAATTAGGGAATGTAAAGTGAGCAGAAAAACACCGCACTATGTAAAAAAATAAAAAATAAAAAAAATAAAAAAAACACGGCCTGCAGACGGCCTGCAGAGAGGAGAAAGGAAAGTTTGTTTTCGCTCATCGAGGAAAACGTGGCTAAAATTGAGAACGGGCCAGCGGCGCCGGCGGAGCTGCGTGCTGCATTAACAGGCTTCCCTCTACCTAACGCAGACACGCAAGCGGACCGCGACCTCAAGGCTGCCAGGGAGGCGCCAGAGGCCGGCGAGGTGGCGCCTGCCAAGCCGGAAGTCGCGGAGACCCCCGGAGGCGGTGGCGGCGGGGGTGGCGGGGCCGGCAGAGAGGTGACCGCGGGGGCGGAGCCGGTCGACGGCGGCGCCAGCCCGGCGTCCGTCGAGGACGACGACGCCAAGGACTACTGCGAGATGGTCACGCTGCAGGACTCCTGTCTCCAGGTGAGCTGGCCGCTGCGCCGCACCTACTCGCTGGAGTAACTGGCAGGTTCATACACTTCATCAACTTTGCTAGAACACACACATACATCTGAAAAAGCTTATGTTTCAAATCCCGGCGGAGGTTCGAGTCCTGCCTCGGGCATGAGTGTGTGTGTTTGTCCTTAGGGTAATTTAGGTTAAGTAGTGTGTAAGCTTAGGGACTGATGACCTTAGCAGTTAAGTCCCATAAGATTTCACACACATTTGAACATTTTTTTACGTGTCAAACTAAAAGTAGCGCTGCGAACCATACACCTCGTTATGCTAAGACTCATTTTACCCACTATTCCATCTTGCAACTCACTGCGACACTTATACATGTTAGGTACCACTTTTTATGTAAAGATATTCATAGTTTTCACTTGAACGTCAGTCAAAATCACATAACGTATCATAAATATTTTGCACAGCTTGCATATCTGTAATCGTATCCATGCTTAATCCTTTCGGACCTTAATTTTTTCCAGAGGAAGAAAATTTATTTATTCGTGTGGTAATATCCTTAGGTGATATTTTAATACTTTTAGATGCAAGATTTATACAAAAAAATGTACCCATTTTCAAAACATACCTGTACACTTGGCTTCATTTTCCTGACTAAAATAACTGATTAGGAAATAATATCTGTTGTAATAAATTGTAAAACGATCATTCAATAATTATCATGCAAATCAACAATAACAATATTCAATTATACAGCAGAACATAGCGAACCAACCACATCCGTATTTTCTGGTGGTCACGAGCTGCTCCGCACTGCTACATTGCCTTGCTGGTATCTTCATAGTGATGCGCAACAGTTGACAGTACTTGCCCACGATAAAAATTTTGAACATTCATAAATTTGTACCTCAGGTTTCCATGGGGGGAAAAATTTTTCCGTTGCAGCTAAGACACAGTAAAATTTAACGTACACAATTGTATCCAGAGGGATCTGAAAAGGTTAAAGTCAAGGGGAACATCGAATGGAAGAAAAGCCTCACAAAATAAAAATAAAAATTACACTCATATTATTTTGCAGATACGAAAAACACCGTCATTCATAGCTGCAAGTTTATTTTATTTCCAACCAAACACGTTTTGCCTATAATGAGGCGAGGGGATTTGGTAATGTGGGAATTTCCTGACATTAATTTACCATATGCCACGGAATGACTCTCAGTATAAAATTACCCTTAAGGAACACTACCGAAATCTATACTCAATGGACTATCTGACGGCTTATTAATGTTTTCTGTCCCTACTATTGAAACCTAAGTTGGCAACTTGTGATAAAACAATAACTGACACGTAACGTGCAGACGATCGGGTACCTGGGAATTAACTACACCCCCACTGTCACAGCCGGCCGACGTGGCCGAGCGGTTCTAGACGCTTCAGTCTGGAACCGCGCACCCGCTACGGTCGCAGGTTCGAATCCTGCTTCGGGCATGGATGTGTGTGATGCCCTTAGGTTAGTTAGGTTTAAGTAAGTCTAAGTTCTAGGGGACTGACGACCTCAGTTGTTAAGTCCCATAGTGCTCAGAGCCATTTGAACCACTGTCACACACACAGCGGAAACGAATTTAGTCGACTGTTACACATGACCCGTCACGACGTTCGCCAGAAGCTTCTGCGCTGCCACAACACACTTCAATGTGTCGAGTTTCTTAATCGTTATGTGCAATCAAAATTGTTCCACCTCGCACAGGTTCTCCCTCTGGCTGTCCACCGCGATAGCTGAATGGTCAGCGTGACTGATTGACGTCCTACGGACCTGGGTTCGATACCTGGCTGCGTCGGGGCTTTTCTCAGCTCAGGGACTGGGTGTAGTGCTGTCTTCATCATCATTTCATCCCCATCCGGCGCGCAGGTCGCCCAATGTGGCGTCGAATGTTATAAGACCTGTATCAAGGCAGCCGGACCTGCCCGCAAGATGCCTCCCGGCCAATGACGCCAAACGCTCATTTTCATTTCCCTCTGGCTGGAACTGAGAGCACCTACCCCTCTGCCGGCGGTGTTAGAGTTTAAGCCGCCTATAATCGATTCTACTTCCGAATTCCGCGGATGAGAGAGCGCCCCGTAAATGCCTGGATTTTCTTTTTTTTTTTATTTTCCTTTACCCAGTCTTCATTTTTTCTATGCGGGTGACGTATGTTTACACATAATTTCATAATAATGGTGAAAATGACAACAAAACAAATCTAAATAAATAAACAACATGAAGCCTTCCACTACTGTTGATTCCTGGGTCTCCCACTTTCCTGTGTTCCACTTGTTCGGTGGCGCTGACGGAGCACTAGCCCCCACCGGTCTACCCCTAGGAAAAACAAAAATAACCAGAGCACTTGCTCCCGAAAAGTAGCAGGTCCCGAATTCGAGTTAAATTCCGGCACAGAGTTTTAATCAGCCAGGAAGTTTCGTATCAGGGTACAGTCCACTCAAGAGTGAAAATTTCATTCTGTTCTATAACAAAAGCTGTTCATTACAGTATCTAATTTATTACAGCTGAATCGTGTATTAAATACGATGTTCAAAGTGAAAAATACAGAAAACAGAGTCTCCAAAACACTTGCAGACCACAATTACCTCAATAGTAAGTCGGTTGGCAAAGTGCATGAAGGGAGGGGATTCTGTATGTCAGAATAATGCTACCTGACTATCTGACGTGGTACTGATTGTGGACAATGAAACTCAAGAGCTGTACAACATGCATTAACTGATTAACTGCTGCCAGAAATTGAAAACACGTCACTGAGGGTGTAAACTAACACAGAAAATTCCCTTTGTGCTGGAGCTGCAACGAAACGATGCTCACCGTAGACATGTGCCTGTCGTGGCTGGATCCCCGGCTCAGCACTGTGGAGCTTCCAGAAAAATAGTGCTCAGCCTCAAACGTTGGGCTTCACCTCGATCGCCACCCGTGGAGCCAACTCTGCGATGCGTACAAAATGTCACCTAAAAATGAAATTTTCTCCTCGGGGTTCCGAAACAAACCACGATGGTTACAACACATCATCCCTGAACGAGCCACTCACACCTGTGTCCTGAAAAGAACTCCTATCTAGTGTTCTGCAAAGAGCTTTACTTTCTGGTGTTCAACAAAGAACTCCCCTCAATCTATCTCTAAACTCCCACTTCCAAAAAGTGTTACCCCACACGGGGCGTCACTGAAACTCATTCTTCCAATTCTACATGGCATGATCCCTCTACACAAATTGCGTCATTAAAAGTAGCTGCACCGTCCTTCTCCAGGCGATGGAGGAACGATACACCCCAATAGAAAGGCTTCCTAACAATTGTTACTGACGCCACTGGTGCTTATCTGACGTCGCTGGCAGATGCTCTGTCATGGCGCTAATTTTTCAGCGCACGCGAGAAATCATTTTGCATGGAACTCAGCTTCCCAAAAAATGTGCCGGCTGCATCAGCGACAGATTAGCTGACATCCAGTAGGGCTCAGATTTAGTAAAGACATTTTACTGTCTTAGCAGACACGCTTCTTTCAAAGAATGGATCCTTGGCCAGCTAGCCTGCAGATACTGAGGGTACCAAATAAATTGTCTGGGTGTTGTGTGATGTCCTTAGGTTAGTTAGGTTTAAGTAGTTCTAAGTTCTAGGGGACTGATGACCATAGATGTTAAGTCCCACAGTGGTCAGAGCCATTTGTACCAAATAAATTGGTCTTCCTACAGAGAGCATTTCGAGAGCGCCGGTCCATCCTGACGAGGGCCTGAAAGTCTTGAAAGCACTCCAGCTAGCTTTTGACACAATACGCCGGGCTGTGTTGGCAGCAGACCACTTTTGGTCACTTGGCGACCCCACATGGCGTCTCCCGTGGGGCCTTGAGCATACTCCCGTAATGTGAATGCACGAGCTATCCGCCATTGTTCCTATTGCTAGACACTACCACCTTCCCCAAATTCGATTCATTAATGCGCCCCTTGGGAAGGACCCCAAGCAGTGCGTTTCTCTCCACACAGTGACAGCACAGACATATTACAAAATCTTACAAGGCCCATCACCTCTAAGCACCCTATGCAGCTATATGCTGAGGCATGAAGTATGCAGTGACTGTCATCTCATGTTATTGAATGTCATAACAATAATAAAACGGAAAGGTAAGCTAGCCATCAGGACTTACCGTCTTTCATCTGTTCATGCTATGCACTAACAGCGGTTTTCATTTCACTGTTATTTTCGTTATCCATAGTTTCTTCTATAGACCAGTACTGGTTTCAAAGTGATAGTAGATCGCATTTATTCAATTCACTACACACAATCTTTTTTGTTGCACATTACACATTGACTTGCTCATCCAACTAACCACTACGTCCCCCTGATAAGGATTTGCAAAACCATTGTTTTCTACACTGCACTTTGTATTACACCTTCATTTATGTAATTTTTGTTCATTTCACCTGCAATAGCCTTATGCAGACTAGCATCATCACTTTTTCCAGTGTTTCTTATTTTGTTGACAATCCACATCTAATCGCACAACAGTCCAATGCATTGCACCAGTCGATTAACTTCTGGAACACTTTACAACATATTAAGCGAAATGAGCTCTTTATCTGAAGCGATAGTCTGATACTTCCCATTCTTTGGCTATCTTGAATAATTTTGCTTCATCTCTCCTACTACAATGTCTCTTCAATTTGATATTTTACTTTCCTCTCCTCTCCTTTACTTTTTCTTCCATTTTTCCTAAAAATAGTGAGAAGCATGCTTTGTACACCATTCAATAGGTCCTTTATTCATCCTTACTCTTGACCACATTTATTACGTTCCTGTAGCTCTAAGCAGTGACAGCACCTGATCTCTCGTCATTCATCATTTTCTATTAGTTGCTCTGAAATTTTCTTTCAGTTTCAACGCCTCTTGACATACAACTTGAATAACAACGATGACAAGCTTCAACCCTGCCTTAAATGATTCTTATGGAGACGCGCTGAAAAGAGGTGCTTCCGAACTTTTCATGTGCACACTCTTAAGTCTTTCTAAATAAAAGAAACTTTATTGACATTCTGCGTCCTTATTCTTCATGTTTACATTTGTGCACCCCTCTGCCACTAGAGGGCTGCGAATTGTAATGTGCAACATGATATGTGTAACGTAACTATATCGCTGCATGAGAAACAGTGTGCTGTAACTGAGTTTCAAATTCGAAGAGTCATTCCGCACATGGAGCACCCTTTTCTCTGGCGTGACAGTTCTAGGCAAACATGAGTGCTCCGACATCTGTAACAATCTGATCCCTTGAGTTCACTGCCACTGACCATCCTCCATACAGTCTTGACGTCACCTCATCGGATTTGTATCCGTTTCCAAAGCTTCCAGAGCTACTGCAGATCAGATATAGCATCTGTTCTTTTTTAAATGTCATTTAAATACGTCACAAGTATTACACGTCGTATTAGGAGACTTTTATGTTGAAGCACGATCTTCGATTTGTAGATTATGTAATAGACGTGGGAACAGAGGTAGTAAAACCGGACATAAACATTGAAACAAACAACTATGAAAGGACTCTCTTGCTATACGTTCATTCTTCAGATTTCGGTCACTGTTTGACTTCATGCTGCCCTAGAATAAATGCAACTTTATTCTCCACCTGATTGAAGGAGTCTATAGCCGTGATTAAATTTCGAGACTCGAAATTTCAGCCTTTATCTACACAAATGCATGTTGTTCGACACCCGTATAGGTAAATCCCTAGAACATAATAGTGATTTTCCTTATTTTTGTCAGATAGCTATCTGAATGATTACGTTCCTGGTAAAAAGTCAAGAATCCGTCCCGTGAAAATGTGACACAGATTACAGAGTATTTTGCGTGAAGCTGTGCTCCTTTAGGAGTATTTGTTTCACTCTTTTCTCTCTTATCATTCATATCGCAGTTACTGCCAAGTGGCAGTTATAATGTTAGTATATAGAAGATAAAAGAAAGATCTTTTTCGCTTCCAATCGATAACCAGGTCCATAGATTACGCATCTTATGTGCCTACGTAGTGGACTGACAACCCACACTCTCAGAAGAGATTCGGGCATTATTGATAAGATCCCACTACGTACACAAAGTGGATATATGTTTCTTCTCCATATTACCTACGTTACCTGATTCGCACGTATCGTATTTACTAACTCGAATTGGAATAACTTGTTCCAAGTCGTCAGAAGAACTTCGTCAAATGAGACGATTTGCATCACAAGCTTTTACTATGTACGTATATTCTTACTGAAAAATAGCATAGAAATCATGACCCAGGTTGAATGAGATATATTAACCAATGTTTTATATAGTCCGCCCGGCTGGCCGTCCAGCCTAACGCGCTGCTTCCCGAGCGGGAAGGCGTACCGGTCCCCGGCACCAACTCGAGGTCCGGTGTGCCGGCTTGAATGTGGATGGCTTTTAGGCGGTTTTTTATCTGCCTCGGCGAATGCGGGCTGGTACCCCTTATTCCACCTTAGTGACGCTATGTCGGCGACTGCTGCGCGAACACTGTCTCCACGTACGAGACACCATAATTACTCTACCACGCATACATTTGGGGTTACACTGGTCTGGCAGAAGACGTTCCCGGGAGGGGGGGGGGGGGGGTTATCAATAGGGGGCCGAACCGCAACCGCACAATATCCCTGGGTTCGGTGTGGGGCGGCTGTGGGCTGGGTGGACTGCTGTGACCTGTTGTGAGGTTGTGAATCACTGAGGGCTACAGCGAGACGAAGCTTCTTCGTCGTTTCTAGGCTCCAGGTTCAACGCACAATACACACACAATTTTTTATAGAACATCGCCTAGTATGGAACCGTTATCGACATCGCTTAATAGAAAATTAATGTCGTTCGTTAACAGAAAATTTAAGTGAAATTGCAGCTAATACATGTACATTTAGTGACCCGGAAAACGAGCAAGACTTCGAAGACTGATCAAGGGTTTTTCTCTTGTGATATAAGAGACCTGTAGACTTTGCTGAACCATTAGAGATTAATTGCTTTTTGTTTTATTTTTAGCCATATTTATCTTTGCATCCGTACAGCAACATAGCGACTATTGACGTTGGTGTGTAGAATGTATGAGAGTGGCGATATACCATCAGACATTCATAGGAACATCGTCCAAACAATTGCGAAGACAGGAAGAGCCGACAAGAGTGAGAATTATTACTCAATTAGCTTAACAGTTCATGAATTCAAGTTACTGACAGGACTAACATACAGAAGAATGGAAAAGAAAATGAAGGCTCTGTTAGATGAGTATACCTTTGGCTTTAGCAGACGAAAAGGCATCAGTGTAGCTGTTCTGACGCTGCGGTTGATAATAGAAGCAAGAATGAAGAAAAATTAAGACACGTTCATAGGATCTGTCGAATTGTAAAAAACGTTCGACAGTGTAAAAAGGCACGAAATGTTTAAAATCTTGAGAAATGTAGTGGTAAGCTATACGGAAAGGCGGGTAATATCTCGTACAAGAACCATGAGGGAACATTAAGAGAAGAAGACGAAGAACGACGTGTTATGATTAAAAAGAGTACAAGACAGGGATGTAGTCTTTCACCTTTACTGTTCGATCTATATGGAAATAAAAGAAAAGTTAAAGAGTCGGATTAAAGTTCAAAGTAAGGGGATATTAATGACGAAATTGGCAGATGACCTTGCTATCCCCAGTCAGAGCGAAAAACAGTTACACGATCTGTCGAATCGACTATAAAGTCTAATGAGTAAAGTATATGTATTATGAGTGAGTCAAAGAAAGACTAAAGTAATGAGTAGTGATATAAATTAGTGATCACGAAGTAGACGAATTTAAGGAAATCTTCTATTTTAGAACTGAGAGACACATGACGGACGAAGCAAGAAGGGCGTAAAAAGTATAATAGCACTGCTAAATGGGGCATTCCTGGCAAGAGAAGCCTACTACTATTAAACAAAAGCCTTAATTCGAGGGCTAATTTTCTGAGATTGTACATTTGGAGTACAGCATTGTGTTGTAGTGAAAGACAGACCTCACGAAAACAGGAACAGAACAGAAAGGGTTTGAGACATGCTGCTACAGAAGAATGTTGAAAATTAGATTGACTGACAACCTAAGGAATGAGGAGTATATCAGCAGAATCGGCGAGGAAAGGAATAAATGGAAAACATTGACGAGAAGAAGGCACAGGATGATAGGACATTTGTTAAGATATCATCGAATAACATCCGTGGTACCAGTGGGGTGGGTAGAGGTCAAAAATCGGAAACGCAGACAGAGATTGGAATGCATCCAGCAAATAATTGAGGTGATAGATTGCAAGAGTTATTCTGAGACGAGGAAGTCGTGGCGGGCGGCATAAAACTAGTTAGAAGACCGATGACTCATTCAGTGACTGCACATTACAGGCTTTCCCAATGTCATGAACGTATTTTCACAGAAACAAAAGATAACTCTAATAACAAGCCAAACAAAATCATAATTACACTAATAATCTGCCACGATCCAACGGAGAAGAAGGGTCTTCCTCATGTTCTGAGCACTCAGAAAGAATCACAGTACAATCTCCGAAATTTATCGATGCAGTTCGGGTTCTTTCGTTATAATAATATTACAACTTTCAACACTATCGTCAGCTGTAATTTCATTATTAGTTTATTAGAAACCACTTTCGACGATACACTAAGTCATCAGGTCCGCTAAATATATAGTGGATCCATTTTCCCGAAAAACATCGTTCAGAAAGTCCCACGAGAAAATAACCAGTATCCGCATAAGCTCTTGTGAACAACCACACACAGTGAGACTGCGAGCAGAAGTCAGCAGTTGCTTGCTGTACGAACTGATGCGGATACCGCTAATTTTCCCGTGGGAGTTTCTGAATGATACCTATCGGGAAAATTCAGCCACTACATGTTTAGAGGAACTTATGATGACGACGTGTATCTCAGAAACCGGTTGCTAATAAAATGATAATGAAATTACAACTGACGATAGTTAGAAAAACCGTAATATCATAATCGGCTTTGGTCCTCTCCTCCTACTTAACAACAATGGATGTGCCGTACGATAGTGGTTCCTCCTCGCTAAGGCCAATCAGAAGTTTGGTGCCAGCATCTGGGAATCTCTGACGGCAATTTAGCGTGAGAACTGAGTCATACGCTAATTATAAACTACACTTAATCCCTTAAGTTTCTCCTATGGAAGTCAGAGATATTGTAACAGGTACCGGGTCTCCTGGAGTTCTCGTACTGCTGCGCGGCTGCCGAGCCACGTACGAGCAGGCGGAGGAGCGAGACAGCAGCGCAGCCACCGCCTTGTTAAGTCCCGTTCCCCTTACGCTGCAGGTCACGGAGGAGGAGATCGACTCGTCGTACGGCGCCGCCTCTACGCCGCCCCCGGGGACCGGCCGCCCCCGTGCCGCCAGCGACTTCACAGCCGCCGCCGACGAGCTCTTCTCCAAGTTCGCAGGTACGATCCTGTCACGTAATCGCTTCACCTCTACAGCTACGGCCTCTTGTAGCACTTCCACGTTCTACCTTTATCTAACTTTTTAACGTCATTTTGCAGTTTGTAGCTAATTGTAGCATCCTGTGCCGTGTATCCATGATTAATGTCCCACTTCGATGCAGTTTTAGGATCCAGAGGGACACCTGTACTTACTAATTTCTTCAGTTATATGATGATGTCTGGGAGATTTGGGTTTTGTTTGATTGAAGGAAGCTTTCTACACTTACGTCTGTAATTAAAGTTCCAGTTTCCAAACGCTGTATAAAGAGAACCACTGCTCAGAAGGAGCATATTGAACAGCATATTACTGACGCAGGGGGAACGTCATGGGGGAAAAATACGAAAATTTGACCACTAGAATAGGCACACCAAGAAATCCGTCGCACACAGCTGTTCCTCATTTTGCGTCCTAGATTCCCAGAATGACTACATCTATGAGGGAGCGAGTGCTGCTGGCGAAGTTTTACAAGGACGGTGACTGTGTGCCAGTAACATTGTAGAAGTTCCAGACACTCAAGGGTTTGACAAAAGACATTAGTCCGATCTCTGTTACGATTTTGGAGCAAATGGTCACAAAATTCAAAAAGAAATTTTCTTTTATAGTGGTGAGGCAGAGGGAAGAAAGCAGTTTATCCGACGTCTGTCGAAGGTGTGCCGCAGAATTGCATTAGAGGTCGAGGCTGTAGTGTCCAAACATGCAGTGTGTGGGGAATAGCCTGAACTTTGCCGATGCCTGCTTCCACGGTGCATAAAATCCTACGAAACATCTTGCACTGCTATCCATACAAATTCGTCTTGTTCAGGAGCAGACCTGTCAGCATTTCAACGTTGGCTCTGGAATATACCATTTCCAAGGACGTTTCAATAGCGGGACTGCAGATTGTGGCAACGAAAATCCACAAGCACATTAACCGGTACCACTGCACTCGACAACGGTGACTGTGTGGTGCGGGTTGACAGCATCGTTTAACGAAGGGCCGTTTTTTCCGAGGAGATGAGTCCTGCGGGTTCTGTTACCTGTAACGTCACTGGTGAATGCTATGGGGCTCTCTGACGCACCAACGTCACTCTAGCCCTTCAACAGTTTGGATGTGCAGGTAGGATCATTTTTATGCAAGATAGAGCTCCATCGAACATTACATAACCAGGATGCGGCTACTGCAGAGGCATTTCGGCAATACTAGAATTATCAACCGTCATTGCCCTGCTGCGTGCACTTCTACACCACCTGATCTTTATCCGTGTGACTTCTGAGTGTGGACAGAAAACGGTCGACATCATACTGAAAATGTCCGGCGCTAGCCTCATGACAATTAGAAACGAATGTCATTTTACTTTTCACTGTGTTTTTTCCCCAAGGACAATTAAAAACCGATTTTTTCGTCCGATTTGAAACGACCTTGCCGTCTTTGATGGACTTACCTAACTAACAGTGCCACAACTGTTGACTACCGAACTTGTTCAGTGATGCGCACTGAATAGTACCGATGGTGCAATGTGGAATATAAGCCTTTGGGATTTATTTTTCATTTTTAATTGACCCTACTTACGGTAAGATGCTTACAGTGCCACCTATTGACGAATTTTTTGTTCCATGACTTTTCCTCTTGCATCAATAATGTGCTGTTCATATTTTACGTTATTCTGAACAATGATTACCTTTCAATAGTGTTTTGAAACAGGAACTGTAATTACGGATATTCTGTATATACGCCGAAGCCACTTTAAGATGTGAGACGAATGGTACTTCTGTTACTACTACACGTCGCAAACCACTTTATAGCACCCCATATATCCCTACTCCATTCTCGTATGGCGCATGGGAAAAGTGATTGTTGATAAACCTTTGTATGGACCGTAAGATATCTGATTTCCTCATCCTAGTTATTTCGTGGGTGAGATGTGACTAGCTGATCAAAAGTATCAGGACAGCCCTACATAAAGAGTAACTATCCACTAAATTTCACGAGAGGCAGACTCTCCAGTAGAAAAGGAGGCGAGAAGTATTGTGTTGTCAGCAGAGAAGCACTACCAGCAGAACAGTTTGCATAGGAGAGCTCAATGACTTTGAACGTAGACTAGCCGTTGGATGGTACTTGGTCAATGGATTCATCAGGAACATTCTAATGCTTCTGCCCAAATCGATTGTTGGTGATGTGATTGTGAAGTGGTAACGTGAAGAAACAGCCGCAGCTAAACCAAGACCAGACAGACGTGGGTGCTGACGGATGGGGACTGTCGAACATTGGAGAGCGTAGTTTAAAAACTGCTTGAAATGAGCATGGGTATGTAAATGCTACCAGGTGTCCAGCTCGCACAATGACAGTGCTTAGCGAGTTAAAAAGAGTTGAGTACAATGACTAAACAGCTATTCATAACCCACGTATTTCAGTGGTAAGTGACGCTTGTAGTGTAAAAGGCAACGCACTGGACGGTGGAGACTGGAAACGATAGACTGAAGTGGTAAATCACACTAAACCATATCGAGTGGAAGGATTTGAGTATGGCGGATTGCTTTGAGAATGATACCTTCCATCAAGTGTGATGCCAACAGTGAAGTATGGAGGAGGTGGTGTTACAGTTTGGGGGTGTTTTTCGTGATTATTGCCCTGAAGAAAATGCTAAATGCAGAAGTATATGGTCACAGATTACTGCATTGCGTAATGAGTTAAGTAGAGAAACAGTTTAAACAAGACTCTTTGTATCATCATGACAAAGAATCCTGTATTAAAACACCCTTTATGAGGAAACGATTTGTAAACAATAACATTACTGAAATTGACTGGCCAGCACAAAGCCTCAGCATGAACCTAGTCATGAGTCAGAAGGTCAATTTCGCTACACATCCCTGCTTGTAATATCACTACCTTTTCCAATTTCGGCAATTGAACAAAAATGGGCTGCAGACTTTCAGACACGTCACTGGGAATATCACCAGCAGAATTCAAGCCGTCATAAAGACCAAGAGAAGGGGGGTGGGGGGCACACACCACGTATTGATGTCTATTAGTAAGTGTCTGTTCGTAGCTCGTGGTCTTGCAGTAGCGTTCTCGCTTCCCGCGCATGGGGTCCCGGGTTCGATTCCCGGCGGGGTCAGGGATTTTCTCTACCTCGTGATGACTGGGTGTTGTGTGTCTTTCATCATCATTTCATCATCGTTGACTCGCAAGTCGCCGAAGTGGCGTCAACTAAAAAGGACTTGCAAAACGGCGGCCGAACTTCCCCGCATGGGGCCTCCCAGCCAACAATGCCATACGATCATTTCATTCCAGTAAGTGTCTGACCCGCCTCTGTAGGTGAGTGGTCAGCATAGATGCCTGCCATGCAGACGACCCAGGTTCGATTAACATAATGTCAAGGATTTTTCTTTGGTGCTAAGACTGGTATGGGGTGCATTCAGCCTCTTGATGTCAACTGAGAAGCAACTTGGCCGCAAAGTAGCGGCCCCGCTGTCTGGAAAGTCTACAACCCGGCTTGTAGAGCGGTACACTGCCCACATGCCCCTCAGTATCGCAGCCGAATGACGCTGCAAGGGAGACATGGTGGCTGGTGTACATCCTTTGGGCCCTCACGGTCTGGACGAGGATACTATCGGTCAGATACTATATGTGGATGGGAGTAATGTGTTTGTCAACACTTCCTGGAAAGTACGCTCTCTAGAGTTAAATAGCAAACTTCTTAATGCCTCACTTGTATCTTCTGCCAATACATGTCCAGTAAGGGATGTCGTCACGAAACAAACTAAATTTCGTTGGATCTCCTCTATCTCTTCTCTTAAACAAATCTGGTAAGGGTCCCAGAGTGATGAGCAATATCCTAGAATGAGTAGAACAAATGATTTGTAAACCACTTATGCTGAGAATCTCTCTTAAGGTTGTCCAATGAATCTCAGCCTCTCTTTAGCTTTTCCTACTGTTTTTTGTATGTAGTCATCCCAGCTTAGGTCGCCCTGGATGGCTATTTGTACGTATTTTACGGTAGTTTCTGTCGCCGATTTTTTGTCATCAATAGTAATCAAACGGTAGCCAATTTATTTGTCTATTGATCCCTGATATGTTACGTTCTTATTACCCACCATCAGCTGCTGGTCCTGGCGCCAGTTGTCAATCCTCCGCTGGTATCATTATATTTCGCAACAGTCTTCTGGCAGTGAAAATTTCTTATGGAAGGCACCATTGTCTTGGTATTTTCTCATGGAGGTACAGTCGTCGGAGTTGTGCCGAGCAGGATGTGGTGATGAGGATCTGTTTACGCTCGAGATCGCCATGAAAATACAGAATTGGCAGCTTAGTCAGGCAAGTAGTCTGCAACCCCATCAGCAGCAGAAGGCATGTTTTGGCCTGGCAATAACGCTGGATGGTTTGTGTGACAGCCATTATGTCACAGCCAGTCGTTGTCCCCCCCTCACCCCCCCCCCCCCCCACCCCCACAGTGTACTAGCTGGCGTGGCCCACACTGGATGATGAAGGAGAGTGTGAACTAACCTCTGAAGTGCTCTTGATGATGTGTAAGACGTGATCCTAAGAGATGAACCCTCCAGTCCAGTCTGAAGTAATAGATGCTGTGCAGAATTCGACTCGCAGCCTCCAGTTAGGAGAAAGAGACAGTAAAATCAGTATTGGCAGCAGGAACCGGAAGAGCAGCAGCAGTGGTTCTGCCTCATGATGATGGATGGCACTCTTTGAGGCTTCACACTTCCGTAAGTATCTATTTCAGACGCTCTTTCCTGCTGTATAGGGGAACAGGTACTGTTGTGTTGTATCTGGGCCTTCTTGTGACACTCTGCTTAGTCGCCAGTAGGATGGCAACTTTCTTCTGCCATGATGTCACTGGACATCATTTTGTGGAGAACTCAGCTGGTTCTGCGCGTGGCAGTCCCTTCCGGTCATTGACTCAGGTGGCTTGGCTTCTGCGTTGCCAGTGAAAAACTTTAATGATTTTTTGTTCTCCTCAGACACTATTCCATGGCGCTACAGAGCCTATATCGTTATGTATAACATCATACATACATACATACAGCGAAAGTATGTATATATAACATTAGATCGTTAATATGTGTCAATTATACATTTATTTTACAGGAGATGGCGTTTCCAACTGTTTGTAACCAACAGAGTTACCAAAAAGTAGTAATTACTTCACCTATTTCTGTACAATAAGTTAAATTTATACTGCCAAGTGTCAACTAGGGTCAACTGCCACTCGAAGCACCAGTTCTTCCCATATTTTCTAATGAAGCGTAGGTGTCGGGCCGACCCCCTACAGTCTCGAGGACTATAATGATCAGGTCGAGGTGAACGCAGATTCCAATGAAGAACTTGAACAAATTTTTTATGGTCCCCTGGGAATTTATTGTTGGGCGAAACAGCGTCTGTTATGTTATTTGCTACACTATCACAGGGTGGCGCACGAAATGTGTTACCATTTTGTTTTTGAATATAAACTTTATTGTCAATACAATCTGGAAGGGACATACACTACAATGAAGAGCCGTCCATGGAGTTTTGTTCTAACTCAGCACTTGCTCAATACGTCCACCATTTCGTTTCCTAACTTCCTTCAAACCAACGCTGAAGTTAGTGATTACCCTACGGCACATGTCTTCCGTAATTTCACTGCAAGCTTGAAGAATAAGTCTTCTGAGCTCCATTAAATCACGTGGACGTTTCGGGACATTTTTTTCCTTTAGGTACCCCCAAAGAAGAAAGTCACATGGAATGAGGTCTGGACTACTGGGGGGCCAATTTTGTCCGTCATTGAAGCGACCTGGAAACCTGAGTGAAATGATCCGCATGTCGAAATGCTCGTGTAAAAACTCCAACACACTGTTTGCAGCATGTGGCCTTGCTCCATCTTGCATCAACCACTGCGTGTTGAAGGGCAAGGCAGTAGCAAGAAGCTGTGGAATGAAGCTATTGCGAAGCATGCTCAAATAACGCTCGCTGTTCACAGTTTCTTCAAAGAAAAAGAATCCAATAAGTCCGTGACTGGAAATTGCTGCCCACGCTGTAATCATCGGAGCATAATGTTGTCGTTCATGAAGCACTTATGGGCTTTCAGTGGCCAAAAATCGTACATTTTATTTGTTAACCACACCGTCTAAATGAAAATGCGCCTCTCCTGAAAACAAAACGTTGTTGAGAGTTTCTTTCCTATCCTCCGCCCACTGAGCAAACAGTAGTCTCTGCTGCTTGTGTTCTTTAGTGAGCTTCTGCGCACAGGTCATCTTGTATGGGTACATATGGAGGTCACTTTTATGAATGCGTTGAACGGGGCGTCTGGATATTCCCAGTTGCACTGCCGCCTTTCTACACGATTTCCCGTGACTTCTCTGTACAGCAAGTCGTACCGCTTCAATATTCTCCGGCGAACTAACAGGCTTAGGCCGAGGTCGCTTCGCTTCCAATACTGTTCCTTCCTGTACAAATTTATCACACAATCTGTGAGTGGTATTCTTGCAAGGGACCCATCGTGTGTTAAACTGTTGTCGAAAACGCCTCTGAGTCACAACAAGGCTTTTCGTTTCATGAAAAGGTAACACAACTGCCGATCGTTGCTGTTTCGTCAGTCTTCCATTGTCAGCCATTGCTGCTTACTAGTCTCCTAGCGGCAGTATCGTGAATTACACGCCATTTCGTAACTCATTCGTTTTTCCAAGCTCTGGTGGTACTGCTGTAGAGATCCCAGCGGGATATCTAATGTGCGTCGTAAATTGTGAAAGCAACAATTGGTAACACATTTCGTGCGCCACCCTGTATATTTGTGGTAACTGCTATTTCAGAGATGTCCAAAAGAACAGACACCTATGATGGGCTTAGCCTTTATATTCATAACTAGAGGAAAATTTGTAAGACTTAGCTGCTTTGGGAGTTGAAATAATTCAACAGTTACATTTGAAAAATTTTGACCAGACTGGGACTCCAACTGGTTTCTCCTCTTCTAATGAATGGTCGCCTTGACAGCATTGGCCATCTGGATACACTTCCTGTCCATCTCAAATTCTCAAGTGCAGCTCATCACCGATGTTGTAACCCCATTCATTTACTCCTTTGTTAACAACCTCACTGTATTCCTGCAAGGGTACACTCGATAATAAGCATTCACATTGAAGGTCCACTAGGAAGGCCACGCAGGCAAGTATTACTGGAGAATAGATAAGACGATTTAAAAATTATTAGTGTTGTACGTATCATCAAGATCTCCCTATTGAAGTGAGGGGAGGTATCTAAGACTACAACGGAAAAATCAATATCCAAAAAAGTGGTGTGTGCCACAATGAAATGCGTGGGGGCCCCAGTGATGAGGAGGTAGAGATCATGCCTTTTAGGTAGGCCTTCGACAATCCCGCCTGGTCAATGGCTACAGTACAACCCCACAGAGGGTTGCGGGAGTTAAAATCCCCAAGGAGAAAGAAGGGGAGAAACAGCTGTCGAAGGATTGCAAGAAGTGAAGGAAGTGTAGGAGGCCAGTCTGGAGGGAAATAAGAATTGCATATCGTTACTGCAGGGTCCAAATGAATCCAAATGGCCACCACTTAGAGCGAATTATGGAGAGGAACCAGGAACTAACAGTATCCACTCAGACAACATAAAGACAGCACTAGAGGCTGCTGACCTGCATCCGGCAGAACGCTTGGAAACCATGAAGGTCAGCGAATTACGGATATTCTGTACATTCGCCGAATCCACTTTAAGATGTGACACAAATGGTACTTCTACTACTAATATACGTCGCAAACCACTTTACAGCCCCAACTTTACAGCTCCCACCAACTCAGATTGCTGCAATACAGCACAAACTGTTGATCATAGAGAATGAAGGTACCGAATCTTCTTGGCCGCGCGGAATGTCCGCGCGGTTTGATGCGCCTTGTCAGTGATTGTTCTGCCACTCCTGCCTGAGATTCAAGTCGTCCCTCGGGCATGGGTGTGTGTGTTGTTCTTAGCAAAAGTTACTTTAAGCTGTGTGTGAGTCTAGGGACCGATGACCTCAGCAGCTTGGTCCTTTAGGAATTCATACACATTTGAACACATTTAAATCTTATTATCCTTTTCATAGATTGGGCAATCCAATGACTGAGGAGAATGTGAGCTGGAACAATTTGCACACCTCAGTGGTTGGGTGCAAAGACATGGAGAGGGGGTCATAGTTGCTGCAGGTAGGATTTGTCTCACATTGTGAAGGCATATGACCAAAATGCTGATACTGGAAGCAGCACATGGGAGGTAGGATTTAGGGATTCGCGCCACTATCGTAAACCATAACTGTGACTTTTTCCAAAATGGTATCCCCCTCAAAAGACGGGATGAAAGCATTAGTATCATTATGATTGTCCTTAGGATCTCTATAGACTCGTCAGACGGAATGAATGTTGTGTCATGCCAGACCAGTCCTGAGTTTCCCATCAGACTGGAGAAAATGATGCCCTGCATCATATTTGACCATTTTTAAGGGTGGTTAGAAATAATGCTCTCCTAAGTTCTCGTAAGCACAAAGGGAAGCCGACGGACTGGCAGAACAGGTTTTATTCAGTAGTTAACTATCTTTCTAATCGCATCTTACCAAGTAAGTCAACCTGACCAAACTTATCTTCCATATGTTCTACAAAAAAGAGCAGCTTGGTAGCTGGGAGTGTCCTAGTCTGTTCTGGAACATACCAAGAAACAGAGAAAGGGTTTTGCGACAAGCTGGCAGGAATGGCCCTCCTTGCAGGAGGTGGCCAGGGATGGGAAATCTGAGAAGGCAAAAGTAGGAGTAGAGAGAGCACCATTCCAGTCTGTAGAGGCGGCTGCAATAGAGCCAAATGTGTGGAGCATCATCTGCCCTGGTATGAACCACTCCAGTCAGGAGCTCACGCCATGGTCATCACCCAGCTGTGGCAAGGGCTGTCTGGCATGTCGGTCACTGCTGCGAGTTCCGATGCCCAAAAAGATGAGCAACCACTCGCAGGCATGCAGGAGGCAAGAGCAGCTCAGGCACCAAAACTGTTATTCCTGTATTGTCAGGCGGCTCAGCTGGGTGGATACATAACAAAAAATGGTTCAAATGGCTCTGAGCACAGTGGGACTTAACATCTGAGGTCATCAGTCCCCTAGAACTTAGAGCTACTTAAACCTAACTAACCTAAGGACACCACACACATCCAGCCTGAGGCAGGATTCAAACCTGCGACCGTAGCAATCGCGCGGTTCCGGACTGAAGCGCCTAGAACCGTTCGACCACCGCAGCTGGCGGCTACATAACAGGCCCACAACATCGTCGGGCTAGACCTGCTGATGACCTAGAAGCGAGAGGGGCTGTGGCAGGCAGGGAACGACGGGGGGGGGGGGGGAGATAGGAGATAGGAAACCACGCTGAAGACCCTAGGCAGCGACTTATTCCCTAAATGCCTTACTCTACAGCCTCAAGGTGGATCAACAGGAGAGTAGAGACATGAGTCATAAAACTGAAAAGGCATAGCGGAACTGAGAGAATAGCTATGTCGTCAAAAAGGGAAACACCAAAGAGGAAGATGGAGCACAAGGGGAAAGAGATGGGATGGGGAGTAGTGGATATGGAGAAGGGAATTCAGCCTGAGAGGAAAGAAAGGTAAGAGTAGCTCGGGACCCAGCGTGGGCCACACACGTACCCCCCCTGGAGAAAAGGACATTTGTGGTCCAGTACAACAGCGCAACCTTTCAAGCTTTCTCCATTTATCTTCAGTCATCCATATGTCGCGACGTTTCCGTATTTAGTTTCCACCTCCTGTAGCTAGGCTGCAGGTAAGAGAAGAGAGGGAGGTGAGCGGCCCCCGGTTGTGTCCGCAGACTCGCTGCCGCTGATGTCAGAGCTGTCGCGGCACGGCGGGTCGGGCGCGCCGCAGCGGCCGTACAGCGTGCACGGCTGCCACCAGCCGGCGGCGACGGCGTCGGCGCCCGCCTCGGCCTGCTCCTCGTCGTCGTCGTCGGCGTCGCTGGCGGGCGCCTTCCTGTCGGAGCCGCCGTCGCCGCCGCTGCCGCTGCCTGAGCTGCTGTCCGCGTCGCAGCGCTCGCTCGACGAGCTGGCGCGCCTGCGCTGCTCCTACGACCGCTCGCTGCGGCTCGGCGTCGGCCTCGGCCTGGGACTGGGCGTCTACTCGGACAGCAACATCTGCGACAGCTGCCGCGGCGCCATCCGCCCCCAGCCCTGGTACCACCAGCACAGTTTTTTCTTCAGGTCAGTTCCTCTGTCTCTCTCACCTGCTGATGTCCTCACGCATCAATCCTCCAGTACTGAGCGACTCAAAAACAGCTTTCACAAGAGAATATGGAGCCGTGGTAAAGTCTGCTGTTTTGAAGAGCGCGCCGCAGCGCGTAGTGTGAAGCAGTCGCCCTCCGTTTCTGGCGGTGGCGCCGCTTTGGCAATCGCAGCTTTGGTGTCTCCCTCTGGTGGAAAATGGGAAAGGTTGCCTGTTCATGTGCATTTAAGGGGCGCGATAAGCTCACCAGTGGACACCCCCTCATGTCTCCCTTCCTCTCCACCTCCAACCGGTTGCCGCGCCTTTACCGTTGTGTCCCACCCTCTCTCCATCTCCACACCCCCCATCTCCTTTCCTGACGCAACTTCCTCCGTCTACCCCTCCCGGATTATGAGTTTCGCCCTGGCATCTACACTTCCTACCAACTCTAACCCCATCTTCCTGCCTCCTCCTCAGGGCTACCTCACCTCCCCCTCCCTCCTCCTGAGCGGCTTCCCCCTCCTACTCTCCCTTCCTCTCTTGTGCCCCCTTTCAGTGTCTCTGCACTCCCTCCTGCCCTGTCTCCCTCTTCATCTCCCGCCCCAAGTGTCTCCTGCCGCTTCGTGTACCCACTGACGCCCCTACTATCTTCATCCCACAGCTTCCCCTGCTGCCCCTTGCTCTCCCCTCCATCCTCTCTGACCTTTCCCTCGGCAGGTCCCACCTGGCAGTTTTATTCTTCGCCGTATGTGCTACAAGTGGGTTTTAAGTGTGTTGTTCTGGAGTGTTTTAATGCTGTGGCCGACTTTTCACCTGTGCATGCGCATTCCGTGTCTTCTCTGTCTTTTAAGAATCGCCAACTGTGTTTTTTATCTTTCTGGTGACTTTTTTAACTGTCCCCCATGAACGTCTCCATCTCAGTCTATTTTTACTTCCATTTTCTCCCTTTATTCTCTTTTAAGTTCCCCTTTGTCGCCTTATGTATGCAAGATTTTATTCTTATTTTATGTTGTCATGCTACTCGGCTGAAGAGCGGCGGATTGTGCCGCTGACAGCCCTCCCCTGTCCATATGAGTGCAGGGGAATGAAATCACAATAAAGGAAAAAAAAAAGAACTCGCCAGTGGGGCAGTTGGTCAGCCAAGTCAGTCTGGGTGTGTCTCTCATCCGCATTGGTGTAGCAGTTAGTGTCTGTCTGTCGTCCGGAGCGCTAGTATGTGTTAGGCCGCCAGTCTGCTCGAGTAGCTCAGGCAATGGTCATTGGCGGTTGGATCGATCGGTTGGTCTGTCACGCACTGAGATACAGATGATTTGCCCGCCTTGAGGTCGGTGTATGTAAGGTCGCCACGTGAGTCCAGTTGGCCGCGCCGTATAGCGAGGGGTAGTGGCTTCGCGGCCAACACGAGAGCAACAGGAGTCAACCCACATCAGTCTGGCCGGTGCGAGCTGCGACGCCGTGAGACGGGAGATCGGCGAGCCTTCCTGCGTCCGTTGAAGCGGCTGGCAGCGGACGGTTGGGGAGAGCGATTTGGGGGTGCTGCGCCAGGTCTTCCCGAGAAATCGCAGTTGATTAGAAGTTAAGTGATTGTTGATATGTTGTTTGATTTACTCTTGTTAAATTCTACTTGGTGAGGTCACCAGCCGTTTTGCTTTGGGGTCTTCCCACCATCCTTCTCCGTTTGCCCACATGCGGGAACGTGGTTGTTTATAAACTGGGTGGTCCGTTTTTCGCTTGTGGAGTAGGGGCGGGTTAGAGCAACCTGCAGTTAGGGTTGTTCGGTAATCTCCCTATCAATCTACCGTACGTTAGTAGCTGCCTCTGTCATGTTTGTCGGATTTGGTGTGTTAACGAATTTTTTGCTTGGAGAGTAACGGCCTAATACCTGAAATATGTTTTGATCTTTGGAAACTTTGATATTATTGCCTATGATCTTGAGAGGCGGTATCTGTGTACTGTAGAGCATCTTAACTATTGTTTGGCCAACGTTGTAGAATTTTATATAAGATTGCATTTCATGGGCTTTTATTTAAATGATCATTTTAGAATGTAAAGTTGCCACCCTTTCACCGTAAGACTTTTCTTGGAAGTTAAAATCGAGTTGCACCTTCGGTGGCAAGGTTAATATTTTAATTGTTAGTGTTTTGTACCATTTCCATCCCTCCTACGGGGGGTTCATAGTTTGTGCGCTTGTGTAAATTGTTAAAACTCTTAGTTTAAAGTTATTGGGTGTGTTGCAGATTTGCACCAGTGTAGTCCTTCAGAGGTTGTTGTGAGCGGTCGTGACTACTGCCGTGTTAAAAGGAAGCGGCAACTTTCTCAGCCCGAAAGCTCATATTGTCCAAAAAAAGTTCTTATTTGCGCCTCTGAATAAATTATAACTTTATATTTGGAGGGTGCTTTCTGATTATAATTTTTAAATCTGTTATTTTTTTAAATAATGGGTTTTTAGGAATAAAATTTCCATTTGTTGAAAGAAATCAGCTACCCACTGGCAACTACTTCCACGCTCACATGGTGTCATTAAATGTGTTAATGTTCTTGATGAATCGCTAATAAATACAGTAAATTCTTTAAGAACAGATTCTGAAAGTAAATCGACGGTTCAAATATCTTCCACTAAGCAAGGATGAACTTTGTTCATATGATTGGCGGTAGGGCCTATACAGAGACAGAGGTTCCTTTAGGTTCCTTTCGGAGTATGCTCATGCACTAGCTCCACACTTAACAATCATATACAACCGTTCGCTCGACGAAAGATCCATACCCAAAGACTGGAAAGTTGCACGCATCACACCAATATTCAAGAAAGGTAGTAGGATTAATTCACTAAATTACAGGCCCACATTGCTAACGTTGATATGCAGCAGGATTTTGGAACATATATTGTGTTCAAACATTATGAATTACCTCGAAGAAGGCTGTCTATTGACACTGTCAACATGGGTTTAGAAAACATCGTTTTTGTAAAACTCAACTAGCTCTTTATTCACATTAAGTTTTGAGTGCTATTGACAATGGATTTCAGATAGATTCCGTACTTCTGGATTTCCGGAAGGCTTTTGACACTGTACCACACAAGCGGTTTGTAGTGAAATTGCGTAATTATGGAATATCGACTCAGGTATGTGACTGGATTTGTGATTTACTATCAGAGAGGTCACAGTTCGTGGTAATTGACGGAAAGTCATCTAGTAAAAGAGAAGTGATTTCCTTATCTATATAAACGATTTGGGAGACAATCTGAGCAGCCGTCTTAGGTTGTCTGCAGATGATGCTGTCGCTTATCGACTAATAAAGTTATCAGAAGATCAAAACAAATTGCAAAACGATTTAGAAAAGGTATCTGAATGGTGCGAAAATAGGCACTTGACGATAAATAACGAGAAGTATGAGGTCATCCATATGAGTGCTAAAAGGAACTCGTTAAACTTCGGTTACACGATAAATCGCACTAATCTAAAAGCCGTAAATTCAACTAAATACCTAGGTATTACAATTATGAACAACTTAAACTGAAAGGAACACATAGAAAATGTTGTGGGGAAGGGTAACCAAAGAATTCGTTTTATTGGTAGGACACTTAGAAAATATAACAGACCTACTATGGAGACTGCCTACACTACGCTTGACCGTCCTCTCTTAGAATCCTGCTGCGCGGTGTGGGATCCTTACCGGATAGGACTGACGGAGTACATCAAAAAAGTTCAAAGAAGGGCAGCACGTTTTGTACTATCGCGAAATATGGGAGAGAGTGTCACAGAAACGATACAGGATTTGGGCTTGAAATCATTAAAAGAAAAGCGCTTTTCGTTGCGACGCAATCTTCTCATGAATTTCCAATCACAATCTTTCTCCTTCAAATGCGAAAATATTTTGTTGACACTGCGACCTACTTAGAGAGAAACGATCACCACGATAGAATAAGGGAAATCAGAGTTCGTACGGAAAGATATAGGTCTTCGTTCTTTCCACGCGCTATACGAGATTGGAATAATAGAGAGTTGTGAAGGTGGTTCGATGAACCCTCTGCCAGGCACTTAAATGTGACTTGCAGACTATCCATGTAGATGTAGATGAGATGTAGATGGGCGCGTCGTTGGGGGGATGGAAGAAGTTGGTAGAGACAGGCTGACGCTCTATGGCTGCCATGTTAATTCAAAATAGAGACGAAACTTATTAACGGACGGTAGTGGATTACAGACTCGGTAGTAGTATTTCTGTCACTGAGACAAAAACGCAAAATGAAATTGCAAAATTGGGCTACTAAACTTTTCTTTAGCTGTTGGATGCCTATTAGACCAATAATAGATCTCACGAGTGCTATTAACACCTATTATATAATTTCATACTATTGCAGTGGGGCGGGGTCGTAATGTGTGCCTCCGACATTTATAGTCCACCTACCTTGATAAGCTTCTTGTTGTACATTCCCTTCACTAAGGTTGTAGATATTAGCTCAGCCGATGAAAACAACATTGAAGAAAAATCGACTAAATTCAAAATAATGTCGACATAACTCACGCTTGGAAACATCATTTGCAAGTCCCTGATAACTTCGGGCGTTCGGAATTCTAAGTAATTTGCCTGAGATGGTATGACTTCAGTTATTTAGGATTTGTTACATATACCACAAGTTCTAAATGGCTGTCAAGTTTGTATTTACTGCCAAAACTCTTACTGTTGTTAAATGATTTCTGTTTTCACTACAAGTTGCAAAACTTCTGCAGCCAGAAGTTTACGAGTCCGACCCGACTAATCGTCACATTCTACAGATTCACTGACTCACAGCTATTCGCAGGTTGATACATCAAGTTGTTCAGTGATCTTGGAAGGAAGCGTTTGCCCAATTGTTTCACGATCATAACGGAAGATGCGACACGGAATAGAAGTACAAGGAAGTTCATAGGCAAATAACTTCCAAATGAAGTTACTTTAAATTCTCAGAGCTTTGCTAAAGTGTTTAAAACTGTAGACGCTTCATGTATAAGATACCAAAACCCGATAATCGAATGATTTCCTTTATCTTAGCAAAAATATGTGTGGCACGGTTCCACATTGATCTTCATAGTAAGAACGTTCCCGAGTGACTCCTAGAAACACAAAACTTCAGCACAAAGCACCAGCATTAAGTTCGATAAACGCTTAATTGGCTGATGACTTAGTCAGCCTGTCAGAACAGATCCAGCACTCCAATACTTGCGGTAATCCTTATCTCAGCCAGTACAAATGCAGAAAGCAGTTTCTAAAAGAATTCAAATTTAATTTTAATAAAAGGAAGTACGAATTGTCCGCAGAAATAAAATAGACTACAAATTTTTTAGTACCTAACAATGGACATACGTTCCATGATTCATGATTGCACAAGAATTTCACCACGCATTCATTTTAAGTATTTTTTAGTAATATAAAATACTCACGTCTTACAGATGTCCTGCATAGCGTCTCTCAGTCTCTTCCCAACTCTCGCACACCAGAACATAGTTAAATAAGAATTTTAAAATGATTGTTTTTATGTCGTCAAACTATTGTAACGAAATCAAGGAAAATTCTAGAAAAATGGTTCTGTGAACTGAATCTTTATAGTTACATTCCCTTGTAAGATTGTAAATGAATACGTTACAGCCCCTTGTTTCATTACTCTGTGTGTGCAATTATTGTAGTATGAGGTAGCCTATTATTGTTTTTGGATAAAACCTTATATCTCTGAAATTACTGCCGGTAATGGACTGAGATTTTTCAGTACAGGTGTAACATCAAATGGTTCAAATGGCTCTGAGCACTATGGGACTTAACTGCTGAGGTCATCAGTCCCCTAGAACTTAGAACTACTTAAACGTAACTAATCTAGGGACATCAGACACATCCATTCCCGAGGCAGGATTCGAACCGCGCGACCGTAGCGGTCGCGCGGTTCCAGACTGCAGCGCCTAGAACCGCTCGGCCACTCCGGCCGGCAGGTGTAACATCAGTAAAAGTATTTATGTGGAGTATTAAAGAGATCGAATAAAACATAATAGTATCGTTTTAGATCCATTTGGAGTGTGCGTAACGAATCGACAGAATGCTAAGCCAGCAGACTGCCCCAGTCCTTAGCGCAGCTGCGAGTGAGTCCGAACAATACATGTAAGTTCCGGATGACAGCAGTAGGGGGAAATGCACAGGTCGCTGCCGTATCTTCATTGAAGATATAAAGTGCATTCAACGTAGTAATCCACAGAAGTCTACGCGTAGCACCAGCCGAAAGTTAGCAACGCCCCATGCGTCTGTCTGCCGTGCTTTTCAACGGAGTTTGTGTTTCACTTTATACCGGATTCAGGTGCTTAAAGTCTTTCAGGATGATATGAACAATAACTGGTAGAGTCTCATAAACTAATCCTTGGCGTGGAAATGGAATTAATCAGATAAATACCATTTAAGCGAAAAAATTGTTTGGTAAAAGGTAAATTTTTAATACGACGTCTCTTCAGATCAGACTAAAAATCTGGAAAATACTTTCTACTAGCGCCATACAGATTCCTAACACTACAGAGATAGTCATAAAAATTGGTACTCGGTAGTATTTGATAGCTATGACCATACATGAACAACATATAACGAAAAAAGTGGGGTTAGGAATCTGCGTGGGGCTAGGAGATATTTTATGCTTTTTAGTCCCATTTAAAAACGTGTCATATTAAAATTTTATTTTTATTTAAATGGTTGCTTCCTGCTTTTTAGCCTTGTCGTGTCAAATTTCTTAATGGATTTTAAAAATGTTAATGATACTATATTTTTTATTTATAAATATACTACTTTTTGATCAGTGGATTCGTCCTACGGGTTTGTCGCTTATACTGCACAAACTTCCTCCTCCCCGTTCCTCTGTCCACCTCCTTTTTACCCTTCACTATGCTCGGTTGTGCTCGTCCACTCGCATAGCATTTCGAACACTTTCCGATTTAAGTAGCAAAGGAACGTAAATCACTTAATAAAGACAAGTTTTCTGGTCCAGACTGTGTAACAGTTAGGTTCATTTCAGTATATGCTGACATAATAGCTCCATTCTTTGCAATCATATACCACTACTTAAAGGACGAAATATATGTACCTAAGACCTGGGAAGTTTTACAGGTCACACCGATGCTCAAGAAAGGAAATAGCAGTTACCTGCCGAATTACAGATCCATTTCACTGTTATCGATTTGTAGTAGGATTTTGCAACATACCGTATACTGTGTTCGAACATTGCGAATTACCTCTGAGGAAACGAAATATTGACACACAGTCACAACGGATTCAAAAAATATCGTTCTTGTGAAACATGACCAGCTCTTTATTCGCACAAATTAATAAGTGCTATCGACAGATAATCACAAAATGAGTGCACATTTATATATTTCCAAAAGGCTTTCAAACCTTTCCTCAAAAGCGGCTTTAATGAAATAGCGTGCTTGTGGAGTATCGCTCCAGTTCTGCGACTGGATTCGTGACTTCCTGTCAGAAAATTCACAGTTGTTAATAATTAACGATAAGTTTCCGACTAAAACTTAAGTGACATCTGGCGTTCCGAAAGGAAGTGATACATGCCCTCTGATCTTAATATACGTAAACGCTTTGGCGGATAATCTGAGCAGCCGTTTTAGATTATTTGTAGATGATACGTTCGTATACCGACTGGTAAAGTCGTCATGAGATAGGAACCAACTATAATACGATTTAGTCAAAATATCAGTACGATGTGGAAACTGGAAATTGATCATGAATTATGAAAAGCGCTTAGTCATCCACATGCGAACTTAAATCAATCCATTAGATTTCAGTTACACGATAAATGACGTAAATCTATTCAACTAGACATCTAGAGATTACAAGAATAAAGAACTTCATTGGAAATAATTCCATAGAACATGTTGTGGTATGCCGGCCGCTGTGGCCGAGCGGTTCTAAGGGCTTCAGTATGGAACCGCGCTGCTGCTACGCTCGCAAGTTCGAATCCTGCCTCTGGCTTGAATGTATGTGATGTTCTTAGGTTAATTACGTTTAAGTAGTTGTAAGTTCTAGGGGACTGATGACCTCAGGTGTTAAGTCCCATAGTGCTTAGAGCCATTTGAACCATTTCTGTTGTGGTAAAGGCGAGACGAAAACTGGATTTCAATGGAAAAACACTTAAAAGATGCTTCAGATCTACTAAAGAGACTGTCAGTACTAAACTTGTCCGTCCTCTTCTTGAATATTGTTGTTTGGTGTGGGACGCTTACCATGGCGGTTTAACGTACGGAAGTTCAGAGAAGAATAGCTTATTTGGCGGTATCGCAAGACCGGAGAAAGAGTGTCACTGATATTATACGCAAGCTGGGGTGGCAGCCAATGAAATAAGGCGTCTTTCCTTGTGGCAAGACCGTTTCACGAAACTTAAGTCTCCAACTTTTTCCTCCGAATGCTAAAACGTTATGTTGACTAAATCTACATAGGAAAAAATGAGAATCGTAATAAAATTAGAGAAATCAGAGCTATAACTATTCATTTTTCACAGAGGCTTTTCGGGATTTGAACAGCAGAGAAATCTGAAAGCAGCTCGAGGAAACCACTGCTAAGCACCTAAGTGTGACCTGCAGGGTAGTCATGTATATGTAAAGATAAATGTACACCGTGTGATCAAAAGTATCCAGACACCTGACTGAAAATGACTTACAAGTTCGTGGCGCCCTCCACCGGTAATGCTGGGATTCAGTATGGTGTTCGTCCACCCTTGGCGTTGACGACAGCTTCCACTCTCGCAGGCATACGTTTAGTCAGGTGCTGGAAGGTTTCTTGGCGAATGGCACCCCATTCTTCGCGAAGTGCTGCACTGACGAGAGGTATCGATGTCGGACGATGAGGCCTGGCACGAAGTCGGCGTTCCAAATCCCAAAGGTGTTTTACAGTATTCAGGTCACACTACACACGATGGCAGATGATGTTCACCTGCCATTCGCCATACCACACACTGCCATCGGAACGCCTCATTGTGTACCATGATTCGTCACTCCACGCAACGTTTATCCACTGCTCAATCGTCCAATGTTTACGCTCCTTACGCAAAGCGAGGCGTCGTTTGGCATTCACCGGCGTGATATGTGGCTTATGGACAGCCGCTCACCATGAAATCCAAGTTTTCTCTCCTCCCGCCTAACTGTCATAGTACTTGCAGTGGATCCTGATGCATTTTGGAATTCCTGTGTAATGATCTGGATAGACGTCTGTCTATTACACATTATGACCTTCTTCAACTGTCGGCGGTCTCTGTCAGTCAACAGACGAGGTCGGCCGGTACGCTTTAGTGCTGTACGTGTCCCTTCACGTTTCCACTTTACTATCACATCGGAAAAATTGGACCTAGGGATGTTTAGGAGTGTGGAAATCTCGCGTAAAGACCTATGACACAAGTGATACTCAATCACCTGACCACGTTTGAAGTCCGTGATTTCCGCGGAGCGCCCCATTCAGCTCTCTCACGATGCATGGCAGAATTTTAAATATTTGATTGCGGTTTGTAACTACAATGAAATATTGAAAACCAAATTTTTGGTGCCTCTGGGAGCACTTGGGTGGACAATCAGCAGTTACTAATACAAATACTTCTCAAGCACATTCTGTTTCACTTCCTTCCACTTCATTTTAGCCGCGCGGGATTAGCCGAGCGGTCTAAAGCGCTGCATTCATGAACTGTGCGGTTGGTCCCGGCGGAGATTCGAGTCCTCCCTCGGGCATGGGTGTGTGTGTGTTAGTCCTGAGGATAATTTAGGTTAAGTAGTGTGTAAGCTTAGGGACTGATGACTTTAGCAGTTAAGTCCCATAAGATTTCACACACATTTGAATTCATTTTATTCTATATACGATATACAGGTACTGAGTCTCTTGCACTGCGGCAGTCAATCTACGGCTCTCCAAAGTCACTCGAGCCCAGCGACGTATTTCTTCCTAAGATTTCCGGTTAAGTTCCACGAACATCAGTAATAGAGTACCATAAGAGCTATAATAGGCGCAGTACGAGCCCAGCAGGCATCTGATATTTGTCCTATTTGACAAGGATTCGAAATAATTGAACTAATTCTCTATATTACATTACATCAAAGTCTCTATGCCAAGTACTTTACGCATTCACTTCAGTCCCTCATTCGCTTTTCCTACTATGCTGGACAGTTCACAGGAATACTTGCTTGAGGGTTAAGGAAAAGAAGAATCAGTCCTTCCACCCAGCTGCTACCCATAATCCATGATACTGGCCGTCCGAAAAATGTTTTCTTAGCGGTAGACATCATCGTTAGCGTTCTTCCGTTTCATTGTACGATATTTATGGTATCATAATTTCTTTCAGTTTTGTGTGGAGCACAGGCGAGAAAGGGGAATTTCCTAAAGAAACGTTCCAGACATAACATCCAAATTGTCAGCTAGAATCGGGCGAATGAGGCCTATCGTTGCCGATATTTCAAATAAGTAAAACGGAACGAGTTTGATGACGAAAACTACATTTCATTGCTTTCCTACGTCATGACGATATTAATAATTTATTGATACAACATCTATTGATGCCATGTTCACAAAAATGGAGAATTTGGCAGAGATTGTTTGGTAACTGCCAGTACACTGAAGAGGTAAGACGTTCTAATGCATCTACGTCTTCAGGTCGGTCGCAGTGAAAATTTTCATGCAAATTATTGTAGAACAACGTATCTTCACTACGTCATCAGACTCGCTGTCGCTTTCCTGCCGTGTGCATCAAGTGTTAACTGTGGACAGTACAGATTTTACGTGTTCGTTCAGTTTAATATTGCTTCTTAGTTTTAATGGTACTAATTTACACAATGTGATATGAACAGTGCCAAGCTTGTATCCCATGCCTGTCGAGATTGCTCTCGTTACTGTGGGTGTTTCTTGCATTTATCGCCATGTATGTGCATGCCAGCGTGGCCCGGGAGAGAAACGGTTTCGACCAGCGGTGGAGCGGCAGGCGCACAGATGTTATCTTCGAAAATGAAAACACCTGAGACAGATTCTGCATTCAGTTCTACATTGTATTGTTTCTTTTTGTTTTCGCCAGCACAGGTAGTTATCTCTTTCATTTGCCAATTTCATCTAACGTATGCAGGCGCATGTAATCCTATACAGAAATAAAATGTGGAGAAAAAGACGAATAGAGAATAGAACATGTATTGTTGCGTTCTAAAAATTACAAAGATACATCAGTTGTCAAACTAAAAAATACTGAATCTAAGAGCTTTTGGCAGTGCTAATAGAAGGTATTGGGTGATTGGACGCATCCTGTGTCCCTAATTAATGTTAGGTGGAAGTGTGAGTGTGTCGTGGAGGGGGGCGGGACAGGGAGTGGTTATGAAATGGAGAAGAGGAACACTTGCATCAAACCAGTCAACTGGCTGAACACTAAGCCATTCAGGTGCATTCGTTTAATGGAGTTACAGGTTCTTTGTTTGGTAAACGCCTTCATTCGTTGGGACACGCCACCCTAAATACGTGGATAAAAGTATGGATCACCGAACACACGACACATTGAAACTTCCTGGCAGATTAAAACTGTGTGCCGGACCGAGACTCGAGCTCAGGATCTTTGCCTTTCGCGGGCAAGTGCTCTACCAGGAAGTTTCATATCAGTGCACACTCCACTGCAGAGTGAAAATCTCATTCTAGAAACGTCCCCCAAGCTGTGGTCAAGCCATGTCTCCGCAATATCCTTTCTTTCAGGAGTGCTAGTTCTGCCTGGTTCGCAGGAGAGCTTCTGTAAAGTTTGGAAGGTAGGAAACAAGGTACTGGCAGAAGTAAAGCTGTGAGGACGGGGCGTGAGTCGTTCTTGGGCAGCTCAGTTGGCTGAGCAGCGCATATCAGCGCACACGCCGCTGCAGAGTGATAATCTCATTCTGGACACGACACATTACCACGCCAAATATGGAGTAGAAAAACCGGTGGCATTGTAAATATCATCCAGACATCTCGGGATGAGCAAGTAAAGTGTCCCATATGACGTACAAGACAGTATTATACTTTTTTTCGTAAAAAATAATGGGAAGTTTTCATGACGATGATGAAGGTGGGTAGCGATCACGAACACTTCTCTCCAAAGCAGACCTCAAAGACTAAATAATATTGAAGTCTGATGACTATGGTGATTAGGGGAGATCCGAAAATTTATTCTAGTGCTCACAAAACCAATCCGGGACAATGGGAGGTCTGTGAACGGGAACTCTGTCGTCTTGCATCACAGCGTCAGCACTGGGGAACAAACGTTGTATCGAGGGATGGATCTGATGAGCCAAAACGACACTGTAATGCTTGGTAGTAGTGCGACCTTGCAGAGGAGCCATGGGGCCTATCGAATACCACGATATGGCTACCCAAATGACCACCAAACCCTACCATGTTCGACTCTTGGAATATAAACTCGGCCAAGAACTGTAAATAGCGTGAAACTGGACTCATACGAGCAAATAAATTTCTTCCGTTGCTCCCTAGTCCAGGTTTTACGTCTTTGGCACCACGTTTTCCTGTTAGAGGCATTTGCATTAATTATCAGTGGTTTTTGAATTTCAGCCCGCTCGTAATTCTTTGCTTATGGCGCTCCCTTTGTGTTGTTTTGCCGTTGACACTGTTCACGAGTCCGATATTCAGTTCTGCAATTGCTTTTGCATCTGTCGTCCTCTTACATTTCATCACAGTCCTCCTCAATGACCATCTCTTACCATGACTCAACACACACTTTCGACCGCGTTGTGATTTAGTGAATGATGTTTTTCCACCTTCGCTGCATACGATGTAAACCGTCTATGCCATGCCCCTTGAAACGGCAAACATTTCAGTTACCTTAGTTACAGCGGTATCCACCACATCAACACCAGGAACTCGCCCACGTTCGAATTCACTTATCTCCGACATGATACTCTCACAACGACGGAGAACACTGTCGTTACCGTGACTGACACGTGCAACATACTGACGATATTTGCCGTTCGTGGTCAAATACAACATCGTAACCTGCTGGGTCGTCTAGAATCTTCATTTATGTTCAAGTGCCGGCCGGTGTGGCTGTGCGGTTATAGGCGGTTCAGTCTGGAACCGCGTGACCGCTACGGTCGCAGGTTCGAATTCTGCCTCGGGCATGGATGTGTGTGATTTCCTTAGGTTAGGTAGGTTTAGGTAGTTCTAAGTTCTAGGGGACTGATGACCATAGATGTTAATCCCATAGTGCTCAGAGCCGTTTGAGCCATTATTATGTTCAAGCATGTATTTTTCGCGGTGTTTCCATATTTTTGTCCAGCCCCTATACCTCATAATAAAGTGGAAGCTTCCGTTCTGCTTTAGATATTCAGTTTTCTGCACTAAGAACTCAGACATCTGTGTAACTACTTTCCACTAGGAGTCTACTCCTACATATACGTACAGGATGGTCAGAAACAGTCTGAAAAGCTTCTAAGGTTGTAGCAAGGTAGGTTGTGCTCGAAAATAACTGCTGAGAAGAAAATTCGAAACGTTGCTCCATTTCGAGTTTATTTGCATTGAAGTTAGACATTCAGACCGTTGCGAGCGCTAATTCAAGCGAAGTGTCAGAGATCGTGTCCCCAAACCTGTTCTTCATTTTGTTTCCTATAACTAACGAAGAGACCCATGCAAAAATTGGATGTAAGAGGTTAGAAAGGATCGAACCCTAGCCAAAGGCTGAGCGGGCTCGTGCGCAGTCATCTGCGCTAAGAGAGCCGGTTGGGGGGACCGAGCGGTTCTAGGCGCTACGGTCTGGAACCGCGCGACCGTTACGGTCGCTGGTTCGAATCCTGCCTCGGGTATGGATGTGTGTGATGTCCTTAAGTTAGTTAGGTTTAAGTAGTTCTAAGTTCTAGGGGACTGATGACCATAGAAGTTAAGTCCCATAGCGCTCAGAGCCATTTTGAACCATTTTTTGGGCTAAGAGAAAAACGAACACTAATTGCATCCGCTTACAATTGCGCAAACAATGCCCAGTTTGGCTAACATTAGTTCCAATTAACTCGGAGACGGCGCTACGTTTGGAATTTTTTTCTTAATTATTTCTCAGCACAACCCACCCTGTAAACCGCTTACAAGCTGGCCAGTCTGTATATACTCACAAGACAAACTCCCCATCGTACCCATTCCGCCCTTGCACCCCCCCCCCCCCCCCCTCTCCCTGAATTGGTGGTAAAACTAAACACAGATAAGTATGAAAACAAGAAGAAGGTGTACTGAACTGTAAGAAAAAAAAACAAAACAGAAACAGTGAACGGTCCAAGAACAAGAAGAGCAGCCAAAACCAGCAATTGCGTGGTGGGCGTGTGGTTGTGGTGTTGCGCTGCAAGCGGGTGTGTCGTGTTCAAAACCTCCTCTTGCGAGTTTTTCTTTTTCTTTTTTACATCATTATGAGCTGTCCGTCCGGTCACTGAAATGTTTGTTCTCTTCCTGTAGTCTTGGCAGTAGTCATACCATACATTGGCTAAAGAATATGAATCGTGTGGTAAGAATACGTTACCGACACAGTTAAATGTGATGAATAGTGGAAGCAAGCGAGATACCACACAGACGTCTCACAGAAATGAAAACAACGAATAAACGGGAGTGAACTATGTTACAACATAGGAATGCAAGGGTCAACATTTCCAGAACTGAACGCAACGTCAAAAACGTTAAAAACATATGCTCTAACAGAGTACAGAGAAACTGTGTGGTTGTGAAACTCTTGCGTTCATTAGTTTCAGCTTATGTTACAAACTATTAAATGTTCATAATTTCCTTGGGAGTAATCACATATGTCGGACATATCACACTTACTTACCAGGTGTACAAGTTCCGTGCGTCGATAAGAGATTCCTAACATGTGACACGTATAATGTCACCAATGCTGTGTATGACATACTAGACATGTTTTCCGGTGGAGGATTCAGTTGACTTGTCGCCTTGTCATCAAACGTTTGCGGGTCCCATTCGGAAACTACATCCTTTCGGCTGCTAATACAGTAATTATGCAGAATCAATTGTCAGTATAGGTCCCTATTTTACACCTCACTGTTGAAAACGGACGTTACACTACGCAACAGAGACAAATTTGAATAAATCGAACAGTGGGAAAAAAATAATTGCACGAGGGATGTTTGAACACAGCATGCCTGCTCGGCAGTCCAACAGTGTAATCACTTAACTATGACGCCACTTCTCTCCCTGCCTGCTATATACTGCACTTCTTGTTCTTGGAGCGTTCCCTGTTTATATTTTGCTTTTTTCCATAGCCCAGCATATCTTCTTCCTGTTTTCATGCTTGATCCGTGTTTCAGTTTTTGACGGGGTACCCATGCGCCATCTTACCACTAAATCCGAGTGGGGTGCGATAGGGAGTTTCCCTTTTCAATGACGCGACTGCTATCGACTGTCACTCCTATTTCATCCGCCTGTTTATCTGTCCACTTGCTTCAGTACGTGCTTCAGTATATCGTATCATATTTTCTTATTCTGAACGCTAGATATACAACGGTGGAAGCATAATAGTCGCACAATATTGGTCCAATACAGGTTCTCTATATTTTCTGAATAGGTTTTCGCGAGCACTAAGGCGCCATTCATCCAAGAATTCCCATTTACGTTAGCTAAGCATTTTTGTTACTCTTTCGTGTTATTTATGTCGACGTGTTACGAGCGTAATGTCCTGTAATGATCTTACTTAATGATGATTTTACGAGATCGTCCCATTTCAAGTAGCTTATGAATATCTCCTCTTAAAAGCTATAGGATATGACGTGCTCAAGATGTTCACCACTAACCACGTAATCAAAATACTGATGGGTTCTTTCTCTTTGTTATGAGTATTACCTTACGTTTATCCACATTTAAAGAGAGATTCCATTCATTAGAAGCGAAAGTCTTTCTGCATTTCCTCACGGCGGACTACTGGACGAAACTCTTCCTTACACAACAGCATCCTCAGCAAATAATCTCATAGCACCTCAGATACTAACTGATAAAGCGTTTATTTATAAACTAGAACGTTAAAGAATCTATTATGTTTCATTGGTGCTGGGAGGTGTCGGTTGAGCTATTTAATATGTGCCCGGTATGTTGTAAGTCGGACCCCGGGTGACTTCTTAGGGGGATCTGACTTAAGAAAATCTGAAATTAAGAGAAACAATGCCACGTAACGGAAACGTCTAATTGAGGGAAAGCTAGTAGGGGTAGCCTAATTAAAGATGGAGGGACGGGTACCTCTCCATATTAATGGTGGGGCTCATCTAACTACAAAAAAAACTAGCAGTCACAATCACAATTCAGTTTAATACCATAAAACATCAAACAAATCTATTGCCAACTGCTTTAAGTACGTAAAAATTTAATAACTGCACAAAAGGTGTGCAGATATGAAATACAGTCTTGGAATAGGTGGGTGGACACGTGAAAACCCAACATGAATGCACCCAATGACTGCACTGATTAGTGGTCTTAGGAAAGAAACCAAAAAAGCAAGTATGAAGACCAGAAGAAGGGCCAGTTTGCATGACGGACGTAACTAGTTGTCTGCGAACCTTAAAACTGTGCAGGTTAACCCGGATGTAAGTTAACTAGCCTCGCATCCCCCCCTCTTCTCAGAGATTGCATCGCTGGGTCGTTCTTACCACTTTTATGTGGATCTGGAAGACGGTGGCATTTAGGGTTGGAAATTTTCAGTCCACCTCGCAGTCTGTGCTGTACCCTAAGGTGAAGACATCCGTCTCTGCAGCGTCTTGGCAGCAAGTATCTACTCTTCAGCGCCCCAGCAACAAGTGTCAGCTCTTTGGTCTATAAGCAGCAAACATTCTCTGACTTAACCTTCCAAACTTGGCTTGTTCCGCCAGCGCAGGAACATCACTGACCAGTTGCAGCAGACCTTGCGAGTTCAGAAGAAAAATAACTTTATAGGGAAGTTGAATAAAGAACAAACTCCCAGGATCATAGGTTTTGGCATGATGAACAAATAGTGCTGCAGTGTTGGGGTCAGGGCACCATATCTTTCCCACACCATGCAGGTTTCTAATCCCGACGAACGATAAAGCTTAAATGTAAACACACAAAGGGAAGCATACATTCTACAGAGATAATTGTCGTGAGCCGATCAGAGTCCCTGTTACCTGGATTTAAACGAACAAGCTTTCGTGGCGTGGCCACAGAAAAAGAGCCGATCCCATGGTCGATCATTCTGAGTTCTACATCTGCCTTCCGTTTTTATTTTCCGAAAAACGATATCTCCTATTGTTTCGGACATTGCAGTTTTGCAACAGTCAGGTCGGCTGTGAGACCCCTGCTGTGCGCAGA